>NC_091979.1:193642543-195024842 GCF_044704955.1 Pristiophorus japonicus | reverse complement strand
GAGGGGATTGGGGGAGAGAGAGGGGATTGGGGGAGAGAGAGGGGATTGGGGGAGAGAGAGGGGATTGGGGGAGAGAGAGGGGATTGGGGGAGAGAGGGGATTGGGGGAGAGAGGGGATTGGGGGAGAGAGGGGATTGGGGGGAGGAGAGGGGATCGAAGGAGGTGGTAGGGGATTGAGGGGGGAGGAGAGGAGATCAAGGGGAGGGGGAAAGAGCGGATTGGGGGGGAGAGGGGAAGGGATTGGGGGGGGAGAGGGGAGGGGATCGAAAGGGAGGAGATGGGGTTGAAGGAGGAGGAGAGGGGGGGTCGAAGGGTGGGGAGAGGTGAGGGAATCGAGGGGGGGATGAGAGGGATCGAAAGGGGTGGGAGGGGAGTGGAGCCCGAAGTGGGGGGAGAAGTTCAGGAACTTGGGAGGAGGACGGTGAGAATGGTGGAGAGAGTGGGGGGGGGGGGGGGTGGGGGGCTGTACATGGTCAGGGTTTAAAGGAGGGTGGGCGGGGAATGAGAGCAAGAACATGATTGTGATCCAGATGGGAAGACAGATTCTCCCACCCTCTGTTAAGTCTGAAGCACATTCTTCCACCCCCCACCCCCTTTTCACCTCTCCTCCCCCCCAGACCGCAGCAGTTCAAGAAGGCAGCTCAAAACCACCCTCTCAAGGGCAACTAGAAATAGGAAATAAATAAATACATTTTTAAAAATGAGAGCGTCTTCTGTGTTGGTTCTACAGTAACATGCATATCATTACATTTATGTGTTATTTGCCGGACTCGACTATTCCAATGTTCTCCTGACCAGTTGTCCATCTTCCACCCTCAATGAACTTGAGCTCATCCAAAACTCTGCTTCCCGTATCCTAACACGCAGCAAGTCCCATTCACCCATCCCCCCTGTACTCCTTACCTACACTGGCTCATGGTCCACCAACAGCGTTCCCACTAAACTTCAAAGAGTACAGCAGAACATCAGCCACCTCAAAACATAGCAGTGAAAATCTCTTAAAAATGGAGCATAAAGTATTTTACAATTTATTGCCAGCCCATGTTTAATGATCCTTCTCTCCTCTCACAAGCCCTGATACGGATGGACGTGCTACTCTCCCACAACCCAGACACTTTCGCAGAAGAACGATGGTTGCAGATAACCCAGCCTGATGTAAAACATCCTTAAACTTTGCAAACGTCCCAAGGTGCTTCACAGAAACATTATCAGACACAATTTGACACCAAGTCACATAAGGAGATATTAGGACAGGTGACTAAAAGCTTGGTCGAAGAGGTTGGTTTTAAGGAGCATCTTAAAGGACGAAAGAAAGGTAGAGAGGCGGCGAGGTTTAGGGAGGGAATTCCAGAGCGAAGGCCCTAGGCGTCTGAAGGTATTGCCACCAATGCTGAGGTGAAGGAAATGGGGGATATGCAAGAGGCCAGAATTGGAGGAGCGCAGAGATCTCGGAGGGTTATAGGGCTGGATAAAGTTATAGGGATAGGGAGGGGTGAGGCCTTGGGGGGATTTGAACACAAGGATGAGAATTTTTTTTAAAAGGGAACGATGGTTCAAATATGGAAAGAGGACAGAGGTTGAAAGATGCAACAAGGCATTCGGAAAATTGAAAAAAGGGGCACCTGTGTGGGTTTGTGATTATGCTCAAATAAAGGAGTGCAGATTGACAGAGTGACATTATTGCATTAACCAACATATCTGTCACAAGAAACTGTTCAACTGGTCAAAAAGTTATCCAATCTTACAAAATCTGGTTGGACGGTCGTTTTTAAAATCCAGATTTTCAGGGTTCGCCTCTGGCCAAGTACTAAACGTTTCTCAATGTGTCACTGCGATCTCCCATTGGCCACCGCGCTGTAGCACAATGGGTCCATATAAAAAAAACCCTTACCTTATAATGTTGCGGGAAAGACGTCCCTCTTTCGCATTTCTTACACAACTCCGATGCACATGTTGTGCTGTTAGGGAAAAGACAAAGAGAGAAGCTGTGAAATAATCCTCCGTTCTGGATCAGGAGCAACGAACAGAAAAGTATCAGTAACAATGAGCGCTGCTTTTAGTAAATCGTCACAGTCCGACAGTAACTCATCCAGCTTGCAGAAGGACATGTTAGACCAAATTAGGCAGCCCATCCAAAGATTGTGAGCTCAACATTTCCCATCACAGAAGCAAGCTTCAATTCTCCACATTCACTCTGCATCCCATGCCCACTCCAGCCTCTCTGTCCCCGGCCTCCTACACTGTTAGAGACTGGGGAGAGAGAGACTGGTGGGCTAGGGGGGGGCAGTGACTGGTGGGGGGGCGGGGGGGAGGGGGGGAAGAGACAGGAGGGGGGGGCAGTGACTGGGGGGAAGGAGATACTGGGGGTGGGGGGAGGAGAGACTGGGGGTGGGGGGAGGAGAGACTGGGGAGAGAGAAACTGGAGCGGTGGGGGGGCAGTGACTGGGGTGGGGGGGGAAGAGAGACTGGGGGGGGGCCAGGAGAGACTGGGGGGGGGGGTCAGGAGAGACTGGGGGGGGGGGGGGTCAGGAGAGACTGGGGGGGGGGGTCAGGAGAGACTGGGGGGGGGGGGTCAGGAGAGACTGGGGGGGGGGGGTCAGGAGAGACTGGGGGGGTCAGGAGAGACTGGGGGGGGGGGTCAGGAGAGACTGGGGGGGGGTCAGGAGAGACTGGGGGGGGGGGGGTCAGGAGAGACTGGGGGGGGCAGGAGAGACTGGGGGGGGCAGGAGAGACTGGGGGGGCAGGAGAGAATGGGGGGGCAGGAGAGACAGACTGGGGGGAGAGAGACAGACTGAGGGGAGAGAGACAGACTGAGGGGAGAGAGACAGACTGGGGGGAGAGAGACAGACTGGGGGGAGAGAGACAGACTGGGGGGAGAGAGACAGACTGGGGGGAGAGAGACAGACTGGGGGGAGAGAGACAGACTGGGGGGAGAGAGACAGACTGGGGGGAGAGAGACAGACTGGGGGGAGAGAGACAGACTGGGGGGAGAGAGACAGACTGGGGGGAGAGAGACAGACTGGGGGGAGAGAGACAGACTGGGGGGAGAGAGACAGACTGGGGGGAGAGAGACAGACTGGGGGGAGAGAGACAGACTGGGGGGAGAGAGACAGACTGGGGGGAGAGAGACAGACTGGGGGGAGAGAGACAGACTGGGGGGAGAGAGACAGACTGGGGGGAGAGAGACAGACTGGGGGGAGAGAGACAGACTGGGGGGAGAGAGACAGACTGGGGGGAGAGAGACAGACTGGGGGGAGAGAGACAGACTGGGGGGAGAGAGACAGACTGGGGGGAGAGAGACAGACTGGGGGGAGAGAGACAGACTGGGGGGAGAGAGACAGACTGGGGGGAGAGAGACAGACTGGGGGGAGAGAGACAGACTGGGGGGAGAGAGACAGACTGGGGGGGGCGACATAGACTGGGGGGGGCGACATAGACTGGGGGGGGGCGACATAGACTGGGGGGGGCGACATAGACTGGGGGGGGCGACATAGACTGGGGGGGGCGACATAGACTGGGGGGGGCGACATAGACTGGGGGGGGCGACATAGACTGGGGGGGGCGACATAGACTGGGGGGGGCGACATAGACTGGGGGGGGCGACATAGACTGGGGGGGGCGACATAGACTGGGGGGGGCGACATAGACTGGGGGGGGCGACATAGACTGGGGGGGGCGACATAGACTGGGGGGGGCGACATAGACTGGGGGGGGCGACATAGACTGGGGGGGGCGACATAGACTGGGGGGGGCGACATAGACTGGGGGGGGCGACATAGACTGGGGGGGGCGACATAGACTGGGGGGGCGACATAGACTGGGGGGGGCGACATAGACTGGGGGGGGCGACATAGACTGGGGGGGGCGACATAGACTGGGGGGGCGACATAGACTGGGGGGGGCGACATAGACTGGGGGGGGCGACATAGACTGGGGGGGGCGACATAGACTGGGGGGGGCGACATAGACTGGGGGGGCGACATAGACTGGGGGGGGCGACATAGACTGGGGGGGGCGACATAGACTGGGGGGGGCGACATAGACTGGGGGGGGCGACATAGACTGGGGGGGGCGACATAGACTGGGGGGGGCGACATAGACTGGGGGGGGCGACATAGACTGGGGGGGGCGACATAGACTGGGGGGGGCGACATAGACTGGGGGGGGCGACATAGACTGGGGGGGGCGACATAGACTGGGGGGGGCGACATAGACTGGGGGGGGCGACATAGACTGGGGGGGGGCGACATAGACTGGGGGGGGCGACATAGACTGGGGGGGGCGACATAGACTGGGGGGGGCGACATAGACTGGGGGGGGCGACATAGACTGGGGGGGGCGACATAGACTGGGGGGGGCGACATAGACTGGGGGGGGCGACATAGACTGGGGGGGGCGACATAGACTGGGGGGGGCGACATAGACTGGGGGGGGGCGACATAGACTGGGGGACATAGACTGGGGGGGGCGACATAGACTGGGGCGGTGGGGGTGACTCTCTGTCTGGAGTAAAAATAAAATTGGGAAGGTGGCTCAACTGTGGCTAACAAGGGAAATTAGAGATAGTATTAAATCCAAGGAAGAGGCATATAAATTGGCCTGAAAAAGCATCAAACCTGAGGACTGGGAGAAATTTAGAATTCAGCAGAGGAGGACAAAGGGATTAATTAGGAGGGGAAAAATAGAGTATGAGAGGAAGCTTGCTGGGAACATAAAAACTGACTGCAAAAGCTTCTATAGATACGTGAAGAGAAAAAGATTATTGAAGACAAAAAGTAGGTCCCTTGTCGTCAGAATCAGGTGAATTTATAATGGGTAACAAAGAAATGGCAGACCAGTTAAATAAATACTTTGCTTCTGTCTTCACGAAGGAAGACACAAATACCCTTCTGGAAATACTAGGGGACCGAGCATCTAGTGAGAAGGAGGAACTGAAGGAAATTCATATTAGGCGGGAAATTGTGTTAGGGAAATTGATGGGATTGAAGGCAGATAAATCCCCGGGGCCTGATGGTTTGCATCCCAAAGTACTTAAGGAAGTAGCCCTAGAAATAGTGGATGCATTGATGATCATTTTCCAACAGTCTATCGACTCGGGATCAGTTCCTATGGACTGGAGGGTAGCTAATGTAACACCACTTTTTAAAAAGGAGGGAGAGAGAAAACTGGTAATTATAGATCGGTTAGCCTGACATCGGTAGTGGGGAAAATGTTGGAATCAATTATTAAAGATGAAATAGCAGCACATTTGGAAAGCAATGACAGGATCGGTCCAAGTCAGCATGGATTTATGAAAGGGAAATCCTGCTTGACAAATCTTTGAGAATTTTTTCAGGATGTAACTGGTAGAGTGGACAAGGGAGAACCATGGATGTGGTGTATTTAGACAGTCGAAAGGCTTTTGACAAGGTCCCACACAAGAGATTAGTGTGCAAAATTAAAGTACATGGTATTGGGGGTAGTGTACTGACATGGATAGAGAACTGGTTGGCAGACAGGAAGCAGAGAGTTGGGATAAATAGGTCCTTTTCAGAATGGCAGGCAGTGACTAGTGGGGTGCCGCAGGGCTCAGTGCTGGGAGCCCAGCTATTTACTATATACATTAATGATTTGGATGAGGGAATTGAGTGTAATATCTCCAAGTCTGCAGCTGACACTAAGCTGGGTGGCGGTGTGAGTTGTGATGAGGACGCTAAAAGGCTGCAGGGTGACTTGGACAGGTTAGGTGAGTGGGCAAATGCATGGCAGATACAGTATAATGGGGATAAATGTGAGGTTATCCACTTTGGTGGCAAAAACACGAAGGCAGAATATTATCTGAATGGCTGCAGATTAGGAAAAGGGGAGGTGCAACGAGACCTGGGTGTCATGGTACATCAGTCATTGAAAGTTGGCATGCAGGTACAGCAGGCAGTGAAGGAGGCAAATGCTATGTTGGCCTTCATAGCTAGGGGATTTGAGTATAGGAACAGGGAGGTCTTACTGCAGTTGTACAGGGCCTTGGTGAGGCCACACCTGGAATATTGTGTTCAGTTTTGGTCTCCTAATCTGAGGAAGGATGTTCTTGCTATTGAGGGAGTGCAGCGAAGGTTCACCAGACTGATTCTCGGGATGGCAGTACTGACATATGAGGAGAGACTGGATCGACTGGGCCTGTATTCACTGGAGTTCAGAAACATGAGGGGGATCCCATAGAAACATATAAAATTCTGACGGGGCTAGACAGGTTAGATGCAGGAAGAATGTTCCCGATGTTGGGGAAGTGCAGAACCAGGGGACATAATCTAAGGATAAGGGGTAAGCTATTTAGGACTGAGATGCGGAGAAACTTCTTTACTCAGAGGGTTGTTAACCTGTGGAATTCCCTAGCGCAGAGAGTTGTTGATGCCAGTTCATTGGATATATTCAAGAAGGAGTTAGATATGGCCCTTACAGCTAAAGGAATCAAGGGGTATGGAGAGAAAGTGGGAAAGGAGTACTGAGGTGAATGATCAGCTGTGATCTTAATGAATGGTGGTGCAGGCTCAAAAAGCTGAATGGCCTACTCCTGCATCTATTTTCTATGTTTCTATGTTTCTCCATAATCCCAATTATATCATATTTGTTAATAGCTGCCTGTGCAGTTAATTCATTCACCTTATTGCGAATACACCTGGCATTGAGGCACAGAGCCTTCGGGCGTATCTTTTTAACACACTTTGTCCCTTTAGACTTTTGCTGTAATGTGGCCCTTTTTGATTTTTGCCTTGGGTTTCTCTGCCCTCCTTTCTTCTTTCTATCTTTTGCTTCTGCCCCCAATTTACTTCCCTCTGTCTCCCTGCATAGGTTCCCATCCCCCTGCCATATTAGTTTAACCCCTCCCCAACAGCACTAGCAAACATTCCCCCTAAGACATTGGTTCCAGTCCTGCCCAGTTGCAGACTGTCCAGTTTGTACTGGTCCCATCTCCCCCAGAACCGGTTCCAATGTCCCAGAAATTTGAATCCCTCCCTCCTGCACCATTCCTCAAGCCACGTATTCATCTGAGCTATCCTGCAATTCCTACTCTGTGCGCGCTAGGTCCGTGCAGCAGGGCTGGTCTCCAGTCGTCTTGGTTAATCCTTGCTCCTGGACCCAGTCCTAGCTCTGTCAAGCCCGTATGGTGGCTGGTGTGCAACGGCCACCCCACGTTAAAAAATTGCACGCACAGGCATCTTCTACCCTTCAAGATTTAGTTCGAGACCTGGAATTTTGGCTCCTTCATTGTAACACCTGTGAACTTTTTGACGTGGAAGCAAGTCATCCTCGATTCGAGGGACCGCCTATAATGACTCATCCAGAGGCCTGGACAAATGATCCGGAGACGTGAGTTCAAATGCCACCATGACAGCTAGGGAATTTAAATTGAGTTAATTAAATGAATCTGAAATAAAAAGCTGGTATCAGTAATGGTGACCATGAAACTCAGACTGACACAAAAACCCATCTGCTTCACTAATGTCCTTTAGGGAAGCAAATCTGCTGTCCTTACCTGGTCTGGCCTATATGTGACTCCAGACCTACTGCAATATGGTTGACTCTTAATTGCCTAGCAAGCCACTCAGTTGGAACAGACCGCTACGAGAAACAATAATAAATAAAATTGGCATCGATCTAGGCACCGGCTTCGAGCACCACAACGGTTCAGCCAGCCCAGTCAATCTTGCAAAGTCAAGTAACAATCTGACACAGTAATACTCACAGAATTGTACCCCTCAGCCAATGTCCTATACTTCTCCATCGCCAGAGATGGAGGTACAGTGGGAGGGAGTGGCCCTGGGAGTCCTCAACATTAACTCCAAACCCCATGGCTTCAGGTCAAACATGGGCAAGGAAACCTCCTGCTGATTACCACCTTCTGCCCTCCGAGCTGATGAATCAGTATTCTTCCATGTTGAACACCACTTGGAAGAAGCACTGAGGGTAGCAAGGGCACAGAATGAGTGGGGGACTTCAACATCCAAGACCAAGAGTGGCTCAGTAGCACCACGACTGTCCAAATTGGCCGAGTCATGAAGGACATAGCTGCCAGACTGCGCTTGTGGCAGGTGGTGAGAGAACCAACATGAGGGAAAAACCTACTTGACCTCGTCCTCACCAATCTACCTGTGCAGATGCATCTGTCCATGCTAGTAGTAGTGACCACCGCACAGTCCTTGTGGAGACGAAGTCCTGTCTTCACACTGAGAACACCCTCCATCATGTTGTGTTGCACGACCACAGTGCTAAATGGGATAGAAACATCGAAACATAGAAAATAGGTGCAGGAGTAGGCCATTTGGCCCTTTGAGCCTGCACCACCATTCAATAAGATCATGGCTGATCATTCACCTCAGTACCCCTTTCCTGCTTTCTCTCCATACCCCTTGATCCCTTTAGACCTACGAGCAATATCTAACTCCCTCTTGAATATATCCAATGAACTGGCATCAACAACTCTCTGCGATAGGGAATTCCACAGGTTAACAACTCTCTGAGTGAAGAAGTTTCTCCTCCTCTCAGTCCTAAATGGCTTACCCATAATCCTGAGACTGTGTCCCCTGGTTCTGGACTTCTCCAACATCGGGAACATTTTGCCAGCATCTAACCTGTCCAGTCCCTTCAGAATTTTATATGTTTCTATGAGATCCCCCTCACTTTTCTGAACTCCAGTGAATACAGGCCCAGTCGATCCAGTCTCTCCTCATATGTCAGTCCTGCCATCCCAGCGATCAGTCTGCTGAACGTTCGCTGCACTCCCTCAATAGCAAGAATGTCCTTCCTCAGATTAGGAGACCAAAACTGAACACAATACTCCAGGTGAGGCCTCACCAAGGCCCTGTACAACTGCAGTAAGATCTCCCTGCTTGTATACTCAAATCCCCTAGCTATGAAGACTTCTTATTTGAAGGCTCCATTTGCCTTCTTCACCGCCTGCTGTACCTGCATGCCAACTTTCAATGACTGATGAACCATGACACCCAGGTCTCTTTGCACCCCTCTTTTCCTAATCTGCCGCCATTCAGATAATATTCTGCCTTCGTGTTTTTGCCACCAAAGTGGATAACCTCACATTTATCCACATTATACTGCATCTGCGGCTCACCTAACCTGTCCAAGTCACCCTGCAGCGTCTTAGCATCCTCCTCACAGCTCACACCGCCACCCAGCTTAGTGTCATCCGCAAACTTGGAGATATTACACTCAATTCCTTCATCTAAATCATTAATGTATATAGTAAATAGCTGGGGTCCCAGCACTGAGCCCTGCGGCACCCTACTAGTCACTGCCTGCCATTCTGAAAAGGACCCATTTATCCCGACTCTCTGCTTCCTGTCTGCCAACCAGTTCTCTATCCACATCAGTACATTACCCCAATACCATGTGCTTTAATTTTGCACACCAATCTCTTCTTTGGGACCTTGTCAAAAGCCTTTTGAAAGTCCAAATACACCACAGCCACTGGTTCACCCTTGTCCACTCTACTAGTTACATCCTCAAAAAATTCTAGAAGAGTTGTCAAGCATGATTTCCCTTTCATAAATCCATGCTGACTTGGACCAATCCTGTCACTGCTTCCCAAATGCACTGCTATTTCATCTTTAATAATTGATTCCAACATTTTCCCCACTACTGATGTCAGGCTAACCGGTTTTCTCTTTCCCTTTTTTAAAAAGTGGTGTTACATTAGCTACCCTCCAGTCCATAGGAGCTGATCCCGAGTCGATAGACTGTTGGAAAATGATCACCAATGCATCCACTATTGCTAGGGCCACTTCCTTAAGTAGTCTGGGATTCAGACTATCAGGCCCCGGGGATTTATCGGACTTCAATCCAATCAATTTCCCGAACACAATTTCAAGCCTAATAAGGATTTTCTTTCTCACTGGACCTGTGGTCCCCTAGTATTTCTGGAAGGTTACTTGTGTCTTCCTTCGTGAAGACAGAACCAAAGTATTTGTTCAACTGGTCTGCCATTGCTTTGTTCCCCATTATAGATTTATTTGAATCTGACTGCGAGGGACCTACTTTTGTCTTCACTAATCTTTTTCTGTTCACGTATCTATAGAAGCTTTTGCAGTCAATTTTTATGTTCCCAGCACGCTTCCTCTCATACTCTATTTTCCCCTCCTAATTAAATCCTTTGTCCTCCTCTACTAAATTCTAAATTTCACCCAGTCCTCAGGTGTGCGTCTTTTTTGGCCAATTCCTTGGATCTAACACTATTCTTAATTTCCCTTGTTAGCCACGGTTGAGCCACCTTCCCCATTTTATTTTTACTCCAGACAGGGATGTACAATTGTTAAAGTTCATCCATGTGATCTTTAAATGTTTGCCATTGCCTATCTGTCATCAACCCTTTAAGGTCATTTGCCAATCTATTCTAGCCAATTCATGTCTCTTACCATCGAAGTTACCTTTCCTTAAGTTCAGGACCCTAGTCTCTAAATTAACTGTGACACTCACCATTTTAATAAAGAATTCTACCATATTATGGTCACTCTTCCCCAAGGGGCCTCGCATAACAAGATTGCTAATTAGTCCTTTCTCATTACACATCACCCAGTCTAGGATGGCCCAGCCCTCTAGTTGGTTCCTCAACATATTGGTCTCGAAAACCATCCCTAATACACTCCAGGAAATCCTCCTCCACCGTATTGCTATCAGTTTGGTTAGCTCAATCTATATGTAGATTAAAGTCGCCCATGATAACTGCTGTACCCTTCTTGCATGCATCCCTAATTTCTTGTTTGATGCTGTCCCCAACCTCACTACTATTGTTTGGTGGTCTGTACACAATTCCCACTAGCGTTTTCTGCCCTTTGGTATTCCGCAGCTCCACCCATACAGATTCCATATCATCCAAGCTAATGTCCTTCCTTAATTTCCTCTTTAACCAGTACTGCTACCCCACCTCATTTTTCTTTCTGTCTATCCTTCCTGAATGTTGAAAACCCCTGGATGTCTAGCTCCCAGCCTTGGTCACCCTGGAGCCATGTCTCCGTGATGCCAATTAAATCATATTCCTTAATTGCTGCCTGTGCAGTTAATTCGTCCACCTTATTTCGAATACTCCTTGCATTGAGGCATAGAGCCTTCAGGCTTGTCTTTTTAACACACTTTGCCCCTTTGGAATTTTGCTGTAATGTGGCCCTTTTTGATTTTTGCCTTGGGTTTCTCTGCTCTCCACATTTACTTTTCTTCTTTCTATCTTCTGCCCCCATTCTACTTCCCTGTCTCCCTGCATTGGGTCCCATCCCCCTGACATATTAGTTTAACCCCTCCCCAACAGCACTAGCAAACACTCCCCCTAGGACATTGGAACCTGGGCAGGACCAGAACCAATATCCCAGGAATTTGAATCCCTCCCTTCTGCACCACTCTTCAAGCTATGTATTCATCTGAACTATCCTGTGATTCCTGCTGTGATTAGCACGTGGCACTGGTAGCAATCCTGAGATTGCTACCTTTGAGGTCCTATTTTTTAATTTAACTCCTAGCTCCCTAAATTTCATTTGTAGGACCTCATCCCGTCTTTTTTTACCTATATCGTTGGTACCTATATATACCACGACAACTGGATGTTCACCCTCCCCCTCCAAAATGTCCTGAAGCTGCTCCTCGACATCCTTGACCCTTGCTCTAGGGAGACAACATACCATCCTGGAGTCTCGATTGTGGCCGCAGAAACATCTATCTATTCCCCTTACAATAGAATTCCCTACCACTATCGTTCTCCCACTCTTTTTCCTGCCCTCTTGGGCAGCAGAGCCACCCAAGGTGCCATGAACTTGGCTGCTGTTGCCTTCCTCTGATGAGTCATCCTCCCCAACTGTACCCAAAGCGGTTTATCTGTTTTGCAGGGAGATGACCGCAGGGGACCCCTGCACTACCTTCCTTCCACTGCTCTTCCTGTTGGTCACCCATTCCCTATCTGTCTGTGTAACCTTTACCTGTGGTATGACCAACTCACTAAATGTGCTATTCACGGCATCCTCAGCATCGTGGATGCTCCAGAGTGAATCCACGTGCAGCTCCAGTGCCGCAATGCGGTCTGTCAGGAGCTGCAGCAGGATACACTTCCCGCACATGTAATCGTCAGGTACACTAGAAGCGTCCCTGAGTTCCCACATAGCACAGGAGGAGCATGACATGGGTCCGAGCTCTCCTGCCATGACTTAACCCCTAGATTAACTTAATTTGGCAACAATGATAAAGGTTACCTACTGATAAAGAAAATAAAAATTACTCACCAATCACCAGCCAATCACTTACCCCCTTGGCTGTGACATCACCCTTCGATTTCTTTCTACTTTTTTGCCTTCTCACCCTGCACCGGCTGGCCTCCCGATGTTGGGCTTTTTATAGGCCTCCCAACGCTGCCGCTCCGCCTCCTCGATGTCCCGCTGGCCTCCCGACGTTGGGCCTTTTATAGGCCTCCTGACGTTGCCGCTCCAACTCCTCGATATTCCGCTGGCCTCCCGATGATGTTGATAGATTCAGAAAAGAGCTAGCAGCACAAAACTAGGGATTCATGAGGTGCTGTGGACCATCAGCAGCTGAATTGTATTCCATCACAATCTACAACCTCATGGACTGCCATATCCATCAATCTACCAGTACCATCAAGCCAGGGGACCAACCCTGGTTCAAAGAGGAATGCAGAAGAGCATGCCAGGAGCAGCACCAGGCGTACCTAAAAATGAGGTGTCAACCTGGGGAAGATGCAACACAGGATTACATGCATGCTAAACAGTGGAAGCAGCATGCTATAGACAGAGCTAAGCGATCCCACAATCAACGGATCAGATCAAAGCTCTGCAGTCCTGCCACATCCAGTCCTGAATGGTGGTGGACAATTAAACGCTTGCTGAATATCCCCATCCGCAACGATGGCTGAGTCCAGCACACGAGTGCAAAACACAAGACTGAAACAATTGCAACCATCTTCAGCCAGAAGTGCCATGTGGATGATCCATATTGGTCTCCTCCCGAGATCCCCACCATCACAGGAGCCAGTCTTCAGCCAATTCGATTCACTCCACATGATATCAAGAAACGGCTGAGCATACTGGATACAGCAAAGGCTATGGGCTCCAACAATATTCCCACTGTTGTGCTGAAGACTTGTGCTCCAGAACTAGCCGTGCATCTAGCAAAGCTGTTCCAGTATAGCTACAACACTGGCATTTACCCGACAATGTGGAAAACTGCCCAGGTATGTCCTGTCCACAAAAAGCAAGACAAATCCAATCCGGCCAATTACTGCCCCATCAGTATACTCTCAATCACAGCAAAGTGATGAAAGGTGTCATCGACAGTTCTATCAAACAGCACTTACTCACCAATAACCTGCTCAATGGTGCTCAGTTTGGGTTCCGCCAGGACCACTTGGCTCCAGACCTCATTATAGCCTTGGTCCTAACATGAACAAAACAGCTGAATTCCAGAGGTGAAGTGAGAGTGACTGCCCTTGACATCAAGGCAGCACTTGACCGAGTGTGGCATCAAAAAGCCGGAGTAAAATTTAAGTCAATGGGAATCAGGGGGTAATCTCACCACTGGCTGGAGTCATGCCTAGCACAAAGGAAGATGGTTGTGGTTTTTGAAGGTCAATCATCTGAACCCCAGGACATCGCAGCAGGAGTCCCTCAGGGCAGTGTCCTAGGCTCAACCATCTTCAGCTACTTCATCAATGACTTTCCCTCCATCATAAGGTCAGAAGTGGGGATGATTGCATAGTGTTCAGTTCCATTCGCAACTCCTCAGATAATGAAGCAGTCCATAGCCGCATGCAGAAAGACCTGAACGACATTCAGGGTTGGACTGATCATCATAGGCAGTCCCTCGGAGTCGAGAATGACTTGCTTCCACTCTAAAAGTGAGTTCTCAGGTGACTGAAGAGTCCAATGTGGGACCGACAGTCTCTTTCACAGGTAGGGCAGACAGTGGTTGAAGGAACGGGTGGGTCCGGGAGCCTGGGTTGACGAATGCTCCTTCCGCTGTCTATCCTTGGTTTCTGCTTGTTCTCGCCGATGGGACTCGAGTTGCTCAGTGCCTTCCTGGATGCTCTTCCTCCACTTTGGGTGGTCTTGGGCCAGGGATTCCCAGGAATCCAGTTGGGGATGTTGCACTTTGTCAGGGGGGCTTTGAGGGTGTCCTTGAAGTGTTTTCTCTGCCCACTTGGGGCTCGCTTGGGTTGATAGGTGGCAAGTAACAATTGCGCCACACAAATGCTAGGCAATGACCATCTCTAACAAACGAGTGTCTAACCACCGTCCCTTGACATTCAATGGCATTACCATCACCAAATCACCCACCATCAACATCCTGAGGGTCACCATTGACCAGAAACCTAACTGGACCAGCCACATAAATACAATGGCAACAGAGCAGGTCAGAGGCCTGGTATTCTGTGGTGAGTGCATCACCTTCTGAATCTCCATAGCCTTTCCACCATCTACAAGGCACAAGTCAGGAGTGTGCTGGAATACTCTCCACTTGCCTGGATGAGTGCAGCTCCAATGAAGAACAAAGCAGCCCGCTTGATTGGCACCCCATCCACCACCTTCAACATTCACTCTCTCCACCATCAGCGCACCGTGGCTGCAGTATGTACCATTTATAAGATGCACTGCAGCAACTCACCAAGGCTTCTTCAGCAGCACCTCCCAAACCCGCAACCTCTACCACCTAAAAGGACAAGGGCAGCAGATGCAGGGGAACACCATCACCTGTAAATTTCCCTCCAGGTTTTACACCATCTTGACTTGGAAATATATCGCCATTTCTTCATTGTCGCTGGGTCAAAAGCCTGGAACTCCCTCCTTAACAGCATTGTGGGAGTAACTTCACCACACATGCTGCGGGGGTTCAAGGCAGCGGCTCACCACCACCTTCTCAAGGTCAATTACGGATGAGCAATAAATGCTGGCCTTGACATGATGCCCACATTCCAGAACAAATTTTTAAAAAAAGATGTAGCCTGGCCTGCTGAGTGTTTGTAGCCTTTACTGTTTTTATAGTGGGATTAAAATTGGACCCACATAGTGGGTTTAAAATAGGAACACATGCTCACAGACTTCCCCAAATCTGATGTTGGAGTGTAGTCGCTGTCTGTTCCAGCACGCTTTATTATGAAGATAGGAGATACATTTACCGAATGTGCAAGTGACAGACTATCAAACCTATGCAATCCTATGGATTATATACTATCTGATATCGTATGGTGTTTCCTCATTGGTAGTCTGGAGCATGGTTATATTGTTTAGCTGCTAAGATGGAGCTGTGCTTTACCTGGTCTGTCCCTTTAAAGCTGGAGTACCAACCTTCCAAGATTACCCTAGCATCTCAACAATTAAAGATTAATTTCCATGACGCTGCTGTAAGCAACCCAGGAAAAAAAAAATCACTGGGGCATTAAAAGACTGTTTTATTACATTTTCTTTGTAAACGCTTTTCTTTATTAGTTATAAAACTATTGGACATGGGGAATAAAGGCTGGTTAACTGACAATGAAGAATCATCCAATAGGGTAACGAGGTGTCTATTCACTTTCCGAGTGGCATGGGATGGCGGGGCACCGCGTTGATGGACATGTCGGGTGACCAATGGTGGGAGTGTGGGGGCGGGGCAGTTGGAGACCAGAGGTCATGTGATGAAACCTCCAAGAATATGTCCAACCAGAGTTGGCAACCATATTTAAAGCTGCTGCTCACAATGTCCTTGTGGCACTGTGGGATGTCCTGAGGTCGTGAAAGGCACAATATAAATGGTGAGATGCTGAGGCTTCAAGTAATTTTTTTTCTTTGCTGCCACCCCCTCCAATTTTTCCACAATCCCTTTGCTGCCTGATAATGGGTCCCTGGGCACCACTTTAGGCGGAAACTCTAGATGGACATATTTCTGGAGGTTTTATCACATGACCTCCCGCCTTCAACTAACCCGCCCAGTCAAAGACTGCATCTCCCATCTCCAATATTTTTATAACCAATAAACAAGTGTTCAAAGAAAATTTAATTGTTTATTCTCCTAGAATGCTCGCAGCAATATCCAGGAGATTCATATTTAATTCCTGGCGATTCCAGGGCAATCTTGGAGAGTTGACATCATTAGCACCACGAGCCCTCTTATCCTTCACCCAAGTTCACGTGTGACCATTAACAGTGACATGGGGGAGGGAGCCGATGAGAGGCACCTCAGCAAACCCAGATTTTGTCCTCACCTGAGATCCACATACATGTACTTCATAGAATCCGAGAATGATACAGCACAGAAGGAGGCCATTTGGCCCATCATGTCTGTGCTGGCTCTTTGGTAGTGCTATCCAATTAGTCCCATTCGCCCATAGCCCTGTAAATGTTTCCCCTTTAAGTATTTATCCAAAACCCTTTTGAAAGTTACTATTGAATCTGCTTCCACCACCCTTTCAGGCAGTGCGTTCCAGATCACAATAACTCACTGAATAAAAAAAATTCTCATCTCGCCTCTGGTTCTTTTGCCAATTATCTTAAATCTAATGTTCTCTGGTTACTGACCCTTCTGCCACTGGAAACAGTTTCTCCTTATTTACTCTATCAAAACTCTATTGCGGTACCATTCTAGTAAATCTCGGTACCCTTTCCAAGGTCTTGACATCTTTCCTAAAGTGCGCGGCCAGGATTGGACACAATATTCCAGCTAAGGGCTAACCAGTGTTTTTTAAAAGGGTTATAGCAAAGGCTTACTGCTTAATGTTTCTGCAGTGCCAGAGAATGGAACACTTCACTTGTGAAAATTATCCTGCACTTGAGAAATACCCAACAGCATTGCCCCTCTCCCTGATCAATGTGACTAGAGCTTTAGTACTCATGGGAGGATCGGCCAATGGAGACGGTGCTCAAAACAGCCCACTTAGGCCTGGCATCAGAGAAATTAGATAGAACTTTGGAACAGAAACAGGCTATTCAGCCCAAATGGTCTATACCAGTGTTTATGCTCCACAGGAGTCTCCTATTCTATTTTATCTAACCATATCTGCATATCCTTCTACGCCTTTCTCTCTCCGATACCTATCTAGCTTCCTCTTCAATGCATCTCTGATACGCACCTCAATCACTCCTTATAGTAGCAAGTTTCACATTCTCATCACTTTCTGGGTAAAGAAGTTTCTCCTGAATTCCCTATTGGATTTATTAGTGACCATCTTATATTTATGATCACTAGTTTTGGGACTCTCCCACAAGTGGAAGCATCTTCTCTACGTCTATCCTAGTAAATCCTGTCATAATTTTAAAGACCTCTATTTGGTCACCTCCAACCTTCTCATTTTTAGAGAAAAGAGCCGCAACCTGTTCAATCTTTTCTGATAGTTATAACCTTTCAGTTCGGGAATCATCCTTGTAAATCTTTTTTGCAACTTCTTCAGTGCCTCTCTATCCCAATTATAATATAGAGACTAGAACTGTGCACAGTACTCTAAGTGTGATCTAACCAAGGTTCAATACAAATTTAACATAACCTCTCTGCTTTTCAATTCTATTTCTCTAGAACTGCATTGTTTGCATTTTTTTTGGCCTTGTTAACTTTCCAGGACATTGATTTGAAAATAAAGGCAGTGACAGGAGTCAACTAATCGGGAACAATATCATCTTCTCATTTAAACAGTGAGCGCAGATGACATCACTAGTGGTACGATTTGGAGGGGCTACGGATGCCAGTGGTCATTGAAGAACTGAATTGACATTCAAATAGTACACTGCATTAAACAATTCATCTCCTCGATACTGTCCCAGACAGTAATTGGATGCTCCCCAGCTTACCCAGACTGTGGCGATGGAGGACCACACAATGAGTTCATAGTATCAGATCCAGCCACTCTGAAAAATTAATGGTTAGGGAACATTTAGAACCTTACCCTTTAAATTAGAATGCCAGTATTTTTTGTAATGTATTTTACTTTCTCTCTTTGTAACCATCCTTAGGTATCTATATGTGACTGGGGTGGGTGAGAAGCAGGAGCGTAATTTATGTTTCTTGTCACAACACATTGTAGGATGGAAGACACCACCATGACCAGCTTAAGAAAAGGGGATAGTGGAAAAGCCATGTTAGCCCATCTAACCTATCTCTTTCAATGATACATCTAGACTTATTTAAACTCTTGATGGATTGAATATTCAAAAGGGAGTATTTCAAAAAGAGAGTTGATTCAGATCTTTAAACCAACTGACAAGCTCTGCTGTTTACAACTTTCTCTACATTGTGTTTAAGAACATAATATAAGAATTAGGAACAGAAGTAGGCCCCTCAAGCCTGCTCCACCATTCAATAAGATCATAGCTGTACTTCAACCTCAACTCCACTTTCTCACCTGATCTCCATATCCCTTGATTTTCTGTTTTACCTCTTTAAAAAAAAAAAGCCTACGACCACACTAGTCTGAAAACACCTGATCTTGGAAACTAAGCAGAGTCAGGCCTGGTTAGTACTTGGATGGGAGACCGCCTGGGAATACCAGGTGCAGTAGGCTTTATAAAGGAGTTAGATGTAGTCCTTACTACTAGGGGGAATCGAGGGGTATGGCGAGGAAAGCAGGAATGGGTTACTGAAGTTGCATGTTCAGCCATGAACTCATTGAATGGCGGTGCAGGCTCGAATGGCCTACTCCTGCATGTATTTTCTATGTTTTCTATTTCCCCAAGAGCCAAAAATCTATCTATCTCAGCCTTGAAAAAACTCAACAATTCAACATCCAAACCCTTTGGGGTAGAGAATTCCAAAGATTCACAACCCTCTGAGTGAAGAAATTCCTCCTATCAGTCTTAAATGGCAGACTCATTATCTTGAGACATTGCCCCCGAGTTCCTCTCCAGCAAGGGGAAAGAACTTCTCAACATTTACCCTGTCAACCCCCTCAGAATCTTGTGTGTTTCAACGAGATCACCTCTCATTCTTCTAAACTCTAGAGAGTATAGGCCCAATCAACTCAATCTCTTTTCATAGGACAACAATGTCATCCCAGGAATCAATCCAGCGAACCTTCATTTCACTTCCTCTAAGGCAAGTATATCCTTCCTCAGATAAGGAAACCAAAACTGTGCACAGTACTCCAGGTGTGATCTCACCAAAGCCCTGTACAATTTCTTACTCTTGTACTAGTATAGCATGGGAACATGAAGAGGCTATTCAGCCCAACAACCCTGTTCCTTATTTATTAACTCACTAAATCCCTTCTTCCACCAAATAAACATCAAAATGTCTCTCGATTCCACATCTATGGTCATCTCCAATGGGCTTCCTTGGTAACTTTTTCAGCAACCCTATTACCCTTTGGATGAGAACATTGCACTTGACTTCTCTTCCAACTTCCTCATTTTTACCCTGGTTATCTCTGGAGTTCCCCCAAGGCCCCTTCAATTTCTTATCTACATGCTGCCCCTTGGTGACATCATCCGAAAACAAAACCTCAGATTCCACATGTACGCTGGCAACACCCAGTTCCACCTTACCATTACATCTCTCGACCCCTTCATTGTCTCTAATTTGTCCAGTACTGGATAAGCAGAAATTTCCTCCAACTAAATATTGGGAAAACTGAAGCCATTTTCTTCGGTCCTTGCCACAAACTCCGTTCCCCAGCCACCAACTCCATCCCTTTCTCTGGCAACTGTCTGAGACTGAACCAAACCGTTTGCAACCTTGGTGTTGTATTTGACCCGGAGATGAGCTTCTGACCACATATCTGCTCCAGCACTAAAACTGCCTACTTCCACCTCTGCAACATCGACCGACTCTGCCCCTGCCTCAGCTGCACAAGCTAAAACCTCACGGGGTTGGGATAATATATTAGCATGGATAGAGGAGTGGCTAACTAACAGAAAACAGAGAGTCGGGATAAATGGGTCATTTTCCAGTTGGCAAACAGTAATTCTTCTCTCAGAGGGTTGTAAATCTATGGAATTCTCTGCCCCAGAGAGCCCTGGAGGCTGGGTCATAGAATATATTTAAGGCGGAGATAGACAGATTTTTGAGCAATAAGGGTTATGGGGAGCAGGCAGGGAAATGGAGCTGAGTCCATGATCAGATCAGCCATGATATTGAATGGCGGAGCAGGCGCGAGGGGCCAAATAAGAACATAAGAACATAAGAAATAGGAGCAGGAGTGGGCCATACGGCCCCTCGAGCCTGCTCCGCCATTTAATACGATCATGGCTGATCCGATCATGGACTCAGGTCCACTTCCCTGCCCGCACTCCATAATGCCTTACTCCCTTGTTGTTTAAAAAACTGTCTATTTCTATTTTAAATTTATTCAATGTCCCAGCTTCCACAGCTCTCTGAGGCAGCAAATTCCACAGATCCACAACCAGAAGAAATTTTTCCTCGTCCCAATTTTAAATGGGCAGCCCCTTATTCTAAGATTATGCCCTCTAGTTCTACTCTCCCCTATCAGTGGAAACATCCTCTCTGCATCCACCTTGTCAAGCCCCCTCATAATCTGATACGTTTCGATAAGATCACCTCTCATTCTTCTGAATTCCAATGAGTAGAGGCCCAACCTAATCAACCTTCCCTCATAAGTCAACCACCTCATCTCCAGAATCAACCTAGTGAACCTTCTCTGAACTGCCTCCAAAGCAAGTATATCCTTTCGTAAATATGGAAACCAAAACTGCATGCAGTATTCCAGATACGGCGTCACCAATACCCTGTACAACTGTAGCAAGACTTCCCTGCTTTTATACTCCATCCCCTTTGCAATAAAGGCCAAGATTCCATTGGCTTTCCTGATCACTTGCTGTACCTGCATACTAACCTTTTGTGTTTCATGCACAAGTACCCCCACGTCCCGCTGTACTGCAGCACTTTGCAATCTTTCTCCATTTAAATAATAACTTGCTCTTTGATTTTTTTCTGCCAAAGTGTATGACCTCACACTTTCCAACATTATACTCCATCTTCCAAATTTTTGCCCACTCACTTAGCCTGGCTATGTTCTTTTGCAGGTTTTTTGTGTCCTCCACATACATTGCTTTTCCTCCCACCTTTGTATTATCAGCCAACTTGGCGACATACACTCAATCCCTTCTTCCAAGTCATTAATATGGATTATAAATAATTGGGGTCCCAGCACTGATCCCTGCGGCACCTCACTAGTTACTGATTGCCAACACGAGAATGAACCATTTATCCCGACTCTCTGTTTTTTGTTCATTAGCCAATCCTCTATCCATGCTAATATATTACCCCAACCCCGTGAACTTTTATCTTATGCAGTAATCTTTTATGTGTCCTTGTCAAATGCCTTCTGGAAGTCCAAATACGCCACATCCACTGGTTCCCCAACATTTTCGCAACCACAGATGTTAGGCTAACTGCTTTTTGTCTGCCCCTTTTTTAAATAGGGACGTTACTGTTGTGTATCTGTAAAGCATGCACTCCCATGTTCCGCCACCAGGGAGTGCATCCCCTGAAGTCCCAAGGGATCCCAGCATCCCTTGGGAGCACTGTATATAAGCCGGCCCCTAAGGCCTGTTCCTCACTCTGGAGTGTCTTATTAAAGACTGAGGTCACTGTTACTTTAACCTCCCTGTGTGAAGCCTCATTTGTGTTAGGAACACAATAACTGGCGACGAGAATACGAATCCAATGCAAAGATGCAGCAAACTGTGGGCATCCTGGAGAAGTTCTCGGCGAGTGAGGACTGGGAAGCCTATGTCGAACGGCTAGACCAGCAATTTGTCACCAACGAGCTGGACAGAGAAGGAAGCGCTGCAAAAAGGAGAGCGGTCCCCCTCACGGTCTGCAGGGCACCGACCTACAGCCTCATGAAGAATCTTCTGGCTCTGGTGAAACCCACAGATAAGTCATATGAGGAGCTATGTATACTAGTTCGGGAGCATCTTAACCTGAGGGGAGCGTGCTGATGGCGAGGTTTCGGTTCTACACGTGCCAGCGATCTGAAGGTCAGGAAGTGGCGAGCTATGTCGCCGAACTAAGGCGACTTGCAGGACAATGTGAGTTTGATAGCTACCTGGAGCAAATGCTCAGAGACTTTTTTGTACTGGGCATTGGCCACGAGACCATCCTACGAAAACTTTTGACTGTAGAGACACCGACCCTCAGTAAGGCCATTGCTATAGCACAGGCGTTTATGTCCACCAAACAAATCTCTCAGCACAGAAGTGTTAGCAATGTTCATAAATTAACTGGAACTGTGTTTGCGAGTAGTAATGTACAGGGCAGAAACCACTAGTCTGCAACTGCCAGCAGGCCTCAGGTGACCCAGATGACTCAAAGTCCCCAACAAAGGATGAATGCAAGGCAATTCACATCTTGTTGGTGTTGTGGAGGCTTCCATTCAGCCTATTCATGCCGCTTCAGAGGGTATGTTTGCAAGAGCTGTGGAACAATGGGGCACCTCCAAGGAGCTTGCAAACGAGCTGCAAGCTCTGCAAAACCTGCTAACCACCAAGTGGCAGAGGAAGATTGGTCCATGGTGGATCAAAGCAATTTCGAGCCTCAGAGAGAGGAGGCAGATGCTGAAGTACACGGGGTGCAATCATTTTCAAAGAAATGTCCACCTATAATGCTAAACGTAAAATTGAATGGCTTACCTATAGCCATGGAACTGGACATTGGCGCTAGCCAATCCATCATGAGTAAAAAGATGTTTGAGAGACTGTGGTGCAACAAGGCATTCAGACCAGCCCTGAGCCCAATCCACACGAAACTGAGAACGTACACCAAAGAGCTTATCACTGTCCTGGGCAGCGCCATGGTCAAGGTCACCTACGAGGGCACGGTGCACGAACTGCCACTCTGGATTGTCCTGGGCGATGGCCCCACACTGCTTGGAAGGAGCTGGCTGGGCAAAATCCGCTGGAATTGGGATGACATCCGAGCGCTATCACATGTCGATGAGGCCTCATGTACCCAGGTTCTCAACAAATTTCCTTCCCTTTTTGAACCAGGCATTGGAAACTTTTCCGGGGTGAAGGTGCGGATCCACTTGGTCCCAGAGGCACAACACATTCACCACAAGGCGCGAGCGGTACCTCACATGATCAGAAAGAGAGTGGAAATCGAGCTGGACAGGCTGCAACGCAAGGGCATCATCTTCCCAGTGGAATTCAGCGAGTGGGCCAGCCCGATTGTTCCAGTACCCAAAAGCAATGGCGCGGTCAGGATTTGTGGCGATTATAAAGTAACAATTGAAAGTTTCTCGCTACAAGTCCAATACCCGCTACCTAAGGCAGACGACCTATTTGCGACGCTGGCAGGAGGCAAGACGTTCAGCCTGCATGACGCAAGAGCTGGAGGAGTCTTTGAAGGGCCTCACCTGCATCAACACGCACAAGGGACTGTTCATCTACAACAGATACCCATTTCGAATTCAGTTGGCTGCAGCAATCTTCCAGAGAAACATGGAGAGCCTACTCAAGTCGGTACCACACACGGTGGTCTTTCAGGACAACATATTGGTCATGGGTCGGGACACTGCCGTGCACCTATAAAGCCTGGAGGAGGTCCTCCAGTGACTGGATCGCGTAGGGCTGCGGCTGAAGAGGTCAAAATGCGTTTTCATGGCAACAGAAGTGGAGTTTTTGGGGAGAAAGATCGCGGCGGACGGCATTCGGCCCACAGATGCCAAGACAGAGGCTATCAGGAACACTTCCAGGCCACAGAACGTCATGGAGCTGCGGTCGTTCCTGGGACTCCTCAACTATTTTGGTAACTTCCTACCGGGATTAAGCACCCTTTTAGAGCCTCTAAATGTGTTATTGCGCAAAGTTGAGAACTGGGTATGGGGAAAAAAACCAAGTAATTGCTTATGAGAAAGCCAGGAACATTTTATGCTCCAACAAGCTGCTTGTATTGTATAACCCGTGTAAAAGACTTGTGCTAGCATGTGACACGCGTCATATGGAGTCAGGTGTGTATTACAACAAGCTAACGTTGTGGGGAAGTTGCAACCTGTCGCCTATGCCTCCAAGAGCTTGTCTAAGGTCGAGGGGGCCAACAGCATGATTGAGAAAGAGGCATTAAGCGTGTGTTTGGGTAAAGAAAATGCATCAGTACCTGTTTGGCCTCAAATTTGAGCTGGAAACCGATCACAAGCCCCTCACATCCCTGTTCGCTGAAAACAAGGGGATAAATACTAATGCCTCAGCCCACATACAAAGGTGGGCATTCATGCTATCAGCGTATAACTATACCATCCGCCATTAGGCCAGGCACAGAGAACTGTGCGGATGCTCTCAGTCGGCTACCATTGTCCACCACGGGGGTGGAAATGGTGCAGCCTGCAAACTTGTTGATGGTGGCGCAGCCCGCAGACTTGTTGATGGTCATGGAAGCGTTTGAAAATGATAAAATCACCTGTCAAGGCCCGCCAGATTAGTAAAAAACTGCGTACTGCATGGGAGCTGGGCCAGCATCCCCACTGAAATGCAAGAGCCAATCAAGCCATTCCAGCGGCAAAAGGATGAACTGTCCATTCAGGTAGACTGCCTGTTGTGGGGTAACTGCGTAGTGTTACCAAAAAAGGGCAGGGAGGCGTTCATCTCGGATCTCCACAGCACACACCCAGGTATAGTAATGATGAAAGCGATAGCCAGATCCCACGTGTGGTGGCCCGGTATCGATTCTGACTTAGAGTCCTGTGTATGGCAATGCAGCGTATGTGCTCAGTTGAGCAATGCGCCCAGAGAGGCACCACTAAGTTTGTGGTCCTGGCCCTCCAGACCATGGTCGAGGATCCATGTCGACTATGCGGGCCCATTTCTCGGTAAAATGTTCCTGGTGGTGGTGGATGCTTTTGAAAATGGATTGAACGTGAAATAATGTCGGGAAGCACCACCACCACCACCAAAGCCTGAGGGCCATGTTTGCCACCCACGGCCTGCCTGACATACTGGTCAGTGACAACGGGCCATGTTTCACCAGTGCCGAGTTTAAAGAATTCATGACCCACAATGGGATCAAACATGTCACCTCGGCCCCGTTCAAACCAGCCTCCAATGGGCAGGCAGAGCAGGCAGTACAAACAAACAAAGCCTTAAACGAGTCACAGAAGGCTCACTCCAAACCCGCCTGTCCTGAGTACTGCTCAGATACCGCACGAGACCCCACTTGCTCACAGGGATGCCCTCGGCTGAGCTACTCATGAAAAAGACACTTAAAACCAGACTCTCGCTGGTTCACCCCAACCTGCATGATCAGGTAGAGAGCAGGCAGCAGCAACAAAATGTAAACGATGGTCGCGCCACTGTGTCATGGGAAATTGATCTGAATGACCCTGTGTATGTGCTAAACTATGGACATGGTTCCAAGTGGATCGCGGGCACGGTGATAGCTAAAGAAGGGAATAGGGTGTTTTAAGTCAAACTAGACAATGGACAAATTTGCAGAAAGCACCTGGACCAAACGAGGCTGCGGTTCACAGACTGCCCTGAACAACCCATAGCAGACACCACCTTTTTCGAGCCCACAACACACACCCAAAGGATCAACGACACCACGCCGGACCAGGAAATCGAACCCATCATGCCCAACAGCCCAGGCTCACCTAGAAGCCAGCACACGCCAGCCCAGCCAACACACCAGAACAGACATTTGTACCGAGGCGGTCCACCGGGAAAGAAAGGCTCCCGACCGCCTCACCTTGTAAATAGTTTTCACTTTGACTTTGGCGGGGGGGGGGGGAGTGATGTTGTGTATCTGTAAATCATGCACTCCTATGTTCCGCCCTGAAGTCCCAACATCCCTTGGGAGCGCTGTATATAAGCCGGCCCCCCTAAGGCCTGTTCCTCACTCTGGAGTGTCTTATTAAAGACTGAGGTCACTGTTACTTTAACCTCCCTGTGTGCAGCCTCATCGGTGTTAGGAACACAATAATTACATTTGCAGTTTTCCAATCTGCTGGGACCTCCCCTGCCTACTCCTATTTCTTATGTTCTTATGGCTGCTGAAACCCTCATCCATGGCTTTCTTACCTCTAGACTGCAGTATTCCAATGTTCTCCGATGCCGGCCTCCCATCTTTCACCCTCCATAAACTTGAGCTCTGCTGGCCTTATATCCTCACTTGCACCAACTCCCGTTCACCTATCACCCCTGCGCTCGCTGACCTACATTGACACCAGACCGGCAATGACTCAATATTAAAATTCTCATCTGTGTGTTCAAATCACTCCATGGCCTCATTCCTCCCCATCTCAGTAACCTCCTCCAGCCCTACAACCCTCTGAGATATCTATGTTCCTCCAATTCTGGTCTCTAGTGCTTCCCACAATTTCCATTGCGGTGCCTAGGCTCTAAGCTCTGGAATACCTGCCCTCAAACTCTCCACCTCTCTCTCCGGGCAAATTTACATAAGTTAAATAAGATCAGAGAGCTAAACTCGTGGCTCAAAGACTGGTGTGGGAGAAATGGGTTTTGGTTCCTGGGGCACTGGCATCAGTACTGTGCTAAGAGGGAGCTGTTCCGTTGGGACGGACTCCACTGCTGGGGCTAGGGTCCTGGCGAACCGAATAATTCATCATCATCATAGGCGGTCCCTCGAACAAGGATGACTTACTTCCACATGAGTTCACAGATGTTTCAATGAAGGACCCAATATTCAGGAAGCCTTGATCCAGTGGCAAGGGTTAACCAGGATGACTGGAGACCTGCACTGCTGCACGGACCTAGTGCGCACACACATCGCAGTGTGGGCTGGCCTGTGCTGCCCCTGGGCCCTCGGCTCTTCAGGGCCCCATACCCTCATTCACCTCACCTCCGCCATGATCTCTCGCCGCTCCTCCGCCACAAAAACACTTGCCGCATCTCCGCCACAATCTCCCGCCGCACCTATGCACCAAACATTCGCCGACCCTCCGTCACGATCACCCACCAAATCTCAGTAAAGCATACCTCATCATGGATGACCTAGACCCAACTGGCTGGGGTTTATTGTGAACATTACATGACTGGCTAAGCCACTCACAGTATAGCAGCACTGCAAACCTGTGAGCATACTCACCAGGTGCATACATTACTATTAGAAAGGTCCCAGCTTCACTCCAATTCAGTCTTCCCTGAGAATAACTAGGGTTGCAGTTAAACTAATTAGTGTCTGTGTAGGGGGTGGGGGGGGTTGCTCAGGTGAGCAGAAACCTAAAAGCTCAAAGAACAAGGTGAAGGTAATACACAGGGTAGCATTGGGGAAAACGGAAAACAGTGTGACAGGAAGGGACAGAATCTACAAACATGAGAGTGTATCAGAAACTGGAACCACAGCAGGAGAAAATGGTAAGAAAACATATTTAAAAGCTCTTTATCTGAATGCACGCAGCATTTGTAACAAATAATATGAGCTGTCGGCACAAATAGTTACAAATGGGTATGTTCTGGTAGCCATAATAGAGATGTGGTTACAAGGTGACCAAGATTGGGAACTAAACATTCAGGAGTACTTGACAATTCGGAAGGACAGACAGACAGAAAGGAAAAGGAGGTGGGGTAAGCTCTGTTGATAAAAGATGGAATCACTGCAATAGTGAGAAACGATATTGGCTCAAATGATCAAGATGTTGAAACAGTTTGGGTGGAGATAAGGATTAATAAGGGGTGTAGAATTTACCAATATCTCGCAAAGATTCCAGGTACCTTTCCCCTACAGAGAAGAATCCCTTTCTGGGCTTTTAAAATGAGTTTAAAGGGGCAGACGAAGCCTGAGGGGGATAAAAGGGGATGCATTCATGGAGACCCCCCCAGTGTTTGGACTCATAGGAAAGGGAATTCAAAATGGACCTAAATTACAGAAGCTTGAGATCCCCTAAACATCTATAGGAAGGAGCATATCAATTTTAAGATTCTACAACATTTTGGCTGCAAAAAAAGTTACCAAATACAGGAGTTGGGGCCAAATTCGTGTATTAAAGACCCCAGACTGTCTGGGGGAACTATTCACCCTCTAAGAGATAATCGAATTACCCAATCAAGCACAATGGAAATCATGGTCAAGAAACTGGACAATCCTAAAACAATGCAAAACCAGTGATAGCACATTCTCACACCCTAATCGAGTTACTGCTGACAAAGGAGACATTTGAAAATCAATGGACAGTACAGTTTAAACAGAGCCCAAGAGATTTGATGGGAGATAACGGAGCCTTTTTTTGGGATATATCTATCCCCCAGTTTTTACCAGGAAAGGAGCAGCACGCAGACTAGCAGAACAAGGAAAACTAGCAGAACACAGGAAAACTAGCAGAACTCAAAGCTAGCAGAACACAGACTGTAACTCGCATAGACTGGAACACAGACACAGACACAGACAAGCAACCTGCTTGCTCTACAGTGAAGAAATGGAATCGTGAAGGAACCTACAAGAAATCGTCAAGGACCGACTGAGCACGAGGCCCACGAAATGGAAGGTTGTCAGCAATCAAATTGATAAACCCGGGCTACCACAACGAGCGAAACGACCAACCAAAACCAACTCAGCAAAAACCGAAGAATCGACAGTTATTTCCACTCTGCAATCTACTTCTGAAGGGCCAACGGGTGAGAAATTACCTAAAAGGACTAACTAAAACCAAAGAAAGTGGGGTACTTACCCCATACATCCGAAACGCAACTTACCGCATCAACGGACTCACCTCAACTGAAGACTACGCAGTCCGAAGTCCTCTCCTCCGACCGGGGTATGGATCGCCTAGAAGGCCAAGTGCAGCGAACCCCGAAACCGTGATTCACCGGCAACTGTCTAAAGGGATTGGTGAGCATAGTCCCTGAACCCTGAGAGCTATAACTTAGTTAGTTAGGGGAATTGGGAGGGGGGGGAGGCTGGGATAACTTTAGTAAATGAATCTGCATTCGCCTCTTTACCCAATTTAGAGTTTAAGCTGTATTCTTTTCCCCACAGACTGTAATTGGACAATTTATTCAATGTGTTGTACCCTTCAGTGTGTATTGGTCTGTGTGCGTTATTAAAGGTGCGCCTTTTTACTTCTTTTTAAACACAATAAAGCCATACCTGCTTCCTACCTTGAAACTGATTGTCTGTCCAAGTCTGTCACAGTCCCTTCATAATTCCAGTGTCTAGAACCAAGGGTGTGGGAGCGATTCGGAACCGCTCATATAAGGTCAGAAGGGAAAGCTGACACCCTGCAAACAACCCCTTACAGGGGAAAATGTCACTGGTGGGCATAGTCGATAGGCCCCCTAACAGTAGCAACTCTGTTGGTCGGAGTATAAAGCAAGAAATAGTAGGGGCTTGTGAAAAGGGAACAGCAATAATCATGGGTGATTTTAACCTCCATATTGATTTGACAAATCAAGTTGGTCAGGGTAGCCTTGAGGAAGCGTTCATAGCGTGCATAGTTACGACGGGTTCCTTGAGCAGTATGTAACGGAACCAACCAGGGGGCAGGCTATCTTCGATTTGGTTCTGTGTAATGAGACAGGATTAATAAACAATCTCACAGTAAAGGATACTCTTGGAATGAGTGATCATAGCATGGTTGAATTTCAAATTCAGATGGAGGGCGAGAAATTTGGATCTCAAACCAGTCTACTAAGCTTAAATAAAGGAGACTACTAAGGTATGAGGGCAGAGTTGACTAAAGTGGACTGGGAAAATAGATTAAAGTGTAGGACAGTTGATGAACAATGGCGTACATTTAGTGTGGCGGAGATATTTCATAACTTTCAAGAAAAATATATTCCAGTGAGGAGGAAAGGGTGTAACAGAAAAGATAGACATCCGTGGCTAACTAAAGCCATAAAGGATGGTATCCAATTAAAAACAAGGGCATACAAAACTAATGGGAGGATCGAAGATTGGGATGCGTTTAAAAGCCAGCAAAGAATGACTAAAAGAATGATTAATAAAGGGAAGATAGACTATGAAAGTAAACTACCACAAAATATAAAAACAGATAGCAAGAGTTTCTACAGGTATATAAAAAGGAAAAGAGTGGCTAAAGTAAATGTTGGTCCCTTAGAGGACAAGACCAGAGAATTAGTGATGGGGAACATGGAGATAGCAGAAACTCTGAACAAATATTTTGTATCAGTCTTTACGGTGGAGGACACTAAATTTTTCCCAACAGTGGATAGTTAAGGGGCTATAGGGGAGAGGAACTTCACACAATCACAAAGGAGGTGGTACTCAGTAAGATAATGGGACTAAAGGCAGATAAATCCCCTGGACCTGATGGCTTGCATCCTAGGGTCTAGGGAGTAGCGGCAGGGATAGTGGATGCAATGGTTGTAATTTACCAAAATTCCCTGGATTCTGGGGAGGTCTCAGCAGATTGGAAAACTGCAAATGTAATGTACCTATTTAAAAAAGGAGGCAGACAAAAAGCAGGAAACTATAGACCAGTTAGCCTAACATCTGTGGTTGATAAATGTTGGAGTGCATTATTAAAGAAGCAGTAGCAGGACGCTTGGAAAAGCATAATTCAGTCAGGCAGAGTCAACATGGATTTATGAAGGGGAAGTCATGTTTGACAAATTTGCTGGAATTCTTTGAGGATGTGACAAACAGGGTGGATAAAGGGGAACCAGTGGATGTGGAGTATTTGGACTCCCAGAAGGCATTTGACAAGGTGCCACATAAAAGGTTATTGCACAAGATAAAAGTTAATGGGGTTGGGGCTAATATATTACCATGGATAGAGGATTGGCTAACTAACAGAAAAGAGTCAGTCGGGATAAATGGTTCATTCTCGGGTTGGCAATTAGTAACTAATGCAGGGATCAGTGCTGGAACCCCAATTATTTACAATCTATATTAACGACTTGGATGAAGAGACCAAGTGTAACGTAGCCAAGTTTGCTGATGATACAAAGATGGGAGGAAAAGCAATGTGTGAGGAGAACACAAAAAATCTGCAAAAGGACATAGACAGGCTAAGTGAGTGGGCAAAAATTTGGCAAATGGAGTAATGTTGGCAAGTGTGAGGTATGCACTTTGGCAGAAAATTCAAAGAGCAAGTTATTAATTAAAAGGAGAAAAATTGCAAAGTGCTGCAGTACAGCAGGACCTGGGGGCTCCTGGTCCATGAAACACAAAAGGTTAGTAGTATGCAGTTACAGCAAGTGATCAGGAAGACCAATGGAATCTTGGCCTTTACTGCAAAGGGGATGGAGTATAAAAGCAGGGAAGTCTTGCTACAGTTGGTGAGGCCATATCTGGAATACTGCGTGCAGTTTTGGTTTCTATATTTACAAAAGGATATACTTGCTTTGGAGGCAGTTCAGAGAAGGTTCACTAGGTTGATTCTGGAGATGAGGTGGTTGACATGAGGAAAGGTTGAGTAGGTTGGGCCTCTACTCATTGGAATTCAGAAGAATGAGAGGTGATCTTATTGAAACGTGTAAGATTGTGAGGGGGCTTGACAAGGTGGATGCAGAGAGGATGTTTCCACTGATAGGGGAGACTAAAACTAGAGGGCATAATCTTAAAATATGGAGCTGCCCATTTAAAACTGAGATGAGGAGGAATTTCTTCTCTCAGAGGATTGTAAATCTGTGGAATTCGTTGCTGTAGAAGCTGGGACATTGAATAAATTTAAGATAGAGATAGACAGTTTCTTAACCAATAAGGGAATAAGGGGTTATGGGGAGCAGGCAGTGAAATGGACCTGAGTCCATGATCAGATCGGCCTTGATCGTATTAAAAGGGACTGACTATGATGATGATGAAATGGTGGAGCAGGCTCCTGGGGCCGTATGGCCTACTCCTGCTCCTATTTATAAAAAAGAAACTTACCTTAAGTGGGCAGGGTTTTTAACAATAAAATGTGTTTTTTAAATTTTATTTTACAATGTTTTTTAATACATTGTGTTTTAATACTCTTACGCCTGTAAAAGTAGGCTATGCATCTGCTCTTATCAGACGCAAGAGTTTTCAGGACATCCGCTGGGCTAGATATGGGTAAATACCGCAACATTGTCTATGCGAATGTCCTCGCTCTCGAGATGCGAAGGATCTGTCAAGCTGGAGCATGTGCATTGTGCGCTGAAAACCGGCTTTTGCAATGCCTTCCTGGGACCGTACACATTCAGTATGGACCCGAGGAGGCTGGGATTTCCAGGCCAGTATCTCCTTACGTGGCTGAATGTCAAATTTTGTTTCATAACACTTCTGTGAAGTGCTTTAGGACATTTTACTATATTAAAGGTGCTATATAAATCCAAGCTATTGTAAATAGGTTACGGAGGATCGGGATCATACATTTAAGTTGTCTAAGGCCAGATCTAAGTTAGATGTCACAAGGTGTTTTTTTTTTCCAGAACAGTGGGCCTCTGGGACAATGCCGAACTTGTGTGGTGGAGACTGATTCGCTGGATTCCTTGAAGCGGGAGCTGGACCTGTTTCTGGGCGGAGATCAGCTCGTACAAAAGGTAGATACTGAAAGTTTCAGGGTCAGAGTGATCACCTGGACTAGTTTTGATCGCCTAATGAGGATCTATCAGAGAGGAATTTCCCAAATCTTTTTTTCCTCAAATTAGTCTGGGTTTTTAAATCTGTTTTTTTTGGTTTGCCAGGAGATCACATGCTTTCGAGTGGGCTGGGGAATGATGCACGTATCAAAATTGCGTGGGACAGGCTGGCGAGACCGGAGGGTCTTTTCCTGTCTTTCATTTTTCTTACATAAACTCAAACACATGGAAATAATTTCTTGATGCCACTATCGGATTGAGTCAATGGTCCATGGTCACATTGTGAATCACTCTTCTGTTTATAACCCCAACCTGAGTACGGGAGAACACTGACCTGCACAGAACGAGAACTAGACGGCCGTTTGCAGAGCTTTCAGGTGGACATCGGGTGTACGATTTCCCGCCACCTAGACAGGGGAAGTTCCCAACTCAACGTGGTCAAAGGGAGCAATCGACTGGAATCCGCGTCTAAAAAGCAAACAGTCACCACGGCGACCGCAGAATGTTTCTCAGTCTTAGTAACCAGTGACCATGAAACAAACAGGTAGACCTCGCAGGTCATAAAGGTCATTGTTCTCGGGATGTGTAACGCTGGGCCTCTGACTGTTGCTATGAGAGCGAGGTCACAAAAATATTTTCTTTGCTTCGACTATTAACAGTTGAGCAGAATTGAGGGGTGTCAAAGTCATGAGTTTTCCAATCTGTCTGCTGGTCACATCACAAGGGAGTGCTGGAATCCCCGAGTTATTTACTCTTCAGCATCGTGCTTCATTGGCGTTTTATTCGAACCATAATCTGGGGCTATAGCTTGGGTGGGTGGTGGGCCCCTGGATCGACAGTTTGGACATTGCAGAGAAACAAGTCACTAACACAGCCTCATCCGGCACCTGCCAACAGATAGAAGGCACTCTGCCCCATCACTGGGGCATCGCTTTTAAGGCTTTAAAGATAAAATCCGGTCAGGGTGACGATGGTCTTAAGCATCAGTGCCGCAAACGTCTTCCAGTCAGGTGGACTCTCAGTCGCCACCAGTATAAGTGTACGGCAATAGTTTAAATAGTGACATAGAAAATAGGTGCAGGAGTAGGCCATTTGGCCCTTCGAGCCTGCACCACTATTCAATAAAATCATGGCTGATCATTCACCTCAGTACCCCTTTCCTGCTTTCTCTCCCTTGATCCCTTTAGCCGTAAGGGCCATATCTAACTCCCTCTTGAATATATCCAATGAACTGGCATCAACAACTCTCTGCGGCAGGGAATTCCACAGGTTAACAATTCTGAGTGAAGAAGTTTCTCCTCATCTCAATCCTAAATGGCCTATCCCTTATCCTTAGACTCGGTCCCCTGGTTCCGGACTTCCCAAACATCGGGAACATTTTTCCTGCATCTAACCTGTCCAGACCGTCAGAATTTTATGTTTCCTGGCGATCTCCTCTCATCCTTTTAAACTCCAGTGAATACAGGACCAGTCGATCTAGTCTCTCCTCATATGCAAGTCCTGCCATCACGGGAATCAGTCTGGTGAACCTTCGTTGCACTCCCTCAATAGCAAGAACGTCCTTCCTCAGATTAGGAGACCAAAACTGAACACAATACTCCAGGTGAGGCCTCACCAAGGCCCTGTACAACTGGAGTAAGACCTCCCTGCTCCTATACTCAAATCCCCTAGCTATGAAGGCCAACATACCATTTGCCTTCTTCATCACCTGCTGTACCTGCATGCCAACTTTCAATGACTGATGTACCATGACACCCAGGTCTCGTTGCACCTCCCCTTTTCCTAATCTGCCGCCATTCAGATAATATTCTGCCTTCGTGTTTTTTCCACCAAAGTGAATAACCTCACATTTATCCACATTATACTGCATCTGCCATGCATTTGCCCACTCACCTAACCTATCCAAGTCACCCTGCAGCCTCTTAGCATCCTCCTCACAGCTCACACTGCCACCCAGCTTAGTGTCATCTGCAAATTTGGAGATATTACACTCAATTCCTTCATCTAAATCATTGAACTATATTATAAATAGCTGGAGTCCCAGCACTGAGCCCTGCGGTTGGAGGAAAGGGTGGGTGGGACTGGTATGCCGCACGCTTCTTCTGCTGCCTGCATTTGCTTTCTGCATGCTCTTGGCGACGAGACTCGAGGAGCTCAGCACCCTCCCAGACGCTCTTCCTCCACTTAGCGCAGTCTTTGGCCAGGGACTCCCAGGTGTCAGTGGGGATGTTGCACTTTATCAGGGAGGCTTTGAGGGTGTCCTTGTACATTTCCTCTGCCCACCTTCGTTTGCCGTGAAGGAGTTCAGAGTAGAGCGCTTGCTTTGGGAGTCTTGTCTCTGGCATGCGAACAATATGGCTCGCCCAGCGGAATAATCAAGTGTGGTCAGTGCTTCGATGCTGGGAGATAAGACGAATAGAGGATGTGAGCTGGAGGCAAAAGAATTGCTTATGGAATAGAGACTCAATACAATATCAAGATTAGTTGCAAGTGATGGGAAAGGTTAAGTTAAAAAACCGAGTGATAATGTTGCAGAAAAGGCCATTTTATTGTTGTGCTTTATGGAGTTAGGTTACAGATCAGTCATGATCTCATTGGGGCTGAATGGGCTCCTGATCCTATGTAATATTAAATGCTTGCCTGGGAGTCTACAGTACAGAAACAGGCCATTCGGCTCAACTGGTCTGTGCCAGTGTTGAAACTCGGATTGTCTGTAATACCAATTGCAGTGTCATCTTTCTGAAATTGTGCACTATTCTCATTGCTTCTTGCAGTGAAAGATGTGCTGGGAAGTGGGCTGTTTTCCCCGTTATATTCGATGTAAAGCTCCATTCACTGTCTCCAACTCAATGTGCTCAGTATCATCATCATAGGCAGTTCCTCAGAGTCGAGGAAGACTTGCTTCCACTCTATAAGTGAGTTCTCAGGTGGCTGAAGAGTCCAATGCAGGAATTACAGTCTCTGTCACAGGTGGGGTAGATTGAAAGGGGGTGGGGGAGAGTGTTGGAGAGCCTGGGTTGACGCATGCTCCTTCCGCTGTCTGTGTTTGGTTTCTCTGCTTGTTCTCGGTGATGAGATTCGAGGTGCTCAGCGCCCTCCCGGATGCTCTTCCACCATTTTGGGCCATCTTGGGCCAGGGATTCCCAGGTGCCGGTGGGGATGTTGCACTTTATCAAGGAGGCTTTAAGGGTGTCCTTGAAGCGTTTCCTCTGCCCACCTGGGGCTCGATTGCCATGACAAAGCTCCGAGTAGAGTACTTGCTTTGGGAGTCTCGTGTTGGGCATGTGGACGATGTGGCCCGCCCAACAGAGCTGATCGAGCGTGGTCAGTGCTTCGATGCTGGGGACTTTGGCCTGATCGAGAACACCGATGGCGCGTCTGTCCTCCCAATGGATTTGCAGGATCTTGCGAAGACAGCGCTGCTGATAATTCTCCAATATTTTGAGATGTCTGCTGTATATATAGTCCATGTCTCTGAGCCATAACATCATCATCATAGGCAGTCCCTCTGAATCGAGGAAGACTTGCTTCCACTCTTAACATGAGTTCTTAGGTGGCTGAACAGTCCAATACGAGAACCACAGTCACTGTCACAGGTGGGACAAATAGTCGTTAAGGGAAGGGGTGGGTGGGACAGGTTTGCTGCATGCTCTTTCCGCTGCCTGCGCTTGATTTCTGCATGCTCTTGGCGACAAGACTCGAGGAGCTCAGCACTCTCTCGGATGCACTTCCGTATAGTCATATAGGAGGGTGGGTATCACTACTGTCCTGTAGACCATAAGTTTGGTGCCAGATTTGAAGTCCTGGTCTTCCTCAGGCGACCGAAGGCTGCGCTGGTACACTGGAGGCGGTGTTGGATCTAGTCATCGACGTCTTGCTGACAGTGGGCTCCTGAGGTATGGAAAATGGTCCACGTTGTCCAAGGCCTTGCTGTGGATTTTGATGTGGGGGTGCGGGGGGGAGGCAGTGCTATGCGGCGGTCAGGTTGGTGGAGGACCTTTGCCTTATGGATGTTTAGTGTAAGGCCTATGGTTTCGTACGCCTCTTCAACTGATCTTCAACCTACTGGACTTTCCTGCCGCCAAGACTTTGCTCCCCCCATCGATGGTGGCCGACCAACTCAGGTTTGGACCCTACCGAGTACATACCAACCATCCGTTCCCTCTAAGCAGCGCGGTGTGCCTGTCCTGGGACCAGCTTTTCATTGAGCTGATTCGATCCCGTTGGCATCTCGGCTTCCCTTCAGCCACCGGTCCCGCTCGACTGTGGAGGCGAAAGCAGCTGGAGGAATCTCAATACCACCGAGACAAACACACCCGATGTGCCTGGCCCTGTGTGACTTGACAATCCAACCTGTGTGTGCCTTTCACCATGGCAGTATTGATCAGTAAGGTGGGTGCTCACATTGTGAAATAAAGCAAAAAAGTCACAAGGGAAATTTACAAAACGTTTTATTTAGGAATTGAAGTGACTCAGAAATCCCACGTATTTTTGTAGTTACATCAATTATTACAATAAATATCAAATAATGCATAACAAATGACAGATTTGGTGAAAACAATTGCATTCATTCTTTTCAGGGTAGTTCTAGGAGGTAAACCTCAAGGACTGAGGCATCAACTAAATCTAGCCAGGTGTCAAAATAGGCCCCAAAAGTTTAATTTCTCGACCAGTGGCGTAAGTAAACGAGGGAGGAACACACCAAGTAGTAACTTTGTACAGCAGCAAGTCAAGCTATCCATTTACTTGGACAAAATAAATGCCCCCCCCCCCCACCAAAAAAAAACTTTAGTGCTAGAATTTACCCGGAGACTTTCTAAGGAAATTCAATGATGCAGATGGTTGGCGCAAGCTCAGCAAAGACTAACCGAGACCCGATCAAATCGGAAAAAATACCCTCTCTCTCCAGACTTTTGTCTACTTCTGGGCAAACTGGTCCAGGGACTGGCTCCTCTGCCCCTCGGTCACACGGTTCCAACATCACGCTAATCTTTGGTCAGCCTACAATCACAATCCTATTTTTATATATATATGTAAAATATATAAACGAAACATGCAAGCTAAGTAGAAGCAACAATGGCGGCATCAGGATTCAAACTTAACCGAGCGCAGTATAAATGAATGCTTCCTTCTCTCCCAGCCCTTCCTAAACTATGGGGGACCTCAGGGACTTGGAATCGGCGGCCGGGCCGTATTTAAAGCAGGATCGTTCAGACTAAACGAGATGTGCCATCTTTAAGGCAGCGGAGTAAGACCAGATCCTCAAATACAGCATCTAAACAAAAAAAACTTCCCATTTACACCTGTGCTTCCTTCGCAGGAGGAGTTTAAATTGAAAATGTGCACTGCTTGCCAATATCTCACTTGCATGTGAACGCAAATGGTCATCAATTCCCACACCATAGAAGATCTGCATTTAAACATAGTCCATAAATCGACAAGCCATGACAGGGTAAAACAGTAGAGATTTCAAAATCTGTTCATTTAGAGTTTAACAGCTACTTTTCTTTAAGTTAGTTCTCCCCTCACTTTGGGTGCATTTTTCTTTAACAGCATTCCACATTTGAATCATCAATTGGTTGCCTCGGATCTGAGAGAACCCAGTGTGACCTGTCCGCTTATAAATAGGCTTTACAACAACCACACCTAGCCCCACCAATCACAAGCTTTAGATCAAGACTGCCGCGACTTCCTTTAGAAAGCCTAGTAGAAACTAGTCACAAGATTTGTCACAGGACTTGACAAAGGGACATTCTGCTCCAAGTCCAGTCTGATGTTTACACAGCGGGCGGGCACTGCTACAATCAGAACACTTTGTTGAGGGTAATATCCAAAGGAAGCAAGGTGCCAAGTCCGCTGCGGTACATTAACATGCTCCTCCTCCTTCCAACATCAAGCAGCTTTCCCCCCCCGCCCACTGTACTGCTCTCAGAAATTTGCAGTAACATGCCAACTACGCAACTGGGCTCAGGGCTCCCAGCTTGAGGGAGGTGCTCATATCCAGCTCATAATCTGGGTATGAAGGCAGGTGAAACCTGGACCAGGCTACGTCATGCTTGGTCCTAATCTAACCACTTCACGAAAGAAAGTGGATTGCAACTCCCTTTTTAAATAGATGTGAATCCACACATACATATGCCTGAAATACAAGACTCACATCAAAATGCAAGTGTTAAAGGTGGAATTTGTTCTTCTTGGGGCCAATAGCTTGATGTGTTTCTAAACTAGCAGTGACCGACAAGTTAGTAAATTTGGTATCTCCATATGCCGTGTTCGAATGTCAAGTCTGCTGCATGCATCTTGGGAGATGCCAAAGGGCATCTTCATTGTCTGTTTATTGCAATCATGTGACTTCAAACGGCAAGTTTCAAGTAATTACTGTGCCCTTCTCCAATAAACAATCCCAGATGATCGCCTGGCTTTGTGCACAGTACAACCCAACTGAGAACAGTATACACAATGCACTCCTAATCGGAGTTTAGTGCATTTTATGGTCCCGTTCGCTAAGTAAACAAAACATATCTGCAAGCCACAAACAGGAAGTAAACCTCAAATCTTTGAGAACTGGAGGCGTTTGAACGGCTAAAAAAAATTTTAAGCTTATTCTGCAAATTTTAATTTTTTAGATTTCCACGGGTTTCTCTATATTATTCAGGATAACACTGAATTTTTTTTTTTAAAGTGCATTTTTAATTTTTTTTTAAAAAAGTGCAAAACCATGCAAAATTAGTGCGATTTGCTTATTTCATTGCTAGTTGACAAGAACCTCGTAGTATGGCACGTAACTTGCCCATTCTGAACCATTACTGGATGCAGTTTTTAGTCTGCACTGTCCAGCTTTTGAGCATTGATATCAGCCCAAGTTATTTTCCGATTTATGTTGATGTGTCTATTCCAGACAGACCTGCAGCTTAAACATCTGGAAAGGAGCAACTAAATGAGTTCTGCCACAGACCGCACCCAACCTTCGCAGCTCGTCGGGAAGCAGAGCTATTTACATTCTACTTCATACAAAGGTGGGTTCTGATTAGCCTGTGTTGAGGAAAACAGTACCGCTCAGCCTTAGATTTGTTTTTAAATTGTGGCTTTGCAGATTATGGGTAACATTGTAAATATACACAAAATCTAATTTAATTGAAAAAATGAACACAAAAACTGTGCCCTGGGTAAGGCTCCCAACCCTCCCGGATTATCCTGGAGTTTCCAGGAATTAAATATTTGGAGAAAAATCACGAAGTTTAAAAAAAAATTATTTTAACACTTTCGTTTTTAACTTATAAAAATATCGGCGATGGGAAAACAGCTGCTTGACTGTCAGTCAATAATCATCCAATGGGGTAACAAAGATTCTGTTCCTTTTCCGATTGGGGTGGGTAGGCAAGGCACCGCGAGGGCAAACAATAGTGGCAGCGTGGGGCCGGGTTGGTTGGAGGCGAGAGGTCATGTGATGAAACCTCCTGGAGTATATTCGCTCCAAGTTCGCAACCCTAACTTTGTGGGTAGATAAGATTTGTCACCACTTCCCTTCAACCAAACCTCTTCCTCATTGGTCAACGCACAGGCTAATGACTGGCTCTGGGGAGAGAGGGGTTCTAGATTACAGTGAAGCAACCAAAACCAACAATGCTTCCTTAAAAAAAATATCAGAACGTATGTGCGTTATAAATAAAATAGAATCAATATGTACTGTGCCATTAATAACTTCAAAAACCTATTAAAGTTCAAGACCATGACACCAGGCACCATACTTGGGTTGAAAAATCAGCTTGGACTACCTAAAGTTTCCCCACATCCCTTTCACTCTACCATCTGGGTTTATTTTGTTTTTTTAAACTGCATAAAATTGAATGAAAGCACATGCTTTTTGGCTGTGGTGAATTTCACATCTGCATTTTGTAGATTTTTCTGTCAATTTCTGCCCTTACATTCTACACCTCAAAAATTCAAGAGGGAAGCTATAGCTCCACCATTCAGCCCCGTGTTTTTCTACCCATGCCATCCCTCCCACCGCACTTAAAACACACAGGCCAAATGTACACAGTACGAGGGGGACAAAACTTGTGGCAATCCAAAATTATAACCAGCTCAAATTCTACTTCCATTGCGAGTAAGTACACCTGAGATTTTCGCAGGTTTTGGCAGATTGAAAATAAATTCAGCCATTCGTCCCATATTACATTAGAATAGATAAGTATACAGAGCAAAACATGGACACCTTAGGAGTTTATATAAAGCAGTAACTTATCAGTTCACATATACTTCGACAGTAAAGCTCGAGTTACAATAGTAACATGCCCCCACTGCTCCCATTATATAGTCACTCCCAGATACACGTCATTTAATACATATGGTTTTAATCGGAATGGTCTTCAGTCCCTCGCATGTTGTCAAGGCTGCCTTTGTGGTGGTTGGCTATGCATTGTGCGGTCAGATGCTCATATTGCGGCATCACTGGGAGCCACAAATTCCCAGTTAGGTATATTTGATTAGCTCAGCCCTTCAAGTTCGACATACTGCGATGGTTTTCTAACTGATTGCAGTACTGTCAAAAAAGATTGTGCAATATCTCGAGGCTGCTAGTTTCCTATTTTCAGGTCAAAAAAGGGCTAAGTGTCTTGTCAAACAGGGTTCTAGAATGCCCAAACCACCCCAAAGCATTTAATAAGGGTTATGAAGTTAAGTTACAAATATAATGTATGATATGGAGAATGGGTGTAGAAGAAAAAGGATTATTTACATTTCTTTTCAAAATGATGTAGCAAAACAGGTTCTGTTCTGGTGACTGTGCTCTAAAAATGGTCAAAGTATGTGTGATTTAAAAATGCACGTCAGCTCAAAAGGTGGTGGTGCAGTGCGAGGAGTGGAAGAAGAAATACAGCAAGGCTCACCTTGTATCGGGGTTGCCAGGGATTCTTCAGCAGCAGACTGATTCATAACAGTTTGACAGCACTGCAAGTGGCAGCTAAAACTGTGCTTCTTTCCCATATAAACCTTTCTGGAGTGTGCTATAATATTTTTTTGTGCTCTACTGTCAAATGCCCGAAGCAAACACCAAAATAATTTCCTAGGAAAAGATGCGAGTCGAGGAATTGTGCTTAGTTCGGAGTTACTTTCGCCAATTAGTGTCGAGCTGTCACTCCAGCTCATGTGTCATTACCTCATTTTCATTGGTCCCTTTACAAACCCTCAAAACTCGCAGCCTTTTATTTCACTTCTCTCCTCTGCCCTTACCTCATCATTAATCAATTCCCTTCATTTACCCTCTCACCTCTAAACCATTCCATTTCTTTCTCCAGCTCGGTTTCCCTTCTCTGCTCCCTCACATACGCTCACCATCTTCAAACTTTCAGGAGCCTCTCAACAACATAAAAAAGCAAAACCCTTTCTTCCAGTTCAAATTGCTCAGGGGTGGTGGAAGGGGATGGGGAACCCATTCACATCAGTGATACTGCATCAGCTATCACTGTGCTGGTAAAGCCAACTTGTTTTCAGTCTTCTCTTCGCTTAAGCTGCCCATTTTTGGTACTGAAATACCAAGTCCACCAATCACACTGGGGAGGCTCTGGTTCCGCCTCAGACCCCCCAAAAGGGTGCTGCTGGTCCCCATGAACATCGCCGATTCCTGCCTGCTCTTGCACTTTTGGCTTTCAGCAGGTTCTGGAGCGTTCCATGGGTTGACTGCTTGAGCAATTCCCATTCTTTGCAGCTTCTTGACCAAGTTCAGACTGACAGGAGCGGAATCCGCATGGCTCCGCCCAGGCTTCAGGCAGTACACCTCGTGCAGTAGCGTCTCTGCGGGTCGTGAAGCGAGGAAGTTGTCGATAGCTCCCCGTGCGTCGAAGGGCAATGGCGACGGGCATGGGGAGCAGGAGGGAGAGTTTGGTGGGGTGCGGGGTATGGCTAACGTTTTGGGGCGAACCACGGGTGGACTTTTCGACAGGGGGCAATGATAAACACCAGCGGAGATCCCACGATCATGCAGGAGTTTTGTCAGGCTGCTGGTGCTGCTCAGAGTGGTAGTCAACTCCCTCTTCTTCGTGAAGGATTCACCAATGCTTGGGCGGCAAGAAGCTAGTGGGGTGCTTGGACTGGTGACCACGTTTACAGATGAGCCCCCTGTATTTGGCACTGGAGCATACATGAAGCTAAAATGAAGAACACAGAGATAAATTGAACAAGCTTTCATCGTCAAACTTCCTTTAGATATATTTATTTCACAAAGCAGCATGAGCTTAAGGACCAGGTAGGCTAGCAAACAGGTCGTGGATTTCTCCATCATGTAGCAGTACCACTCTGTACTCTAACCCATGAGAAAGCCACCCACTGTTACTTGGAGGAATCCTGGCAATCCAAGATTTGGCTTTGTGTATTGTATTACCCAATTGCCTGATTTAGTTTGTTTCCAAGCTGGCACTTGAAGGAAAGAAGGAAAGAAAGAGAAAAAGAAAAAAAAAGGAGACTTGCACTTATATTGCGCCTTTCACGACTCAGGACAGCCCAAAGCCCTTCACAGCGAATTAAGTACTTTTGAAGTGTAGTCACTATTGTAATGTAGGAAACACAGCAGCCAATTTGCACTCGGCAAGATCCCACAAACTGAAGTGTGATAATGAACAGATAATCTTTTTATTTAAATTAAAATTGATGTTGGGATAAATATTTGCCAGGACACTTCTTCAAAATAGTGCTGTAGGATCTTTTACGATCACCTGATGTGCCAGACCTGAGGGCCTTGGTTTAACATCTTATCCAAAAGACAGCACCTCTGCCTGTGACGCACTCCCTTCAGTACTGCACAGGAATGTCAGTCTAGATTATGTGCTCATGTTTCTGGAGTGGGATTTGAACCCGTGACTTTCTAATTCGGAGGCGAGAGTGCTACCACCAAGCCACGGCTGACACCCATTAGCATACGATAATGCATTCCTAAGAAATTCTTTTGTCCACCATTTTAACTCCTGTTAAAATAGAAATGTCACATAAAAATTTTGTGTGGTAAATAAAGTGTTTGAATACTATTCTCGTGCAGCTTGATTCACCACGTAAAACCTTATAGGTTAAGTAAGGTTCTCAATCGGAAAGGTTAGCAGACATTTAGCCAAGTATTTTGAATAAAGATCCTTAGACAGAATTACATAGCACGATAGCACTGAAACAGGCCATTCAGCCCAACTGATCTATGCTGGTGCTTATGCTCCACACAAGCCTCCTCCTACCCTTTTTCATCTCATCTTTTCAATATACCTTTCTATTCCTTTCTTTCTGATGTGCTTATCTAGTTTCCCCTTAAATGCATCTATGTTATTTCCTCAAATATTCCTTGTGGTAGCGAGTTCCACATTCTCACCTGTCTCTGGGTAAGGAAACAAAATAATAGTTAAAACATTTTCAAGGGATGAAACAGCAGTGAATTAAGCCCACTGCCCTCTTCACAGCTGAATACGGATTAAATTCAGTATCACTGATGGAATGGAAGGCTGCAAAGTGAAGAGTTCATGCAGTCATGACCAAACTCTTACTGGGCAACAGTTGATAATGCAATGTTGTCAGAATGATACTGGGGCTAAAAGGTTGAAATTATGACAACAGGTTGCATAGACTGGGCTTGTACTCCCTCGATTATGGAAGAATAAGGGATGATCCAATTGAGATGCTTAAAATGATTAAAGGAGTTGATGGGTTTGATAGAAACTATTTCCTCTGATGGGGAAGTCCAGAACAAGGGGGCATAACCTTAAAATTAGAGCTAGGCTGTTCAGGGGTGATGTCAGGGAGTACTTCTTCACACAAAGGGCAGTGGAAATCCAGAACTCTCTTCTCCCAGAAAGCTGTTGATGCTGAGGGTCAATTCAAAATTTCAAAATTGAGATGGAAAGATTTTTTTTTTTTTTAAAGTCAAGATTATTAAGGGATATGGAACCAAGATGGGTCGATGGAATTAAGATACAGATCAGCCATGATCTAACTGAATGGCGGAACAAACTTGAGGGACTGAATGGCCTACTCCAAAGCTGTCCATAAAGTTCAACACAGCCAGTCACAGGAAATTTAGAACTATAGGATATTATACTTCACTAAGTACATAATTTGCCTGCAATAAACCAGACTCTGGCCCCACTAACTCCCCTGAACTAAATTCTCCCCTCTCGTGATGGTGCATCAGTTGGCCAGTTTAATCCTGGGTTGTAATGGTATGTATGCTTAACAGAATACCGACTACACCAAGATAATTTTTTCCTACCTTTCTTTAAAAATATGTGCATCACCACACTTAAACAAGCTTCAAAATGTATTGCTTGTCACATTGCATTAGGATTGCTCATAAAAGTACTTAAAAATAAATCATTTGATGAGAGAAACTGGGATTGTTCTCCTTAGAGCAGAGAATGTTAAGGGGAGGTGCTCAAAATTATGGAGGGTTTTGATAGAGTAAATAAGGAGAAACTGTTTCTACTGAAAGAGGGCCATTAACCAGGGGACACAGATTTAAGGTAATTGGCAAAAGAACTAGAGAGAAGATGAGATTTTTTTAAAAACTTAGCGAATTATGATGATCTGGAATGCACTGCCTGAAAGGCTAGAGGAAGCAGATTCAATAGTAATGTTCAAAAATGAATTGGATATATATTTGTAAAGGAAAAATTTGCAGGGCTATGGGGAAAGAGCAGGGGGAGTGGGAATAATTAGATAGCTCTTTCAAAGAGCCGGCACAGGCACGATGAGCCAAATGACCTCCTTCTGTGCTGTATGATTCTATGATCCTATAATAGCATCCTGGCAAATTTTCCCCTTTCATTCAATGTTCACACAGTGTCAAAAATAATGCATTAAACAGGACAGGTGATTAATGGAGAGGATAGTTCTATAGGAAAACAACAGTGCAGGTTAACATTTCACCTGGTTGTGACTTGAGCGATATCCGTGGGATGGAGAATCCTGCAAGTGGTGAAGGTGTAAGTAGAGTTGGTCTGTGACAGACATTTGCCTGGATTCCGCACTAAGAACAGAGAGAGAATTTTTCACACCAGCAATGGTGCCAATTTCAAAACACAAATAGCATGGTTTGAACATTTCAATTACCCCATTTTCAAAATACATTCTCTCTTGGTCTTTCATCTGTGCCATACACCCACTTGCCAAGTGAGAAATTTGCAGAGTCTAGCAACACCATGAATAAGCAGCCACAAGGATGGGATAGAGTGGCCCACTCTATCAACCTCAGATCTTTCTTCCTGCAGGGAGTTACCTCACCACGCAGTCCCAGAGTACAATCAAGATAGTCAACAGAGCACACAGCAATATCACTGGGCAGGACATGAACAGATCTGAGCTTTGAGTTATGGTCCTCGTGCATAACATCTATCTGGGACTGGATCCCAGTTACTCTTCATATTGTAGTACCGTTCGCATTTAGCCTTTAGTTTGTTAAAAAGGCAGAAAAGCTCTTTGCTCATCCATGAGAAGGGAGATCTTGGAGATAAGTACCTGCCTGAGAAATATCATAGCCTAGATCTGCAAAGTTAGGGACTGTAGTCAAGTAAAAAGAGTATATTGCAAGGACAGAACAAAATTAATTCAGTGTTGAATGATAAATACTATAAAAAGCGTGCAAATTATCACGTTGAAGGGGCGATAAAAAAGTATAAAAAGTGGGTGTTGCAACAGATACTTTAGAATTCGATTAAGGTCTGATCAACCTGTGTATCGAGCTGGGAACTGCAACGTATCTGAATTCTCCAGCTTAAACTCGCAAGGTTTAGTTGTAGGTGCTGCTGTTGTGTGTATGTTTATTTATTGTATGCTTAATAAATTGGTGACATCTGACATTCAATGTTGTAAAGCCTATTAATTTGAGTAAATTAGAAGTAAAAATGCAATCAGTTGCCCCTCTTCAAACACTGTGCATTCCTCAACTCCTCATTTCTGACAAAGGGAGATGCTTCAGCAACGCACATGTATCCATGCCCTGCTTCTACAGCTGCAACTGGGCTGCCAACGTACCGGAAGTAGTTGCGCATGTTAGTGTTTTTGTGCTCGTTCTCGCCAGACTTTCCACAGATTAGTGAGAATGGTGAGGGGTGGAAATTTCAGGCATTGTGAGGTCTGAAATGTGACTTGAAGGTGATATTAGGATGTTGTGAGCTTGAGAGTGTTTTATGGTATTCTCACGGTGTGTGTTTATCGCCATCAGGTCCTCTGTTGTGGTTTGAACACACGGCTGGTGAACAGAATGCAAGCACAGGATTTAATCGGTTGGGAAAAGGATCATTGAGAAAGAGAGTAGAGACAGTGCAGAGAGATGAAGAGAGCAGCGCTAGACAAAGATACTAGGGAGGAAAACGAGAGGGAGGGCGGAGAAGGAACGCGAGGAGAGTGGCAGCTGAGTGATTAATTCATCAGAATGAACTGCTAAAACATCCAGTACAATTTAACGAGGATGTTGTCAGATTGAGAGAGTTTAATTGTACTCTCGCCAAGTGTGTTTATCACTATCAGTTCCTCCGTCTGTTTTGGTGAACGTTACTTTTTCAAACTTGGGGCCTGACACTTATGCGCAGAATGCTTCTGCACAACTTTCGATTCATTGGCAGCAGTCACTCTGAAAAATAAATGTGCAAGGATGGCTGAACAAGCAACCTAGATGACGCAGTACACTTGCAACATGACTGAACGGCTCCAGTGCTAGTTCAATTTTGTAAGTGCAGTAGTGAGATCTGATGGCTATAGACACAGCCTGCATAAATCTCTCTTTAAAAATAAAGAAAATCACAGGGTTTTCTTCAAAGTGGGGGTGGGGGAAGTAACATGACATACAATCCCCTTAAAATGGTCACGCCCATTACTGTCCAATACAAGTCTAAAGATAATTTGCTCATTGGCTCTCATTGTGCAAGGCTCCAGTTTATTAGCCCACCAGCTATCCCACAGTCAACTCACCAGTTGTCACATCATGAGTAGAGAAGTTAGTCATCGGCAGAAAAATATCCGGCGGTGGCTCCTGCCCCTTTGGTGGCTGCTTTTCCTTCTTATCCTCGGGGGTGGAGGTGTGCTGCGCTTTGAAGGTGATTCCTTCCTCGCTGTCCTCCTCAAGGTCAGACAAGTGGTAGATGCTATCTTCTGGCAGTAACTCAAAGCCTTTCGTGAGGACCCCGGGTCGCGGGTCTAAAATCGTGCCTAGGTTAGGCTGTGCTAATTGTTGCCACTGGTGCAATGTCATAGAACCTACCGAGTGGGAGGAGAAGACACAACCAAAAAAGGTCAAGAATCTATAGCTTTGACCAGATAAATACATCAATATAAATATTAAGGGCCCAAGTTTCCACAGGATAAAAAACGGGCGCCCCTCCGAGCTGGGCGCCTGTTTTTCGTGCCTAAAACAGCGCCAGAAAAAAAACGCGCTATTCTCGAGCGCTTTGCAGCTCCTTGTCTGTTTGGCGCGGCGCCCAGGGGGGGCGGAGCCTACACTCGCGCCGATTTTGTAAGTGGGAGGGGGTGGGTACTATTTAAATTAGTTTTTTTCCTGCCGGCAACGCTGCGCGTGCGCGTTGGAGCGTTCGCGCATGCTCAGTGTGAAGGAAACATTGGCACTCGGCCATTTTTGTAGTTCTTTGTAGCTGTTTAATTTTTGAACATTTTTTAATAAAAGCACATTGCCATCAGCACTGAGGCTACCCTTCTCACGGTCTCCTTCCCCCCCCCACCCTCCACGGCAACAAACGGCGGTTTCCTCCCCCTCCCTTCGCGGCGGCAACAAACCGCTGTCTCCTTCCCCTCCCTCCCCTCCACGGCAACAAACGGCGGTTTACTTCCCCTCCCTCCCCTCCACGGCAACAAACTGCTGTCTCCTTCCCCTCCCTCCCGCGGCAACAAACCGCTGTCTCCTTCCCCTCCGCGGCAACAAACCGCTGTCTCCTTCCCCTCCCTCCCCTCCGCGGCAACAAACCGCTGTCTCCTTCCCCTCCCTCCCCTCCACGGCAACAAACCGCTGTCTCCTTCCCCTCCGCGGCAACACACTGTTGTCTCCTTCCCCTCCGCGGCAACAAACCGCTGTCTCCTTCCCCTCCTCCCCTCCGCGGCGGCAACAAACCGCTGTCTCCTTTCCCTCCCTCCCCTCCGCGGCAACAAACCGCTGTCTCCTTCCCCTCCCTCCCCTCCACGGCAACAAACGGCGGTTTCCTTCCCCACCCCCCCGCGGGAACGAACGATGGCTGAAGCACTTTCACACAGGTAGGAAGATGATTTATTTAATCTTTTCTTTGCTTATAAATGTTTATTCAGGTTGGATTTATTTGTATAATATTTGTAGAAGTGTAAATAAGGATTGATTGTAGAATTTAATGACTTCCCTTCCCCCCCCCACCTCGTTCTGGACGCCTAATTTGTAACCTGCGCCTGATTTTTTAATGTGTAGAACAGGTTTTTTCAGTTCTACAAAAATCTTCACTGGCTCCATTCTACTTTAGTTTGGAATACATTTTCACTGTGGAAACTTTGAAATCAGGCTTCAGTGGCCGGACACGCCCCCTTTTGAAGAAAAAATTCTGTTCCAAAGTAGAACTGTTCTACCTGACTAGAACTGCAGAAAATAAAATTGCGATTTCTAAGATAGTCCGTTCTCCACCAGTTGCTCCTAAAAATCAGGCGCAAATCATGTGGAAACTTGGGCCCAACGTCTCAGGTTTAAATATGGAACAAAAACAGAACAGCTAATGTAGCAACTACAGTTAAACCACAATAAGTAGGCAAAATTGGATTAAACGGTATGCTTGTAAATCCTATGTTTTGATCATAATGACACTGATAACATTGGAGCAGGATGAAACTTTAGACAAATGGGACAGAATATTGTCTAGGATATGCCGCAGCAAACTTGCAACTTCAAGGAATCTAATACAGCCAGAATGATCTCCTGGACTAGTTTCGATCGCATCGTTGGGTCGGAGAGGAATTTTCCTAGATTTTTTCCCCCAATTGGCCTGGGTTTTTTCCTGGTTTTTTGCCTCTCCCAGGAGATCACATGGCTCCGGGTGGGGAGAACTCTGCAGTGTGACATCACAGGTAAGGCAGGTCATGATTGGTAGTGACTGTGGGCTAAGTTTTTCTTTTAAGTTAACATATAGCATAAAACTAAATTTTAAAAACTAACCTTTTTAGTTAACTAATTTAATAAACTATATAAGGTAAATACTTTGATTAATACTAAACTAATTAATTAAATTAAATAATGGAAAAACAGGAGATGTGTTGCTGCTGCAATATGTGGGAGCTTCTGGACGTTTTGGTCCAGGATGACTACATCTGCAGCTCGACAAACTTCGGCTCCGAGCTGCAGACATTGTGAGTCATCAGGGAGGGAGAAAGTTACCTGGACCTTTTGCTCCAGGAGGCAGCCACACCTTCTAGATTAAATATTTTAGAATTGACACGTGGTCAGGGACAGGTGGGTATGACTGTGAGTGAGGCAGGTACGGGGATCCAGGAGATAGTATTGCAGGAGCCTCAGTCCCTGCACTTGTCCAATAGATTTGAGGTTCTTGCAACCCTTGTGGACAAGTGTGCAGACTGCGGGGTGGATGAGCAGACTGACCAAGGCACTGTGGTGCAGAAAGCCATTCAAGTGGGGGAGTAAAGAAGATTGTGGTTGTAGTAGGGGACAATATAGTTAGGGGGATAGATAGGGTTCTCTGCAGCTGAGAGTGTGCGTCCCGAAGGCTGTGTTGCCAACTCGGTGCCAGAATAAAGGACATCTCCTCCGGGCTGGAAAAGAACTTGGAGTGGGAGGGGGAGGATCCAGTTGTCGTGGTACACGTAGGTACCAATGACATAGGTAGGACTAAGAGAGGTTCTGCTGAGAGAGTTTGAGCAGCTCAGGACTAAATTGAAAAGCAGAGCCACGAGCAAATTGGCATTGGGTCAATAGAATCAGAGAGATGAATGCATGGCTCAGAGGTTGGTGTGGGACAAGTGGGTTTCGATTCATGGGGCACTGGGACCAATACTCTGGACAGATAGAGCTGTTCCGTGGGGACGGACTACACCTGAACTATACTGGGACCAGAGTTCTAGCGAATCGAATAACTAGGGAGGTAGGCAGGGTTTTAAACAAAATAAGGGGGGGGGAGGCGGGCGTGTGGTCCCAATGGAGAGAAATCTAGAATGCTAAAGAGAAAAGAAAAGGAAGCAATGCAGGAATGTGATTGTGGCAAGGATAACCAGATTATGTCAGGAAGAGACAGAGCACACAAACAAAAGAGTGCACTAACAAATAGGGTCCAGGTAAGAAAAAAAGTGATAAGACAAATAGGGCTATCGTACAAAAAAATATTAAGATTCTAATAATGTTAAAAAGACAAATCTAAAAGCACTGTAACCACGAAGCATTCGTAATAAGGTAGACGAATTAACAGCGCAAATAGATGTAAACGGATACGATATAGTTGCAATTACGGAGACATGGTTGCAGGGTGACCAGGTTTGGGAACTGAATATCCAAGGATATTCGATATTTAGGAAGGACAGGCAAAAAGGAAAATGGGGTGGTGTGGTGTTGTTAGTAAAGGATGAAATCAGAGCAATAGTGAGAAAGGATATTGGCTCAGAAAATCAAGATGTAGAATCAGTCTGGGTGGAGCTAAGGAGCACCAAGGGGCAGAAAACTTTGGTGGGAGTTGTCTACAGGCCTTCAAACAGTAGTGGTAACCTAGAGGATGGCATCAAACAGGAAATTAGAGATGCATGTAACAAGGGTACTACAGTAATCGTAGGTGACTTTAATCTACTTATAGACTGGCCAAACCAAATTAGTAATAATACTGTGAAGGATGAATTTCTGGAGTGTGTACGAGATGGTTTTTTAGACCAGTATGTTGAGGAGCCTACTAGGGAACAGGCTATCCGAGATTGGATATTGTGCAATGAGAAAGGGTTAATTAATAGTCTTGTTGTGCGGGGTCCTTTAGGAAAGAGTGACCATAACATGATTAAATTCTTTATTAAGATGGAAAGTGAAGTAGTGCAATTCGAAATTAGGGTTCTAAATCTGAACAAAGAAAGCTTCGAAGGTATGAGGAATGAATTGGCTATGATAGATTGGAAAGATTAATTAAAAGGCATGACGGTGGATAGGCAATGGCTAACATTTAAGGAACGAATGCATGAATTGCAAGTTATGCATTCCTTTCTGGCGCAAAAACACGAAAGGAAAAGTGGCCCAACCGTGGCTAACAAAAGAAATTAAGATAGTATTAAGGACAGTGGGGAGCGTGAGGTAGGCCCAGACGTGAGGTCGGAGGCTCATCGGGCGTCGTCGGGGATCGGTGGGGCAGCTGAGTCGGCCTCGTCCAGTCAGGAGTGAGAGGAAAGCCTGTGAGGAGCGTGGGGGAGAAGAGGTCCAGCGCTGAAGGAACGGAGGTCCACTCGCTGTAGAAGAGGTCCGGTCGCCGAAGGAGTGAGGAGGTCCAGGTCGCCGCTGAAGGGAAGAGGCTCACATGCTGCAGGAGGCTCGGTCGCCGCTGGTTGGCGGATAATCCGGTCGTCGCCGATGGGTGAAGGTTCGCGCCTGAGGTAGGCCCAAATTTGTGGGATTTGAGAGATTTAGGGAAATAAATGCACCCCCTATTAAGGCCTATTAAGGCCAGGGAAAGTTTAAACAAAGTTTAGACAAATGTAGGTCCTTTTCAGTCAGAAACGGGAGAATTTATAATGAGGAACAAGGAAATCGCAGAACAATTAAATAAGTACTTTGATTTTGTCTTCACAGAAAAGGAGACAAATAACGTCCCAGAAATGCTTGGAACCACGGGTCTAATGAGCAAGAGGAATTAAAGGAAATGATTATTGATAAGAAAATAGTGCTGGAGAAACTAATGGAACTGAAGGCCGATAAATCCCCAGGACCTGATAATCTGCATCCCAGAGTACTAAAAGAGGTAGCCATGGAAATAGCGGATGCATTGGTTGTCATCTTCCAAAATTCTATAGGTTATGGAACAGTTCCTGCAGATTGGAGGATGGCAAATGTAACCCCAGTATTTAAAAAATGAGCGAGGGGGAAAACCAGGGGACTACAGACCGGTTAACCTATCAGTAGTAGGGAAAATGCTAGTTTATTATAAAGGGTGTGATAACAGCAAACTTAGATAATATCAATCGGATTAGACAAAGTCAACATGGATTTATGAAAGGAAAATCGTGTTTGACAAACCTACTGGAGTTTTTTGAGGATGTAACAGAATAGATAAGAGAGAACCAGTGGATGTAGTGTATTTGGATTTTCAGAAGGCCTTTGATAAAGTCCCACATAAGAGGTTAGTGTACAAAATTAAAGCATATAGCATTGGGGTAATATACTGGCATGGATTGAAAATTGGTTAACTGATCGGAAACAGAGTAGGAATAAATGGGGTGGCGGGCAGTAACTAGTGCGGTACCACAGGGATCAGTGCTTGGGCTGAGCTATTCACAATATGTGTGTGTGTTTTATATATATAGAAATATAATATAATATAAATAAATAAATAAATGATTTGGATGAGGGAACCAAATGTAATATTTCCAAGTTTGCTAACGACAAAAAACTCGGTGGGATTGAGAGTTGTGAGGAGGATGCAAAGACGCTGCAAGGCGATTTAGATAGGTTGAGCGAGTGGGCAAACACATGGCAGATGCAGCATAGCGTGGATAAATGTGAAGTTATTCACTTTGGTAGGGAAAACAAAGGCAGTGATAGCTTGGGAAATGTCGATGTACAAAGGGACCTGGGTGTCCTTATACACCAGTCATTGAAGGCAACCATTCAGGTACAGCAAGCAGTTAGGAAGGCAAATGGTATGTTGGCCTTCATTGCAAGAGGATTTGAGTACAGAAGCAAGGATGTTTTACTCAAGTTATACAGGGCCTTGGTGAGACCACACCTGGAGTATTGTGTGCAGTTTTGGTCTCCTTATCCAAGAAAGGATGTACTTGCCATGGAGGGAGTGCAGCGAAGGTTCACCATACAGGTTCCTGGGATGGCAGGACTGTCGTATGAGGAGAGATTGGGTCGACTAGGCCTGTATTCACTAGAGTTTAGTAGAATGAGAGGGAATCTCATTGAAACTTATACATTTTTAACGGGGCTGGACAGACTGGATGCGGGGAGGATGTTTTCCCTGGCTGGGAAGTCTAGAACAAGGGGTCACAGTCTCAGGATACGAGGTAGGAAATGTAGGACTGAGATGAGGAGAAAATTCTTCACTCAGAGGATGGTGAACCTGTGGAATTCTCTACCATAGAAGGCTATGGAGGCCAAGTCACTGAATATATTTAAGAAGGAGATAGATAGATTTCTAGACACAAAAGGCATTAAGGGGTATGGGGAGAAAGCGGGAATATGTTGAGATAGAGGATCAGCCATGATCATGTTGAATGGCAGTGCAGGCTCAAAGGACTGAATGGCCTACTACTGCTCCTATTTTCTATGCCCAAGATGTGTGTGTGTGTGTGTGTGTTCGGCAATCTATTTGATGACCTAAGGGTCATAAAATACCCTACAAAGTTAAACTCAGCAAGAATTGGACAATACAGTATATGACCATTTTTAAAAAATAGTTTGAGATATGGGGATCTCCAGTTAGGAAATTTGACGATCTTCAAGGAATATCGTACTTTAACTGAGAGGACTGAGCAGTGAATTCCAGTACTTTCAATTATCAGGGCACAGAGAGGGAGGAAAATGTGTGTTGGCGGGGGGGGCTGGATAAAAGATAGCCAATGAGTGATGTTACTTATGCAGACGGACCTGCCCAAACAAGCATTGTCACATCAGGTCCATGTAAATATTCACATAATATTGCTAACCAAGGGTAGACCAGATGTCCAAAGTGCTGAGATTGATTTCTACTTTCACGGTGTTTAAGAACCTTTCACAGCCGAACAAAAATTATGCTTCAAGTTCACTTTTATACAGATTCTCATTTCCGCAAGGGCATCCAACACTACAACGCTGCCATCTCAACAGTTACCATATTTACTGTGAGCCCCAGTCAGGAATGTAAATCTAACTGGACAGGAATATTCATACTGTGGTTGAGGTCTTTGGAGTGGTGCATCACTTTAATGCTGCAGGAAATCTCCGACAGGCGCCCACACACCACTCAGGCCCGTAAACCAAAGCAGAACAAGCCAAGGTTACAAAACCAAATCATGCCTCACTGTCCAACCTCATGACCAAACCTCCCTATTCCTTCCCCAATTACTTGGTTCCTCGGCTTGGATCTCAATTTCTTCACAGCGCCACCAGACAGATTTCCGTCCCACACGCAGAGCAACCATGTTAGAGGATGTCCAGTTTAATAGGGAGCAAGTTCGTGCTCACCAAACCAGAAGAAAATGTTAGTAATTAAATTATAAAAAAACCTAACCTGAACACAATTCGAGTAAGATTAAGGGCTCAAAATTCCATATGAACTTTTTTTGGTGCAGTTGTAGAGGTACGTCCGATTTTTTAGTGGCCGACTGTGCCAAAAAGAAAGTTCCAAGTTTCGCCGGAATAAACTTTGAATTTGGAGCGCATAGTCAAATTCTGTGGGTGGAACTTGAGCTCTGCACCAAAAACTGAGGATGTCAGGGTAATGAGGGACGCACTGGAGGGCTGAGGCTGGAAAGTAAAACATACAAGATGTAGCAAGAGATAAGCAATTATAGAGCCCTGATGCCGCTCCTATCCCGGGCCAAAAGGCCCCCCCAAAACCCTGCCGGTGCCGCTCCTATCCCGGGCCAAAAGGCCCCCCAAACCTTGCTGGTGCCGCTCCTATCCTGGCACCGAATGGCCCCCCCCCCCCCTCCCGGCTGGTGCCGCTCCTATCCCGGGCCGAAAGGTCCCTCCACCCCAGGTGCTGGTGCTATCCTGGGCTAAAAGGCCCCCCCTCCCCGCCAACCCCCTGCCGGTTCAGTTGCTATCCCGGACTGAAAGGCCCCCCCATCCCCTGCCGGTTCCCTTGCTATCCCAGGCCGAAAGGTCCCCCCGCCCCAGGTGCCGATGCCGCTGCTAACCCGGGCTGAAAGCCTCACCCCCGCCGCTCCTATCCCGGGCCAAATGGCACCCCCAAAAAAATTCCTACTTTCCACGTGAGGGGTGTGCCTGCGCACTTTCGGAGTTGCTTGCGAGTAGAAAAATCGGAGCTGCAATATGGATCATGGAACAAAGACCAGGAATTTTCTACCAGATGAAACTGAGGCCCTGGTTTCTATCGTTGCGGGCAGATGGCACAAGCTTTAGAACAAAGGTCCAGTTAAACTAAAGCCAAAAGGGATGAACAAACGTTGGGACAAAGTTGGAGATGATTTCTCTGCAGTGGTGACCACCTCAAGGACCGGCAGGCAGTGCAAAAAATGGCAGGACCTTGACCAAATAGTTTGTGCAACTAATATTCTCATTTATGCATTGGAATTACAATTGTAAATGTGATCGTGTGTGTGTGCCACCACAGCAGACCCTTCTCTTAAAAAGTTCTATTTTCATCTTTGCAGAGGAAGGTGGCACACAACAGAGAGCGAACATGAACTGGAGGAGGTTCGGCAAATGTGCACCCACTGACACCCCCAGAAGTGAGGATCGCTGGTATGATTGGCGCTGGCTCTAGAAGGTCAACACCCGGTGCATAAGCTGGGCCCAGCTTAGAGAGAGAGGATAAGTCCTGCAAATTCCAGAGTGTGGCTTGGCTAAATGTTAAGTACTGCGTGGGCTAGCCACGCTTCGGTTTATGGGATGTACTCTCCGTCAGCTACGCTTCGGTTTATGCAATGTGCTATCATTCATCTTGGTCCTCCAAATGAGCCTGCGCTGTGTGAGCCTACTCATGCCATCCTGCCCCCTCCCCTGCTGCTAACTGATCGTCTGCTCTGTTATATTTTGCAGAAGATGCGCCCAACACTGCGGAAGCACAATCCCCACAGAAGACCAATCATTCCTGAGGAGCCTGACCAGGATGAAGTCTTTAATGCAGAACTTCCACAGGAAGATCAGGACGAGGATGAGCAGGAGGAGTGGGAAGGCCCCAATATTGAGATTGTGACGCTGAATCTGGAGGTGGTGGTGCCGTACAATGATGTGCCAAGCCCTTTCTGGACTGCTACGGCCGATGGGACATTTCATGGTGTCCCACAGTCCGAGGTTGCGGGTCCCAGTGGGTTGCAGCAAGCCACACCCAGGGTGAGGAGGAGAGAGCTCGCTCGCGTGCACTCTCCTGAAATGCAGGATCCAACAGATGTGGTTCAACTCATGGCAATGAGTGGGGAGAGCATTGAGCTTACCCAATCACTCCTGGACACCATGGGTGGGTGGGGATGGAATAGCGGGATTGTCGTCAGAAGTAACAACACTCTTGGGAGAAATGGAAACACTGTCGGGGCAGATTAGGGAGGGAATATCAGAGGTAGCCGATATACTGTCGGGACAGATTAGGGAGGGAATGTCAGAGGTAGCTGCTGCAATAAGGGAACACGCCAGGCTGTCATTGCCCAGTGGTGAATGACAGAATCAACTGCCGCCACTCACACTCTAATCCCCAGTCCAACCTCATCATCATCATAGGCGGTCCCTCGAAGCGAGATTAACTTGCTTCCACACCAAAAAAGGATAAGTTCACAGGTGTTTCAATGAAGGACTTGAACTACATCCTCAAGGGTGAAAGATGCCTGTGCATCAATTTAAAAAAAAATGTGTGGTGGCCGTTGCACACCAGCCACCACACTGGCTTGACAGAGCTAGGTCTTGGTCCAGTGGTAAGGATTACCCAAGAGTGTTGTTACTTCTGACAACAATCCCGCTGTTCCATCACCCACCCAACCTCGGGTAGTGTGTCGGATCATCTGCAGGCCGAGGAAGAGGTTGAAGAGGCCCAAGCCGGGCCTTCCACAATGCCGTCTCTTAGGTCTGCCCACACCCGCAAACAAGAAATGCGTTGCCCTGAAGATGCTCGAAAAAAGCTTGGTTCCAGCGGGAGAAGGCCTGCGCCACCAGCCAAGGGTAGAATAATGGGGGAGAGATGGCTGCAGCTAAAGTTTGTTTGCTGCTGCTGTTGTTGTTACTGTTGTTCTTATGTTATTGTTATTTAACTGATCTTAATTGAAAAGTTTAAAGTTTGTAAGTAAGGTAACTTGAAACGTTTAGAGTTTTGTAAGTGATCTTAATGGAAAAATTCAAAGTTTGTAACAAAAATATTTTTATTAAAGTTAAGTGTAAGTGTAAAAATGTTTAATAAACATAATTCTTTTTTCAATTAAACCAGAATCATGAACATTATTCTTTAAATTAACGCAACAGTCAAATGATGAATGATCAAACTTGCCGCTCAGCTTTCATGCAGCAATGCTTTCAAGGATTAGCCACCGACGCAATGGCTATCGGTGCACGGGGGCACCCCGCCCCCTCCTCTTCCGTCGTCCTGCGGGTTGAGTGGTGGCATGGCTTCCTCCTGCTGCTGCTCCTCATCCACTCTCACCTGAGCTTGCTCTTCAACTTTCAATGCTTGTTGCCTCATGATGGCTAAATTGTACAGTATGCAGCACATGACAGTGAACTGACCGACCATCTCGGGGGCGTATTACAGGTAGCCTCCAGAGTGGTCCAAGCATCGGAAACGCAGCTTTAGTATTCCAATTATCCTCTCAATGATGCTGCGTGTGGTTATGTGGGACATGTTGTACCGACGCTCGGCTTCTGTCTGGGCATTGCGTAAAGGGGTCACAAGCCAGGTGGTGAGCCCGTAAGCTTTGTCCCCCACCTTTGCCCTTCTGGCTGCTGCTGAAAAATGACATATGTCGCGCTCTCGCGTAAGATGAAAGCATCATGGGTATCTGGCATCAACTGCCATGATCCGCTGCATATCGTCGCAGACCAGCTGGTCGTTTAGTGAGTGGAACCCTTTCCTGTTCCTGTAAACCTCCGAATTGTGCAATGGTGCTCGCAAGCCGATATGCGTAGTCAATCGCACCCTGTATCTTGGGGAAGCCAGCAATCCTCGAGAATCCACGGTCCTGCCTGGGTGGTCATGGGGAATTTGATGTAATCGTCCCTGCGGGCATACAGTGCAGTAGTCAGTTGATGCCTGAAAGAAGCAGTAGGCATTGAAGGCAAGTGCTGCAGTCACCTTGACCTCTTATGGGTAGTGCAGTCTTCCTCCTGCTTCTAGGCTGTAGGTCTGCCCTAATAAGTTGACAGATCTCTGATCACCTCCTTCCGAAAGTGCAGCCTGCGAATGCAGTCCACATCACTCAGAGCGTCTCTCCCTGTACACCCGATGCGGGTAAAGCTTCTTCACCATCATTCTGTGAGCCCTCCGGTTCCTGACATATTGTTGTCTTATTAATCTTCTCCTTTGCATAGCCGCGATGCAAAACGCTCTTATGAAAAAAGGCATTGTTAGGATCGTCCCCCATTGTTTTTTCTTTGTAGCAAACGAATTAAACTACTCATAGAAAGCACTCGCACCTTCCCGCTCCCTGCAAAAGGTTGACGCCCTAGTCCATGGACCACACCCTGGTCTGCGCATGCCCCTGCTTTCCAGGGCCGAATGCCCCCCGCCCCACCCCTGGTGCCGCTGCTATCCTGGGACAAAAGGCCCCCTGCGCTGTGTCTTCAACTCCACTAAAACAATGGCGTCTTTCTCTGCGCCTATTTTCTTAAGTGTAGGCAAGGTTTTTCAGAACGGTGCACTGCGCCGTTTTAGAAAAAAATCCTACTTGGCCAAACTCGCTTAATTGGCCAGAAATGGCGCACCTGACAGTTTCTGCCCCCAGTGACGTCAAAAAATCGTGAATTAAAAAAAAAATCAAACTTAAGTACTTTAGAATGGCACAGAAAATATAGCGAAACTTGCAGATTTTAGTCTGCTTCAAAAAAAAGGCGTAGAATGGTGGCGAAAATTCAGCCCATAGTTTGTTTAATGCAGTATGTTCCATTTGTTGTTTATCCATGATGTATGAAATGTCACATTGCACTTGTGTCCTTGTGCTGGGTACAATTAAAAGCCAACTCTCAGTAGCAGGAATTCTTATGCTTTCAAAGGGTCAAGTGAACTAGGCTGACCAGTACTAGCTGTTGGCTGAAGGACTGTTATGATGGAAAATATCAAAGATATATAAACATTTAATGGCCACAAATGGTCACTCAATAATTTCTTTAAGAAAATCAAATTGGGCTGCATTATTTATTAAAGAGCCCTTGGTGATGCCATCACTGTAAGCCCTCAGCCTTGACTGTCATCCTGGACAATGATATTATGGTTAAGGATGGCAGCTGGATGCAGGAGCACAAAATCCCTTTATAAAGAAAAATAGTATCCTCCACATAAGAGCAAATGAGGACAATTATTTTTCTTTTGTTTGATTAAGCAAATTCGGTTTCAGAGTGAGTCCTCTTTGAAAGTTTGATTTGAGTACGTTCTGAGCGCTCAACTGCTTGTGCAAGATTTGATCAAGAGCTGTATTAGTGTGGTTCCCATTCTGAAGGCAATGATTCTCTACTGGGATATAGTTTCTTCGGTGCTGGGCACTATCTGGGATCTCATCCAAATGATCATTCTTCAGGCGTGTGGCTAGGCATGGAGTCTCAGCAGGTTTGGGTTTGGGTTGCGAGCAGGCATTTTTTATTTTTTAAATTAATGGCTATTACAATCATTTGGGAGCACAGATTACCCTCAAGTCCCTCTCCTACCTTCTATCGGCTTGACTATTTGTAGCTTCTCAGGTAGGAATGTGCGGTAACAGCTGGACACCCCGGAGAAGCAAGACATCTCCGTTAGATCCGTGAGGTTGGACAGGACACTTTCTGCCGGCGTACTGCAGCCGCACTCCTCCTCCGTTGCCAGGGTCATCAGCTTCCGGTCCCGCTCATCTTCGAAGAACATTTTCTCGCTCAGGTAATTTGCCTGCCGCAGAGAGAGCCGGCGCAGGGCAGTGGCCAGGTCTTTGCCCCCAGGAGTGCCAGGCTGCCCAATCCTAGACAGGTTGCTGCGGGGGAAAACGAGAGAGTGAGCAACATCTGGAAGGCTTTCCAGGGTAAGGCTGTCAAGTTTGAATTAAGCAGCTATGAGCAGTGACCAAATTATTAGGCAATCGCTATCCAGTAGTGGCAACTGAGCTCCAAGTGTACAGAAGCTATATTACACTAAATAGCACAACTTTTATTCAACTGAAACATTTTTCACAGGCTATCAGCAAACGAGAAATGGCCTCAGTTTAAATAAATCCATGTTGATGTCCTAATAGTGTTTCCATGGATACAGTAATGGACAGTCAGTTTAAGAATTAGAAGCCTCATTGACAGAACCAAAACCCCAGCACTGAGGGCTCAAAATTGGCCAGGAGTTGCTCTGTTTTTTTGGAGCAACTTGATTTTTCTGGGGTATCTTAAAAATTCCCATTTTGCACATTCAATTTACGCCAGTGTAAGTGAGTTAGTTACGATTTTTTTAAAGTTTAGTTTAGTTTTTCTCAAAAGGGGACGTTACCAGCCACCTATGCCAGTTTTAGCTATTTAGGCCACTTTGGCCAGCGAATAGTTACTCCAAATCTACTTAGGCCAGCGTATGTGGCCACTTCAGAAAACTTCTGCGGAGAGTTAAGAAATCAGCGCAGGTAGGTACATCGGAGGCCAGCAGAACTTAATGACATGATGAAAGAATGTGAATAGGATCAAACAGCTATACAGGACATCATATGACAAACTTCACAAAATTAATTTACTATACAACAGAAGCATTCATGGAAGCTTAAAACTACAAAAATAAAAGTAGTAAAAGATAGTTGAATTAAATTGCCCTAATCTCAACTAATTTAAACAACTATTTGTTTACAATGATTATACTGGACCAAAATTGAGCCCATATTATCTAAATAAAGTCTACTTCAATAAATAAGATATTCTCTCAGTGTTCCTCCGTCACTTATGTTCTTGTCACAAAAACACCAGGTGAATAGGCTTGACAAATGATCACCACTATTCACAAGACACAAAACATATTTACATAATTCTTCAAAATATCCAAAAGTCCAGGAAAATGACAAGCCATTAAAAAAGTACATTGCATAAAATTTCAAACCCGAGGTCGATCGCACCGGAAGGCCACTCGGCCAGGGCTAGGGGTGGGCATCAGGTCCCACACACACAGCGGCTGCAGCACGCACACAGAGAGGCTGGGGGTGAGGAGCTACTGCACATGCGCGGACACTCCACTGCGCATGTGCAGACGTCCCGGCACTGTTTTTAGTGCAGGATGCTGGCTCCGCCCCCCCGACCCGACTGGCCACGCTGCGTGAAGACCGAGGAGAGGCTGGACAGTGGCCAAAGTGGGGAGCGAATTTTTCGGTGCACTTAGCAACGGAGAACAGTGGCGCATATCTGGTAAGTACGCCGAAAAAAAAAAAGGGTGGGCCAAATTTGAGCCCTGAAATTCTGTTTTGAAATTCCATCCCCAAAAACTTTCCCACAGTCAATAAAGAAGAAAACTTAGGAGCATGCTACAGGGAAAATGAAGCTACTCATCCATCTGAAAAGCTCCATCTGGTCCTGAAAGTTAATGTGAGCAACTCAAACGAACCATTCTATCCTATAGGATTCTCTATTCCCACTGACAAATGAACACTGGGATATGCAGATGATATGCCATTGTCAGAATTAAGGTCACCTTAACTCACACTGGCCATCATCATTCACCTCTGTGGGCTCAAAAGATTATGAAAGGGTTGGATAGGGTAGATGTGGAGATGATGTTGCCACTTGTGGGGGAGACTTAAATTAGGATCCATAAATATAAGATATTCACTCATAAATCCAGTAACGAATTCAGGAGAAACTTCTTTAGACAGAGAGTGGAACTCTACCACACGGAATTGATGAGGCGAATAGCATAATTGTACTTAAGAAAAGCTAGATAAGTACATGGGAGAGAAAGTAATAGAAGGTTACGCTGATGGGGTTAAAAGAAGTAGGATGGGTGGAGGCTCGTGTGGAGCATAAACATTGGCAGACTAGTTGTGAATGGCCCGTTTCTGTGCTGTACATTCTCTGTAAAGAAAAACTTGCATTCAAATGGCAGAGTCCATTTTACACTAATACACTGACAGACTACAGGCTTTTTGTGTGATTTGTTTTGTTCAAGTAAATGAGTATTTATTATTTTTAATGTATCCTGTACAATAAAGTTAATTCCTTTCCAATTGATTACACCTGTCCTGCAGATGTCATTACTTTATTAGAAATGAATCCACACTGCCTGCCATTAGACTCCTCAAATTCATAAGTGAAATAATGATTGCAATTACATCCCCAATCTCTACAAGTTCCTACAGTAGTCAGAACTCTACGCAGTTACCCACACTTTCAGTTGTGGATTGGTGTGTGGTGCAGGCAGAATAAACACAATGGTAATTGGCAAAATGAGTTTCACAAGAAGGACTTCGTAAGAGCGCAAAAGTGGTGGATCAAAAATCTGGGAAAATCTTTTATTCAAATTTATGCACAAGTAACCAGCAATTTGAGAGATAATAAATCTCCACCTGGATTTCATTCTCTCTTAGCAAAAAATCACAAGTTAACAAATACACCAAAAGGGTTATGGGGAGCAGGCAGGGAAGTGGAGCCGAGTCCAAGATCAGATCAGCTATGATCTTATTAAATGGCGGAGCAGGCTCGAGGGGCCAAATGGCCTACTCCTGTTCTAATGTTCTTATATTGTGTGAAGGAGCTAAAATGGAAAGGCACCAACAAATGAGCTAACAATAGCAAACAGTGGGAAAGAAACCCAGTTAGCTACAGAAAGTTTTGTGCCATTATTTAAATTTGTTCAGTTTGACAGAGTGAGGGTCCATCCAGTCTTCTGACATTACACTGAAACACATAACACACACAACATAAAAGACTGCTCACGCATGTTTCTCCCCTTTATGCATCCTGCTCTTTTAACTTTGACCGTTGGCCAGTGAAAATGCAGGTTATTGCTGTCTGCTACTTACCAGTGGGGACCCACTTCACTTGTCGAGTTATTTGTCACTTTCATATCAGTTGGTTCCATGACAGATTGGTGCGGTTTCACGGTCATGACAACAGATGAGCTACCGGATCCTGGGATAGATCCCAAAGGGGATGCCGGTGTGTGGGATTGTATAGTTTCGTTGATGTTCCTGACGGTATGGAAGACTCGTTTGTGTTGGTCCCTGAGGTAAAAACACAAGAAGAGGGAATGCATTAGTCTAGTGGAAAACTTGCCATTGCTTGGTGCCAGGGTAGGGAACGGGAGGAAGAAGAGGGGAAGTTAATTTTAATTAATGTTAAAATTAGAACTAGGCTGTGCAGAGGTCATGTCAAGAAGCAGTTCTTCACACAATGGGTAGTGGAAAACTGGAACCTTCTCTCCTGCCTCCCCCCCCACCCCGCAAATAAAAACTGCTGAGGCTGGGGGTCAATTGAAAATGTCCAAACTGAGCTGATATATGTTAGGTAAGCATATTAAGGGATAAGGAACAAAATTTGGTGAATGGAGTTAAGGTACATATCAGTCATGATTTAATTGAATGGCAGAACAGGCTCAATGGCCTACCCCTTTCCTATGTTCTGGGGCCAGGAGGGGGGGGGGGAGGGGGCGACAAGAGAAGAATCGTTCTCTCTGAATTATTGTGAAGGTGGCATGTTCCATTCAGATAAGACTTTCCTTTTCTCAAAGTAACAGGACCAAAAATAAGTGCCAAGAGCAGGAGAGTTATTTTCATTTACCTTTGGTCTTGAACGGTTGACTCTTCCAGATTTAGCTCCCTGCGCATGCTTCCCTCAATCTCAGCAGCCAAGGAATCCTGTAAGGATAGTCAGTTGTAAAATTAAAGAAAAAAATAGTAAAATTAGCTGCAGGAATAAGTATGTAGATAGCCGCATCACTAATATCAAAATACTACAATAATGCTGTCTGACATTAAACAAGTCAAAGCCATCACAAGGACATGACTTGATATAAAGTTGTTGACCTGATAATTCATTGGTTGAGCTTGGTCTGTTTTATTTTATCGAAATTAATGGGTTTGGATTTTCCCTGCAAGAGTGAAGCCACTGTGAAACTTTATACAATCACAGCAAGACACTTTGCCAACATGCTCATATTTAACAACTCCACCCCCACCCCATTTGTTACAATCACTGAGGAGGTGGTACTCAGTAAGATAAGGGGCCCAAGTCCTCTGGGAAAACGGCACATCTCCATAAGGTGCGGCGACTTTCTGGAATAAAAAGGGCGGCGAAAACTTACCTTGTGATTCTCCGGTCTCCTCAGGACGTCTTCGTGCTCGGCGTGGCACAGTACAAGAGGTCGGGGTGGGGCGGAGCCAGGTCCCAGCGCTGAAAACAGTGCCGGGACCTCTGCACATGCACGCTAGAGTGTGCGCGCATGAGCAGTAGCTCCAGGCCCCCCGACGCTGCGTGGGAGGGGTCCGATCCTAGCCCTGGCCGAATGGGCACCCCGGGCAAAAATCGGGACTCGGACCTCCCTCCCGTTCAGCTCCCTCTTTTTCCCCCCCCACCCCCCCCTTTGTCGTCATCGGGGCCCGCCTGCCATCTCTCTGGGGGCGTGCCCTGCCCGAAGTATCAGCCTCTCCTCCCACCCCCCTCCTTTCTCCTCCTCCTCCTCCTCCCTCCCACCCCTCGCTGTCAGAAACACAGAGACACTGACAGAGAGAGAGAGAGACACACTGACAGAGACAGAGAGAGACACACACTGGGGGGGGGGCGCCATCCCAGCATGTTGTTGGAGAGCTCCCAGTGCTGCAGTAGGTGAGTAGAAACTTAATTTTTTATTGATTGATATTAATTTTTAATTTAATTGATTTATTGATTTTATTTATCATTTATTATTTATGATGGCTCTATTTGTAAAAATGAAGTGTTTAATGTTTGCAAACCCCCCTCCCCCCCATCTCTCGTTCCCTACGCCTGATTTATAAGTGTAGGCAAGGTTTTTCTGAGCGTACAAAAATCTACACTTACTCCATTCTAAGTTAGTTTGGAGTAAGTTTTTGTTGCCTAAACTTGCAAAACAGGCGTAAGTGGCGGGACACAGCCCCTTTTGAAAAAAAATCTGTTCTAAAATGAAACTCTTCTAACTCACTAGAACTGGAGCAAATGAACTGCCGAGAATTGCGATTTCTAAGATACTCCATTCTAAACCTGTTACTCCAAACAAAGAGGAGCAACTCAGACCGAAACTTGAGCCCAATGGGACTAAAGGCAGATAAATGCCCTGGACCTGATGGCTTGCATCCTAGGGTTTTAAGAGAAATAGCAGGAGGGATTGTGGATGCATTAGTTGCAATTTACCAAAATTCCCTGGATTCTGGGGTGGTCCCAGCAGATTGGAAAACTGCAAATGTAATGCTCCTATTTAAAAAAGGAGACAGATAAAAAGCAAGAAACTATAGACCAGTTAGCCTAACATCTGTGGTTGGGAAAATGTTGGATAAGCAAAATTCGGTCAGGCATAGTCAGCATGGATTTATGAAGGGGAAGTCATGTTTGACAAATTTTCTGGAGTTCTTTGAGGATGTAACAAACAGGGTGGATAAAGGGGAACCAGTGGATGTGGTTTATTTGGACTTCCAGAAGGCATTTGACAAGGTGCCACATAAAAGGTTACTGCACAAGATAAAAGTTCACGGGGTTGGGGGTAATATATTAGCATAGATAGAGGATTGGGTAACCAACAGAGAACAGAGAGTCAGGATAAGTGGTTCATTCTCTGGTTGACAACCAGTAACTAGTGGGTGTCGCAGGGATCAGTGCTGGGACCCCAAGTATTTATAATGTAGATTAACGGCTTGGAAGAAGGGACTGAATGTATCATATGGCCAAGTTTGCTGACGATACAAAGATGGGAGGAAAAGCAATGTGTGAGGAGCACATACAAAATTTGCAAAAGGACATAGCCAGACTAAGTGAGTGGGCAAAAATTTGGCAGATAGAGTATAATGTTGGAAAATGTGAGGTCATGCACTTTGGCAGAAAAAAATCAAAGAGCACGTTATTATTTAAATGGAGAAAGATTGCAAAGTGCCGCAGTACAGCGGGACCTGGGGGTACTTGTGCATGAAACACAAAAGGATAGTATGCAGGTACAGGAAGTGATCAGGAAGGCCAATGGAATCTTGGCCTTTATTGCAAAGCGGATGGAGTATAAAAACAGGGATGTCTTGCTGTAGCTATATAAGGTGAGGCCACACCTGGAATACTGCGTGCAGTTTTGGTTTCCATATTTACAAAAGGATATACTTGCTTTGGAGGCATTTCAGAGAAGGTTCACTAGGTTGATTCCGGGGATGAGGGGGTTGACTCATGAGGAAAGGTCAAGTAGGTTGGGCCTCTACTCATTGGAATTCAGAAGAATGAGAGGTGAGCTTATCGAAACGTGTAAGATTATGAAGGGGCTTGACAAGTGGATGTAGAGAGGATGTTTCCACTGATGGGGGAGGCTAAAACTAGAGCGCATGATCTTAGATTAAGGGGCCGCCCATTTAAAACAGAGATGAGGAGGAATTTCTTCTCTGAGGGTTGTAAATCTGTGGAATTCGCTGCCTCAGAGAACTGTGGAAGATGGGACACTGAATAAATTTAAGACAGAAATAGACAGTTTCTTAAACAATAAGGGGATAAGGGATTATGGGGAGCGGGCGGGGAAGTGGAGCTGAGTCCATGATCAGATCAGCCATGATCTTTTTGAATGGCGGAGCAGGCTCGAGGGGCCGTATGGCCTACTCCTGTTCCTATTTCTTATGTTACATTATCCTGGCCTATGCATTCATGCTTGATGACCTACGTTGACTCTCGGTCTGGCAATGCTTCAATTTTAAAATTCTCATCCTTGTTTTCAAATCACTCCATGGCCCACCCCTCGCTACCTCTGCAACCACCTCCAGCCCTACAACCCTCCAAGATCTCTGCTACCCTCCAATTCTGACCTCTTCTACATCCCGGATTTTAATTGGTCCACCACTAGTGGCTGTTCCTTCATCTTCCTACACCCTGGTATTCCCTCCCTAAACCTGACTGCCTCTCTACCTCTCTCTCTGCTCCTTTAAGGTGCTCCTTAAAACCTACCACTTTGTCCAAGCTTTTGGTCACTTGCCCTAATATCTCTTGTGGCTCAATGTCAACCATTTTTTGATAACGCTCCTGTGAAACACCTTAGAATGTTTTACATTGAAGGCACTATATAAATGTAAATTGTTGTTGTTATCCATGTCCTCTGGTTTCCGACCCTCCTACCAGTGGAAACAGTTACCTCCTATTAACTATCAAAACTCCTCATAATTTTAAACACCTCTATTAAATCTCCCCTTCTCTGCTCTAAGGAGAACAATCCCAGCTTCTCTAGTCTTTCCACACTGAAAGCCCTCATTCTTGGTACCTTTTGGGTGAATGTTCTCTACACCCTCTCTAAAGCAAATGCTTCACCATTTTTTCTGGTGGGAGGGAGGAAAAGGAGAATGGGAGGAGAAAAAACCCCACAGAGAATCAATCCCAGGTAACTGCTACAAACCTAGCGGCTGGTGCAAAGGTTATCAGTGGCTAGCTGGAAAAAGCTTGCCCAACGCTCTTCCTCCACAGTCAGTCAACATCGGAGAGTGGAACAGTGGGATTTAATACACTCGCATAAAAAAAAAGTGGATTTGGTATCAGGTGTCCATACCATTGGGAACATGCTGTAGGATTGGGGCCGCTGAAGTGAGGATGATGTTGATTTGTTCCGCAATTCTTTTACTTCCTCCTGGGATTCATGTAACATTCCCAAACACTCAATGTTCCGATCTTGCACTTCTTGCAGCTGCAGTGAAACAGAACAAGATTAAAAATCGTCAGAAAAAGCACAGACCATCCCACTGATCAAACTATGGAATCAGCATACCCTGCGACATTAGTCAACACGATACACCTTCCTTTTCCAGTGCATACTCATGTGCATGGTTGTAGGGTAGGGTACAATACAATATCTGTTGTGTGATATCATGGATGGGGAATGCTATCCACAGCCCACCCACTCGTCTACCTCAAGAATGTCAATAAATGTTGGGGGGGGGGGAGGGGGGACAGCAGCACACCAACAACACGACATCTTTACCATTTAGTAATTTTGCGATTTGGCTGTTATATACAAAGGCCCTTAAGATCCAAGATCAAAAATCAGCAGGTTGAAATGAGAGTTATGAGAATCAAAAGGATAATTTGATTCCTTTACAAAGATTATTAACAGACAAGGTTCCGCTGTTTGCACCCTCCCCTGCCATCCAAGAAATTCCTAGCCAATAAAGGTTCAGCAGTTTGCGCTGACCTGTCCTTCCCCTTTACTGGGAGGGAAGTAATTTTCCTAGTTGTGTCAGTCATGACTCAGTGAGTAGCACTCTTGCCTCAGAGTCAGAATCCCAATCCCTCAGGAGTGGGTTCAAATCCCGAGACTTGAGCACAAACCTAGAGTGACACTCCCAGTGCAGTACTGAGGGAGTGTTGCACTGTCTTTCGGATGAGACATTAAACTGATGCCTTGTCTGCCCGCTCAGGTGGACATAAAAGATTCCATGTCACTATTTGAAGACCAGAGGACTTCTCCACCGGTATTGTGGACAATATTTATCATAAGAACACAAGAACATAAGAAATAGTAGGCCATTCAGACCCTCGAGCCTGCTCTGCCATTCATTATGGCCGATCCTCTACCTCAACTCCACTTTCCCCATATCCATTGATTCCCTTAATAACCAAAAATCTATCTGTCTTGAATACACTTAACAACCGAGTCTCCACAGCCCTCTGGGCTAGAGAATTCCTGAGATTCACCAACCTCTGAGTGAAGAAATTTCTCCTTATCTCAGTCCTAAATAGCCGACCCCTTATTCTGAGACTGTGACTCCTGGTTCTAGACTCCCCTGCCAGGGGAAACAACTTCCCTGGCATCTACCCTGTCAAGCCCTGTAAGAATTTTGTATGTTTCAATGAGGTTGCCTCTCATTCTTCTAAACTCTAGAGAACATAGGTTGAGTCTACTCAATCTCTTCTCATTGGAGAATCCCCCATCCCAGAATCAGTCTGGTGAACCTTCGTCACACTCCTCTACAGCAAGTATATCCTTTCCTTAGGTAAGGAGACCAAAACTGTACACAATACTCCAGGTGTGGTCTCACCGGGGCCCTATATAATTGCAGTAAGACATCTTTACTCTTCTACTCAAATCCTCTTATAATAAAGGCCAAAATACCATTTGCTTTCTTAATTGCTTGCTGCACCTGCATGTTAACTTTCAGTGATTCGTGTACATGGACACCCAGGTCCCTCTGAACACCAACATTTCCCAATTTCTCACCATTTAAAAAATTGAAGTGACTCCTGCCAACGAACTGGATGCTAGCGGAAGCTGCACAGAAGTTCTGCACATAATTGTCGGGTCCCAAATTTAAAAAAATAATATTCACCACAACAGACGGAGGATCTGAAGTGCTCTGGCTTCCAGGTTTTTTCATCAGCCCTCTCCCTTCCTGGTTTTCTGACCAGCCCTTTCCCTTCACGGCTTTAAAAAATGTTCCCAGCTTTCTGACCAGCCCGCTCCCTTCATGGCTTTTTAAAATTTTCCCGGCTTTCTCAACAACCCATCTCCCTTCCTGGCTTTTCAAAAGAAAAATAACGAATCTGCTCCCATGATGAACAGACAGCCCGCATGCGCAGATGGCTTCTGGCTCATTGGCAGAAGTCGCGCCCATAAAAAATATTCTGCATTGCTATTTTTCCTACAAGTGGATAACTTCACATTGCTCCACATTATATTCCATTTGGCATGTTCTTGCCCACTCACTTAGCCTGTCTATATTCCCTTGATGTCTCTTTGCACCTTTCTCACAACTTACATTCCCACCCAGCTTTGCATCAGAAAATTTGGATATATTACATTTGGTTCCCTCATCCAAATGATTGATATAGATTATGAATAGCCAAGGCCCAAGCACTGATCCTTATAGTATCTCACTAGTTACAGCCTGCCAACCCGAAAGTGGCCCGTTTATTCCTACTCTTTATTTTCTGTCCGTGAACCAATCCTCAATCCATGCTAGTATGATGCCCCCAATCCTATAAGCACTAATTCTGTTTAATAATCACCTTATCAAATACCTTCTGAGCATCCAAATATACCACATCCAATGGTTCCCCCCTTATCTATTCTGCTAGTAACAAACACTTAAGAACTTTTAACAGATTCGTCAAACATGATTTCCCTTTCATAAATCCATGTTGATTCTGCGCAATCCCATTATTATTTTCTAATTGCCCTGATACCACGTCCTTAGCAGTAGATTTTAGCGTTTTCCCAACTATTGATGTCAGGCTAATTGGTCTGTAGTTCCCCGTTCTCTCTCCCTCCTTCGTTAAATAGTGAAGGCGACAACCAATGCATCCACTATCTCCAGAGCCACCTCTTTCAAAACCCTAGGATGTAGGCCTTCAGGTCCAGGGGATTTATCGGCTTTCAGTCCCATTACTTTCTCCAGGACTATTTTTTTTTATTAATAACCATTTCTTTCAGTTCGTCATTCTCGTTAGACCCTTGGTTCTCCACTATTTCCAGGTTTATTGCTGCATATTCTGAAGACAGACACAGTATTTGTTTAATTTCTCTGCATTTCCTTACTCCCCATTATAATTTCTCCTGTCTTGGCCTGTAAGGGACCCACATTTACTTTCGCTAATCTTTTCCTTTTTACGTACCTTTTGATGCTTTTACAGTCTGTTTTTATGTCTCTCGCTAGTTTACTCTCATATTCTATTTTCCCTTTATCAATTTCTTGGCCCTCTGCTGAATTCTAAAATCCTCCCAATCCTCAGGCTTACTGCTCTTTTTGACAACATTATAAGCTTCTTCCTTTGATCTAATACTATCTTTAACTTCTCGTTAGCCATGGTTGGACCATTTTTCATGTGGGGCTTTTGTGCCTGAAAGGAATGTATATTTGTTGCAAATTATGTATTAATTCTTTAAATGCTAGCCATTGATTTTCTACCGCCATGTAGTTTCCCAACCTACCTTAGCCAACTCGCCCCTCATACCTACGTAGTTTGCTTTGTTTAGATTTAAGACCCTCATTTTGGATTTAATTTCTACTTAGCTGTCTATCCGTAAATATGTTTCAGCTTTCAGAATTGCTGGAAGAGTGCCCATTTTTCTGATCGCTACATTTGGCTTTTTTGGGGGGGCGATAAGCTCAGCGATGTGAAATAGGCCTCAGCAATGTGGAAGGCTGGCGTCTCCAGCAATGGCCTTTCTGAGCATGTGATTTTTTTTTTGCAAAGAAGGTTCCCCGCGATTTTGGAGGTCAGGGGTCATCTGGGCATGCACAGAAGGCAAAGAGAAGGGGAGAGAGAGCGAGAGAGAGCGAGAGAGCGAAAGAGAAAGCGCGAGACAGACAGACAGACTGGAGAGATTTGAGCAAGATAGATAAAAATTGTAGTTCAACAAAAATAATATGTCCAACCTGGAACAAGAGCAAGAGTCGGCAAAGAGTGGCCAGGATGTGGAGAGGAGGAGGGGGGCAAAACCCTTCTCCGATGAGGCCAATGAGGCCCTCGTCCAGGAGATGCAGTCGAGGTGGGAGCAAATAACTCGAGGTGGGCGTGGGAAACCTCCACCCCAGGCGTACCATAAAATTTGGAGCGAGATCGCCGACGTGATGTCGTCGGTGTCCCACGAGGCGAGGGGTTCGGACCAGTGCCGCAAGTGCTGGAACAGCCTGGTTGCTTCGGCAAGAGTAAGTACTGAATAGATTTTAAATTTTAATGATCCACAGAATATGTAAATCTGCCGGATTGAAATTAAGCTGGTTATTCTTGCATAAAGTCTCGGCTGCGATCTGGACAGGGTTCGGAACCTGCGCCCTTTAAGTCTAATTTTGACACCGTCTCCTTTTGGGTTACATAAGAACAGAGGAAATAGGAGCAGGAGTGGGCCCATACAGCCCCTCGAGCCTGCTCCGCCATTTTATACGATCTTGGCTGATCCGATCATGGACTCGGGTCCACTTCACTGCCCATAACCTCTTATCGGTTAAGAAACTGTCTATCTCGGTCTTAAATTTATTCAATGTCCCAGCTTCCACAGCTCTCTGAGGCAGCGAATTCCACAGATTTACAACCCTCTGAGAAAATACATTTCTCCTCATCTCAGTTTTAAATGAGCAGCCCCTTATTCTAAGATCATGCCCTCTAGTTCTCGTCCCCATCAGTGGAAACATTCTCTCTGCATCCACCTTGTCAAGCCCCCTCATAATCTTATACGTTTCGATAAGATCACCTCTCATTCTTCTGAATTCCAATGAGTAGAGGCCCAATTTACTCAACCTTTCCTCATAGGTCAACCCCCTCATCTCCGGAATCAACCGAGTGAACCTTCTCTGTACTGCCTCCAAAGCATGTATATCCCTTCGTAAATATGGAACCAAAACTGCACGCAGTATTCCAAGTATTCACCAATACCCTGTATAACTGTAGCAAGACATTCCTGCTTTTATACTCCATTCACTTTGCAATAAAGGCCAAGATTCCATTGGCCTTCCTGATCACTTGCTGTACCCTGCATACTAACCTTTTGTGTTTCACCTTTACCCTGACTGCGTCAGTCTCTCCGGCTACTGTCACTTAGCGAGCCAGCTGGACTGGGGGAGAGCTGCCCTGGCTCTCTGTCTGTCCTGGGACACCTTCGGATATTGCCGAGCTGACCAGCGGTCCTGATTCCCTTCCCCCCCCTGGAGGCCTTCATGGAGATTGTAGTCGAGATGTTTTGTGTCAAGCATTAGATCCTAAACACAATCCTATGAAATATTTTATCTGAACATAGATGTTTTAACTATGCATCAATTGTGGATACAAACCATATTAGCATATAACGTTGAAACCTGTTGTCTTTCCATGATAGAACCTAGTCAATTAGCTTATGCCTTGCTCTTGTCACGTTTGCAGAGGATGATATCTAAGAATCAGGCAAAGCGCAGGTAAACAGGAGGAGGCCCTACCCAGCTGACCACCCTGACGGACTTGGAGGAACGCGCTACGGCACTGGTCGGCAGCCACCCGTTGTGGTGCAGATCCCTTGCTTGCGTCACGTGAGAAATGTATAAAGCAGTGGTAATTTAAAGTAATGCAACAGCATTTCATTATAATATATAAATGTCATGTTATGCATGCAGCTATTGTACTACTCTCAAGTTAACAACATAAGAAATAGGAGTAGGCCACTCGAGCCTGCTCCGCCATTTAATAAGATCATGGCTGATCTGATCTAGGGTTCTGCTCCACTTCCCTGCCCGCTCCCCATAACCCTTCATGCCCGAATCATTCAGAAGTCTGTCTATCTCCACCTCAAATATAGTCACTGATCCAGCCTCCACGACTCTCTGGGGCAGTGAATTCCACATAGATGTACTACCATATGATGTATTAAAATGTAACATCTCTCAGTTACATTTATTGCAGTAATGCTGCTCCTCCTACATATGCCAGCGCAGCGCAAGAATCATGTGTACCCTTCTGTTCTAATAAGCTCAATAGCTCAACTGTGTTTTGCAGGTCCAACTCCGCAGGCGCAAAGGGAGGCCGCACCTATCCCTGTCCCTTTGTAGGTGATTATCACCATGGGTGCTGAGGAGGAGACCACAGAGGGAGAGGAGGAAATGATGGAGACCTTGCATCCCGGTATCTGCTGTACCTGCGGCCACGTAGTCGTCTTCGACAGAAGAAGTAGCGGGCCCAAGCGGCTTGCAGCAGGCGACACCAAGGCGTACAGTGCCTGCGCCGACCCCATGGAGGTTGAGTCAGTGAGATCGGCACTCACTGTGACGGGCAGATCCCAATGAGGACATGGTGACACTGTGCAGGGAGAGCGTCGCCATCAGTCAATTGGTGGGTTGGTGGGTTGACCGGGAACATTGCCGCAATGTCCGCTTGTATATCGGAGGGTATGGAGCGCATGGTTGTGGCAATGGGCCAAACGACTGCTGTCGTCCATGCCGTGCGGCATGCGATAGTGTCGGGAGATAGCACTGCACTCCAAGGTGCCATTCCACCAACCATCAGCACAGATGCGAGTTGGGAGGAAACACTTCCTTCTAGCTTGAAAGTAGTTTCATCCGAAACATATTCTCCTCCACGCCAAGGGGATGCTGCCACCATCATCCCCCTGCCACAAGCCGTCCTGGTCCCATTACTCAGGGATTACAACGGGGGGCAAAGGATCTGGAGGGAAGCGTGGCCACAGGTAGGGAGTTATTTGATTTTGTTACAAATTTGTTTAATGTTGAGGATGGTGGGAGGTTGTTGTATTTTGTATTTATTGTTGGTTGACTGTTGGGGGTGGGGGGGATGGATGCATAGAAACATAGAAAATAGGTGCAGGAGTAGGCCATTCGGCCCTTCGAGCCTGCACCGCCATTCAATGAGTTCATGGCTGAACATGCAACTTCAGTACCCCATTCCTGCTTTCTCGCCATACCCCTTGATCCCCCTAGTAGCAAGGACTATATTTAGTGAATTGGCCTCAACAACTTTCTGTGGTAGAGAATTCCACAGGTTCACCACTCTCTGGATGAAGAAGTTTCTCCTCATCTCGGTCCTAAATGGCTTACTCCTTATCCTTAGACTGTGACCCCTGGTTCTGGACTTCCCCAACATTGGGAACATTCTTCCTGCATCTAACCTGTCTAAACCCGTCAGAATTTTAAACGTTTCTATGAGATCCCCTCTCATTCTTCGGAACTCCAGTGAATACAAGCTCAGTTGATCCAGTCTTTCTTGATATGTCAGTCCCGCCATCCCGGGAATCAGTCTGGTGAACCTTCCCTCAATAGCAAGAACGTCCTTCCTCAAGTTAGGAGACCAAAACTGTACACAATACTCCAGGTGTGGCCTCACCAAGACCCTGTACAACTGTAGTAACACCTCCCTGCCCCTGTACTCAAATCCCCTCGCTATGATGGCCAACATGCCATTTGCTTTCTTAACCGCCTGCTGTACCTGCATGCCAACCTTCAATGACTGATGTACCATGATACCCATGTCTCGTTTCACCTCCCCTTTTCCTAATCTGTCACCATTCAGATAATAGTCTGTCTCTCTGTTTTTACCACCAAAGTGGATAACCTCACATTTATCCACATTATACTTCATCTGCCATGCATTTGCCCACTCACCTAACCTATCCAAGTCACTCTGCAGCCTCATAGCATCCTCCTCGCAGCTCACACTGCCACCCAACTTAGTGTCATCCACAAATTTGGAGATACTACATTTAATTATAAGAACATAAGAATTAGGAACAAGAGTAGGCCATCTAGCCCCCCGAGCCTGCTCCGCCATTCAATATGATCATGGCTGATCTGGCCGTGGACTCAGCTCCACTTATCCGCCCTCTCCCCGTAACCCTTAATTCCCTCGTCTAATCATTAATGTACAATGTAAACAGCTGGGACCCCAGAACAGAACCCTGCGGTACCCCACTAGTCACTGCCTGCCACTCTGAAAAGCACCCATTTACTCCGACTCTTTGCTTCCTGTCTGCCAACCAGTTTTCAATCCACATCAGCACACTACCCTCAATCCCATGTGCGTTAACTTTGCACATTAATCTCTTGTGTGGGACCTTGTCGAAAGCCTTCTGAAAGTCCAAATACATCACATCAACTGGTTCTCCCTTGTCCACTCTACTGAAAACATCCTCAAAAAATTCCAGAAGATTTGATAGGCATAATTTCCCTTTCACAAATCCATGCTGACTTGGACCTATCATGTCACCTCTTTCCAAATGCGCTGCTATGACATCCTTAATAATTGATTCCATCATTTTACCCTCTACCGATGTTAGGCTGACCGGTCTATAATGCCCTGTTTTCTCTCTCCCTCCTTTTTTAAAAAGTGGGGTTACATTGGATCAGTTCCTATGGAGTGGAGGATAGCCAGAGTCTATCGAATGTTGGAAAATGACTGTCAATGCATCCGCTATTTCCAAGCCCACCTCCTTAAGTACTCTGGGATGCAGTCCATCAGGCCCTAGAGATTTATCGGCCTTCAATCCCATCAATTTCCCCAACATAATTTCCCGACTAATAAGGATTTCCCTCAGCTCCTCCTTCCTACTAGACTTTCTGACCCCTTTTATATCCGGAAGGTTGTTTGTGTCCTCCTTACTGAATACCGAACCAAAGTACTTGTTCAATTGGTCTGCCATTTCTTTGTTTCCAGTTATGACTTCCCTTGATTCTGACTGCAGGGGACCTACGTTTGTCTTTACCAACCTTTTTCTCTTTACATATCTATAGAAGCTTTTGCAGTCCGTCTTAATGTTCCCTGCAAGCTTCCTCTCGTACTCTATTTTCCCTGCCCTAATCAAGCTCTTTGTCCTCCTCTGCTGAGTTCTAAATTTCTCCCAGTCCCCGGGTTCACTGCTATTTCTGGCCAATTTGTATGCCACTTCCTTAGCTTTAATACTATCCCTGATTTCCCTTTATAGCCACGGTTGAGCCACCTTCCCTTTTTTATTTTTACGCCAGACAGGGATGTACAATTGTTGTAGTTCATCCATGCGGTCTCTAAATGTCTGCCATTGCCCATCCACAGTCAACCCCTTAAGTATCATTCGCCAATCTATCCTAGCCAATTCACGCCTCATACCTTCAAAGTTACCCTTCTTTAAATTCTGGACCATGGTCTCTGAATTAACTGTTTCATTCTCCATCCTCATGTAGAATTCCACCATATTATGGTCACTCTTCCCCAAGGGGCCTCGCACAACGAGATTGCTAATTAATCCTCTCTCATTACACAACACCCAGTCTAAGATGGCCTCCCTCCTAGTTGGTTCCTCGACATATTGGTCTAGAAAACCATCCCTTATGCACTCCAGGAAATCCTCCTCCACTGTATTGCTTCCAGTTTGGTTAGCCCAGTCTATATGCAGATTAAAGTCACCCATGATAACTGCTGCACCTTTATTGCATGCACCCCTAATTTCCTGTTTGATGCCCTCCCCAACATCACTACTACTGTTTGGAGGTCTGTACACAACTCCCACTAACGTTTTTTGCCCTTTGGTGTTCTGCAGTTCTACCCATATAGATTCCACATCATCCAAGCTAATGTCCTTCCGAACTATTGCATTAATCTCCTCTTTAACCAGCAATGCTACCCCACCTCCTTTTCCTTTTATTCTATCCTTCCTGAATGTTAAATACCCTTGGATGTTGAGTTCCCAGCCCTGATCATCCTGGAGCCACGTCTCTATAATCCCAATCACATCATATCTGTTAACATCTATTTGCACAGTTAATTCATCCACCTTATTATGGATACTCCTTGCATTAAGACACAAAGCCTTCAGGCTTGTTTTTTTAACACCCTTTGTCCTTTTAGAATTATGATGTAGTGTGGCCCTTTTTGTTTCTTGCCTTTATTTACTCAGCCTTCCACTATTGCTTTTTACCTTTCTGACTCCATATTACTTCGCCCTGTCTCGCTGTATAGGTTCCCACCCCCCTGCCATATTAGTTTAAACACTCCCGAACTGCATTTTAAAATATTACCCCTAGGACATCAGTTCCAGTCCTGCCCAAGTGCAGACCGTCCCTTTTGTACAGGTCCCACTTCCCCCAGAACTGGTTCCAATGTCCCAGGAATTTGAATCCCTCCCTCTTGCACCACTGCTCAAGCCACGTATTTAATCTAACTATCCTGCTCCCTCTACTCTGATTAGCACATGGCACTGGTAGCAATCCAGAGATTACTACCTTTGAGGTCCTACTTTTTAATTTAACTCCTAGCTCCCTAAATTCAGCTTGTAGGACCTCTTCCCGCTTCTTACCTATATCGTTGGTACCTACATGTACCACGACAACTGGCTGTTCACCCTCCCTCTCCAGAATGCTCTGCAGCCGCTCCGAGACATCCTTGACCCTTGCACCAGGGAGGCAACATGCCATCCTGGAGTCTCGGTTGCGGCCGCAGAAACTCCTACCTATCCCCCTTACAATAGAGTCCCCTATCACTATAGCTCTCCCACTCTTTTTCCCGCCCTTCTGTGCAGCAAAGCCACCCATGGTGCCATGAACTTGGCTGCTGGTGCTTTCCCCTGGTAAGTCATCTCCCCCAACAGTATCCAAAACGGTATATCTGTTTTGGAGGGAGATGACCGCAGGGGACTCCTGCACTACCTTCCTGCTCTTGCCTTGTCTCTTGGTCACCCATTCACTATTTGTCCTAACCCTTACTTGCGGTGTGACCAACTCACTAAATGAGCTATTCACAACATTCTCAGCATCGCGCATGCTCCAGAGTGAGTCCATCCGCAGCTCCAGTGTTCTCATGCGGTCTGTCAGGAACTGCAGCTGGACACACTTCCCGCACACATGAATCCTATATTGTTAAATTATTAAGCGTTTTTTAATAGAATTTTACAATTGTTGTGCAGTGTTTTCTAATAATGCAAGGCAAGGTAAAACATGAATACAATTGTTGGAAAACAATAGCCAGGCCAGGCAAGGATGAAACGTAATGCAACTGCAACCGTTGTCTTTCCGTAACTGTCACCAAGGTAAGTTCAAGCAAAGTGTTCATTTATGAGCTGCTGACTCAAGAGTTTTGCAGCTGTGTAACTCCCAAGGGGCTTTTCCAGTCTTGCAGGGGGGGGGGGGGGGGGGGGGGGAGAACGTGGAGCCATGGTCATTGTCAGGCTGATTTGTCCTCCCAGAGGTCCTCGTCATCTTCCTCCTCCTCGTCATGCTCTTCCGCCTCCACTCTCTCCTGAGGTGGGCCGGTAGTCCCATCTGGCAATTGTCCCATTTGGCAATCTGGCAACATGCAGCACACCATAATAAATTCAACAACCTGGTCAGGGTGGTATTGTAGGTTGCCTCCTGAGTGGTCCAGGCATCTGAAGCGCTGCTTCAGAACTCCAATTGTCTTTTCGACGATATTGCGTGTAGCTATATGACTTTCATTGTAGCACGTCTCTGCCTGAGGATTACGCAGGGGGGTCATGAACCAGCTGGCAAGGCCATATCCTTTATCCCCCAGCACCAACCGTGACCTTGTGGCTGACTCTTAAACAGGTTAGAGACAGTACTCTCACGCAAGATGTGCGCATCATGGATGCTGCCTGGAAAATTAGCATTTACTGCCATGATTATTTGGTTGTGGTCGACAACAAGCTGCACAGGGAATGGAATCCCTTTCGGTTCCGAAACACCTCCCCCTCCTGTAAAGGCGCTCTCAGGGCAATGTGCATACAGTCTATTGCTCCCTGCACCTTGGGGAAGTTTGATATTCGCGAGAAACCCAAAGCCCTCCCAGTCTGTACACCACTGGTCACAGGGAAGCTTATACAGTCCAGCCTGTGAGCGTAAAGGGCTCAAGGAACAAGGTGGAGGTTACACCACCTTCTGGAAAGGGAAACCAGAGGAAGAACGGCGCCTGCACAGAGTTGGTTTCGCCCTCAAAAACGAGCTGGTCGACCGACTCAGAGACTACCCCTGCGGGGTTAACGAACGTCTCATGACTCTCCGACTCACCCTATCCCTTATCCCAGAATCAATGCGCCACAGTCATCAGTACGTACGCCCCAACACTCGATGCGACAGATGAGACCAAAAGGGCTTTTACTCCAACCTCAAAAAATCCCTGTCCCATGTCCCTGCGGACGACAAACTGATCCTCCTCGGTGACTTCAATGCTAGGGTTGGCAAGGACACAGCCCTCTGGGGAGGCGTGATTGGCAGAGAGGGGGTAGGGAAACCCAACTCCAACGGTACCCTACTCCTGACAAAATGTCTAGAACATGAACTTGTCATCACCATCGCCTTGTTCCGCCAGAGGGACAAATACAAGGCATCATGGCAACATCCTCGCTCCAAACACTGGCATCTGCTCGACTACATCATCGTCCGAGCCAATGATCACAAGGATGTGCACATCACCCGCACCATGACAGGAGCGGACGACTGCTGGACGTACCACCGTCTAATCCTATCCATCATTGACATCAACATAGCCCCAAAGCGAGGGGGCAGAAGCAGTACCGCAAAAAAGTCAATAACGGGGCACTTAAGGACCCAGCTAAGAGAGTCCTATACAGTCAGCGCCTCACAGCTAACCTGGCGTGCCTTGATGACCAAGACGCAGAATGCCCACAGCGCTCCAGGCCTCCGTAACCAGTGCCTGCAAAGAGACGCCCGGTCACTCAACCAGGAAACACCAGGACTAGTTTGATGAGAATGATCAGGAGATCCAAGAGCTAATAGATCGCAAGTGCAGGACATTTCTGAGCCTTAAACAACAACCCAACTCGGGAGCAGCAAGGCAGCATTACAGATGGCTTACTGCTGAGGTCCAACAAAAAACCCGGGACCTAAAGAACAGGTGGTGGATGGAGAAAGCACAGGAGGCTACAGCAGTTGGCCGACAGCCATAATGTGCTAGGATTCTTCATTGCAGTCAAGGCCACCTACGATCCAAAAACCCAAGGCCCTACTCCATTGCTGGCCAAGAACGGGGAAACACTCATCAAGGTCACCGAGGCAGTCAGGGCCTGCTGGAAGGAGCACTTCGAAGATTTCCTCAATCGAGACTCTGCTTTTGACTCGAGTGCTCGATTCCATCCCGCAGCATGCTACCCGCCACCCCCTCAGTAAAACACCAGCACTGCATTAGGCATACAACAAGGCTACGGGAGCGGATGGAATCCCCATTGAGGCACAGAAGTATGGCGAAGAGGCACTGTTGGTGCGAATACATGACCTCATCTCTCTCATCTGGAGGGAGGAGAGCATGCTGGGAGATCTCCGAGATTTCATGATCATGACTATCTTTAAAAAAAGGGGAACAAGTCCGACTCGGGCAACTACAGAGGAATCTCCCTATCATCAGCCACTGGGAAAGTCGTCGCTAGAGTCCCCCTCAACTGTCTTCTCCCTGTGGCTGAGGACCTCCTCCCGGAGTCACAGTTCGGATTTCATCCCCTATGGGGCACAACGGACATGATTTTTGCAGCGCGACAGCTGCAGGTAACAGCGCCAGCCCTTATACATGGCCTTCTTCGACCTTACAAATGCCTTTGACACTGTCAACCGCGAGGATCTATGGAGCGTCCACCTCAGTTTCGGATGCTCCCATAAATTCGTCTCCATCCTCCACCTGCTCCACGACAACGTGCAGTCCGTGATCCTTCCCAACGGATCCATTACAAACCCAATCCAAGCCTGGACCAGGGTCAAACAGGGCTGCGTCATCGCCCTAACCCTCTTCTCAATCTTCCTCAACAAGCTCCCCACTGGAGTGGAACTAACCTGTTCAACCTTCGTCATCTCCAGGCCAGGTCCAAGACCACCCCAACCTCTGTCGTCGAGCTACAGTACGTGGACGTTGCTTGCGTCTGCGCACAGAGGCTGAACTCGAAGTCATAGTCAACGTATTTACTGAGACGTACGAAAGCATGGGCCTTACGCTTAACATTCATAAGACAAAGGTCCTCCACCAGCCTGTCCTTCCCGCACAGTACCGCCCTCCAGTCACCAAGATCCATGGCGCGGCCCTGGACAACATGGACCATTTCCAATACTCCGGGAGCCTCTTATCAAGAAGAACAGACATTGACGATGAGATTCAACACCACCTCTCGTGTGCCAGTGCAGCCTTCAGCCGCCTGAGGAAGAGTGTGTTTGAAGACCAGGCCCTCAAAACCTTCACCAAGCTCATGGTCTACAGGGCTATAGTAATACCCGCCCTCCTGTATGGCTCAGAGACATGGACCATGTACATAGACACCTCAAGACGCTGGAGAAATACAAACGATGTCACGGCAAGATCCTACAAACCTCCTGGGAGGACAAACGCACCAATGTTAGCGTCCTCGACCAGGCCAACATCCCCAGCATTGAAGCACTTACCACACTTGATCAGCTCCGCTGGGTAGACCACATTGTTCAAATGCCAGACATGAGACTCCCAAAGCAAGTGCTCTACTCGGAACTCCTTCACGGCAAATGAGCCAAAGGTGGGCAGAGGAAACGTTACAAGGACACCCTCAAAGCCTCCCTGATAAAGTGCAACATCCCCACTGACATCTGTGAGTCCCTGGCCAAAGACCTCCCTAAGTGGAGGAAGTGCATCCGGGAGGGCGCTGAGCACCTCGAGTCTCATCACCAAGAGCATGCAGAAATCAAGTGCAGGCAGCGGAAAGAGCGTGCGACAAACCTGTCCCACCCACCCTTTCCCTCAACGACTATTTGTCCCACCTGTGACAGGGACTGAGATTCTCGTATTGGACTGTTCAGCCACCTAAGGACTCATTTTTTTTAAAGAGTGGAAGCAAGTCTTCCCTCGATTCCGAGGGACTGCCTATGATGCTGAGTCACCTGTCGAATAGAGCAGTGTGGCGTGCTGAGAGATACCGCAAATGTCTCCAGTTGAGGCCTGAAAGGAGCCCGATTTGTAGAAGGAAAGTGCCGCAGTAATCTTTACCTCAACGGCCAGTGCGGTCCTGATGGTGCTGGTGGGCTGCAGATCTCCCTTGATGAGCTGGCATATCTCAGCGATTACCTCCTTTCAGAATGCAGCCTCCTAAGGCACGTGTTATCGGACAAGTTCAGGTATGATTGCTTTTCCCTGTAAGTGCATCGGGTGTAAGGATTCCTCCTCCGCAGCAGTCTGCCATCTCTTTGATTGGGCATATAACGTTCTTCAATATACCTTCTCCCATCTTCAGTCTGCAGCATGTGATTAGTGACCAATACTGTTAGAGAAATTACAGACCTCATCACTATAAATGCCCTAAATTTGCCCTCAACACATAGAAATGTGATTAGATGATTGCCAAGAATCAATAAGGCCCATAAAATCACTCCCAAATTAATTGTTGAAGCAGCCTCTCTCAGTTCAAAATGGCGTCCGTAGTGTTGAGTACTGCCAGTCGGGAGTAGCTTTTCTCCAGCGATCTTCTCGGCGAGCGATCAGCCTGGCGATGTGGCAAAAATTGCAGTGGGTGATCATCTCGGCGATAGCAGATTCATGTGCCGAAAGTTGGGCCGGCGATTAGTGACCGATGTTTCGGCCCAACTTTCCATTTTTAAGCTAAAATGAGCGATAGCCTGCCTATTTGGGCGATAGCTCGGCGATCATCAGTGGAAAGTCTAGCCCTAAGTCACTTTCAAACTTAATATAAAATTCTATCACATTACGGTCAATCTTCTCTAAGGGCCCCTTTACTACAAGGTTATTAATTAACCCTTTCTTATTGCACAATACTAGATCTAAAATAGTCTGTTTCCTAGTTGGTTCCTCAACATAATGATGTAGAAAACGATCTTGTATACATTCCATTAACTCGTCCTCCAGACTATTTGGTTTGCCCAGTCTCTATATAGATTAAAGTCCCCCATGATTATACTGTATTATCCTTGTTACATGCACCTCTAATTTCCTGATTTGTACTCTGACCTACATTACAACTAGGGGGCCTATAAAAAACTCCCACCAATGTTTTCTGCCCCCCTTGCTGTTTCTTAGCTCCACCCAAACTGATCCTACTTCTTGATTTTCCGAGCCAAGATCCTTTCTCTCTGTCTTTAGCCCATCCGTAATCAGGGTTACCCATCCTTCTTTTCCATTTTGCCTATCCCTTCTAAAAGTTAAGTATCCTGGAATATTTAGTTCCCAACCATGGTCACTTTCCAACCATGACTCCGTAGTAGCCATTAGATCAAACTATTAATTAATTAATTTTTTTGCGAATGCCTCGCGCAGATATAGTGTCGTTAGCTTTGACTTTTTTCTATTTTTCCCTGATGTCACCTTAGTCACTGATGACGAACTTTTGTTACATTCTGTCCCTTCCTGACCCACTCTGTTTATTTTTTTTATTTATTTTTTTTTTTTTACACGAAACTCTGCTCTGTTCTAAAGTCTTGACATTTCTCTTGCTACTTTTAAATTTACTCTTTCCCAAATCCTCCCATCCACCCTTCATTAGTTTAAAGCCCTGTTTATTCGATTCTCCAGGTCACTTGTTCCACAGCCTGGTTTAAGTAGAGCCCGTCCCAATGGAACAGCTCCCTCTTTCCCCAGTACTGGTGCAAGTGGCCCTTGAAGCAAAATCCATGCCTCCCCACACCACTGAGCCATGCATTTAACTTTCTAACCTGCTTATCCCTATGCCAATTGCTGCATGGCATCGGTAACAATCCAGAGATCATTACCTTTGAAGTTCTGCTTTTCAATTTGGACCCCAACTCCTCAAGTCTCTCAGCCGAACCTCATTCCTAGTTCTATCTATGTCGTTGGTTCCTACATGGACCACGACAACTGGATCCTCCCCTTCAAGTTCTTCTCCAGCCGCGAGATGTCTTTAATCCTGGCATCGGGCAGGCAATACAACCTTCGTATCTATCTCTCTGACTATACTGTCCCCTAATAGAACTACATTCCCTTTCACTCTCCGCCCCCCCCCCCCACCCCACACCAAATGGCCTCCTACATCATGGTGCCGTGGTCAGCCTGCTCATTCATCCTGCAGGCTTTTCCCTCATCCACATAGGCAGAAAGAACCTCATACTTGTTGGATAAGGACAAATGCCAAGGCTCCTCCAGCACTGCACCTGGGGTCGCCTTACCTGCCTGAGCTGCAGTCACATCTTTTTATCCCTGACCACTAACCAGACCTGTACCACTACCGAACTTAAGGGGTGTGACTGCCTCCTGTATCAAAGTGTCCAGGTAACTCTCCCCCTCCCTGATCCCCCACAATGTCTGCACCTCAGACTCCAGCTCAACAACGCTGAACTGAAGTTTCTCAAGATGCAGACACTTATTGCCAACATGCTTGTCCAGGATCACAATGCTCTCCACAAACTCCCACATGCTGCAGTTGTGGCACACCACCTGCACTGCCATCCCTATATGACCTTGTTCTATTTAATTAAATTTGTATTTAAGTAACTTAGTTTAGTTTAGTTTCTTGACTACTTAATTGATAAGATTAAGTTATGGATAAATGAAATTAAATATCTACCTGTAACACAAAGCATTACAAGTAGTGTAGGCAAAAAGCAACAACTTCTTCCACCTCTTCTCCGAATTCCCACTCTTTCCAACTTCCCAAATAAAACACACTGTTTAAGTTAATTCCGTTTAATGCCGTTCTGTGCATTAAACAGAGTTTATCCCTGAGTGTATCCCTCAACCAACATTAATAAAAACAGATTACCTGGTCATTGCCACATTGCTGTTTGTGGGAGCTTGATGTGCACAAATTGGCTAATGCTTTACCTCACATTAGAATAACGACTACACGTAAAAGTACTTAGTTGGCTGAAAATTGTTTACAGCCATCCTGAGGACATGAAAGGCAATATATAAATGCAAGTCTTTCTTTCTTTCCCTGGTAACAGCTTCTACCTAGAAAGATATCACACTCAGGGTTTGAGCACTAAACTCTATAATGTCCTGTTATTTCCCCGCCACTCTCCCTCAATGCAACAAGAATCAATGCAGATTGAGATATGGGGCAGCTCCAAGGACAAGATGTATTAGAAGGGGTGGGGAGCAGAAGAGATGCAATAGCTCTTACGAGCAATTGGAATTCAGCCTGCTCTCCCAGTGTTCTGGAAGTCCAAAAAATGTGAATGCTTATGATTAAACATTTCTACAGTTAAAGATTTGAACATAGTGTTCCAATATCCAGCTTTTATTTGCCCCTTTCTGTATACAAGTTTTAAAAAAATGAATATTTTCCCCTCTAAAGACCCATCCTGGCAGACCACTTTCCATTAGCTTTGGTGGGGGAAGGGCTGGGTCAAGCCTCCTACACCCAGCCCCGAGGACTCTTATCCCCCACCCCCCATTACCACACTGTGTACTTGACACCTATCATGACTGTTCAACTCCACAACTTATTTTTCCGCAATGAGGGCCAACTACAGATTGAATAGCATTGCATAGGCAAATTCAGCTGACATTTAATACGTACTGGATTCGATGACTCAAAGCTGTAATAAAGTAATGAGAAAAGCAAACACGTTCAGGTAAAACCCTGATGAATTTATTGATCAGACACTTGGTATCCTATCAGCTACAGTGTCAGCTGTGACTCAGTAGGTAGCATGCCTGCCTGAGTCAGAAGACTGTGGGTTCAAATCCCACACCCGAGAGAGGAACACAAAATCTAGGCTGAACCGTCCAGTGCAGTGCTGAGAGAGTGCTGTACTGTCAGAGGTGCTGTCTTTCGGATGAGCTGTTAAACCCAGGCCCCAGCTGTCCTCTCGGGTGGACGTAAAAGATCCCGTGACACTATTTTGAAGAAAAGCAGGGGAGTACGGGCCAATATTTATCCATCAATCAACATCAGTAAAACAGTATCTCAATGCTGTTTGTGGGAGCTGGCTGTGTGCAAATTACCGTGTTTCTCACATTACAACAGCAACTACACTTCAAAAAGTACTTAATTGGCTGCAAAGCCCTTTGGCATGCCCAGAGGTCGTGAAAGGTGTTATATAAATGCAAATCTTTCTTGCAATATGCTCCAAAGCTGTCCATTACATACTATACTGAGGCGCTCAAATAATATGGTGCAATCAAAATAGAAACTGTATTAGTTTAATTTTGATACAGGTTGACCCTCTTATCCGACAGGGATTTTGCCGGATGAGGGGAGGTCAGCATTTCGGGACCAGCTCCGGTGCCTCTGCGACGCTTGGCCTCCTTATGCCTAGTCATGGCTTACCCCACAGGATATACCAGCGTGTGCATCTCCCAGACTCACTCCTAGGACATTCAAAGTAATGAAGAGGTCTTTGCTTTTTGTTTGGTAGAGCGCTGAGGGAAGCAGGGAAGGGAGGAATGGCCGGCGCCAGGTCGCAGTGCGCTAGCCCGACCCCGGCCAGGGCGCGGGAGGGGGTTAAAATCATTAGTATTTCTAAAAGTATTGTATCTAAGCTTGTAATTCTCAGGAGTATATTGTGTGATGGGAAAGCAGGCTTATCGTGGCGAGGCAAGCTGTGGGAACGGCTGATTCACATAACATGGTACGAGACAATGATACAAAAGAAGATTGAAACACTCCAGTTTGTCGATCATTAATAACAAATATAATCAAGGACACAAAGGTCTGGGAACAAGTACTTTATAATTACTTAACCGTAGAAAAATAATGATGTAGCACATAACTAATCAGATAAGAGGCGCACGGAAGTGACATAATGAAATTGTATGTACCAATGAAATTGTTGTAGCTAGGGCGAGGACTTGTGACGTGTTAGGGGAAACAACCAATGGAAAACTTCCGCGCATATGCTTCATGATTTTGTATGTATTTTGAATGTATAAAAATAGCAGCCCCGAAGCTGCTCGGGGAGAACGGCTGGTTGGGGTCACCGAGTTATTGAACTCGTACAGAGCTGTTTCTCCCGTGATCAAGTTCTTAATAATAAACAATTATTTTTTCCGAAACCGACCTGTGTTGAGTATCTTTGTAATACTCCACAACAAGGTCGATGGGACTCAGTGCAATCCATGTGCTGAGCCAGGATCGTGTTAAGAGCAAACCCGCCCAGTGTAAGCGAAACTATGGCAGCTCTGTGGCAGGAGTTTCAGCAGGGCGACAAGGGGGAGGGCAGCCGGTAACCCCGGCGTTGAGGAGAAAGATAACGGCCAAGCTCGGCAAAGCGAAAAACTTGCCGGTGAGTTTAAACATATTTCTTTTTTTTTTAAATTACTTTTAGCAAGCTTTTATTTATAATTTAATTCAAAATATAATTATAAGTAGTTGGATCTCCCCCCAACTTGAATACCCATCGTCAAGTGCCTTCAGAGCCGGACCCTAGGAGGGAGTCTCTGTCTTCAAGAGAGCAGAGAATATTGATTTGTACGAAATTTTTATCATCTGCGCATAGAAACATAGAAAATAGGTGCAGGAGTAGGCCATTCAGCCCTTCGAGCCTGCACCACCATTCAAATGATTATGAGTACCCCATTCTTACTTTCCCTCCATACCCCTTGATACCTTCAGCCGTAAGGGCCACATCTAACTCCCTTTTGAATATATCTAACAAACTGGCCTCAACAACTTTCTGTGGTAGAGGCATGTGCCCCCCCAGCTCCCCCCACCCACCCGCCAGGAATGATGCCGGACAAGGGGTGGCGCTGGATAAGAGTGTCTTGGATAAGAGGGGTTAAACCTGTACAATACAGGAAGCCACCATGCGCGGTTTATAACATTTATTAAAGTTAGAATAATGTACACTGGAGGAGCCACAGTACATTAGATTACTGCAGTGAGACTCTTCCACTTTTCATTTAGCGGTTATTTCCCGATTTTAATTCCAATTTCATACTGCACAAGTCATGCATCAAGTGAAATTAGTTGCTGAATCCTATACTAATGCTGCTCTAAATTGACATCTTGGAGATGGGCAAGAGCTGGCTGGAGATGACATTCCCTTCCTGTAGAGAAATACGTGCCCTCTGTAATCATCTCTCGAGCAACAGACAGCAAAGGAAACCCATGTTCCGCCACACTATACACACCAAGGTTGCTACACTTTGAGAAGTGACCAAGTGCAGACATGTAACCAACTACCTGTTGGGCGAAAAGACCGGGAAATAACCCCTTTAGTTATTGCACAGAATATACAGCACAGAAACAGGCCATTTAACCCAACAGGTCTATGCCAATGTTTGTGCTCCATACAAGCTTCCTCCCACCCTACTTCATCTTACCTGATAAGCATATCCTCTATTCCTTTCTTCCTCATGTATTTATCTAGCATTCCTCTAAATGGATCCATGCTATTCACCTCAACCACTCCCGATGGTAGCAAGATCTACATTCTAACCACTCTCAGGGTTAAGAACTTGCTCTTGAATTCCTTGTTAAGATTTATTAGTGACTATTTTATATTTATCTTATAGTTGTGTTAGCTGTGGCTCAGTGGGTAGCACACTCGCCTCTGAGTCAGAAGGTTGTGGGTTCAAGTCCCACTCCAGGGACTTGAGCACATAAATCTAGGCTGGCACTCCAGTGCAGTGCTGATGGAGTGCTGCACTGTCAGAGGTGCCATCTTTCAGATGAGACATTAAACCGAGGCCCCGTCTGCTCTCTCAGGTGGACGTAAAAGATCCCATGGCACTATTTTGAAGAAAAGCAGCACCCTGGTCAACTTAGCATTGGTATAAGATTCAGCAACTAGCCTCACTTGATGCATGACTTGTGCAGCATGAACTTGGAATTAAAATAGAAGGAAATAACTGCCAAATGAAAAGTGCAAGAGTCTCACTGCAGTAATCTAATGTACTGTGACTCCTCCAGTGAGTTAAAGGGAATATAGCAAAAAAAACAGATTATCTGGTCATTATCACATTGCTGTTTGTGGGAGCTTGCTGTGCACAAATTTGCTGCTGTGTTTCCCACATCACAACAGTGATTACACTCCAAAAGTACTTCATTGGCTGTAAAGTGCTTTGAGACATCCGTCGTGAAAGGCACCATATAAAAGTAAGTCTTTCTTTCTTTCCTCCTAGGTTTGGACTCCCCACAAATGGAAACATCGTCTCTAAGTCTAGCTTATCAAACCCTTTCATAATTTTAAAGATCTCGATTACCCCTCAACCTTCTCTTTTCTAGAGAAAAGAACCCCAGTCTGTTCAGTCTTTCCCGATAATTGCATCCTCTCAGTTCTACTATCACCCTTGTGAATCTTTTTTGCAACTTCTCCAGTGCTTCTAAAACCACTCTCTAAAATGGAGTTAGAAAATCTATCTTTGACCGGACAAAACTAGAAATGCATCTGTTAAATGCCCGATAGAGGGATTGGTTGGTTTGGTGGGATAGCACACGTCTTGTCCTACCTGGAATTCAGCCTGGGTAGAATGAGTCTCAGCGCTCTTAACTGAAATCCTAGTGTACACAAGACTATCACCAAACACTGCCCATAACTGAGCAGTAAGGACGTCACTGCAGAGGGGGACCGGCTGATGTGGAAAATGGAAACGTCACACTGGTGCACAGCAGGGGTTGTACATCTGAGGTTAAGGCTGAGAATATGCCCAGCTTCATTCTGTAGCTGACTCCAGAAAGTGGAGAGTTTTCGGTTTCTCATTTTGATAAGCACAAAAAACCCCACCATAATTGAGTTAAACCTAGCGCAGGATAAGAAGTGGGATACTCACCTCTGCCGTTAGCTGTCTTTGGGCATCTTTGGATGCCTGCAGATGTTGTTTAAGTTCTTCTTTTTCAATGGCACACTAGGAAAATAAAATATAAAGATCCAGGACATGTTTTTAAGAAAAACCTAACCCAAGCAGCAGGCAGGCTTCAACACCAGCCTTGGCTACAAATTTGTTAGGAATTCTGTGCCACTGTTCATGGGCTTTTCACACTTGCCTCTTTGACTTTAAGCTGAAGCTCCACAATTTGACTGAGTAAGTTGGTGATCTCCTCATGGTGGCGAGCAATGTCCTCATTCTTTCTGGAAAGTTCGTCTGCCAGATTGGAAATGTGTATGTTTGTTTCTCCTTCAAAAAAGAGAAACGGGAAGGTAAGGTGAGTTAAAGGGAAAGAAATGGTGAATGCATGAATGTGGCAGATTATACATCATTCGATTTAGCAGGAATTCCACTGGGATACCGTGGATATTTATCCTGGCTTCTCCTGAACTCACGATCTCTACCACCTAGAAGGTAAAAGGGCAGCAAGTGCACGTGATCACCACCACCTGAAACTTCCCCTCCACATTGCACACCATCCTGACTTGGAAATATATCGCCTTTTCTTTATCATCGCTGGGTCAAAATCCGTGAACACCCTCCCTAGCAGCACTATGGGAGTACCTTCACCACTAGGACTGCAGCGGTTCAAGGCGGCAGCCCATCACCACCTTCTCAAGGGCAACTAGAGATGGGCAATAAATGCTGGCCTTATTAGCGAAACTCATATCCCAAGAACGAATTTTATATATTTTTTTAAATGACTGTCGTACAATTTCAAGTTTTCGTGATGGGGAGACTGAATGGCACAACCTTGCATTTCTGCCACCATGGTCCAAACGCAGCCCACAAGTGGATCAATGTTAATTGTCTCCACACAGCTCAGAACAAAACCTTGCTTAAATTGCCACACTGTGGTCACGCATGTCCACACTACCACTACTACTAATTTGGGATTTCTCTCACTTTGGATGCATGGAATTCACAACTAAACACCTGCATCCTGTCAGCTAACTTCCCCTCATGAATTACCACCTTCTCAGAGATTGAAACAGCAAGGAACGTCCAGCATTACAAGTAAATGGATAAAGCTCCATTACACTTCAGTGGATTGCAGCACTGGGACTCAGCAGAAACAGGCTTAAAATTGAAGCTCGCAAAAAATACTGGCATTAATGTGAACTAAAAGGACTGTATTTTCAAAACTTAGCACAAATGCAAAATCAAGACTCATGCTTGTGCACAAAGGCAATCTGCCTATTCTATGTATTTTCCTGTAGTCTCCACTCCTGAAGACACTTCTTGAAACAGTTCGAAGAGCATCAGTACCCCAGTACCTCAACCTCTTGATAAATGTTGGCAAGCTTTTAAAAAATATATTAATTCTTGGGATATGGGCGTTGCAGGCAAGGCCATCATTTATTGCCCATCCCTAGTTTCCCTTAAGGTGGTGATGGGTCGTCTTTTTGAGCTCCAGTCCGTGTGGTGAAGGTATTCCCATAGTGCTGTTAGGTCGGGAGTTCCAGAATTTTGACCCAGTGACGATATATGTCCAAGTCGGTGTGTGACTTGGAGGTGGCTGTGTTCCCATGCACCTGCTGCCCTCGTCCTTCTCGGTGGTGGAAGTAACAGGTTTGGAAGGTGCTATCGAAAAAGCCTTGGCAACTTGCTGCAGTGCATCCTGTAGATAGTACACACTGCAGCCAAGTTGTGTCAGTAGTGGAGGGAGTGGATGTTTAAGCTATTTTAACAATGAAGAGCATCTACTGCCCTAGGTGAGATCAACTAATTCAATACAGAACATGGACTAAACCTGGGGACTTTCTGATCTGCATAGCTAAGTGCTATACTGAATAGTGCTTTATAACAAGGATATGGGGTGAGAGCTCCTGAGGAGAGATGGGGTGAGCTCTTGGAGAGATTAAAGATTCTCAAGCGTTTTATCTGGTTTCAAAGACCAACATCCCCAGATTTATATATCAAAGATCCCTTGCTTGCAGACTTACAATGTGTTGCAGTAAAATGGCAATGGTTCTGTGCACTGAAGACATGACTTTCGGTTGAATGTGATGCTCTGAGTGTCGACCAAAGTCAGCTTTGGTGTCCAATTTAGGGACACAAGCACAAAATCTAGGTTGCCATTCTAGTGCAGTACTGAGGGAGTACTACACTGTTGGAGGTGCCTGTGGGAGCACAAGCCCACATTTCTGAAAAGTTTTGCTTTGGCACGATCTGGAGATATCAAAAGGGTTAAAAGTTGGAAGATTGAAGTTTGGATTAAAACAGAGGATGTTTGGATCGAAACAGGCTGCTGGACAATATGGTGCCATTTAGCCATTGAAATGATTGTGCTGATCATTTATCTGTTGCGTGTACCTTGTTACTATGCAAATAATAATCTGATGACATCGTCTGTATGTTAAACGGTCTGGTTGTGTATAGTAATTCAGGAAGCAGTTAGCCGTGATTTCAGGACAATGCCATACATCGTCTGCATGTTAATTGTCTAAATGTACTATGCAAAGTCCAAAGGCTTTTTTGGTATAAAGATGAGAGTTTGACACACACACATTGGACACTGGAATCTCGGAAGGGGTGTGTGTGTGTGTGTGTGTGTGTATGTGTGTGTGTCACAAGCAGCCATGGAAATTGGAAGAGCTGCCTTTGTGAAATGTCTCAGTAACTTTCATATTGGGTTTGTTTAGTATGAATGTCTGAATAAAAGACCTGGTCCTGCCTTTACTACAACTGAGTGTGTGTGTAATTCGACATTTAAAGCAACGGTGAAAAGAGCAAGAAAGATGTACAACAGTGCCGTCTTTCAGTTGAGATATTAAACTGAGGCCCCATCTGCCCCCTCAGGTGGACGTAAAAGATCCTAAGGCACTATTTCAATAAAGAGCAGGGGAGTACAACAGTGACTACACTTCTAAAGTACTTAATTTGCTGTAAAGCACTTTGGGACGTCCCGAGGTCATGAAAGGTGCTCTATAAATGTAATCCTTTTTTTTTTTATTTGTACTTACTTAACTCCTTCACGCAGTCATTGACCAGCTGCTGTTCCTTCTCTTCATAATTGATAGTTTCGGTCTTCAGGTGACAAGCCTTTGGATTGAAGGGACGTAGAGAGACAATCAGATTAGGTAAGGACACTTACCAATTCCTCCCACACAACACACTGTATTCACTGCTTCTCAGCATCAGGTCCTTTGCTAGCTCCCATTGTACTTGAATATGAGACAGTGCATGCAGGGATATAGTTCAATTATGTGGAACTTACAATCTGGACGTTGGTAAGCCACCAGAGAATGAAACAAATACAAATACTACACTGTAAACAGAGTCTATTTACTTGTGCAAGACTCAGGACAGGGTTTTTAGTGTCCTCTACTTTATCACAATAATGTGCTTTGACACTCGCCCCCCGCCACTACTCCCGCCCGCAAAAACAAACCCCCATCCCAGTACATTGGTGTGGATTTTCATATTTCCCCTCACTAACCATCCTTGGGACCTGAACGAGACAACCAACTTGTGGCAATTTTGCCCTTTAGGCATGCGCCCGCATCAAAAGCAGGTAGGACTGCCCAAGTACATTTCACACCAGAAGTATCATCAGAGAGGGGACCTCAACCCCATCGGATTGAACTGGATTTAAACCCAGGTCAACGCATTAACTCGTGCGTCATTTAGTCCTATCCTGACCCTCAACCTTACCCTTTAAGAGATGTACTGTACAACTGTATACAGCCAAACTTAATGTGACAGACTTGGCATTTGATACTGTGACTCTTCTGGTGTGGTTATATAAGGAGATAACCCTAAATGTTTATGAACAGCATAGGGAATCAAGCAATGGTTTTATAATGTGCTTTAAATTACAGTTCCAAGAACATAGATTAAAAATCATAGGCCCAATATCAAAGTCATTAACCTTGAACAGAACTTAAGCCGTTATCAGGGCTGTTAAAAATTACACTGAGGAACCACAGACTGGCACCAAGTGAAGTCTCCACAAGAGCAGCGAGGTGGATGTCTTGAGAAAAGGTCGGTGAGAAAAGGTGGAAAATTTTACTCAAAATTAATGTGCATTTTTGTCCCAGTTCCACAAAGAAAGTCTCATGAATCCTCTCACTCTCCTCCCCTCTCCATGTTTTCTTTTAAAATTATTTTACTAGGAACAGTGGTCTAACATAACACACTAAATTAAGGCAACTGCAATACTGCTTCACAGCAAAATGTAAAATATTTAAAACACCTTTTCAGTCACGGTGCACAAAACTGACCAATCGGAACTCATCGCTCACACTTCCCACATTGTTTATCCAGGCCACTCTATCTGGTACCCACATTGTCAATCTGGCGCCCGCACTGTCAATCTAGGCCACTCTATCTGGTGCCTGCACCGTCAATCTACTGTTATCTGAAATAGGCAATAGTTTGATTTCACCATTTAAATGGCATTAGATCACAAGATTGAATGAACCCATAACCTCAATACAAGACAAAAGTAAAATACTGCGGATGCTGGAAATCTGAAATAAAAACAGAAAATGCTGGAAATACTCAAGTCAGGCAGCATCTGTGGAGAGAGAAACAAAGTTAATGTTTCAGGTCGATGACCCTTCATCAGAACTTCAATATAAGAAGTGGAATAGCTAGGAGAAGAGAATCCAAATTACTAAGTAAAAATATGTTTGCATTTTCAAGGCTACAACATGTCTTGGGATTCGAATGATTGTGTATCCATTTCAGTTTCACTTACTATTTAAAACTTGTCCAAATCTCATAATCATAACCTTATAGTACACCTCTACAATTGTTTAACCTCTAGTAGGACATATTATTTAGTTTACAGGCAGATAGTGGAATCCAATAATTGAATGAGTCATGGGTATTTTTCAGTGTGGCACCAAACCAGTTGGCACTGCTCAGTTGCTACTGGGATCCAACCAATTCCACAGAACTTCAGGTTGTTAGGTAACCAGATATGCATGTTAATTTTTAGACTATCAAAATTCTTTTTACTGCTGGAAATGTTACACATTAACCAAACATTATGGGCATTACTGCACCATTCATGCTTCAACTTTGAAGAAGAAACAAAACTGTACCTTGTGCAAAAAAAGCAGTGAGCACATTGTGGTTACCTGGTGGCGCAGCATGGACTGAACAGGTGGGATACAAGGTCAAATCGTAACTCTGCTTTGAGTTCCCAGTCTCAATGGTGCTGCCGCGGAGAGATGCTGTACAGAAGCCGAGCATCTCTCCAGAAGGAGGAGGAAGTAACTGCAGGAAGAATCCTCAGGAGGCTAGTCCTACATGCTGGTCAGTGTCCTGCTCAACATCAGCAGGGAGCTTGTGGGCATGTTGCCCACCCTCGTGATCCTAGGTGCAGGGGCTAGCGAGACCAGAATGTAAAATAAAATGCATTCCTCACTGAACAAATTACCCATGCAGTCGGTTAGTCTGCGTAATGTGTTTTAGTTTGATGTAAATTATCCCGTGGCAAGAAGAGAAGGGGAGTCATCCCCTGTGTCCTGGCCAATATTTATCCCTTAACCAACATCACTGAAACAAACAGATGATCTGGTTATTATCTCATTACTGTGCATAATTTTTCTCTACGTTTCCTAGACTACATTTCAAAAAGTACTTCATTGGCTGTAAAGCGCTTTGGGACGTTCCTGAGGTCATGAAAGACACTATAGAAATGCAAATCTTTTTTCTTTCTTTCTATAAATATTTCTAATCAATTGACCCGTGACAGGGTGCCTGCTTGAAATCATTGTATTCTCATGCTTTCTACCACCCGACTCACGAGAAAAAATGTTACAGGTGGGGTAGGGCTTGTCTGATGTTGCAATTCTGTAGCATCCCACCTTGATGGAAAACACAATCCTCAGGCAATTCTGCACAAGGTCCCAGCAGATTGGGAGGTAGCAAATGTAACACCACCATTCAAGAAAGGAGGGAGAGAGAAAAAGAGGAACTACAGGCCAGTTAGTTTGATATCAGTCGTCAGGAAATTGCTGGAATCCATTGTTAAGGTATCAGGGCACTTAGAAAATCATAACATGATTCAGCAGAGTCAACATGGTTTTATGAAAGGGAAATCGTGTTTAACAAATTTATTAGAATTTTCTGAGGATGTAACAAGCAGGGTAGATAAAGGGGGACCAGTGAATGTAGTATATTTGGATTTCCAAAAGGCATTCGATAAGGTGCCATGTAAAAGGTTATTGCACAAGATAAGGCCTCATGGGGTTGGGTGCAATAAATATATTAGCATGGATAAAGGATTGGTTAATGGACAGAAAAGAGAGAGGGAGAAACAGGTCTTTTTCAGTTTGGCAGACTGTAATTAGTGGGGTGCCGCAAGAATCAGTGCTTGGGTCCCAGCTATTTACAATCTACATTAAATGACCTAGATGAAGGGACCGAATGATGTATCCAATTTTGCTGACGATAGAAAGCTAGGTGGGAAAGTAAGTTATGAGGAGAACACAAAGAGTCTGCAAAGGGATACAGCTGCAGCGTCCAAAATCTGGAGTCCCAGAATGTTTCGTGGTAGGGTCATCCGGAATCCGTAAAATGGTCCGGAATCCGGATCGGACGACCCTGCCCGACCTTGGGGCCTCCTCACCGGCGGGGCCGGCCCACCCGACAGCCTTCTCGGCAGGGCCCCGCCTGGCAACATCCTTGGCTGGGCCAGCGCGACGACGACCTCCGCAGCGGGGTCCCGCATCGGGGTGGCCAGGACACTTCAAGAGTGGTAGATGTGACTTGTTTCGGGCGGTGGGAAATTTTGGCCACTTTTAATCTTGTAATAAAGGCCAACATACTATTTGCTTTCTTAATTGCTTGCTGCACCTGCTTGTTAACTTTCAATGATTCATGTACAAGGACACCCAGGTGCCTCTGAACATCAACATTTCCCAATCCCTCACCATTTAAAAAAACTCATTTCTATTTTTCTTACCAAAGTGGACACCTTCACCTTATATTCCATTTGTCATGTTCTTGCCAACTTACTTAGTTTGTCTATATCTCCTTGAAGTCTCTTTACATACTTCTCGCAACTTAACATTCCCATCTAGCTTTGTATTTTCAGCAAACTTGGATATATTACATTTGGTCCCCTCATTCAAATCATTGATTTAGATTGTGAATAGCTGAGACTCGAGCACTGATCCTTGTGGTACCCCACTAGTTACAGCCTGCCAACCCGAAAATGACACGTTTATTCCTTAGAATTTACAGCAGAGGAACAGGCCATTTAAGCCAACTGGTCTGTGCCGGTGTTTACACGCCACATGAGTCCCCTCTTACCCTACTTCATCTATCCTATCAGCAGATCCTTTGAAGACAACCATTTGTGTGTTAAAGTGCTTCACAAGTAAGGCATGGAAATGTACAACTAAGCCAGTGACTTGTCTCAGATTTGTGGTGCACATGTGATTAGTTATTCTAAATGGAGCCCAGCCTACCATTACATACCTCAGAACGGAGAGAGAGATTTTCATCCTCTAGTTCTCGCAGTTTACTCTGCAAAGCATCGAGCTGCATCAGGCTGTGTGACAGATGAAAGGACTCGTTATGACGGAGAGGTGTGGAGCAGCTGGAGTCAGATTCGCTCTCCTCTGAAGCAATGGCCACCATTCGTAGAAGCTCATCTTTTTTGGACAGCTCATGCTGCAGTTGGTTAACCTAATGGAAAGAACATGGACTGAAAGATGGGCGATTAAAAAATATGGAAAACAAGTGAATATGAGCAATGTGCAGGGGAATAGGAAGAAGAGCAGGGGATTTTTCCCCGATGTCCTGGCCAATATTTATTCCTCAACCATCACTACTAAACTGACTCCCTGGTCATTATCACATTGCTGTTTGTAGGACCTTGCTGTGCGCAAATTGGTTGCTTTGTTCCCTAAATTGTAATAGTGACTAATGTCCCAAGGCGCTTCTCACAGGAGCGTTATCAGGCAAAATGTGACACCGAGCCACATAAGGAGATTAGAACAGGTAACCAAAACCTTGGTCAATGAAATAAGTTAAAAAAGTTTCAAGGAGCGTCAGAGAGGAGAGGGGGAGAGGGGGGGGGGGGGGGAAAGAGGAGAAGAGGGAGAGAGAATTTCAGAGCTTAGACAGCTGAAGGTACGGCAGAAAATGGTAGGGCGATGAAAATCAGGGATGTGCACGAGGCCAGAATTAGAGAAGCGCAGAGATCTTCTTGTAGATCAGAGTTGTAGGAGGTCACAGGAATAGGGAGGGACGAGGCCATGGCAGGATCTAAAACCCAGGAATGAGAATGTTAAATTTGGGGCATTACTGGACTGGGAACCAATGTAGGTCAGCAAGTACAAGGGTCATGGTGAACGGGACTTGGTGCTTTAACCATTTTTTAAAAATTCTGTAAACAGAACATGTGAACAGAGTATAGTTTATATGAACAAAACCACCGTTTGGTGGCTGTGAATGATTTATGCTGCCACAACAACCGTTTCACGCATCTCACCATAGGCAATTAGGCTCATACAGCAGTGCCTGGTCTCCAATCGTCTTGGACCCCCTTGCCACTGGACCAAGATCTTGCTCAGCTAAGCCCGTGTGGTAGCCGGTGTGCAACGGCCACCCCACATTAAAAGAACTCACGCACAGGCATCTTCCACCCTTCAAAATGAATTTCGGAATATGGAACATTAGGACCCTCATGGACAACTCCAACAACTATTTCAAGTCATCCTCAACCCCGAGGGACTGCCTATGATGATGATACACGATGTGAATTTAATTCTCTCCTCCCTTCAGCAAACTCCTCCAATCAGTGTTAGTAATGGAAAGAGATGGCTGGGTAATGGTGCAGCTTGTTGGAGCATCTATCAACTGTGAGATGGTGATTCCCCACAGGGCCAACTTTTAATAACATGGCACCCATTGAAAAGACTTTGAGCAGATACCCAGATCAACCTATACAGCAGCTACCACCGTCAGCCAACCTAACAGAGCATGGATTTCAAAAGGCACACATTCAGATTAACTCCATAACATTATGAACTGTATGCATCCATTTGCTTCAGATTATTTTTTGACATGAGATTTTTATTTTTATTTATTCATTCTTGGGATGTGGAGGTCACTGACAAAACCGGCATTTATTACTGGTTTCGATTGAGAGGCTTGCTAGGCCACGTCAGAGGGCATCGATATGCAACTGGAGTCAATTATAGCCTATATCTGAAAAGGAGAGCAGGTTTCCTTCCCTAAAACAAATTACCCAGTTGGGTTTGATTTGATAGTTTAGCATCTTTTTACTTTGAAAGTGTTTACTCACTTGATCATAAGCCTGGGTCAATTGTTCTTCCAAGAGCTCATTTCTCTCAGACAGTACCCGGTTTCGCTGCAGTAACGACTGTCCTATCCGGGCAGCCAATTCCAAATCACGGTCTCTCTGCCGAACATCAAAAAAAATATATAATAATAAGCAATCTGAGTTCTTTGAACAGAGTCAATCGGTACTCCAACGAGTTTAGTAAGTTTATACCTTGAAGCTGCAAGGCATTGTGATTTTATAGTTTTACATGCAATTAATTTCCTCAATAGTACAAATTTACCATCTACACAAACAGATGCATCAGTTCTAGTCCAGACAATTCTGCGCAGATCGTTTTACTATTCCCCTCAGCCCCAGCTCTAAGGATCATAGGCTGACCATACTGTCAGTAGCTCAGTTTATAACATCAAAATGAATTAAATCCTCCAAAAGAAAATTAGGAAATGTGTGTTTGGGGAATCCAGAGTGGAAATGCACATGTTCAAGTGTTCATCTTTGAGCCTTTTGGAAAATACTTCCCATATTTTCAAGTTTATCATCGACTAGCCCGTAACTGGGAACACTTTGGGAGGCACAGGCAACTTGAACATATCTAACTTTGTGGAATAATTTAAGATGATGTCTTTAAAAAGAAAAGGATTTTTTGATGGAGTAAATAGTGAGAAACTGTTTCCACTGGCAGGAGGGTTGGTACCAGAGGACAGATGTAAGACAATTGGCAAAAGAATCAGAGGGCGAGTAGGAGAATTATTTTTACATAACAAGTTACGATGATCTGGATGCACGGCCTGAAAGGGTGGTGGAAGCAGATTCAAAAGTAACTTTCAAAAGGGAACTGGACAAATACTTGAAAGGGAAACATTTGCAGGACATTTGCAAGTGCAGGGGAATGGGAGTAAATGGATAGCTATTTCAAATGGGCTGAATTGCCTCTTTCTGTGCTGTATGATTCTATATTGTGAACATTTCAAATACTAACTGTGCTATAGAAAATGCGATGAAATGTTAAATTTGAGGCAGTTCCACAGCTGTATACATCAAAACTGCAGAATCCCACTGGTCTGCCAGATGTTGTTGCTCCTTTTTGATTTCTAAACCTTTCCATTTTTAAACTGGTTCCAATGGTGGACTCAAGCGACTGCAAATGCAGCTTAACCGAAGCTCACCTCAGCCAACAGGTGCGTGACCATATCAACATCATTGTATGTCCTGGTCATCTGATCCACCCCGTCGGGACCGAGAACTATTGGAGAGAGAAATTTAAAAAAAAAAATCTTTAAATTAGCCTGGGTCAAAATATAGTACAATAAATAAAGCCATCAGATCAGCAGCAGACAGATTTATTTAATTTGTGACTGCTCCAATTAGCAGAATATATAGATTTTATATTAGTACCAAAAGCACACGGTGGGACCTGAAAGAAATAATGACAGTTTCTCCCTATTTACTGGCACGGACACAATGGGCCAAATGGCCCCCTTCCGTATCGTAATTTCTCTATGATGCTATGATTCTACTCGATCACTCTGCACTTTTAGAATCCTCGAACTGTGGATACACAGCCATTAGGAACTGGTCACACAAAGAGAATTTTACTGTGGCCCTCTGTACTTAACCTGCATTTATGCATCACTCTCCTACATTTACACACTACTTCTGTCCCAGCCACTGAGAGACTGATTAGGAGGACACAGAGACTCAGTCACGCTTGAGGGTTTCCATTGAGCAGAGTCAAAGTACAGCACAGTACAATGTTTTCTATTTAAAAAAAATACAACACTTAAAGTAATGCCAGCCTCCAAAGAGATGCTGGGCCTGAAGAGCTGAATCGGCTGAGCACGTTTAAAAGGCTGTCACGAGAGCTTGAGAGAATAGATCGGGAGACTCTGGGGAAAACGAAAGTGTGGCTCTGCAGCCTTTTGGTGAACACTTTATATTTGGTGGTGCCGTTGATTGTACAGGTCCTACATGGCACCAGCACCACCACTGCAATGTGGAAACAACTTTATTTCAGAACATTCATGTAAAAGGCTTTCACCCCCTTATTCTAGGCTATATTTGAACCCAGGTCCAAGAGGTAAAAGGACAGGGTGTTAAAACCTAATTAACTAGCTGTTCCTAGAAGTTTACGGCACGAAAGAAGTCCATTCAGTCCACTGAATCTGTGCCAGCCAAAAAAGAGCTATCCTGCCTAATCCCACTTCCAGCTCTTGGTCTGTAGCCTTGTCGGTTGCTTTACTTCAAGTGCATATCCAAGTACTTTTTAAATGGGCTGAGAGTTTCTGCCTCTATCACCCTTTCAGGCAGTAAGTGCCAAACTCCCACCACCCTCTGGGTGAAAGAATTTCTCCTCAATTCCCCTCCAATCCTTCTACCAATTACTTTAAATCTATGCCTCCTGGTTATTGAACTCTCTGCTGAGGGAAATGGGTCCTTCCTATCCATTCTATCTGTGCCCCTCATAATTTCAAACACCTCAATTAAATCTCCTCTCAGCTTGCTCTGTTCCAAAGAAAACAACCCCAGTCTATCCAATCTGACCTCATAACTAAAATGCTTCAATCCTGGCAACATCCTCGTAAATCTCCTCTGTACCTAATCTACGAAATCTACAGATTGCAACATTTCATTATTTATCTTTGAGGTCAGCCAAATATATTTCACTTCTGAGGATTTTTAAATAAATGATATTTGCTACAATCAAGCTTCCTTATTGCAAGCGCAATTTGACTTAACAACCTCTCCTCTACCTCTAGGGACTGGGTTCAAACTAGTAGTGGTTCAGGGATAACACCCACGCCGAAGGTGGTGGGGTTAAAGGTGAGGAGTTGTGTGTGTCCTGGCCAACGCCGTAAAACTTGGAAGCGTCCTGAGGGCGCGAGAGACTTTCTGTCTTTCTTTCAAACAGCCCAGACTGTTGGGCAGAAGCCTTTCTTGCTTCTCGTTGTGAAGATTTAGCTGGTTCCTTGTCAACAGGGATCGATGGTATGAAAGAAACTGCCTAGTATTCGGCCAAAATTTGCACTGAGCTGTCAGTTTCACTATGAAGGGGTGGTTAGAGTGCAGAAAGAACGGTTCCCACTGGTGTAGTAGGGTGCATTGATTTGCAGTTGGGATTGAAGATATTAGGTTAGAAATTATCGTTGGTAATGGTGGACAGACATTTAGTGCTCTCATATTGCATTACTCCGTCCACAGTTTTAATGGAGGAGTAACTATCAGCAAATATTCCAGACTCCCCCATCACCATCCCTGGGTATGTCCTGTCCCAATGGCAGGACAGACCCACCAGAGCTGGCGGCAGAGTAGTGTACAGTCGGAAGAGAGTGACCCTGGAAGTCCTCAACATCGACTCCCAATCTCATGAAGTCTCATGGCATCAGGTCAAACACAGGCAAGAAAACCTCCTGCTAACTACCACCTACCACCCTCTTTGCAGCTGATGAATCAGTACTCCGCCATGTTGACCACCACTTGGAAGAAGTCCTAAGGGTATCAAGGGCACGGAATGTACTCAAGGTGGGAGATTTCAATGTCCATCGCCAAGAGTGGTTCGGGAGCATGACTACAGACTGAGCTGCCAGAGTCCTGAAGGACACAGCTGCCAAACTCATTCCACCATTACCAATAAGCCAGGTGACCAACTCTGGTTCAATGCCGAGTGTAGAAGAGCCTGCCAGACGCAGCACCACACATACTTGAAAATGAGGTGCCAACCTGGTGAAGCTACAACACAGGACTACATGCACGCTGTGTTGTAGCTTCACCAAAAAGCAGCTATAGATAGAGCTAAGTGATCCCACAACGAATGAATCAGGTCAAAGCTCTGCAGGATTGCCATATCCAGTTGTGAATGGTAGTGGACAATTAAACAACAAATGGGATGAGGAGGCTCCATTACCATCTACATCCCGAATGATGGCGAAGCCCAGAACGTGAGTGCAAAAGACAAGGTTGAAGCGTTTGCAATCATCTTCAGCCAGAAGTGAATGATCCATATCGGCCTCCTCCTGAGGTTCCCACCATCACAGATGCCAGTCTTCAGCCAATTCGATTCACTCCATGTGCTATCAAGGAACAGCTGAGCACACTGAAGACTTGCGCTCCAGAACTAGCTGCGCCTCTAGCCAAGCTATTCCAGTACAGCTACAACACCTGCCAAAGTGGAAAATTACCCAGGTATGTTCTGTCCACAAAAAGCAGGACAAATCCAATCCGACCAATTACCACCCCATCAGTCTACTCGCAATCATCAGCTTAGATGACCTTTTGTTGGACGGAGCAGATATAATGGTAATTACTGCAGGGAATAGAATATGGCCAGGGTGATCCCCTGGATTAGTTTCGATCGCCTCGATGGGTCGGAGAGGAATTTTCCCAGATTTTTTTCTCCCTAAATTGGCCTGGGTTCTTAAGCTGGTTTTTGCCTCTCCCAGGAGATCACATGGCTCCGGTTGGGGTGGAGTGTAGAATGTTTTAGTAAAAGGGATGTCGCAGTTGTGGTGAGGCTGATTGGTTGGGCTGGGTGCTCTTTGTCTTTCCGTCATTGTTCATAGGTTTATATATAACCTTTAGGGCTGCTGACCAAGGGCCGTGTGGCTCTTTGTCGGCCGGCGCGGACAAGATGGGCCAGAATAGCCTCCTTCTGCGCTGTAAATTTCTAATGTTTCTAAAGCGATGGAAGGTGTCGTCGGCAGTGCTATCAAGCAGCACTTACTCATCAATAATGTACACTGCTGTAACTTACCAAGGCTACCGCAACAGTACCTCCCAAACCCGCAACCTCTACCATCTAGAAGGGCAAGGGCAGCAGGCACATGGGAATCCCACCATCTCCAACTCTCACACTATGCTGTCTTGGACACATATCACTGTTCCTTCATCGTCGCTGGGTCAAAATCCTGGAACTCCCTCCCGAATAACACTGTGGGAGTATTTTTATCACATGGACTGCAGTGGTTCAAGAAGGCGGCTCACCACCATCTTCTCAAGGGCAATTAGTGATGGGCAATAAATGCTGGCTTTGCTAGCTGCACCCACATCCCGAGAAATAATTAAAAAAAAAATTTTTTTAAAGTTAACCATTTTAAGTAGTTGGCTGCTATTACCGCCAAAGGTAATTTCTGGGACATAGGAAAATAAGCTTTGCTCTGCATTTAGCACATACTATAAGCTCAAGGATGTCCAAGCTTTTATCTTTGTGGGCCACTTAGATTCATATCACAGAGCCTCAGAAGCTGCATATAAAGTTTAAATTCATATTGCCATGAATTAGTATACACAGCTTGGGAGATCTGCTAACTGATCTTGACGTTCTGATTGAGGATTTTTCTATCAAATGAGACAACACGAGGTAAAAGGAACATTTTCTAACCCTTTCGGCCCACATAATTGAAACAGGGCAAGAAGTAAAGAAGAAATACAATTAGAAATAGGTTGGAATTGACTTGGGAGTACTTGATGCTGCTGTTTGAGGCAAAAGAAAAGTCTAAGGTATTACATTTCACAGAACTGACAACTGTCAGCTTTATGATCTAAGCCCAAAAGTAACTTCACTCATGAATAAAAAATGTAGATTAAAACAAAATAGGACAGAAAGGCAGAGAGGGTGAGAGCAGGGTAGCTGGTTTAGGATTATAGTGTATGGCACTGAAGCAGAATCACTAGGAATTTATACTTGTGACCCTCAACAGTGCTGAGCTTCCAAATGGTGATAGAGCGAGTGCAGGGATAATCAAATTGATGCTGCTTGCGAGCTGATTTTGATTGGTTTCTCCGTTCAGTGAAGCTGGAATCAATCCAGGGTAATTAAGTGATGGAAATTTAGCAGCCTCGCTTTAAAACGCACAAAGTTACAGCCTACTTCAAGGGCTCACTGAAGTGAGTACCCTGTATAGCCAAAAAGAGGAGTGCTCTGGAATCTAGCCTGTCAACAATCATCAGCACAAAGGGCACTGCTATAGATTTTTTTTTTTACATCAAAAAGAGTGGTTTGAAACATGCTCATTATTTGACACAGTAAGTCAGAGCACGGTTTCAGCCATGGCTCAGATGTAGCACTCACGCCAAGAAGATTGTGGGTTCATGTCCCATTCCAGAGACTTGAGTGCATAATCTAGGCTGACGCTCCAGTGCAGCATTAAATGCTGCATTCGGAGGTGCCATTTTTCAGATGAAACGTTAAATCGAGGCACCTTCTCGAAGGTGGATGCAAAAGATTCCTCACATTATTTCGAAGAGCAGGGGAGTTCTCCCCCGTATCCTGTCCAGTATTCAGGTCCTTGAAGTAAGCTGTAACTGTGGGCTGATAAATTTCTATCATTTTAATTGCCCTGGATTGATTCCAGCTTCGCTGAGCGGAGAAAAAACAAAATCAGCTCGCAACCAACATCAATGTATTCATCCCTGCACTCGCTCTTTCACCATTTGGAAGCTCAGCACTGTTTCTCTCGTTTCCCCAGACAGAAAGTAGAGCAAAACACAGCTCACATCTGAAATGATGGCCCTCTTTCAGAGGAAACTTTGTGACAGAGTGAAGTATTTTTGTCTCACATTTAGCTTGTTTTGAGCTCCTTCGATTCAGTCAGAGTCCAGCTCCCTTTGATACAATTGCTGTTGATTCGGTGGTTGCCGTTAGGCAAGTGTCGGAAAGTGTAGCCAAGGCATTTAATTCAAGCGCAGTGCAAAATGGTTAAATGAATAAATAATGGACCAGAATTTGCCAAAAACGTGTGTCAAAGGAATGGTGCATCTATGCTGTATGATGTTGCAGAAATTCCAGCGCGTTATGGCATGGGTGAATTATGCTTTTACTTAGGCCACACCATAACCTCCTGGAACATTTACACTGCTGCACAGAGACCCTAGCCTAAAAAGTTATAGCTAATTATCATAGCTCCCATTAAATACAATGGCAAGATCGAGCTTGCTGAATTAATTCTTCTTCTTAGGCAGTCCCCCGGAGTCGAGGATGACTTGCTTCCACGCTAAAATGAGTTCTAAGGTGACTGATGAGACCAATGCAGGATCTACAGTCTCTGTCACAGGTGGGGCAGATGGTGGTTGGAGGGACGGGTGGGTGGGGTGCTTGATTTATTGTGCGCTCCTTCCGCATTTTGTGCTTGGCTTCCGTGTGTTCCCAGCGAAGAGACTCTAAGTGTTTGGTGCCTTCTCGGATGCTCCTCCACCATTTTGAGCGGTCTTGGGCCAGGGATTCCCAAGAGTCGGTGGGGTGCTGCATTTTTTTTTAAAAGGAGGCTTTGAGGGTGTCCTTTAAGCGTTTTCTCTGCTCTCCTGGGGTTCACTTGCCGTGACGTAGCTCGGAGTAAAGTGCTTGTTTCGGGAGTCTAGCATCGGGCATGTGGACAATGTGGCCCGCCCGCCGGAGCTGGTCGAGCGTAGTCAATGCCTCGATGCTGGCCTGAGAGAGAATGCTGACGTTGGTGCACCTATCCTGCCAATGAATTTGCAGGACTTTGCGAGGCAGCGTTGGTGGTACTTCTCCAGTGCTCCATGTGCCTACTGTACATATTCCATGTCTCTGTAGCATATAGGAGGGCAGGTATCACTACTGCTCTGTAGACCATGAGCTTGGTACCAGGTTTGAGATCCTGAACACTCTTTTCCTCAGGTGGCTGAAGGCTGCACTAGTACACTGGAGGTGATGTTGGACTTCATCGTCTGCCCTTGCTGATAGTAGGCTCCCAAGGTATGGGAAGTGGTCAACATTGCCCAAGCTCTCATCATGGATCTTGATAACCGGGGAGCAGTACTATGTGGCGGCAGCAAGTTGGTAGAGGATCTTTGTCTTACTGATGTTTAATGTGAGGCCCAGACTCTCAGACATTTCAGTAAAGGTGTCAACAATGGTTTGAAGTTCGGACTCCAAGTGTGCACAAACGCAAGCGTCATCTGCATATTGTAATTCAATGACAGAGGTTGGAGCAACCTTGGATCTGGACTGGAGGCGTTGGAGGTTGAACAATTTCCCACTTGTCCTGTGGATTAGCTCCACTCCAGCGGGGAGCTTGTTAACGGCGAGATGAAGCATTGTAACGAGGAACATTGAGAAGAGCGTTGGTGCGATGACACAGCCTTGCTTGACCCCGGTCAGCACTTGTATTGGGTCGGTGGTGTATCCGTTCATAAGAATCACGGCTTGCATGTCATCATGAAGCAGGCGAAAGATCGTGACGAATTTTTGAGGACAACCAAATTTGAGGAGGACACTCCATAATTCCTCACAGTTGACAGAGTCGAAGGCCTTTGTGAGGTCAAAGAAAGGCATGCACAGAGGTTGATGCTGCTTCCTACATTTTTCTTGGATTTGTCGCGGGGTGACGATCATGTCCGTAGTGCCCCTTTGTGGGCGGAATCCGCATTGCGACTCTGTGAGGAGCTCTTCAGCCACTAGGAGATGACAATTGAGGAGGATTCTTGCAATGATTTTCGCTGTGCAGACAGCAGGGAAACGCCTCTGTAGTTACCGCAGTCGGACTTGTCCCCTTTCTTGAAGATGGTCATGATTACGGCATCTGAGATCCCCATGCATGCTCTCCTCCTTCCAGATCAGAGAGTTGAGGTCATGGATTCGCGACAAGAGTACTTCTCCACCATGTTTTAGTATTTCGGCGGGGATTCCATCTGCTCCCGAGACCTTGATGTTTTTCAGTTGTCTGATGGTCTTTTCAACCTCAGGCCAGGCTAGGATTGTGCCGAGGTGGCGACGGGTAGCATGCTGTGGGATGGAGTAAAGGACACTCGCGTCAAAGACAGAGTCTTGGTTGAGAAGATCCTCGAAGTGCTCCTTTCTGCCTTTGATGAGCACCTCTCCGTTCTTGGCTCTCAGTGGAATAGGACCTTGAGTGCTTGGGATGTAGGTGGTCTTGACTTCGCTTAAAAAAAAAAACACACACGGCATGATTGTTGGCTAATTGCTGGATCTCCTGTGCTTTTTTGACCTACCATTTGTTCCTTAGGTCACGAGTTTTTGTTGGACCTTGGCCTTCAGTTGTCTATCGGTTTGCTTTCCTTCACTCGAGTTGTGGAGTTGTTTCTAATTCAGAAATGCCTTGTGTTTGCGGTTTATTAGCTTCTGGATCTCCTGAACGTTCTCATCGAACCATTTTTGATGTTTTCTGGTAGAGTAAGCAAGTGTCTCTTCGCAGGTGCTAACTATGGTGGACTTGAGTGTAGACCAGGCACTATGGACACTCTGCGGCTCCGGTTCACTGGAGGTCGTCAGGTTGGCTGTGAGGCATTGGCTGAGGAGGGCTTTCTTTGCAGGGTCTTTTGAGTGCTTCAGCATTCATCTTCCTGCGGCAGCATTTCTGCTGTCCCCGCTGTTTTGAGGCTACGTTGATGGGAGATATCAGAGCGGATTAGACGGTGGTCAGTCCAGCAGTCATCAGCTCTTGTCATGGCGTGAGTGATGCGGACGTCCTTGCGGTCCCTCGTACGGATGATGACATAGTCTAGCAGGTGCCAGTGCTTGGAGCAAGGGTGTTGCCAGGAAGCCTTGTACTTGTCTTTCTGACAAAACAAGGTGTTGGTTTTGACAAGACCATGTTCTGAGCATTTCGTCAGGAGGATACCATTGGAGTTGGTTTTCCCTAACCCAGCCCTGCCAATCACCCCTCTGCACAGGTCTGTGTCCCTTCCAACTCTAGCATTAAAGTCACCAAGGAGGATCAGCTTGTCACCCATTGGGACTCAGGACAGGGAACAAAGGGACGCTTATGTCATATACCGACGGTTAAATACTATAGAATCTTTGGAAGAATATAGAAAGTTAAGAGGTAAAATTAAAAAAGGATATTAGAAATGTTTAGAGAAAGCATGAAAAATTTTTGGCTAGTAAAAATAAAAATACATTTATAGAACATCTTTGGGTTAAGAGCAAGAGGGTGACTAAAGAAAGGGTACACCATGAGGGTAATCTTTGTGTGGAGACGGAAGATGTTGGTATGGTTCTTAATGAATACTTTGCGTCTGTTTTCACAAAGGAAAGGGGCAATGCAGATATTGCTATCAAGGAGGAGTGTGGAATTTTGGATGAAATAAACAAAGAGGAAGTATTAAGGGGTTTAGCAGCTTTGAAAGTAGATAAGTCCCCAGGCTCGGATGAAATGCATCCCAGGCTGTTGAGCAAAGTAAAAGAGGAAATAGCAGAGGCCTTGACCATCATTTTCCAGTCCTCTTTGGATTTGGGCATGGTGCCGGAGGACTGCTAATGTGGTACCCTTGTTTAAGAAGTGAGAAAGGGATAGGCTGAGTAATTACAGGTCTGTCAGCTTAACCTCAGTGGTGGGGAAATTATTGGAAAAAATTCTGAAAGACAGGATAAATCTACATTTGGAAAGGCAAGGATTAATTAGGGACAGTCAGCACGGATTTGTTAAGGGAAGATCGTGTTTGACTAACCTGACAATTTTTTGAGGAGGTAACCAGGAGGGTCGACGAGAGTAGTGCGTACAATGTAGTGTATATGGACTTAGCAAAGCTTTTGATAAGGTCCCACACAGTATAAACTGGTCATGAAAGTTAAAGCCCATGGGATCCAGGGCAAAGTGGCTAGTTGGATCCAAAATTGGCTTAGGAGGTAGGAAGCAAAGGGTAATGCTTGTTGGATGTTTTTGTGACTGGATATTTCCAGTGGGGTTCCGCAAGGCTCAGTACTGGGTCCCTTGCTTTTTGCGGTTTATATCAATTATCTAGATTTGAATATAGGGAGTACGATTAAGAAGTTTGCAGATGACACTAAAATTGGCTGTTTTGTTGATAATGAAGAGGAAAGTCATGGACTGCAGGAGGACATCAATCTACTTGTCAAGTGGGCAGAGCAGTGGCAAATGGAATTTAATGTGGAGAAGTGTGAGGTAATGTAGATTGGGAGGGCTAATAAGGAAAAGGTATACACATTAAGCAGTAGGACACTTAGTGTAGATGAAAAAGGCACCTTGGAGTGCTTGTCCATAGATCACAAAGTAGGTCAGGTGGATAAGCTGGTTAAGAAGGCATATAGAATGCTTGCCTTTATTGGCCAAGGCATAGAATACAAGAGCAGGAAGGTTATGCTTAAATTTATAATACTCTGGTTAGGCCACAGTTGGAGTACTGCGTGCAGTTCTGATCGTCTTATTATAGGAAGGACATGATTGCACTAGAGAAGGTGCAGAGATTTACTAGGATGCTGCCTGGAATGGAGAATCTTAGCTATGAGGACAGATTGAATAGGCTGGGTTTGTACTCTTTGGAACAGAAGAGGTTGAGAAGAGACCTCATTGAGGTGTACAAGATTTTGAGGGGCTTGGATATAGTAGATAGCAAGGGCCTAGTTCCCTTCGTGGAGGGGTAAATTGTGAGGGGGCATAGTTTTAAGATGGTTGGTGGAAGGTTCAGAGAGGATTTGAGGGGAGGCTCCTTCACGCAGAGGGTTGTGGGGGTCTGGAACTCACTGCCTGGAAGGGTGGATGCAGAAACCCTCACCACATTTAAAAGGTGCTTGGATGGGCAATTAAAGTGCTGTAACCTGCAGGGTTACGGACCTAGAGCTGATAAGTGAGATTAGACTAGATAACCTCTTGTTGGCTGGCACAGATACGATCATAAGTACTGCAGGGAATCAAAGACAGCCAAGGTGATCTCCTGGACTAGTTTCGATCACCTGGATGGGTCGGAGAGGAATTTTCCCAGATTTTTTTTCCCTCCAATTGGCCTGGGTTTTTAAATCTGGTTTTTGCCTCTCCCAGATCATATGGCTCCGGTTGGGGTGGTGTGTCGAATGTTTTGGTGGAAGGGGTGTCGCAATTGTGTGGGGTGGACTGGTTGGGCTGGGTGCTCTTTACCTTTCTGACATTGTTCATTGGTTTATATGTCACCTCCAGGACTGCTGACCGAGGGCTGTGTGGTGTGGCTCTTTGTCGGTCAGCACGGACACGATGGGCCGAAATTGCCTCCTTTTGCGCTGTAGATTTCTATGTCTCTACTCTTCAAGGTTGGAGTAGAATTCTTCTTTGGCCTCGTCCGTAACTTCCAGGGTTGGGCCGTTTGCACTGATGACCATAGCATACTGGTTCCGGGTTAGGGTGAGCCGAAGGGTCATGAGGCGTTCGTTTATCCTGTAGGGGGAATCTCTAAAGCGCCAAACTAGCTCATTTTTGATGGTGAAGCCAACCCCATGAAGACTGCGTCCTTCTTCTGGTTTGTCTTTCCAGAAGGTGGTGTATCCACCACCTTGTTCCTTGAGCTGACCTTCACCTGCCCGCCGTGTCTCACTCAGGCCGGCGATGTCGATGTCGTAGCATCTGAGTTCCCGGGCAATGATAGCAGTACAATGTTCTGGTCTGTTGCTGTTGGGATTGTCCATGAGGGTCCTGATGTTCCAGGTCCCTTTCTTCATTTTAAAGGGTGGAAGATACCTGTACGTGAATTCTTTTAACATGGGGTGGCTGCTGCACACCAGCTACCACACAAACTTGACAGAGCAAGGTCTTAGTCCAATGACAAGGGGATCGAAGACCAGGCTCTGCTGAATTAATGCTGTTGTGATGGCCACAGATAATTAGCCCATTGCAGAATGCCGTTAGTGGGCTTAGTATGTTTCGTGCAATCATAGTTTACTTTTTAAATTAAATGCTTAATATCGGTGTCCTTTTTTACTATTAAGTGGCACAGTTCTGACTGTGTGTCTAGAGTCATTGGAGCAAAGTGAAAAGCAACAGAAATGGTATGTATGTGGTGGGAGCAGATTGCTCATTCCTAGCCTTAAACTACCTTCCAAACATGATATTTTAAGATATAATTGGGATTGTTAAACCAATACGTTGTGAATGTGCTCTTTAGTGATCTGAATGAGCCCAATGACACATTATAATTGAAGTAAGAAGTCAGAAATAGCACAAGGATTACATCTAAAACTCTGCTGCCCATATACTAAGTCCTGTTCACCCATCACCCTGTGCTCACTGACCTACTATGGTTCCCGGTTCAGCAATGCCTCAATTTAAAAATTCTCATCCTTGTTTTCAAATCTCCCCATCTCTAATCTCCTCCAGCCCTATAACCCTCCGAGATCTCTGAGCTCCTCCAATTCTAGCCTCTTGCGCATCCCCAATTTTCTTTGCTCCACCACTGACAACCGTGCCTTCAGCTGCCTAGGTCCTAAGCACTGAAATATCTTCCCTAAATCTATCTGCCTCCGTATTTTTCTCTCTCCTCCTTTAAGATGCTCCTTAAAACCTACTTTTGTGACCAAGTTTTTGGTCACCTGTTTTAATATCTTGTGGCTTGGTTTCAGATTTTGTTCGATAACACTCCTGTGACATGCACTGGATGTTTTTAGTAAGTTAAAGACGCTATATAAATGCAAATTGTTGTTGCTGCTTGAGCAACTGAATACTAAAAGTCTCTGGTTCACATGTTGTTTGTGCAACCTCAATGGGGAGGCAGGTAGGGAAAGCTGTTTTAACTCATGAACTAACAAGACAGATATAAAAACAGTCCTTAAGGTGAATCAGCTCTCTGATTTGAATTTGTGCTTGTTTCTGCCCATCAGTTCAACCTTCAAATATTTATTTTGAACACTTCTGGTCAGGAGTAGCATCGACATACAATGTGTTTTTACTTTGGCCATTAGACGCCCTGCTCCGCCACTATGCGTAGTGCAGCATATACCAATTATTTTTCCAGCAAATTGTGGTGTAAATTTGCCACTGGAGGATTTGGGGGGCGGCGGGGGAAAAAAAGAGTACAACGGTTTAACTTATGGCGTCTGTCACCAATATCCACACCCACCCACCACCTTTCCCCAATGCTACAATCCCACAAAAATAGGCGGGTATAAATAGGGAAGAACTGCAAAGTCCTGTATAATTAGATCACCCACAGATTAAATGAAAAGCTATCCATTCTGAAGCATAAAGATATTTATACCAAAAACGAAAAATGTTTAACCCCACAGAACACCTCTAGTATCAGAATGCAATAATTGTAAATATTAGTCAAAATGATTTGTATTTTATTTCAGCTCTTGGTGCCCAAATGACCACACTACACAAAATAGCAAGCAATTGGAGTGTAAAAAGCAATGCCACTTCCGCTATATTAAAAGCACGCCTGCATGATTAAAGGCTCATTTTAATCAAACATTAGGATTTACTGAAACTGTGCAGCTTCCCACTGACAGTTTGTTTCCTCAGATGTTTAGCTACGGGATCACAGTTATGGCTCATTAAAATCCAAGTCGTGGCAAATATAAATCATTACCTCGAGGAAGGCTGCAAGATGTAGGGAGCACCGAGGAATTCTGTTCCATATGGATGAAGGCTGCAGGAGAGGGGGCTATGGGGTACAGAGAAAGGTAAAGATAAGATGGAAGGAAGAAAACAGAAACAGATAAAAGTCAGTGGCGAGAATTCGCAGTAAATGGAATAATCAACCAATGCCACTACAACCAATGAGTAATCGAAGCAACATTATCTGCCAGAAGACCTCATCTGCACATCAGAAAAGACAGTTGCTTTTTCAATGAAATAGAATAGAATTAATGGAGTAAAAGAGCAAAGTTCAAGATGAGAGAAAATAGTTTAAAAATGTATAATTGATTTTCACAAGGCAACCTGCAATTTCATTTCTCCTCTTCCACCAGGTTGTCACTTGACCCTCATTAACGAGTCGCATATCAATAAATGGCTCCCATAAGGAATCCTGTGATTGGCATCCAGGACTTGTCCAGAAGCCAATGGAAAAACCTGAGCTGGGAAATTTTCAGACCGGTAACTTACTGTGTACAACAAATGGCTTTTCCCAGCTCGTGTGCTTCCTGACCAGCATCTCAGATGGATGGCAAGTTATCTAAACGGGAGTAGCCCCATTCAGCCTGTTCTGTCATTCAATTAGATCATGGCTAATGTTCCCTGTAAGCTGTGCTTTTGCTCTGCATGGCATGTTTCTTTCAATGCGTGGTCACTTTCATTTCTGCGCATGTGCAGTATTTACAACGTAAAGCGGCCTGCGTGGGATTTTTCCTATGACTGCGCGGCCGCAGGGCTTAGAGAGGACATTGATCATGGCTCACCCGTTAAACAAAAATCTATCAATTGCAGTTTTTGAATTTTCAAGCGACCCAGTCCTCGCTCTCAGCCTCAACTGCTTTTTAGGGACAGTTCCCGATTTCGACTACCCTTTTTGTGTGAAGAAGTGCTTCCTGACATCACCCCTGCATGGCCTAGCTCTAATTGAAGTAAAGTGCCACCTCAGGAGAATAGTCAGTAATATATAAAAGTAACTTAACTAAAAGAATATGACATGCAACTGTTCATGGCTCGAACTCCTGGAAAGGAGGAAGGAACTTGTGCCTATATAAAGCGCCTTGATTGTCAGCTGTGGCTCAGTGGGTAGCACCGCCGCCTGAGTGAGAAGGTTGTGGGTTCAAGTCCCACGCCAAAGACTTGAGCACAAAGATCTAGGCTGATACTCCAATGCAATACTGAGGGAGTGTTGCACTGTTGGAGGTGCCATCTTTCAGTTGAGATGTTAAACCAATGTCTGCTCTCTCAGGTGGATGTAAAAGATCCTATGGCACTATTTCGAAGAGCAGGGGAGTTCTCCCCGGTGTCCTAACCAATATTTATCCCTTAATCAACTATCACAAAAACACATTATCTGATCATCACAGTGCTGTTTGTGGGAGCTTGCTGTGCGCAAATTGGCTGCCACATTTCCTACATAAAAACAATGACTACACTTGAAAAAGTACTTCATTTGCTGTAAAACGCTTTGGGACGTCGAATGGTTGTGAAAGGCACTATATAAATGAGGAAAGTCTTGGCAGCAGGGAGGTCGATCTGGAAGGCAAGTCTAGATTGGGGGATGGGCAGTGGGCAGTATGGGTTTTAGGGGTAAGGGATATACTTTAGGGGTGGGGAAAGAGTGAAGGATGGCAACAGATGGCCAGGGGGAAGTTTGTTTAGGGAGAGCTCCCTCGGGAGCTGCCATCCCATCCACCATCTTGGACCTTTGCCTTTTGCCCTCCTTTGGACATGGCCGACTCAGCTGCTGCACTCGATGGCGTCCGATGAGCCTCCGATCACAGATTTGGGCCCTACCTTCCCTCTTCGCCCTTACATTTGGGCTGCCACTCCATCGGCAACATTTGGGCCTCCACCCCTCCGGCAACGTTCGGGCCTTCCCCTTCACTCCGGCAACATCCTGGCCTTCCTCCGGCTGCTCAACTGCAGAGCCCCTGGTGAGCACGAGCTGTGCACAATGGCTGCGGCCACTTTGACCTCTCCTCCTTCTACAAAGTGAACCTCTCGCCATCCCAATGCTTGGGAGAGGGAAGCATCACCTTAAATCTCACCCCCATCTTCCAAAACTCGGAACTCTCACCATCTCACCGAAGAGTGCCGCTCAGCATCGAGCTTACGGCTCGCATCCCCACCGTAGGCAACTAGGCCCATACAGTAGAGCTTAGTCTCCTGTCGTCTTGGACCCCCTAGAACACAACCTTGTCATCACCAACACACTGTTCCGCCAGAGGGACAAGTACAAGGCCTCATGGCAACACCCTCGCTCCAAGCACTGGCACCTGCTTGACTAAGTCATCCGAGTGGGACTGCAAGGACGTGCGCATCATCTGGGCCATGACAGGAGCCACCGACTGCTGGACAGATACCGCTTAATCCGTTCATTCAACATTAATATAGCCCTAAAGCGGCGACGGCAACAGAAGCAATACCGCAGAAAAATCAACGCCGGGGCACTCAAAGACCCAGTTAAGAGAGCCCTATACAGCCAGCATCTCACTGCCAACCTGGCGACCCTCGATGATCCTGAGACGCAGAGTGCCCACAGTGGCTGGTCTGCCCTCAAGGCCACCATAACCAGCGTCTGCGAAAAGACACTCTGTCACTCAACCAGGAAACACCAAGACTGGTTTGATGAGAACGACCAGGAGATCCAGGAGCTAATAAACTGCAAGCGCAGTGCATTTCTGAACTTAAAGCAACAACCCAATTCAGGAGCAACCAAGCAGCTCTACAGACGGCTGAAGATCGAAGTCCAACAAAAAACCCGCGACCTAAAGAATAGATGGTGGGTGGAGAAAGCACAGGAGCAAAGGAGATCCAGCAGCTGGCTGACAGCCATGATGTGCGAGGATTCCTCACCGCCGTTAAGTCCACCTATGGCCCTAGCAACCAAGGCCCCACCCCACTGCTGGCTAAGAACGAGGAGACACTCATCAAGGACACCGAGGCAGTCGGGGCCCGTTGGAAGGAGCACTTCGAAGATCTCATTAATCGAGACTCTGCCTTTGACACGAATGTCCTTTACTCCATCCAATAGCATGCTACCCGCCACCATCTCAGCAAAACCCCAGCCCTGCACGAGGTAGAAAAGGCCATCTGTCAGCTCAAGAACAAGGCATCAGGAGCAGATGGAATCCCCACTGATGCACTAAAGTATGGCGGAGAAGCACTATTGGCACAAATGCATGACCTCATCTCTCTTATCTGGAAGGAGGAGAGCATGCCAGGAGATCGCAGATGCTGTAATCGTGACCACCTTCAAAAAGGTGGACAAGTCCGACTGTGGCAACTACAGAGGAATCTTCCTGTTGTCAGCCACTGGGAAAGTCATCGCTAGAATCCTCCTCAACTGTCTTCTCCCTGTGGCTGAAGAGCTTCTCCTAGTCACAATGCGGATTCCGTCCACCATGGGGTACAACGGACAGGATCTTCACCACGCGACAACAAGAGAAATGCAGGGAACACCACCAACCTTTGTACCATGGCCGCCTTTGACCTCACAAAGGCCTTTGACACGGTCAACCATGAGGTACTATGGAGCGTCCTCTCCCGTTTCGGCTGCCCCTAAAAGTATGTCACCATCCTCTGCCTGCTCCACGACGACATGAAAGCCGTGATCCTGACCAACGGACCCAATCCACTTTCGGACCGGGGTCAAACAGGGCTGCGTCATCGCGCCAATGCTCTTCTCGATCTTCCTCGCTGCAATGCTCTATCTCACTCTCAACAAGCTCCCCACTAGAATGGAACAAAACTAGAGAACCAATGGACACCTGTTCAACCTTCGTCGCCTCCAGGCTACATCCAAGATTGTCCCATCCTCTGTCATCGAACTACAGTACGCGGATGACGCTTGCGTCTGCGCAGAGGCCGAACTCCAAACCATCGTTAACAGCCTCACCGAGGCGTACAAAATCATGGGCCTTACACTAAACATACGTAAGACAAAGGTCCTCCACCAACCTGACCTCGCTTCACAGCACTGCCACCCGGTCATCAAAATCCACGGCACGGCCTTGGACAACATGGACCATTTTGCATATCAGCAAGGGCAGACATCGATGACGAGGTCCAACACCGCCTTCGGTCGCCTAAGGAAATGTGTTTTTGAAGACCAGGACCTTAAATCTGGCACCAAGCTTATGGTCTACAGGGCAGGAGTGATACCCGCCCTCCTATAAGGCTCAGACGTGGACCATAGAATAGACACCTCAAAACGCTGGAGAAGTACCACCAGCACTGCCTCCAAAAGATTCTGCAAATCCACTGGGAGGATAGATGTCAGTGTTCTCGATCAGGCCAACATCCCCAGCATCGAAGCACTGACAACACTCGACTAGCTCCGTTGGGCAGGCCACACTGTCAACATGCCTGACACGAGACTTCCAAAGCAAGCACACTATTCGGAGCTTCGTCACGGCAAGCGAGCCCCAGATGGGCAGAGGAAATGCTTCAAGGACACCCTCAAAGCCTCCTTGATAAAGTGCAAGATTCCCACCGGTACATCCAATGAAGTTCACAGCCAATGAAGTACTCTTGAATGTAGTCATTGTTGTAATGTAGGAAAATACGGCGGCCGAATTGCACACAGGAAATATCTGTTTATCGGTGTTCGTGATTGTTGGGAGTTCATTAAAGAAGCAGTAGGAGGACATTTGGAAAACATAATTCAGCGTCATCCGCGTACTATAGTTCGATGACAGAGGATGGGGCGACTTTGAATCTAGCCTGGAGGCGACGAAGGTTGAACAGGTAGAGTCAGCATGGATTTATGAAGGGGAAGTCATGTTTGACAAATTTGCTGGAATTCTTTCAGGATGTAATGAACTGGGTGGATAAAGGGGAACCAGTGGATGTGGTGTATTTGGACTTCCAGAAAGCATTTGACAAGGTACCACATGAAAGGTTACTGCACAAGATAAAAGTTCACGGGGTTGGGGGTAATATATTAGTTAACCAATCCTCTATCTATGCTAACAGAAAACAGAGAGTCGGGATAAATGATTCATTCTCGGGTTGGCAATCAATAACTAGTGGGGTGCCGCAGGATCAGTGCTGGGACCCAACTATTTACAATCTATATTAACGACTTGGATGAAAGGACCGAGAGTAACATAGCCAAGTTTGCTGATGATACAAAGATGGGAGGAAAAGCAATGTGTGAGGACACAAAAAACCTGCAAAAGGACATAGACAGGCTAGGTGAATGGGCAAAAATTTGGCAGATGAAGTTTAATTTTGGAAAGTGTGAGGTTATGCACTTTGGCAGAGCAAGTTATTATTTAAATGGAGAAAAATTGCAAAGTGCTCAATACAGCGGGACCTGGGGGTACTGGTGCATGAAACACAAAAGGTTAGTATGCAGGTACAGTAAGTGATCAGGAAAGCCAATGGAATCTTGGCCTTTATTGCAAAAGCGATGGAGTATAAAAACAGGAAAGTCTTGCTACAGTTGTACAGGGTATTGGTGAGGCCACATCTGGAATACTGCGCACAGTTTTGGTTTCCATATTTAAGAAAGGATATACTTGCTTTGGAGGCAGTTCAGAGAAGGTTCACTAGGTTGATTCCGGAGATGAGGGGGTTGACTTATGAGGAAAGGTTGAGTAGGTTGGGTCTCTACTCATTGGCATTCAGAAGAATGAGAGGTGATCATACCGAAACATATAAGATTATGAGGGGGCTTGACAAGGTGGATGAATGCAGAGAGGATGTTTCCACTGATAGGGTAGAGTAGAACTAGGGGGCATTATCTTAGAATAAGGGGCCGCCCACTTAAAATTGAGATGAGGAGGAATTTCTTCTCTGAGGATTGTAAATCTGTGGAATTCGCTGCCTGAGAGCTGTGGAAGCTGGGTCATTGAATAAATTTAAGACAGTGATAGACTGTTTCCTTAACTGATAAGGGAATAAGGGGTTATGGGGAGCGGGCAGGGAAGTGGACCCAAGTCCATGATCGGATCAGCCATGATCGTATTAAATGGTGGAGCAGGCTCGAGGCGTCGTATGGCCTACGCCTGCTCCTATTTCTTATGTTCTTATGTTCGTGTGATAAATAATGGCCAGGACACCAGGGTAGAACATCTTCAAATAATCCCATAGGATTTTTCACCCGAGATGGGAAGGAGCCTCGACTTCACATTTCATTTGAAAGACGGCACCTCCGACAGTGCAGCACACCCTAGACTGCACTGAAGTGTTAGACTAGATTGTGCTCTCCTCTCTGGAGCGGGGCTTTAATCCACAACCAGAGGAAAGAGTGCTATACACAGAGCCAAGACTGAAACCTAGAAGGGCTTCCTTTAGTCCTTGCGCAAAATTGAGAACCAAACCTTGAAGCGTATGTGTGGCAAAAGGGGAAATCAATCCCTCTTTGGCCTGCACCAACCTTTTTCTGAATGCAGGGGGAGTTGGTGGCACAAGTCAGCTTTAAGGCAGGTGTGCCACTTCAGCCAAGTCCTTCACAAGTCCATTCAACAGTTAAAGATGACTAAGCCTGGCTGGCACTGGACTTGCACAGTAAGAACATCAGGTGGCTGGTAAGCAGTTGTTGCAAGTAGTCCAGCATAGGACCAGCACATGCTGAAATCAAATGCGCACCATTTAGCTGATGTGGAAACTCGGACTTGAGTACAACTGTTGGAAGGCATTGCCTAAAGACCAGAGAAGTCCACTACTCAGTACTCATCATAACTGGGCCATAGAGAGGTAAGCAGCTGTTATTATGCACCAAACCTCCAACAGTGGAGTCATGGTATGTCTTCATGTTGCAGTCAGAAGTATGGTAATACATTTTATGATGAGTTGTGCTGCTCAGAAAAAGCTCCTACCTCGAGCACCTGCCGTGTGCCTCGTAAAATCTCAGATCAACAGCTGTCAGTAGGTTCAATGACCAAATAGCAACTATTCATTTTCGGGAGATCGAAAAGAGGGACAGAAACATTAACTCTTGGCTCTTTGGGACTGAGCTGCCATAATGATGATGTTTATGCCGATTAAAATTTGGAATCGTCAACCCCTCTGTGGCAGAGTCAGTAATCCAATTCCTGAGCCAGAGACGTGCACTGTACTCCAGGTAGCAGTCAGATATGCTCACTAATGCAATCCTGAATGGATAGAACATAGTCTCTGCACATTGGGATACTTCCCTCTTCAGTGTCAGCCATGGTTCAGTGAGTAGCACTCTCACTTCATAGTCAGAAGATTGTGGGTTCAAATTGAGCACAATCCACTGCTCCAGTGCAGTGCTGAGGGAGTGCTGCACTGTTGGAGGTACCATCTTTCAGACGAGATGTTAAACCGAGGTCCCGTCCACCTTCTCAGGTGGACATAAAAGATCCCATGGCACCATTTTGAAGAGGAGTTATCCCCGGTGTCCCAGCCAATATTTATCCCTCAATCAACATCACTAAAATACATCATCACATTGCTGTTTGTGGGTGCTTGCTATGTGCAAATTGGCTGCTGCATTTCCTATCTTACAACAGTGACTACACTTCAAAAGTACTTCATTGGCTGTAAAGTGTTTTGGGACATCCTGAGGTTTTGAAAGGCGCTGTATAAATGCAAGTCTTTCTTTTTTTGCTTGGGTCAGCACCCAACTGAATAAAAGAAAAGGCAATTTTGAACATTTCATTCTGTTGACGAAGGAATTGACAAGAAATTGATTTCAAATCATCTGTTGCAAGACTGGATGTTCTGAAAGCAGAAAATGTAGATCGGAACTCAAAGGGCAACAGTATACGCTGGGACATGGACTTCCTGCAGTACTTCAGTCTCCAAACTTAATTGATCAGTCACAACAATCTTTACTGCTCCTTGAGAAAGAGACCGACAATAGCTTGCATTTACATAGAGCCTTCAACACAGAAAAGCATTCTGAGGATGCCTCACATGAGGAGCAATCGGTCAGAAATACACACCAAGCCAAAGGAGGATATATTAGATGGGTTGACCAGAAACTGGACAAAGTGGTGGGTTTTAAGGAGGGGCAAGGTGGAGCAGAAGAGCAGTATAGAAAGGTACGGCTGCCAATGGTGGGGAAAAATGGTTCGGGGTGCACGAGATCAGAATCAGAGGACCACAGAATTCAGATTGGGTTGAAGCTGAGGAGGTTACAGAAATAAGGAAGGATGGGGTCAAGAGGAATTTAAACACGAGGATGGGAATTTTAAACTGGAGGCGTTGGGTGACTGGGAGCCAATGTAGGTCAGGGGTATTGGGTAAGCAGGACTTGGTGCACGATAAATGTAATCTCCATCATTGTGGTCTAACCAAACTAGGGGAAGAGGGAAGATGGAAGGTTGAAGGCTCAACCTATTGGATAATCTAGGACCCAATGCTGAAAGGGCCAGACTTACAAACAAGTGCATCATCTGACCAAGTACGAGATAAACCTTTTTATCCTCAAACCACTGCTCTCGCCACATCCTGAGATCCACGCTCAACGCCATACACCATGTGCTGATAAATGGGTCCTTTTCGGGTTGGAAATCGGTGGTTAGTGGTGTGCCACAGGGATCGGTGCGTGGACCACAACTATTTACAATATACATAAATGATCTGGAAGAGGGGACAGAGTGTCGTGTAACAAAATTTGCAGATGACACAAAGATTAATGGGAAAGCGGGTTGTGTAGAGGACACAGAGGCGCTGCAAAGAGATTTAGATAGGTTAAGCGAATGGGCAAAGGTTTGGCACATGGAATACAATGTCAGAAAATGTGAGGTCATCCACCTTGGGAAAAAAAAAAAACAGTAAAAGGGATTATTATTTGAATGGGGAGAAATTACAACATGCTGCAGTGCAGAGGGTCCTGGGGGTCCTTGTGCATGAATCCCAAAGTTAGTTTGCAGATGCAGCAGGTAATCAGGAAGGCGAATGGAATGTTGGCCTTCATTGTGAGGGATGGAGTACAAAAGCAGGGAGGTCCTGCTGCAACTGTACAGGGTATTGGTGAGGCCGCACCTGGAGTACTGTGTGCAGTTTTGGTCACCTTACTTAAGGAAGGATATACTTGCTTTGGAAGGGGTACAGAGCCGATTCACTAGGCTGATTCCGGAGATGGGGGGGGTTACCTTATGATGAGAGATACTCGTTGGAGTTCAGAAGGATGAGGGGTGATCTTATAGAAACATTTAAAATAATGAAGGGGATAGACAGGATAGAGGCAGAGAGGTTGTTTCCACTGGTCGGGGAGACTAGAACTAAGGGGCACAGCTTCAAAATACGGGGGAGCCAATTTAAAACCGAGTTGAGAAGGAATTTCTTCTCCCAGAGGGTTGTGAAGCTGTGGAATTCTCTGCCCAAGGAAGAGTTGAGGCTAGCTCATTGAATATATTCAAATCACAGATAGATAGATTTTTAACCAATAAGAGAATTAAGGGTTATGGGGAGTGGGCGGGTAAATGGAGTTGAGTCCACGGCCAGATCAGCCATGATCTTGTTGGGTGGCGGAGCAGGCTCGAGGGGCTAGATGGCCTATTCCTGTTCCTAATTCTTACGTTCTTATGAATGTTGGGGAAGTCCAGAACCAGGGGTCACAGTCTAAGGATAAGGGGTAAACCATTTAGGACCGAGATGAGGAGAAACCTCTTCACCCAGTGGAATTCTCTACCACAGAAAGTTGTTGAGGCCAATTCACTAAATATATTCAAAAAGGAGTTAGATGTAGTCCTTACTACTAGGGGGATCAAGGGGTATGGCGAGAAAGCAGGAATGGGGTACTGAAGTTGCATGTTAAGCCATGAACTCATTGAATGACGGTGCAGGCTTGAAGGGCCGAATGGCCTACTCCTGCACCTATTTTCTATGTTTCTATTTCTCAGACCGTCACTGACCTCATCTCCTCTGGAGATCTTCCCCCCCACCCACCCGTCCTCCAACCTCCAGAGTTATGCCACAACCAAACACATCTTCCCCTCCCCTCCCAGCATTCTGAAGGGACAGTTCCCTCGGCAAAACACCCTGGGTCCGCTTTTCCATCACCCCCAACACCCACTCCCCTTCCCACAGCATCTTCCCGTGCAAGAGCAGGAGATGCAACAATTGCCCTTTCACCTTCTCCCTTCCCACCAGGGCCACAAACATTCCTTCCAGGTGAAACAGCGATTTAATTGTATTTCTTTCAATTTAATACACTGCATTCAGTACTGCGATCTCCTTTACATTTTAGGAAAGCAAACGCAAATTGGGTGATCACTTTGCTGAACACCTCCATTCAGTCCGCAAGTGTGACTCCTGAGCTTCCGGTCACTTGCCATTTTAATTCTCCGCTCCACTCGCACTCTGACCTTGGTCTCCTACATTATTGTAATGAAACTCTATGGAAGTTTGAGGAACAGCATTTAATTTTTGATTAGGCACTTTACAGCCTTCCGGACTCAACGGTAAGTTCAACAATTTCAGATCATAACCACTGCTTCCCATTTTTCGAACAGTAGGTGCTGGTCCTCTAGACCCATATTTTGATTCCTTACTTGTTCTATTACCAGCCCCTTGTGCCTTGCGCCATCATTTATTTTGTCAATCACTCCTGCCCTCCACCCGATCACATTAGTAGATTAATCATCCACAAACACATTAGGTTCCACATGTACATTGATGACAGCCTGCTCTACTTCACTCCATCTCTCTCAACCCCTCCACTGCCTCTGGTGGGTCACTTGTCCGACATCCAGTATTTGATGAGTAGTAATATACTCCAATTGAACCTCGGGAAGACAAAAGCCATTGTCTTGGGTCCCCACCACAAACTCCGTTCCCTAGCCACCGACTCCATTTCTCTCCCTGGCCACTGTCTGAGGCTGAATCAGAGCGTTCCCAATCTTGATATCCTTATTTGACCCCAAGATGAGCTTCTAACCCCAAATCCACTCCAACAACAAGACCATCTACCTCCATCTCTGTAACATTGTCCATCTCAGCCTCTATCTCAGCTCATCTGCTTCTGAAAGCCTCATCCATGCTTTTTGTTACCTCTAGACTCAATTATTCCAAAGTTCTCTTGGCCAGCCGCCCTTCCGTAAGCTTAAGCTCATCCAAAACGCTTGCTGCCCGTACTCTAACTCACACCAAGTCCCATTCACCCATCACCCCTGTGCTTGTTATCCTACATTGGCTCCCCCTCCAGCAATGCCATGAATATATAATTATCATCCTTTTCTTCAAATCCCTTCATGGCCTGTCCCCTCCCTATCTCTGTAATCTCCCCTAGCCCTACAACCTTCCGAGATCTTTGCACTCTTCCCATTCCAGCCTCTTACGTATCCCCAATTTTAATCACTCCACCATTGGGGACTGTGCCTTCAGCTGTCTGGGCCCTAAGCTTTACAATTTCCTCCCTAAACCTCCCCACCTATCTCCTCCTTTAAGACACTCTTTAAAATTCAATTCTTCTCCTTTGGTGGCCCGGTTAAAGGTGCTTTATAAATACAAGCTATTGTTACTGGGGTGTGGGTGGGGATGGGAGAGGAACTTTGCTGAACAGGAATGATTCTGATCAGAAGATCAGGTTCCCACAATCTGGTTCCAAAACCGTCTTATGCGGCAGTAAATTAGTGACGTAAGTAACCTGTAAATCGATGCACAATGGAGGAAAGTTTCAAAACGAGAGTCAACGACAATGTCACACAGCTGGGCTAAACAGGGCGAAAGCCTACAAGGTCACCTTATAACTGCAGTAGCTGAAGAATTTAAAGCTCGAGAACTGCAGTGCTCATAAACTGTACTTTTAGTTGAGACAGAATATCATTTATTAATCTAGTATGCTGTCCAGATAAAGTCATCATCATAGGCGGTCCCTCGTATCGAGGATGACTTGCTTCCACGCCAAAAAGGAATGAGTTAACAGGTGTTTCAATGAAAGACCTAATATTCCAGGTCCCGAACTACACCCTAAAGGGTGGAAGATGTCTGTGCGTGGATTTTTTTTTGAAACATGTGGTGGCCATTGCATACCAACCACCACATGGGCTTGACAGAGCTAGGTCTTGGTCCAGTGGCAAGGATTAACCAAGACACACAATCACATTATGGGCTGGCCCGTGCTGCCCCTGGGCCCGTGCCTCTCTGGCCCCAAACTCGTGCCTCTCCTGGGCCCTGATCATGTCGCTCGACGATCACTTGCCGCTCTTGCGCCCCAACCTCGCCGCTCCTGCAGTACTGCCCCCACTCCAATCACCAACCTGGATCTTGACGTCCAATCCAGTCGCCCTCTTCACTGCCATCGCCCTCCTGCACCAGCTCACGCTGTACCTTGCAGTGGTATGCTGCCACTCTGCTCCAGGCCACCGCTCGCCTTTTATAGCCCCGAACTGCGCTGATGGTCTCTTGCAGGTCGGAGCCATAAAAAGAGCAGCAGCCAGGTAAAGTATCAAAATGTTAACCACTCTTCCCCCTGACTGCTAGTTACTTCACCATAATTATCGTAAAAGACACAGATCAGCGGGTTTGAGAAATTGTATCAGATTGCTACATCTAAGACATAACTAATTGGTTAGCCTCACCTTCCTTTACCAAACTTTCCAGAAATTCTTCATTGCAACTCTCACCTGCATCAATTTGACCTCATTGCTGTTCCATGATAAGAGAATCCCATACATCTCAAACATTTACTGACCACCACTAACTAACTCACATTCCCCAATGTGGCTCAATCTTTTACAGATCTATCAGTAGTAGGTACTTGCTGCTAAATACTGCAACACTGAAGAACTAGGAGCACAATAAAACTATAATGTGGGCTCAAAGCCATTTGAACTGTTGTGTATTTGTAGACAACATAAGTGTATTTATAATCTGTTCCCACATGGGAGCAGGAAGCAGCACATAATCGAAGAAAATGAATTGGAAGTTAAAAATTGACTAACCGGTTAATGTTCAATTCTTAAATATTAGAATACATCCCTCTATATGGGCAGGTGAACACGATTGCAGCAGGTTATGCATTTACAATCGTCAACATGGAAGATACCCTGCGTTGCTCTCCCTCTGCCCTAACCTCAACCAGGAAAAACAAAAGTGGCCCACATCTGTGTGAAATTTGTTACATAGCACCAATTAAAGAATTGTTAGCACAACAGACAGCTCAATTCAAGAGTGTGGTGGAATCCTCTCCACCTGCCTAGATGAGTGCAGCTCTAACAACACAAGAAGCTCAACACCATCCAGGACAAAGCAGCTCACTTGATTGGCACTCCATCTATCACCTTAAACATTCACTCCCTCCTCCACTGGCACACCGTGGCTGCAGTGTGCACCATCTACAAGATGCACTACAGCAATTTACCAAGGGTTCTTCGGCAACACCTCCAAGACCTGCAACCTCTACCACCAAGGACAAGGGCAGCAGGCGCATGGGAACATCATCAGTTGCAAGTTCTCTTCTAAGTCACAAACCATCCTGACTTGGAAATATATCGTCGTTCCTTCATTGTCGCTGGGTCAAATCCTGGAATTCCCTTCCTAATAGCACTGTGGGAGTACCTTCACCACATGGACTGCAGCGGTTCAATAAAGTGACTCACCACCACCTTCTCAAGGGCAATTAGGGTTGGGCAATAAATGCTGGCCTTATCAGCGACGCCCACATCGTGTGAATAAAAAAAAATGCTCTTAATCACTGTTGTGAAATCTTTAAGTGCCATCAGAGCTTGTTCTGTACAAAGCTCAACATCCTCCCAATTATGACGAGTTGGATTTGCATCACCAGGCTGCACAACCCACCTTCCAATGAAACAAACCTCCACAACTTCTCCATTATTATCCCAGTGTTCTGTGATAGACTATAAATTGGGATATGGTGTTGCCACTGATGAGAATCCGAGGCAATTTCTATCTTGAGAATGACTAGTGAACCAAAATACAACCAAGCTCTTTGTAACAGCCTTGGCTCAGTGGGTAGCACTCTCGCCTCAGAGTCAGAGGTTGTGGGTTTGAGTCTCACACCAGTGGCTTGAACACATTATCTAGGCTGACACTCAGAGCAGGTCTGAAGGAGTGCTACACTGTCGGAGGTGCCATCTTTCAGATGAGATGTTAACCGAGGCCCCAACTGCCCTCTCAGGTGAACGTAAAAGATCCCATAGAACTATTTTCAAGTAGAGCAGGGGAGTTGTTTCCAGTGTCATGGCCAATATTTACCCATCAACATCATCACTAAAAATAGATCGTCGCTATCACATTGCTATTTGTGGGACCCTTGCTGTGGGCAAATTGGCTGCTGCATTTCCTACATTACAATAGTGACTACACTTCAAAAAAGTAATTGAGTGTAAAGCGCTTTGGAACGTCCTAAGATTGTGAAATGTGCTATAGAAATGAAAGTCTATCTTTTTTTCTTTCTTTCTCTATAAGATGGGACCCCGATAAGAATAAGTGTCTCGAAATGTTTGCCAGTTTTCTCTAGAGCTATCAAGAGCTAAGACATTTGGCTGCATATGGTATAATTTTGTTGTCGCAGTAGATAGTGGAACACAACGGTAGGACAGAGCTGGTGATAGCGCCACATCCACGATACTCCCAACTCAGCTTCTCCCCCCATAGACAGAATTCCTGAAAGCAGGTTGCTCCTTAGAGAATGATTCTCATCAGATGGTGTGAAAGAGAGCAAAGGTGAAAAACACTAAGATGGGAACAGTGTTTCTCTGCATAATGGGGAGAGGACTCCACGAGAAATTTCTCCCTCATTCTGAAGTCTTGCACGGGGCCACCAGTTATTCAGGAACTTTCATGAGTTATCAAGTTCCATCACAAATTGCCCAGGTACAATTCTAGCATGTGCACATAAACATGAGAGGCAGGATGACTGAAAACCAGTCAGTCAGTCAGTCACAATAAAGCTGCAACCAGAGGAAGCAAGTTCATAGCGCCCTTCTCCAGAAATCAATCATCATCATAGGCAGTCCCTCAGAATCAAGGAAGACTTGCTTCCACTCCCAAAGCGAGTTCTCTGATGGCTGAACAATCCAATACGAGAGCCACAGATCCTGTCACAGGTGGGACAGACATTCGTCGAGGGAAGGGGTGGGTGGGGCCGGTTTGCCGCGCGTTCCTTCCGCTGCCTGCGCTTGACCTCTTCACGCTTCATGCCCTCCGGATGTACTTTCTCCATCTCGGGCGGTCTTCGGCCAGGGTCTCCCAGGTGTCAGTGGTGATGTCGCACTTTACCAGGGAGGCTTTGAGGGTGTCCTTGTAACGTTTCCGCTGCCCACCTTTGGCTCGTTTACCATGAAGGAGCTCCGCATAAAGCATTTGCTTAGGGAGTCTCATATCTGGCATGCGAACTATGTGGCCTGCCCAGCGAAGCTGATCAAGTGTGGTCAGTGCTTCAATACTGGGGATGTTGGCCTGTCCTCCCAGGGGATTTGCAGGATCTTGCGGAGACATCGTTGGTGACATATCTCCAGCGACTTGAGGTGCCTTCTATTAATCGTCCATGCCTCAGATCCATACAGGAGGGCGGATATTACTACAGCCCTGTAGACCAATAATAGCATGTTAAGAATTTACTTGCCACTCGAGATCACTAGAATCCACACGATAATAGTATTCTGCTTCCAGCATCTAAATCCAACCAGTTACTGATAAACATTAGTTAAAAAATTTAGTTCCACTGCAAATCAAACTTGCTACAAAAAGTTAACAGTATGGCTAAACAAAATTCCAGGTCAGAACACAAGACCGTAAGAATTAGGAATAGGAGTAGGCCATACGGCCCCTCGTGCCTGCTCCACCATTCAATATTATGGCTGATCTTTGATCTCAACTCCACTTTCCCACCCGATCTCCATATCCCTTGATTCTCCTAGAGTCCAAAAATCAATTTATCTCAGCCTTGAATATACTCAACGACTGAGCACCCACAGCCCTTTTGGGCAGAGAATTCCAAAGATTCACAACCCTCAGTGAAGAAATTCCTCCTCATCTCAGTTTTAAATTGGACAACCCCTTAAAACTATATCCCCTAGTGATAGACTCTCCAGCCAGGGGAAACAACCTCTCAGCATCTACCCTGACAATCTCCCTCCCTCTCATTCTTCTAAACTCGAGAGTATTGACCCAATCTAATCCATCTCTCTTTAGAGGACAACTATCTCATCCCAGGAATCAATCTGCACCGCTTGTAAGGCAAGTATGTCTTTCCTCAAATAAGGAGACCAAAACTGTGCACAGTACTCCAGGTGTGGTCTCACCAAAGCCTTGTACAGTTGTAGCAAAACTTCCTTACTCTTGTACTTCAACTCCCTTGAAATAAAGGTCAACATGCCATTTGCCTTCCTAATTGCGCACATTGGCTGCCGCACTTCCCACATTACAACAGTGACTACACTCCAAAAGTACTTAATTGGCTGTAAAGTGCTTGGAGATGTCCGGTGGTCATGAAAGGTGCTATATAAAATGCAAGTCTTCTTTTAATTGCTTGCTGTACCTGCATCATAACTGTTTCCTGTATGAGGACACCAAATTCTCTCTGAATACCAACATGTAAGTAATAGCTTCTCACCATTAAAAAAAATGTTTTTCTATTCTTCCCATCAAAGTGAATAACCTCACATTTTCCCACATGATACTCCATCTGCCACCTTATTGTCCATTCACTTAACCTGTCTATATCCATTTGTAGGCTCTGTGTGTCCTGCTCACAGCTTACTATCCCACCAAGCTTTGTATTGTCCGCAAACTTGGATACATTACACTCGGTCCCTTCATCCAAGTCATTAATATAGATTGTTAATAGTTGAGGCACAAGCATGGATCCTTGCAGTATCCCACTAGTGAGAGCCTGCCAACCTGAAAATGACCCGTTTATTCCTATTCGGTTTTATGTCCGTTAACCAATCCTCTATCCATGCCAACTATGATCTTTTTGAATGGCGGAGCAGGCTCGAGATGCCAAATGACCTACTCCTGCTCCTATTTCTTATGTTTTTAATGTTCTAATATATTACCCCCCAACCCCATGAGCACTTATCCTGCGTAACAACCTTTTATGTGGCACCATATCGAATGCCTTTTGGAAATCCAAATATACTACATCCATGGGTTCCCCTTTATTTATCCTGCTAGTTACATCCTCAAAAAACTTGAATAAATTTGTCAAACACAATTTCCCTTTCATAAAACCATGTTGACTCTGCCTAACCATAATGGCCCTGAAATTCTGTTTTGGCCTTCCCGCAGGCATTTGAGAGAAAAAATATGCATCTACCTTAAGCTGCTGCCCACGTTTGACTTTCTGATGCTGAGGCCTCCTTCGACTGCGATTCGCAGCGTGTGCACGTCGACGCGTGCGCAGGCCTCAAGCTGGAGTCACATGGCTCTGGGCAGCCAATCAGGTAAAGTATCATAGTAATAGGAGATCCGCAGGGTCCTAAACTCCTACTACTATGATTGTGATAGAGCCCGAAACAAACACCCAAAACACTAATTAAAAAATAGAAAATAATTACACTACATTCATTTAAATTAAAGTTATTAATGCCTTTAAAAAAAAAAATCGGGAAATTATTTTAAAAAGTTTTTAAAATAAACTTACCGTTGTGGGGAGAGTTTTTAAATGATAAAATAAAGTTATTAAAACATATTTTGTTTGTGCTTTTTCTTTAAAAACACTTGCGCCTGTAAAAGTAGGTTATGCGCCTGTTTTTTCAGGCACAAGATTTTTGAGGACATAAACGTAAATATCGGAAATTTCCACTTACAAGTGTCTTCGCTCCCGAGATGCGGCCATCTGTCAAGCCAGAAACTGGTTTCCAGCGCATGCACATTGCATAGGAACTCCGTACGGACCCGGGGAGGCCAGAATTTCAGGACCAATATGATTTTTAAGTGCCCTCTTACCATCATCATCATCATAGGCAGTCCCTCGGGATCGAGGAAGACTTGCGTCCACTCCTGAAGGTGAGTTCTTTGGTGGCTGGACAGTCCAATACGAGAGCCACAGACTGTCACAGGTGGGACAGACAGTTGTTGAGGGGAGGGGTGAGTGGGACTGGTTTGCCGCACGCTCTTTCCGCTGCCTGCGCTTGATTTCTGCATGCTCTCGGTGTTGAGACTCTAGGTGCTCTGCACCCTCCCGGATGCACTTCCTCCACCTAGGGCGGTCTTGGGCCAGGGACTCCCAGATGTCAGTGGGAATATCGCACATGATCGGGGAGGCTTTGAGGGTGTCTTTGTAGCGTTTCCGCTGCCCACCTTTGGCTTGTTTGCTGTGAAGGAGCTCCGAGTAGAGCACTTGCTTTGGGAGTCTCGTGTCTGGCATGCGGACGATGTGGCCTACCCAGCGGAGCTGATCGAGTGTGATCAGTGCTTCAATGCTGGGGATGTTAGATGTTTGTGCGCCTGTCCTCCCAGGGGATTCGTAGGATCTTGGAGACATCTTTGGTGATATTTCTCCAGCAACTTGGTGTCTACTGTATATGGTTCATGTCTCTGAGCCATACAGGAGGGAAAGTATTACAACAGCCCTGTAGACCATGAGCTTCGTGGCAGTTTTGAGGGCCTGGTCTTTAAAAACTCTTTTCCTCAGGCAGCCGAAGGCTGCACTGATGCATTGGAGGCGGTGTTGGATCTCGTCGTTGATGCCTGCTCTTTGATTGGACCACTTCCCATATCTTGGGAGCCTCCTCAGTGTCCAGGGCCGTATCGTGGATCTTGATAACTGGGGGGCAGTGCTGTGCGGTGAGGACAGGCTGGTGGAGGACCTTTGTCTTACGGATGTTAAGCGTGAGGCCCATTAAATACGTCGTACGCCTCAGAAATACGTCGACTATGTCCTGGAGTTCAGCCTCCATATGTGCGCAGACGCAGGCGTCGTCCGCGTACTGTAACTCGACGACAGAGGTTGGGGTGGTCTTGGACCTGGCCTGGAGACGGCGCAGGTTGAATAGGTTCCCGCTGGTTCTGTAGTTTAGTTCCACTCCAGCGGGGAGTCTGTTGACTGTGAGGTGGAGCACGGCGGCGAGAAAGATTGAGGAGGGTTGGGGCGATGACGCAGCCCTGTTTGACCCCGGTCCGGATGTGGATTGGGTCTGTGGTGGATCTGTTGGTAAGGATCACGGCTTGCATGTCGTCATGGAGCAGGCGGAGGATGGTGACGAACTTTTGGGGGCATCTGAAATGGGGGAAGGATGCTCCATAGACCCTCGCGGTTGACAATGTCAAAGGCCTTCGTAAGGTCAAAGGCGGCCATGTATAAGGGCTAGCGCTGTTCCCTGCATTTTTACATCGTGCTGTAAAAATCATGTCCATTGTGCCCCGTAGGGGACGAAATCCGCACTGGGAGCTCCTCCCGAAGTCATTGGCCACGGGAAGAAGACGGTTGAAGAGGACTCTAGCGACGACTTTCCCAGTGGCTGATAGCAGGGAGATTTCTCTGTAGTTGCCGCAGTCAGACTTGTGCCCATTTTTAAAGATGGTCACGATTACTGAGATCCCCCGGCATGCTCTCCTCCCTCCAGATGAGAGAGAGATGAGGTCGTGTATTCGCTCGAGCAGTGCCTCTCCACCATACTTCAAATGCCTCAGCAGGGATTCCGTCCGCACCTGTAACCTTGTTGTTTTTAAGCTGCCTTATGGCTTTTTCTACCTCGTGCAGCTTTGGGGTCTCACTGAGGTGGTGGCAGGTAGCATGCTGCGGAATGGAGTCGAGAAAACTCGAGTCAAAGGCAGAGTCTCGACTAAGGAGATCTTCGAAGTGCTCCTTCCAGCGGGCCCCGACTGCCTCGGTGTCCTTGATGAGTGTTTCCCCATTCTTGGCCATCAGTGGGGTGGGGCCTTGGATGGTTGGCCCGTAGGTGGCTTTGACTGCGGTGACGAATCCTCGTAACATCATGGTTGTCGGCCAGCTGCTGTATCTCCTGTGCTTTCTCCATCCACCACCTGCTCTTTAGGTCCTGGGTTTTTTGTTGGACCTCAGCCTTGAGCCATCTGTAATGCTACTTTGTTGCTCCCGCGTTGGGTTGTTGTTTAAATCTCAGAAATGCCCTGCGCTTGCGATCGATTAGCTCTTGGATCTCCTGATCATTCCCATCAAACCAGTCCTGGTGATTCCTGGTTGGGTCACCAAGTGTCTCTTTACAGGCACTGGTTGTGGAGGGCTGGAGGACAGACCAAGCGCTGAGAGCATTCTGCGTCTCGTGGTCATCAAGGCACGCCAGGTTAGCTGTGAGGCGCTGGCCTGTATCGGGCTCTCTTAACTGGGTCCTTAAGTGCCCCAGCATTGACTTTTTTGTGCTACTACTTCTGCTACCCCCTCCGCTTTGGGGCTATGTTGATGTCGATGATGGATCGGATTAGGCGGTGGTCCGTCCAGCAGTCATCAGCTCCTGTCATGGCGCGGGTGATGCGCACATCCTTGCGATCCCTGGCTCGGACGATGACATAGTCGAGCAGGTGCCAGTGCTTGGAGTGAGGGTGTTGCCATGATGCCTTGTATTTGTCCCTCTGGCAGAACAAGGTGTTGATGACAAGTTCGTACCACATCCCTTAATAATGGATTCCAGCATTTTCCCCCCGACGACTGATGTCAGGTTAACTGGCCCCTATTTTCTCGCTCCTTTTTCTCCCCTTTCTTGAATAGTGGGGTTACATTTGCTATGTTCCAATTCGCTGGGACCATTCTAGAGTCTAGTGAATTTTGGGGATCCACAAACTATCTCTTCAGCCACTCTACTCGAACCCTAGGATGTAGGCCATCAGGTCCAGGGGATTTGTCTCCATTTAAGCAGCAAATGGAATAGAGGGTCTTGGTGGAGGACGAGGCTTTAAATAAATCCTTTGTCACAAAGGATCTATGATTGAAAGAGGTAAAGACTTACCAGAAATATTAAAAATCCGAAGTGCATGCACACAAAAGAAATCAGTTCCATGCCTACAGATGGAATTTATTCTAAACACATTCCAAAACCACCAGTACAAGCTTTCCAAAAACACAAAATGTTTAAAACCCTATATTCTGACATTTTACTGCAGTCGCATTCACACTTACGTAGCCAGCCTATAAGAGAAGAGCTAAGAGCATCTTTTAATTCCATGCAACAGCCAAGCATTCGAGAAGATATTTAACATTTTATCACATTTATATTCAATCCACAAGTCAATTCTGCCAAGCTCCGTGGCTTCCCGATGAAACAAACGGTATTGTATTGGGTCCAACACAATGAGGAGGCCTATGCTTGTCCAAAATATAGTGTCAAGACATGTGAATTGGCTGCAACACAGCCGCCCTTCAGGTATGAATTGTCAATGTTTGTCCTCAACTAGAGCAAAACATCCAGGCTGACACTCCAGTACAGTACTGAGGGAGTGCTGCACTGTCGGAGGTGCTGTCTTTTAGATGAAAAGTTAAACTGAGACCCTGCCTGCCCCCTCAGGTGGATGTAACAGATCCTATGGCACCATATTTATCCCTCAACTAACATCACTAAAATAAATTTTATGGTCAACATCACATTGCTGTTTGTGGCACCTCGCTGTGCTCAGATTGGCTGCATTACAACAGTGATTACACTTCAAAAGTACTTAATTGGCTGTAAAATGCTTTGCAACTTCCTGAGGTTGTGAATGTCGCTACATCTTGGTCTGCCTTTTTGAGAAAGGACATACTTGCTTCGAGGCGATGCAACAAAGGTTCACTAGATTGATCCCTGGGATGAGAGGGTTGTCCAATGAGAAGAGATTGTAGAATGGGCCTCTACTCTCGGGAGTTGAGAAGAATGAGGTGTGATCTAATTGAAACATAAGATTCTGAAGGGGATTGACAGGGTACTGAGAGGTTGTTTCCCCTGGCTGACGTGTCTACAACCAAGGGCATAGTTTTAAGATAAAGGGTCAGTCATTTAAGACTGAGACGAGGAGGAATTTCTTCACTCAGTGTTGTGAATCTTTGGAATTCTCTACCTCAAAGGCCTGTGGATGCTGAGTCGTTGAGTACATTCAAGGCTGAGATGTAAGATTTTTGGACTATAGGGGAATCAAGGGATATGGGGATCGGGTGGGAAAGTGGAATTTAGATCAAAGATCAACAATGATCTTACTGAATGGCAGAAGCAGGTTCGAGGGGCCAAATGGCCTACTCTTGCTCCTATTTCTTATGCTTTTATAGAATCGCTAGCTCTTTCTATTAACCTACAATTGCAGGTCAAACTTGGCCGTGTGTGTTTAATTCCAGTCTAGTACTTCCAAATGCAACTGGCAAGAGAAATAGTGTCATCTGAACCCAGGTTACAAAAAGAATATAAAACAAAAGCAAAATAGACCAGATGCTGGAATCTGAAATAAAAACTGAAAATGCTGGAAGTCTCAGCGGGTCAGGCAGCATCTGTGGAGAGAAGCAGAGTAAATGTTTCGGGTCGATGAGTTCTGACAAAAATAATGTAACAGGTTTTTAAAAAATTTATGGGAGGGGTGGATCGTTTGCCTTTTGAATTGACACAATAAATCATTCAAATTAAAGGTTTCCATGTCCAAACCACTTACTCATGTAGCGGAAGGCCTCCTCGGCCTGGGTGGGAGATAGCTCGCTGGATGCATGGCCAGAGTACTCGGGGGTCTGCTCCCAGTCTTTGCTTTGATAGAGATAGAGCGACTCTGCTTGCAGGTGATACTGGGCCGGCTGGTCTTCAATCAGGCTCACAAGTTCTACTTCAGGCAACTCCCCACTGCTGCACACATCTGGTAACAGGAACAGACACACATTTCAGGGACACCTCGTCACATTTATCAGACCAGAATCATAATTTTGTTGCACACATCACGCCAAGATACATAGCAATTGTTATCAACTAGAACATGCGATGAACTTTAAGAAAATTATCCAAGAGAAACAATGATAAAGTTCAGATACATATTATGTTAAGGAACAGGGAACATTCAGATAACAAGCTTTTTCTCCTAACACTCCCAAGTGTGGAGCCTAAGCACTGACTAGTTGAGCCGAAAAGCTGGTTTCTGTGATGTAAATTCTATGCAAGTTAGTCTAGCATTTCACTCCCAGCTTTAAAAAAAAGTTTTTCCACGGACCTTCTCAATGTAATGTTGAACATGAGCAAACCTGTTCTTAGTCAACCCATGGAATTCAGATCTCATAAGAATCAAGGATTTGAGCAATGGTAGTAATGCAAGAAAATCTCACTTTAATAGTCCAATCATTCTGTCAGCTTGCAGGAAAGACTGAACAGGCTGAGGATTTTTTCTCTAGTAAAGGGTGACCTGATAGAGGTCTTTAAAATTATGAAAGGGCTTGATAGGGTACATGGAGAGAAAATGTTTCCACTTGTGGAGAGTCCAAAACTAGGGGTCATAAATATGATAGTCACTAATAAATCCAACAGGAAATTCAGGAGAAGCTTCAGAGTGATGAGAATGTGAAACTCACTACTGCATAGAGAGGTTGAGGCGAATAGCATAAATGCATTTAAGGGGAAGTTAGATATACACATCAGGGACAAAGGAATAGGATATGTTGATATGGTGAGATGAAGTAATTATAGGGGGGCGGGGCAGGCTTGTGTGGAGCACGATTACCAATATTATTTGATACTAAATTCTGAACATTTCCCGCAATGCACCATAAATAGGGTTTAAAACGATTTTTAATCAGATGGGAGATCAAATTCTCTGACTGAGTTCACTCTTTCCACCACCCAAAATCATCACAAATAATTAGCGCTGAAGACCTATAACTTCACAGGAATGGATTTCTGTGAGTTCCTATTCAAATTAATCCCTTTCAGACCAGCTAGATAAATCTCTCCTTTAATAGCCAGAGACTATATATAGTATGACTGCTATTGCATTGTTTTATTAAATGGGGAGAGATTACAAAATGCTGCAGTAGAGGGGGATCTAGGGATCCTTGTACATGAAACTCTTTTGAGTTCCTTGTACATGAAACACACAAAGTTAATATACAGGTGCAGCAAATAATTAGGAAAGCAATTGGAATGTTGGCCTTTATTGCAAAGGGGATGGAGTATAAAAATAATAAAGTCCTGCTACAACTGTACAGGGTATTGGTGAGACCCTTCAAGTACATGTCTAATTGCCTTTTAAAAGTTCCTGTGGAATCTGATTCCACCACATTTTGATAGTTCCAGATATTAACAAACATGTGAATAAATTTATTCTTTTCCCCCTCTAGTTCTTTTGCAAATTATTTTACATCTGTGTCCTTCAGTTGCCGACCCTCTTACCAGAGGAATTTTGCATACCTCCATTAGGTCTCGCCTTAACCTTTTGAGAACAATCCCAGCTTCTCCAATCTCTCCACATAGAATCATAGAACCGTACACCACAGGAGGTCATTCAGCCCATCGACTCTGCGCCGGCTCTTTCGAAGATCAATCCAGTTAGTCCCACTCCCCTGCTCTTCCCCCTTGCACTTTTTTATCCTTGTATTTATCCAATTGCCTTTTAACAGCTACTATTGAATCTGTATCCACCACCCTATCAGGCAGTACATTCCAAATTCTAACCACTCGTTGCGTAAAAAAGTCTTTCCTCATGTCGCCTCTGGTTCAGTCACCTTAAATCTGTGCCCTCTCATTATTGACCATTCAGCCATTGGACATTTCTCTTTATTTACTCTATCTAAAACCCCTCATGATTTTAAACACCTCTATCAAATCTGCTCTTAGCCTTCTCTGCTCCAAGGAGAAGAACCCCAGCTTCTCCAGTTTATCCTGTTAACTGCAATCTCTCATTCCTGGAACCATTCTAGTAAATCTCTTCTTTACCCTCTCCAAAGCCTTCACGCCCTTCCTAAAGTGTGGTGCCCAGAATTGGACACAATACTCCAGCTGGCGCTGAACTAGTGTTTTACATAACTGAACTCCCTCATCTTTGGTATCACCTTTGTGCCCTCTCCAGGATCTTGGCCTCCTTCTATTCCTTTCTCCCTCGTGTACCTATCTAGTTTTCGTTTAAATGCATCTATGCTATTTACCTCAACCACACCATGTGGTAATGAGTTCCATATTCTAACCACTCGAAGTTTCTCCTGAATTCCCTATTGGATTTATTAGTGACCATCTTATATTCATAGCCCCTTATCTTGGACTCCCCATACGTGGAAACATCATCGCAATGTCTACCCTATGGAATCTCTTAATTTTGAAGACCTCTATTAGTTCATCTCTTAGCGTTCCCTTTTCCAGAAGAATGAGAAAAAAAAAAATTGCAGGGATATGGGGAAAAAGTGGGGCAGTGGGACAAACTGGATTGGTCTTCGAAAAGAGCCAGCGCAGACTTGATGGGCCAAATGGCCTCCTCCTGTTCATGCTTTTCTGATACTTTTGTTGGCTGCAAAAGCTAACACGAACATATACCTGGAATGGGCGAACATGGCTACCTTTTCACATGGGGCAAAACAGTGCGTGTCTGAACAAATCCAAATAAGCCGCAAGAAACAGATCAACGGTAAGCCAGAGAATTTAGATAAATAAAACCCGCTTATTTGATAATATATATCTCACTGTTATTGGTGTGTGGTCAAGCTGGCTGAGAGTAATTCCACTACCTACCACAAGGCACGAACGAAAAGGTCAGATAGAATACACTTGCTATGTCACAATGTGTGGGTGGCTAGCCTGGTGTTTAAGAGCCAATTGTATCACATTGAATTCCTCCAGTCACACCTAGGGAGTTGCTTTGTAAATTAACAAAATCTATCTCATCCCATCCATCAAAAAAAACACTCTTATTTCAGTACCTGTGTCCCAGAGCTGAGTTATTGAAGATTCAAATTGCGGCCCTGTTGCAGTCTCAATTTGAATTAGCAACAGGACAACACTAAGGGCTCAATTTTTCCCAAGGTCGTTTTCTGGCATATTGACAGAGTTACGCCTGTTTTTCTAGGCCAGAAATAATTTGCCAAAGTTTCCCGAATGTATAATTCGAATTTGGCGCTGCGTGTTCAGTCGCCTCGGTGGGGGGACCGGAGGTGGGTGGAGTCTGCTGCTTGCGCCAAAAATCGATGCTGCACCTTCTGCGTGTGCGCGGGGGAAAAAGTGTTATGTTTTTGACGTCATTGTAATGGACGCACATGCCCAGTACAGCTCGGATTTGGCAATCGGCTATTTTTAAAGAGCAAGTTGAGAACGTTGAGTGCTGTGTGAGAACATTGGAAAAAATCACAGCTGCAGCAGTACAAGATGCAACGCGGTGCAAGGACCAAGAATTTCTAACAAAAAGAAGTGGAGGCACTACACAATCGTGTGATTGAGAACAGATGGCAGGAGCTGGACACCACCAGAGGTCACATAAAAGTTCCACCAAAAGAAAAGAAGAAACGCTGGAACCAAGTTACAGAAGATTCCATCATCATGGGCAGTCCCTCGGAATCGAGGAAGACTTGCTTCCACTACTAAAGTGAGTTCTTTGGTGACTAAACAGTCCAATACGAGAGCCACAGACCCTGCCACAGGGGGGGGACAGACATTCATCGGGGGAAGGGGGGTGGGACTGATTTACCACACGCTCCTTCCGCTGCCTGCGCCTGACCTCTTACGCTCGCAGCGTTGAGATTCAAAGAGCTCAATGCCATCCCGGATGCACTTTCTCCACCTAAGGCGGAACATTACTGTGCAATGGTGACCACCAGGAGATCTGGAGGTCAGTGTAAAAAGTGGTGCCAGAACCTTGGTCAAGTAGTTGGGATAAGTAATATTTTCATTTATTCAATGGAATTGCAATTGTAAATGTGACCATCTGTATGTCCCACCCAGCAGAAAGACACCCTCTTAGGGCAAGTCCTGCAAATTCATCGTGGCCCTTCAAATCAGCCTGCTGCCTGGCCTGCGATGTGAGAGCCTACTCATGCCACCCACCCTGCCCCCTCCTCTGCTGCTAACCATTTGACTGTTCTGTTCTCTTTTGCAGAACTTGAGGCCAACCCTGACAATGCAGTAGATTCAGTTGTGGACGAGCCTGAAGAGGAGAACATCTTCCAATCCAACCATCCAGACGAAAAACATGGGGAGGGGATAGAGCTGGATGAAACTCCCACTGTTGTACTGACTTTGGAGAGGTGCCGCTCTTGGAGGGGACAGCCCCTTCCATGACTAGTGGTTTGAGTGTTGGTGGGACACTCCATGGTTTCACACCTTCCGAGATTTTGGGTCCCAGTGGTGTGGTGCAGCGAGGTACACCCAGAGCCCCACCGTCCCAGGCTGCGGGTCCCAATGGTGGAGTGCAGCAAGCTCGACCGCGCTCTCCTGAGGTGCAGGATCTAACAGATGTGGTTCAGATGAGGTAAGTGAGTGCGGAGAGCATTGACCTTACCCGATCAGTCCTGCACGCCATCAGTGGGGTGAGTGATGAGGTAGCAGGCCAGTCGGGAGAAGTAACAGCAATGACATGAGAAATGGGAACCATATCCGGGACCATCAGAGAGGAAATAGTGGCCATGAGGGAGGGAATGTCAGAGATAGTGCAAACCATGCCACTGACCACGAGGGAGGGAACGTTGCAGGCAGTTCAGACAGTTTTGCTCAACATGAGGGAGGGAATGTTGCAGGTCGGTGAGACACTGTCAGGGCGCATGAGGGACGGCATGTTAGAGTTAGCTGCTGCGAGAAGGGAACACGCCCAGACCCCGTGTCCATTGACAGAATCAACCGTCACTCCCACTCCAATCCCCACACCAGCCTCTGAAGAGCCCAAAGCCGGGCTCTCCAACTTACCACCCCCGCCACCCCCCTCCCAAAAAATAGACGTGCGCGGTGCCCGAGATATTAGAAGGAATAAGCTTGGTACCAAGCCCAGAAACACTGCGCCACCGCCTGCGGGCAGGGGTGGTGGAGTATCCATGACCAAATGCTACGGGCGGTCTTAGAATAAGGGGAATGAGAGATAGGTGCAGCCTTTCTTTGCTGCTGTTGTTATTATTGTTGTTGTTACAAAAAGCTTTTATTTTGAGAACAGAAATTATTTAAATTTACAAGTTTTTAAGTGATCTTTAAGAGTGATTTAAAGTAAAGTTTGATACAAGAATAATTTTATTAAAAGTTAAGTACATTGTTAAACTTTTGAATAAAATATATTTTACATTAAAACTGAATCATGTTCCATTAACGACACATTACGGAACAGCTATAAACAGTAAACATGGTCCATGTGGAATAGTTGTCACTGAGCCCTCAAACATCAGTAAAGTGTTCACAGATGAGCTGCTGGCGCAAGGCTCGAGCAATCGTTAAGGGGCACGATGGCCCCCCCTCCTCCGCCATCGTGCTCTGGCCTCAGGCACTTGCATGGCTTCCTCATCCTCGTCATCTGCATCTTCCACATCATTATCAGCCACCCTCACCGCAGATGGGTCTTCCACTATCAGGTGCTGCTGCCTCATGATGGCTAAGTAATGCAGCACACAACAGTGAACTGACCGACAATCTCCGGAATGGTCCAGGCATCGGAAATGCCATTTCAAGATGCCAATGGTCCACTCTATGATGCTGTGCGTCGCAACGTGTGACATGTTGTATTCACGGTCAGCTTCCGTCCGGGTTACGCATAGGGGCGTCATGAGCCAGGTGGTGAGGTCGTATCCTTTGTCTCCCAGTAGCCAGCTCTGCCCTTCTGGCTACTGCTGCTGAAACATGGCTGTTGCGTAGGATGAACGCATCATGGGTACTCCCAGGGTATCTTGCATCGACTGACATGATGCATGTCGTCACACACGAGCTGTACATTAATAGAATGGAAGCCTTTTCTGCTCCAGTACATCTCGGAATCCTTCAAAAGGTGCTCGCAAGGCGATGTGGGTACAATCAATGCAGCTCTGTATATTTGGGAAGCCAGCAATCCTGGATAAGCCCACAGCCCTGTCATGGATTGCTTGGGCAGTCATGGGGAACTTTATGAAGTCATTCCTACGCACGTACAGTGCAGCCATGACCTGGCGAATGGAGATATATGTTGCATGTTGAGAGATGGCGCATACATTTCCAGTTGCAGTTTGAAACGAGCCAGAGGCATAGAATGAAAGTGCAGCTATAACCTTCACTTCAACTGACAAAATAGTCCTCCTGATGCTTCTAGGTTGCAGGTCTGCTTTGACCAACTCTCAGATCTCACTTACAACTTCTTTGCGGAAACACAGCCTTCTGATACAGTCTGCATCACTCAGGTGGAGGTACAAACGACTGTCTCGATATACCCAAGGTGGGTAAGACCTCCTGCCCAGCACCCAAGGCCTCTGATATTCCTGATGCGACGACGTCGAGTCAATTGCCTCCTACGTAGCACCATGATGCAGAAGGCTCATACAAGGTATGACATTGTCAGTATTGCCCCATACTTAAATTTAACCTTTGAAAGAAGCTCAAAACAGCAGGAAAACATGCAGGACAGGCTCGCAGTTCTCTCTCTCCCCAACATCTGCAGGATGGACCACACCCAAGGTCTTGTGACTTTTCCTCTGCCCCCACCCCCATACACACTCATTACAGTCTTCAGTTCTCTCCCTCGGATTGTTTTGCAGCCGAAGCTATGACCCTCCAGCCCTGCTTTAAGACATTGGTGGTGGCGTGTGAGTGAGTAAAAAAAAAAAGAGAAAACTTCTGAAATCCAACAAATTTATACTTACTACGTTGACAGGTTAAAAAAAAAAAGAACTTTATTATTGATTTTGAAAGTGTTCTTGACTCCCTCCAAACTCTTAAATTTAAAAACAATGGCATCTTTCAGCGCCGATTTATCAATGTGTGCTGGCTTTCCCAAGTGCCCAGAAGGTTTTTTGGGAGTGGCCAGGTACGCCGACCTAGGAGGAAAAAATATTGGCAAAACTGCGAAAAATGATAAAAACCGGCGCAGACATGAGGGAACCCTATGACATAAAAAAAAGGCATAGAAAAATCGGAACTAAGTCAGTTACGCCGGCGCAGATTGCAGGGGGAAGCTTGGAAAAAAGAAATACGCCAAAAAAAAGGCGCGTGCCAAAATAACGGCACAAATGACCAGGGAAAATTGAGCCCCAAGAGCTGTAACTTTAGTAGTTCTTTCCTGTGCAGTGCTTAGAATTTGGTGCACACAATAGGCTTTAGGTCGACGGTGCTGTTCCGTTAAAAGGATCATCAATCTCTACTGTATTAGTATGCCAAGACAGTTCAAAAGAAATTGTCACTGCAATCCATTGCGGCAAATGGAGCAGTTTGGACAGGTTCAGATACAGCAATATTTCAGAATTTTAAGTCAATCAAATGAAAATGCAATTTCTTGAAAGCTGCAAATTGATGTTTGGGAACTATGTGTTTTTAAAAAGCCATTCAATGCCACATATGGTACAGTGACATTATAATTTAGAATGTTAGACTACAAGAAGTGGCCTTAAGCATGGACTTTGGGAGAAGAGTCTGATGTTCAAACAGTTATCTACATTCAGATTTAAAATCTTGCAGGGCTCAGGAATTCAAATTGTGACCAGCACATTAATCTAGGCTGCCACTCAGCACAGTATTGATGGAGTGCTGCATTGTCAGAAGCAGTGTTCCCTCTAATTCTTTTTTGGCCCTTGCAGCCTCTTTAACAGGCTGCATGGGCCATTCAAAATTCTGCGCACGTACGGTTTTTCTATTTAAAAGCCACCTCGCCGGCTGCACGACTCCAGAACTTAAAGGGAACGCTGGTCAGAGTGCATCTTTCGGATGAGACATTAAACCAAATCTCTATCTGCCTACTCAGGTGAATGTAAAAAATCCAATGGCACTATTCGAAGAGGAGCAGGAGCGTTCTCCCTGGAGTCTTGGCCAATATGTATCACTCAACCAACGTAAATGAATTAGATTGTCATTTACCTCATTAATGTTTGTAAGACATTGTTGAGTAAATGTGTTTACTATATATTTTAACTCCTTTGCAACTTGCTGCAACCATCAGACCATGGTAGAGGCTGCCAGGTTCACTCTGACAGTTTACAACATGGAGATGTTTGGACCTGAGCCAGAACATAAGAACATAAGAAATAGGAGCAGGAGTAGGCCATACAGCCCCTCGAGCCTGCTCAGCCATTCAATATCATGGCTGATCTGATCATGGACTCAGCTCCACTTCCCTGCCCGCTCTCCATAACCCCTCATTGTTTAAGAAACTGTCTTATTTCTGTCTTAAATTTATTCAATGTCCCAGCTTCCACAGCTCTCTGAGGCAGCAAATCCCACAGATTTACAACTCTGGAGAGAAGAAATTTCTTCTCATCTCAGTTTTAAATGGGCGGCCTCTTATTCTAAGATCATGCCCTCTAGTTCTAGTCTCCCCTATCAGTGGAAACATCCTCTCTGCATCCACCTTGTCAAGCCCCCTCATAATCTTATACGTTTCGATAAGATCACCTCTCATTCTTCTGAATTCCAATGAGTAGAGGCCCAACCTACTCAACCTTTCCTCATAAGTCAACCCCCTCATCCACGGAATCAACCTAGTGAACCTTCTCTGAACTGCCTCCAAAAGCAAGCATATCCTTTCGTAAATATGGAAACCAAAACTGCACACAGTATTCCAGGTGTGGCCTCACCAATACCTTATATAACTGTAGCAAGACATCCCTGCTTTTATACTCCATCCCGTTTGCACTAAGGCCAAGATACCATTGGCCTTCCTGATCACCTGCTGTACCAGCATACTATCCTTTCATGTTTCATGCACAAGTACCCCCAGGTTCCGCTGTACTGCGGCACTTTGCAATTTTTCTCCATTTAAATAATAACGTGCGCTTTGATTTTTTTCTGCCAAAGTGCATGACCTCACACTTTCCAACATTATACTCCATCTGCCAAATTTTTGCCCACTCACTTAATCTGCCTATCTTCTTTTGCAAATTTTGTGTGCCCTCCTCACACATTGCTTTTCCTCCCATCTTTGTATCGTCAGCAAACTTGGCTACGATACACTCAGTCCCTTCTTCCAAGTCCTTAATATAGATTGTAAATAGTTGGAGTCCCAGCACTGATCCCTGCGGCACCCCACTAGTTGCTGGTTGCCAACCCGAGAATGAACCATTTATCCTGACTCTCTGTTCTCTGTTGGTTAGCCAATCCTCTATCCATGCTAATATATTACCCCCAACCCCGTGAACTTTTATCTTGTGCAGTAACCTTTTATGTGGCACCTTGTCAATTGCCTTCTGGAAGTCCAAATACACCACATCCACTGGTTCCCCTTTATCCACCCTGTTCATTATATCCTCAAAAAATTCCAGCAAATTTGTCAAATATGACTTCCCCTTTATAAATCCATGCTGACTCTGCCTTACCAAATTTTGCTTTTCTAAATATCATGCTACTGCTTTTTTAATACTCCAACATTTTCCCAACCACAGATGTCCTATATGTCCAAGCAACCAGGTCCAGGTCAAGTATTGTATGGGAATAAAGATGGTCACTAAAGTGGATACTGAAGGTAGTGAATTGATCTGACACATAAAATGGTCCAGATTATAGGGCTCATCACTATTAAGAGGTTGTGAGGAGTCAGGAGTTCCTCCATCTCACAGTAGGGATTGTAATATATTGCTTATTGACAGATTGTATGTAAAATTCGCTTATGTAAAGCTCACTTACAAATGGGTTTTTTGAAGCTTGCTAAACAGCAAAGCTTGATGGTAAATGGACCATCAATTGGGTTAACCTTTAGTACAGACAGATAGAAAATGGAAACTTACATATTCAGTACAGAACAATTTCTACTAAGGATAGTAGGGAGTCAGCAGTCTAGAAACATAGATTGTAGCAGCAGATTGTAGCACGAGAATGAGAAAGTTTTGACTGGAGTTCTCTTGGGAAAGGGATAAGAAATAAGGTGTTTGGGAACAAGATAGCAAACGCTGGGGAACAAGGTTAATCAACACATCATGAGCCAAGGAGGCAAAGTTGACACCACTGAACAATACATTCCAGAAGGGTGATGTGTGATGGGAGATGGACAGGTTGGGAAATCACTCGGCAGCCAGTCTGATAAAGGTCTACGAATCAATGAAGCTCCGCTGATAAGCTGTAGGCCAATAGAAGTTTTGTAGGAGGGTTGCACACCTTGAAAGTGTGTATAAATGTGCTGTAGAAACCCTTGTATTTCGAAGGTTCATTCGTGAACTCTTCCCCTGCATGCTTGAATCAAGACCAGTTGATCTGAGGTTTTGTCTGAGTGATTCCGTGGTCGCATTAAATGAGCAGGTGTCGATTCCTTATATCAGTTAGTCCACCTTAAAGAGGGGAAGTCTTCTTTTTACCCCAACAACCAGCAATGGAAAGCCCACCAGAAAATGCAGGAAAACAGAGCTCGAGAGAGAAGAGTAAGGTTCATACAACAGGAGAAAACCAAGCTGAGTATAGAAAGTACAGAGGAGATGTAAAAACGGGAATAAGAGGGACAAAGAGAATGCGAATAGATTAGCAGCTAACATAAAAGGGAACCCAGAAGTCTTTTATAAACATATAAATAGTAAAATAGTAGTCAAAGGAAGGGTGGGGTCAATAAGGAGATATTCTTATGAAGTCAAAGAGCATGGCTGAGGTATCAAATGAGTACTTTTTAATCTGTCTTAACTTTAAAAAAAAAGGATGTTGCCAATGAAGCAGTAAAGAAGGAGATAGCAGCAATACTGGATAGGAAAAAAATAAAAGGAGGTACTTAAAATGTTGGCAATGCTCAAAGTAGAAAAGTCACCCGGTCCAGATGGGATGCATCCTAGGTTAGATAAGAGTAAACTAGCAAGAAATATAAAAACGGACACTAAGAGCTTCTACAGGTATATAAAGAGAGTAGCTAAAGTAAACATTAGTCCCTTAGAAGATGAGACTGGGGAATTAATAATGGAAACAGGGAAATGGCAGAGACTTTGAACAAATATTTTGCATCGGTCTTCACAGTAGAAGACACTAAACGCATCCCAATAATAGATAATCAAGGAGCTATAGGGAAGGGGGAAACTTAAAACAATCACTATCATTAGAGAAAAAGTACTAGGCAAACTAATGGGACTAAAGGTGAGCAAGTCCCCTGGACCTGATGGCCTGCATCCTAGGGTCTTAAAAGTGGCTGCAGAGATAGTGGATGCATTGGTTGCAAACTACCAAAATTCCCTGGATTCTGGAGAGGTTCCAGCGGATTGCAAACCGCAAATGTAACACCCCTATATAAGAAAGGAGGGAGATAGAAAGCAGGAAACTATAGACCAGTTAGACCAACATCTGTCATTGGGAAAATGTTGGAGTCCATTATTAAGGAAGTAGTAGCAGGACATTTAGAAAATCATAATACAGTCAAGCAGTGTCAGCATGGTTTTATGAATGGGAAGTCATGTTTGACAAATTTGCTGGAGTTCTTTGACGGTGTAATGAGCAGGGTGGATAAAGGGAAACCAGTAGATATAGTATATTTGGATTTCCAGAAGGCATTCAATAAGGTGCCATATAAAAGGTTCAGCACAAACCAAGAGCTCACGGAGTTGGGGGTAATATATTAGCATAGATACAAGATGAGCTAACTAACAGAAAACAGAGTCAGGATAAATAGGTCATGTTCAGGTTGCCAAACTGTAACTGCCACAGGGATCAGCGCTGGAGCCTCAACTATTTACAATCTATATTAATGACTTGGATGAAGGGACCGAGTGTAATGTAGCCAAATTTGCTGATGATACAAAGATAGGTGGGAAGGCAAGTTGTGAAGAGGACACCAAGAATCTGTAAAGTGATATAGATAGCTAAGTGAGTGGGAAAACATTTGGCAGATGCAGTATAATGTGGGAAAATGTGAGGTTATCCTCTTTGGTAGGAAAAATAAAAAAGTGAATTATTTAAATGGAGAGAGATTACAAAATGCTGCAGTCCAGAGGGATCTTGGGGTCCTTGTACATGAAACACAAAAAGTTAGGATGCAGGTACAGCAAGTAATTAGGAAGGCAAATGGAATGTTGCCCTTTATTGCAAGGGGGATATAGTATAAAAGTAGGGAAGTTTTGCTACACCTGTTAGTGAGACCACACCTGGAGTACTGCGTACAGTTTTGGTTTCCTTATTTAAAAGGAGGGATATACTTGCATTAGAGGCAGTTCTGAGAAGGTCCATTTGGTTGAGTGTTGAGATGAAGGGGTTGTCTTATGAGTAGGTTGGGCATTGGAGTTTCGAAGAATGAGAGGTGATCTTATTGAAGGGAGACAGAGAGAAGTAGAATGGGGGCAGAAGCGAAAGAAAGGTAAAAGTACAGGGCAGAGAAACCCAAGGCAAAATTCAAAAAGGGCCACATTACAGCAAAATTCTAAAGGGGCAAAATGTGTTAAAAAGACAAGCCTGAAGGCTCTATGCCTCAATGCGAGGAGTATTCGCAATAAGGTGGACAAATTAACTACACAGGCAGCAAATAAGGAAGACGATATAATTGGCATCATGGAGACATGGCTCCAGGGTGACAAAGGCTGGGAACTCAACATCCAGGGGTATTCAACATTCATAGACAGAAAGGAAAAGGAGGTGGGGTTGCATTGCTGATTAAAGAGGAAATTAACGCAATAGTAAGGAAGGACATTAGTTTGGATGATGTGGAATCTGTATGGGTGGAGCTGTGGAATACCAAAGGGAAGAAAATGCTAGTGGGAGTTGTGTACAGACTACCAAATATTAGCAGTGAGGTTGGGGACAGCATCAAACAAGAAATTAGGGATGCGTGCAATAAAGGTACAGCAGTTATCATGGGCAACTTTAATCTACGTATGGATTGGGCTAACCAAACTAGTAGCAATACGGTGGAGGAGGATTTTCTGGAGTGTATTAGGGATGGTTTTCTAGACCAATATGTCAAGGAACCAACTAGAGGGCTGGCCATCCTATAATGAGAAAGGACTAATTAGCAATCTTGTTGTGCAAGGCCCGTTGGGGAAGTGTGACCACAATATGGTAGAATTCTTTATTAAGATGGAGTTCAAAGACTAGGGTCCTGAACTTAAGGAAAGGTAACTTCGATGGTATGAGACGTGAATTGGCTAGAATAGACTGGCAAATGATACTTAAAGGGTTAACGGTGGATAGGCAATGGCAAACATTTAAAGATCACATGGATGAACTTCAACAATTGTACATCCCTGTCTGGAGTAAAAATAAAACGGGGAAGGTGGCTCAACCATGGCTAACAAGGGAAATTAAGGATAGTGTTAAATCCAAGGAAGAGGCAAATAAATTGGCCAGAAAAAGCAGCAAACCTGAGGACTGGGAGAAATTTAGAATTCAGCAGAGGAGGACATTAGAAGGGGGAAAATAGAGTACGAGAGGAAGCTTGCTGGGAACATAAAAACTGACTGCAAAAGCTTCTATAGATATGTGAAGAGAAAAAGATTAGTGAAGACAAACGTCGGTCCCTTGCAGTCAGATTCAGGTGAATTTATAATGGGGAACAAAGGAATGGCAGACCAGTTGAACAAATACTTTGGTTCTTTCTTCACGAAGGAAAACACAAATAATCTTCCGGAAATACTAGGGGACCAAGGGTCCAGTGAGAAGGAGGAACTGAAGGAAATCCTTATTAGGCGGGAAATTGTGTTAGAGAAATTGATGGGATTGAAGGCTGATAAATCCCCGGGGCCTGATAGTCTGCATCCCAGAGTACTTAAGGAAGTGGCCCGAGAAATAGTGGATGCATTGGTGATCATTTCCAACAGTCTATCGACTATGGATCAGTTCCTAGGGACTGGAGGGCAGCTAATGTAACACCACTTTTTAAAAAAGGAGGGAGAGAAAACGGCTAACTATAGACCGGTTAGCCTGACATCAGTAGTGGGGAAATGTTGGAATCAATTATTAAGGATGAAATAGCAGCGCATTTGGAAAGCAGCGACAGGATCGGTCCAAGTCAGCATGGATTTATGAAAGGGAAATCATGCTTGACAAATCTTCTAGTATTTTGTGAGGATGTAAGTAGTAGAGTGGACAAGGGAGAACCAGTGGATGTGATTTATTTGGACTTTCAAAAGGCTTTTGACAAGGTCCCAAAGAAGAGATTGGTGTGCAAAATTAAAGCACATGGTATTGGGGTAATGTACTGACGTGGATAGAGAACTGGTTGGCAGACAGGAAGCAGAGAGTCGGGATAAACGGGTCCTTTTCAGAATGGCAGGCAGTGACTAGTGGGGTGCCGCAGAGCTCAGTGCTGGGACCAGAGCTATTTACAATATGCATTAATGATTTAGATGAAGGAATTTAGTGTAATATCTCCAAGTTTGTAGATGACACTAAGCTGGGTGGTGGTGTGAGTTGCGAGGAGGACGCCAAGAGGCTGCAGGGTGACTTGGACAGGTTAGGTGAGATGGCAGATGCAGTATAATGTGGATAAATGTGAGGTTATCCACTTTGGGAGCAAAAACACGAAGGCAGAATATCTGAATTGCATCAGATTAAGAAAATAAGAAAAGGGGCGGTGCAACGAGATCTGGGTATCATGGTACATCAGTCATTGAAAGTTGGCATGCAGGTACAGCAGGCGATGAACGCGGCAAATGGTATGTTGGCCTTCATAGCTGGGGATTTGAGTATAGGAGCAGGGAGGTCTTACTGCAGTTGTTCAGGGCCTTGGTGAGGCCTCACCTGGAACATTGTGTTGAGTTTTGGTCTCCTAATCTGAGGAAGGATGTTCTTGCTATTGAGGGAGTGCAGCAAAGGTTCACCGGACTGATTCCCAGGATGGCAGGACTGACATATGAGAGACTGGATCGACTGGGCCTGTATTCACTGGAGTTTAGAAGGATGAGGGGGGATCTCAAAGAAACATATAACATTCTAACAGGACTGGACAGGTTAGATGCAGGAAGAATGTTTCCGATGTTGGGGAAGTTCAGAACCAGGGGATACAGTCGAAGGATAAAGGGTAAGCCATTTAGGACTGAGATGAGGAGAAACTTCTTCACTCAGAGTTGTTAACCTGTGGAATTCCCTACCGCAGAGAGTTGTTGATGCCCGTTCGTTAGATATATTCCAGAGGGAGTTAGATATGGCCCTTATGGCTAAAGGGATCAAGGGATATGGAGAGAAAGCAAGAAAGGGGTAGAGGTGAATGATCAGTCATGATCTTACTGAATGGTGGTGCAGGCTCGAAGGGCCGAATGGCCTACTGCTGCACCTATTTTCTATGTTTCTATGATGAAACATATAAAAATTGAGGGCGTGTCAGGGTAGATGCAGAGAGGATGTTTCCCTCGTGGGAGAATCTAGAACTAGGAGGCACAGTTTCAGAATAAGGGGTCACCCATTTAAAACAAAAATGGAGGAGGAATTTCTTCTCTCAGAGGGTCGTGAATCTTTGGAATTCTATACCCCAAAGAGCTGTGGAGGCTGGGTCATTGAATATATTTAAGGTGGAGTTGGACAGATTTTTGAACAATAAGGGAGTCAAGGGGTATGGGGAGAGGGCAGAGAAGAGAAGTTGAGGCCAAGAAATCAGATCAGCCATGATCTTATTGAATGGCGGAGCAGGCTCGAGCGGCCAAATGGCCTACTCCTGCTCCTATTTCTTATGTTTATGTTCTTATGTTAGGTCACTGAGGGTAGCAAGGCTTGAAATTGTTTAGGTATTGGTCACAATCTTCCAATCCTCATTAGATATGGGGGTGGTGCCGAAGGACTGCACTGCAAATGTTGCACCCCTATTTAAAAAAGGGAAGAGTGATAAACTTGGCAACTACAGGCCAGTCAGCTTATCGTCGGTGGTGGGGAAACCTTTAGAGACAATAGTACAGGACAAAATGAATTGGTATTTGGAAAAGTATGGGCCAATAAATGAAAGTTAGCATGGATTGGTTAAAGGCAAATTGTGTTCGACTAACTTGATTGAGTTCTTTGATGCAGTAATGGAGAGGATTGGTGACGGTTTATTTTGTGTTCAAATGCTATTTGATAAAGCACCACATAATAGCACTTTCTTTTCCCCACAGTGAGTTTTTTTTTACGCAGTGAGTGATTAGGATCTGGAATGCACTGCTTGAAAGGGTGGTGGAAGCAGATTCAATTGTAAGTCATAAGGGAATTGGATAAATACTTGAAGGGAAAACATTACAGGTCTATCAGGAAAGTGCAGGGGAATGTAACTAATTGGATAGTTCTACCAAAGAGCCAACAACAGGCATGATGGGCTGAACACCCTCCTTCTGTGCTGTACCAATCTATGAATCCAAGAGGTGAGCTTGAACGAGACAGCGTGAGCGAGCGTGCGAGAGAGCACAAGCGAGAGGAATACATAGGCTATACAACACAGGAACAGGCCATTCATCCCAACCAGTCCATGCCTGTTTTTATGCTCCACTCGAGCCTTCTCCCTCATATGCTTGTCTAGCCTCCCCTTAAATGCATCTATACTACTCACTTCAATCACTCCCTGTGGTAGCGAGTTCCAAATTCTCAGCAATCTTTGGGTAAAGAATATTCTTCTGAATTTCCTATTGGATTTCTTGGTGACTATCTTATATTGTATATGTATATGTAAACCTTTCATAATTTTAAAGACCTCTATTGGCTCAGCCCTCAGCCTTCTTTTTTTCCCAAAGAGAAAAGAGACACAGCCTGTTCATCCTTTCCTGATATGTATACCCTCGCATTTCTAGTATCATGCTTGTAAATCTTCTCTGTACCCTCTCCAGTGCCTCTATATCCTTTTTATAATATGGCGACCAGAACTGTACGTAATACTCCAAGGGCTAGACTTTTTACTTACAGTTACCGCCTGTATCTTGGCGGTATGAACTTCTCAACTTTTCAATACCGCCCGAATACCACTAATTTCCAAAGCCGCTATTTCGGCTTCCCCCCCGCCCCCCCGGCAGTAGCGATAGTGGGCGGGCGGGAGCGGTATACTTTCCTCGTGTAAGGCCGGCATCCTTGACAACGGCCTTACTGCGCATGTGCTTTTTTCCTTCTTTTTACCACGATTCATAGATCAAAAGGTCAGCCCACGTATGTGCAGAGAGAAAGAGAAAGCGAGAGAAAGCGAGAGAAAGCGAGAGAAAGCGAGAGAAAGCGAGAGAAAGCGAGAGAAAGCGAGAGAAAGCGAGAGAAAGCGAGAGAAAGCGAGAGAAAGAGCAGAGGAAAAATCGTCTAGCAGCTTGTTTTATAAGCTTATGTTTGCAGCTCTCGTGTACCTATATCTTTGATTGTATACAATAGCATACTATATTGTACACACTATTGTACCATCATACCACTATACATAAAAATTATTTTTAAATATTCTAAAATGGACATTGAAGATCAGTTGATGGTCGAGGTAAAGGTAGGAGGGAGGAAGAGGGCAAAGAGATCTACCATGGACGCCCAAGCTATCTTGGTGCACGAAGTAAAGGCATGGTGGGATTAACTGATCCAAGGTGGTCATGGTGGTCATCCCAGCCCGCCCGTATATCAGGTTGCCCAGGTCCATCAGGGGCCAGTCCAGTGCCGCAAGCGCTGGGACGACCTTGTTTCTGCCACGAAAGTAATAACTTTAATCATGCACTCATTACTTAAAATGTAAAACTGCCATTCTGATTTTGATAATCTTGGTAAAATTGTTGTTATACATTATCAACGATGTTATTATATTGTTTTCCATAATTAGTAAGATGTGTTCATCAAGCATCATTAATGGGACAGTGTTGAAAGGCATGGGGGTGGGTAATTGTGGATGTTTATCTGTGAGGATTACAAAGGTATGAGGGCTGAGTTGGCTAAAGTAGACTGGGAAAATAGACTAAAGTATGGGACGGTTGATGAGCAGTGGCAGACATTTAAGGAGATATTTCATAACTCGCAACAAAAATAGATCCGAATGACAAGGAAAGACTAAGAGAAGGGATAACCATCCGTGGCTAACTAAGGAAATAAGGGAGGGTACCAAATTGAAAACAAAGGCTTACAATGTGGCCAAGAGTAGTGGGAGGCCAGAGGATTGGGAAATTTTTTAAAGCCAGCAGAGAACTAAAAATATGATTAAAAGAGGGAAGATAGATCAAAGTAAACTAGCACGAAATATAAAAACAGATAGTAAGAATTTCGATAGGTACATAAAAAGGAAAAGAGTGGCTAAAGTAAATTTTGTATTGGTCTTCACAGAAGACACGAAAAACAGCCCAATAGTGGATAATCAAGGGGCTATAGGGAGGGAGGAACATATTATCACTAATGTAGTAGTACGAGGTAAAATAATGGGACTAAAGACAGACAAGTCCCCTGGACCTGATGGCTTACATCCTAGGGTCTTGAGAAGTGGCAGCAGAGATAGTGGATGCATTGGTTGTAATCTACCAAAAGTTTGGGGCGGTCCCAGCGGATTGGAAAACCGCAAATGTAACATCCCTAATTAAAAAAGGAGGCAGACCAAAGGTTAAATCATGTTTGACAAATTTGCTGGAGTTCTTTGAAGATGTAACAGAGTGGATTAAAGGGGAACCAGTGGATTTGGTGTATTTGGATTTCCAGAAGGCATTCGATAAGATGCCACACAAGAGGTTGCTGTACAAGATAAAAGCTCAAGGGGTTGAGGGGTAATATATTAGCATGGATTGGCTAACTAACAGAAAACAGAGAGTCGGGATAAATGGGTCATTTTCCAGTTGGCAAACAGTGATTGATGGGGTGCCGTAGGGATCGGTGCTGGGTCCTCAACTATTTATAATCTATATGAATGACTTGGATGAAGGGACCCTGTAATGTAGCCAAGTTTGCTGATGATACAAAGATAGGTGGGAAAGGAAATTGTGAGGAGGACACAAAAAATCTGCAAAGGAATATAGATAGGCTAAGTGAGTGTGCAAAAAATTGGCAGATGGAGTATAATGTGGGAAAATGTAAGGTTATCCACTTTGGCAGAAATAATAGAAAAGCAAATTGTAATTTAAATGGAGAAAAATTGCAAAGTACTGCATGAAACACAAAAAGTTAGTATGCAGGTACAGCAAATAATCAGGAAGGGAAATGGAATGTTGGCCTTTATTGCAAGGGGGAAGAGAGCATAAAAGCAGAGAAGTCCTGCTACAACTGTACAGGGTATTGGTGAGGCTACACCTGGAGTACTGTGAACAGTCTTGGTCTTTTAAGGAAGGATATTACTTGCATTGGAGTCTGTTCAGAGAAGGTTCACTGGGTTGATTCCAGAGATGAGGGGGTCGACTTATGAGGATAGGTTGAGTAGGTTGGGCCTATACACATTAGTGATCTTATTTAAAATATATAAAATAATGAGGGGGCTCGACAAGGTGGCTGCAGAGAGGATATTTCTACTCATAGGGGAAACTAAAACTAGGGGACATAGTCTTAGAATAAGGGGCCGCCCATTTAAAATTGAGATGAGGAGAAATTTCTTCTCTCAGATGGCTGTAAATCTATGGCATTCTCTGCCCCAGAGAGCTGTGAAGGCTGGGTCACTGAATATATTTAAGGCAGAGAGACACAGATTTTTGAGTGATAAGCGAGTAAAGGGTTATGGGGAGCAGGCAGGGAAGTGAATCTGAGTCCATGATCAGATCAGCCATGATCTTATTGAATGGCGGAGCAGGGTCAAGAAGCCAAATAGCCTACTCCTGCTCCTATCTCTGATGTTCTTATGTGTGCTGCATCACATGCATGCTAATGGTGCATTAATGAGTCAGTGTTGATAGGCATTGGGGATGGGTACGAGTCCTTGGGCAATTATCTTATACCATGCTATTTTCATTTTCAGAAAAAAAAAAATCGCCTTCAATAGGTGAGCGTTGGCGCACTGAAGGAGGGCTGGCAGAGCTGGAAAAACTCATGGATCTGGAAGAGCGGGCTGCAGCCCTCACAGGGGCACATGATCGCTCGGCCATCTGTGGGGATGCAGGTCCGGTGTTGGTGCCATGTAGGTCACGCATAATCCCCAGGCCGTGCAGCGTTCATGTAATATGGGTATGTGAACGTAATATATAAATGATGCCAAGTGATGTAATATAATGCTGGGACCATCATGAAATCTTCTTATAATGCCATGCAGTTTCTGTTCATGTTCATTGCATGTAGCGTCACTCGGTGATATATAATGCAGTAATGTTGCTCCTTTACATATGTCTGCACATTGCAAGTTGTTAAAATGTCACACTGACCTTCCCGCCCTTCCCCTTCTGCTCACCTCTTCGGTTATGCTTTCTAGCCAGGCAGGGCTTAAACTTAACTCTCACCATTCAAGCAAAGCGTTCATTTATGAGCTACTAACCTAACAGTTTTGCTGCTGTGTAACTACCACGGGGCTTCTCCTGGCTGTAGGGATGGGTGGTATTATGGGTTCATCGCCAAGTTCCTCCTTATCCTCCTCTTCCGCTTCTTCCTCTGCCTCGTCCCCTCTGTCCTGAGGTGGTCCTGCAGCAGTCCCCTGTGGCAATTCCTGTCCCCTCTTAATAGCCAAGTTGAACAACATGCAACTCACCACAATGAACTCCGCAACTTGCTCAGGGTGGTATTGTAGGCTGCCTCCAGAGTGGTCCATGCATCTGAAGCGCTGCTTCAGCACTCCAATTGTCTTTTTGACGATATTGCATGTGGCTATTATTGTATCAATGCTCGGCATCTGACTGGGGCTTACGGAGAGGGGGGGGGGGGCGGTCAGAGCCAAGATGCGAGGCCGTATCCTTTGTCACCAAACATCCAGCATTGACCTTGTGGCTGACTCTTAAAGGTCAGAGACAATGCTCTGACGCAAGATGAGTGCAGCAGGAATGCTCCCTCGAAAATTGGCATTTACTGCCATGATTATTTGCTTGTGGTCGACAACAAGCTGCACGTTCAGGGAGTGGAATCCCTTTCGGTTCTGAAACACCTCTTCATCCTCTAAAGGTGCTCGCAGGGCGATGTGCATACAGTCTATTGCCCCTGGACCTTAGTGAAGTTTGCTATTCTCGAGAAACCCAAAGCCCTCTCACTCTGTGCCTCTTTGATCATTGGGAAGTTGATAAAATCAAACCTTCGTGCGTAAAGCGCTTCTGCCACCTGCCGAATGCAGCAATGTGTGGCGTGCTGAGAGATGCAGCAAATGTCACCAGCTGATGCCAATGCAGAGAATGAAAGTGCCAGTCACCTTAGCCTCAACGGGCAGTGCTGTCCTGATGGTGCTGGTAGGCTGCAGGTCTCCCTTAATTAGCTGGCATATCTCATTGATGACCCCTTTTCGGAAGCGCAGCCTTCTAACGCATGTGTTATCGGACAAGTCCAGGTATGATCCTTTATCCCTGTAAATGCCTTGGGTGTAAGGTCTCCTCCTGCTCAGCAGTCTGCCACCTCTGGGCATATAATGCTCTTCGATGAACCTTCTTCCAGCTCTATTCTGCAGCATGTAATTAGTTAGCAATATTGGCTGAGAAATTGCAGGCCACATTCCTTTAAAAGACCTCCAAACGGTCAAAAATTATTTAATTTTCCTTAAACAACCAAAAAAGTAATCCAGATAGACTACTATCCCCTCAGATTATGAGCATTAATTTAAAAAACCCTTAAAATCCACACAAATTATTTTAATGCTCCCTCCAACTTGAAACAGCCTTTTCTTCAAGGCCATCCGTTTTGAAACATGCCGTCCATACCACTGGGTTATGGTCAGGTAAGTACAGCATTTTCAGGGCGGTACATTATGCCGGCGGTAATTTGGGCGGCATTTGGACGAATTGCCAAATTTAGCACCAGGCAGCAATATTTACGGTGCAGTTCCATTTACCGCTGGTGGCAATAGGCTGCCGAAATTACCACTGGCGATATACGAGTGGTAAGTGGGCACTAGTTTCCACTTAAAGCAATTAATGGACGGTAATGGCTTACAAAACAGAAAGTGGGCAGTAAGTTGCCGAAAGTCTAGCCCCAAGTGTGTTCTAACCAAGGTTCGATACAGGTTTAGCATAATTCCCTACTTTTCAATTCTGTATCTCCAGAAATAAACCCGAGTGTTTGGTTTGTTTTTCTTATGGCCTTGCTAACCTGTGTCGCAACTTTCAGTGATGTGTATTTGTAATCAGAGTTCCCTTTATTCCTCGTCATACCTGGACTTGTCCGATAACACGTGCGTTAGAAGGCTGCGCTTTCGAAAGGGGGTCATCAATGAGATATGCCAGCTAATTAAGGGTGACCTGCAGCCTACCAGCACCATCAGGACAACACTGCCCGTTGAGGTTAAGGTGACTGGCACTTTCATTCTCTGCATTGGGCTCCTTTCAGGCATCAGCTGTCAACATTTGCTGCATCTCTCAGCACGCCACACATTGCTGCATTCGGCAGGTGACAGAAGCGCTTTACGCTTATGGCGGAGAGGTGGTGTTGGCGCGGATACATGACCTCATCTCTCTCATCTGGAGGGAGGAGAGCATGCCGGGAGATCTCAGAGAAGCAGTGATTGTGATCATTTTTAAAAAGGGGGACAAGTCCGACTGCGGCAACTACAGGGGAATCTCCCTGCTTTCAGCCACTGGGACAGTTGTCGCTCGAGTTCTCCTCAATCGTCTTCTCCGTGGCCGAGGAGCTCCTCCCGGAATCACAATGCGGATTTCGTCCCCTACGGGGCACAACAGACATGATCTTTGCAGCGCGCCAGTTGCAGGAAAAATGCAGGGTGCAGCGCCAGCCTTTATACATGGCCTTTGATACTGTCAACCGTGAGGGTCTATGGAGCGTCCTCCTCAGTTTCGGATGCCCCCAAAAGTTTGTCAACATCCTTCGCCTGCTTCACGATGACATGCAGGCCGTGATCCTTACCAACGGATACATTACAGACCCAATCCAAGTCCGGACCGGGGTCAAACAAGGCTGCGTTATCGCTCCAACCTTCTTCTCAATCTTCCTCGCTGCCATGCTCCACCTCACAATCAACAAGCTCCCCGCTGGAGTGGAATTAAATTACAGAACCAGTGGGAAGCTGTTTAATCTACGCCGCCTCCAGGCTAGGTCCAAGATCACCCCAACCACTGTCACTGAGCTGCAGTATGCGGACGATGCCTGCGTCTGTGCACATTCAGAGGCTGAACTCCAGGATATAGTCAATGTATTTACTGAGGCATATGAAAGCATGGGCCTTACGCTTAACATCCATAAGACAAAAGTCCTTCACCAGCCTGTCATCACCGCACAGCACTGCCCTCCAATCATCAAGATCCACGGCACGGTCCTGGACAACGTGGACCATTTTCCATATCTTGGGAGCCTCTCATCATTGATGCGGAGATTCAGCATCGCCTCCAGTGCGCCAGTGCAGCCTTCGGCCGCCTGCGGAAAAGAGCATTTGAAGACCAGGTCCTCAAATCTACCAACAAACTCATTGTCTACAGGGCTGTAGTAATACCCGCCCTCCTGTATGGGTCTGAGGCATGGACGACGTACAGAAGGCACCTCAAGTCGCTGGAGATATATTACCAACGATGTCTCCGCAAGATCCTGCAAATCCCCTGGGAGGACAGGCGCACCAACATCAGTGTCCTCGACCAGGCTAACATCCCCAGTATTGAAGCATTGACCACACTCATCAACTTCGCTGGGCAGGCCACATAGTACACATGCCAGATACAGGACTCCCTAAGCAAATGCTTTATGCGGAGCTCCTTCATGGTAAACGAGCCAAAGGAGGACAGCAGAAATGTTATAAGGACACCCTCAAAGTCTCCCTGGTAAAGTGCGACAACACCACTGACACCTGGGAGACCCTGGCCGCAGACCACCCGAGGTGGAGAAAGTCCATCTGGGAGGGCGTTGAGCTCTAAGTCTCGATGCAAGAAGCATGAAGAGGCCAGGCGCAGGCAGCAGAAGGAGGAGCGCGCGGCAAACCAGCCCCACCCATCCCTTCCCTCGACGAATGTCTGTCCCACTGTAACAGAGTCTGTGGCTCCCGTATCGGACTGTTCAGCCATCAAAGAACTTACCTTTGGGAGTGGAAGCAAGTCCTCCTCGATTCCGAGTGACTACCTATGATGATGATGATGTTCTCCACCCCACCTAGACTCTCACCCTCCAAGAATTAAGTGACCTCCCTTATTCTTCCTAACAAAATGTAATACCTCAGATTTATCTGTGTTGAACTTAATTTGCCAATTATGTGCCCATTCTGCAAATTTATGTTCTCCTGTAATTTGTTGCAGTCCTCCTCAGTATTGACTATCCCCCTCAATTTGGTGTCATTCACAAATTTAGAAATTGTGTGTTTGATTCCAAAGTCTAAAGCATTAATATAAATTGTGAACAACAGTGGTTCCAACACTGATCCTTGTGGAACACCACCACCCACCTTCTGCCACTGTGCTTTGTCTTGAAGCTAGCACACTATCCATTCTGCTACTTGTCCCCTGACTCCACATTCTCTGACCTTGTTCATCAGTCTATTTTTATGGGGTACCTTATCAAAGGCCTTTTGAAAATCTAGATAAATTACATCTACTGCATTACCATTGTCTACTCTCTCCGTTACCTTTCAAAAAATTCAATGAGGTTAGTCAAGCAAGACTTTCCCTTTTGAAATCCATACTGATTATATTTTGGTTTCTAGATGTTCTTTATTTTCCTTTAGTAGGGATTCCATTATTTTTCCTACCACCAATGTTAAGCCAATGAGTCTATAATTGTCTGGACATGTTCCATCCCTCATCTTAAATATAGGCATTACATTAGCTATCCACCAGTCCTCTGGCACTACACCTTTTCAAACGAATTAATAAAGGTGTGTATTAATGCCTCTGCTATCTCTTCCCTAGATTCTTTTAAAGTGCGTGGATGCAATGCATCCGGACCAAGGGTTTTATCTCAGAGTTTATTCCTTTTTTATAAAGAGAGAGAAGAGGCGAGCTTGCGAGCATGCCGGGGGCACGCGGCGAGGGCGCCAGAGGGAAGAGGTGAGTTAAATCTACAAAGCATCAACAACAACCATGGAACTGTATATAGCCCTTGCCACCCTGGTTGATGGACCCTGGCAAACAACATCATGAGCAGGTGGTGAAACTATACCAACTGTATCCACCAGCAAAGCATCAGGGTGACGTCGACAGGCACACTTGGCACCATGACAGGACTACTACTGTTGCATACTCAGGGGGGAGCTGCCCTGCTCCTCTTCGAATAGTGCCATTGGATCTTTTACATGCACCTGATGAAACAAAGTTGTGGCTGTGATCACGATACTCCTGCGATTTTCGTTTGAACTACCGTGTCAAATTGCTTTGATTATAATTAGGTGGAGCAATGTGCCCTGAACAGACAGCTACCTGTGCAGACACTGCAACCGATTAAACCTCCGCATGTTAATACTTGCATAAGAGAAAAGGTGATTGATCTTGTTTCGGGTTTTACAGAGCAATGTTATCCATTGAACAAATGAAAAATAATCACTCAGCATGTGCAAGCAACCAGAGGAGACTGGAAATGAAACAATCTGGATGTCATGTATCTTACATTATTATATATAACTGTATCCCAACATGCTATACATGACTGTAATAAGATATGACCTGTAACCACCAGCATACCACTGGGGGTGCACTGGCAAGAGACAGGTATATAAGCAGAGGTCTCAGGCAAGTGCAGCATTCCAGAGCTGTGAAATAAAAGGTGCAGGTCCAGAGTGACCTTGACTTCGCCTACATGCCTCGTGTGAATCTGTACTGAGGGGACAGGACTTTACAGTGGCAACGGGTTAGGGGATTACAGAATCCACAGAATGGCGAACAACGGATCAGATGAAAAGTACAATGCGGGAGACAATTGGGAGGACTTTATAGAAAGGCTCCAGCAAAGCTTTGTAACCAAAGACTGGTTAGGCGACGAAACGGCAGACAAGAGAAGAGCCCATCTCTTGACCAGCTGTGACTCGAAAACATACGCTTTAATGAAGGATCTGTTGGCACCTGTGAAACCAGCAAGTAAGTCGTTTGAAGAATTGAGCCCACATGTAAGAGACCACCTGAAGCCAGCGAGCAGCCTACACATGGCCAGACACAGGTTCTACAACTACAGACGCTGTGTGGGCCAGAGCATACCCGACTTCGTGGCAGAACTTCGGAGGTTGGCTAGTTTATGTGAGTTCTCCGATGAACTGAGGAGAGAAATGCTGAGAGACTTTTTCATTGAAGGAATAGGGCATGCAGGCATATTCCGAAAGCTCACAGAGACCAAGAACCTGACCTTAGAGGCAGCAGTACTGGTTGCACAGACATTCTTGGTAGGGGAAGAAGAAACGAGGTTGATTTACAATGCAGGTACGTCAACTAACGAAATAATGGAACAATGAGTTCACAGCATTAGAAAAGCTGCTACCCCCACACAGACAAAACCGGCAGAACAGGCTTTCGACAGCAAGCAGTGGCAACAGAAGCCATCAAGTGCCACAGGAACGGCCGTTCACACCTCATCAACCCACAATGCGAGCAATCAACTACAAACTGAGAGAAGCTCAAGAGAGATCAGCCAGACGCAGCTCATTCTTTGCAAGCAGTCTGTGCTGGAGTGTGGGGGTAGGCACTCATCAAGGGAATGTTGATTTCAGCAGGCTGTTTGCAGGAATTGTGAATATACAGGGCATTTGGCCCGCATGTGCAAAGAAACGGCAGCTCGGCTGGTATACGAATCGGATGGGTCGGAAAGCGGACCAGAAGACGGTGGGGACAATACCCGGGACACCGATGCACAGCGTGTCAACACGATCAATGGCCACTGCTCCTACGACAGGACGCCTCCTATAATGATGAGGGTCCTACTCCATGGGATATCTGTCAACATGGAGCTGGATACAGGAGCGAGTCAATCTCTCATGGGCGCTCAACAATTTGAACAACTGTGGCCGCATAAAAGAGACAGAGCAAAACTCAAGGGTCGACACCAAACTAAGGACCTATACCAAAGAAATCGTACCAATCCTCGGCAGCGCCATGCTCTCCGTCACACAAAAAGGGACAGTGAACCGACTTCCCCTGTGGATTGTCCCCGGAGACCCCCCCAGCACTGCTGGGGAGAAGCTGGCTGGCAAAACTAAACTGGAAATGGGATGATGTCCATGCTATGTCATTAGAGGAACGGACTTCCTGCTCAACAGTTATAAAGCGATTTGAATATCTTTTTGAGCCAGGCATGGACACTTTCAAAGGAGCCAAAGTCAAAATCTACATCACACAGGATGCTAGACCGGTCCATCACAAGGCCAGAGCTGTACCCTATGTGATGAGGGAAAAGATTGAACACGAACTAGAGGGGCTTCTGCGGGAAGACATTATATCACCTGTGGAATTTAGCAACTGGGCAAGTCCCATCGTCCCAGTCATGAAGCCTGATGGATCCGTACGAATCTACCATAAACAGAGTCTCCCTACAGGACCAGTACCGGCTGCCCAGAACGAAGGACTTATTTGCCACATTCGCTGGAGGTAAACTTTTCTCAAAATTAGACCTCACATCTGCGTATATGACGCAAGAATTGACCGAGGAATCCAAGCTACTCACCACCATCAACACACAGCGAGGCCTTTTCATGTACAATCGATGCCCATTCGGCATCAGGTCGGCAGCTGCCATATTCCAGCGCAACATGGAGAGACTGCTCAAGTCCATCCCGGGGACGGTTGTATTTCAAGACGACATACTTATCACGGGCAGGGACACCGATTCCCATCTCCGTAATTTGGAGGAAGTACTAAAGCGGTTGGATCGGGTAGGCCTACGAGTCAAGAAATCCAAGTGCCTGTTCCTCGCACCCGAGGTTGAATTTTTGGGCAGAAGGATTGCCACTGATGGAATCCGCCCAACAGAGTCCAAAACAGAAGCAATTCGCCTGGCACCCAGGCCCCGGAATGTCTCAGAACTGCGTGCCTTTCTCGGGCTACTCAATTACTTTGGGAACTTTATGCAGAACTTAAGCACGCTGCTGGAGCCTCTCCACGTGCTACTCAGGAAGGGGTGCGATTGATTTTGGGGGGACACCCAGGAACGCGCCTTCAATAAGGCATGCAACCTTCTGTGTTCCAACAGTGTTTTAACTTTCTTTGACCCAGGTAAAAAGCTAGTTCTCACATGCGATGCGTCAGTGTATGGGGTCGGGTGCGTTTTGCAACATGTCAATAGTGCGGGCAAATTACAACCCACAGCTTATGCCTCCAGGTCACTTTCGTGGGCGGAGCGCAGGTACGGAATGGTAGAGAAGGAGGCGCTCGCGTGCGTGTACGGTGTCAAAAAGATGCACCAATACCTTATCAGGGCCAAGTTCGCGTTAAGAAACCGACCACAAGCCCCTCACGTCCCTCCTATCCGAGAGCAAGGCAATAAACGCCAACGCCTCGGCGCGAATTCAACTGTGGGCACTCATGCTGGCGTCCTACGACTATACCATAAGGCACAGACCAGGCACAGACAACTGTGCCGACGCGCTCAGCAGGCTATCCCTGGCGACCACGGAAGGGTCTGATGAACAGGACTGTGAGATGGTCATGGCAATCAATGCCTTTTGAGTCCACAGGTTCGCCCATGGCGGCTCGCCAAATCAGAGCCTGGACGGCCAGCGACCCCATGTTATCCTTAGTAAAAAGATGTGTCCTAACCGGTGACTGGGCAGAGGCTCGCGATGCCTGCCTCGAGGAATTAAAACCCGTTCACAGGCGCATGCTATCACTACAAGCAGACTGCCTGATGTGGGGCAGCCGAGTAGTCATGCCTCTGCGAGGCAGAGAGGCATTTGTCCGGGAGCTCAACCGCGAGCACCCGGGGATCGTTCTCATGAAGGCCATAGCCAGATCCCACGTCTTGTGGCCTGGTATTGACGTGGACTTGGAGCTCTGCGTCCGAAGGTGTACCATTTGTGCCCAACTCAGCAATGCCCCCAGGGAGGCTCCACTGAGCCCCTGGCCTACCAAACCGTGGTCGCGGGTGCACGTAGACTATGCGTTCCCATTCATGGGCAAAATGTTCCTCGTAGTTGTAGATGCATTTTCAAAGTGGATCGAATGCACCATTTTAAACTCGAGCACAACCTCCACCACTGTGGAGAGCCTCGCAACCATGTTTGCAAGGCACGGAATCCCTGACATATTAGTCAGTGACAATGGTCCGTGCTTCACCAGCGCAGAATTCCAAGACTTTATAATTGACCACGGCATAAATCACGTCAAGACGGCACCGTTCAAGCCGGCCTCCAACGGCCAGGCGGAGAGAGCAGTGCAAATCATTAAACAAGGCATGCTTAAAATCCAAGGTCCCACGCTGCAGGGTCGCCTGTCCCGACTGCTGTTGGCATACAGATCTCGTCCGCACTCACTGACTGGGATTCCCCCCTGCGCAACTGTTGATGAAAAGCACTTTAAAACAAGGCTCTCATTAATCCTCCCAGACATGCACGAAATCGTTGAGGCAAAGCGCCATAAGCTGACTGAGTACCATGACAGAATTTCGAGGGGGGAGATGGAATGAGATAGGGGACAAAGTGTTTGTACTAAACTATGCCAGGGGTCCCAAATGGATTGCAGGGACTGTAACAGGCAAGGAAGGAAACAGGCTACTGGCAGTACAAATGGACAATGGCAAAACCTGCCGGAGGCATGTAGACCAAGTCAAAAGCAGATTTACCAACAGCACTGCGGAACCAGAGGCAGACTACAATGTGGAACTTGCACCACACCTGGTGGACAGACAGAGGGAACAACCTGAGGAAAGGGCAATCCCAACAGACAGCCCAGGCGAGTCAACAACAATCACACCAATCGAAACAGATAGCCCAGGCGAGATACCAGCAACCACACCCAAAGAAAAACAGACAACAAGGCAAACAACTGAACCACAACTCAGACGCTCCACGCGAGAGCATAGACCACCTGAGAGACTGAACTTATAAAGACAATAAGACCTTGGGGGAGGGTGATGTCATGTATCTTACATTATATATAACTATATCCCAACATGCTATACATGACTGTAATAAGATATGACCTGTAACCACCAGCATACCTTACCCACCAGGGGTGCACTTGCAAGAGACAGGTATATAAGGACAGGTCTCAGGCAAGTGCAGCATTCCAGAGCTGTGAAATACAAGGAGCAGGTCCAGAGTGACCTTGACTTCACTACATGCCTCGTGTGAATCTGTACTGAGGGGGCAGGACTTTACACAATCCAACCATCCTCTAGAATTCTATCTATATAAGGAGTCCATATCTTCAGCAACAAGTCCTTTTATTCTTGGATATAAAAGCTCCCAAAGCACAAGATGGTGGTTTGCTACACACAGCCAAAAGTCCTGGAGTCTCCAAGTTTACATAGGATTACATAGGATATACGGCACATAAACAGGCCATTCGGCCCAACCAGTCCATGCCGGCGTTTATGTTCCACTCAGCCTCCTCCTATCTTTCCTCATCTAAATCGATCCACATTATCCTCTATTCCCTTCTCCCTCATATGCTTCTATAGCCTCCCCTTCTTGGACATGGAGGGCACATCCTATTCCTGCTCAATCTATGCAGTAATCACTTTATATCCATCATTTATCACCTTGAAAGTAGCCATGAGATTGTGATTTGGCTGCCCGAGTTTTGACTTGAACTTGAAATCGAGTTGGATCTACTACAGGAGCATTATTAAAAGCTCAACCCGCTCCCAGTAAGTGATTTTTCTATGTGCCAGTGGTGTCCCAACATTCCGGTTTCAAAAGCTGCGTAGATTTATATCATGAAGCCTCGGGCCACATGCAAGGCTGAAATTCCATTAATTTGTATCTACTGATTGAAGATTATACACCAGCACTCTTAACAGCCCTTCCCAAATCACCCGATCCACAAAATTAAAACTTGACATACTGAGGGAGAAACATCAAACAAATTTAACTCATCTGTCTGGGTTTCAAGAACTAAACTGCATGGACTCGTGGGCTACATTTGGGCCATGGACCACAATTTGAAGACTCACTATGTACATCCTTCCTTGCCTGCTGTGCAAATATGTTAAATACTGGATACCTCACGATTGATTACAAGGCAGTGGCCAAATGGTGAGGTGAAAATGGCTTTCTGTATAAGTGAGGTTGGAGCAGTTCCAAGTCAAATCATTTTATTCACAAACTAAGATTTCAGCCTTAAAAACTTTTTTTTTTAAATTAAAGACTTCTTTCTATTCTGGAGCAGATATTATAATGGGGCATCGATTTCTAGGGCACTCCATTAGATAAATCTCCACTACTTCCTCAACGTGAAATCACTCCCGTAACTAGTACCTGCTGCTTCCTCTCATTCATCCAATTCTTTAACCATCACGTTTTGCATAGGAAACCCACTCCACCCTCCTCCACTGTCTTTCCTCTGGTCTGCATCCATTGTACTGCACTACCCTGGCTCCATTAGTAACTATCCCAACAAGCTCAGCACATCTCCTGCCATAGCTTCTCTCAAGCCCACATGGTCACCATCAGCACCAAGCACTCTAAAATTAGGTACTAATTAGCAAAGGGATGTCAGGCTCAGGAGATGTATGGAGTGGAGTGCTTCAGGGATCATTGTTGGGTCCCTGTTTCTAACCTACATAAATAATTGGAATTCAGAAATGCAAAATATGTTGGCTCCACCTTTGGCTCATTTCTTTTCTTCGTCTACTTCTTCCACTTCTCAACCATTTCAATGCTTTGGCATCAATTTCTGGATGCGCGCGAATGTTTTTCAATTCGACACTGGCAAGACCAAAGCCATCCTGTTTGGCTTCCAATGAAACCTTGGCACCTTAGCCCCTGATTCTATCCTTCTCCTTAGCTACCAGGAACTCCTATTTCCATTTTGGCAACATTACCCATCTCCACTCCCTAATGATGTTGAATGCCCTATCCCTGCGTCGGTCACCTCAAGATTTGATTACTCCAACATACTGATTGTTGCACTCCTGAATTCTGTCCTTCACAAATTGCAACTTGTCCACAATTTCATGACACACAACTTATGCAATACCAACTTCTGCTGCCCCATCCCATCTATCCTTGCCAGCCTTTGGTTTCTCAACATTACCAATTCCAAAATCCCTGTCCTCTTCTACTGTGGCCTCACCCTTCCCTACCTCTGCAATCTTCCCCATTTCTCAGCACCCACTCTTCACTCGAGTCCTCTTTTGCATCCCTGTTCCACTGCTTAATTTTATTTTGTCTCAGTCCCAGATTCTGGAATACTCTCCCTAAAGCCCTCTGCCTTGCTGCTTCTCTCCCCTCTTTCAAAAGCAGTTTGATCCCACAATTGGTCACCAGCTCCAATCCTTCTCTCAATGCTTTGGGATGTTTTATTAAATTAAAGGCACTTTCTAAGTGCCAGTTTTAATTGCTTTAAAATTACACGATGCCTTAATTTCATGTGAAGCACTAAGACATGATAAAGTATTGCATCACTGCAATTTTGTCTTTCCATTTATAGCCACCAGTGATGTGGAATTAAACGGACTCAAGCTAAATTTTACACAGCCAGAGCAAGAGGGGAATTTTTTTTTTTTTAAACTTACTGGCCTGTGCTGGATTCAAACCAAAGCTTTAGAAGTAAGTGCAGTTTTCTAATCAGTGTACATTTTATTAAAACAAAGTCATATAAAAACTTCCAAGTTGTTTAGTGTAACACATGCAAGCCATTTAACATGCTAGTTCATGCCTCATGGATGTCTGACTCATCAGCTGAAGTCTGCATACAGTTTTGGTCTCCGTATTTAAGGAAGGATATACTTGCATTGGAAGCTGTTCAGAGAAGGTTCATTCGGTTGATTCTGGAGATGAGGGGGTTGACTTATGAAGATAGGTTGAGCCTATACCCATTGGAGTTCAGAAGAAAGAGAGGTGATCTTATTGAAACTTAAGACAATGAGGGGGCTCGACAAGAGAGGATATTTCCACTCATAAGAGAAACTAAAACTAGGGGACATAGAATAAGGGGCCACCCACTTAAGACTGAGATGAGGAGAAATTTCTTCTCAGTGGGTTGTAAATCTATGGAATTTTCTGCCCCAGAGAGCTGCGGAGGCTGGGTCATTGAATATATTTAAGTCAGAGATAGACAGATTTTTGAGCGATAAGGGAGTAAAAGGTTATGGGGAGTGGGCAGGGAAGTGGAGCTGAGTCCATGATCAGATCAGCCATGATCTTATTGAATGGCAGAACAGGCTCGAGAGGCCAAATGGCCTACTCCTGCTCCTATTTCTTATGTTCTTATGTTCCAAGTCAGAGTCAAGCCAGTAATTAGCAGGCTTCCAAGTTTCACAACTTGCAATTATGTTCAAGTTATAATTAAAATAAATAGTCAAATGTTTTTCTTCTCCAAGTGCAGAGTTTAGTTTCTGTTCTTACCAGTGATGGTTCCCGTCTCTTTTTGATCCACATTCATGGGTTTATTTTCTGGCATCACTTGTCCAAAGGCATACTGTAAAAATTCCTTTTGTAAAGGACCCCCCCCCCTCACAGACACACTGTACCAAGGCACTAGAAGATTCCTCGCTTTGGTGAATTGCACATACTATCCCATGGAATCCCCAATACAGTTGTGTAGATTCATGTTAAAGTCTTTGTTGCAGATCTCATCATATTCAATCAAGATGGAACCAAGGAAGATATTAAAAGCTGGGCTGGAGAGTCACAAAAAGATCAAGTGGAGGGAGAACGTGCATGATGTCTCTTGTATTCAAATGCAACCTGCGGCCAAAACAAAAAGTAGTGCATTTAGTATGAATTTCTTGATCTCCCCAGGCAACTCAACATCTCTAGCAGTAGAGGTAGTGCAGTTAAACTAATGCCACAATTACAAGTGGGTAATATTAAAAGGACACAACAGCTTCTTGCAGTGTAGCCTCACTTCACTATGAATGGTATCACTGACATTATACAAAAAGGAAGAAGATGATCTTTCAGTAATTGTTCCCTTTGTAACTATTATCTCACCACACAATTACATATAGGAATCAAATCATTATCATAGGCAGTCCCTCAGAATTGAGGGAAACTTGCTTCCACTCTTAACACGAGTTCTTAGGTGGCTGTACAGTCCAATACGAGAACCATAGTCTCTGTCACAGGTGGGACAGATAGTCATTGAGGGAAGGGGGTGGATGGGAAAGGTTTTCCGCATGCTCTTTCCGCTGCCTGCACTTGATGTCTGCACGCTCTCGGCGACGAGTCTTGAGGTGCTCAGCGCCATCCCGGATGAGTTTCCTCAGCCAAGGTCTCCCAGGTACCAGTGGGGATGCTGTACTTTACCAGGGAGGCTTTGAGGGTGTTCTTGTAATGTTTCCTCTGCCCACCTTTGGCTTGTTTGCCATGAAGGAGTTCCGAGTAGAGCGCTTGCTTTGGGAGTCTCGTGTCTGGCATGTGAACTATGTGGCCTGCCCAGGCTGATCAAGTGTGGTCAATGCTTCAATGCTGGGGATGTTGGCCTGGTCGAGGACGCTAACGTTGGTGCGTCTGTCCTCCCAGGGGATTTATAGGATCTTGCGGAGACATCGTTGGTGGTATTTCTCCAGCGACTTGAGGTGCCTACTGTACATGTAGCCTATAAAGGCTGTAATAAACCAGGAAAGAAAAGCCAATTATGCTACACATATACACATCTGCAGAGTTCTACTCCCGTTTTCACCCTGTGGACTGGAGCAGCTACCTCAAGACATGAAAGAAAATCCTTTGGTGCAAGTTTAGTGAGTGCCCAAGAGGTCCAATGGAGTGCGAATACTTGTCAACCTGAGCACAACACCCCACTGGAGTTATAAATTATGCAGCATCAAGCTCAAACAGCGTGCAATCCCTTAATAACCATTAACATTCACCCATATTTTTTTTTAAAATCCACATTTTGTACTGTAATCAGGAGTTTATTCGGACAATCACAATGGGAGTGACTCTAATGGTATCCATCAGTGCATCTGGAGCAAACTTCGGGGAAATTCTACATATACCACTCATACCTTTAGGTCAGTATTTTGTTCTGCGCACTTAGCATTTAGAGTACATCCAAATTGCTGACTAGTAGCTATTCAAATATTTCACGGATCTCGGGTCCCAGGGCTTCCTACCACACACGGATATTTGAAATACTGATTTCACCCCATAGATCAACATGTATACCCTCTCCCACTCCTGCCACCCTCCCAGCCGACTTCAAACTTTCTTCCCTTTGCACCAGTTCCCCAGGCCAATATACACTTGTAGAACTAGAAAAGGAATCTACTTCTGGTTGGACAAGATATGCTAACCTATACTTCAGGTGTCAGCCATAGCTGAGTGGGTAGCCAGAAGGTTGTGGGTTCACATCCCAACAGCATAGACTTGAGCACGTAAACCAGGTTGATACTTCAGTGAAGTACTAAGAGAGTGCTGCACTGTTGGAGGTGCCATTCTTCCAGGTGAGATGTTAAGCAGAGGCCCTGTCTATTCTCTCAGGTTGACAAAGATCCCATGGCAGTAAAGCAGCCTCAATCAGCATGACTGAAAAATAGATGATCTGGTCATTATCTCATTGCTGTTCACAGAACGTTGCTGTGCACAATTTGGTTGACATGTTTCCTACATTGCAACACTTCAAAATACATAATTGGCTGTGATGTGCTTTGGGATGCCTGAGGTCATGAAAGGTGCAACATAAATGCAAGTTTTTCTTTTTTGTTTCATTCTTAAATGAGTTATGCAAAAGGAATTTCCTCACTTTCCAGTGTTTAAGCTTTCAGTGAAACACTGCGATCAAATTCCAGTCAACAGAAGAACATAAGAAATAAGAGCAGGAGTAGGTCATACAGCTCCTCGAGTCTGCTCCGCCATTCAATAAGAACATGGCTGATTTTCCCGCTCAACTCCACTTCCCATCAGATCCCCATATCCCTCGACACTCAGTGCCCAAGAATAATCGATCCCAGTCTTGAATACGCTCATGCAATGAGCATCCTCAGCCCTCTGGGGTAGAGTTTTCTAAATATGCAGGGGGGGGGAGGGGGGGGCGTGGTGAGACAAGGGGGGGAGGGGCGTGGTGAGACAAGGGGGGGAGGGGGCGTGGTGAGACAAGGGGGGGAGGGGGCGTGGTGAGACAAGGGGGGAGGGGGCGTGGTGAGACAAGGGGGGAGGGGGCGTGGTGAGACAAGGGGGGGAGGGGGCGGGGTGAGACAAGGGGGGAGGGGGCGGGGTGAGACAAGGGGGGGAGGGGGGCGGGGTGAGACAAGGGGGGGGTGAGACAAGGGGGGGGGGTGAGACAAGGGGGGGGGGTGAGACAAGGGGGGGGTGGAGACAAGTGGGGGGGGGTGAGACGAGACAAGGGGGGGGGGGTGAGACAAGGGGGGGAGGGGTGAGACAAGGGGGGGGGGGTGAGACAAGGGGGGGGGTGAGACAAGGGGGGGGGGTGAGACAAGGGGGGGGGGGTGAGACAAGGGGGGAGGGGTGAACAAGGGGGGGGGTGAGACAAGGGGGGGGGGTGAGACAAGGGGGGGGGGTGAGACAAGGGGGGGGGGGTGAGACAAGGGGGGGGGGTGAGACAAGGGGGGGGTGAGACAAGGGGGGGGGGTGAGACAAGGGGGGGGGGGTGAGACAAGGGGGGGGGGTGAGACAAGGGGGGGGGTGAGACAAGGGGGGGGGGGGTGAGACAAGGGGGGGGGGGTGAGACAAGGGGGGGGGGGTGAGACAAGGGGGGGGGGGTGAGACAAGGGGGGGGGGGGTGAGACAAGGGGGGGGGGGTGAGACAAGGGGGGGGGGGGTGAGACAAGGGGGGGGGTGAGACAAGGGGGGGGTGAGACAAGGGGGGGGGGTGAGACAAGGGGGGGGGGGGTGAGACAAGGGGGGGGGGGTGAGACAAGGGGGGGGGGTGAGACAAGGGGGGGGGTGAGACAAGGGGGGGGGTGAGACAAGGGGGGGGGGTGAGACAAGGGGGGGGTGAGACAAGGGGGGGGGGTGAGACAAGGGGGGGGTGAGACAAGGGGGGGGGGGTGAGACAAGGGGGGGGGGTGAGACAAGGGGGGGGGGGTGAGACAAGGGGGGGGGGTGAGACAAGGGGGGGGGGGTGAGACAAGGGGGGGGGGTGAGACAAGGGGGGGGGGGTGAGACAAGGGGGGGGGGTGAGACAAGGGGGGGGGGGTGAGACAAGGGGGGGGGTGAGACAAGGGGGGGGGGGGTGAGACAAGGGGGGGGGGTGAGACAAGGGGGGGGGGGTGAGACAAGGGGGGGGGGGTGAGACAAGGGGGGGGGGGTGAGACAAGGGGGGGGGGTGAGACAAGGGGGGGGGGTGAGACAAGGGGGGGGGGGTGAGACAAGGGGGGGGGGTGAGACAAGGGGGGGGGGTGAGACAAGGGGGGGGGGGTGAGACAAGGGGGGGGGGGTGAGACAAGGGGGGGGGGGTGAGACAAGGGAGGAGGGGGTGAGACAAGGGAGGGGGGGGGTGAGACAAGGGAGGGGGGGGGTGAGACAAGGGAGGGGGGGGTGAGACAAGGGAGGGGGGGGTGAGACAAGGGAGGGGGGGGGTGAGACAAGGGAGGGGGGGGGTGAGACAAGGGAGGGGGGGTGAGACAAGGGAGGGGGGGGGTGAGACAAGGAGGGGGGGGGTGAGACAAGGGGGGGGGGTGAGACAAGGGGGGGGGGGTGAGACAAGGGGGGGGGGTGAGACAAGGGGGGGGGGTGAGACAAGGGGGGGGGGTGAGACAAGGGGGGGGGGTGAGACAAGGGGGGGGGGTGAGACAAGGGGGGGGGGTGAGACAAGGGGGGGGGTGAGACAAGGGGGGGGGTGAGACAAGGGGGGGGGTGAGACAAGGGGGGGGGTGAGACAAGGGGGGGGGGTGAGACAAGGGGGGGGGTGAGACAAGGGGGGGGGGGTGAGACAAGGGGGGGGGTGAGACAAGGGGGGGGGGGTGAGACAAGGGGGGGGGGTGAGACAAGGGGGGGGGGGTGAGACAAGGGCGGGGGGGTGAGACAAGGGGGGGGGGGTGAGACAAGGTGGGGGGGGGTGAGACAAGGGGGGGGGGTGAGACAAGGGGGGGGGGGTGAGACAAGGGGGGGGGGTGAGACAAGGGGGGGGGGTGAGACAAGGGGGGGGGGTGAGACAAGGGGGGGGGGTGAGACAAGGGGGGGGGGTGAGACAAGGGGGGGGGGTGAGACAAGGGGGGGGGGTGAGACAAGGGGGGGGGTGAGACAAGGGGGGGGGGTGAGACAAGGGGGGGGGGTGAGACAAGGGGGGGGGTGAGACAAGGGGGGGGGTGAGACAAGGGGGGGGGTGAGACAAGGGGGGGGGGGTGAGACAAGGGGGGGGGGTTGAGACAAGGGGGGGGGGTTGAGACAAGGGGGGGGGTTGAGACAAGGGGGGGGGTTGAGACAAGGGGGGGGGTTGAGACAAGGGGGGGGGGGTTGAGACAGAGGGGGGGGCGGTGAGACAGAGAGGGGGGGGTGAGACAGAGGGGGGGGGTGAGACAGAGGGGGGGGGTGAGACAGAGGGGGGGGGTGAGACAGAGGGGGGGGGTGAGACAGAGGGGGGGGGGGTGAGACAGAGGGGGGGTGGTGAGACAGAGGGAGGTGTGAGACAGGGGGGGTATGAGACAGGGGGGGTATGAGACAGGGGGGGCGGGGGGAGGTGAGACGGGGGTGGTGAGACAAGGGGAGGCTGGGGGGGGGGGGGCGGTGAGGCGTGAGACAAGAGGGGGCCGGGGCGGGAGACAAGAGGGGGCCGGGGGGGGAAGAGGGGGACGAAGTGGGAAGGGGAGGGGGGAAGGTTTGGGCGGCCAGTACGGAGGGGGTTATGCGGACGGGGGAAGCCGGGGATTTGCCGCTCCTCCGCCTCCCTCCCCTCGCTTCCTCACTCCACCCTGGCGGCTTCAACGCTCCCGTCAAATACTGGACGCCGATCTTACCAACGAATCTGGGCCGTCGGCCTCCGGCCTATCGCCTATCGGCCGCGGCTGAGATCCTGGCTCGGGAAAGCGGACGGGGAAACCTCAACAACCGCCAGGGAGGTCGTCTTTGCAGCCGCAGTCGTCATCAACAACCGACCCTTTCGCTCAGTCACTCGGACTCTACAAATACAACGTCATCACTTGGTGGCCATTGCGGACTAGCAAACCTACTCGTCCTTGGAGCACAGCGTCCCCTCATGGCCATAAGGGGCAATGACGTGGGAATCAGTTGCGACAGTTCCTGGGGATTTGGACGTATGCTTTTTCTTCATTAAACTATAAGGAGACACTGGGTTTCCCCAGTAAAAAAACACAAAGCCAAACAAAATGACCTTTTTAAATCTGGAAAAGCAGAATTCAATCAAGCAAAGTCAGCATGGTTTGATGAAAGAGAAATCATGTTTGACAAATTTGCTGGAATTCATTAAGGATGTAACAAGCAGGGTGGATAAGGGGGAATCAGTGGATGTGGAGTATTTGGATTTCCAGAAGGCATTCGATAAGGTGCCACATAAAAGGTTGCTGCACAAGATAAAAGTTCACGGGGTTGAGGATAATATATTAGCATGGGGATTGTCTAACAGAAAACAGAGTCCAGATAAATGGGTCATTTTCCAGTTGACAAACAGTGACTAGTGGGTGACACAGGGATCGGTGCTTTTACCACCAGTCAATTCTTGGTAGGTTAGTTTAGGTGAGTGGGCAAATGCATGGCAGATGAAGTGTAATGTGGATAAATGTGAGGTTATCCACTTTGGTGGTAAAAACAGAGAGACAGACTATTATCTGAATGGTGACAGATTAGGAAAAGGGGAGGTGCAACAAGACCTGGGTGTCATGGTACATCAGTCATTGAAAGTTGGCATGCAGGTACAGCAGACGGTTAAGAAAGCAAATGGCATGTTGGCCTTCATCGTGAGGGGATTTGAGTACAGGGGCAGGGAGGTGTTACTACAGTTGTACAGGGCCTTGGTGAGGCCACACCTGGAGTATTGTGTACAGTTTTGCTCCCCTAACTTAAGGAAGGACATTCTTGCTATTGAGGGAGTGCAGCGAAGGTTCACTAGACTGATTCCCGCGATGGCGGGACTGACATATCAAGAAAGACTGGATCAACTGGGCTTGTATTCACTGGAGTTCAGAAGAATGAGAGGGGATCTCATAGAAATGTTTAACATTCTGACGGGTTTAGACAGGTTAGATGCAGGAAGAATGTTCCCAATGTTGGGGAAGTCCAGAACCAGGGGTCACAGTCTAAGGATAAGGAGTAAGCCATTTAGGACCAAGATGAAGAGAAACCTCTTCATCCAGAGAGTGGTGAACCTGTAGAATTCTCTACCACAGAAAGTTGTTGAGGCTAATTCACTAAATATATTCAAAAAAGAGTTAGATGTAGTCCTTACTACTAGGGGGATCAAGGGGTATGGCGAGAAAGCAGGAATGGGGTACTGAAGTTGCATGTTCAGCCATGAAATCATTGAATGGCGGTGCAGGCTCGAAGGGGCGAATGGCCTACTCCTGCACCTATTTTCTATGTTTCTATGTTTCTAGTACAGAGGGACCTGGGGGTCCTTGTGCATGAAACACAAAATGTTAGTATGCAGGTACAGCAAGTAATCAGGAAGGCAAATGGAATGTTGGCCTTTATTGCAAGGGGGATAGAGTATAAGAACATAAGAAATAGGAGCAGGAGTAGACCATACGGCTCCTCGAGCCTGCTCCGCCATTCGATAAGATCATGGCTGATCTGATCATGGACTCAGCTCCACTTCCCTGCCTGCTCCCCATAACCCCTTATCCCCTTATCGTTTAAGAAACTGTCTACTTCTGTCTTAAATTTATTCAATGTCCCAGCTTCCACAGTTCTCTGAGGCAGCGAATTCCACAGATTTACAACCCTCTGAGAGAAGAATTTCTCCTCATCTCTGTTTTAAATGGGTGGCCCCTTATTCTAAGATCATGCCCTCTAGTTCTAATCTCCCCCATCAGCGGAAACGTTATCTCTGCATCCACCTTGTCAAGCCCCCTCATAATCTTATACGTTTCGATAAGATCACCTCTCATTCTTCTGAATTCCAATGAGTAGAGGCCCAACCTCCTCAACCTTTCCTCATAAGTCAACCCCCTCATCTCCAGAATCAACCTAGTGAACCTTCTCTGAACTGCCTTCAAAGCAAGTATATCCTTTTGTAAATATGGAAACCAAAACTACACGCAGTATTCCAGGTGTGGCCTCACTAATACCCTGTATAGCTGTAGCAAGACTTTTCTGCTTTTATACTCCATCCCCTTTACAATAAAGGCCAAGATTCCATTGGCCTTCCTGATCACTTTCTGTACATGCACACTATCTGTTGCGTATGTAATAACTCAATAGGTTTAGTGCCGTGAACTCAGTCAGGTGCGACCTGATTCTACTTTATTCACTCTCAAAGTGAGGATTAAACATGGAGGCTTTCTTTTTGTATCAGGGCTGCACGTGTGTCATTGTGTCCCAATGACCTCCAACGGTCGATCCCCCTGGTGGCAGGTAAACCCAGGCATACATACATTACACTATCCTTTTGTGTTTCATGCACAGGTCCCGTTGTACTGTGGCACTTTGCAATCTTTCTCCATTTAAATAATAACTTGCTCTTTGATTTTTTTCTGCCAAAGTGCATGACCTCACAGTTTCCAACATTATACTCCATCTGCCAAATTTTTACCCATTCACTTAGCCTGTCTATCTCCTTTTGCAGATTTGTTGTGTCCTCCTCACACATTGCTTTTCCTCCCATCTTTGTATCATCAGCAAACTTGGCTATGTTACACTCAGTCCCTTCTTCCAAGTCGTTAATATAGATTGTAAATAGTTGGAGTCCCAGCACTAAACCTTGCGGCACCCCACTAGTTACTGGTTCCCAACAGAGAATGAACCATTTATCCCGACTCTCTGTTTTCTGTTAGTTAGCTAATCCTCTATCCATGCTAATATATTATCCCCAACCCCCTGAACTTTTATCTTGTGCAGTAAGCTTTTATGTGGCACTTTGTCAAATGCCTTCTGGAAGTCCAAATACACCACATCCACTGGTTCCCCTTTATCCACTCTGTTCATTATATCCTCAAAGAATTCCAGCAAATTTGTCAAACATGACTTACCCTTCATAAATCCATGCTGACTCTGCCTGACCGAATTTTGCTTTTACAATTGGTCTGCTACTGCTTCTTTAATAATGGACTTCAACATTTTCCCAACCACAGATGTTAGGCTAACTGGTCTATAGTTTCCTGCTTTTTGTCTTCCTCCTTTTTAAAATAGAGGCATTACATTTGCAGTTTTCCAATCTGCTGGGACCTCCCTAGAATCCAGGGAATTTTGGTAAATTACAACCAATGCATCCACAATCCCTGCCGTTATTTCTCTTAAGACCTTCGGATACAAGCCATCAGGTCCAGGGGATTTATCCGCCTTTAGTCCCATTATCTTACTGAGTACCACCTCCTTAGTGATTGTGATTCTGTTAAGTTCCTCCCCCCCCTATAGCCCCTTGACTATCCACTGTTGGAATATTGTTAGTGTCCTCTACCATAAAGACTGATATAAAATATTTGTTCAGAGTTTCTGCCATCTCCATGTTCCCCATTACTAATTCCCCGGTCTCATCCTCTAAGGGACCAACATTTACTTTAGCCACTCTTTTCCTTTTTATATACCTGTAGAAACTCTTGCTGTCTGTTTTTATATTTTGTTTTAGTTTACTTTCATACTCTATCTTCCCTTTCTTAGTCATTTTTTTTAGTCATTCTTTGCTGGCTTTTAAAAGCTTCCCAAACTTCTGTCCTCCCACTAGTTTTGGCCATTCTCTATGCCCTTGTTTTTAATTGGATACCGTCCTTTATTTCTTTAGTTAGTCACAGATGGCTATCTTTTCTCTTACACCCTTTCCTCCTCACTGGAATATATTTTTCTTGAGAGTTGTGAAATATCTTCTTAAATATACACTACTGTTCATCAACCATCCTACACCAATCTATTTTCCCAGACCATTTTAGTCAACTCCGCCCTCATACCCTCATACCTTTATAGTCTCCTTTATTTAAACTTAGTACGCTGGTTAGAGATCCAACTTTCTCACCCTCCATCTGAATTTGAAATGCAATCATGCTATGACCACTCATTCCAAAGGGATCCTTTACTAGGAGATTGTTTATTAATCTTGTATCATTACACAGGACCAGATCTAAGATAGCCTGCCCCCTGGTTGGTTCCGTTACATACTGCTCAAGGAACCCGTCCCTTATGCACTCTATGAACTCTCCCTCAAGGCTATCCTGACCAATTTGATTTGTCCAATAAATATGGAGGTTAAAATCACCAATGATTATTGTTGTTCCCTTTTTACAAGCCCCCACTATTTTCTGATTTATGCTCCAACCAACAGAGTTGCTACTGTTAGGGGGCCTATAGACTACACCCACCAGTGACTTTTTTCCCTTATTATTCCTTATCTCCACCCAAACTGTTTCAACCTCCTGATCATTTGAGCCAATATTGTTTCTCACTATTGCAGTGATTCCATCCTTTATCAATAGAGCTACCCCACCTCCTTTTCCTTTCTGTCTGTCCTTCTGGATTGTCAAATACCCCATAATATTTAATTCCCAGTCCTGGTCACCTTGCAACCACGTGTCTGTAATGGCTATCAGATCACACCCATTTGTCTCAATTTGTGCCATCAACTCATCTATTTTGTTACAAATGCTACGTGCATTTAGACAAAGTGCCTTTAAATTTGTTTATTTACCCTTTTTTCCTGCCTGTTTCCTCTCTCCTTCAAACTCACTTTCTTTATTTTTGCTTTCTAATTCCAGCTTTACTCCCCTCTGTAATTAATCTATTTTCAGGTTTCCGGCCCCCTGCCAAACTAGTTTAAATCCTTCCCAACAGCACGAGCAATTCCCCCCCCCCGCCCCCCCCCATGTGGATATTGGTCCTGGCTCTGTTGAGGTGCAACCCATCCGGCTTATACAGGTCCCACCTCCCCAGAAGTGGTCCCAATGCCTCAGGAAACTAAAGCCCTCCCACCTGCACCATCTCTCCAGCCACATATTCATCTGCTCTCTCCTCCTATTTCTGTACTCACTAGCTCATGGCACATGGGAGTAATCCGGAGATTACTACCTTTGAGGTCCTGCTTTTTAATCTCTCTCCTAGCTCCCTAAACTCTGCCTGCAGGACCTCATCCCTCTTCCTACCAATGTCATTGGTACCGATGTGGACCATGACCTCTGGATGTTCACCCTCTCCCCCAGAATGCCCTGCAGCTGCTCAGTGACATCCTTGAACCTGGCACCAGGGAGGCATCATACCATCCTAGAGTCACGTCTGCAGCCGCAGAAACGCCTGTGTCCTCCCCTGACTATGGAATCCCCTATCACTATAGCTCTTCCATTCTTTTTCCTCCCCCCCTTTGCAGCTGAGCCACCCGTGGTGCCATGGACTTGGCTCTGGCTGCACTTCCGAGAGCCACCATCGCCGTCACCCGTACTCAGAACAGAGTACTGGTTGCAGAGTGAGATGGACTCAGGGCACTACCTGCCTAGTCCTCCTCTTCTGTCCAGGGGTAACCCAAACCCTATCTGCCTGCACACTCTTAAACTGCGGGGTGACCACCTCTAGAAACGTGCTATCCATGTAGTTCTCAGTCTCGCGGCTACACCGCAGTGACCCCAGCTGCCGCACAAGCTCCAAAACACGGAGCTGGAGTTGATGCAGCTGGAGCCACCTCCTGCATACGCGGTCGTCCCGGCTGCGCGAAGCGTCCAGGATTTCCTGCATGCCACAGGATGTGCAATTCCCGGGACTGAGCTGTCCTGCCATCCCTCTCGGAACTATCAAGTAGAACTAAACTCTAAACCTTAGCAAAACACACCCAGCTGCTACTCAGCAAACAGTCAATTTAATTTACTGGCTCTCCTTCGATAATAGAGATCACATATATTTACTCGCAGTTCCTACTAACAACAATGCCAAAGGTTTCCTACAGAAAAGAAAAGAGAAATACTCACCAATCCACCAGCCAATCACTTACCCGCTTGGCTGTGACGTCACACTTCGATTTCGATCTTTTAAAAAACTTTTTGTCCCTGCAGCAACTGGCTCCTCCCGACCTCCGTGCCCTTTTATCTGGGTCTTGATCCTCCCGTATAAAAGCAGAGAAGTCCTGCTACAACTGTACAGGGTATTGGAGAGGCCACACCTAAAGTACTGCATACAGTTTTGGTCTCCGTATTTAAGGAAGAATATACTTGCATTGGAGGCTGTTCAGAGAAGGTTCACTAGGTTGATTCTGGAGATGAGGGGGTTGATTTATGAAGATCAGTTAAGTTGGTTGGGCCTATACTCATTGGAGCTCAGAAGAATGAGAGGTGATCTTATCGAAACATATAAGATAATGAGGGGGCTCGACAAGATGAATACAGAGAGCATATTTCTACTCATAGGGGAAACTAAAACTCAGAATAAGGGGCCACCAATTTAAAACTGAGTTGAGGAGGAATTTCTTCTCTCAAAGGGTTGTAAATCTATTGAATTCTCTGCCCCAGTGAGCTATGGAGGCTGGGTCATTGAATATATTTAAAGCGGAGATAGGCAAATTTTTGAGAGATAAGGGAATAAAAGGTTATGGGGAGCGAGCAGGGAGTTGGAGATGAGTCCATGATCAGATCAGCCATGATCTTATTAAATGGCGGAGCAGGCTCAAGGGGCCAAATGGCTTACTCCTGCTCTTATTTCTTGTTATGTATGTAGCTAGATATAGTTGCCACCAGAGGGCATGACTGTGGGAGTCCTACGGGTAACCTACACCTCATGCTGTGCTGGTATAAAAGGCTTGCTACCTTGTTGTCTAGGCACGCTAGAGTTAGAATAAAGAGACCAAGGTCATACTAGTTTCAGCTTACAGTACTCGGCCTCGTGCGATTATTTCATACACAATAACTGGCGACAAGTAAAGAAATGCGAACTTTCATGTGACCATGGCTGCCTTTGGTATTTTAGAACGATTTATTGAAGGGGAAGATTGGGAAGATTTTGTTGATTGCCTCGACCAGTACTTCGTGGCCAATGGACTGGAAGGAGCCGACAACGCTGTTAAACGCAGGGCTGCCCTCCTCACCGCTTGTGGGTCCAAAATATACGGACTCATCAAGAATCTCCTCTCCCCAATGAAACCATCACAGAAGGATTACACCGAGCTGTGCATGCTGGTCTGCAACTACTTAAAACCGAAGGAGTGCATCCCCATGGCCAGGTATCGCTTTTACATGCACCATCGCACTGTGGGCCAGGACGTGGCGGGATTTGTCGCCGACCTGAGACGTCTTGCTGGGCCCTGCCAATTCGGAGCTGCGTTGGGGGAAATGATGCAGGATTTTTTCATGCTGGGAATCAGCCACGAGGTCATTCTTCTCAAGCTGCTGGCTGCCGAAAACCTAGACCTGAGCAGAGCCATCACGATCGCCCAGGCATTCATGTCCACGTACGACAACACTAAAGTGATCTCTTCTCAGCATCGAGGCTCAACGGGACCGGCAAGTGTAGGGGGTGGTGGGTCTGTCAGCTTGCCTTCCTGACCAGAGCAGTTGCGAGTCGTTCCCACTCCCTGGTTCGCGACCTTGGATTTATTAATCAGGGTGTGATAAAGTGCAGCAGACAACCGTTTTGTACAAAGAAGGTTTGGGTTTTATTCAAGAAAGCAAATAACACAAATACACTCCAATAAAACTGTAAAATCTTACAAAAAGGTTCTAAACAATGGGGAATACTTTATTACAGGTAATAACCACAACAGAAATACCTCCCACCTCCCACTCACTCTCTAACTAGGTCAAACTCGAGGGCTCCAGGGATTCATGCTCACCAGATCCTTCCTTTGACAGCTAGGGCTCTTTTGCGGTTTCGGGGGTTCTTTGGTTATAGCCGGTTTGCCTTGCCGTACACCGGACATGGTAGAAGACCTCTGCTGCGAATTGAAGCCAGTTGGTATTGATGTTCCACTGATTGGTTTTTGAAGTTCTTTTCTCCGATGTCGCGATGTTTCTTCCTGCGTTTTCTCGCCATGTGCTCTCGATCTTGATTTTATTGTTCCGAAGTGATGGTCAGAATTGTTCTTTCTGTGATGGTCAGAATAGAGATAGTTCTCTTGGTACGATAGGCCCTAATTATACTCTGAGAGGCTGCTTAATCTTCATGCCAAATCTAACGTTTCTTTTGTTTGAGTTTTGCTGCCCAATTAATTTTAAGTGGTCTTCTTTGTAGAAGTTTTGACGGGCTAGCTAACTGAATACTGATTAAATGTTTTAATCTGGTGTTGATAGACTTTGGAATTGTGATACCCTTAGTTATGAGTTGATGAACTCCCAGCTATTGTTAAAGTTATACTCTGGTTTCGAGTTGCCTGTCTGGGTCCGAGATTTCTATGCAGGTTGGAAAGGTGATTAGAATTATGCATGTGTTGAATAGATCCTGTGATTAGGGTGGGGACTGCTCTTCTGTGGGTTGATTGTTGGAAATGTTATTGTCTTCTAGGGGGGTGACTGAGGTTAAACAGTTTCCCCAGATAATTTGATTAACTCCAATATCCAAACTGGCTTTACAGAGGTCGATCCCATCCCCTGGTTTGCAGCCATTTTCCCTTTACAGGCCCAACATGTACCTTTAAAGTTCCAAACCTTGGTTAAAACTCGTAGATTTCTTCCGTATGCATTTTAGGATCCCAAACTTTCTATTTAATAGTCCCAAATCGAATTTCCTTTTCAGTGAGCCCAAACACTGGGGGGTTTCCATGAATTTTGGAATGTTACACAAGTACTGTACACAAACGAACGTCGCCAGCTGGCAGAGCTGCTTATGGCTGGGCCAGTTTGCCTGCTGCTACAAGACCTGGAGTGACTCAGAGTCCGCCACCATGGGCGAATGCGAATCCATTAGCCCCTTGTTGGCGCTGTGGGGCAATCATCAGGCCCATCAATGCCAATTCTAGCACTACGTGTGCAAAGGCTGTGCAACAATGGGGCACCTCCAGCGAATGTGCAGACGTGCTGTGACACACCACGTGACAGAGGATGATCGATCCGGTGTGGATCACGCAGGACAGGCAACTCAACCCGAGGAAGAAGTGCATGGGGTGCACATCTTCACCACTAAGAGCCCTCCTATCATGCTGGAAGTAAAGTTAAATGGGGTTCCAATATCTATGGAGTTAGACACGTGTACGAGTCAATCAATAATGAGCCAGAAGGCTTTCAAGAAATTGTGGGTCAACAAGGCACAGAGGACTAAACTGAGCCCCGTCAATGCAAAACTTCATACCCAGACCAAGGAACTCATTCCAGTCATTGGAAGTGCGGCTGTGAAGGTGTCATATGATGGAGCTGTGCATGATTTATCCTTATGGATTGTTCGAGGCAATATCCCAACGCTGTTTGGCAGAAATTGGCTCAAAAAAATCAGATGGAACTGGGACGACATCAAAGCCTTGACATCAGTGGATGATGCCTCATGTGCTCAGATCTTGAGCAAGTTCCCCATACTATTTGAACCAGGCATCGGCAACTTCACGGGAGCCAAGGTGCAAATCCACCTAGTCCCGATGCACGGCCTGCCCATCACAAGGCTCGGGCAGTCCCTTATATGATGAGGGAGAAAGTCGAGATCGAGCTGGACTGACTTCAACGTGAAGGAATCATTTCGTCGGTCAGTCCCATCGTCCCGGTTTTGAAAAGCGATGGCACGGTCCAAATTTGCGGGGACTACAAGGTGACAATCAACCGAGTCTCGCTACAGGACCAGTACCCACTACCGAAGACAGACGACCTATTTGCAACGCTGGCAGGCGAGAAGTCATTTTCCAAGTTGGACCTGACCTCCGCCTACGTGACTCAAGAGCTGACTGAATCCTCGAAAAAGCTGACGTGCATTAACACGCACAAGGGACTATTTATTTACCACCGATGTCCTTTTGAGATTCGTTCGGCTGCTACAATATTCCAGAGGAACATGGAGAGCTTGCTAAAATCCGTCCCAAGGACAGTCGTGTTCCAAGACGACATCCTGATCACCGGTCGTGACACCACAGAACACCTACACGACCTAGAAGAAGTCCTGCTTCGCCTGGACAGAGTGGAACTCAGGCTGAAATGCTCCAAGTGTGTTTTCCTGGCGCCAGAGGTTGAATTTTTGGGGAGGAAGGTCGCATCAGGCCTACAGACTCCAAGACGGAGGCCATCAAGAATGCACCTAGACCCCAAAATGTGACAGAGCTGCGTTCGTTCCTGACACTATCCCCGTACGACTATGTTAGTCGCCACACCAGGCACCGACAACTCTGCTGGTGCACTCAGCCGGCTTCCACTACCCACCACCGGGGTTGAAATGGAACAGCCCGCAGATTTGGTAATGGTCATGGAGGCTTTTGAGAACGAGGGGTCACCCATCACAGCTCGCCAGATCAAAATCTGGACTAGCCAGGACCCGGTGCTATCTCAAGTAAAGAGTTGCGTCCTAAGCGGGAACTGGTCAACCATTCACAGGGAAATGCAGGACGAATTTAAGCCTTTTCACTGCCACAAAGATGAAACATCTTTTCAGTCTGACTGCTTATTATGGGGTAATCGCATGGTTTTGCCAAAAAAAGGCAGGGAGAGCTTTATACGCGACTTCTACAGTACACACCCAGGCATAGTCATGATGAAGGCCATTGCCAGATCGTATGTGTGGTGGCCCGGCATCGACTCAGATCTTGAATCATGCGTGCACCAATGCTACAGTTGCTCACAACTGAGCAATGCGCCCAGAGAGGCTCCCCCGAGCCTGTGGTCATGGCCCTCCAAACCATGGTCCAGGATTCATGTGGATTATGCCGGTCCTTTCCTCGGGAAAATGGTTCTCGTAGTTGTGGATGCCTACTTTAAATGGATTGAATGTGTGATAGTGTCATCCAGCACGTCCACAGCCATCATTGAGAACCTCAGGGCAATGTTTGCTACCCATGGCCTGCCCGACGTCCTTGTCAGTGACAATGGACCCTGTTTCACTAGCTCCGAGTTCAACGAGTTCGTGACCCTCAACGACATCAAGCATGTCAGGTCTGCTCCTTTCAAGCCCGCCTCCAATGGCCAAGCGGAGTGGGCAGTCCAAACGATTAAGCAGAGCCTGAAGCGAGTGACAGATGGCTCCTTGCAGATCCGCTTGTCTCGCGTTCTGCTCGCTTATCGGACATGACCCCACTCGCTCACAGGAGTCCCGCCCACCGAACTTCTTATGAAGAGGGCTCTCAAGACAAGGCTCTCCCTAGCCCACGCAGACCTCAATGAGTATGTGGAAACCCGGCGACAAAAACAAAGCATGTATCATGACCACGCGGCTGTAACTCGTAATATTGATGTGAATGATCCGGTGTTTGTGCTCAACTATGGTCCAGGTCCTAAGTAGGTTGCTGGCACTGTTTTGGCCAAGGAGGGGAGTAGGGTGTTTGTAGTCAAATTGACAAATGATCAAACGTGCAGAAAACATATTGATTCGACTAGGTTGCGTTTCACCGACAACCAGGAACAAACGGAAGAAGACATCAACATTGACGACCCACCCAAAAAACAAGTCCTTTATCCCCAACAAAATGCCAATATTCACAAATTTTATTTGTTCCCCACATCACATACATAGGAACATGAGTAGGTCATTTAGCCCCTTGAGCCTGTTCCATTATTCATGGTTGATCTGTGTCCTAACTCCATGGGCTCAATTTTCCCAAAGCTCGTTTTCTGGTAAATTGCCAGAATTCTGCCCATTTTTCTAGGCCAGAAATGCGGCGGAAATAATTTGCCAAAGTTTTCCCGATGTATAATTGGAATTTGGCGCTGCGCAGCGTGTCCAGTCGCCTCTTGGGGTGGAGCCTGCTGTCGGCGCCAAAAAGCGATGCTGCGCCTTCTGCGCATGCACGGGGGAAAAAGTTACATTTATGACGTCGTTCCAATGGACGCACATGCTCAGTACAGCTTTGAGTTGGCAATTGACCATTTTTAAAGAGCCAGTTGTGTGTGTGACTACGTTGAGTGTTGTGAGAGCATTGGAAAAATCGCAGCTGCAGCAATACAAGGTGCAACGTGATGCAAGGGCCAAGAATTTCTTACAGGAAGAAGTGGAGGCACTAGTTACTGTGATTGAGAACAGATGGCAGGAGCTGGACACCAGCAGAGGTCACATAAAAGTTCCACCCAAAGAAATGAAGAAACGCTGGAACCAAGTTGCAGACGATTACTGCGCAGTGGTGACCACCACGAGATCTGGAGGCCAGTGTCAAAAGAAGTGGCAGGACCTTGGTCACGTAGTTAGTATAACTAATATTTTCATTTATTCAATTCAATTGCAATTGTAAATATGACCATCTGTATGTCCCACCCAGCAGAAAGACATCCTCTTTAAAAAGTTAGGTTTTCATCTTTGCAGAGGAAGGTGGCACATAATAAAAGGGAAAGAACTCAAACAGGAGGAGGCCCGGCAAATCTGCAGCCACTGACACCCTTGGAAGAGAGGGTCGCTGCTTTGACGGGTCCTGCCTGGAGAAAATCAATCAGTACTGCACAAGCTGGGCCCACACTCGAGGGAGAGGGTAAGTCCTGCAAATTCAACATGGCCCTTCAAATCAGCCCGCTGCCTGGCCTGCGATGTGTGAGCCTACTCATGCTACCCACCCTGCCTCTCCTCTGCTGCTAACTATTTGACTGTTCTGTTATTTTTTGCAGAACTTGAGGCCAACCCTGACAGTGCAGAAAAAGATTCAGACGCAGACGAGTCTGAAGAGGAGAACTCTTCCAATCAAACCTCCAAACCAAGAACATGGGGGTGAGGGGGAGGGTGAGGATGGAACTGGATGAAGCTCCCACTGTTGTACTGACTTTGGAGAAGGTGCCACCCCTTCCATGACTAGTGGTCTGAGTGTTGATGGGACATTCCATGGTTTCACACCTTCTGAGGTTGTGGGTCCCAGGGTGGGGTTCAGCGAGCCACACCCATGCGGAGGAGGGGAAGGAGAGCTCAACCGTGCTCTCCTGAGGTGCAGGATGTGGTTCAGATGTGGTTCAGATGATGTCATTGAGTGTGGAGAGCATTGACCTTACCCGATCACTCCTGGATGCCATCATTGGGGTGAGTGATGAGGTAGCGGGACTGTCGGGAGAAGTAACAACAACGACGAGAAATGGGAACAATATCTGGGACCGTCAGTGAGGGAATAGTAGCCAGGAGGGAGGGAATGTCAGAGGTAGTGCAAACCACGTCACTGACCATGAGGGAGGGAATGTTGCAGGTCGTTGAGACACTGTCAGGGCACATGAGGGACGGTATGTTGGAGTTAGCTGCTGCAAAAAGGGAACATGCCCAGACCCCGCGTCCATTGACAGAATCAACTGTCACTCCCACTCCAATCCCCACATCAGCCTCTGAATAGCCAAAAGCCGAGCCCTCCAACTTGCTGCCTGATGCCCACACCTCAAGAGGTGCGCAATACTCATGATGTTAGAAAGAGTAAGCTTGGTTTCAAGCCCAGAAACACTGCGTCACCGTCTGTGGGCAGGGGTGGTGGAGTATCCATGACCAAGTGCAGCGGGTGGTCTTACAATAAGGTGGAGGAAAGATGGGTGCAGCCTTTCTTTGCTGTTGTTGTTGTTCTTATTATTGTTGTTACTGTTGTAACTGTTCTCAAATTAAAAGTTTTTTGTAAGTTATGTAAATTTACAAGTTTAAACGTTGGTAAGTGATCTTAAAGTTTTTAATAATTTTATTAAAGTTGAGTTAAGTACATTGTTAAACTTTTGAATAAAATATATTTTCCATTCATGTAACTTTTGAATAAAATATATTTTACTGAATTATGTTCCATTAACACAACACAACATTACGGAACAGCTCCAAACAGTAAACGTGATGCAGAAAGCTCACACATGGTATGGCATTGTCAGTATTGCCCCCATACTTAAATTTAATCTTTGAAAGAAGCTCAAAACAGCAGGAAAGCAGGCAGGCAGGACAGGTTCGCAGTTCTCTCTCCCCAAGGTCTGTGTGGATGGACCTCACCCAAAGGTCTTGTGACTTCTCCTCTCTCCTCCCACCACCCCCCCGCCCCCCCCCCCCATCCCTTAACTAATTGCAGTCTTGTGACTTCTCTCCTTCTCTTCCCCCACCACCAACGGCAACCCCCCCCTACCCTCCCGACTCAGTCTTCAGAAGGCTTCTGATCGGCACCTCGCTCCCTGGGCTCAAAGCCTTCTGATCGGCACCTCGCTCTTTCTCTCTCTCTCTCTCTCCTCCCCCGCTGCTCCCACCCCCCACGGCTTGTTTTCTAGCCGAGCCCCTATGTCCGGGCCCGGGGCCGATTCTGCCAGCCAAAGCCAAGACTCTCCAGCCCTGCTTCAAGCCGTTCGGTGGTGGCGTATGAGTGAGTAAAGCAATGAGAAAACTTCTGAAATCCACTTACTAAGTAGTAAATACATTTACTACTTTGACAGGTAAAAAAAGTAGAACTTTATTATTGATTTTGACAGTGTTCTTCGATTTAAAAATAATGGCGTCTTTCAGCGTCGATTTCTCAATGTGCGCTGGTTTTCTTAAATTTTTCGGGAGTGGCCAGAAATGCCCACCTAGGAGGAAAAAATGTTGGCAAAACTGTGAAAAATTATAAAAACCAGCGCAGACATAAGGGAACGCCACTATGATGTTAAAAAAAACTGTCCAAGAAAAATCGTAACTAAGTTAGTTACGTTGGCGCAGACCACAGGGGGAAATTTGGAAAAAAATACTAAAAAAAACGGTGCCGCCAAAAAAATGGCGCAAATGACTGGGGAAAATTGAACCCCATATACCCACCTTTACCCCATATCTCTTAATACCTTTGGTTAACAAAAAACTATCAATCTCAGATTTAAAATTAACAATTGACAGCACCAACGGTTTGCAGAAGAGAGTACCAAACTTCTATTACCCTTTGCATGTGGAAGTGTTTCCTAAATTCATCCCTGAAAGGCCTGGCTCTAATTTTTAGACTATGTCCCCGAGTCCTCGACTCCACCCAGCAGACATAGCGTTTTTCTATCTACCCTCTCAGTTCTCCTTAATATCTTGAAAACTTTGATCAAATCACCCTTATGTTCTTGTGTAGTAGAGTAAGTGAATGGGCAAAACTGTGGAAAATGGATTTCAATATAGGCAAGTGTGAGGTTATCTACTTTGGACTTAAAAAGGATAATTCAGAGTACTTTCTAAATGGTGAAAACCTAGAAACAGTGGAGGTCTAAAGGGGCATCGGGGTCCAGGTATGTAGATCATTAACATTTCATGGACAGGTACAGAAAATAATCAAAAAAGCCATTGGAATGCTGGCCTTTATATCTAGAGGACTGGAATACAAGGGGGTGGGGAATATAGAGAAACATAGAAAATAGATGAAGGAATAAGCCATTCGGCCCTTCGAGCCTGCACCACCATTCAATAAGATCATAGCTGATCATTCACCTCAGTACCCCTTTCCTGCTTTCTCTCCATACCCCTTGATCCCTTTAGCCGTAAGGGCCGTATCTAACTTCATCTTGAATATATACAATGAACTGGCATCAACAACTCTCTGCGGTAGAGAATTCCACAGGTTAACAACTCTCTGAGTGAAGAAGTTTCTCCTCATCTCAGTCCTAAATGACTTACCCCTTATCCTTAGTTCTGGACTTCCCCAACATCGGGAACATTCGTCCTGCACCTAACCTGTCCAGTCACGTCAGAATTTTATATGCTTCGATGAGATTCCCTCTCATCTTTCTAAACTCCAGTGATTAGAGGCCCAGTCGATCCAGTCTCTCCTCATATGTCAGTCCTGCCATCCCGGGAATCAGTGTGGTGAACCTTTGCTGCGCTCCCTCAATAGCAAGAATGTCCTTCCTCAGATTAGGAGACCAAAACTGAACACAATATTCCAGTTGAGGCCTCATCAAGGCCCTGTACAACTGCAGTAAGACCTCCCTGCTCCTATACTCAAATCACCTAGCTATGAAGGCCAACATACTCTTTGCCTTCTTCACCACCTGCTGTACCTGCATGCTAACTTTCAATGACTGATGTACCATAACACCCAGGTCTCGTTGCACCTCCCCTTTTCCTAATCTGCCGCCATTCAGATAATTTTCTGCCTTCGTGTTTATGCCACCAAAGTGGATAATCTCACATTTATCCACATTATACTGCATCTGCCATGCATTTGCCCACTCACCTAATCTGTCCAAGTCACCCTGCAGCCTCTTAGCGTCCTCCTCACAGCTCACACCGACAACCAGCTTAGTGTCATCTGCAAACTTGGAGATATTACACTCAATTCCTTCACCTAAATCATTAATGTATATAGTAAATAGTTGGGGTCCCAGTACTGAGCTCTGAGCCACCCCACTAGTCACTACCTGCCATTCTGAAAAGGACCCGTTTATCCCGACTCTCTGCTTCCTGTCTGCCAACCAGTTCTCTATCCATGTCGGTACATTACCCCCAATACCATGTGCCTTAATTTTGCACACCAATCTCTTGTGTGGGACCTTGTCAAAAGCTTTTTGAAAGTCCAAATACACCACATATACTGGTTCTCCCTTGTCCACTCTACTAGTTACATCCTCAAAAAATTCTAGAAGATTTGTCAAGCATGATTTCCCTTTCATAAATCCATGCTGACTTGGACCGATCCTGTCACTGCTTTCCAAATGCACTGCTATTTCATCTTTAATAACTGATTCCAACATTTTCCCCACTACCGATGTCAGGCTAACTAGTCTATAATTCCCCGTTTTCTCTCTCCCTCTTTTTTTAAAAAGAGGTGTTACATTAGCTACCCTCCAGTCCATAGGAACTGATCCAGAGTCGATAGACTGTTGGAAAATGATCACTAATGCATCCACTATTTCTAGGGCCACTTCCTTAAGTACTCTGGGATGCAGACTATCAGGCCCCGGGGATTTATCGGCCTTCAATCCCATCAATTTTCCTAACACAATTTCCCGTCAAATAAGGATTTCCTTTAGTTCCTCCTTCTCACTAGACCCTTGGTCCCCTCGTATTTCCGGAAGGTTATTTGTGTCTTCCTTCGTGAAGACAGATCCAAAGTATTTATTCAACTGGTCTGCCATTTCTTTGTTCCCCATTATAAATTCACCTACATCTGACTGCAAGGGACCTACGTTTGTCTTCACTAATCTTTTTCTCTTCACATATCTATAGAAGCTTTTGCAGTCAGTTTTTATGTTCCCAGCAAGCTTCCTCTCATACTCTATTTTCCCCCTCCTAATTAAACCCTTTGTTCTCCTCTGCCGAATTCTAAATTTTTCCCAGTCCGCAGGTTTGCTGGTTTTTCTGGCCAATTTATATGCCTTTTCCTTTGATATAACACTAACCTTAATTTCCCTTGTTAGCCACGGTTGAGCCAGCTTCCCCATTTAATTTTTACTCCAGACAGGGATGTACAATTGTTGAAGTTCATCCATGTGATCTTTAAATGTTTGCCATTGCCTGTCCACCGTCAACCCTTTAAGTATTATTCGCCAGTCTATTCTAGCCAATTCACGTCTCATACCATCGAAGTTACAATTCCCTAAGTTCAGGACCCTAGTCTCTGAATTAACTGAATCACTCTCCATCTTAATAAAGAATTCTACCATATTATGGTCAATCTTCCCCAAGGGGCCTCACACAACAAGTCCTTTTTCATTAAACATCACCCAGTCTAGGATGGCCAGCCCTCGAGTTGGTTCCTCGACATATTGGTCAATACACCTTAATTATTCCATGCTGTGAATGATGCCGGACCAGGGATGTTTCTAGACTAAAGAGTCCCGGACTGGAGAGGTACAACCGTACTAGCTTTTTATTCAATTAACTGAATTTAAATTCCCCAGCTGCCATGGAGGAATTTGAACTCATGTCTCTGGGTCATCAGTCCAGACTTCGGGATTACTAGTCCAGTAACATAACCACTATGCTACCATACCCCATATTTATTGCTGCTCACTCAACACAGATCAGCAATTAAATAAATATAAATAAATATATTGACTAGACTCCCTGATGGCACAGGTGATGAAGTTAACTTCCGCACAGAGACAGCAGAGCAGGTCTCCAGTCGTCTTGGTTCAACCCTTGCCACTGGACCAAGACCTAGCTCTGTCAAGCCTGTGTGGTGGCTGATGTGCAACGGTCACCACACGTTAAAAAAATCCACGCACAGGCATCTTCCACCCCCTCAATTGGAGTTCAGGACTGGAATATCGGGTCCTTCATTGAAACATCTGTGAACTCTTGTGGAAGCAAGTCACCCTCGTTCGAGGGACCGCCTATGATGATGATGAGCAGCTCACACTGGAATCGGATAGTGTGTTGTCTCAGCAGCTCTTGCCCACACTGGAATTGTGAATAGTGCAATGCCTCAACAGCAGCTCGCTCATACTGGAATCGTGTAGTATGAAATGACCCGAGCTCTCGTGCAGGTTTTGTGTAGTATGGAAAGAGTTTTGCTCTCATTCTGGTTGTGGATAGTATGAGGTTTCAATAAAGTCCTGATCCTGCATTACTACAACTGAATGTGTGCGTAATCTGGTGTTTAAAGTAACAAAATGAAAAAGAACAAGAAAGCGGTCCAACACCACCCCTTTAGATATAAAGGTCAGCATTCCATTAGCTTTTTTGATTATTTTCTGTACCTGTCCATGACATTTTAATGATCTATGTAGCTGGACCCCTATGTCCCTTTGGACCTCCACTGTTTCTAGGTTTTCACCATTTAGAAAGTACTCTGAACTATCCTTTTTATGTCCAAAGTAGATAACCTCACACTTGTCTACATTGAAATCCATTTTCCACAGTTTTGCCCATTCTCTTTATCTAGTACATAAGAACATAAGAACATGAGAAATAGAGCAGGAGTAAGCCATTTTGTCCCTCGAGCCTGCTCCGCCATTCATTAAGATCATGGCTGATCTGATCTAGGTCTCAACTCCACTTTTCTGACTGCTCCCCATAATCCTTGACTCCCTTATCATTCAAAAATGTCTCTACCTCCACCTTAAATATATTCAATGGCCCAGCCTCACCAGCTCTCTGGGGTAGAGAATTCCAAAGATTCACGACCCTCTGACAGAAGAAATTTCTCCTCATCTCCGTTTTAAATGGGCGACGCCTTATTCTGAAACTATGGTACTGAGTTCTAGATTCCCCCATGAGGGGATACATCCTCTCTGCATCTGCTCTGTCAAGCCCCCTCAGAATATGTTTCAATAAGATCACCTCTCCTTCTTCTAAACTCTAATGAGTATAGGCCCAACCTGCTCAACCTTTCTTCATAAGACAACCCCTTCATCTGAGGAATCAACCTAGTGAACCTTCTCTGAACTGCCTCCAATGCAAGTATATCTCTCCTTAAATAAGAAGACCAAAACTGTAGGCAGTACTCCAAGTATGGTGTCACCAATGCCCTGTACAGTTGTAGCAAGACTTCCCTACTTTTATACTCCATTCCCCTTTCTAACTATTTGCTGTACCTGAATATTAACTTTTTGGATTTCATGTACAAGAACTCCCAGATGTCTTTGTACCACAACATTTTGTAGTCTCTCTCCATTTAAATAATAGTTAGCTTTTTTGTTCTTCCCACCAAAGTGGATAATCTCACATTTCCCCACATTATACACCATCTGCCAAATGTTTGCCCACTCACTTAGCCTGTCTATATCCCTTTGCAGATTCTTTGTATCCTCTTCACAACTTGCTTTCCCACCTATTTTTGTATCATCACCAAATTTGGTTACATTACATTCGGTCCCTTCATCCAAGTCATTAATACAGATTGTTAATAGTTGAGGCCCCAACACTGATCCCTGTGGCACCCTACTACTTACAGTTTGCCAATCTAAAAATGATCCATTTATCCCAACTCTCTGTTTTCTGTTCGTTAGCCAATCCTTTATCCATGCTAATATATGACCCCCCAACCCTGTGAGTTCTTATATTGTGCAGTAACCTTTTATGTGGCACCTTACCAAATGCCTTCTGGAAATCCAAATACACGACATCTACTGGTTCCCCTTTATCCACCCTGCTCGTTACATCCCCAAAGAATTCTAGCAAATTTGTCAAACATGATTTCATTTTCATAAAACCATGCTGACTCTGCTTGACTGTATTATGGTTTTCTAAATGTCCTGCTACTACTTTCTTAATAATGGACTCCAGCATTTTCCCAATGCCGATGTTAGGGTAACTGGTCTATAGTTTCCTGCTTTCTGTCTCCCTCCTTGCTTAAATAGGGACGTTACATTTTGATGCAGGCCATCAGGTCCAGGGGACTTGTCCATTTTTTAGTCCCATTAGTTTGCTGGTAATTTTTCTCTAGTAATAGTGATTGATTGTTTTAAGTTCCCCCTCCCTATAGCCCTTTGATTACCTATTATTATTGGGATGCGTTTAGTGTCTTCTACCATGAAGACAATACAAAATATTTGTTCAAAGTCTCTGCCATTTCCCTGTTCCCCATTATTAATTCCCCACTCTCATCCTCTAAGGGACCAACATTTACTTTAGCTACTCTCTTCCATTTATATACCTGTAAAAGCTCTTGCAGTCTGTTTTTATATTTCTTGCTAGTTTACTCTTGTAATCTATCTTCTCTCTCTTTATTATTTTTTAGTCGTCCTTTGCTGGTTTCTAAAATTTTCCCAATCCTCTGGCCTACCACTAATCTTCACAATATTGTATGCCTTTGTTTTCAATTTGATACCATCCTTAACTTCCTTAGTTAGCCACGGATGATGATTCATCCTTCTCTTTGAGTCTTTGTTTCTGACTGGCATATATATCTTTGTTGAGATTTATGAAATAGCTTCTTAAATGTCTGCCACTGCTTATCTACCGTCTTACCGTTTAATCTATTTTCCCAGTCCACTTTAGCCAAACCTTTCTTCATATCTTTCAAATTAACTTTATTTAAGTTCAGGACACTAGTTTGAGACCCTAGTTTGTCACCATCAAACTGAATTTGAAATTCTAACATGCTATAATCACTCTTCCCTAGAGGATCCTTTACAATGAGATCAAGAATTAATCCTTTCTCTTGCACATTAATCAGATCTAAATTAGCCTGCTCCCTGGTTGGTTCCATAATGTATTGTTCTAAGAAACCATCGTAAATACACTCTATGAACTCGTCCTCAAGGCTACTTTTGCCAATTTGATTTGTCCAATCCGTGTGAAGATTAAAATCACCCATGATTATTGCAGTACCTTTCTTACAAGCCTCCATTATTTCTCGATTTATACTCTGTCCTACAGTGTAGCTACTGTTAGGGGGCCTATAGACTAGTTCCATCAGGTGACCTCATACCCTTATTATTTCTTATCTCCACACAAACTGATTCTACCTCTTGATCTTCTGAGCCAATATCATTTCTCACTACTGCATTGATCTCATCCTTCATTAACAGAGCTACCCCACCTCCTTTTCCTTTCTACCTATCCTTCCAAAATGTCAAATTATTATATCCGATATTATTAATATCGGTTTGTAATTTTATGCTTCTATCTTTGTGTCATCGGCAAACTTGGATATGTGGCTCTCTATCCTATCATCTATTTACTCTTATCTATTCCTGAAGGTGGTGAATCACACTGGCTTAAGATGCTCACAGCTCTTGTGGAAATGATTGTACCTCACATTCTGATGAAACATTAACTATTCTGTTCTCTCCACAGATGCCTTTTATAATAAAAACCCATAAGGAGACATTGGGTTGCCCCAGTGTCATGAAACAAAAAACAGAAAAAAGTGCCCTTTTTTAGAGAGGCTCAACTAATAAGGAACTAAACTACAAAACAAAGGAAACTCATAAAATTAAATAATAGTATTTTTCCCAGTATCTACTATGCCCTCCAGTTTCTTTGGTGCCCACCAGTTGCAGAAAGCCTCAAGTGAACCAGCATACATTGCTTTTGCCGGGGCCTGTTGGACCAGACAAGACCGCAGAAGAGAGGTAGGCAATCAGAGTGATCACCCCCAAGGGGCGCGTCCAACCTGGACCTGTGGATGGCAGTCCACAGATACTGACTGACCTGTGTGTTACCACAATTTTCTGTTTTTGTTTCACTATTTCTCTTTAGGGTTGCCAACTATGTTTGGACGTATTCCAGGAGGTTTCATCACATGACCATCCTCCTTGACATTCCCACTTTGGTCGCTCGACACTCCTATCCTCGCAGCCTTCCCACACCAATTGGAAAGCTAACAGACTCTTTGTTACCCGATTGGATTATTCTTGACCTGCAATGGCTTCTCTTCTCTCATCGTTACCTCTGGATTCCCCCAAGGATCTATTCTTGGCCCCCTCCTATTTCTCATCTACGTGCTGCCTCTTGGTGACATCAACTGAAAACACAATGTCAGGTTCCACATTTACACTGATGACACCCAGCTCTCTCAACCCCTCCATTGCCTCTGTGTTTATCATGCTGCTTATCCAACATCCAGTTCTGAATAAGCAGAAATTTCCTCCATTTAAATATTGAGGAGACCATAGTCTTCAGAACCCCCACCACAAACTCTGTTCCTTAGCCACCGACTCCATCTCTCTCCCTGGCCACGGTCTGAGGCTGAACCAAACCAACCCTGGCATCCTACTTGACACTGAACTGAGCTTCCGACCCCATATTCTTTCCATCACCAAGACTGCCTACTTCTACTTCTGTAACATTGCCCCATCTCCACCCTGCATCAGCTCATCTGTTACCGAAACGCACCTTTGTTACCTCTGGACACAACTATTCCAATGCTCTCCTGGCTGGCCTCCCACCTTGCACCCTCCATAAACTTGAGCTCATCCAAAACTCTGCTGCCTGTAACCTAACTCGCATCAAGTGCCATTCATCCATCACCCCTGTGCTCGCTGACCTACATTGGCTCCCGGTCCAATGTCACGATTTTAAAATTCTCATCCTTGTCTTTAAATCCCTCCATGGCCTCACCCCTCCCTGTGTCTATAATCTCCTCCAGTCCTACAATCCTCCAAGATCTTTGTGCTCCTCCAATTCTGGCGCATTTTCATCGCTCCATCATTCAGCTGCCTAGGCCCTAAGCTTTGGAATTATCTCCCAAAACCTCTCTACTTCTCTCTTCCTTTGAAATGCTCCTTAAAACCTACCTCTTTGACTAAGCTTTTGGTTGCCTGTCCTAATATTTCCTTATGTGGCTCGGTGTCAAATTTTCATTGATAATGTTCCCGTAAAATGCCTTGGAACGTTTTACTACTAGTTATTAATGCAAGTTGTTGTTCTTGTTCTTGTTGACTGTCAGTTAAACAAAGTTTGTTCCCATCCTCAATGTTAGTGCCTCTGGGGAGCGCAACTAGGTTATCGCCCGGGGGAAGGGGTCAATTGCGCCACCGGGAAAATTACCCCAGAGGTTTGGGGGAAGCATTGTGTTGTTGGCGCCATGTCCCGCGATTTGCGCCCTGGGCTGGCGCACGCATGGCGATGACGTCATCGTCATGTGCGCTGATCCCTCACCGCCCCACGCTGACCCCTTTGTGCCCTATGCCAGGACTTGCCCTGCGGGCAGCGAGGATGATGCCGGCCGTTGGCACCACCAGCTTCGCGGGTTGAGAAGCTGGCAGACATCCGACACTGGGGAACCCCTTAAAGGGGAGGCCGTTTGCACTGTGCGCCGCCATATTTTTCTGTTGGCCGACTCTTCTGTAGGCCTGACAATGGCGATCCTGGCCAAAATGGGGCTGTTATCCTGAAGCCCGGCTCTCCGTTATGGGTGCCGGGCTGTTGGCCCGGTTGAGAGTATCCCTGGTGGCCATCATGCAGAGCATGCCGGGAGTGCCCCTCCGATAGCGCGCCAGTTCCATTGAGTGGCGGTAGGACTGAATTCCGTGCCGGGGGAGGAACCTCCAGGCCAGGCGATAAATGTCCCGGCCCCGGAAGGTTACCACCTCCAAATGGGCACTTTCGCCCGTGTAGTTTTTTAATGCCCCTATGACTTTTCTCCCTGTTTGCCTGCAACATGTCCTGTTGATTAATCTTTCATTCCTGGAGATTCCAGAACAATCCTGGAAGTTTGGCAGTCTTATTTCTCACATATGTGCTAGGAGGCAATTCAAGCACACCTAAACCTGTCCTCCCCTACTATTCACAGATGTCACCAGAGGTCACTAGATAGTGATAAGATTGGCATACCTGAATGATGGCTCCTCACACTGACCCAAGAGGCCCGATTGAGTGCCCCATATGCCGGCCTGGGAAAGATCAGCATGCTTAGTGCAGATCAAGGATCAATCCTGGGACTTTCCTGCTTTGCATGGCTTAGTTCCACACTGGGTAGTCCAATTATTCTTTTAAAAAAATAAGAAAAAGGAATTTCCATTTGCTACAGTGAGGGCGACTAACCAAAATGCCTGCAGATCAGTTTTTTTTCATGATCATGTCATATTACAACAGTGACTACACTCCAAAAGTACTTCATTGGCGTAGAGCGCTTTGAGACGTCCGGTGGTTGTGAAAGGCGCGATATAAAGGCAAGTCTTTTTTTTATGGAAGCAAGGCAGTGACGGTTTTGCAAATTGGGTCTTTGGCACAGTATTTAGCAATAAAACAAAAATGATTCGTGAAACGATAAACTGTAAACCGCACTCCTTTGCAAGGTGCAATTGAATTGTGGCTCTACTTTACAAGCAAACCGGCCAAGTGTCACTCAAGTGACAATCATTCATTTTAGTTTCTAGTCAGTCCAAACACTCTGGCTCTAGAAATCATTGTTTGTTTGATACAATAAGGCCAAAAATAACAATGCAGAGGAATAAGCCTTTTGTTAGGATTGTGAATCTTATTATATTATGGAAAAAGGCTGCATTTTGCATCTGTATGCCAAGAATTAATTCAACACACAATCAAACACCTGAAGGTTTATTAAAGCTGGCACGGGCTCGATGGTTGAAATGGCCTTCTTCCGTGCTGTAACCATTTGATGATTCTATGATTCTAAGCTTAAATTAACCAACATACTCGCGAGCAACATCAAGATTACATAGAATGCGGTTGCGGAAGATATACATTTTAGTCAGTTGAGCTCAACCCTCCAGATTGCTCCCTTCTTCATCTCCCAACATATGACTAGGGTTACTTCATTCATGCTGTTTCCAGCTGCACTACTACATAGGCATCTGCAATCCATCACCCCATTACGCACTTTTGGTATCAGTCCCTCTCAAGATGTCCCTAGGCCAGCTAAATGTTATAGAATACACAATCCTAGAAATTTTACAGCACAGAAGGAGGCCATTTGGCCCATCGTGTCTGTGCTGGCTGAAAGAGAGCTATCCAACATAATCCCACTTTCCAGCTCTTGGCCCGTAGCCTTGTATGTTACGGCACTTCAAGTGCATATCCAACTACTTTTTAAATGTGATGTTCTCAAAGCTATTTTCATAGCTGCACAGAAAGCATTGGTGTTTGGGTTAGCAAGGCATAAAAAAAGAACTTCGGGGGCGGGAGGGAGGTGGGGGGAGCGAAATTCAGTTGCGCCCCGTTTGGGGGCAGAAACACTTGCAAGGCAGGATAAAATAACATGCTTCACTTCCTTTCTGGGGTGGTAGTGGGACGGATGGTCGGGAGCGGGGTGCTGCGCAACGCACTGAGCCACGTAGCGCTGCCACGTAAGAGGGGCTTTTCCTTTAATTAAAGGGAAGGGCCCAAGCTGCAAACTCTGCAGTGATGAAAGGGTCCTAACAGGCAGCGGGGGTGCCGTGCCAACAGCCCAGCACTCAAGCAGAGTGCCAGGCTGACTCATTGTGGCATGGACCCCACATTCAAAGCACTAAAGGGGCGCTCGACAAAATCAGCTAATTTTTTTTTTTGTAAAGGCCCACCTCCCGCCCTGTATATCACCCTCTGAAGCTATCGCTGTCATTGCCCCACACAGCTTCAGGGGGTGATATACAATTTAGGGTCTGGGACGCTAACGGGGTGCTGCGCATAGTGATGTCGCCGCAGCTAAACTCCTGCCAAATTTACCAGGCGTCGTTAGCGACACCACACCCGGGCAAAAAGTAATTTAGGGACGCTAACTGGAGGCGCAAACCACCTGAATTTCTAGGCCTTGGTCTCCAGTTAGGGGGATAAAGAGAATCTAAATGAAAACATGTACCAGTTGGCCTTAGAGAATGCTGTTGTCAACCTATTGTAAGATACACTGTCTGCTTTTTTTGCAGTCTTTCAATTTTAGTTTCTTCAATAGAAACATAGAAAATAGGTGCAGGAGTAGGCCATTCGGCCCTTCGAGCCTGCACCACCATTCAATAAGATCATGGCTGATCCTTCACCTCAGTACCCCTTTCCTGCTTCCTCTCCATACCCCTTGATCCCTTTAGCCGTCAGGGCCATATCTAACTCACTCTTGAATATATCCAATGAACTGGCATCAACAACTCTCTGCGATAGAGAATTCCACAGGTTAACAACTCTCTGACTGAAGAGGTTTCTCCTCATCTCAATCCTAAATGGCTTACCCCTTATCCTTAGACTGTGTCCCCTGGTTCTGGACTTCCCCAACATCGGGAACATTCTTCCTGCATCTAACCTGTCCAGTCCCGTCAAAATTTTATATATTTCTATGAGATCCCCTTTCATTCTTCTAAACTCCAGTGAATACACACCCAGTTGATCCAGTCTCTCCTCATTCTTTAATTACAGAAATCATCGAAAATGAAATGTAATATAAGAATATAAATGGATTCCCTTCCTGTTTTCAATATTAATCTCTAACACTTTCAATGAGCAAACTTCAAAGGTATCTGAGAAGGGCTAGAAGGGATTTATTCAATAGCTAGGTAAATGAATTATGTGGGTGGGGGGGGCAGGGGGGAGCGTGAGGGTGGGGGAAAAAGAACTAGGATGTGCCAAATGAGCTCTCTGATCTGTATTTGTTTTGTGATCAGATAGGAAGCAAAGATGGAAAGCAGAAAAGTGGAAGTCTTTAAAAACTGTATTAAGGGATGTGGAAAAATCAGTTATCCCTGTGAAACAACAGAGAAAAATAATATGGGGATAAGAATTAAGCTAAATGAACTGTTTAAAAAGAAATAGAAAGTGACAAGGACTGGGAATTATATTAGAAGAGTCGACTGAAAAGAAAATTGTAGAAAGCAAACAGAAGAATTACATTTTTTTAGCTGCAAGTGTGTACAGATGTATTAGATGGCAGGTATTAAAAAACAAACAAGTCCTTTAAGGAGTAAGTTGGGTAAAAGCATAACAGAAGGTGAGAAAGTGGGATTTACATTATATGACTTATCCACATCAGAATTCATAAATGAATTCAACATTAAACCTTAATATTTATTTCACACAGCTGGTTGTTTTCTTTGCTGAATAACATGTGCATTGAATCTGAGCTCTCCACTGTGCTGCATACTTAACTACACAGCCATTGGAGATCAGGAAATATTTAGTTTAATTTCAATGAATGGAAAATCATAGACCACTTCCCCAAATGGACTGCCTGTGAGTGCCATTTTCCTCAAGTGCTGGATCGTGGAATGACCCACGGTGAGTGTTGATGGCATTGGCAAGGGGAGTACTTACTGACCCCAGTGGAAATTGGAGCTAAATTACTTCGAAGAAATAACTACTGAAGCTCCCAAAAAGACATTTATATTGCATTTTTCATAACCTTAGGGCCTCCCTAAGCGCTTTACAGCCAATGAAGTACTTTTGAAGTTTAGGCACCGTTTTAATACAGATGGACCACCGCCTAATCCATTCCATCATCAACCTTAATATAGCCCCAAAGCGACAACAGCAACAGAAACAATGCCGCAGAAAAACCAACCCTGGGGCACTCAAATACTCAACTAAGAGAGCCCTATACAGCCAGTGGCTCACTGCCAACCTGGTGACCCTCGATGACCCCGAGACGCAGAGTGCCCACAGTGCTTGGTCTGCCCTCCAGGCCACCATAACCAGTGCCTGCGAAGAGACGCTTGGTCACTCAACCAGGACTGGTATGATGAGAATGACCAGGAGATCCAGGAGCTAATAAATCGCAAGCGCAGGTCATTTCTGAACCTAAAGCAACAACCCAACTTGGGAACAGCAAAACAGCTCTACAGACGGCAGAAGGCCGAGGACCACAAAAAATCTGCGACCTAAAGAATAGATGGTGGGTGGAGAAAGCACAGGAGATTCTACAGCTGGCCGACAGCCATAATGTGCGAGGATTCTTCACCGCAGTCAAGTCCATCTACAGCCCAAGCACCCAAGGCCCCACCCCACTGCTGGCCAAGAACGGGGAGACACTCATCAAGGACACCGAGGCAGTCAGGTCCCATTGGAAGGAGCACTTCGAAGATCTCATTAATCGAGACTCTGCCTTTGACATGAGTATCCTTGACTCCATCCCACAGCATGCTACCCGCCACCATCTCAGCAAAACCCCAGCCCTGCACAAGGTAGGAAAGGCCATCTGTCAGCTCAAGAACAATGTCATTGGGAGCAGATGGAATCCCCGCTGAGGCTCTAAAGTATGGCAAAGAGGCACTATTGGCGTGAATGCACGACCTCATCTTTCTCACCTGGAAGGAGGAGAGCATGCCGGGAGATCTCAGCGATGTCGTAATTGTGACCATCTTAAAAAAGGGGACAAGTCCGACTGCGGCAACTACAGAGGAAAGTCATCGCTAGAATCCTCCTCAGCCATCTTCTCCCTGTGGCTGAAGAGCTCCTCCCAGAGTCACAATGCAGATTCCGTCCACCAAGGAGTACAACGTACATGATCTTCACGGCGCGACAACGGCAAGAGAAATGCAAGGAACAGCACCAATCCTTGTACATGGCCTCCTTTAACTTCACAAAGGCCTTTGCCACTGTTAACCGCGAGGGACTGTGGAGTGTCCTCCTCTGTTTCGGCTGCACCCAAAAGTTTGTCGCTATCCTCCACCTGCTCCATGATGACATGCAGGCCATGATCCTGACAAACAGATCCACCACAGACCCAATCCACGTTCGGACCGGGGTCAAGCAGGGCTGCGTCATCGCGCCAACACACTTCTCGATCTTCCTCGCTGCAATGCTCCAGCTCACACTCAACAAGCTCCGAGCTGGAGTGGAACTAAACTATAGAACCTTCGTCGCCGGGCTAGATCCAACACCGTCCCATCCTCTATCATCGAACTACAGTACGCGGACGATGCTTGCGTCTGCGCACAGAGGCTGAACTCGAAGCCATCGTCAACATTGTCAACCGAGGCATACGAAAGCATGGGACTTACACTAAACATCCGTAAGACAAAGGTCGTCCACTAACCTGACCCCGCAACACAGCATTGCCCCCCCGGTCATCAAAATCCATGGTGCAGCCTTGGACAATGTGGACCATTTTCCATATCTCGGGAGCCTACTATCAGCAAGGGCAGACATCGACGACGAGGTCCAATACTGCCTCCAGTCACGTGAGGAAGAGAGTGTTCGAAGACCAGACCCTCAAATCTGGCACGAAGCTTATGGTCTACAGGGCTGTAGTGATACATGCCCTCCTGTATGGCTCAGAGACATGGACCATAGTCACCGCAAATCATTGGAGAAATACCACCAATGATGTCTCCGCAAGATCTTGCAAATCCCCTGGGAGGACAAACGCACCAACATCAGTGTTCTCGACCAGGCCAACATCCCCAACATCGAAACACTGACCACACTCGATTAGCTCCGTTGGGCGGGCCACATTGTCTGCGTGCGCGACACAATACTCCCAAAGCAAGTGCTCTACTCGGAACTCCTACACGTCAAGCGATCCCAAGATGGGCAGAGGAAACGCTTCAAGGACACTCTCAAAGCCTCCTTGATAAAGTGCAACATCCCCATCGACACCTGGGAATCCCTGGCCAAAGACCGCCCAAAGTGGAGGAAGAACATCTGGGAGGGTGCTCCTCAAGTCTTGTCGCCAGGAGCATGCAGAAAACAAGCACAGGCAGCGGAAGGAGCATGCTGCAAACCTGGCTCCCCACCCACCCTTTCCTTCAACGACTGTTTAGTCCCACCTGTGACAAAGACTGTAATTCTGTATTGGACTGTCCAGTCACCGGAGAACTCACTTTGAGAGTGGAAGCAAGTCTTCCTCGATTTCAAGGGGCTACCTATGGTGGTGATGATGATGATGATGATGATGGGAAACACAGCAGCCAATTTGCACACAGTAAGGTCCCACAAACAGCGATGTGATAATGGCCAGATAATTTGTTTTTAGGTGTTTGTTGAGGGATGAATATTGTCCAGAACACTGGGGAGAACTCCCCTACTCTTCTTTGAAATAGTGCCATGGGATCTTTTATGTCCACCTTAGTTTAGCATCTCATCCGAAAGACAGATTAACGATTTTAACAACAACTCTAAACCAGTGAATTAATCCATAACCATCAGTGTTTCTATTGTTGTTATGTAGGTATTATGCGTCACTGACTACATGGTGGTATAATAGTGCTGCTCATTTTAGCTCTGATGCAGGAAAGTGGTGAATGGGAGTCTTTTGATTCAATCCCTAATCTGATCTGTGCCAGGAAGTAGTACTAGGCAGTGACTGCAACGTCCTTCTGAAAGGGAGAGGGAAATCCAGACAGAGAATCTGTTGTTAGTTAACTTGCTACTGAGTGCCTCCTGGCGGATGGCCACGAAGCGATCAGAACAATGAAAAGAAAAATCTAAGAGTGCACACTTTGTATTTGAAAGTAAACAACTTCGTCAAAAACCTATCTAAGAGTATTTTATAGAGCATCCCCATCTTTGTCTATTTGTTATTGTTGGAGAATATATATTTGCTTTTGCAGCTTTTTATTGAAACTAAGGCAGAATAGCTAACATAGAAACATAGAAAATAGGAGCAGGAGTAGGTCATTCGGCCCTTCGAGTCTGCACTGCCATTCAATATGATCACGGCTGATCATCTATTTCAACATCATATTCCCGCTTTTTCCCCATACCCCTTGATGCCTTTTGTGTCTAGAAATCTATCTATCCCCTTCTTAAATATATTCAGTGATTGGCCTCCACAGCCTTCTGAGGTAGAGAATTCCACAGGTTCACCACCCTCTGAGTGAAAAAAGTTCTCCTCATCTCAGTCCTAAATTTCCTACCCCGTATCCTGAGATTGTGACCCCTTGTTCTGGACTTGCCAGCCAGGGAAAACATCCTCCCCGCATCCAGTCTTTCCAACCCCATCAGAATGTTACACGTTTCAATGAGATCCCCTCTCATTCTTCTGAACTCTCGTGAATAATCTCTCCTCATATGACAGTCCTGCCATTCCAGGAATCAGTCTGGTGAACCTTTGCTGCACTCCCTCTAGAGTATATCCTTTCTTAGGTAAGGAGACCAAGGGCTAGATTTTCCACGTTTTTTGCATGCTTAACGCCCAATTAACATCCATTTTACTGCTGGAATGACGTATAATGCCCATTTAGCCACAAAATGGAAACTGACGGGTATTTTTCAGAAACTTATCGCCGAGCGTTACGCACATGGGGAAAGTAACGCTGGGAAAAAATACCACCCGCCTACTTTTTAGGCAGAATCATCAGAATGGACGAAATCAATGCCCATAATATCGCCCAGTGTTACTTTCCGCATGGAATTAATGCTGAAATTCAATAATACCGCCCGCCATTTTTTTTTGTCGTAAAGAGTACATTTGGCGAAACTAACACCCAGGAGATCGCCCACCATCACTTTCACCACCTCGCACACATATCGCCCACAATATCGCTTGCCCTAAAAACCACCCGGACAAAGTGGAACTGTTCTGAACTAAAGACAGCTGTGTGGCTGCCATTTTTTAAAATCGCAGTTCGCTTCATTCAAAAGGCTGGTTCAACTTCGGGGAGTTTGCATTGACTCTGGAGTTCTTCTCAGGTGAAGTGACCACCTCAGCAGACATATTTTCAGACTTTTGATTATTGGGGATTTACTCTAGGTGTATTTTAGTGAGGAAATTATTGCTTCTGATCAATCGCTATTATACTTTCATTGCAATGGGGCCAGCTATTTCTCATCCTGCATCGATTAATACGCAGCTGCTGCAGAGTGCAGATGGCTCAATGTGTGATGTAATTCATTATGTCCCCAATTTAAGACATGCAAGAATGAGGAGGAGGGCCAGACCATACACACCCCGCACGTACAGGGAAAAGAGGTCTTACTTCAACGTGTCCGACCACACCTGCCTTCGGAGACTGCGCTTCCACAAGGTGGTGATCAATGAAATATGTGAGCTCATCAGGCCACATATACAACCTGCCACCAGGACATCAGTGTCGGTCAAGTTCAAGATCTCCGCGGCACTGTCTTTCTATGCGTCCGGTTCCTTTCGGGCCTCCCCAGTCGAGATTTGCCCTCTGTCTCACCATGCCACCGATTGCTGCTTTAGACAGGTCAATGAGGCCCTCTACGCATGAAAGATGGACTTTATCAGCTTCCCCATGACGACGGAGACTCAGACTGACAGGGCTGGAGCATTCTACCGCATTGCTAAGTTCCCCAGGGTGCAGGGAGCTATGCGGCCACCTTCTCAGGACCCGGAGTGTTTTCTTAACAGAAAAGGATTTCACTCCCTGAAGTTCTAACTAGTTGTCGACCATAACCAGATCATAATGGCAAAGCCTGCCAAATATCCGGGCACCTGCGATGAGGCTCACATCCTGTGTGAGAGCGCTGTCTCTGACATCTTTAAGAGTCAGCCACAAGGACAATGCTGGATACTTGGTGACAACCAATATGGCCTAGCCACCTGGCTGATGACCCCGCTGCGTGACACCCACACCGAGGCCGAGAAGCGATACAATCAGAGCCAAATGCAATGTGGTCCAGAAAACAATAACTGTGCTTAAGCAGCACTTCAGATGTCTTGACCACTCAGGAGGGGAGCTACAATACGACCCTGAGCAAGTAGGTAAATTCGTGGTTGTGTGCTCCATGCTGCACAACCTGGCTATCAGGAAGAGCCAAAAATTACCAGAAGGGACTGATGCTCCACCTCAGGAGAGAGAGGAAGAGGAGGACGAGGGGCTGGACGCTGACTTAGGGCCAGGCTGGCTATGCAACCATGCCCACGACCCCCTCCAGACCGCAGGAAAGGGCCCGTGGTGGCTACATAGCTGCAAGACTCTTACGTGAGGAGCTGATATCTGAACGATTTGCCTGAAAGAATGTTGCTGTGAGTGACAACGCTGACACACTGCTGTGTGTGTGCAGCTCAGACAACAATAGTGCCGATCAACTTGATGCGAGTTAAAGTTTACGTTGATTGAAGTTACGTTTTATTTAATCCTTTCATGTTAAGGAATCACCAGTGTGTAATGGTCCAGCTATCTGAGACAATGCACAACAAGGTTATGTTCAATAAAAAAAATTTATACCAACATTGGTCTGAAATCATAAGTATCACAGGCAAAAACACCCAGCCCACACACCACTTTTTCCACCATTGACATCAATCAAATGTTCAACATGTCCCGCAACACAGAATACAAAGACAAAGCAGGAGCGTGGTCCCCAGCCCCCATACATTACAACAAATTGCATACACTCAGATGGAGATATAACACAGCCATCACCTGCGGACATGCACCTCACTTTCCTTCCCCCCCTCCCCTTCTTCTCCCCACCTCTACCCCTTTCCCTCCTCACTCCACACTGCCTGACCGAGGAGCTCCTCAGGCGGTGCCTCATTGGGGGGGATGAAGGCAGATGCGGTGGTTGCACGGGTAAGGGAGCGGGGGGTGCCGAGGGGGCAACATTCTCTGATGCAGAAGCAGGATCTTGGTCCTTGCTCTCATCTGTCGTTCGCAATGGTGGTGCGGAACCTAGGGGTGGAGTGCCGCGCTCTGGGACCACTGGGAGGCCTGTGCCAGCAGTGTTCCTGGCTATCGCATCCAGGGCCTCCGCTATCCGCGGAATGTACTTAGTCATGGTGGCCAGCTGCGGGGATATGCCTCCCACTGCTTCGATGAGCTGGTCACCAATGTCTACAGTCCTCCTGGACAACTGTACCATCTCTCCGCTTTCTTGTCACGGTTGTGGACCAGACCTGCCGCGTCCATGAGGTCTCTGTGGGGTCGGTGCCGTCCTGGGGACAAATGGGGTGCCCTGTGGTGAGGTGCTTGGGGCCGGTACCTCCAGAGTGGAGGCAGGAATGACTGGAGGACCACTAGATGGCCTTGGGTGGAATGGCTTCTGGAGTGTGGCGATGCAGGTTCCTCGAAGTCCACGCTCTCATCCCTAGAGAACAGACCCAGTGGATTGACGGGCGAGAATCGGAGCTCCTCAGCACCAGAGGTAGGATCGTCTGGAGAGTCGGGCCCCGCGCCCCCACCTTCTGGCCTCTGTGGTCTTGCCTGGGGCCGCGCTGCTGGCTGAGCTGCAAAACACAAATGAGTTTATTAGAGGATAAGGGGGTGCTAGGGTCACAAGGTGAGTCCAGCCTACACACAGCAAATGCACGACAAAAGCACCACCGCTCTCAAAATCATCACAGACATCACATTTCATGACCATCAACACATTTGCGTTGCAATGATTTTCATTAATCCAGCATTATTTCTTAGACAATTTTAGAAATCATCTATCATATATGATTGTTCGGCTATGAGTGGGTGTGGCATCTATTGACTTTACATCACGCAATGGTGTAAGCTTTACTCACGTGGCATCACTTCATGGTCTGCAGATGCTTCCGTGGCTGTCCGGGTGTACTTCCCCACGATTGCGAGCACGCGCTCCTCCATCTCAGTGATGTCGCTGCATGGACCTCATCGTCAATAGCTTCTTCTGTAAAAGGTGACAGGATGACATGGCATAAGATCATTGTGTGATATCATTGCTAGGTACTGTCACAGAGACTGCTACAACACATAAATAAGCATGATTACATCTGTCGGTTATGATAATTATCATTCTTTACCTAAAGACGTGCAGCGTGACTGCAGGCTTTGAGTAAAACGTTCCCGGTAAAAATGAAAGACCTCACATCTGCTGATCGTCACTCATGACTGTTACAAATCAAATTAGATAAATACATAAGTACATGTAAATGAATGTAATACTTATTCTTGCGGATCCCACAAGATTGTTCCATCGTTTGTGGCATTGGTTGCCCTCGCGCATCTCGTTGGTTGCTATCTCGGTCCATATCTTCTGGTAAGCCTTTGGGTGAGCTTCCCATGCCCTCCCTGTGTCAAATCACCCCAGCGTGACTTGACCTCCTGCAGGAGGAAGGCATTTGTCTCATCTGAGAAACTCCTGGCTCTTTTTCAGCCTCCAATGTGCTCCTCTCCCACCTCACTGCTCTCTCCAGCTTCAGTCTCCACAGCATGCTTTGACGCCTCCTCCTCTCCTTATATTATAGGCCAAATTCTGTCAAATATGTGCCTGGTAACAGCTAGTTTTTAGTTCCCTATTTTCTGTAAAGCTCTAAAGTCTCCCTCCTTCCTCCCAAAGCAGCCACACCACATCCACACATGCCTTCAGTCCTTTTCAGCTCCCTCTCTCTCGGTCTCCTCTTCTGCGCATGTCATAATGATCCTTGACCTCCTGAATCATGGGAATCAAGCGTTGCCATGCCATTGCTAACAGCGGCGACACTTTACGGCAGAAGGTCAGCGAGATTTAACACTACCGCCCATTTCATATCGTTCATGGTAACGCCCAATTAAAAAAATGGAGACTAGGTGCTTTGAGAATAGGCGAGAAGCCGGCAATCTGAAAACCTATTTTTACCACCCACGCCGGAAATAATGCCCATTTTTGGGTGATAAGCACAAAAGTGTAAAATCTAGCCCCAAAACTACACACAATACTCCAGGTGTGGTCTCACCAAGGCCCTGTATAACCATAGTAAGACATCATTGCTCCTGTACTCAAATCCTCTTGCAATGAAGGCCAACATACCATTTGCCTTCCTAACTGTTTGCTGCACCTGCATGTTTGCTTTCAATGACTGGTGTACAAGGACACCCAGGTCCCTCTGTACATCGACACTTCCCAAGCCATCATCATTTAAATAATATTTTGTCCTTATGTTTTTCCTACCAAAGTGGATAACTTCACATTTATCCACGTTATACTGCATCTGCCATGTGTTTGCCCACTCACTCAACCTATCTAAATCGCCTTGCAGCGTCTTTGCATCCTCCTCACAACTCACAATCCCACCTAGTTTTGTGTCGTCAGCAAACTTGGAATTATTACATTTGGTTCTCTCATCCAAATCATTTATATATATTGTGAATAGCTGAGGCCCAAGCACTGATCCCTGTGGTACCCCACTAGTCACTGCCCGCCACCCTGAAAAAGACCCGTTTATTTCTACTCTCTTTCCTGTCAGTTAACCAATTTTTAATCCATGCCAGTACATTACCCACAATTCAAATTGCTTTAATTTTGCACACTAACCTCTTATGTGGAACCTTATCAAAGGCCTTCTGAAAATCCAAATACACTGCATCCATTGGTTCTCCCTTATCTATTCTATCAGTTACATCCTCAACAAACTCCAGCAGGTTTCTCAAACATGATTTTCCTTTCATAAATCCATGTTGACTGTTATGTATGTAACTATGTAATACTTGCCAACAGGGCGTGACTGTTGGAGTCCGAATGGTCACCTGCACACACGTGCAGGGCCGGTATAAAAGGTTGGCTGCCATGTTGTTTAGGCACTCTGGAGTTGTAATAAAGAAGACTAAGGTCACACTAAGTTTAGCTCACAGTACTCAGCCTCGTGGAGTTCTTGTATACTTTGTCTAATCCCGTTAATATTATCCAAGTGTGCCATTATCACATCCTTTATAATAGACTCTAGCATTTTCCCTGCTACTGATGTTAGGCTAACCGGTCTGTGGTTCCCTGTTTTCTCTCTTCCTCCTTTTTTAAATAGTGGGGTTACATTTGCCACCCTCCAATCTGCAGGAACCATTCCATAATCTATAGAATTTTGGAAGATGGCAACCAATGCATCCACTATTTCCATGGCTACCTCTTTTAGTACTCTGGGATGCAGATCATCAGGCCCTGGGGATTTATTGGCCTACAGCCCCATTAGTTTCTCCAGCACTATTTTCTTACTAATAATTATTTCCTTTAATTCCTCTTGCTTACTAGACCCTTGGTTCCCTAGCATTTCTGGGACATTAGTTGTGTCCTCTTACGTGAAGACAGAACCGAAGTATTTATTTAATTGTTCTGCCATTTCCTTGATCCCCATTATAAATTCTTCCGTTTCTGTCTGTAAAGGACTTACATTTGTCTTCACTGATCTTCTAGTACAAGAATTATTGGTAGGGTAAAATGTAGCAATATGGGTTAACATAGTTAGCCTAAGAAAGTAGTGTATTCTTCTGCGTGTAGCCTTTCTGAAGCCCCTAAACTCAGGATTAAAAATCTTGATCAAATCACACAGAAAGCACAAATTTCACAGTTTCAATAGTCTACTTTACCAGCTGCACAGGAAAGTATTTTGTCAGGACATGTGTAATGAATATCGTTGACTACTGCCTAAAAGGATAATCATTTTACACAATGGAGCAGGATCTGATAAGGGAAAGGTTCCTATTGAGGTGTGTGTGTTCAGCAATCTGTTCGATGAACTGAGGCAAAATGAAAATAAAGACCTGCATTTATATAGCGCGTTTCACAACCTCAGGATGTCCCAATGCGCTTTACAGCCAATGAAGTACTTTTGAAGTGTAGTCACTGTTGTAATGTAGGAATGAAGTTAAACTCAATGACCTAAAGGTCACAAGCTAAAACTTGATGACTTAAGCGAATTGTAAAAGTCACAAATGTGACCATTTATGGGCAATGAAATAACTAACGGGAGAATGCTCTTGCTATCCATCACTTCGGGAGAGCAGGAGAAGAATCCAAACCCAGCCAAGTGTCCCACACCTGGGTTGCAGTCAAGTATTTATTTACGGCTTGTATTAGAATAAGTCTGATAGGCTCTTATTAAACTGTTTATTAATGTTGTGTCTAATTAAGTTTTCATGGACTTTTGACTAATAGAATATGTTAAACTGTCTCATGAGTTAATTAGAACCAGAACATAACATAGCATCATTATAAATACTAATTCAAAAGCAATTAACCAGTTACTATTTTTTGGTTGTGGTCACAAATATTTAACGTGGACCATTGGTCCATTAAATATGTTGATGTCCTCTAGTGGAAACACAGGTAGATCTAGCATTCAGTAATGCTACAGTCGTCAAGCTACAGTACTCGGATGACGCTTGCGTCTGTGCACATACAGAAGCTGAACTCCAAGTCATAGTCAACATCTTCACTGAGGCGTATGAAATCATGGACCTTACACTAAACATCCGTAAGACAAAGGTCCTCCATCAGCCTGTCCCCGCCGCACAGCACTGGCCCCAGTCATCAAGATCCACGGCATGGCCCTGGAGAACGTGGATCATTTCCCATACCTCAGGAGCCTCTTATCAACAAGGGCAGTCATTGACGATGAGATTCCGCACCGCCTCCTGTGCGCCAGTGCAGCCTTTGGCCGCCTGAGAAAAAGAGTGTTCGAAGATCAGGCCCTCAAATCTGCCACCAAGGTCCTGGTCTACAGGGCTGTAGTGATACCCACTCTCCTGTATGGCTCAGAGACATGGACCATGTACAGTAGGCACCTCAAATCGCTGGAGAAATACCATCAACGACATCTCCGCAAGATCCTGCAAATCCCCTGGGACGACAGACGCACCAATGTTAGCGTCCTCGACCAGGCCAACATCCCCAGCATTGAAGTACTGACCACACTTGATCAGCTCCGCTGGACAGGCCACATTGTCCGCATGCCTGTCACAAGACTCCCAAAGCAAGCGCTCAACTCGGAACTCCTTCACGGCAAATGAGCCAAAGATGGGCAGAGGAAACATTTCAAGGACACTCTCAAAGCCTTCTTAATAAAATGCAACATCCCCACCGACACCTGGGTGTCCCTGGCCAAAGACCGCCCTAAGTGGAGGAAGTACATCCGGGAGGGCGCTGAGCACCTCGAGTCTCATCGCTTAGAGCAAGCAGAAATCAAGTGTAGGCAGCGGAAAGAGCGTGAGGCAAACCTGTCCCACCCACCCTTTCCCTCAACGACCATCTGCCCCACCTGTGACAGGGACTGTGGTTCTCATAGAAACATAGAAAATAGGTACAGGAGCAGGCCATTCGGCCCTTCGAGCCTGCACTGCCATTTAATATGATCATGGCTGATCATGCAACTTCAGTACCCTACTCCGGTTTTCTCTCCATACCCCCAGAACCCCTTAGCTGTAAGGGCCACATCTAACTCCCTCTTGAATATATTCAATGAACTGGACTCAACAACTTTCTGTGGTAGAGAATTCCACAGGTTCACCACTCTCTGGGTGAAAAAGTTTCATCTCGATCCTGTATGGCTTACCCATTATCCTTAGATTGTGACCCCTGGTTCTGGATTTCCCCAACATCGGGAACATTCTTCCTGCATCTAACCTGTCCAGTCCCATCATAATTTTATATGTTTCTATGAGATCCCCTCTCATTCTTCTAAATTCCAGTGAGTATAAGCCTAGCCAATCCAGTACTTCTTCATATGTCAGTCCTGCCATCCCGGGAATTAGTCTGGTGAACCTTCGCTGCATTCCTTCAATAGCAAGCACATCCTTCCTCAGATTAGGAGACCAAAACAGCACACAATACTCAAGGTGTGGACTCACCAAGGCCCTGTACAACTGTTCAGTCACCTAAGAACTCATTTTTAGATTCTGAGGGACTGCCTATGATGATGAAAACCTTGTGCCTGATTTTCAATCTACAATTGTTCAAAGGAATTGAAATGATAGAAAGAACTTACATCTATATAATGGGGCTAAAATTCTGGTCGAGGGCTTCCTTTGGACAAATGCCTCCGACCTGAAAATTTTTTGCGAAAGTACCTGGTGGTCCAGGAGACACCTTCGATTCCGGTCGGAGGTTTTCTTTTGATGTGCAGCATACGGGAAGAGGACTTCCCCGTATGCATGAAAGAGCTGGAGTCACGTGGGCCTGGAGCACCAATCACTCTGCAGTATTCTCATTAATAATGGGAACTCCAATTTTACGTGCTCCCATTATTATCAATGAGAATAAACCCCTAAGACAAGAAACACAACATAATAGATAAATGAAACATTTCACATATTTAAAATTAATTGAACTTAAAGTTAATTAAATGTTTAAAGAAAACAAATATTTTTTGAATTTTTTTTAATGTGTTTTAACGGTTTAAAATAAGCTTACCTTAATGGACAGAGTTTTTAACATAAATGTGTTTTTAAATTTAATTTTTCTATGTTTTAAAACTCTTACGCTGGTAAAAGTAGGCTATGCATCTGCTTTCATCAGGCGTAAAAGTTTGAAGGACATTCGTTGGGCAAGAGATGGGCAAATAGCCCAATCAAACCTGCGCGAATGTCCTTCCTACGGGGACGCGAAGGATCTGTCAAGAGAAATCTTGACAGATCGGAAAAGCCGGTTTTTGGCGCGAGCGCACTGCGCTCCGAAACCGGCTTTTGCGAGGCCCCGTTGAGTCCGTCCGCACTTCGTACGGACCCGGCGACGATGAATTTCAGCCTCATCATTTTATCAGGACACCCAAACATTTTGCAGGCAATGAGTTACATATTAAAGTGCAATCACTGTTATTACAACAGCTTGCTCATCCATCCTGCAGGCTTTTCTCTCATCCACACAGGCAGCAAGGTCCTCTTTTGTTCCTCCCGTTGGTGCAGCTGGGGGAGAATAACGTGGAGCTAACTGCTTACAGACCACTGCGACGTAATTACCAACGTCCGTGAACTTGCATGGTGGGTTAGCGCTGGCACTAAACAGCAACAGATGTATTCATCTTCTTCTTCTTAGGCAGTCCCTCGGAGTCGAGGATGACTTGCTTCCACACTAAAAATGGGTTCTCAGGTGACTGATGAGTCTGATGTGGGATCTACAGTCTCTGTCACAGGTGGGGCAGATGGTGGTTGAAGGGACGTTGGTTGAAGAGACGGGTAGGTGGGGTGCTAGTGTTGTCTTTCACTCCTTCCACTGTTGGCGCTTGGCCTCCACTTGCTCCCGGCGAAAAAACTCAAGATAGTCGGCACCTTCCCAGATGCTTCTCCTCCACTTTGAGCGGTCTTGGGCCAGGGATTCCCAGGTATCGGTGGGGATTTGCACTTCTTCAAGGAGGCTTTGAGGGTGTCCTTGAAGTGTTTCCTCTGCCCACGTAGGGCTCGCTTGCCGTTTTGAACTCCGAGTAGAGCGCTTGTTTTGGGAGTCTCGTATCGGGCATGCGGACGATGTGGCCCGTCCATTGGAGCTGATCGAGCTTGGTCAATGCTTTGATGCTGGCCTGAGCGAGAGCACTGACACTGGTGCGCCTATCCTGCCAATGGATTTGCAGGATCTTGCAGAGTCAGCATTGGTGGTACTTCTCCAGTGCTAAGAGGTGCCTGCTGTACATAGTCCATGTCTTTGAAGCATATAGGAGGCCGGGTATCACTATTGCTGTATAGACTATGAGCTTGGTGCTGGGTTTGAGGTCCTGGTCTTCAAACACTCTCTTCCTCAGGCGACCGAAGGCTGCACTGGCACACTGAAGGTGGTGTTGGACTTCGTCATCGACGTCTGCCCTTGTTGACAGCAGGTTCCCGAGGTATGGAAAATGGTCCTTGTTGTCCAAGGCCTCGTCGTGGATTTTGAAAATCGGGAAGCAGTACTGTGTGACGGGGGCAGGTTGGTAGAGGACCTTTGTCTTACGGATGTTTAGTATAAGGCCTATGCTCTCGAATGCTTCTTTGAAGGTGTTGATGATGGTTTGGAGTTCGGCCTCCAAGTGTGCGCAGACGCAAGTGTTGTCTGCGTACTGTAATTCAATGACAGAGGATGGGACCTTGGATCTGGTTTGGAGGCAATGGAGGTTGAACAGTTTTTGGTTTGTTCTGTAGATTAGCTCCACTCCAGCAGGGAACTTGCTGAGGGTGAGATGGAGCATTTCAACAAGGAAGATCGAAGAGCGTTGGTGTGATGACACAGCCTTGCTTGACCACGGTCCGCACGTGAATTGGATCTGCGGTGGATCTGTTGGCCATGATCACAACTTGCATGTCATCGTGAAGCAGGCGGAGAATGGTGACAAACTTTTGAGGTAGCCGAACTTGAGGAGGACGCTCCATAATCCCTCAAGGTTGACAGTGCCGAAGGCCTTTGTGAGGTCAGTGTATGAAGAAAGATTCAGGCTGAACACAGTGAGCTCAAAGTAAAGTGCGACCTTGGTCTTTTATTGCAGGTCTCCTGAGTGCCTCTCCAACCTGTGAAGCCTCTTTATATTTGGATTATGAGATCCCTTGGGACTCCAGGGAATGAGCCCTCTGGTGGCTGTACAGAGTAAATGCAAGTATACATATATAACAACACTCCCCCGCCAAAGTCAATAGTGTAACTATTTACAATGCGAGTCGATCTGGGGCCTGGTTGATCGTCTCGGTGTGAAAGCTGGTGTTGTTGAATCATTTGTTGGGTCCTCGCTGGGCTGCTGTGCAGCTGGCCTTGCTGGGCTCTCTGGTATGTTGGGCCGTGCAGGGCTACTGTGGATGATGGGTTCTGCTTCGTGGTCAACCGTGGTGCTGGTTCCCACTGGTGTGTATGTTGGGCGATCTAAAAGGGTAGGGTCCAAGGTGGGTTGCTCAGGATAGTCCGTGAATCTGAGTTTGATTTGGTCCAAGTGTTTCCGGTGAATGAGTCCATTTGAAAATTTGACCCGAAATACCCTGCTCCCCCCTCTTTGGCCACGACAGTGCCGGGAAGCCACTTGGGACCTTGTCCATAATTTAAAACAAATACAGGATCATTGATTTCAATCTCGCATGACACATTTGCGCTAACATGGTATGCACTTTGTTGAAGCTGCCTGCTCTCGACCTGTTCATATTGATCAGCTTTGTCTTAAGTGCTCTTTTAATGAGCAGTTCAGCAGATGGAATCCCAGTGAGTGAGTGAGGTCTCATGCGGTAGCTCGGGATAGGCGAGTCTGCAGTGAGCCTTCAGTTACCCTCTTTAAGCCTTGCTTGATGGCTTGCACAGCTATCTCTGCCTGACCATTGGATGCTGGTTTAAACGGGGCAGATGTGACATGTTTGATTCCTTTGCGGGTCATGAATTCTTTGAACTCAGCACTGATGAAACATGACTCGTTGTCGCTCACCAGGACATCAGGTAAGCCGTGTGTGGCAAACATGGCCCACAGGTTTTCAGTGGTGGCAGTGGATGTGCTAGCCGACATTATCTCACATTCAATCCACTTGGAATACGTGTCTACAACCACAAGGAACATTTTACCCAAGAACGGGCCTGCATAGTCGACGTGTACCCTAGACCACGGTTTGGAGGGCCAAGACCATAAACTTATGGCCTCACTGAGTACATTGCTTAACTGCGAGCATGTATTACATGTGTGAATGCAGGAATCTAAGTCCGTATCGATAACGGGCCACCATACGTGGAATCTGGTTATCGCTTTCATCATTACGATGCCTGGGTGGGTACTGTGGAGGTCATTGATGAAGGTGTCTCTGCCCTTCTTGGGGACCACTACTTGATTGCCCCACAGAAGACAAACTACCTGTATAGACATTTCATCTTTGCGCCGCTGGAACGGCTTTATCTCTTCCTGCATTTCCACTGGGACACTGGATCAGCTCCCGTGAAGCACACAGCTTTTGACTAGAGATAATAAGGGGTCCTGGCTTGTCCAGGTTTTGATCTGCCAGGCAGTGACGGGTGATTGCTCACTCTCAAATGCTTCCATAACCATGGCTAGATCTGCGGGCTGCGCCATTTCCACCCTTGTTGCGGGCAATGGCAGCCTACTGAGAGCATCGGCGCAGTTTTCTGTGCCTGGCCTGTGGCAGATGGCGTAGTTGTTTGCGGACAACGTGAGCGCCCATCTCTGGATGTGGGCTGATCCGTTGGTATTTATCACTTTACTCTCGGAAAACAGGGATATAAGTGGCTTATGGTCAGTTTCCAATTCGAATTTTAGCCCAAACAGGTATTGATGCATTTTCTTTACCCATAGACACATGCTAACGCTTCTTTTTCAATCATGCTGTCGGCTCTCTCAGCCTTGGACAGATGCCTGGATGCAAAAGCAACTGTTGCAGTTTCCCGAAATCATTGGCTTGTTGCAATACACACCCGATGCCATATGACGACGCATCACATGCAAGTACCAAACACTTACATGGATCATACAACACAAGCAATTTGTTTGAGCATAACAATTTTTTCGCTTTTACAAAGGCATTTTCTTGGCTTTTGCCCCAAACCCATTCGCTCCCTTTTCATAGTAAGACATGTAGTGGTTCTAGCAGGGTGCTGAGACCCAGTAAGAAGTTATCAAAGTAGTTCAAGAGTCCCAGAAACGACCGCAGCTCCGTTAGGTTCTGTGGCCTCGATGCGTTCTCGATTGCCTCCGTCTTCGCGCTGGTGGGCCTGATGCCATCCGCCGCAATCCTCCTTCCCAGGAACTCCACTTCAGGCGCCAGGAAACACACTTTGAGCATTTTAATCTGAGCCCCAAGCAGTTGCGTCGACTAAAAACCTCCTCCAGGTTCTGCAGATGCTCGGCTGTATTCCGACCTGTGACCAAGATGTCGTCCTGGAAGGCCACAGTGTGCGGGACCGACTTCAATAAACTTTCCATGTATCGCTGGAATATCGCCGCCGCTGATCGGATTCCAAACGGGCATCTGTTATAAACAAAAAGACCTTTGTGGGTGTTGATGCAGGTGAGGGCCTTCGATGATCCCTCCGGTTCCTACGTCTTATAAGATGAAGTCAGATCCAACTTCGTGAACGTCTTTCCTCCCGCCAGCATTGCAAAGAGGTCATCGGCTTTTGATAATTCGTATTGGTTCTGCAAGGAGAAATGATTGATAGTTACATTATAATCGCCACAGATTCTGACAGTGCCGTCTCCCTTGAGGACTGGCCCACTCGCTGAACTCGATCGGTGAAATGATGCCCCCTCTTGCAGCCGGTCTAGCTCGATCTCTACCCTTTCTCTCATCATGTATGGTACTGCTCTCGCCTTGTGATGGATGGGTTGCACCCCTGGAGTTAGGTTGATCTGCACTTTTGCTCCTTGGAATTTCCCGATACCTGGTTCGAACAGCGAAGGAAATTTGTTTAAGACCTGGGCACACGAAGTGTCGTCAGCGGGTGATAGCGCTTGAATGTCGTCCCAGTTCCAGCGAATCTTTCCCAGCCAGTTCCTGCCGAGCAGCGTGGGACCATCGCTCGGTACCACCCAGAGTGGTAGTTTTTGCACCGCTCCATCGTAGAAGACCTTTACAGTAGCACTGCCGATTACAGGAATCAGTTCTTTAGTGTAACTTCTTAGTCTCGTGCGAACTGGAGTTAAGACTGGCCTTGAGGTCTTGCTGCACCACAACCTTTCGAAAGTCTTTTTGCCCATGATGGACTGGCTCACACCCGTGTCCAGCTCCACTGATACCAGGAGTCCATTTAGTTCAACATTCAGCATTATCGGGAGACAATTCGTGGTGAATGTGTGCACCCCATGTACCTCTGCCTCCTCTATCTGAGGCTCTGCTTCGTAGTGATCCTCCGTGGATCTGTCCTCCTCTGCAATGTGGTGGTTTGCAGTTTTAACAGGCTTAGCAGCTTACTTGCACACTCGTTGGAGGTGTCCCATTGTTCCACAGCCCTTGCAAATGTATCCTTCGAATCGGCATGAATGGAAACAATGATCACCCCCGCAGTGTGGCAAGGTGTTGATGGTCTTGCATTCATCACCCTTGATGGTGGACCCTTACATCTGTGGATATGTAGCTGCAGGTATGTGTGACCTACTTTGTTTGTTACGATTCGTAAACAACATCACTTTGTTCACAGTACTTGTAGCAGCACTTATGTGCTGAGAGATTTGCTTAGTGTTGTCACTGGTGGCAATTGCTATGGCCTTACTCAAGGTTGGGGTCTCTACAGTCAAATGCTTGTGAAGTATAGTTTCATGGCCAATGCCAAGTACGAAAAAGTCCCTGAGCATGTGCTCCAAATGTCCTTCAAATTCGCAATATCCTGCAAGGCATCTCTGCTCAGCGACATAACTCGCCACTTCCTGGCCTTCAGACCTTTTGTGGGTGTAGAACTGGTACCTCGCCATCAGAACGCTTTCCTTCGGATTCAAATGCTCTCAGACCAGTGTGTACAAATCATCGTATGATTTCTCTGTGGATTTCGTTGGAGTGAGCAGATTCTTCATGAGGCCATACGTCGGTGCCCTACAGACGGTGAGGAGGATCGCTCTATGTTTGGCAGCGCTCTCTTCCCCATCTAGTTTGTTGGCCACGAAGTATTGGTCGAGTCGCTCCACAAAACTTTCCCAATCATCTCCTGATAGGTCCTTACTATACAGTATAAATGCACACGAGGCCCATGCTTGAGAGAAGGTCAGTCTGTGACCTGACCTTTCTTCCTTCACTCCAAGTGATGAAGGTGGGTGGAGCTTCCTCTTTTGTACCTGAAGGCCCAGGTTAGGAGTGTCTCCCACCTAGTGGTCATTGTTCTCACAGTGCACAACTCAGGTCAGATTATACATGGGTTACAATGCTGGTTGAACACATGACATCACCTCCCCCCCAAAGTCTTATTGGGATCACAGATTGAGTCTCTCTGGTGGTTTACGCTCTCTTGTAGAGCGCCTGAGTTGGGGCTCCGGTTGTTGGGCGCTGGCCTGAGTGTCTGCTGTTTGCGGTGCCTCAGGCCACAGTGACTGGGCTCTCCTCCCTTTAGTTCCGGTGTTCGGTCACCTGTGGTGGAGTGAACTCTACATCGTGTTCTTCCTCTGCTTCTTCGATGGGGTTGTTGAACCTCCTTTTTGTTTGATCCACGTGTTTGCAGCAGATTTGTCCATTGGTAAGTTTAACTACCAGAATCCTATTTCCCTCTTTGGCAATCACAGTGCCTGCAAGCCATTTGGGCCCTGCAGCGTAGTTGAGGACAAAAACAGGATCATTTACATCAATACATCGCGCCCTCGCATTCCTGTCATGGTAGTCATATTGTGGCTGGCGCCTGCTCTCGACAATTTCGTTCATGGTGGGGTGTATAAGGGATAACCGAGTTTTGAGCATCCTTTTCATTAGCAGCTCTGCGGGTGGAACCCCTGTGAGTGAGTGTGGTCGCGATCTATAGGCCAACAGGAGGTGTGATCAGCGTCTTTGTAGGGAACCCCCTTGGATTCTGAGCATCCCCTGTTTGATTATCTGCACTGCTCGTTCTGCCTGGCCGTTTGAGGCCGGCTTGAATGGTGCCGTTCTGACATGGTTAATTCCATTGCCTGCCATGAAGTCATGGAATTCAGTGCTTGTGAAGCGCGGGCCATTGTCGCTGACCAAGACGTCCGGTAGACTGTGGGCAGCAAACATTGCCTGTAGACTTTCTACCGTGACAGAGGATGTGCTTGAATTTAAAATGTCACACTCGATCCATTTGGAGTAGGCATCTACTACAACCAAAAACATTTTTCCCATGAAAGGACCTGCGTAGTCCATATGGATGTGTGACCAAGGCTTGGCGGGCCATGGCCAGGGGGTAAGGGGGGCTTCCCTGGTCGCATTGCCCAGCTGGGCAAACATGTTGCACCTGCGAACACAAAGTTCCAGATCTGCGTCTATCCCTGGCCACCAAACATTTGACCTGGCAATTGCCTTCATCATGACAATGCCCGGGTGCCCATTGTGGAGTTCTCTGATGAACACCTCTCTGCCCATCTGGGGCATGACTACTCGGTTTCCCCACCGTAGGCAATCGGCCTGAATCGAGAGTTCATCCCTGCGCCTGTGAAATGGTTTAAATTTCTCAGGACATGCCCTGTACGTGGCTGCCCAGTCCCCATTCAGAACACATTTCTTGACTAGAGACAATAGCGGGTCTCTATTTGTCCAGACTTTAATCTGACGGGCTGTCACGGGTGAGCCTTTGCTTCCGAAAGCTTCAACAGCCATGACCATCTCAGCAGCATGCTCGGCAGCCCCTTCAGTGGTGGCGAGTGGGAGCCTGCTGAGTGCATCGGCGCAGTTTTCGGTGCCCGGTCTGTGCCAAATTGTACAGTCATAGGCGGCTAACGTGAGTGCCCACCTCTGTATGCGGGCCGATATGTTTGCATTTATGGCCTTGTTGTCGGCCAAAAGGGATGTTAGGGGTTTGTGATCTGTCTCCAGCTCAAATTTCCTGCCAAACAGGTACTGGTGCATTTTCTTTACAGCATATACACATGCGAGCGCCTCCTTTTCTACCATCCCATAGTCCCTTTCTGCCTGGGACAGACTCCTGGAGGCATAAGCTACCGGCTGTAACTGACCCTTGACATTGACATGCTGCAACACACACCCGACACCTTAGGATGACGCATCGCACGTTAACACAGGTTTCTTACATGGATCGTATAGTGTTAACAGATTGTTGGAACATAACAAATTGCGTGCTTTATTAAAAGCCCTATCCTGGCTGCCCCCCCCAGACCCATTCGCGACCTTTGCGTAGGAGCACGTGTAGCGGCTCTAGCAGCGTGCTCAATTTGGGAAGAAAGTTACCAAAGTAGTTCAGGAGCCCTAGGAACGAACGCAGCTCCGTCGTGTTACTGGGTCTGGGTGCTCTCTGGATCGCTTCCGTCTTGGACGCAGTAGGGCTGATCCCGTCTGCTGCTACCCTCATCCCCAGGAATTCTACCTCTGGAGCTAGGAAGACGCACTTCGATTTTTTCAGTCCAGCCCTACCCGGTCCAGTCTGCGTAGCACCTCCTCCAGGTTGTGGAGGTGTTCTTCAGTATCGTAACCCGTGATGAGGATGTCGTCCTGAAAAACCACCGTCCCTGGAATCGACTTGAGGAGGCTTTCCATATTTCGTTGGAAGATCGCGGCGGCCGAGCGAATCCCGAACGGACATCTGTTGTACTCAAACAACCCCTTGTGTGTCGTGATGGTGGTCAGCTTCTTCGATTCACTTGCCAGATTCTGGGTCATATAAGCTGAGGTCAGGTCCAATTTTGAAAAAAGTTTGCCACCGGATAGCGTCGCAAAGAGGTCCTCCGCTCTCGGTAGCGGGTACTGGTCTTGGAGTGACACCCGATTGATGGTGGCCTTATAATCACCACATATCCTGACCGACCCATCCGCCTTGAGCACCGGCACAATCGGGCTCACCCAGTCACTGAATTCGACTGGCGAGATGATGCCTTCCCTCAGCAGGTGGTCCAATTCGTCTTCTATCTTTTCCCGCATCATATACAGCACTGCTCTGGCCTTGTGGTATACTGGCCTTGCGTCCGGGTTTATGTGAATCAGTACCTTGGCCTCCATGAAAGTGCCAATGCCAGGTTGAAATAGTGAGTTAAATTTGTCCATGATCTGTGAGCATGATACTCGCTCCACAGAGGAAATTGCATTGACATCGCCCCATTTCCAGTTCATGACAGCAAGCCAACTCCTCCCCAATAGTGCGGGACCGTCCCCTGGGACAATCCAGAGTGGCAACCTGTTCTCCGAATCTTTGTGGGTCACGACTACCGTGGCGCTGTCTAGCACCGGAATGATCTGCTTTGTGTAAGTCCGTAGCTGTGCATCAATCGGCAATAATTTTGGCCTCCTGGCCTTGGACGCCCACAACTTTTCGAACTGTTTGATACCCTTCAGAGATTGGCTGGCCCCTGTGTCTAGCTCCATTGATACTGGGATGCCATTGAGGAGCACTTTCATCATTATCAGTGGCTTCCTGATGTATGAACTGTATACGTGCTCCACATGAACTCGCTGAACTTCAGCTTCCAGCGATTTCCCCCAGCGTTCATTTCTGCAATTTCTGCAGGTATTTTGCTCATCTCTGCAAACTCCGGCTGAATGTGTGCCTCCACGCCTCCAACATGAGCTGTTGTTGGAAACAAAAGGTCCCTTGCCAGTCGATCGTCCCTGACTGCCCCGTTATTGTCCTTGAGTGCGCCATTAACAAGTGTTGATGGCCCCATTACTGGCCGTATTGTCCCTTGCAATGGCATGAATCGCCGTTCAGCTTGCCATTGTCTCTGTCGAACTCCCCCTCTGGGTTTGACTACATGTTGGGGCATGCCCAATTGCCGCTGTCTGCCTGGAGAACTGTGTGCTGCTTTAACAATGTTGAATCTCTGTCCCAACCATTCCTTAACACAGTACCTCTCATCTGTTCTGCTAGTGGCCATGCTTGTGTGGTTTAAATCCCAGTTTCTCGTCGCCATTGATAGGTCCTTACTATACAGTATAAATGCACACGTGGCCCATGCTTGAGAGAAGGTCAGTCTGTGACCTGTCCTTTATTCCTTCACTCCAAGTGATGAAGGTGGATGGAGCTTCCTCTTTTGTACCTGAAGGCCCAGGTTAGGAGTGTCTCCCACCTAGTGGTCATTGTTCTCACAGTGTACAACCTAGGTCAGATTATACATGGATTACAATGCTGGTTGAATACATGACATCTCCCTCCGAAAATTTCTTCAGGATGCCCACTGTTCTCTGCATCTTTGGGTTCGCTATCTGTATCTCGTCACCAGTTGTAGTGTATGGAGAAAGAGTCAGACTCAACAATGTGAGCTCAAAGTAAAGTGTCACCTTGGTCTTTTATTGCAGGTCTCCAGAGTTCCTCTTCAACCTGTGAAGCCTCTTTATACACCTGTGCTCCCAAGGGATTATGGGATCACTTGGGACTCCAGGAGATAAGTCCTCTGGTGGCTGTACAGAGTAAATGCAAGTACACATATATAACAAAAGAAGGCTGTGTACAGATGTTGGTGTTGTTCCCTGCATTTCTCTTGAAATTGACACGTGGTGAAGATCATAACCATTGTGCCCCTTAGGGGGCGAAATCCGCATTGCGACACTGGGAGAAGCTCTTCAGCCACAAGGAGAAGGCGATTGAGGAGGATTATTGCGATGACTTTCCCTGTGGTAGACAGCAAGGAAACTCTTCTGTAATTACGGCAATCGGACTTGTTCCCTTTCTTGAAGATGGTCACGATTACGACATCGGAGTGCAGCAGCTCAGAGTGGGAAACCTGAGCGTTTGGTAAGTGGGAGAGTTCAGTGAAGTAGGGGCAGAAGGTGTTGCTTTGCCTTGTTTTTCCTAACTTTTTCTGCAGAGCGGTGGTGTACTTGAGCGGGAGCAGACCGAGGCCCGAGAGTGGGGATCAAAGCCACAGCAGACCACAGCATACGGCCAGTGTGATCTCCTGGACTAGTTTCGATCGCCTGGTTGGGTCGGAGAGGAATTTTCCCTGAATTTCTTTTCCCAATTGGCCTGGGTTTTTGTCTTTTTTTTGCCTCTCCCAGGAGATCGCACGGCTCTGGGTGGGGATAACTCTGCAGTGTGACATCACAGGGAAGGCAGGTAAATAATTGGTAGTGATTGTGGGCTAAGTTTTTCTTTTAAATTAACATATAGCATATAACTAAATTCTAAAAATGAACCTTTATTTGTTTAACTAATTTAATAAACTATATAAGGTAAATACTTTGATTAACACTAAACTAATTCATTAAATAAAATAATGAGAAAACAGGAGATCTGTTGCTGCTGCAATGGGCCCAAGTTTCGAGCCGTGCCTAGAACGGCGCAGTCCCGACCTGGACGCCCGTTTTTCGCGCCACAAAGTGCGCCTAAAAAAACCCTCCAGATTCTCCACCTCCCTGCAGGTCCTCTGGCCCTCGGCGCAGCGCAGCACGAGCTGTAGGGGGCGGAGCCAGGTCCCTGCGCTGAAAACAGTGCCGGGACCTCTGCACATGCGCTACAGTGGGCACGCAAGTGCAGTAGCTCCAGGCGCCTGAAACTGTGTGGGAGGGGACCGAAGCACGCAGCCCCTAGCCCTGGCCGAACGGCCTCACTGGGGCTGCGTGAATAAGGCTCCTCCCACGCCCAGCTCCTGCTTCTTCCGGACCCGACCCGACTCCCGCTTCCCCCCCCCCACCGCCCCCGGACCGGACCCAACTCCCGCTTCCCCCCCGCCTCCAGACCCGACCCGACTCCCGCTTCCACCCCCCCCCCCCCGCCCAGACTGGATCCGACCTGACCTCCCTCTCCCCCCCTCCCCCCCGACCCGCGCTCCCCCCGACCCGACCCAATGTCACCTACCTGTAAAGGCCCTGCCCGAAGTCTCAGGCCTGGCCCGTTCAGCCTCCCTCCCCCTTCTCCTTTCCCCCCACCCCATCTCCTTCCCCCCCCCATCTCCTTCCCCCCCCCCCCCATCTCCAGGGCGACTACATCTGTGGTAAGTGTCTGCGGCTCGATAAACATCGCCCACATCCTCTAGATTAAATACTTTAGAATTGACACGTGGTCAGGGACAGGAGGGTGTGACTGCGCGTGAGGCAGGTATGGGGATCCAGGAGGTAGTATTGTAGGAGCCTCAGTCCCTGCACTTGTCCAATAGATTTGAGATTCTTGCAACCCGTGTGGACAAGTGTGCAGCCTGCAGGGTGGACAAGCAGTCTGACCAAGGCACCGTGGTGCAGAAAGCCATTCAAGTGTAAAGAGAATGGTGGTTGTAGTCGGGGACAGTATCATTAGGGGGGTAGATAGGGTTCTCTGCAGCCAAGAGCGTGGGTCCCAAAGGTTGTGTTGCCTACCTGGTGCCAGGGTAAAGGACATCTCCTCCGGGCTGCATAAGAACTTGGGAGTGGGAAGGGGAAGATCCAGTTGTTGTGGTACACGTAGGTACCAATGACATAGGTAGGACTAAGAAAGAGGTTCTGCTGAGAGAGTTTGAGCAGCTAGGGACCAAATTGAAAAGCAGAACCACAAAGGTAACAATCTCTGCATTATTACCTGAGCCATGAGCAAATTGGCATAGGGTCAATAGAATTAGGGAAATGACTGTGTGGCTCAGAGGTTGGTGTGGGAGAAGTGGGTTTCAATTCTTGGGGCACTGGCACCAATACTCGGGAAAGAGAGAGCTGTTCCATGGGGGCAGATTACACCTGAACGATGCTGGGACAAGAGTTCTAGCGAAGCGAATGACTAGGGAGGTAGACAGGGCTTTAAACTAAATGGGGGGCGGGGGAGGAGGAGGATCCTAATGGAGAGAAATCTAGAATGCTAAAGAGAGAAGAAAAGGAAGCAATGCAGGAAAGTGATTGTGGTAAGGATAACCAGATTATGTCAGGAAGGGACAGAGCATACAAACAAAAGAGTGCACTAACAAATAGGGTCCAGAAAAAATAGCAATTAGACAAATAGGGCTATCGTCGAAATTAATGTTAAGATGTCTAATAATGTTAAAAAGACAAATCTAAAAGCACTGTATCTGAATGCACGAAGCATCCGTAACAAGTTAGATGAATTAACAGCGCAAATAGATGTAAAGGGATAAGATATAACTGCAATTACGGAGACATGGTTGCAGGGTGAGCAGGGTTGGGAACTGAATATCCAAGGATATTCGATATTTAGGAAGCACAGGCAAAAAGGAAGTGGCGTGATGTTAGTAAAGGATGAAATCAGAGCATTAGTGAGAAAGGATATTGGCTCAGAAAATCAAGATGTAGAATCAGTCTGCTGGAGCTAAGGAGCACCAAGGGGCAGAAAACATTGGTGGGAAATATCTATCGGCCTCCAAACATTAGTGGTAATGTAGGGGACGGCATCAAACAGGAAATTAGAGATGCATGTAACAAGGGTACGACAGTAATCGTAGGTGACTTTAATCTACATATAAACTGGCCAAACCAAATTAGTAATAATATTGTGGAAGATAAATTCCTGGAATGTGTACGAGATGGTTTTTTAAGACCAGTACGTTGAGGAGCCTACTAGGGAACAGGCTTTCCTAGATTGGGTATTGTGCAATGAGAAGGAGTTAATTAACAGTCTTGTTGTGTGGGGTCCTTTAGTGACCATAAAATGATTGAATTCTTTATTAAGATGGAAAGTGAAGTATCCAATCTGAAACTATGGTCCTAAATCTAAACAAAGGAAACTATGAACATATGAGAAATGAATTGGCTATGATCGATTGGAAAGATTCATTAAAAGGCATGACGGTGGATAGGCAATGGCTAACATTTAGCAACAAATGCATGACTTGGAACAGTTATATATTCCTTTCTGGCGCAAAAACACAAAAGGAAAAGTCATCATCATCATAGTCAGTCCCTCAAAACAAGGATGACTTGCTTCCATGCCAAAAATGGATGAGTTCACAGGTGTTTCAATCATATTCCGGATCCCGAACTTCATCCTGAAGTGTGGAAGATGCCTGTACATGGATTTCTTTTAACGTGTGGTGGCCGTTGCACCCCAGCCACCACATGGGCTGGACAGAGCTAGGTCTTGGTCCAGTGGCAAGGATTAACCAAGACGACTGGAGACCAGCTCTGCTGCATGGACCTAGTGCACACACATATCGCAGTGTGGGCTGGCCCGTGCTGCCCCTGGGCCCTCGCCTCTGCTGGGCCCAGAACCTTTGCCTCTTCTGCGCCCCGCTCACATCCCTCTGCGAACTCTTGCCAATCCTTCATCCCTGTAGTGTCTCTGCACTGTATTATAAAGTCACATGAGGCATATACTGCAGACAAGGTCACTCATGACCTATACCTTTATTCCCAGGACCAAGGAGTGCTGAGCCTGCGTGGAACCTCCCTTTAAGTATCTAGCTGACCAGGCGAGGAGTGTCTCCCACAAGTTCACCCCCTGTGGTCAAGGTGTGTATTTCACAGTTGTATACAGTGTACAGTGTTGTTACATATTGGTTACAGTTATGTGAAGGTTACAAACATGACATCACCTCCCCCCTAATGTCTTTGGGTCAAAGATTGAGTCTTTCAGGTGGTCGACGCTCTCTCGTGGAGCGCCGCAGTTGTGGCTCTGGTGGTTGAGCCGTGTCATGTGTCCCTGTGGCCTGAGTTGGTTCCGGCCTGTCCGGGCTGGCCGCAGGGACTGTGCATGTTGTTGACTGCCCTTGTTGCTTGTTCACTGACAGTAGTGTGGTTGGCATCCCATGGTCTATTTCAGGTTCCTCAGTGTCCATGCTGAACCTTTCTTTACCTGCTCCAGATGTTTGCGGCATATCTGCCCATTATTCAGTCTGACCACTATGACCCTATTCCCCTCTTTGCCTATTACAGTGCCCTCAAGCCACTTGGGTCCCAATGCATGATTGAGAACAAATACAGGTTCATTGATTTCTATGCATCTCCCCACTGAGTTGCGATCATGGCACTCGATTTGGGACTGGCGCTTGCCCTCAACAATGTCCGACAGAGCAGGATGAATGAGGGACAGCCGCGTTTCAAGCGTGCGTTTCATGAGTAGTTCCACGGGCGGGACTCCCGTGAGCGACTGCGGGCGGGACCTATAAGCCAGTAGGAGGCGCAATAGGCGGTACTGAAGAGAGGGTCCTTGAATCCGGAGCATGCCCTGTTTTCTGACTTGGACCGCACGTTCCACCTGGCCATTGGAAGCCGGCTTGACTGACGCTGTCCTGACGTGTTTGATACCATTACCCGACATAAACTCCTGGAATTCATAGCTAGTAAAGCACGGGCCATTGTCGCTAACTATGATGTCTGGCAAGCCATAGGTCGCAAATACCGTGCGCAGACTCTTCACAGTGGTGGATGTCATGCACGAATTTAATATGATGCACTCGATCCATTTCGAGTATGCATCGACAACAATCAGGAACATTTTTCCCATAAACGGGCCCGCGTAGTCTACATGAATGCGTGACCATGGCTTGGTGGGCCAGGGCCACAGGCTGAGGGGGGCCACCCGAGGGGCATTTTCCAGCTGAGCACACGTTGTGCACCTGCGAACAGTGTTCCAGGTCTGAGTCAATTCCCGGCCACCATACATGTGATTGGGCAATGGCCTTCATTAGCACGATGCCTGGGTGCTTGCTGTGGAGTTCCCTGATGAAAGCTTCCCTTCCTTTCTGGGGCATGACTACCCGGCTGCCCCATAGTAGGCAGTCGGCTTGGATGGAGAGCTCGTCCATCCGTCTGTGAAACGGTCTGACCTCCTCAGGGCATGCTCCGTGTGCGGGCGCCCAATCCCCAGTTAGGACACATTTCTTTATCAGTGACAGGAGGGAATCTCTGTTGGTCCAGATTTTGATCTGGTGGGCGGTGATGGGGGAGCCTGCTGTGTCGAAAGCCTCAACGGCCATGACCATCTCTGCGCTTTGCTCCGATGGCCCCTCAGTGGTTGCCAGTGGGAGCCTGCTGAGCGCATCAGCGCAATTTTCGGTGCCTGGCCGGTGCCGTATGGTGTAATCATACGCAGCCAGCATGAGAGCCCATCGCTGTTTGCGAGCTGACGCGTTGGCATTGACAGCCTTGCTGTCGGACAACAGGGATGTTAGCGGCCTGTGGTCCATTTCTAACTTGAACCTTCTGCCAAAAAGGTACTGGTGCACCTTTTTTAACCCCATAGACACATGCGAGTGCTTCCTTTTCAACCATCCCACATCCCCGTTCTGCCAGGGAGAGCGACCTGGAGGCATAGGCCACAGGTTGAAGTTTGCCCTCATCATTACTGTGCTGCAACACACACCCAACCCCATAGGATGATGCATCACACATTAAAACCAGTTTCTTACAGGAATTGTACAAGGTCAACAGCTTGTTAGAACAAAGCAGGTTCCGCGCCCGATTGAAAGCCCGTTCTTGACAGTCCCCCCAAAACCATTCGCAACTCTTACGCAAGAGCACGTGTAGTGGCTCCAACAATGTGCTTCAGTTCGGCAGAAAATTCCCTAAGTAGTTTAAGAGTCCCAGGAATGATCGCAACTCCGATGTGTTGCCGGGCCGGGGCGCACGACGGATCGCCTCCCTTTTGGATTCGGTAAGCCGGATCCCGTCTGCGGCAACCCTTCTGCCCAAAAACTCGACCTCTGGGGCTAAAAACACACACTTGGGCTTCTTTAGTCACAAGCCTACTCGGTCCAGTCGGCGTAGCACCTCCTCCAGGTTGTGGAGATGTTCCTCGGTGTCTCGACCCGTGATTAGGATGTCATCTTGGAATACGATTGTGCCAGGAATGGATTTAAGCAAGCTTTCCATGTTCCTCTGGAAGATAGCGGCCGCTGAACGAATGCCAAACGGACACCTGTTGTAAACAAACAGCCCCTTGTGCGTAGTGATGGTGGTTAGTAGCTTGGATTCTTCGTCCAGTTCCTGGGTCATGTAGGCTGAAGTGAGGTCCAACTTGGTGAACAGCTTGCCACCTGCCAACGTGGCAAAAAGGTCCTCTGCTCTCGGGTATTGGTCCTGTAGTGACACTCAGTTGATGGTGGCCTTGTAGTCGCCACAAATCCTGACCGAGCCATCCGCTTTAAGGTCAGGGACGATGGGGTTTGCCCAGTCACTGAATTCAACAGGCAATATTATGCCCTCTCTTAGCAGCCTGTCCAACTCACTCTCAATTTTCTCACGCATCACATACGGCTCGGCTCTGGCTTTGTGGTGCACTGGTCTGGCTTCCGGGGTGATGCGTATCACTACTTTGGTGCCCTTGAAAGCCTCGACCCCAGGTTGAAATAGTGATTCGAATTTCTGTAGGACCTGTGAGCATGAACTTCGCTCCACAGATGAAATGGCGTGCACATCCCCCCATTTCCAGTTCATCTCGGCTAGCCAGCTCCTCCCCAAAAACGCGGGATCATTCCCTGAGACAATCCAGAGTGGCAGCCGGTTCTCTGATCCCATTATGTGTGACCACCAAATTTACACTGCCGAGCACTGGGATGATCTCTTTGGTGTACGTTCGTAATTGCGTCTCAATGCGTTCTAGTTTGGGTCTGCTAGCTTTGAGTGGCCATAGTCTTGTTGGACACTCATAAGTGACTGGCTAGCTCCTGTGTTCAGCTCCATGTGTACCGGGATGCTATTTAATAGAACTTTCATCATCATAGGCGGCGTTTTAGTGTATGAGCTGTGGATGTCTGCCATGTGAACCCGCTGGACTTCAGCGTCCATGGCTGTGCCCCAAGCATCCAACTGCCTTGCAGACTCTTCGTCTGGTTCCTCTGCCTCATTAACTAACCTCGCTACGGGTTTTCTGCACATTCTGGCCAAATGTCCCTTGAAATGGCAGATTCTGCAGATAAATTATTGAACCCTGCAGGTTTTTGCATTGTGTCTGCCCCCGCATCTCCAGCATGAGCTGAGATTGTTGTGGACAAAGGGACTGTTACCAGGCATTCCTCTCTGATTGTCTTTTTGATTACTCCTGATCACTCTGTTGCTGTGTGTCAATGGTCCCATCCCGGGACGCATTGTCCCTTGTGATGGTGTGAATTGCTGATCCTCCTGCCATTGTCTCTGTTGCTGTCCCACCCTGGAATCTGTTACTGCCTAGGCGGTGTCGAATTGCCCTTGCCTGCCTGCCTGGGCGGTGTTGAATTGCCCTTGCCTGCCTACGGGGTTCTGTATCGCTTTTACAGCATTAACTCCCTGGTTCATCGCCATGTTGAAACCAGGACTGAGTGCATAAATTATCTTGGTCTCCTCTTCCCCTGCCAAGGAGGTCTGAGCTATCAAAGCTGCCCTTTCCAAAGTCAAGTCCTTGGTCTCAATAAGCTTCCTGAAAATCCCAGCATGACCAATGCCCTCAATGAAGAAATCCCTTAACATCTCCCCCCTGCAGGCATCTATGAACTTAGAGGCTGGGCAAACGCCTAAGGTCCGCAACGAAGTCTGGTATGCTTTGTCCCTCCCGACGTCTGTGTGAATAGAATTGATGTCGGGCCATGTGTACGCTGCTCGCTGGTTTGAGGTGCTCATCGATCAGTTTACTGAGCTCCTCAAAGATTTTGTCCACCAGCTTCTCAGGTGCAAGCAGGTCTTTCATCAGTGCGTACGTCTTAGGCCCACAGCTGGTCAGTAGGTGCGCCATTCGCTTGTCGGCTGCCCGTCCTTCGTGACAAAGCTCTGCTGGAGCCTCTCAACGAAATCTTCCCAGTCCTCACCAACACAGTACCTTTCATCTGTGCTACCGGTGGCCATTCTCATGAGTCATTGATTCCCGTTTCTCGTCGCCAAATGTAGTGTCTCTGCACTGTATTATAAAGCCACACGAGGCATATACTGCAGACAAGGTCACTCATGACCATCGGATTGGAAAGCAGCTAATGTAATGCCTCTGTTTAAAAAAAAGGGGCAGACAAAAGGCAGGTAACTATAGGCCGGTTAGTTTAACATATGTAGTGGAGAAAATGCTTGAAGCTATCATTAAGGAAGAAATAGCGGGACATCGAGACAGGAATAGTGCAATCAAGCAGATGCAACATGGATTCATGAAGGGGAAATCATGTTTAACTAATTTACTGGATATCTTTGAGGATATAACGAGCATGGTGGATAGAGGTGTACCGATGGATGTGGTGTATTTAGATTTCCAAAAGGCATTCGATAAGGTGCCACACAAAAGGTTACTGCAGAAGATAAAGGTACGCGGAGTCAGAGGAAATGTATTAGCATGGATAGAGAAGTGGCTGGCTGACAGAAAGCAGAGAGTCGGGATAAATGGGTCTTTTTCAGGTTGGAAATCGGTGGTTAGTGGTGTGCCACAGGGATCGGTGCTGGGACCACAACTGTTTACAATATACATAGATGACCTGGAAGAGGGGACGGAGTGTAGTGTAACAAAATTTGCAGATGACACAAAGATTAGTGGGAAAGCGGGTTGTGTAGAGGACACAGAGAGGCTGCAAAGAGATTTAGATAGGTTAAGCGAATGGACTAAGGTTTGGCAGATGAAGTACAATGTCGGAAAATGTGAGGTCATCCACCTTGGAAAACAAAAACAGTAAAAGGGAATATTATTTGAATGGGGAGAAATTACAACATGCTGCGGTGCAGAGGGACCTGGGGGTCCTTGTGCATGAAACTCTTTTGAGTTAACCTGCAAAAACATAAAACATTAAAACCATGCCACCCGACCTGGGTGACACAGCAGACATTTTCAAGGCCCCTTTTTTTTTGGTTTTTTTTTTTTTTTTTGGGGCGCTAAAATCAAATTTTTCCAGTGCCCCCTATAAAAGGGAAGGGGGACACTAAAAGCACCGGCAATGAAAACAAATTAAACTTTAAAACGTAAAATCAAATTAAAATTTGTCCTTGTGCATGAATCCCAAAAGTTAGTTTGCAGGTGCAGCAGGTAATCAGGAAGGCGAATGGAATTGGCTTTCATTGCGAGAGGGATGGAATACAAAAGCAGGGAGGTCCTGCTGCAACTGTACAGGGTATTGGTGAGGCCGCACCTGGAGTTTTGGTCACCTTACTTAAGGGAGGATATACTAGCTTTGGAGGGGGTACAGAGACGATTCACTCGGCTGATTCCGGAGATGAGGGGGTTATCTTACAATGATAGATTGAGTAGACTGGGTCATTACTCGTTGGAGTTTAGAAGGATTAGGGGTGATCTTATAGAAACATTTAAAATAATGAAAGAGATAGACAAGATAGAGGCAGAGAGGTTGTTTCCACTTGTTGGGGAGACTAGAACTAGGGGGCACAGCCTCAAAATACGGAGCCAATTTAAAACCGAGTTGAGAAGGAATTTCTTCTCCCAGGGGAATCTGTAGAATTCTCTGCCCAAGGAAGCAGTTGAGGCTAGCTCATTGAATGTATTCAAATCACAGATAGATAGATTTTTAACCAATAAGGGAATTAAGGGTTATGGGGAGCGGGCGGGTAAGTGGAGCTGAGTCCACGGCCAGATCAGCCATGATCTTGTTGAATGGCGGAGCAGGCTCGAGGGGCTAGATGGCCTCCTCCTGTTCCTAATTCTTATGTAATTTTATGTATATGACCTGCACCTTTATTCCCAGGACCAAGGAGTGCTGAGCCTGCGTGGAGCCTCCCTTTAAGTACCTGGCTGACCAGGTGAGGAGTGTCTCCCACAAGTTCACCCCCTGTGGTCAAGGTGTGTATTTCACAGTTGTATACAGTGTACAGTGTTGTTACATATTGGTTACAGTTATGTGAAGGTTACAAACATGACAATCCCGACCTCGCCGCTCCTGCTGCACCTGCCTGCACGCACTGCTCCCTGCAGTGGCACCGCCGCAAGCTATTCCATACATCAATGATTTAGATGAAGGAATTGCGTGTAATATCTCCAAGTTTGCAGATGACACTAAGCTGGGTGGCGGTGTGAGCTATGAGGATGCTAAGAGGCTGCAGGGTGACTTGGACAGATTAGGTGAATGGGCAAAGCATGGCAGATGTAGTATAATGTGGATAAATGTCAGGTTATCCACTTTGGGGGCAAAAACACAAAGGCAGAATATTATCTGAATGGTGACAGATTAGGAAAAGGGGAGGTACAACGAGACCTGGGTGTCATGGTATATTAGTCATTGAAGGTTGGCATGCAGGTACAGCAGGCGGTAAAGAAGCCAAATGGTATGTTGGCCTTCATAGTTAGGGGATTTGAGTATAGGAGCAGGGAGGTCTTACTGCAGTTGTGCAAGGCCTTGGTGAGGCCTCACCTGGAATATTGTGTTCAGTTTTGGTCTCCTAATCTGAGGAAGGACGTTCTTGCTATTGAGGGAGTGCAGCGAAGGTTCATCAGACTGATTCTCGGGATGGCAGAACTGACATAAGAAAGACTGGATCGACTGGGCCTTTATACACTGGAGTTTAGAAGGATGAGAGGGGATCTCATAGAAACGTATAAAATTCTGACGGGACTGGACAGGTTAGATTCAGGAAGAATGTTCCCGATGTTGGGGAAGTCCAGAAGCAGAGGACACAGTCTAAGGATAAGGGGTAAGCCATTTAGGACTGAGATGAGGAGAAACTTCTTCACTCAGAGTTATTAACTTGTGAGTTGTTGATGCCAGTTCTTTGGATATAATCAAGAGAGAGTTAGATATGGCCCTTATGTCTAAAAGGATCAAGGGGTATGGAGAGAAAGCAGGAAAGGGGTACTGAGATGAATGATCAGCCATGATCTTATTGAATGGTGGTGCAGGCTCGAAGGGCCGAATGGCCTACTCCTGCACCTATTTTCTATGTTTCTATGTTTCTATCTAATGGCCTCGGCTTGCTGATTTCCGGGCCGGGCCGCCACACTCTGCCCAACCATGGCTATCAAAAGAAATTAAGGATAGTATTAGATCCAAAGAGGAGTCATACAAAATTGCCAGAGAAAGTAGCAAGCCTAAGGATTGGGAGCAGTTTAGAAGTCAGCAAAAAAGGACCAAGAGATTGATTGAGGGGAAAAATAGAGTAGGAGTGTAAACTTGCAAGGATCATAAAAATGACTGCAAAAGTTTCTACAAGTACGCAAAAAGTAAAAGATTAGTGAAGACAAATGAAGGTCCTTTACAGACAGAAATGGGAGAATTTATAATGGGGATCAAGGAAATGGTAGTACAATTAAATAAATACTTTGGTTTTGTCTTCACTAAAGAGGACAGAAATAACGTCCCAGAAATGCTAGGATTCCAAGGGTCTAGTGAGCAAGAGGATTTAAAAGAAATTATTATTAGTAAGAAAATAGTACTGGAGAAACTAATGGGTCTGAAAGCCGATAAATCCCCAGGGCCTGATAATCTGCATCCAGAGTATTAAAGAGGTAGGCATGAAAATAGTGGATGCATTGGTTGCCATCTTCCAAAATTCTATAGATTATGGAACAGTTCCTGCAGATTGGAGGCAAATGTAACCCCACTATTAATAAAATGAGGGAGAGAGAATACAGGGAACGACAGACCAGTTAGCCTAACATCAATAGTAGGGAAAATGCTGGAGTCTATTATAAAGATTGTGATAACAGCATGCTTCGATAATATCAATCGGATTAGACAAAGTCAACATGGATTTATGAAAGGAAAATCATGTTTGACAAATCTACTGGAGTTTTTTTTAAGGATGTAACTGATAGAACCAGTGAACGTAACGGCACATAAAAGGTTAGTGTGCAAAATTAAAGCACATAGGATTGGGGGTATGGATTGAAAATTGGTTAACTGACAGGAAACAGAGAGTAGGAATAAACAAGTCTTTTTCAGGGTTAATACATAACACACATATACATATTATATATAGTTTGGATGAGGGAACCAAATGTAACATTTCCACGTTTGCTGGCGACACAAAACCAGGTGGGATTAGAAACATAGAAAATAGGGGCAGTAGTACACCATTCGACCCTTCGAGTCTGCACTGCCATTTAATATGATCATGACTGATCCTCTCTCTATCTCAACACTATAATGCCAGCTTTTTCCCCATATCCCTTGATATCTTTTGTTTCTAGAAATCTATCTCCCTCTTAAATATATTCAGTGACTTGGCCTCCACAGCCTTCTATGGTAGAGAATTCCACAGGTTCAGCACCCTCAGTAAAGAAGTTTCTCCTCATCTCGGTCCTAAATTTCCTACCCTGCATCCTGAGACTGTGACCCCTTGTTCCAGACTTCCCAGCCAGGGGAAACATCTTCCCCACATCCAATCTATCCAACCCAGTCAGAATTTTATACACTACCTGTTATGTATGTAACCCTTGGCAACCTGTATCACACCACCACCAGAGGGCCTACCTGTTGGAGTCCCAAGGGATTCCAACATCTCTTGGGAGCACTGTATATAAGCAGGCTTCCCACGTTGTACCTGCACTCTGGAGTCTAATTAAAAGGAGCTAAGGTCACACTTATTCATTGCATACAGTACTCAGTTTCATCCTTTATTATGCTCATAATAATTGGCGACGAGGTAGCGAACAACCGCACGAAAATGCAAAGAACTGTTGGTATCCTGGAGAAGTTCTCAGAAGGGGATGATTGAGAGGCCTTTGCGGAGGGATTCGATCAATACTTTGTGGCCAACGAGCTGGAAGGGGACGAGAATGCTGCCAAACGAAGGTCGATCCTCCTTACCGTCTGTGGGGCAACAACCTATGGCCTCATGAAGAATCTTCTAGCTCCGGTAAAACCAACAACCAAATCCTAAGAAGAATTGTGTATGCTGGTCCAGGAGCATCTAAATCCGAAGGAAAGCGTTTTGATGGCGAGGTATCGGTTCTACACATGTCAACGGTCGTAGGGCCAGGAAGTGGCGAGCTACGTCGCCGAACTAAGGTGCCTTGCAAGACATTGCGAATTTGATGGATTCCTTGAACAAATGCTAAGAGACTTTTTTGTGCTTGGCATTGGCCATGAGGTAATCCTTCGCAAACTATTGACTGTTGAAATACCGAATCTGAGCAAAGCCATAACGATAGCCCAGGCATTTATGTCCACCAGCGATAATACCAAACAAATTTTGCAGCATAGAGAGGTTTCGGCTCGTACTGTGCACAAAATAATGTCGTTTGAGCAGGAATATACATGGGAGAACGTACACGCTTGCTGCTGCACCACCTCAGATGACCCATAGTCCGCCATCAATTGTTAATGTGAGGCAGTTAACACCTTGTTGGCGTTGTGGAGGTGATCATCGGCCCCATCAATGCCGCTTCAAGCACTATGTGTGCAACAGCTGCAGAGCAATGTGGAGGTGAGCTGCAAACCCTGCAAACCACCACGTTGCAGGGGAAGATTGATCCATGGTGGATCAGGCTGAACTAGAGACTCGAACCGAGGAGGCAGAAGTGTACTGGGTACACACCTTCAAGAAATATCCACCGATTATGTTAAAAGTTGAACTGAACGGAATTCCAGTATCCATGGAACTGGACACGGGTGCGAGTCAGTCCATAATGAGCAGGAAGGCCTTCGACAGGCTGTGGTGCAACAAGGCACATAGCTTGGTGTGAATGGGGCTGAGCTTGGGCCTAAAAACTTACACCAAAGAGCTGATCCCTGTAATTGGCTGTGCGTAAGTCAAAGTCTCCTTTGGTGGAGCAATGCACGAACTCCCACTCTGGATCATGCCAGGGGATGGCCCCATACTGTTCGGCAGAAGCTGGCTGGGAAAAATCCGCCGGAACTGGGACGACATCCGAGCGCTTTCATCCATCGTCGACAACTCATGTGCCCAGGTTCTGAGCAGATTCCCATCGTTGTTCAAGCCAGGCATTGGAAGTTTCTCGGGGGCGAAGTGCAGATCCACTTGGTTCCCGGTACACGACCCATCCACCACAAGACACGGACGGTACGGTAATTGATGCGAGAGACAGTGGAAATTGAGCTGGACAGGCTGCAGCTAGAAGGCATCATTGCGCCGGTGGAATTTAACAAGTGGGCCAATCCGATTGTCCTGGTACTCAAAGGTGACGGCACGGTCAAAATTTGCGGGGACTATAAAGTAACGATTAACCAAGGCAGACGACCTATTTGCAACCCTGGCTGGAGGAAAGACGTTCAGCAAGTTGGACCTGACCTCGGCCTACATGACGTAGGAGTTGGCGGAATCTCCGGAAGGCCTCACCTGCATCAACATGCACAAAGGTCTGTTCATTTATAACAGATGCCCGTTCGGGATTCATTCGGCCGCGGCAATTTTCCAATGGAACATGGAGAGCCTGCTAAAGTTGGTTCCACGCACCATGGTTTTCCAGGACGACATACTGGTCACAGTTCGGGACACCATCGAACACTTGAGGAATCTGGAAGAGGTTCTTAGTCGGCTAGATCACGTGGGACTCAGGTTGAAATGCTCGAAGTGTGTTTTCCTGGTGTCAGAGGTCGAGTTCTTGGGAAGAAGAATCACAGCAGACGGCATCAGACCCACCGACGCCAAGACGGAAGCCATCAAGAATGCGGCGAGGCCACAGAACGTGACGGAGCTGCGGTCATTCCTGGGACTCCTCAACTATTTCGGTAATTTCCTAACGGTTTAAGCACCCTGCTAGAACCCCTACATGCGCGACTGCACAAGGGAGATGACTGGGTATGGGGGAATTCACAAGAGGCTGCCTTTGAGAAAGCCAGAAATCTGTTATGTTCCAACAAACTGCTTGTTCTGTATAACCCATGTGAACAATTAGTGCTAGCTTACGATGTGTCATCATACGGGGTCGGGTGTGTGTTACAACAGGCTAACGAATCGCAGATTTTGCAACCGGTCGCCTATGCGTCCAGGAGTCTGTCCAAGGCCGAAAGAGCCTATAGCATGATTGAAAAAGAAGCTCTGCCGTGCGTTTACGGGGTAAAAAAAATGCACCAGTATTTGTTTGGTCTCAAGTTTGAGCTAGAAACTGAGCATAAACCACTCATATCGCTATTCTCAGAGAGCAAAGAAATTAACACCAATGCCTCTGCCCACATCCAAAGATGGGCGCTCACACGGTCGGCATACAACTATCTAATCCGCCATAGACCGGGCACAGAGAACTGCGCTGATGCTCTCAGTCGGCTACCATTGCCCACCACCAGGGTGGAAATGGCACAGCCTGCAGACTTGCTCATGGTGGTGGATGCATTCGAAAATGAAAAGTCACCCGTTACGGCCCACCAGATCAGGACCTGGACCAGCCAGGATCCTTTACTGTCCTTGGTAAAAAACGGAGATGCAGGAAGAGATTAAGCCGTTCCACAGGCGCAAAGACGAAATATCCCAGCAGGTGGACTGTCTTTTGTGGGGTAATCGCGTAGTCTTGCCCAAGAAAGGCAGAGAAACGCTCATACGCGACCTACACAGCACCCACCCAGGCATTATAATGATGAAAACCATAGCCAGGTCCCATGTGTGGTGGCCCAGCATCGACTCAGATTTAGAGTTATGCATGCAACCAGTGCAACACTTGCTCTCAACTGAACAATGCACCCAGAGAGGCACTGCTAAGTTTGTGGTCATGGCCCTCCAAACCGTGATCTAGGATCCAGGTTGACTTCGCTGGCCCATTTCTAGGCAAAATGTTCTTGGTTGTTGTGGATGCTAATTCAAAATGGATTGAATGTGTAATAATGTCTGTAAGCACGTCCACTGCCACCTTCGAAAGACTACAAGCCATGTCTGCCGCGCACGGCCTGCCTGATGTCCTAGTCAACGACAATTGGCCGTGTCTCACCAGCGCTGAATTCAAGGAATTCATGACACACAATGGGATCAAGGACATCACATCTGCCCCGTTCAAGCCCGCATCCAATGGCCAGGCAGAACGGGCAGTCCAAACCATCAAGCAAAGCTTGTAACGCGTGTCGGAAGGCTTCCTGAAGACCCGACTGTTCCGAGTCCTTCTCAGCTACCGCACCAGACCCCATTCGCTCACCGGGGTTCTCCCAGCTGAGAAGCTCATGAAAAGGGCGTTCAAAACAAGGCTCTCTCTTGTCCACCCGGATCTCCATGATCACGTCGAGGGCAGGCGGCATCAACAAAGCATGTACCATGATCGCGCAAACTTGTCACGCTATATTGAGGTCAATGACCCTGTGTTTGTAGTCAATTATGGACATGGTCCCAAATGGCTTGTTGGCACAGTCATAGCCAAAAAAGGGAGTAGGGTGTTTCAGGTCAAATTGGCCAATGGACTAACGTGCAGAAAGCATTTGGACCAAACCAAATTGCAGTTCACTAACAGCTACGAGCAACCCGAAGCGTACACACGCACACACACGTACGCACGCGCACGTATGCACGCACACACGCACGTGGCAACCGACATCACGGTTGACCATGAAGCCGAACTCATCATCCCCAGCAGCCCGGCAAGGCCAGCTGTCCAGCAGCCCAGTGAAGAACCAACCAACTCACCCACACCAGCATTTGTACCGAGACGATCGACAAGGGAGTGAAAAGCCCCAGATCGTCTCACCCTGTAAATAAGTGTACTATTGACTTTACGAGTGAGTGATGTTATGTATGTAACCCTTGGTAACTTGTATCACACCACCACCAGAGGGCCCACCTGTTGAAGTCCCAAGGGATCCAGGCATCCCTTGGGAGCACTGTATATAAGCAGGCCACCCACGCGGAACCTGCACTCTGTAGTCCAATTAAAAGGAGCTAAGGTCACACTTACTCATTGCATACAGCATACAGTTTCATTGTTTATTATGAACATAATACCACATCCATTGGTTCTATCAGTTACAGCCTCAAAAAACACTCCAGTAGGTTTGTCAAACATGATATCCCCTCTCATTCTTCTTAATTCTAGTGAATACAGGCCTAGTCGACTAAATCTCTCCTCATACGACAGTCCTGCCATCCCAGGAATCAGTCTGGTGAACCGTCACTGCACTCACTCAATGGCAAGTATATCCTTTCTTAGGTAATGAGACCAAAACTGTACACAATACTCCAGGTGCGGTCTCACCAAGGCCCTATATAACTGTAGTAAGACATCCTTGCTGCTGTACTCAAATCCTCTTGCAATGAAGGCCTACATACCATTTGCCTTCCTAACTGCTTGCTGCACCTGCATGTTTGCTTTCAATGACTGGTGTACAAGGACACCCAGGTCCCTCTGTACATCGACACTTCCCAAGCCATCGCCATTTAAATACTACCACCAAAGTGGATATCTTCACATTTATCCACGTTATACTGCATCTGCCATGTGTTTGCCCACTCACTCAACCGATCTAAATCGCCTTGCAGCGTCTTTGCGTCCTCCTCACAAATCACAATCCCACCTAGTTTTGTGTCGTCAGCAAACTTGGAAATATTACATTTGGTTCCCTCATCCAAATCATTTATATATATATTGTGAATAGCTGGGTACCACTGATCCCTGTGGTACCCCACTAGTCACTGCCCGCCACCCCGAAAAAGACCCGTTTATTCCTACTCTCTGTTTCCTATCAGTTAACCAATTTTCAATCCATGCCAATACATCGCCCTCAATCCTATGTGCTTTAATTTTGCACACAAACCTCTTATGTGGGACTTTATCAAAGGCCTTCTGAAAATCCAAATACAACACATCCACTGATTTTCCCTTATCTATTCTATCAGTTACATCCTCAAAAAACACCAGTAGTTTTGTCAAACATGATTTTCCTTTCATAAATCCATGTTGACTTCATTTAATCCCATTGCTATTATCTAAATGTGCCGTTATCACGTCCTTTATAATAGATTCTAACATTTGTCCTACTATTGATGTTAGGCTAATCGGTCTGTAGTTCCCTGTTTTCTCTCTCCCTCATTTTTTAAATAATGGGGTTACATTTGCCACCTTCAATCTGCAGGAACTGTTCCATAAACTATAGAATTTTGGAAGATGGCAATCAATGCATCCACTATTTCCATGGCTACCTCTGTTAGTACTCTGGGATGCAGATCATCAGGCCCTGGGGATTTATCGGCTTTCAGTCCCATTAGTTTCTCCAGCACTATTTTCTTACTAATAATCATATCCTTTAATTCCTCTTGCTCACTAGACCCTTGGTTCCCTAGCATTTCTGGGACATTATTTGTGTCCTCTTCTGTGAAGACAGAACCGAAGTATTATTTAATTGTTCTGCCATTTCCTTATTTCCCATTATAAATTCTCCCATTTCTATCTGTAAAGGACCTACATTAGTCTTCACTAATCTTTTTCTTTTTACGTACTTGTAGAAACTTTTGCAGTTGGTTTTCATGTTCCTTTACTCTCATACTCTATTTTTCCCCTTTTTATCAATCTCTTGGTCCTTTTTTGCTGAATTCTAAATAGCTCCCAATCCTCAGGCTTGCTACTTTTTCTGGCAACATTGTATAACTCCTCTTTGAATCAAATACTATCCTTAATTTATTTATTTTGCCATGGTTGGGCCAATATTCCTTTTGTGTTTTTACGCCAGAAAGGAATGTATAACTGTTGCAATTCATACGTTCGTTCCTTAAATGTTAGCCTAACCACCGTCATGCCTTTTATTGAATCTTCCCAATCTATCATAGCCAATTCATTCCTCATATCTTGGGAGTTTCCTTTGTTTAGATTTAGGACCCTAGTTTTGGATTGGACTACTTCACTTTCCATCTCAATAAAGAATTCAATAATGTTATGGTCACTCTTCCCTAAAGGACCCCACACAACGAGACTATTAATTAACCCCTTCGCATTACACAATACCCAAGCTAGGATAGCCTGTTCCCTAATAGGCTCCTCAACATACTAGTCTAAAAAGCCATCTCGTACATACTCCAGGAATTCATCTGCCAAAGTATTATTATTAATTTGGTTTGGCCAGTCTATGTAGATAAAAGTCATCTACGATTACTGTAGTACTCTTGCTACATGCATCTCCAATTTCCTGTTTGATGCCATCCCCTACACTACCACTACTGTTTGGAAGCTTATAGACAACTCCAGCAATGTTTTCTGCCCCTTGGTGCTCCTTAGCTCCAGCCAGATTGATTCTGCATCTTGATTTTCTGAGCCAATATCATTCATTAAGATGGAGAGTGTAAGGGTCAAAAATCCACAGCCGCATTTTTTATTTGAAACACCCTAAGGACAAGAAAACTAACATGGGGTCGTTCCATACACTAAATGAACATTTTTGGCCAAGTAAAAGCAGGCTGGGAAAACACGGATACAGACATTGTGGGGTCTGGCTCACAAGCGAGACAGAGACACTGGCCAATGGGGGAAAGGTGCATTCTGGCAGGGCAATCAGGGGTCGAGTTGGGCCTGAAGCGGGGAAATCTTCAACCAATAAGGACTCCCTGGTCCAGTTTGAAAATGACTTCCCCCCCCTCTCCCCAAATCAAACTATGAATGTGGGCCATCATCTACCTAATTAATATAGACAATGGACAATGCCCTGGGATCATTGCAGGAATGGCCCACTGACTCCCAGCTATAACAAAGGACCAACAGACTTTCAGGCACCAATGTGCCCTGTAACAATACCCTGGTCCTCACACCTGCGTGTACCTGTGACATCTTCTGATTAAATATATTCAAAGCTATTTCCCCGCCCAAACTTACACAATGGACCACCCCCTAAGCGAAAAGGCCAGAATTGAATATGAATATCGGACACAGAACCAGCAGAAAGTGGGCAGAGATCACAGGGGAGGAAAGGTGTGGAGAGAAAAACTGGCAGAAAGGTGGAGAAATTTAGTTGTGTGAAAAGACTTGCAGAAGTGGGTGGAGAAGAACTGGGAGAACAGAGGTTGGAAAAAGTGTGTGGAGAAAAGGCTGCTGGCTGCTGGAGGGGGAATGCAGCTGGAGCAGTAGGAAAAACAGTTTGGGGTCAGTTCTTGAAAGGGCTGCTGGCTGCTGGGGGGAAAGGAGCTGAGAGAGTTTTGCAAACTTTCATTTTGGTTGAGACTAAAAACCCACAATCTAACCTCCTGGTTAGTAAGCGGCAGCAGGTGCTGCTGTTAGCCCTGAACACACTGGACAGGGTGAGAATAGCCGAAGCATCAGGCTGGGGCACGCAGAGCTGTGCAGACCTGGTTCAATAACCTGGATTCACAGCTGTAGTCTGACGATAACCGAGAGGCAGATGGAAGAAACCGACGCAATATCGAGGAGGAAAACCGAACAACAACGAAAAACCCACCCCAGAGGGATCCCGAGCTGAAATAAGTGCCCCCAGAACCCCAGAGTTGATAGGATTGTGAGAATAGCCCAAACCCCCTCACAGACTCAATTTAGGATAGGAATTGGTAGGAAGGGTGGAAGTGGGAGGTGTGGTTGTGTGTGAGTGGGATGTTTTAACCTCGTTTTCCTCTTCCCTGTTGTGAGATATTTCGGGTTGTTGAATGAGATTTTGCCATTACTGCTATTTTATGACCTCTTCCTATGCCCTCTATCTTTGTGTTTGCTATTCTAAATAAACAACATTAGCCATTTTGTCATCTTACCCACTGTGTCTGGTGCCTCATTACTCACCCATCGTCATAAATCGCACATACAGAACCCAAGGGGAGTGTGGATTCGAACCCACACCCCAAGCTCCCCTTAAAGAATGGCGACCACGAAGGGATGTGCGTTGAGTGAGGGTGAAGAGACAGTCAGTCTTGGTGAAGAGGAGTATAAAATGGAGGGTAGGATTGCTAGGTATGTAACAGCAAGGATAAACTGCCAAAGGAAGTGGGTGCAGGCGCTGCTGGAGGCTGAACGGCTTGAGGACGCAGCAGCCAGGTGGACCCAGAGTAAAGATCAGAAAAAATCACTGGAAAAGGCAGTGTGGCTGATTTGCTTTCAGAAGCAAATACAGGTTTTGGACAGGCAGGTAGACGTCTTGCGGACAGAGTTAGCTGAGCAGAGAGAGGAGCTAGTAAAGACCAGCAAAGAAAGGGAAAAGCTGGATCAGGATTTAAATTGGGAGAGGCAGGAAAGAGAGAGAGATAGAGAAAGCTATCGCAACCACAGGGAGTACCTTCAGTCCCAGGTAACTGAGGGAAAAGGTCACATCAGGGGATTGCAGGAGGAACTTGCCCAGGCTCAGAACCAGGGAAGGTTGGGAGAGGGTAAGAGTCTCCAGCTACAGGCTGCGCTTCAGGCATGCCTCATCAGGACAGAGGTGGATCATCGTTCCTTTCAGGAACAAATTGATCGGCTCACCCTGGCTCTGGCTGAAGCCAAAGCAGCCCTTGTTCTAGCCGGAGCAAAAGCTCTGGAAGTGCCCGAGACTCGAATCCCCACCCGGCCCAACACCAAAGCTCTGGCCCTAGCTGAGGCAAAAGCCCTGGGTTGAAAGCAAGGCACCCAGTAAAGGAGTGGTGTGCCTTATCAGCCCAGCCTAGGTGCGGAAGGGGGAGCATAGTGAAACAGGCTGTAGGGAGGAAGAATCCTACAGGCCCTCTCCCACAGTCCCATTGGAGATCCCGGAGGAGAGGCAGGGTGAAATGCTGGAATCTAAACCTCCGGGACCAGCCCCAATGTGCCCCATCAGGCAGAGTAGATTCGGACCACCCGCCGTGGGTCAGGCTGAGGGTCTCCTACAGAACTAGTACGTGGGTCCCCACAGTGCGACCCAGCTGCGGCAGATGGTGGCCCATGTGAATAAACTTACTAAATAGGAGACTCTTCTGTCCACTTTATGGAAGTAGAGCAGGTAGGAGACATAAATGACTGCGATGATGCCGAACAGAGCAAATTGCTCCTGTTCTCACTGGACCCAGCCCTGTGTCAGGCTCTCTCTGCTGAGAGTAAGAGGGGTCAGTGAACAGCGGCCGCTCTCCAGGAGGATATCCTGGAGGCCATGGGGTTGAACGACGGCTGTCCGTTCGACCGGGTACAGGCCACTGTCCAGAGACCCAGGGAGACCCCCCCAGGCGTCCGCTGATCGACTGTGGCCAGTGTATGAGAAAGCCAGTGGGGGGAATTTGGACAGAACCCAGCTGGATGCACATCGACGTGGTCTCTAGCTGCGTGCACTGGTGGCAAACAGCCAACCTGAGTTGCGCGCCCAGGCCAACCTGTGGTTTGATTTCAGAGACCCCCAAGCCACAGAGGAGACAGTGCTGAGGCAGCTGACCCTCTCTTTTCGCAATGGCAGAATCGGGGGGGAGAAACCCACCAAGGAGAAGGTGTGTGAGATCCGCCCCGGCTCTGATAAGAGAGTGGAGGCAAGAAGAGAATTGGCAGGCAGGCAGAGAGGTGGTTTGCTATGGGTGCGGGAAGACAGGGCACATGAGGAGGGAACGCCGGGATCCGAGGCAGGAAAAGAGAGGTCCACAGGCCCCAAACTCAGCCCCAGTCCCCGTGGCCACAAGCCCCCCCAAACCAGCTATGCCCAGCCCTGCCGCCCCACTCGAGGGTCTCCTCGTGGCTCTGCAGGCATTCCTTAACCAAACTGGGAAGGTCGCAGCCGTGACCGAGGGAGAAGTCCCTCAGGCCCAGACCAACACCCCCGAATGACTAGACCCCGAGGAACCCGTGTACCTCTGCCCGGTCACCCATGATGCCTGGAGCAGACCACGTGTCATAATGGGGATTGAGGGGGTCCGGGGAGAGTATCTGATGGACACAGGAGCCTCGTGCACCCTGGTTCATGTAGACGTCCCAACCACCTCACCCCTATCCAGTGGGATCCCCTACTGCCTAACCAGCTTCACTGGAGAAGAATGCGAGGGCTTCTTCTCCAAACCACTGCAGATACACATAGGCACCCTCCACACCATGTGGAAGTGTGTCCTTCTGCCGTGGGAGGGAGTGGGTAAAGGCATCCTAGGGGCAGAAAATTCTGGTCGACCTGAGGAACGACTGTCTGTGGGGCACAGCTGACACCGGGGAGGGGGAAGGTACAGCAGTCATCCAGGGGAAGCAGGGGAAGGGTTCCCTCTGCACCGTAAAGCCGAAGGAGGGATATGACCTCGGCGCTCTGGTAGACGGCACCCCGATGATCTATCAGACTTTTGTGCGGGCCAACCTGGCGGCATTTGCCAGGCATAAGCACGACTGTGGACGGGTAAATGGGGTCGAGGTCAGAGTAGATGGGGACCCCATGTCTAAGCCCCAGAAGCAGTATAATTTTCCCAGGGAGGCTGAGGCAGACCTAGAGGTCACATTGGGATCTCTAGTCAGACAGTGTTGAGACCAATAGCCACACATGTGAACTCTCCACTTTGGCCGGTTAGGAAACCGGACAATTCTTGGAGGGCCACGGTGGACTACCGAGTCCTCAATAAAAATATCCCTGCCTGTGCGCCCACAGTGGCAGCCTTAGCCGACCTAGTCGCAGCCATCCCCGCGTCCGCAGCCGGCTTTACGGCACTGTACATCTTGAATGGGTTCTGGTCCATCCCGCTGCGGCGGGAGGTCCAGTACAAATTCGCCTTTACATTCAAAGGACAGCAGTATACCTGGAACTGTCTTCCCCAGGACTTCCACAACAGTCCGAGCATTTTTCATCAGTGTATGGCCAACTGCCTGAAAGAGTTCAGCAGACCCAGACAGCTAGTCCAGTATGTGGACGACCTGCTGCTATTATCCGATTCGGAGGAAGAGCACGGTCCCCTGCTGGCACAGCTGTTGGGATTGCTGCACGAGGAAACCCTAAGAAGGCACAGATCGGCCAGACAGAGGTAAAATTCCTGGGGCTGACTGTGCGGGCAGGGGAGAGAGCCATTGATGAGGCTAAGAGGAGGGCAGTTCAGGAGTTACTGGCTCCGACTACAGTTACAGGGGTGAGGTCGTTCTGGGTCTGACCGGTTACTGCAGGGACTTCATTGAGGATTACGCAGCTATTGCAGCCCCCCTACTCCGGCTCCTGCGCAAAGGCGTGGAGCGGGAGTGGGATGAGGACTGTGATGCAGCGCTTACCCGCCTCAAGGGAGATCTACAGAAAGCTCCGGCCCTGGGAGTGGTAGATGAGGTTGAGGAATTTTTCCTGGAGGTAGCAGCCAGCGGGGATAGCTTTAGTGCTGTGCTGATGCAACAGCGGCACGGCCAGCTGAGGCCGGTGGTCTACTCCTCCAGGGTCCTCACTGAGGTTGAGAGGGATTACTCAAACTGTGAAAGGCATCTGCTGGCCACCCACTGGGCTGTGAAGCGGTCGTAGGTGTTTACAGGAGTGTCCCCAATCACCCTCCTCACTCATCACACCCCCACTCAGATGCTGCTGGATGGGAGAATTAAGGATGGGACAGTAAGCAGCGCACGCATTGCTCGCTGGACCCTCCTGCTCTCACAGATGGATTTGAGAGTAGAAGGGATGTGTGAGCCCCGACTGGCAGCCAACATGCTGTACCCCAGGAAAGCCCACCGTTGCTCCGTTGAGGGAGTCTGGGACGTGGACATAGGGCTCCGGGCGGGGATCCATCCCCACGGCCGGGAGATCTATGTTGACGGGTCCAGCACAGTGGTGGCAGGGGAAAAGCTCACAAGGTGTGGGATTTATGATCCCCAGGCAGGCATTGCCAGGGCCATAAAGCTCCCAACCACCATGAGCGCCCAGCATGCTGAACTGTCGGCAGTTTTGCAAACTTTCATTTTGGTTGAGACTAAAAACCCACGATCTAACCTCCTGGTTAGTAAGCGGCAGCAGGTGCTGCTGTTAGCCCTGAACACACTGGACAGGGTGAGAATAGCCGAAGCATCAGGCTGGGGCACGCAGAGCTGTGCAGACCTGGTTCAATAACCTGGATTCACAGCTGTAGTCTGACGATAACCGAGAGGCAGATGGAAGAAACCGACGCAACATCGAGGAGGAAAACCGAACAACAACGAAAAACCCACCCCAGAGGGACCCCGAGCTGAAATAAGTGCCCCAGAACCCCAGAGTTGATAGGATTGTGAGAATAGCCCAAGCCCCCTCACAGACTCAATTTAGGAAAGGAATTGGTAGGAAGGGTGGAAGTGGGAGGTGTGGTTGTGTGTGAGTGGGATGTTTTAACCTCTTGTTTTCCCCTTCCCTGTTGCGAGATATTTCGGGTTGTTGAATGAGATTTTGCCATTACTGCTATTTTATGACCTCTTCCTATGCCCTCTATCTTTGTGTTTGCTATTCTAAATAAACAACATTAGCCATTTTGTACTCTTATCCACTGTGTCTGGTGCCTCATTACTCACCCATCATCATAAATCGCACGTACAGAACCCAAGGGGAGTGTGGATTCAAGCCCACACCCCAAGCTCCCCTGACAAGAGTGACACAGTTAATTCAGAGACTAGAGTCCTGAACTTAAAGAAAGGTAACTTCGATGATATGAGACGTGAATTGGCTAAGATAGACTGGTGAATGATACTTAAAAGATTGACAGTAGATAGGCAATGGCAGACATTTAAAGATCACATGGATGAACTTCAACAAATGTGCATCCCTGTCTGGTATAAAATAAAACGGAGAAGGTGGCTCAACCGTGGCTAACAAGGGAAATTAGGATAGTGTTAAATCCAAGGAAGAGGCACATAAATTGGCCAGAAAAAGCAGCAAACCTGAGGAATCAGTAGAGGAGGAAAAAGGGTTTTATTACGAGGGGGGAAAGAGAGTATGAGAGTAAGCTTGCAGGGAACATAAAAACTGACTGCAAAAGCTTCTATAGATATGTGAAGAGAAAAAGATTAGTGAAGAAAAATATAGGTCCCTTACAGTCAGATTCAGGTGAATTTATAATGGGGAACAAAGAAATGACAGACCAATTGAACAAATACTTTGGTTCTGTCTTCACGAAGGAAGACACAAATAACCTTCCGGATATACTAGGGGACCGAGGGTCTAGCGAGAAGGAGGAATTGAAGGAAATCCTTATTAGTCAGGAAATTGTATTAGGGAAATCGATGGGACTGAAGGCCGATAAATCCCCAGGACCTAATAGTCTGCATCCCAGAGTACTTAAGGAAGTGGCCCCAGATGTAGTGGACGTATTGGTGGCCATTTTCCAACATTCTATAGACTCTGGATCAGTTCCTATGGATTGGAGGGTAGCTAATGTAACCCCACTTTTAAAAAAAGAAGGGAGAGAGAAAACATTGGTAGTGGGGAAAATATTGGAATCCGTTATTAAAGATGTAATACCAGCGTATTTTGGAAAGCAGTGACAGGATCGGTCCAAGTCAGCATGGATTTATGAAAGGGAAATCATCGAAACATAGAAACATAGAAAATACGTGCAGGAGTAGGCCATTCGGCCCTTTGAGCTTGCACCGCCATTCAATGAGTTCATGGCTGAACATGAAACTTCAGTACCCCATTCCTGCTTTCTCGCCATACCCCTTGATTCCCCTAGTAGTAAGGACTTCATCTAACTCCCTTTTAAATATATCTAATGAACTGGCCTCAACAACTTTCTGTGGGAGAGAATTCCACAGGTTCACCACTCCCTGGGTGAAGAAGTTTCTCCTCATCTCGGTCCGAAATGGCTTACCCCTTATCCTGCTTGACAAATCTTCTAGAATTTTTTTGAGGATGTAACTAGTAGAGTGGACAAGGGAGAACCAGTGGATGTGGTGAATTTGGACTTTCAAAAAGCTTTTGACAAGGTCCCACACAAGAGATTAGTGTGCAAAATTAAAGCACATGGTATTGGGGATAATGTATTGACGTGGATAGAGTAGGAATAAACGGGTCCTTTTCAGAATGGCAGGCAGTGACTAGTGGGGTACTGCAAGGTTCAGTGCTGGGACACCAGCTATTTACAATATACATTGATGATTTAGACGAAGGAATTAAACATAATATCTCCAAGTTTGCAGATGACACTAAGCTGGGTGGCAGTGAGAGCTGTGAGGAGGATGCTAAGAGGCTGCAGAGTGACTTGGACAGGTTCGGTGAGTGGGCAAATGCATGGCAGATGCAGTATAATGTAGATAAATGTGAGGTTATCCACTTTGGTGGCAAAATCAGGAAGGCAGAATATTATCTGAATGGTGACAGATTAGGAAAAGGGGAGGTGCAACGAGACCTGGGTGTCATGGTACATCAATCATTGAAAGTTGGCATGCAAGTACAGCAGGCGGTGAAGGCAAATGGCATGTTGGCCTTCATAGAGAGAGGATTTGAGTATAGGTGCAAGGAGGTCTTACTGCAGTTGTACAGGGCCTTGGTGAGGCCATACCTTGATTATTGTGTATAGTTTTGGTCTCCTAATCTGAGGAAGGACATTCTTGCTATTGGGAGAGTGCAGCGAAGGTTCACCAGACTGATTCCCGGAATGGCAGGACTGACATATGAAGAAAGACTGGACTGACTGGGCCGTATTCACTGGAATTTAGAAGAATGAGAGGGGATCTCATAGAAACATATAAAATTCTGACGGAATTGGACAGGTTAGATGCAGGAAGATGTTCCCGATGTTGGGGAAGTCCAGAACCAGGGGTCACAGTCTGAGGATAAGTGGTAAGCTATTTAGGACCGAGATGAGGAGAAACTTCTTCACTCAGAGAATTGTGAACCTGTGGAATTCTCTACCACAGAAATTTGTTGAGGCCAGTTCATTAGATATATTTAAAAGGGAGTTAGATGTGGCACTTACGGCTAAAGGGATCAAGGGGTATGGAGAGAAAGCAGGAATGGGGTACTAATGTTGCAAAAATGATCAGGCCATGATCATATTGAATGGTGGTGCAGGCTCGAAGGGCCTAATGGCCTACTCCTGCACCGATTTTCTATGTTTCTATGTTTCTCACTATTGCTCTGATTTCATCCTTTACTAACATCGCCACACCATCCCCGTTTCCTTTTTACTTTTCCTTCCTAAATATTGAATATCCTTGGACATTCATGTCTCTGTAATTGCAACTATATCGTATCCGTTTACATCTATTTGCGCGGTGAATTCGTTTACCTTATTACGGATGCTTTGTGCATTCAGATACAGTGCTTTTAGATTTGTCTCTTCAACATTATTAGACATCTTAACATTATTTTCTACTATTGCCCTATTTGTCTTATTGCTATTTTTTCTTACCAGGTCCCTATTTGTTAGTGCACTCTTTTGTTTGTATGCTCTGTCCCTTCCTGGCATAATCTGTGTCATGTATCTTACATTATTATATATAACTGTATCCTAACATGCTATACATGACTGTAATAAGATATGACCTGTAACCACCAGCACACCTTACCACCAGGGGTGCATTTGCAAGAGACAGGTATATAAGGGTAGGTCTCAGGCAAGTGCAGCGTTCCAGAGCTGTGAAATAAAGGTGCAGGTCCAGAGTGACTTTGACTTCACTACCTCGTGTGAATCTGTACTGAGGGGACAGGTCCCTGCAAGCCATTTGGGACCCCTGCCATAGTTTAGTACAAACACTTTGTCCCCTATCTCATTCCATCTTCCCCTCGAATTTCTGTCATGGTACTCAGTCAGCTTACGGCGCTTTGCCTCAACGATTTCGTGCATGTCTGGGAGGATTAATGAGAGCCTTGTTTTTAAAGTCCTTTTCATCAACAGTTGCGCTGGGGGGGGGATCCCAGTCAGTGAGTGCGGACGAGATCTGTGTGCCAGCAGCAGTCGCGGCAGGCGACCCTGCAGCGTGGGACCTTGGATTTTAAGCACGCCGTGTTTAATGATTTGCACTGCTCTCTCTGTCTGGCCGTTGGAGGCTGGCTTGAACGGTGCCGTCTTGATGTGATTTATGCCGTGGTCAATTATAAAGTCTTGGAATTCTGCGCTGGTGAAGCACGGACCATTGTCACTGATCAATATGTCAGGGATTCTGTGTGTTGCAAACATGGTTGCGAGGCTCTCCACAGTGGTGGAGGTTGTGCTCGGGTTTAAAATGGTGCATTCGATCCACTTTGAAAATGCATCTACAACTACGAGAAACATTTTGCCCATGAATGGGCCCGCATAGTCTACGTGCACCCGCGACCACGGTTTGGTAGGTCAGGGCCAGGGGCTCAGTGGAGCCTCCCTGGGGGCATTGCTGAGTTGGGCACAAATGGTGCATCTTCGGATGCAGAGCTCCAAGTCCGCGTCAATACAAGGCCACCAGACATGGGATCTGGCTATGGCCTTCATGAGAACGATCCCCGGGTGCTTGCGGTGGAGCTCCCGGACAAATGCCTCTCTGCCTCTCAGAGGCATGACTACTCGGCTGCCCCACATCAGGCAGTCTGCTTGTAGTGATAGCTCATGCATGCGCCTGTGAAAGGGTTTTAATTCCTTGGGGCAGGCATCGCGAGCCTCTGCCCAGTCACTGGCTAGGACACATCTTTTTACTAAGGATAACGTGGGGTCGCTGGCCGTCCAAGCTCTGATTTGGCGAGCCGTCATGGGCGAACCTGTGGACTCAAAGGCATTGATTGCCATGACTATCTGTCAGTCCTGTTCGTCAGACCCTTCCGTGGTCGCCAGGGGTAGCCTGCTGAGCGCGTCGGCACAGTTGTCTGTGCCTGGTCTGTGCCTTATGGTATAGTCGTAGGACACCAGCATGAGTGCCCACCATTGAATTCGCGCTGAGGCGTTGGCGTTTATTGCCTTGCTCTCGGAAAGGAGGGACATGAGGGGCTTGTGGTCGGTTTCTAACGCGAACTTGGCCCCGAAAAGGTATTGGTGCATCTTTTTGACACCGTACACGCACGCGGGTGCCTCCTTCTCTACCATTCCGTACCCGCGCTCCGCCCGCGAAAGTGACCTGGAGGCATAAGCTATGGGTTGTAATTTGCCCGCACTATTGACATGTTGCAAAACGCACCCGACCCCATACACTGACGCATCGCATGTGAGAACTAGCTTTTTACCCGGGTCAAAGAAAGTTAAAACACTGTTGGAACACAGAAGGTTGCGTGCCTTATTGAAGGCGCGTTCCTGGGCATCCCCCCAAAACCAATCGCACCCCTTTCTGAGTAGCACGTGGAGAGGCTCCAGCAGCGTGCTTAAGTTCTGCATAAAGTTCCCAAAGTAATTGAGTAGCCCGAGAAAGTCGCGCAGTTCTGAGACATTCCGGGGCCTGGGTGCCAGGTGAATTGCTTCTGTTTTGGACTCTGTTGGGCGGATTCCATCAGCGGCAAACCTTCTGCCCAAAAATTCAACCTCGGGTGCGAGAAACAGGCACTTGGATTTCTTGACTCGTAGGCCTATCCGATCCAACCGCTTTAGTACTTCCTCCAAATTACGGAGATGGGAGTCGGTGTCCCTGATAAGTATGTCGTCTTGAAATACAACCGTCCACGGGATGGACTTGAGCAGACTCTCCATGTTGCGCTGGAATATGGCAGCTGCCGACCTGATGCTGAATGGGCATCGATTGTACATGAAAAGGCCTCGATGTATGTTGATGGTGGTGAGTAACTTGGATTCCTCGGTCAATTCTTGCGTCATATACGCAGATGTGAGGTCTAATTTTGAGAAAAGTTTCCCTCCAGCCAATGTGGCAAATAAGTCCTCCGCTCTGGGCAGCAGGTACTAGTCCTGTAGGGAGACTCTGTTTATGGTAGATTTGTCGTCCCCACAGATTCGTACGGATCCATCAGATTTCATGACTGGGACGATGGGACTTGCCCGGTCGCTAAATTCCACAGGTGATATAATGCCTTCCCGCAGAAGCCTGTCTAGTTCGTGTTCAATCTTTTCCCTCATCACATAGGTTACAGCTCTGGCCTTGTGATGGACCGGTCTAGCACCCTGTGTGATGTAGATTTTGACTTTGACCCCTTTGAAAGTGTCCACGCCTGGCTGAAAAAGATGTTCAAATCGCTTTATAACTGTTGAGCAGGAGGTCCGTTCCTCTAATGACATGGCATGGACATCATCCCATTTCCAGTTTAGTTTTGCCAGCCAGCTTCTCCCCAGCAGTGCTGGGGGGTCTCCGGGGACAATCCACAGGGGAAGTCGGTTCACTGTCCCTTTGTGTGTGACAGAGGGCATGGCGCTGCCGAGGACTGGTATGATTTCTTTGGTATAGGTCCTGAGTGTGGTGTCGACCCTTGTGAGTTTTGGTCTGTCTCTTTTATGCGGCCACAGTTGTTCAAATTGTTGAGCGCCCATGAGAGATTTGAAACATAGAAACATAGAAAATAGGTGCAGGAGTAGGCCATTTGGCCCTTCGAGCCTGCACCGCCATTCAATGAGTTCATGGCTGAACATGCAACTTCAGTACCCCATTCCTGCTTTCGCGCCATACCCCTTGATCTCCATAGTAGTAAGGACTTCATCTAACTCCTTTTTGAATATATTTAGTGAATTGGCCTCAACAACTTTCTGTGGTCGAGAATTCCACAGATTCAACACTCTCTGGGTGAAGAAGTTTCTCCTCATCTCGGTCCTAAATGGCTTACCCCTTATCCTTAGACTGTGACCCCTGGTTCTGGACTTCCCCAACATTGGGAACATTCTTCCTGCATCTAACCTGTCTAAACCCGTCAGAATTTTAAACGTTTCTATGAGATCCCCGCTCATTCTTCTGAACTCCAGTGAATACAAGCCCAGTTGATCCAGTCTTTCTTGATATGTCAGTCCCGCCATCCCGGGAATCAGTCTGGTGAATCTTCGCTGCACTCCCTCAATAGCAAGAATGTCCTTCCTCAAGTTAGGAGACCAAAACTGTACACAATACTCCAGGTGTGGCCTCACCAAGGCCCTGTACAACTGTAGCAACACCTCCCTGCCCCTGTACTCAAATCCCCATCGCTATGAAGGCCAACATGCCATTTGCCTTCCCAACCACCTGCTGTACCTGCATGCTAACCTTCAATGACTGATGTACCATGACACCCAGGTCTCGTTGCACCTCCCCGTTTCCTAATCAGTCACCATTCAGATAATAGTCTGTCTCTCTGTTTTTACCACCAAAGTGGATAACCTCACATTTATCCACATTGTACGTCATCTGCCATGCATTTGCCCACTCACCTAACCTATCCCACTCTGCAGCCTCATAGCATCCTCCTCACAGCTCACACTGCCACCCAACTTAGTGTCATCCGCAAATTTGGAGATACTACATTTAATCCCCTCGTCCAAATCATTAATGTACAATGTAAACAGCTGGGGCCCCAGCACAGAACCTTGCGGTACCCCACTAGTCACTGCCTGCCATTCTGAAAAGTACCCATTTACTCCTGCTCTTTGCTTCCTGTCTCGAATAACGGAGGGAACTTGCTTAGAACCTGGGTACATGCGATGTTGTCGACGGACGAAAGCGCTCAGATGTCGTCCCAGTTCCATCGGATTTTCCCCAACCAGCTTGTGCCAAACAACATGGGGCCATCCCCTGGCACAATCCACAGCGGGAGTTCATGTACTGCTCCATCATAGGAGACTTTGACTTCAGTACTGCCAATTACAGGGATTAGTTCCTTGGTGTAAGTCCTTAGTTTGGTGTGAATGGGGCTGAGCTTGGGCCTGTGTGCCTTCTTTCCCCACAGCCTGTCAAAGGCCGTTTTACTCATTATGGACTGACTTGCCTCCGTGTCTAGCTCCATAGACACTGGAATACCGTTCAGTTCAACTTTCAACATTATTGGTGGGCATTTCGTCGTGAACATGTGTATCCCGTACACCTCTGCCTCCTCAATATGAGTTTCCAATTCCATCTGATCCACTGTGGATCGATCTTCCTCTGCAACGTGGTGGTTTGCAGAGTTTGCAGCTCACCTGCACATTCATTGGAGGTGTCCCATTGTTCTGCAGCCATTGCATGCATAGTGCTTAAAGTGGCAGTGATGGGGCCGATGATCACCTCCGCAGCGCCAACAAGGTGTTAATTGCCTCGCATTAACAGATGATGCGGACTCTGAGTCAATTGAGGTCGGGCCACAGCAGCTGGCGTGTATGTTCTGCCCTGTACTTTTCTGCTCAAAAGCGACGTTACTTTATGCACAGTACTGGCCAGAACTTATTTGTTCTGCGAAATCTGCTTGGTGTTGTCGCTGGTGGACATAAATGCCTGGGCTATCGTTATGGCTTTACTCAGATTCGGAGTTTCTACAGTCAACAGTTTGCGAAGGATTGTCTCATGTCCGATGCCCAGTAGAAAAAAGTCCCTGAGCATGTGTTCTAGGAATCCCTCAAACTCACAATGTCCTGCAAGGCGCCTTAGTTCGGTGACGTAGCTCGCCACTTCCTGGCCCTCATTGACACATGTAGAACCGATATCTCGCCATCAAAATGCTTTCCTAAGGATATAGGTGCACCTGGGCCAGCGTACACAATTCTTCGTAGGATTTCTCTGTTGGTTTTGCCGGGGCCAGGAGATTCTTCATGAGGCCATAGGTTGCTGCCCCATCGACAGTAAGGAGGATCGCCCTTCGTTTGGTGACGTTCTTGGCCCCTTCCAGCTCGTTGGCCACCAAGTATTGGTCGAGTCTCTCCACGAAGGCCTCCCAATTGTTCCCTTCTGAGAACTTCTCCAGGATGCCGACTGTTCTTTGCATTTTCACGCGGTTGTTCGTTACCTCGTCGCCAATTGTTACACTCATAATAAATGGTCAGACTGAGTAAGTGTGACCTTAGCTCCTTTATTAAGGTTCCAGAGTGCAGGTACCTCGTGGGTGGCCTGCTTATATACTGTGCTCCCAAGGGATGCTGGGATCCCTTAGGACTCCAACAGGTAGGTCCACTGGTGGCCAGGTGTGATGCAGATTACAAGGGGTTAAATATATAACACAGACCATGAAGCAAAGCTTGAAACGTGTGTCGGAAGGCTCCCTGCAGACCCGGTTGTCCCGATTGCTGCTCAGCTACCGCACCAGACCCCACTCACTCACCGGGGTTCCCCCAGCCGAGCTGCTCATGAAAAGGATGCTTAAAACAAGGCTCTCTCTTGTCCACCCTGATCTCCATGATCCCGTGGAGGGCAAGCGGCATCAACAAAGTATGTACCATGACTGCCCAAATTTGACACGTGATATTGAGATCAATGATCCTGTGTCTGTGCTCAATTATGGACATGGTCCCAAATGGCTCGCTGGCACGGTCACAGCCAAAGAAGGGAGTAGGGTGTTTCAGGTCAAATTGGCCAATGAACAATTGCACAGAAAACATTTGGACCAAATCAAATTGCGGTTCACCAACAGTTAAGAACAACCCGAAGAGGACCCCACCAACTTTGACCCTCCAACACACACACAAGTGGCAACTGACATCATGGTTGACCACAAAGCCGAACTCACCATCCCCAGCAGCCCGGCAAGGCCGACTGCCCAACAGCCCAGTGAAGAACTGACCAACCCACCCACACCCACATTTGTACCGAAACGATCGACAAGGGAACGTAAAGCCCCAGATTGTCTTACCTTGTAAATAAGTGTACTGTTGACTTCACGGGGGAGTGATGTTATGTATTTAACCCTTTGTAACCTGCATGACACCTGATCACCAGAGGGCCCACCTGTTGGAGTCCCAAGGGATCCCAGCATCCCTTGGGAGCACAGTATATAAGTAGGCCACCCACGAGGTACCTGCAATCTGTACACAGTACTCAGTTTCGTCCTTTATTATGAGTGTTCCAGTGACCACCTTCTGAAACGTGCTATCCACGTAGCTCTCAGCCTCGTGGATGCATCATATTGACTCCACCCACTGCTCCAGCTCCGAAACGTGGAGCTCGAGTAGTTGAAGATGGAGACACCTCCTGCACACATGGTTGTCTCGGCTGCGCGAAGCATCCAGGACTTCGCACATGCAGCAGGATGTGCACTCCATGGGACTGAGGTGCCCTGCCATCCCTCTAGTTAATTATCTAGTTTAAAATCTAATTAAAAAGAAATAGAGAAAAGAAATTTAATTACCAACCCAACTCACTGTCCTCTATGGCCTCCCGAACTCCCGACCTCCTGAACTTATGGGGTCTCCCGCTCTCGGACTCTCCCGCTCTCGGACTCTCCCGCTCTCGGACTCTCCCGAACTCGGACTCTCCCGCTCTCGGACTCTCCCGCTCTCGGACTCTCCCGCTCCCGGAATCTCCCGCTCTCGGACTCTCCCGCTCCCGGACTCTCCCGCTCTCGGACTCTCCCGAACTCGGACTCTCCCGAACTCGGACTCTCTCGCTCTCGGACTCTCCCGCTCTCGGACTCTCCCGAATTCGGACTCTCCCGCTCTCGGACACTCCCGCTCTCGGACTCTCCCGCTCTCCCGAACTCGGACTCTCCCGAACTCGGACTCTCCCTCTCTCGGACTCTCCCGCTCTCGGACACTCCCTCTCCCGCTCTCGGACTCTCCCGCTCTCGGACTCTCCCGCTCTCGGACTCTCCCGCTCTCGGACTCTCCCGAACTCGGACTCTCCCGAACTCGGACTCTCCCGCTCTCGGACTCTCCCGCTCTCGGACTCTCCCGCTCTCACACTCTCCCGCTCTCACACTCTCCCGCTCTCGGACTCTCCCGCTCTCGGACTCTCCCGCTCTCATTCTCTCCCGCTCTCGGGCTCTCCCGCTCTCGGACTCTCCCGAACTCGGACTCTCCCGCTCTCGGACTCTCCCGCTCTCGGACTCTCCCGAACTCGGACTCTCCCTCTCTCGGACTCTCTCGCTCTCGGACTCTCCTTCTCTCGGACTCTCCCTCTCTCAGACTCCCCCGAACTCGGACTCTCCCGCTCTCAGACACTCCCGCTCTCGGACTCTCCCGAACTCGGACTCTCCTGAACTCGGACTCTCTCACTCTCGGACTCTCCCACTCTCAGACTCTCCCGAACTCGGACTCTCCCACTCTCGGACTCTCCCGCTCTCGGACTCTCCCACTCCCGGACTCTCCCACTCCCGGACTCTCCCACTCCCGGACTCTCCCGCTCTCAGACTCTCCCGCTCTCACACTCTCACGAACTCCGACTCTCCCGAACTCGGACTCTCCCTCTCTCGGACTCTCCCGCTCTCGGACTCTCCCGCTCTCGGACTCTCCCACTCTCGGACTCTCCCACTCTCGGACTCTCCCACTCTAGGACTCTCCCACTCTAGGACTCTCTCACTCTCGGACTCTCCCACTCTCAGACTCTCCCGAACTCGGACTCTCCCACTCTCGGACTCTCCCGCTCTCAGACTCTCCCGCTCCCGGACTCTCCCACTCCCGGACTCTCCCGCTCTCGGACTCTCCCGCTCTCCGACTCTCCCGAACTCGGACTCTCCCGAACTCGGACTCTCCCGCTCTCGGACTCTCCCGCTCTCGGACTCTCTCGCTCTCGGACTCACCCGCTCTCGGACTCTCCCGCTCTCACACTCTCCCGAACTCGGACTCTCCCGAACTCGGACTCTCCCTCTCTCGGACTCTCCCGCTCTCGGACTCTCCCACTCTCGGACTCTCCCACTCTCAGACTCTCCCACTCTCAGACTCTCTCACTCTCAGACTCTCCCGAACTCGGACTCTCCCACTCTCGGACTCTCCCGCTCTTGGACTCTCCCGCTCTCGGACTCTCCCGAACCGGGACTCTCCCGAACTCGGACTCTCCCTCTCTCAGACTCTCCTTCTCTCAGACTCTCCCACTCAGACTCTCCCGTACTCGGACTCTCCCACTCTCGGACTCTCCCGCTCTCGGACACTCCCGCTCTCGGACTCTCCCGAACTCGGACTCTCCCGAACTCGGACTCTCCCACTCTCAGACTCTCCCGAATTCGGACTCTCCCACTCTCGGACTCTCCCACTCTCGGACTCTCCCGCTCTTGGACTTTCCCACTCTCGGACTCTCCCACTCTCGGACTCTCCCGCTCTCGGGCTCTCCCGCTCTCGGACTCTCCCGCTCTCGGACTCTCCCGCTCTCGGACTCTCCCACTCTCGGACTCTCCCGAACTCGGACTCTCCCTCTCTCGGACTCTCTCGCTCTCGGACTCTCCTCCTCTCGGACTCTCCCTCTCTCAGACTCTCCCGAACTCGGACTCTCCCGCTCTCAGACACTCCCGCTCTCGGACTCTCCCGAACTCGGACTCTCCCGAACTCGGACTCTCTCACTCTCGGACTCTCTCACTCTCGGACTCTCCCACTCTCAGACTCTCCTGAACTCGGACTCTCCCACTCTCGGACTCTCCCGCTCTCGGACTCTCCCGCTCCCGGACTCTCCCGCTCCCGGACTCTCCCGCTCTCGGACTCTCCCGCTCTCGGACTCTCCCACTCTAGGACTCTCCCACTCTAGGACTCTCTCACTCTCGGACTCTCCCACTCTCAGACTCTCCCGAACTCGGACTCTCCCGCTCTCGGACTCTCCCGCTCTCCGACTCTCCCGCTCCCGGACTCTCCCACACCCGGACTCTCCCACTCCCGGACTCTCCCGCTCTCAGACTCTCCCACTCTCGGACTCTCCCGAACTCGGACTCTCCCGCTCTCGGACTCTCCCGCTCTCGGACTCTCCCGCTCTCGGACTCTCTCGCTCTCGGACTCTCCCGCTCTCACACTCTCCCGAACTCGGACTCTCCCGAACTCGGACTCTCCCTCTCTCGGACTCTCCCGCTCTCGGACTCTCCTGCTCTCGGACTCTCCCACTCTATGACTCTCCCACTCTCAGACTCTCCCACTCTCAGACTCTCCCACTCTCAGACTCTCCCAAACTCGGACTCTCCCGCTCTCGGACTCTCCCGCTCTTGGACTCTCCCGCTCTCGGACTCTCCCGAACCCGGACTCTCCCGAACTCGGACTCTCCCTCTCTCAGACTCTCCTTCTCTCAGACTCTCCCACTCTCAGACTCTCCCGTACTCGGACTCTCCCACTCTCGGACTCTCCCGCTCTCGGACACTCCCGCTCTCGGACTCTCCCGAACTCGGACTCTCCCATTCTCAGACTCTCCCGAATTCGGACTCTCCCACTCTCGGACTCTCCCACTCTCGGACTCTCCCGCTCTCGGACTTTCCCACTCTCGGACTCTCCCACTCTCGGACTCTCCCACTCTCGGACTCTCCCACTCTCGGACTCTCCCGCTCTCACACTCTCCCGCTCTCGGGCTCTCCCGCTCTCGGACTCTCCCGAACTCGGACTCTCCCGCTCTCGGACTCTCCCGAACCCGGACTCTCCCGAACTCGGACTCTCCCTCTCTCAGACTCTCCTTCTCTCAGACTCTCCCACTCTCAGACTCTCCCGTACTCGGACTCTCCCACTCTCGGACTCTCCCACTCTCGGACACTCCCGCTCTCGGACTCTCCCGAACTCGGACTCTCCCGAACTCGGACTCTCCCACTCTCAGACTCTCCCGAATTCGGACTCTCCCACTCTCGGACTCTCCCGCTCTCGGACTCTCCCGCTCTCGGACTTTCCCGCTCTCGGACTCTCCCGCTCTCGGACTCTCCCACTCTCGGACTCTCCCGCTCTCGGACTCTCCCGCTCTCACGCTCTCCCGCTCTCGGACTCTCCCGAACTCGGACTCTCCCGCTCTCGGACTCTCCCGCTCTCGGACTCTCCCACTCTCGGACTCTCCCACTCTCGGACTCTCCCGCTCTCAGACACACCCGCTCTCGGACTCTCCCGAACTCGGACTCTCCCACTCTCGGACTCTCCCTCTCTCGGACTCTCCCGCTCTCGGACTCTCCCGCTCTCGGACTCTCCCGCTCTCGGACACTCCCGCTCTCAGACTCTCCCACTCTCAGACTCTCCCACTCTCAGACTCTCCCACTCTCAGACTCTCCCACTCTCAGACTCTCCCACTCTCAGACTCTCCCACTCTCCCACTCTCAGACTCTCCCACTCTCAGACTCTCCCACTCTCAGACTCTCCCACTCTCAGACTCTCCCACTCTCAGACTCTCCCACTCTCGGACTCTCCCGAACTCGGACTCTCCCGCTCTCGGACTCTCCCGCTCTCGGACTCTCCCGCTCTCGGACTCTCCCGCTCTCAGACTCTCCCGCTCTCCCACTCTCAGACTCTCCCACTCTCAGACTCTCCCACTCTCCCACTCTCAGACTCTCCCGCTCTCAGACTCTCCCACTCTCAGACTCTCCCACTCTCAGACTCTCCCACTCTCAGACTCTGACTCTCCCACTCTCAGACTCTCCCACTCTCAGACTCTCCCACTCTCAGACTCTCCCGAACCCGGACTCTCCCGAACTCGGACTCTCCCGCTCTCGGACTCTCCCGCTCTCGGACTCTCCCGCTCTCGGACTCTCCCGAACCCGGACTCTCCCGAACTCGGACTCTCTCGCTCTCGGACTCTCCTTCTCTCAGACTCTCCCACTCTCAGACTCTCCCGTACTCGGACTCTCCCACTCTCGGACTCTCCCGCTCTCGTACTCTCCCGAACTCGGACTCTCCCGAACTCGGACTCTCCCACTCTCAGACTCTCCCGAATTCGGACTCTCCCACTCTCGGACTCTCCCGCTCTCGGACTCTCCCGCTCTCGGACTCTCCCGCTCTCGGACTCTCCCGCTCTCGGACTCTCCCCCTCTTGGACTCTCCCGCTCTCGGACTCTCCCACTCTCGGACTCTCCCGCTCCCGGACTCTCCCGCTCTCGGACTCTCCCGCTCTCGGACTCTCCCGCTCTCGGACTCTCCCCCTCTTGGACTCTCCCGCTCTCGGACTCTCCCGCTCTCACACTCTCCTGCTCTCACACTCTCCCGCTCTCACACTCTACCGAACTCGGACTCTCCCGAACTCGGACTCTCCCGCTCTCGGACTCTCCCGCTCTCGGACTCTCCCGCTCTCGGACTCTCCCGAACTCGGACTCTCCCGAACTCGGACTCTCCCGCTCTCATACTCTCCCGCTCTCAGACTCTCCCGCTCTCAGACTCTCCCACTCTCGGACTCTCCCGCTCTCAGACTCTCCCGCTCTCAGACTCTCCCACTCTCGGACTCTCCTGAACTAGGACTCTCCCTCTCTCGGACTCTCCCACTCTCGGACTCTCCCACTCTCGGACTCTCCTACTCTCGGACTCTCCCACTCTCACACTCTCCCACTATAGGACTCTCCCGAACTCGGACTCTCCCACTCTCAGACTCTCCCGCTCTCGGACTCTCCAGACCTCGGACTCTCCCGCTCTCGGACTCTCCCGCTCTCGGACTCTCCCGCTCTCGGACTCTCCCACTATAGGACTCTCCCGAACTCGGACTCTCCCGCTCTCGGACTCTCTCGCTCTCGGACTCTCCCACTCTCAGACTCTCCCACTCTCAGACTCTCCCACTCTCGGACTCTCCCGAACTCGGACTCTCCCGCTCTCGGACTCTCTCGCTCTCGGACTCTCCCACTCTCAGACTCTCCCACTCCCGGACTCTCCAGACCTCGGACTCTCCCGCTCTCGGACTCTCCCACTCTCGGACTAACCCACTCTCGGACTCTCCCGCTCTCGGACTCTCTCGCTCTCAGACTCTCTCGCTCTCGGACACTCACGAACTCGGACTCTCTCGCACTCGGACTCTCACGAACTCGGACTCTCCCACTCTCGGACTCTCACGACCTCGGACTCTCCCACTCTCAGACTCTCCCGAACTAGGACTCTCCCACTCTCAGACTCTCCCACTCTCAGACTCTCCCACTCTCGGACTCTCCCACTCTCGGACTCTCTCGCTCTCGGAGTCTCACGAACTCGGACTCTCCCACTCTCGGACTCTCCCACTCTCAGACTCTCCCACTCTCAGACTCTCCCACTCTCAGACTCTCCCGAACTAGGACTCTCCCACTCTCAGACTCTCCCAATCTCGGACTCTCTCACTCTCGGACTCTCTCGCTCTCGGACACTCACGAACTCGGACTCTCTCGCTCTCGGACTCTCACGAACTCGGACTCTCCCACTCTCGGACTCTCCCACTCTCAGACTCTCCCACTCTCAGACTCTCCCACTCTCAGACTCTCCCGAACTAGGACTTTCCCACTCTCAGACTCTCCCACTCTCGGACTCTCCCACTCTCAGACTCTCCCACTCTCAGACTCGCCCGCTCTCAGACTCTCCCACTCTCGGACTCTCCCACTCTCGGACTCTCCCGCTCTCGGACTCGCCCGCTCTCGGACTCTCCCGCTCTCGGACTCTCTCACTCTCGGACTCTCTCGCTCTCGGACACTCACGAACTCGGACTCTCTCGCTCTCGGACTCTCACGAACTTGGACTCTCCAACTCTCGGACTCTCCCACTCTCAGACTCTCCCGAACTAGGACTCTCCCACTCTCAGACTCTCCCACTCTCAGACTCTCCCACTCTCAGACTCTCCCACTCTCAGACTCTCCCACTCTCCCACTCTCGGACTCTCCCACTCTCGGACTCTCCCACTCTCGGACTCTCCCACTCTCAGACTCTCCCGAACTAGGACTCTCCCACTCTCAGACTCTCCCGAACTAGGACTCTCCCACTCTCAGACTCTCCCACTCTCAGACTCTCCCACTCTCAGACTCGCCCACTCTCGGACTCTCCCACTCTCGGACTCTCCCACTCTCGGACTCTCCCACTCTCGGACTCTCCCACTCTCGGACTCTCGCACTCTCAGACTCTCGCACTCTCGCACTCTCAGACTCTCCCACTCTCCCACTCTCGCACTCTCGCACTCTCGCACTCTCCCAATCTCGGACTCTCGCACTCTCCCACTCTCGCACTCTCCCACTCTCGGACTCTCCTACTCTCGGACTCTCCCACTCTCGGACTCTCCCACTCTCGGACTCTCCCACTCTCGGACTCTCCCACTCTCGGACTCTCCCACTCTCGGACTCTCGCACTCTCCCACTCTCCCACTCTCGGACTCTCCCACTCTCGCACTCTCGCACTCTCAGACTCTCCCACTCTCCCACTCTCGCACTCTCGCACTCTCGCACTCTCCCAATCTCGTACTCTCGCACTCTCCCACTCTCGCACTCTCCCACTCTCGGACTCTCCTACTCTCGGACTCTCCTACTCTCGGAGTCTCCCACTCTCGGACTCTCCTACTCTCGGACTCTCCTACTCTCGGACTCTCCCACTCTCAGACTCTCGCACTCTCGCACTCTCCCACTCTCTCACTCTCGCACTCTCGCACTCTCCCACTCTCGGACTCTCCCACTCTCGGACTCTTGCACTCTCAGACTCTCGGACTCTCCCACTCTCGCACTCTCACACTCTCGCACTCTCCCACTCTCGGACTCTCCCGAACTCGGACTCTCCCGAACTCGAACTCTCCCGCTCTCATACTCTCCCACTCTCAGACTCTCCCGCTCTCGGACTCTCCCGCTCTCAGACTCTCCCACTATAGGACTCTCCCGAACTCGGACTCTCCCACTCTCAGACTCTCCCACTCCCGGACTCTCCAGACCTCGGACTCTCCCGCTCTCGGACTCTCCCACTCTCGGACTAACCCACTCTCGGACTCTCCCGCTCTCCGACTCTCTCGCTCTCGGACTCTCTCGCTCTCAGACTCTCTCGCTCTCGGACACTCACGAACTCGGACTCTCCACTCTCGGACTCTCCCACTCTCGGACTCTCCCAATCTCAGACTCTCCCGAACTAGGACTCTCCCACTCTCAGACTCTCCCACTCTCAGACTCTCCCACTCTCGGACTCGCCCACTCTCGGACTCGCCCACTCTCGGACTCTCCCGAACTCGGACTCTCCCACTCTCGGACTCTCCCGCTCTCGGACTCTCCCTCTCTCGGACTCTCTCGCTCTCGGACTCTCCTTCTCTCAGACTCTCCCACTCTCAGACTCTCCCGTACTCGGACTCTCCCACTCTCGGACTCTCCCGCTCTCACACACTCCCGCTCTCGGACTCTCCCGAACTCGGACTCTCCCGAACTCGGACTCTCCCACTCTCGGACTCTCCCGCTCTCGGACTCTCCCGCTCCCGGACTCTCCCGCTCTCGGACTCTCCCGCTCAAGGACTCTCCCGCTCAAGGACTCTCCCGCTCTCGGACTCTCCCCCTCTTGGACTCTCCCGCTCTCGGACTCTCCCGCTCTCACACTCTCCTGCTCTCACACTCTCCCGCTCTCACACTCTCGGACTCTCCCACTCTCGGACTCTCCCACTCTCGGACTCTCGCACTCTCCCACTCTCGCACTCTCCCACTCTCGCACTCTCCCACTCTCAGACTCTCGCACTCTCGCACTCTCCCACTCTCACACTCTCGCACTCTCGCACTCTCCCACTCTCGGACTCTCCCACTCTCGGACTCTTGCACTCTCAGACTCTCGGACTCTCCCACTCTCGCACTCTCCCACTCTCGCACTCTCCCACTCTCCCACTCTCCCGAACTCGGACTCTCCCACTCTCGGACTCTCCCGAACTCGGACTCTCCCGAACTCGGACTCTCCCGCTCTCATACTCTCCCACTCTCAGACTCTCCCGCTCTCGGACTCTCCCGCTCTCAGACTCTCCCACTATAGGACTCTCCCGAACTCGGACTCTCCCACTCTCAGACTCTCCCACTCCCGGACTCTCCAGACCTCGGACTCTCCCGCTCTCGGACTCTCCCACTCTCGGACTAACCCACTCTCGGACTCTCCCGCTCTCCGACTCTCTCGCTCTCGGACTCTCTCGCTCTCAGACTCTCTCGCTCTCGGACACTCACGAACTCGGACTCTCCCTCTCTCGGACTCTCTCGCTCTCGGACTCTCCTTCTCTCAGACTCTCCCACTCTCAGACTCTCCCGTACTCGGACTCTTCCACTCTCGGACTCTCCCGCTCTCAGACACTCCCGCTCTCGGACTCTCCCGAACTCGGACTCTCCCGAACTCGGACTCTCCCACTCTCAGACTCTCCCGAATTCGGACTCTCCCACTCTCGGACTCTCCCGCTCTCGGACTCTCCCGCTCCCGGACTCTCCCGCTCTCGGACTCTCCCGCTCAAGGACTCTCCCGCTCAAGGACTCACCCGCTCTCGGACTCTCCCCCTCTTGGACTCTCCCGCTCTCGGACTCTCCCGCTCTCACACTCTCCTGCTCTCACACTCTCCCGCTCTCACACTCTACCGAACTCGGACTCTCCCGAACTCGGACTCTCCCGCTCTCGGACTCTCCCACTCTCGGACTCTCCCGCTCCCGGACTCTCCCGCTCCCGGACTCTCCCGCTCTCGGACTCTCCCGCTCTCGGACTCTCCCGCTCTCAGACTCTCCCACTCTCAGACTCTTCCGTACTCGGACTCTCCCACTCTCGGACTCTCCCGCTCTCAGACACTCCCGCTCTCGGACTCTCCCGAACTCGGACTCTCCCGAACTCGGACTCTCCCACTCTCAGACTCTCCCGAATTCGGACTCTCCCACTCTCGGACTCTCCCGCTCTCGGACTCTCCCGCTCCCGGACTCTCCCGCTCCCGGACTCTCCCGCTCTCGGACTCTCCCCCTCTCGGACTCTCCCGCTCTCACACTCTCCCGAACTCGGACTCTCCCACTCTCAGACTCTCCCACTCTCAGACTCTCCCGCTCTCGGACTCTCCCGCTCTCGGACTCTCCCGCTCTCGGACTCTCCCGCTCCCGGACTCTCCCGCTCTCGGACTCTCCCGCTCTCGGACTCTCCCGCTCTCGGACTCTCCCGCTCTCAGACTCTCCCACTCTCGGACTCACCCGAACTCGGACTCTCCCACTCTCGGACTCTCCCACTCTCGGACTCTCCCGCTCTCGGACTCTCCCGCTCTCGGACTCTCCCGCTCTCGGACTCTCCCGCTCTCGGACTCGCCCGCTCTCACACTCTCCCGCTCTCACACTCTCCCGCTCTCACACTCTCCCGAACTCGGACTCTCCCGAACTCGGACTCTCCCTCTCTCGGACTCTCCCACTCTCGGACTCTCCCACTCTAGGACTCTCACATTCTCGGACTCTCCCATTCTCACACTCTCCCACTCTCGGAATCTCCCACTCTCACACTCTCCCACGCTCGGACTCTCCCACTCTCGGACTCTCCCACTCTCAGAATCTCCCGCTCTCAGACTCTCCCGAGCTCGGACTCTCCCGCTCTCGGACTCTCCCGAACTCGGACTCTCCCGGACTCGGACTCTCCCGCTCTCGGACTCTCCCTCTCTCGGACTCTCTCGCTCTCGGACTCTCCTTCTCTCGGACTCTCCCACTCTCGGACTCTCCCGAACTCGGACTCTCCCACTCTCGGACTCTCCCGAACTCGGACTCTCCCGCTCTCGGACTCTCCCGCTCACGGACTCTCTCGCTCTCGGACTCTCCTTCTCTCAGACTCTCCCGCTCTCGGACTCTCCCGCTCTCGGACTCTCTCGCTCTCGGACTCTCACGCACTCGGACACTCCCACTCTCAGACTCTCCCGCTCTCGGACTCTCCCGCTCTCAGACTCTCCCACTATAGGACTCTCCCGAACTCGGACTCTCCCGCTCTCGGACTCTCTCGCTCTCGGACTCTCCCACTCTCAGACTCTCCCACTCTCAGACTCTCCCACTCCCGGACTCTCCAGACCTCGGACTCTCCCGCTCTCGGACTCTCCCACACTCGGACATAACCCACTCTCGGACTCTCCCGCTCTCGGACACTCACGAACTCGGACTCTCTCGCTCTCGGACTCTCACGAACTCGGACTCTCCCACTCTCGGACTCTCCCACTCTCGGAGTCTCCCACTCTCAGACTCTCCCACTCTCAGACTCTCCCACTCTCAGACTCTCCCGAACTAGGACTCTCCCACTCTCAGACTCTCCCACTCTCAGACTCTCCCGAACTAGGACTCTCCCGCTCTCGGACTCTCCCGCTCTCGGACTCTCCCGCTCTCGGACTCTCCCACTCTCAGACTCTCTCGCTCTCGGACACTCACGAACTCGGACTCTCTCGCTCTCGGAGTCTCACGAACTCGGACTCTCCCACTCTCGGACTCACCCGAACTTGGACTCTCCCACTCTCGGACTCTCCCACTCTCGGACTCTCCCACTCTCGGACTCTCCCGCTCTCACACTCTCCCGCTCTCACACTCTCCCGCTCTCACACTCTCCCGCTCTCACACTCTCCCGAACTCGGACTCTCCCGAACTCGGACTCTCCCTCTCTCGGACTCTCCCGCTCTCGGACTCTCCCACTCTCGGACTCTCCCATTCTCACACTCTCCCACTCTCGGAATCTCCCACTCTCACACTCTCCCACTCTCGGACTCTCCCACTCTCAGAATCTCCCGCTCTCGGACTCGCCCACTCTCGGACTCGCCCACTCTCGGACTCTCACATTCTCGGACTCTCCCACTCTCGGACTCTCCCGAACTCGGACTCTCCCGGACTCGGACTCTCCCGCTCTTGGACTCTCCCTCTCTCGGACTCTCTCGAACTCGGACTCTCCCGGACTCGGACTCTCCCGCTCTCGGACTCTCCCTCTCTCGGACTCTCTCGCTCTCGGACTCTCCTTCTCTCGGACTCTCCCACTCTCGGACTCTCCCACTCTCGGACTCTCCCGAACTCGGACTCTCCCACTCTCGGACTCTCCCGAACTCGGACTCTCCCGCTCTCGGACTCTCCCTCTCTCGGACTCTCTCGCTCTCGGACTCTCCTTCTCTCAGACTCTCCCGCTCTCGGACTCTCCAGACATCGGACTCTCCCGCTCTCGGACTCTCTCGCACTCGGACTCTCACGCACTCGGACACTCCCACTCTCAGACTCTCCCGCTCTCGGACTCTCCCGCTCTCAGACTCTCCCACTATAGGACTCTCCCGAACTCGGACTCTCCCGCTCTCGGACTCTCTCGCTCTCGGACTCTCCCACTCTCAGACTCTCCCACTCCCGGACTCTCCAGACCTCGGACTCTCCAGACCTCGGACTCTCCCACACTCGGACTAACCCACTCTCGGACTCTCCCGCTCTCGGACTCTCTCGCTCTCAGACTCTCTCGCTCTCGGACACTCACGAACTCGGACTCTCTCGCTCTCGGACTCTCATGAACTCGGACTCTCCCACTCTCGGACTCTCCCACTCTCAGACTCTCCCACTCTCAGACTCTCCCGAACTAGGACTCTCCCACTCTCAGACTCTCCCACTCTCAGACTCTCCCACTCTCAGACTCTCCCACTCTCAGACTCTCCCACTCTCAGACTCTCCCACTCTCAGACTCTCCCACTCTCAGACTCTCCCACTCTCAGACTCTCCCACTCTCAGACTCTCCCACTCTCAGACTCTCCCACTCTCGGACTCTCCCACTCTCAGACTCTCTCGCTCTCAGACTCTCTCGCTCTCGGACACTCACGAACACGGACTCTCTCGCTCTCGGAGTCTCACGAACTCAGACTCTCCCACTCTCGGACTCTCCCACTCTCAGACTCTCCCACTCTCAGACTCTCCCACTCTCAGACTCTCCCACTCTCAGACTCTCCCACTCTCAGACTCTCCTACTCTCAGACTCTCCCACTCTCAGACTCTCCCACTCTCAGACTCTCCCGAACTAAGACTCTCCCGAACTAAGACTCTCCCACTCTCAGACTCTCCCACTCTCAGACTCTCCCACTCTCGGACTCTCCCACTCTCGGACTCTCCCACTCTCGGACTCGCCCACTCTCGGACTCTCCCACTCTCAGACTCTCCCACTCTCAGACTCTCCCGAACTAGGACTCTCCCACTCTCAGACTCTCCCACTCTCAGACTCTCCCACTCTCAGACTCTCCCACTCTCAGACTCTCCCACTCTCAGACTCTCCCACTCTCAGACTCTCCCGCTCTCAGACTCTCCCGCTCTCGGACTCTCCCGCTCTCGGACTCTCCCGCTCTCGGACTCTCCCGCTCTCGGACTCTCCCGCTCTCGGACTCTCCCGCTCTCGGACTCTCCCGCTCTCGAACTCTCTCGCTCTCGGACTCACCCGCTCTCACACTCTCCCGCTCTCACACTCTCCCGAACTCGGACTCTCCCGAACTCGGACTCTCCCTCTCTCGGACTCTCCCGCTCTCGGACTCTCCCACTCTCGGACTCTCCCACTCTCGGACTCTCCCACTCTCGGACTCTCCCACTCTAGGACTCTCCCACTCTCGGACTCTCCCACTCTCGGACTCTCCCACTCTCGGACTGTCCCACTCTAGGACTCTCCCACTCTCGGACTCTCCCACTCTCGGACTCTCCCACTCTCGGACTGTCCCACTCTCGGACTCTCCCACTCTCGGACTCTCCCACTCTCGGACTCTCCCACTCTCAGACTCTCCCACTCTCAGACTCTCCCGAACTAGGACTCTCCCACTCTCAGACTCTCCCACTCTCAGACTCTCCCAAACTAGGACTCTCCCACTCTCAGACTCTCCCACTCTCAGACTCTCCCGAATTCGGACTCTCCCATTCTCGGACTCTCCCGCTCTCGGACTCTCCCGCTCCCGGACTCTCCCGCTCTCGGACTCTCCCGCTCTCGGACTCTCCCCCTCTCGGACTCTCCCGCTCTCGGACTCTCCCGCTCTCAGACTCTCCCACTCTCAGATTCTCCCACTCTCAGACTCTCCCACTCTCAGACTCTCCCGAACTAGGACTCTCCCACTCTCAGACTCTCCCACTCTCAGACTCTCCCACTCTCAGACTCTCCCACTCTCAGACTCTCCCACTCTCAGACTCTCCCACTCTCAGACTCTCCCACTCTCGGACACTCACGAACTCGGACTCTCTCGCTCTCGGAGTCTCCCACTCTCAGACTCTCCCACTCTCAGACTCTCCCACTCTCAGACTCTCCCACTCTCAGACTCTCCCACTCTCAGACTCTCCCACTCTCAGACTCTCCCACTCTCGGACACTCCCACTCTCAGACTCTCCCACTCTCAGACTCTCCCACTCTCAGACTCTCCCGAACTAGGACTCTCCCGAACTAGGACTCTCCCACTCTCAGACTCTCCCACTCTCGGACTCTCCCACTCTCGGACTCTCCCACTCTCGGACTCTCCCACTCTCGGACTCGCCCGCTCTCGGACTCTCCCACTCTCGGACTCTCCCACTCTCGGACTCTCGGACTCTCGGACTCTCCCACTCTCGCACTCTCGCACTCTCCCACTCTCGCACTCTCCCACTCTCAGACTCTCTCACTCTCGGACTCTCCCGAACTCGGACTCTCCCGGACTCGGACTCTCCCGCTCTCGGACTCTCCCTCTCTCGGACTCTCTCGCTCTCGGACTCTCCTTCTCTCGGACTCTCCCACTCTCGGACTCTCCCGCTCTCGGACTCTCCCGAACTCGGACTCTCCCACTCTCGGACTCTCCCGCTCTCAGACGCTCCCGCTCTCGGACTCTCCCGCTCCCGGACTCTCCCGCTCTCGGTGTCTCCCGCTCTCAGACTCTCCCACTCTCGGACTCTCCCGAACTCGGACTCTCCCACTCTCGGACTCTCCCGAACTCGGACTCTCCCGAACTCGGACTCTCCCGCTCTCATACTCTCCCGCTCTCAGACTCTCCCGCTCTCGGACTCTCCCACTCTCGGACTCTCCCGAACTCGGACTCTCCCGCTCTCGGACTCTCCCACTCTCGGACTCTCCCACTCTCGGACTCTCCCACTCTCACACTCTCCCACTCTCACACTCTCCCACTCTCTGACTCTCCCACTCCCGGACTCTCCAGACCTCGGACTCTCCCGCTCTCGGACTCTCCAGACCTCGGACTCTCCCGCTCTCGGACTCTCCCGCATTCGGACACTCCCACTCTCAGACTCTCCCGCTCTCGGACTCTCCCACTATAGGACTCTCCCGAACTCGGACTCTCCCGCTCTCGGACTCTCTCGCTCTCGGACTCTCCCACCCTCTGACTCTCCCACTCCCGGACTCTCCAGACCTCGGACTCTCCCGCTCTCGGACTCTCCCACTCTCGGACTAACCCACTCTCGGACTCTCCCGCTCTCGGACTCTCTCGCTCTCAGACTCTCTCGCTCTCGGACACTCACGAACTCGGACTCTCTCGCTCTCGGACTCTCACGAACTCTGACTCTCCCACTCTCAGACTCTCCCACTCTCAGACTCTCCCACTCTCAGACTCTCCCGAACTAGGACTCTCCCACTCTCAGACTCTCCCACTCTCAGACTCTCCCACTCTCGGACTCTCCCACTCTCGGACTCTCTCACTCTCGGACTCTCTCGCTCTCGGACACTCACGAACTCGGACTCTCTCGCTCTCGGACTCTCACGAACTCGGACTCTCACGAACTCGGACTCTCCCACTCTCGGACTCGCCCACTCTCAGACTCTCTCACTCTCAGACTCTCCCACTCTCGGACTCGCCCACTCTCGGACTCTCGCACTCTCAGACTCTCTCACTCTCAGACTCTCCCACTCTCGGACTCTCCCACTCTCGGACTCTCTCGCTCTCGGACTCTCTCGCTCTCAGACTCTCCCGAACTAGGACTCTCCCACTCTCAGACTCTCCCACTCTCGGACTCTCCCACTCTCGGACTCTCTCGCTCTCGGACACTCACGAACTCGGACTCTCTCGCTCTCGGACTCTCACGAACTCGGACTCTCCCACTCTCGGACTCTCCCACTCTCAGACTCTCCCACTCTCAGACTCTCCCGAACTAGGACTTTCCCACTCTCAGACTCTCCCACTCTCGGACTCTCCCACTCTCAGACTCTCCCACTCTCAGACTCTCCCACTCTCGGACTCGCCCGCTCTCGGACTCTCCCACTCTCGGACTCTCCCGCTCTGGGACTCTCTCACTCTCGGACTCTCTCGCTCTCGGACACTCACGAACTCGGACTCTCCCACTCTCGGACTCTCCCACTCTCAGACTCTCCCACTCTCAGACTCTCCCGAACTAGGACTCTCCCACTCTCAGACTCTCCCACTCTCAGACTCTCCCACTCTCAGACTCTCCCACTCTCAGACTCTCCCACTCTCCCACTCTCAGACTCTCCCACTCTCAGACTCTCCCGAACTAGGACTCTCCCACTCTCAGACTCTCCCACTCTCAGACTCTCCCGAACTAGGACTCTCCCACTCTCAGACTCTCCCACTCTCAGACTCGCCCACTCTCGGACTCGCCCACTCTCAGACTCTCCCACTCTCGGACTCGCCCACTCTCGGACTCTCCCACTCTTGGACTCTCCTACTCTCGGACTCTCGCACTCTCCCACTCTCAGACTCTCCCACTCTCGGACTCTCCCACTCTCGGACTCTCCCACTCTCAGACTCTCGCACTCTCCCACTCTCGGACTCTCCCACTCTCGCACTCTCGGACTCTCCCACTCTCGCACTCTCCCACTCTCCCGAACTCGGACTCTCCCACTCTCAGACTCTCCCGCTCTCGGACTCTCCCGCTCTCGGACTCTCCATGTTTTTTAGGAATAAGATAAAGACAAAGTATTATTTAAATGGTGATAGCTTGGGAAATGTTGATGTACGAAGGGACCTGGGTGTCCTTGTACACCAATCATTGGGCTCAATTTTCCCCAAGCCCGTTTTCTGGCGTACTGCCAAAGTTTCACCTGTTTTTCTCGGACAGAAATGTGGCAGAACTATTTTGCCAAAGTTTCCCCGATGTATTATTCGAATTTGGCGCTGCACAGTGTGTCCAGTCACTTCGGGGTGTGGAGCCTGCTGTCTGCATGAAAAACGAAGTCGCACCTTCTGCGCATGTGTGGGAAAAAAGTTATGTTTTTGACGTCGTTGCAAACGACACGCATGCTCAGTACCGCTCGGATTTGGCAATCGGCCATTTTTAAAAAGCCAGTTGTATTTATGAGAAGGAGTGCTGTGAGAGCATTGGAAAAATCGCAGCTGCAGCAATACAAGATGCAACGTGATGCAAGGACCAAGAATTTCTTGCTGGAAGAAGTGGAGGCACTAGTTACTGTGATTGAGAACAGATGGCAGGAGCTGGACACCAGCAGAGGTCACATAAAAGTTCCACCCAAAGAAATGAAGAAACGCTGGAACCAAGTTTGCAGAAGATTACTGTGCAATGGTGACCACCACGAGATCTGGAGACCAGTTTAAAAAGAAATGGAAGGACCTTCATCAAGTAGTTAATGTAAGTAATATTTTCATTTATTCAATGGAATAGTAATTGTAAATGTGACCAGCTGTATATGTCCCACTCCGCAGAAAGACACCCTCTCTAAAAAGTTGCATTTTCATCTTTGCAGAGGAAGGTGGCACATAATAAAAGAGAAAGAACTCGAACAGGAGGAGGCTCGACAAATCTGCACCCACTAACACCCTTGAAACAGAGGGTCGCTGCTTTGATGGGTCCTGCCTGGAAAAAATCAATCAGTACTGCACAAGCTGGGCCCACACTCGAGGGAGAGGGTAAGTCCTGCAAATTCATCGTGGGCCTTTAAATCAGCCTACTGCCTGGCCTGCGCTGTGTGAGTCTACTCATACCATCCACCCTGCCCTCTCCTCTGCTGCTAACCATTTGACTGTTCTGTTCTCTTTTGCAGAACTTGAGGCCAACCCTGACAATGCAGAAGAAGATTCAGATGAGGATGAGCCTGAAGAGGAGAACATCTTCCAATCCCACCCTCCAGACCAAGAACATGGGGGTGAGGGGGAGGGTGAGGGGATGGAGCTGGAGGAAGCTCCCACTGTTGTACTGATGTTGGAGGAACTGCCACTCATGGAGGTGACAGCCCCTTCCGTGACAAGTGGTTTGAGTGTTGGTGGGACATTCCATGGTTTCACACATCCCGAGATTGTGGGTCCCAGTAGTATGGTGCAGCGAGGCACACCCAGGGCCCCACCGTCCCAGGCTGTCAGTCCCAGTGGTGGGGTGTGAGCCACACCCATGGGGAGGAGGGGAAGGAGAGCTACACCACGCCCTCTTGAGGTGCAGGATCTAACAGATGTGGTTCAGATGATGTACTTGAGTGCGGAGAGCATTGGCCTTACCCGATCACTCCTGGACGCCATCAGTGGGGTGAGTGATGAGGTAGCGGGACTGTTGGGAGAAGTAACAGCAATGACATGAGAAATGGGAGAGATATCCGGGACCATCAGTGAGGGAATAGTGGCCATGAGGGGGGGAATGTCAGAGGTTGTGCAACCCACGTCACTGACCATGAGGGAGGGAATGTTGCAGGTCATTGAGACTGTCAGGGCGCATGAGGGACGGCATGTTGGAGTTAGATGCTGCAATGAGGGAACACGCCCAGACCCCGTGTCCATTGACAGAATCAACTGTCACTCCCACTCCAATCCCCACCCCAGCCTCTGAAAAGCCCAAAGCTGGGCTCTCCAACTTGCCGCCTGACCCTCAAGAGGTGCGCAGTACCCGAGATATTAGAATGAATAAGCTTGGTTTCAAGCCCAGAAACACTGTGCCATCACCTGAGGGCAGGGGTGGTGGAATGTCCAAGACCAAGCGCAGCGGGCGGTCTTGAATTAAGGCGGAGGAGAGATGGGTGCAGCCTTTCTTTGCTGTTGTTGTTGTTGTTGTTGTTGTTATTATTATTGTTACTGTTGTAACTGTTCTCAAATTAAAAGTTTTTTGTAAGTTATGTAAATTCACAAGTTTATAAGTGATCTTAAAGTTTTTAAGTGATCTTAAAAGTTTGATACAAGAATAATTTTATTTAAGGTAAGTTAAGTACATTGTAAACTTTTGAATAAAATATATTTTACATTAAAACTGAATCATGTTCCAGTAACACAACACAACATTACAGAACAGCTCCAAACAGTAAACATGTCCATGTGGAATAGTTGTCGCTGAGCCCTCAGGCATCAGTAAAACGTTCGGATGAGCTGCTGGTGCAAGGCTCGAGCAATCGTTAAAGGGGCACGATGGCCCGCCCTCCTCCACCGTCGTGCTCCGGCCTCAGGCACTTGCATGGTTTCCTCATCCTCGTCGTCATCATCCTCCTCCTCCTCCTCCTCCTCCTCCTCCTCCTCCTGCTCGTCAACTGCATCGTCCACATCATTATCATCACCCACTCTCACCACAGGTGGGTCTTCCACTACCAGGTGCTGATGCCTCATGATGTCTATGTTATGCAGCATGCAGCACACAACAGTGAACTGACCGACAATCTCAGGGGAGTACAGCAAGTAGCCTCTGGAATTGTCCAGGCATCGGAAACGCTGTTTCAATATGCCAATGGTCCTCTCAATGATGCTGCGCGTTGCAATGTGCAACATGTTTTATTGACGGTCAGCTTCCGTCCAGGTTACGTGTAGGGGCATCATGAGCCAGGTGGCGAGGCCGTACCCTTTGTCTCCCACTAGCCAGCTCTGCCCTTCTGGTTGCTGCTGAAACATGGCAGATATAACGCGTAGGCTGAACACATCATGGGTGCTGCCAGGGTATCTTGCATCGACTGACATGATATGATGCATGTCGTCACACACGAGCTGCACATTAATGGAGTGGAAACCTTTTATGTTCCTGTACAGCTTGGAATCCTTCAAAAGATGGTCGCAAGGCGATGTGGGTACAATCAACGCAGCCCTGTAAGGCAGCAATCCTAGAGAAGCCCACAGCCCTGTCATGGATTGCTTGGGCAGTCATGGGGAACTTTATGAAGTAATTCCTCCACGCGTACAGTGCAGCCGTGACCTTGCGAACAGAGACATGTGTTGCATGTTGAGAGATGAAGCACACATCCCCAGTTGTAGCTTAAAACGATCTGGAGGCATAGAATGAAAATGCAGCTGTAACCTTCAATTCAACTTAAAAAGCAATCCTCCTGATGTTTATAGGTTGCAGGTCTGCTTTGACCAACTCACGGATCTCACACAACTTATTTGCGGAAATGCAGCCTTCTGACACAGTCTGGATTACTCAGGTGGTGGTACGAACACCTGTCTCGATATACCCTATGGGCTCTGATGTTCCTGATGCGATGAAATCGATCAATTGTCTCCTATGTAGCAGCATGATCTTATTGAATGGTGGAGCAGGCTTGAGGGGCCGCATGGCCTACTCCTGTTCCTATTTCTTATGTCCTTATGTTCTTATGATGCAGAAGACTCGCACAAGGTATGGCATTATCAGTATTGCCCCCATACTTAAATTTAACCTTTGAAAGAAGCTCAAAACGGCAGGAAAGCAGGTAGGACAGCTTCACAGTTTTCTCCTCCCAAGGTCTGTATGGAAGGACCACACCCAAGGTCTTGTGACCTCCTCTCTCCGCGCCCACCGCCCCCCCCCCCCCCGCCCCTTTGAGTCTTGTGACTTCTCTTTCTCCCTCCCCTTCCCCGGGCTCCAAGCCTTCTGATCGGCACCTCGCTCTGAAAACTTTTGAAATCCAACAAATTTACACTTCTACGTTGACAGGTAATAAAAAGTTGAACTTTATTATTGATTTTGACAGTGTTCTTAACTCCCCCCAAAATCTTTGATTTAAAAACAATGGCGTCTTTCAGCGCAGATTTGTGAATGTGCGCTGGTTTTCTTAACTCAGCAGAAGGTTTTTTGGGAGTGGCCAGATACGCCGACCTAAGAGAAAAAATGTTGGCCAAACTGCGGACAATTGAAAAAACCGGCGCAGACATGAGGGATAAAAAAACTGGCCCAGAAAAATCGTAACCAAGTCAGTTACGACAGCGCAGATCGCAGGGGGAAACTTGGAAAAAAATAAATACGTCAGAAAAAATGGCACGCACCATAAAAACGGCATAAATGACCGGGGAAAATTGAGCCCTTGAAAGCAAACATGCAGGTGCAGCAAGCAGTTAGGAAGGCAAATGGTATTTTGGCCTTCATTGCAAGAGGATTTGCGTACAGGAGCAAGGATGTCTTACAACAGTTATATAGGGCCTTGGTGAGACCACACTTGGAGTATTGTGTGTAGTTTTGGTCTCCTTACCTAAGAAAGGATATACTTGCCATAGAGGGAGTGCAACGAAGGTTCACCAGACTGATTCCTGGGATGGCAGGACTGTCTTCTGATGAGAGATTGGGTTGACTAGGCCTGTATTCAGAAGAAATTAGAAGAATGAGAGGGGATCTCATTGAAATGTATAAAATTCTGACTGGGTTGGATAGACTGTGTTGTGTATGGAGAAAGAGTCAGACTGAACACTGTGAACTCAAAGTAAAGTGTGATCTTAGTCTTTTATTGCAGTTCTCCAGAGTGCCTCTCCAACCTGTGAAGCCTCCTTAAATAACTGTGCTCCCAAGGTATTATGGGATCCCTTGGAACTCCAGGGGGTGAGCCCTCTGGTGGCTGTACAGAGTAAATACAAGTCCACATATATAACAACACTCCCCCCTCAAAAGTCAATAGTGTAACTATTTACAATGTGAGTTGAACTGGGGCCCTTCTTGCCCTGGTTGATCGTCTCGGTGTGAAAGCTGGTATTGTTGAATCATTTGTTGGGCCCTCACTGGGCTGCTGTTCAGCTGGCCTCACTGGGCTGCCTGGTGTGGTGGGCCCTGCTGGGCTGCTGTGGATGATGGGTTCTGCTTCGTGGTCAACCGTGGTGTCGGTTGCCACTGGTGTTTATGTTGGGGGGTCAAAGAAGGTAGGGTCAAAGGTGGGTTGCTCAGGATAGTCCATGAATCTGAGTTTGATTTGGTCCAAGTGTTTCTGGTGAATGAGTCCATTTCAAAGTTTGACTCGAAACACCCTGCTCCCCTCTTTGGCCACGACAGTGCCGGGAAGCCACTTGGGACCTTGTCCATAATTTAATACAAATACAGGATCATTGATTTCAATCTCGCGTGACACATTTGCGCTACCATGGTATGTACTTTGTTGAAGCCGCCTGCTCTCTACCTGTTCATGTAGATCAGGGTGAACTAACGAGAGCCTTGTCTTAAGTGCTCTTTTCATGAGCAGTTCAGCAGGTGGGATCCCAGTGAGTGACTGGAGTCTCATGCGGTAGCTAAGCAGGACTCGGGATAGGAGAGTCTGCAGTGAGCCTTCAGTTACTCTCTTCAAGCCCTGCTTGATGGTTTGCAGTGTTCTCTCTGCCTGACCATTGGATGCTGGTTTAAACGGGGCAGATGTGACATGTTTGATCCTGTTATGGGTCATGAATTCTTTGAACTCAGCACTGGTAAAACATGGCCCGTTGTCACTCACCAGGACATCGGGTAAGCTGTGGATGGCAAACATGACTCGCAGGCTTTCAGTAGTGGCAGTAGATGTGCTAGCCGACATTATCTCACATTCAATCCACTTGAAGTACGCATCTACAACCACAAGGAATATTTTACCCAAGAACAGGCCTGCATAGTCGACGTGTACCCTAGACCACGGTTTAGAGGGCCAAGACCATAAACTTAGCGCCACCTCCCTGGGTACATTACTTAACTGCGAGCATGTATTACATCTGTGAACGCAGGACTCTAAGTCCGCATCGCTACCGGGCCACCACACGAGGGATCTGACTATCGCTTTGTGGTTGACCGTAGCGCACTGGTTCTGGGCTAGGCTGAGCCGAAGGGTCATGAGGCGTTTGTTTAACCCGCAAGGGGAGTCTCTGAGACGGCCCACTAGTTCATTTTTAATGGCGAAGCCAACCCCATGGAGGCAGCGTTCTTCTGGTTTACCTTTCCAGAAGAAGGTGTAACCACCACCTTGTTCCTTGAGCTGGCATTCGCCTGCCCACTGGAACTCGCTTGGGGCGGCGATGCCTACGTCGGAATGTCTGAGTTCCCGGGCAAAGATAGCAGTACGGTGTTCCGGTCTGTCGCTGTTGGGGTTGTCCATAAGGGTCCTGATATTTCAGGTCCAGAACTTCATTTTAAAGGGGGAAGATGCCTGTGCGTGACTTATTTTAATGTGGGGTGACCGTTGCACACCAGCTACCACACAGACTTGACAGAGCAAGGTCTTGGTCCAGAGGCAAGGGGATCCAAGACCACTGGAGACCAGGCTCATAAACACACACATACTCCTACTGTCCTCCTTCCTCCTTTCCACAGGTCCTCTCTCCCTGAAATTCATAGGACACACTGTAGTCCTCATGACCTCGCTGTTGGCCAGTGCTGCTCCTTTCCTGGGCCTCGACCACGCCGCTCCTAGGCCCCAACCTCGCCACTGCTCCAGGCCTATGCTCCTCTCCAGTCCCGACCACCACTCCCGACCCCCGCTCCCGACCTATGCTCCTGACCTCCGCTTCGACCTCTGGTCCCGCCCTCCACTCTGACCTCCGGTCCCGACCTCCGCTCCGACCTCCGGTCCCGAGTTCCAGAGCTTCGGGACCGGAGGTTGTATTTATATAGTACATAGAGCATGGTGAAATGTTCCAAGCATTTCACAGGAGTACTATGATCTAAAAAAAATTTACACCAAGCCGCATAAGTAGAAATTAGTGCAGGTGACCAAAAGCTTGGTCAAAGTGGTAGGTTTTAAGGAGCATGTTGAAGAAGGATAGAGAGGTCGAGAGGCAGAGAGCTTTAGGCAGGGAGCTCCAGAGCTTTGGGCCTAGGCAACAGAAGGCACGGCCACCAATGGTTGAATGATTATAATCAGGGATGCCCAAAAGGGCAGAATTAGAGGAGCGCAGACATTTCGGGGAGTGGCGGGGGGCGGGGGTTGTGGAGCTGGAGCAGATTACAGAGATAGGTAGGGGTGAGGCCATGGAAGGATTTGAAAATAAGGATGAGAATTTTGAAATTGAGGCGTTGTTTAACTGGAGGCCAATGTAGATCAGTGAGCACCAGGTTGATGGGTGAGTGGGACTTGGTGCTAGTTAGGATACAGGCAGCCGAGTTTTGGATCACCCCTAGCTAACGTAGGATAGAATATGGGAGGCCAGCCAGGAGTGCATTGGAATAGTCAAGTCTAGAGGTAACAAAGGCATGGATGAGGGCATCAGCAGCGGATGAGCTGAGCAAGGGCAGATGTGGGCGATGTTACGGAGGTGGAAATAGGTGATCTTAGTTATGCTGCGGAGATGTGGTTGAGAGCTTATTTCAAGGTCAAAATATGATACCAAGGTTCCGAACTGTCTGGTTCAGCCTTGACAGAAGTTGGGGAGAGGGATGGAGTCAGTGACAAGGGAACGGAGTTTGTGGCAGAGACCGAAAACAATGGCTTCGGTTTTCCCAATATTCAACTGGAGAAAATTTCTGCTGATCCAGAACTGGCAAAACAGTCGGATAAGCAGTCTGACAATTTAGAAACTGTGGAGGGGTCGAGAGAAGTGGCAGTGAGGTAGAGCTGGGTGTCATCAGTGTACATGTGGAAACTGAAGCTGTGCTTTTGGATGATGTCGCCAAGGGGCAACATGTATATGAGAAATAGGAGGGGGCCAAGGATAGATCCTTGGAGAACACCAGTGGTAATGATGCGGGGGTGGGAAGAGAAGCTGTTGCAGGTGATTCTCTGGCTATGATTAGATATGGAACCAGGCGAGTGCAGTCCCATCCAGCTGGACGAAAGTGGAGAGCCGTTGGAGAAGGATAGAGTGGTCAATCATGTAAAAGGCTACAGACAAATCTGTTATGTATGGAGAAGGAGTCAGACTGAACACTGTGAGCTCAAAGTAAAGTGTGACCTTAGTCTTTTATTGCAGGCCTCCAGAGTACCTCTCCAACCTGTGAGGCCTCCTTAAATACCTGTGCTCCCAAGGGATTATGAGAAGACTTGGGACTCCAGGGGATGAGCCCTCTGGTGGCTGTACAGATTATATACAAGTTTACATATATAACAACACTCCCCCCCCCCCCCCAAGTCAATCGTGTAACTATTTACAATGTGAGTCGATCTGGGGACCTTCTTGCCCTGATTGATCGTCTCGGTGTGAAAGCTGGTGAGTCAACTGTTGGGCCCTCGCTGGGCTGCTGTGCAGCTGGCCTTGCTGGGCTGCCTGGTGTGGTGGGTCCTGCTGGGCTGCTGTGGATGATAGGTTCTGCTTTGCGGCCAACCGTGGTGTCGGTTGCCACTGGTGTGTATGTTGGGGGGTCAAAGAAGGTAGGGTCCAACATGGGTTGCACTAGTTTGTGAATCTGAGTTTGATTTGGTCCCAGTGTTTCCGGTGAATGAGTACATTTGAAAGTTTGACCTGAAACACCCTGCTCCCCTCTTTGGCCATGACAGTGCTGGGAAGCCACTTGGGACCTTGTCCATAATTCAATACAAATACAGGGTCATTGATTTCAATCTCACGTGACACATTTGCGCTACTATGGTATGTACTTTGTTGACGCCGCCTCCTCTCTACCTGTTCATGTAGATCAGGGTGAACTAACGAGAGCCTTGTCTTAAGTGTTCTTTTCATGAGCAGTTCAGCAGATGGGATCCCGGTGAGCGACTGGGGTCTCGTGCGGTAGCTAAGCAGGACTCAGGATAGGCGAGTCTGCAGTGAGCCTTCCGTTAACCTCTTCAAGCCCTGCTTGATGGTTTGCACTGCTCTCTCTGCCTGACCATTGGACGCTGGTTTAAACGGGGCAGATGTGACATGCTTGATCCCGTTGCGGCTCATGAATTCTTTGAACTCAGCACTGGTAAAATATGGCCTGTTGCCGCTCACCAGGACATCAGGTAGTCCGTGTATGGCAAATATGACCTGCAGGCTTTCAGTAGTGGCAGCAGATGTGCTAGCCGACATTATATCACATTCAATCTATTGTGTTCCTAACACAGATGAGACGGCACACAGGCAGGTTAAAGTAACAGTGACCTCAGTCTTTACTAAGATACTCTAGAGTGAGGAACAGGTCTTAAGGGCCGGCTTATGTACAGTGCTCCCAAGAGATGCTGGGATCCCTTGGGACTTCAGGGGATGCGCTCCCTGGTGGCGGAACATGGGAATGCATGCTTTACAGATACACAACATCACTCCCCCCCACCCCCCCCAAAGTCAAAGTGAAAACTATTTACAAGGCGAGGCGGTCGGGAGCCTTTCTTTTCCTGGTGGACCGCCTCGGTACAAATGTCTGTTCTGGTGTGTTGGCTGTGCCCTCGCTGGGCTGGCGTGTTGTTGGCCCTGCAGGGCTGCTGAGTGAGCCTGGCCTTGCTGGGCTGTTGGGCATGATGGGTTCGATTTCCTGGTCTAAGGCCGAGAGGGCCTACAGCATGATTGAGAAAGAGTCATTAGCGTGTGTGTTCGGGGTAAAGAAAATGCATCAGTACCTGTTTGGCCTCAAATTTGAGCTGGAAACCGATCACAAGCCCCTCATATCCCTGTTCGCTGAAAACAAGGGGACAAATACTAATGCCTCAGCCCGCATACAAAGTTGGGCACTCGCACTATCAGCGTATAACTATATCATCCGCCACAACCGAGAACTGTGCGGATGTTCTCAGTCGGCTACCATTGCCCACCACAGGGGTGGAAATGGCGCAGCCTGCAAACTTGTTGATGGTGGCGCAGCCCGCAGACTTGTTGATAGTCATAGAAGCGTTTGGAAATGATAAATCACCTGTCACAGCCCGCTAGATTAGGACTTGGACCAGCCAAGATCCTCCGCTGTCCCTAATAAAAAACTGTGTACTGCATGGGAGCTGGGCCAGCATCCCCGTTGAAATGCAAGAGCTAATCAAGCCGTTCCAGCGGCGAAAGGACGAGCTGTCCATTCAGGCAGACTGCCTGTTGTGGGGTAACCGTGTAGTGCTACCCAAAAAGGGCAGAGAGACGTTCATCTCGGATCTCCACAGCCCACACCCAGGAATAGTAATGATGAAAGCGATAGCCAGATCCCACGTGTGGTGGCGCGGTATCAACTCTGACTTAGAGTCTTGTGTACGGCAATGCAGCGTGTGTGCTCTGTTGTGCAACGTGCCCAGAGAGGCACCACTAAGTTTGTGGTCCTGGCCCTCCAGACCATGGTCAAGGATCTATGTCGACTATGTGGGCCCGGTTCTCGATAAAATGTTCCTGGTGGTGGTGGATGCTTTTTCAAAATGAATTGAATGTAAAATAATGTTGGGAAGCACCGCCATCGCCACCATTGAAAGCCTGAGGGCCATGTTTGCCACCCACAGCCTGCCTGACATACTGATCAGTGACAACGGGCCATGTTTCACCAGTGCCGAATTTAAAGAATTTATGACCTGCAATGGGATCAAACATATCAGTTTTTGTTAAGCCACGAATACGTGGCTAGAAGCTCAATTCAAGGTCAAATATGACACTTACGTTGCGAACAGTCTGGTTTAGCCTCAGATAAATGCTAGGGAAGGGCTGGAGTCGGTGGCTAGGGAATGCAGTTTGTGGTGGGGGCCAAAGATAATGGCTTCGGTCTTCCCAATATTTAATTGGAGGAAATTTCTGCTCATCCAGTACTGTAAGTCGGACAAGCAGTCTGACAATTTAGAGACCACGGAGGGATCAAGTGAAATGGTGGAGATGTAGAGCTGGGTGTCACAGAGTATGTGTGGAAACTGACTCTGTTCTCGGATGATATCGCCAAAGGGGCAGCATATAGATGAGAAATAGGAGGGGGCCAAGGATAGATCCTTGGGGGACACCAGAGGTAACGATGCGGGAGTGGGAAGAGAAGCCAGTGCAGGTGATTTTCTGGTTACGATTAGATAGATAAGAATGGAACCAGGCGAGTGCAGTCCCACCCAGCTGGACGATGGTGGAGAGGTGCTGGAGGAGGATGGAGTGGTCAACCGTGTCAAAGGCTGCAGACAGGTCCAGGAGGATGAGGAAGGCTAGTTTGCCTTTGTCACAGTTACAAAGGATGTCATTTGTGACATTGATGAGAGCCGTTTCAGTACTGTGGCAGGGGCGGAAACCAAATTGAAGGGATTCAAACATTGAGTTCCAGGAAAGATGGTCACGGATTTGGGAGGCGACAACACATTCAAGGACTTTGGACAGGAAAGGGAGTTTGGAGATGGGGCGGTAGCTAGCAAGCACAGTAGAGTCAAGGGTTGTTTTTTTGAGAGGTGTTATGTATGCAAATCTCACCAATGTGTAAGACTTGCCACCAGGGGGCACACCTGTGTGAGACCTAAGGGTCACCTGTGCACCCTTAGCAAGCAGGTATAAAAGGCAATCCACCATGCTGCTTCCTCACTTTGGAGTTACATTAAAGAGACCAAAGTCACATTGGATTTAGCTTACAACAGTCTTGTGGAGTCATTCTGAACATAACAACTGGCGACGAGTTACAGATCACAAACTTTCACGCGGTAATGGCTGCCGTTGTTATTCTTGAGAGATTTGTTGAGGGTGATGATTGGGAAGCCTTCATTGAGCGTCTCGACCAGTACTTCGTAGCCAACGAGCTGGACACGGCTGAGATGGCGGTCAAGCACAGGGCGATTCTCCTCAACGTATGTGGGTCTTCAATATATGGCCTCGTCAAAAATCTGCTGGCACCGGTCAAACCAACGGACAAGACTTACACAGAGCTGTGCACGCTGGTCCGGGAACAACTCAAGCTGAAGGAAAGCATCCTAATGGCCAGGTATCGCACCATCACTCCGAGGGCCAGAATGTGGCGCGCTTTGTAGCCGACCTAAGACGTCTTGCGGGACAATGCGAATTTGCCGGATCTTTGGGGGAAATGTTGCGGGACTTTTTCGTGCTTGGAATCAGCCACGAGGTCATTCTTCGCAAACTGCTGTCTGCCGAATCCCTAGATCTGAGCAAGGCCATCACGATAGCCCAGGCTTTCATATCCACGAGCAACAACACGAAACAGATATCTTCACAGCATTGAAGCTCACCGGCAAGTACTGTGCATAAAATAATGCCTTCACCAGGCAGAACTGTACATGACAGGGCCTACACGACTGCAGAGGCCAGGCCTAGAGTGATGCTGTGGGGTGTGAATGCGTATCCATTAACACCATATTGGCGCTGCGGGGGCAGTCAGAGCCCATCAATGTCGATTCAAGCACTATGTGTGCAAGGGCTGTGGAACAATGGGGCACTTCCAGCGAATGTGCAAATGACCTCTGACTCACCATGTGGCAGAGTCAGCAGAGGACGACCGATCCAGTGCAGATCATGCTGAACAAGCAGGAGAGGCAACTCAACCTGAGGATGAAGAGGAAGTGTATCGGGTACACATCTTCACCACCAAAAGCCCTCCGATAATGTTAAAAGTTAAACTTAACGGCATTCCAGTCTCCATGGAATTGGACACGAGGGCGAGTCAATCAATCATGAGCCAGAAGGCTTTTGAGAAACTGTGGGGCAACAAGGCACAGAGGCCAAAACTGAGCCTGATTCAAACAACGCTGCACACTTACACCAAAGAACTCATGCCTGTTATCGGCAGTGCGGCAGTGAAAGTATCGTTCGACAGAATGGTGCATGATTTACCACTATGAATTGTACCAGGCGATGGCCCAACGCTGTTCGGCAGAAGCTGGCTAGGAAAGATCCGATGAAACCGGAACGACATCAAAGCACTGTCTTTGGTGGATGACACCTCGTGTGCCCAGGTGCTAAACAAATTCCCGGCGTTATTTGAGCCAGGCATCAGCAACTTCACAGATCCTGGATGTTCCTGTGGCACGGCCTGTTCATTACAAGGCCCAAGCAATCCCATATATGATGCAAGAGAAAGTCGCGATCGAGCTGGACAGACTTCAACGATAGGCAATCATATCGCCAGTCGAGTTCAACGAGTGGGCCAGTCCAATCGTGCCGGTGCTAAAGAGCGATGGGACGGTCAGAATCTGCAGATAACGATCAACCGAGTCTCGTCACAGGACCAGTACCCACTACCGAAAGCAGATGACCTATTCGCAACGCTAGCAGAGAGATAGTCGTTCACCAAGCTAGATCTAACCTCTGCTTACATGACACAGGAGCTGGCTGAACTGTCAAAGAAATTGATGTACATCAACATGCACAAAGGACCGTTCGTGAACCACAGATGCCCCTTTGGGATTCGCTCGGCTGCGGCCATCTTCCAGAGGAACATGGAGAGTCTGCTGAAATCGGTTCCATGCACAGAGATGTTCCAAGACGACATCTTGATCACTGGTCGCAACACTACCGAACACTTGCACAACCTGAAAGAGGTTCTAAAGTGGCTGGACAGAGTGAGACTCAGGCTGAAATGCTCCAAGTGTGTTTTCCTGGTGCCAGAGTTTGAATTTCTGGGGAGAAATATTGTGGCAGACGACATCAGACCCACGGACTCCAAGACGGAGGCCATCAAGAATGTACCTAGATCTCAGAATGTGACGGAGCTGCGTTCGTTCCTGGGACTCCTCAACTATTTTGATAACTTTTATCCGGGGTTGAGCACTTTGCTGGAATCCTTGCATTTATTGCTATGCAAGGGTGATGACTGGGTGGGGTAAATCTCAAGAGACAGCCTTTAATAAGGTCAGAAACATGCTATGCTCCAACAATTTACTTGTATTGTATGATCTATGTAAAAGTTTAGGACTAGCTTGTGATGCGTCGTCGTATGGGGTTGGTTGTGTGTAACAGCAAGCCAATGTGTCAGGCAAACTGCAACTGGTTGCATATGCATCCAGAAGTTTATCCAAGGCTAAAAGAGCCTTCAGCATGGTTGAAAAAGAAGCATTAGCATGTATATATGGGGTTAAGAAAATGCACCAATACCTATTTGGTCTCCGGTTCGAGCTCGAAATCGACCACAAACCGTTTCATGGTTGAGCCTATCGATAGCTGTCAGTGTGAAAGGAGGGCCAAAGGCTGGACAGTTTGAGTTGATAAGTGCAGTTGTAAGAGAGTTTGGAGAAAGTTTTTTCCAGGGGAAAATGCAGAAGGAAGTAGGTTTGGATTGGGGAAGGGGGATGTGGGTCGAGAACGATACAAGAAAATGGTCAAAGATGGCTTTATCTTTAATTGACACAGTTGGAATAGCAAGGCCATGAGAGATGGCAAAATCAAGGGGGTGGCCGTGACTATGGGGTGGGGAGTTCACATGGTGGGAGAGATTAAGGGAGGACAGGAGTGTAGTGAACTCAGAGGAGCGGGAGGATGATGAATTGAGATGGAGGTTGAAATTATTGAGGATGAGAAGTTGCTCGGTGAGGGAGGAAAACAGTGAGAATATATCCATGACAACATTTTTATCATACTTGGATGGGCAGTAGAGAACGAGAATTTTAAATGAGAGGTGAGAGGGGTGGAATAATGTGAGATGTTCAAAGGAGGAGAAAGTGCTGGAGGAGTAGGGGGACAGACCAAAGTATGATTTGGTGATGAGAGCCACACCGCCACCACGGCGGTCTGGGCGGGGCAAGTGGTGGAAGGCATAGCTGGGCAGGGAGGCTTCGTTTAAGGTAACGGGGTAGAAAATGCCCCCTACCTAAAACGGGACGTTCCCACCCCGTTTCTATGGTTTTTACCGCAGCTGCATTTCAGGTTGACTCTTGCGCGACATTCGGCTCTTTGTTGTTTTTTTTTCCATGCATCCGGAACTCGATCATAATGGGGCGGTGACAACACCTGAGGGGCGGATACGCGGCAGTGACAGAAACTGAGGGGCAGAAGTTTGGCGAGGAGCGGAGTCATGGCCGCGATGACGTCATCACAACGCCGCGTCACCATGGCTGTCCCCTTCACTTAAAGGGGAGAGCCTCCGCGATTTTTAAACTTCGGGCCACTGGGCCACCAGGGAGGGTTTGGCCAGGCCAGCAGCCTGGCACCCAAGATGGGGTGCCAGGCTGCCTGTTGGCGGCCCGGCTGAACCCGGGGGCATATATGTCGGGCCAACATAGTAGTCGGCCGACAAAAGAAAACATGGCGTCAGCGGCAGTGCGTCCTCCCCTTTAAGGGAAGTCACACTGCCATTGCAGAAGGCCACAGCCTCACTGGACCACCAGATAAAAACAGGTTTTGGCATCGTCGGGCGGGCCGAAGATTTTTGGAGGAGAATGTCACCGTCGGGGGGTGAGATCGGCGGTGTGCACAGTGATGATGCGCTTACCACGGATTGGCAGCAGCGGAGCAGTAGGGGAGAGATCGAGGCACCACTGGGAAAACTTGGGAGGTCAATTGGGCTATCAGCGGTCATTCCACAAAAAGTTGGTGGCCACTCCACTCCGCAGCATGGCCGCCGAGTTGCGGTGGTAACAGGCCTTAAGGAGAGGTGCAATTTCGGCCCCAATGTGTAGGCCAAATTTCCGTCAGTGCCCATGATGTCGATGCAATCATCCACGATAAGGTTATGGATGGCAAGGGTCTTGTTCTCAAGTGAACGGACATTCTGCAAGGAGATCTGGAAAGGATCGTGATGGCTGATCCACCCTCCAGCATACACAGGGTCAGTGCTTGGATGGATGAGTTGGATGGGGAGATTGGCAAGGTTAGCCCCCCCTGTGCAAGCTAGGTGGCAAGGTCGGTGAGAGAGTAGGATGGGACAGTAGGGGTTGCTGCTTGTGAGGAGACAGTGACGAGTGCCATGGTGGGCCCTTTGGATAACGCCAAGAGAGGCACAGAGGGAAGTTGCAGGCTTGTCTAAAAGAGAGTCGAGCCTGGGACAGCGGCAGGAGAATAGGCTGGTTGAAGAGTAATGAAGGGTTGGGTTAGGGATTTGGGAGGACAAAGTATCCAAGAGAGGAGAGATGAAAGGTGGCATGATGACAGAAGAGACTGATCAAGGAGGGATCGAGAGAAAAAGCGGGGGGGAGGAAGTGGAAATAGAAGTCAATGACTCAAGTCCGAAGTGGCAGCCAACATGCACACGCAAATAGACACGGGATAAAAGAAACTCAATTTACATAGTGAATACTACAATAGGGATTCTACAATTGTAGAATTAGTATAATGAAGATCAATTATATTAAAACAAAGGCATGAATGAGAGTTTCAGCAGCAGATGAGCTGAGGCAATGGCGGAGACGGGCAATATTAGGGAGATGGAAATAGGCGGTTTTAGTTATGCTCGGATATGTGGCCGGAAGCTCATTTCAATGTCAAATATGACACCTAGGTTGCGAACAGTCTGGTTTATCCTCAGACAGACGCTAGGGAGAGGGATGGAGTCAGTGGCTAGGGAACGCAGTTTGTGGCGGGGACCTAAGTCAATGACTTCGGTCTTCCCAATATTTAATTGGAGAAAATTTCTGCTCATCCAGTACTGGATGTTGGACAAGTAGTCTGACAATTTAGAGACTGTGGAGAGGTCAAGAGAAGTGGTGGAGAGGTAGAGCTGGGTGCCGTCAGCATACTGTTGTCGGATGATGTCACCAAGGGGCAGCATAAAGATGAGAAATAGGAGGGGGGCAAGGATAGATGCTTGGGGGACACCCAGAGGTAAAGATGGGGGAGTGGAAAGAGAAGCCATTGTAGTTGATTTTCTGGCTACAATTAGATAAGAATGTGTTATGTTTAGAATAACTCCATAAGACTGAGTGCTGTAAGCTTAAACTGAGGTGACGTTAGTCTCTTTAATAAAACTCCAGAGTGCCAAAGCAGTATGGCAGACAACCATTTATACTCGCTTGCATGAGGTGTGCAGGTGACCCTTGGGTCTCCAATAGGTGCGCTTTCTGGTGGCAAGTCTTACACAGTTATAATGTTTACATATATAACATCGCTACCCCGCAAGGTCTTTGATACAAGTTATTTACAAGTTGAGGCGGTCCGGGGCCCTTCGATCCCTGGTTGAACGCCTGAGTTCGAACCCTGGCATGGGTGAGTTGGTCGGGCCATTGCTGCACTGCAGCGCGGCTGGTCTGACCGGACTATTGGGCATGGTGGGTTCATCCTCTTGATTGACAATGAGGTTGATTGCTGGTGCCAGCAATCCATTGGGACCATGATCGTAATTAAGGACAAACACAGGGTCATTAACATCAATGTCACGCAATACAGTCGCGCGATCGTAGTACATGTTTTGCCGGTGACGCCGGGTTTCCACATGATCATTAATATCCGGGTGGACTAAGGAGAGCCTGGTTTTGAGTTCTCTCTTCATTAACAATTCTGCCGGGGGAACCCCGTTAAGTGAGTGGGGTTCCGTCCGGTAGCTGAGCAGAACCCGAGATAAAGGGGTCTGCAGGGAGCCGTTCATCACGCATTTCAAGCTCTGCTTGATAGTTTGAACTGCCCGTTCCGCTTGACCGTTGGATGTGGGCTTAAACGGGGCAGACCTGACATGCTTAATGCCATTGTTGAATTCCGAGCTGGTGAAACACGGTCCATTGTCACTGACAAGGATGTCGGGCAAGCCATGGGTGTGAACATGGCCCGGAGACTTTCAATGGTGGCAGTGGACAAGCAGGATGGCATGATTACACATTCAATCCATTTAGAGTAAGCTACTACTAAGAACATCTTTCCTAGAAAGGGGCCAGCGAAATCTACATGGATCCTGAACCACGGTTTGGAGGCCCATGACCACAGATTCAGTGGAGCCTCCCTTGGTGCATTGCTCAACTAAAAGCAAGTGTTGCATTGATGTACGCATGACTCCAAATCCGAGTCAATGCCGGGCCACCAAACGTGTGACCTGGCGATAGCCTCCATCATGAATAAGCCTGGGTACTGTGTAGGTCGCTTATAAACGTTTCCCTGCCTTTTTTTGGCAAAACCACGCGAATTATCCCATAAGAGACAATCCGACTGGATGGACATTTCATCTTTATGTCGGTGAAACGGCTTAATTTCATCTTGCTTTTCCCTGGGAACAGCTCCCATTGAGGACACAACTACTTACTAGTGATAGCACAGGGTCCAGGCTAGTCCACTTCCTGATCTGGCGAGCCGTGATGGGTGACCCCTCGCTCTCAAAAACATCCATGACCAGAAGCAAGTCTGCGGGTTGCGCCATTTCTACCCCGGTGGTGGGCAATGGTAGCCGACTGAGGGCTTCAGCACAGTTCTCTGTGCCTTGTCTGTGGCTGATAATATAGTCATAAGCGGACAATGTTAGTGCCTATCTTTGATTGCGGGACGAAGCAGTGGTGCTTATACTTTTGCTTTCTGAAAACAGCGAAATGAGCGGTTTGTGGTCGGTTTCAAGCTCGAACCGGAGTCCAAATAGGTATTGGTGCATTTTCTTAACCCCGCATACGCATGCTAACGCCTCTTTCTTGACCATACTGTCGGCTATTTCAGCCTTATATAGACTTCTAGATGCATATGTAACCGGTTGCAGTTTGCCTGATACATTGGTTTGCTGTAACACACACCCGACCCCGTACGAAGATGCATCACAAGCTAGCACTAAATGTTTACATGGGTCATATAATACAAGTAACTTGTTAGAACATAGCAGATTTCTGGCCTTCTCAAAGGCTGCCTCTTGAGATTTACCCCAAACCTAGTCATCATCCTTGCGTAGCAACATGTGCAATGGTTCCAGCAAAGTGCTTAACCCAGGTAGAAAGTTACCAAAATAGTTGAGGAGTCCCAGGAACGAATGCAGCTCCGTCATATTCTGTGGTCTGGGTGCATTCTTGATAGCCTCCGTCTTTGAGTCCGTGGGTCTGATGCAGTCTGCCGCAAACTTTCTCCCCAAAAATTCGACCTCTGGCACCAGGAAAGCACACCTTGGAGCTTTTCAGCCTGAGTCCCACTCTGTCTAGTCGACTTAGAACCTCTTCCAGGTTGTGCAGATGTTCGATGGTGTCACGACCGGTGATCAGGATGTCATCTTGAAACACAATGGTGCACAGAACCGATTTCAGCAGACTCTCCATGTTCCTCTGGAAAATGGCAGCAGCTCAGCGAATCCCAAAAGGGCATCTGTGGTATATAAACAGTCCTTTGTGCGTGTTGATGCACGTCAACCTTTTCGAAGATTCAGCCAGCTCCTGTGTCATGTAAGTGGAGGTTAGATCCAATTTAGTGAACGACTTCACCCCCTGCTAATGTTGCGAACAGGTCATCCGCCTTGGGTAGTGGATACTGTTCTTGTAACAAGACTCAGTTGATAGTTAACTTGCTGTCTCCGCAGATTCTGACCGTGCCATCACTTTTTAACACCGAAACAATTGGGCTGGCCCACTCGTTGAACTCAACTGGTGATATGATTCCCTCTCGTTGAAGTCTGTCCAGTTCGATCTCGACTTTTTCCCTCATCAAATATGGGACTGCTCGAGCCTTGTGAGGCCGTGCATCAGGGACTAGATGGATCTGTACCTTGGCGCCTGTGAAGTTGCCGATGCTTGGTTCAAATAGCGAAGGAAATTTGCTCAGCACTTGAGCGCACAAGGCGTCATCCACCGAAGATAGTGCTTTGATGTCATCCCAGTTCCATCAAATCTTTCCTAGCCAGCTTCTGCTGAACAGCGTTGGACCATCGCCTGGTACAATCCACAGCTCCATCGTACGATACCTTCACTGCTGCACTGCCAATGACTGATATGAGCGCTTTGGTGTAAGTGTGCAACTTTGTATAAATCGGGCTCAGTTTGGGCCTTTGTAACTTGTTGCCCCACAGTTTCGCAAAAGCCTTCTGGCTCATAATTGACTGACTCATGGAAACTGGAATGCCATTTAATTTGACTTTCAGCATTATAGGAGGGCTCTTGGTGGTGAAGGTGTGTACCCCATACACTTCTTCCTCGGCCTCGGGTTCAGTTGCCTCTCTTACTCGTTGTGCATGATCCGCTTCGGATCGACCATCTTCTGCCGACTCTACCACGTGGTGAGTCACATCACGTTTGCACATTCGCTGGAGGTGCCTCATTGTTTCGCAGCCTTTGCACACGTAGTGCTTGAATCGACATTGATGGGCTCTATGATTACCCCTGCAGCGCCAACATGGTGTTAATGGATTCGCATTCACGCCCCACGGCGGACTCTGAGTCATCCTAGGTCTTGCAGCTGCAGACGTGTAGGCCCTGCCATGCACAGTTCTGCCTGATAATGGCGTTATTTTATGCACAGTACTTGCCGGTGAGCTTCGATGCTGAGAAGATATCAGTTTAGTGTTATCGTTCGTGGACATGAAAGCCTGGGCTATTGTGATGGCCTTGTTCAGGTCTGGGGATTCGGCAGACAGCAGCTTGCGAAGAATGACCTCGCGGCCGATTCCAAGCACAAAAAAGTCCCGCGGCACTTCCCCCAAATATTTAGCAAAATCGCAAGGTCCCGCAAGGCGCCTTAGGTCATCGACATAACTCGCCACGTCCTGGCCCTCGGAGCGATGGTGCGTATAGAAGCGATACTTGGCCATTAAGATGCTATCCTTCGGCTTGAGGTGTTCTCCAACCAGCATACACAACTCTGCATATGTCTTTTCCGTTAGTTTCGGCGCTGCTAGCAGATGCTTGATGAGGCCATATGTTGTAGACCCACAAACGGTGAGGAGAATCGCCCTGCACTTGATTGTCTGCATCCAGCTCGTTGGCCATGAAGTACTGGTCGAGATGTTCAACGAAGGCTTCCCAATCACCCTCTACAAATCGCTCAAAAAATACCAACGGCAGCCATAACCACGTGAAAGTTCGTGATCTGTTACTCGTTGCCAATTGTTATGTTTAGAATAACTCCACACGACTGAGTACTGTGAGCTTAAATTGATGTGACCTTAGTCTCTTTAATAAAACTCCAGGGTGCCAAAGCAGCATGGCAGACAACCTTTTATACTAGCTTGGTGACCCTTGGATCTCCAACAGGTGCGTCCTCTGCTGGCAAGCCTAACACAGTTATAATGTTTACATACATAAAAAGAATGGAACCAGGTGAGTGCAGTCCCACCCAGCTGCACAGTGGTGGAGAGGCATTGGAGGAGGATGGAGTGGTCAAAGGCTGCAGACAGATTGAGGAGGATGAGGGGGGAATAGTTTACTTTTTTGTGACTTTGATGAGAGCCGTTTCGGTACTGTGGCAGGGCGGAAACCAGATTGAAAAGATTAAAAAATGGAGTTCCGGGAAAGGTGGGCATGAATTTGGGAGGCGACAACACGTTCAAGGACTTTGGAGAGGAAAGGGAGTTTGGAGATAGGCAGTAGGCTGCAGGCACAGTGAGGTCAAGGGTTGTTTTTTTGATGAGAAGAGGTGATGACCACAGATTTGAAGGAGAGGGGGACAGTACCTGAGGTGAGAGAACTGTTCATGCAGCTAACATGGGAGCCAGAAAAGGAAGTTGGATGGTCAACTGTTTAGTGGGAATAGGGTCAAGAGAGCAGGAAGCGGGTCTCATGGACATGATGAGCGTGGAAAGGTCAAGAGGGAAGATCAGAGAGAAACTGGAGAGAGATGCGAGTTCAGGGATAGGGCATGGGGAACCTCAGAGGAATATTGGCCCGGTGGGGTGGGGAAGGAAGGGAACTGGCAGACGCAGCTGATCGGATGGTCTCTCTCTTTGAGACAAAGAAGTCCATGAGCTCTTTGCACTTGTTGTTGGAGGTGAGTGTGGTGGAGACAGGGGAGAGGGCTTTAAGAAGATGGTTAGCAAGAGAGAATAGTAGTTGGGGGTTATCTTTGCGTTCCAGAACGATCCTGGAATAGTGAGCAGGGATAAACCAGTTGTCCACCACACCCGTTCAATTCTGTGCCCCTTGGACTTGAGAGAGCGAAGATGAAAAAGTGACAGAAAGCTTGGACAACCTTGGTGCAGGTGAACACAACAGCCTAGTTGTACATAGCAAGATCCCACAACAGAAAATGAGATGAATGATCATTATTTTGTGATGGTGTCGGTTAAGGAATGAATGTTGGCTAGTACACCAGAAGAACAGAGTGCCACAGAGTCTTTTAAATCCTGAATGGGCAGACAGGGGAAGCTCAGTTTAATATATCTTCAAGCAATTGGCAACTCTGACAATACAGCACTCTCTCAATAATGCACTGAAATATTACCTTAGATTATTTTTTCAAATACTGGGGTGGGGCTTGAACCCACAACCTTCTGACTCAGAGGTGAAAGTGCTACCACTAAGCAAAACTAACATTGTTAGTAGCAAAGAAAAAAGAGGCACAATTGTAATGTTTCATCTGAGGGATAGACATCCAATTAATTAAATAAATCTGGAATTATAAAGTATCAGTAATGGTGACCATGAAACTACCAGAACATTGTAAAAATTCATCTGGATGAAAATTAGCCGTCCTTACCTGGTCTGGCCTACATGTGACTCCAGACCCACAGCAATGTGGTTGACTCTTAACTGCTCTATGAAATGGCCTAGCACATCATTCAATTGTACCAAACCACTACGACAAAGTCAGCACTGTGGGAGTACCTGCACCACAGGGGCTGCAGCTGGGGATGAGGGTGAGTGTGAGGGGTGGCTAGTGAGATGATGTTGTGATAATGTAGAGAGAGAGAGAGGGATGGGTGGAAGTGCAAGGTAAGTTGGTTTGAGTAAAGATGTGTAGGAGTAGGGTAGGGAAGGTAGAGTGATGGGGATGTGATGAGTGGCACAGCAGGGTGAGATTGAGTGTGGTTTTGTAGAAACATTTCGTGATCTACTGAGATCATTGAAAGGTTTGCTTCACTGCAGCCAGGTCCTTGGCCTTGGGAGCAGCGTGGAGGCCCCGACCTGCGTGAGAACACCAGCGGCAGGTCGGGGCCATAAAAGGAGGTGGTGCGTCGGCCCGGGAGCAGCGTGGAGGCATGCCACTTCAGGGAGCAGCGCAAGCTGTTGTAGGAGGGCGACGGCAGCGAAGAGTGATGTCATCAAGGTCCAGGTCGGTGATTGGAGAGTGGGCAGGTACAGCAGGAGCGGTGAGGTCAGGGTGAAGGAGCGGCGAGAGATTGCAGAGCGACATGATCGGGGCCCAGGAGAGGCGTGAGTTCGGGGCCCAGAAGAGGCGAGGGCCCAGGGGCAGCACGGGCCAGCCCACACTGTGATATGTGTGTGTACTAGGTCCGTGCAGCAGAGCTGGTCTCCACTCGTCTTGGTTAATCCTTGCCACTGGACCAAGACCTAGCTCTGTCAAGCCCGTGTGATGGCTGGTGTGCAACGGTCACCACACGTTAAAATAATCCACACACAGGCATCTTCCACCCTCCAAGATTTAGTTCGGGACCTGGAATTTTAAGTCCTTCATTGAAACACCTGTGAACTTTTTGATGTGGAAGCAAGTCATCCTCGAGTCGAGGGACTGCCTGTGATGATGAAAGGTTTGCGTCACTGCAACTAGGTCCTTCTGACGACATCCCTGCTTGTGTCCTTCTGTGCAATATGCAACCAGGCTGCATTGATCTCCTGGGGAGGTCTCTTCAGGCCATTGGAAGGAAAGAGCACCTACCTGCGTGCTGTGACCCCCCTCCCTGCGTGCTGTGACCCCCTCCATAAGCAAATGGAGGGAGGCATGGGAGAACCTGGGTGCAGCCCTGCACCTCTGTGCAGTGCTTGTCAGTGTTTGCAACAGCTCAATACTGTAGAACACTGACAGCAGAAATGTCAAAATCAATTTGCGGATGGTCCCTTTAAGGAAACCGCTGATGACGTATCATCAAATGATGTTATCAGACCCACTTCGTTTTAATTGGCCAGGAACAGCGCTGGGCGGGCTTAACAAGTCCAATCAGGGTAAAGTCGTGTGGGAAGCCGGTATAGAGACAGCAGCAGGTTTGGACCCCACTACCGACGTTGCCTGCCTCAGTAGGCAAAATCGCAGCTATTAGATCAGAATTAATATCAGAATGATACCATGGTTAAAAGGATTTAATTATGAGGACAAGTAGCATAGACTCGACTTGTATTTCCTTGTGTATAGAAGATTAAGGGGTGACCTAATTGAGCTGTTTCGGATGATTCAAGGGTAGATAGAGAGAAACTATTTCCTCTGGTGGGGGAGTCCAGAACAAGGGGGTATATCCTTAACATTTGAGCTCGGCAATGCAAGGGTGATACCAGGAAGCACTTCTTTATACAAAGTGTTGTGGAAATCTGGAACGCTCTCTTTTGAGGCTGGAGGGGTGAATTTACAATTTAAAAACTGAGATTGATAGATTTTTGTTGGGTGAGAGTATTAAGGGTTATGGAACTAAGGCAGGTAAATGGAATTAAGATACAGATCAGCCATGATCTAATTGAATGGCGGAACAGGCTCAAGGAGCTGAATGACCTACTCCTGTTCCCATGTTCCTATTAGTCCCATTATTATTAAATGCGTAATGACACCGAGAAAGATTTACATAGACAATTTCCATTGCAAAATTTGAACACGGGAATTTTCAATGTAATTATATAAAGGACAGAATATCTGACCCAATTTCACCTGAAGGTTACAAATAGTCTTGATTCCACGGGTGCAATGCTGTGGGAGATCAACTGATATATTATAAAAATGGTACATTTAGTCTGTGTTTCCAATCCATCACAGTTCTCCTTTCCTATCCATTGAATTTCAAGAATCACACTCAAATATGTAGAAACAAAAGCAGAGACTTGACATAGGAGGAAGAATGACATTTTTGAAAATGGATATTACATTGGCAACTCTCAGTAGAGCCAAAAATTTAATTTCTAGGGCTCCTGCTATTTCATTTTTAAAAATTCAACCAAAGCTCAAAACTTTACAATTAAGAACCAGTTGGATGCAGAAATGGGTGGACTTTGGAGTCTTTCTGGATGGATGAACTAAAATGATCAGAATGATTATTTGCGCTCGTTTTTTGTGTGTCCTTCTGCACATACGCGCATTGGACTCCACCCCCTTTATGTGCATGGGTGCTCAAGTCGGTCGTGCATGTACAGTACGACATATGAGGAAGCCGGAAGTGGGGCTGAACCATGAACCGTGTGGAATTCACTGCCACTGGAGCTGCTTCTAGCTTTTGGATTATCTTCAGGACTTTTGCCTAGAATACCATTGTGATTATCTACACAAACATTTTTGCAGCCTTCTGTGGGAGAGAAAACATCAGAGGTGGGAGAGAGACTGGGGAGGGAGAGGGATTGGGGAAGAGAGAGAGAAACTGCGGGGAGGGAGAAAGAGAAGTGGGGAACAGTGAAGGAGACAGGGGAGAGTGAGCTAGACTGGGGGGAGAGTGAGAGAGTTGAGCAGAGAGAGAGAGAGAGAGTGGGGTAGAGAGAGAGATTCGGGGGTAGGGAGAGGGGATGCAGGAGAGGGGATCGGAGGGGAGAGAGGAAACTCAGGGAAGACAGATCACGTTTTTCCAACCCGACCTCCTTTACACCCACACCTGATGACTCGGAAATCTTGGTGCATGTGTGACAAGGGCGTCATTGGAGTGGATGAAATCCGGAAGTCACAAAACTGTCACTATTCACTACATACCCAATAAACCTGTTAACAATCCGTGACCCACACACAATGTCCCATCTATAGTGCGGCAGGGGGGGAGGGGGGGCGTGGGACTAAGGTCAGTAACTTGGGCTGGGATGGGGCATGAACTTGGGCTGGGGGGATGTCAGGAACTTTGGCTGGGGGATGGGACATGAACTTGGGCGGGGAGGGGGAAAGTTCTCTCCTGTCTGGCGTCGGCAGTCAGAATGGTTCGAATTACACTTTGCAAAGTCACTGAGAACTTGGGCTGGCTGTTCTAATTACACCTTCCAGAGAAACTGTTGGGTGGGTCTTATCCTCCAAGGGGACCAATCATCATCAGGTCATGTGATCAAGGGGACCCAATCAGAGCATTTCTCTGTTGCAAATAACCACGTCCTAAAATTATATGAATAACATTCCTCATCTGTGAATATCTTGTGAACTCTTACATGCTACACTAGTATGTGCTCTGAGAATTATGATTCACTTTCATGTTGTATAAGCTTATGTCTTAATTTTAAAAAATATTTTATTTTATTTATGGTGACTATTGATTATATTAATGAATTTGATTGACACTGGGACATCAACACACAATGGTATAATCTGGAGTATTTCGTTATAATCTCAATTGTGTGTTGATATTGCTCCCTTACATTGTCAGGCTCAATCATTCCAATACCTCTAATGACATAATTGGTAAATTGTGTAAATGAAAAAGCATAGGTACAATGGGCCGAGTGGCCTTCTTCAGTGCTATAAATTTCTATGCTGTTCGGGATCATCATCATCATAGGCAGTCCCTTGGAATCGAGGAAAACTTGCTTTCACTCCTAAAGTGAGTCCTTTGGTGGCTGAACAGTCCAATGCGAGAGCCACAAACCCTGTCACAGGTGGGACAGACATTCGTCGGGGGGAGGGGGGGTAGGACTGATTTGCCACATGCTCCTTCTGCTGCCTGTGCCTGACCACTTCACGCGCGCAGCGTTGAGATTCAAAGAGCTCAACGCTCTCTCAGATGCACTTTCTCCACCTAGGGCGGTCTTCGGCCAGGGACTCCCAGGTGTCAGTGGTGATATTGCACTTTACCAAGGAGGTTCTGAGGGTGTCCTTGTAACATTTCCGCTGCCCACATTTGGCTTGTTTGCCATGAAGGAGCTCCTCATAGAGCAATTGTTTAGGGAGCCTTGTGTCTGGCATGCAAACTATGTGGCCTGCCCAGCGAAGTTGATCGAGTGTGGTCAGTGTTTCAATACTGGGGATGTTAGCCTGGGCAAGGACACTGATGTTGGTGCGTCTGTCCTCCCAGGGGATTTGCAGGATCTTGCGGAGACATCGTTGGTGATATATCTCCAGCGACTTGAGGTGTCTACTGTACATCTTCCGTACCTCTGATCCATACAGGAGAGCGGGTGCTACTACAGCCCTGTAGACCATGAGCTTGATGGTAGATTTGAGGGCCTGGTCTTCGAACACTCTTTTCCTCAGGTGGTCAAAGGCTGCACTGGTGCACTGGAGGCGATGTTGAATCTCCACATCAATGTCTGCCTTTGTTGATAAAAGGCTCCCGAGGTATGGGGAGTGGTCCATGTTGTCGAGGGCTGGGCTTGAATCTTGATGACTGGGGGGGCAGTGCTGTGCAGCGAGGACAGGCTGATGGAGGACCTTTGTTTTACAGATGTTAAGCGTAAGGTCCATGCTTTCATATGCCTCTGTGAATACATTGACTATATCCTGGAGTTCAGCCTCAGAATGTGTGCAGACGCAGGCATCACCTGCATACTGCAGCTCAACAACAGAGGTTGTAGTGATCTTGGACCTGGCCTGGAGGCGGCGTAGGTTAAACAGCTTCCCACTGGTTCTGTAGTTTAGTTCCACTCCAGCGGGGAGCTTGTTGATTGTGAGATGGAGCATGGCAGCGAGGAAGATTGAGAAGAGGGTTGGAGCGATGACGCAGCCCTGTTTGAACCCGGTCCAAACATGGATTGGGTCTATAATGGAACAGCTGGTAAGGATCACGGTCTGCATGTCGTCGTGACAAACTTTTAGGGGCATCCAAAATGGAGGAGGATACTCCATAAGCGCTCACGGTTGACAGTGTCAAAGGCCTTTGTAAGATCGAAAAAAGCCATGTATAAGGGCTGGCGCTCCCTGAATTTTTTCTGCAGCTGTCACGTTGCAAAGATCATGTCTGTTGTGCCCCGTAGGGGACGAAATCCGCACTGTGATTCCGGGAGGAGCTCCTCGGCCACAGGGAGAAGACGGTTGAGAAGAACTCTAGCAACAACCTTCCTAGTGGTTGATAGCAGGGAGATTCCTCTGTAGTTGCTGCAGTCAGACTTGTCCCCCTTTTTAAAGATGGTCACGGTCACTGCATCTCTGAGATCTCCCGGCATGCTCTCCTCCCTCCAGATGAGAGAGATGAGGTTATGTATCCGCGTCAACAGCGCCTCTCCGCCATACTTTAGCGCCTCAGCAGGAATTCTATCTGCACCCGTAGCCTTGTTATTCTTGAGCTGTTTTATGGCTTTGCAACGTAGGGGTTTCACTGAGATGGTGGTGGGTCACATGCTGCGGGATGGAGTTGAGAACATTTGATTGAGGAGATCTTCAAAGTGCTCCTTCCAGCGGGCCCTGACAGTCTCGGTGTCCTTGATGAGTGTTTTCTCGTTCTTGGCCAGGAGTGGGGTGGGGCCTTGGGAGTTTGGATCGTAGGTGGCCTTGACCGCAATAAAGAATCCTCGCATATTGTGGCTGTTGGCCAGTTGTTGCATTTCCTGTGCTTTCTCCATCCACCACCTGTTCTTTAGGTCCCGGGTTTTTTGCTGGACCTCAGCCTTGAGCCGTCTGTAATGTTGCTTTGCAGCTCCCGAGTTGGGTTGTTGCTTGAGGCTCAGAAATGCTCTGCGCTTACGATCTATTAATTCTTGGATCTCCTGATCGTTTCATCAAACCAGTCCTGGTGTTTTCTGGTTGAGTAACCAAGTGTCTCTTCACAGACAATAGTTATGGAGACCTGGAGGGCAGACCAAGCGCTGTGGGCATTCAGCATCTCAGGGTCATCAAGGCACGCCAGATTAGCAGTGAGGCACTGGCTGTATAGGGCTCTCTTAGCTGGGTCTTTAAGTGCCCCGGCATTAACTTTTTTGCGGCACTGCTTCTGCTGTCCCCTCTGCTTTGGGGCTATGTTTATATTGATGATGGATTGTGTGGTGTATCTGTAAAGCATGCACTCCCATGTTCCGCCACCAGGGAGCTCATCCCCTGAAGTCCCAAGGGATCCCAGCATCCCTTGGAAGCACTGTATATGAGCCGGCCCCTAAGGCCTGTTCCTCACTCTGGAGTGTCTTATTAAAGACTGAGGTCACTGTTACTTTAACCTCCCTGTGTGCAGCCTCATCTGTGTTCGGAACACAATAGATCGGATTAGGCGATGGTCCATCCAGCAGTCGTCAGCTCCTGTCATGGCGCGAGTGATGTGCACATCCTGGCTTGGACGATGATGTAGTCGAGCAGTGTTTGGAGTGAGGATGTTGCCACGATGCCTTGTATTTCTCCCTCTGGCGGAACAGGGTGTTGGTGAGGAGGAGTTCATGTTCTAGACATTTTGTCAGGTGTAGGGTACCGCTGGAGTTGGCTTTCCCTACCCCCCCTCTGCCAATGACATCTCCCCAGAGGGCTGTGTCTTTGCCAAACCTGACATTAAAGTCACTTAGGAGGATCAATTTGTTGCCCATGGGACAGGGATGTCTCGAGGTTGGAATAAAAACCCTCTTTAGCCTCATCCATTGCATCGAGTGTGGCGCATTGATTCCGGAATAGGGTAAGGCGAAGAGTCAAGAGGCGTTTGTTAACCCCACAGTGGGAGTCTTTGAGGCGGTCGACCAGTTTATTTTTGACGGCAAAGCCGACTCCATGAAGGCGGCATTCTTCCTCTGGTTTTCCTTTCCACCATGATCCTTGAGCTGGCCTTTCCCTTCCCGCCGGATCTTGCTTAGGGCGGCGATGTCAATGTCAAAACCTTGTCTAAGTTCACGGGCAACTATGGCGGTGTGGCATTCCTGCCTGTTGCTGTTGGAATTGTCCATGAGGGTCCTGACGTTCCAGGTCCCGAACTTCATATTAGTGAAGTGGAAGATGCCTGTGCATGAGTTCTTTTAACCTGGGATGGCCGCGCACACCGGCGACCACACGGGCTTAGCTGAGCAAGGTCTTGGTCCAGTGGCAAGGGGTCCAAGATGACTGGAGACCAGACACTGCTGTATAAGCCTAATTGCCTACGGCGAGGTGTTGGCCGCAGGCTCGGCACCAAGTGGCGCCATTGATGGCCCGAGGCTTGGTTGGGAGGCAGGCATTGGGAAGATCAACTGCCCGCTGGGCTTCCGAGGGATGTTTTGGAAAGTTTCTTCCAAGGTTAAAAATTTCCCCAGAGGTTTCCAAGTTGTTTTAAAAATTTAAGAGTTTAAAAGTATTTCTAAATTATTTTTTTTAAGTTACACAGGTTGATTGAAGGTTTAATAAATAGATTAAGAGTTGATTAAAAGTTATAGAAAAAAAGTTCTCCAAGTTGATTAAAAATTTAAAAGTTTTCCCGAATTGTTTAAGAAGTTTAAAAGTTGATGAAAAGTTTAAAAATTGAGTCCCTTCGGCCGATTCCGCGCCGGCCCCGGAGTCCCTTCGGCTGGTTCTGTGCCGGTCCCGGAGTCCCTTCGGCTGGTTCTGTGCCGGTCCCGGAGTCCCTTCGGCTGGTTCTGTGCTGGCCCCGGAGTCCCTTCGGCTGGTTCTGTGCTGGCCCCGGAGTCCCTTCGGCTGGTTCTGTGCTGCCCCGGAGTCCCTTCGGCTGGTTCTGTGCCGGTCCCGGAGTCCCTTCGGCTGGTTCTGTGCTGGCCCCGGAGTCCCTTCAGCTGGTTCTGTGCTGCCCCGGAGTCCCTTCGGCTGGTTCTGTGCTGGCCCCGGAGTCCCTTCGGCTGGTTGAGCACCGGCCCCGGGCAGAATGTTTCACAGTACTGCCGGAACACTCCACTCCAGCGTCTTCCTTGTTGCCGCGGGCCAGCGGACCCTGGTGAGCCGGCAGGCCTCGAAGAGCCGGTGGGCCCAGAAGAGTCGGGGCCCCGGGGTCCTTTCGGCCCGGGGTAGAAGCGGGCCGGTGCAGGGGTACTTTCGGCCCGGGATAGAAGTGGAATATGTCTAATCTGTTATCATTGGTCCCTTAAACTTTCACTTTTGCACCATATCTTCAATGAGGGACATTATCTAATGCTTTCGGGGAGTCAAGAGATACTCGACAGGATATTCTGCTTTCATACTCATCATCATCAGCAGGCACAATTTTTCCTCGACTTACTATAGTGGAATTTATTTTTGGCAGGGGTGAGGTGGAGGTTTGCTGACGAGCACATAAGTGGAAAGCCCCATCCATAATGCCCATTAGCTTATTCTCCAGAGCAATCTTATTGCCCAATTTACCCAGAAGATCGGTTGTATTATAATGGTTGGCCCAATCAATTATGCCTGCATGCCACTTCTAAAGTTGCCTTACTGAAGTTCTTTAATAAAACATTTACTTTTTGGTTCCATTTCTTCCTAGTCATTAATGTTAATGTGCAAAATGTTATCAATTGTGTTTCTGAACATCAACTTTGGCTATGATCAGTTGACTATTCTGTCAATGTGTTTGGACACATTGACAGAATAGTCAACTGATATACTGTAAAAGCTAACAGTATAATTATTAATAAAAATAGAAAATACTGGGAATACTCAGCAGGTCAGGCAGCAGCTGTGGAGAGAGAAACAAGAGTTAATGTTTCAGGTCGATAACCTTCGTAATTATTAATACCTTTACAATAGATAGGGGTATAACAAAAGGCTATTCCTATTCCTATTATGGCTTTGTTTCATTTGGTGAATGTTACTAGAAAGATAGGGAAGCTGAATGTGGTAGAAACCATGGGCTCAATTTTCCCCAATGATTTGTGCCATTTTTTTGGCACGTGCCGCTTTTTTTAGCCTAGGTTAAAGAATACAAGTTTCCCCCATCAATGTGTGCCAGTTAGTTATGATTTTTTTTAGGTTTTTTTTGTGTCATGGGGGCTTAACCTGCCATCCAAGCCAATTCTGGCCATTTAAGCAAGTTTGGCCAGCTCCGATTTACTCCAATTCTTCTTAGGACGGCGTTTGTGGCCTCTGTGGAAAAACCTTCTGGTGAGTTAAGAAAATCGGTGCAGGTAAGTAAATCGCAGCAGATGCAGTTCCAGGGCCCAGACAGCAGCAGCAGAGACACAAATAAACAACTGCCCCCTGATTAAAGGGGGGGGGGGGTATACTCCAAAAACCTTTTCAAGTGTCCCCTTTTTTTTGTTTTTTTCTTTTTTTTTGAGGGCACTAAAACACAAATTATACAAGTGCCCCCTGGCTAAAAGGGGATGGGGGCACTAAACCAACAACTTAAAACTTTAGACATTAAAAGCAGAGAGATGAGAGAGAGTGGGAGAGGGGGGACGGAGGGGGAGCCTTTCGGGCATTGTTAGGAGCCGGGACCGGGAGGGAGGAGGCCGTTCGGCCAGAGATAGGTGCGAGAACTGGGAGACCAGTCGGCCTGGGATAGGTGCAGAGACTGGCATCGGGAGACCATTTGGCCAGGGATAGGTGCGGGGACTGGGAGGCCATTTGGCCAGGGATAAGTGCGGGGACTGGGGGGGGTGGAAGGCATTCGGCCTGGGATAGGAGTGGGGACCGGCACCGGCATCGGGAGGGGGAGATAGACATTTGTCATTACACTTTAATAGTTAGTGGAGGTAAATTGCTGCAATGTCTAATGTGCTTGGTAAGTTGCTGCAATGTGTAATGTGCTTGTGCAGGTTGCTGTATGTTTCACTTTCCAGCCTCAGCCCGCATTGTGTCCCTGGTTACCGTGGCAACCCGATCTTTTTGGCGCAGATCTTGGGCTCCACCCCCAAAATAAACGACAGGCTAGGTGGCGCGAATATGAGGAATTCAAACAGGGAAACTTGGATGATTTTTTTTGGCGTACTTGGGCCCCCAAAAAACGGGCGTAACTCTTCAAGTACGCCAAAAAACAGCTTTGGGGAAAATTGAGCCCAAAGACTGGGGCACAGTATGCAAAAAGTCGCTATGTACCTGTAAAGGGGTGCAACTCTTCATCATTATCGGAATAGAATTTGAGGAAATTCGAGGGCAGGATGAAGTGTGTTGTACATAAGATAGTTAATGGCTATGCCCGAAAGGCTCCCGTTCCCCCCTCCCACTCTCTCTCACCTCTCTGCTTTTAATGTCTAAAGTTTAAGTTGTCGGTTTTAGTGCCCCCCCCCCCCCCTTTTAGCCAGGGGGCACTTGTATAATTTGTGTTTTAGTGGCCCTCAAAAAAAAAGAGAAAATGTTAATTTGGAATACTACTATAAATTAAACAGCGGTAGTAGGACAAGGGAACACAGATTCAAACTAGTAGAATGTAACTTTAAAACTGATGTCCTTCTTCCTGCAGTGATCAACACTTGGGATGGACTTCCAGGCAGAGTGGTGGAGACAAAATTTGGATTCATTTATGAAACGACTAGTTGCAGCAATGTGGGAAGTGGAGGGTTGTTCTGGATGAATGAATTAAGATCATCCATAAACATCTTCTGTTGGTTTACTTTCATGGAACCATTGAGGAAATTTGAGGGCAGTGTAAAATAATCAGATGGCATTGGAAAAACTTAATCTGGAGCACTACTATAAATTACATTGCGGAAGAAAGACAAGGATACACAGGGTCAAACTAAAAAAAGTTGTTCAGGAGGTTCTTCTTCACCAGCAACTCGAAGTATGTAGTCAGCTGAAGTAGAAGGCCGGTTGATTCAATATGAGCACTGCATGGACAGGGGTTTGCTGAAAAATGCACTGGCCTTGCACGGCCAGTCTCCGGCTTGAAGTTAGGGTTGCTGACTCTGCTTGGACATATTCCAGGAGGTTTCATCACATAACCTCCAACCATCCCGCCCCCAAACTCCCGCCATTGGCCATCCGCCACTTCTACCGTTTGCAACGCACTGCCTTCCCACACCAATTGGAAAAAAGGATGGAATCTTGGTTACTTGATTAGATGAATCTTGACTGTTGGTCAAACAGCCATTTTACCCCATTCCCAATATTTTTATAACAAAGGCATGTGTTCAAAGTAAATGATTAAACCCAGCATTTTTTTTAACGTTATCATTTTTCTCCCGGGTTGCTCGCAGCATTGTCCTGGAGATTAATTGTTAATTCCTGGAGACTCCAAGGCAATCCTGGAGGGTTGGCAACTTGAAGTTGGTCAGTTTAATTGGTGATTATTAAAGATTTTTTATAAGCAGGTCTACTCCTGTGCCTGGCCAAGGTGGCCATTAACATAAGAACATAAGAATTAGGAACAGGAGTAGGCCATCTAGCCCCTCGAGCCTGCTCCGCTATTCAACAAGATCATGGCTGATCTGGCCGTGGACTCAGCTCCACTTACCCGCCTGCTCCCCGTAATCCTTAATTCCCTTATTGGTTAAAAATCTATTTATCTGTGATTTGAATACATTCAATGAGCTAGCCTCAACTGCTTCCTTGGGCAGAGAATTCCACAGATTCACAACCCTCTGGGAAAAGAAATTCCTTCTCAACTCGGTTTTAAATTGGCTCCCCCATATTTTGAAGCTGTGCCCCCTAGTTCTAGTCTCCCCGACCAGTGGAAACAACCTCTCTGCCTCTATCTTGTCTATCCCTTTCATTATTTTCAATGTTTCTATAAGATCACCCCTCATCCTTCTGAACTCCAACGAGTAAAGACCCAGTCTATTCAATCTATCATCATAAGGTAACCCTCTCATCTCCGGAATCAGCCTAGTGAATCGTCTCTGTACACCCTCCAAAGCTAGTATATCCTTCCTTAAGTAAGGTGACCAAAACTGCACGCAGTACTCCAGGTGCGGCCTCACCAATACCCTATACAGTTGCAGCATGACCTCCCTGCTTTTGTACTCCATCCCTCTCGCAATGAAGGCCAACATTCCATTCGCCTTCCTGATTACCTGCTGCACCTGCAAACTAACTTTTTGGGATTCATGCACAAGGAGGCACTCTACGCAGGGGTCCTCCCACTATTCATCGGGGACTTGGCCTGGAGGGTGGTGCACGGAGCAGTGCCGTGCAACAAATTTTTAAGCCGGTTCACGGACTCCCAGGCCGCCTGCAATTTCTGCGGTCTGGAAGAGTCCGTGTTCCATGTTTTTATGGAATGCACAAGGTTGCAGCCCGTTTTATTATTTGAAGGGGCTGCTCCTGAAATTCTGGCTGCACTTCAGTCCCACTCTCCTGATCTTTGGGCACCCTGTGCGGAGGGGAGCGGGTAGGTCCGAAGGCCTCCTCGTAGGACTGCTCCTGGGCACGGCCAAGGGTGCCATCAGCCGGTCCAGGCAGCGGGCGGTCGAGGGGGTCGTTCAACCTGACTGCCTGCCTCTCTTCCGCTCTTACATCCGGTCCAGGGTGTCCTTGGAGATGGAGCACGCGGTGTCCACCGGTACGCTCGCGGCCTTCCGCGAGAGGTGGGCACCGGAGGGACTGGAGTGCATCATCACGCCCGGCAACCAAATTTTAATTTGATTTTACGTTTTAAAGTTTAATTTGTTTTAATTGCCGGTGCTTTTAGTGTCCCCTTCCCTTTTATAGGGGGCACTGGGGAAAAATTGTGATTTTAGTGCCCAAAAAAAAAACCAAAAAAAGAAAAACACAAAAAAAAAACAAAAAAAGGAAAAAAGGGCCTTGTAAATGTCTGGTGTGTCACCCAGGTCGGGTGGCACGGTTTAATGTTTTATGTTTTCGCAGGTGAACTCCAAAAAGAGTTTCATGCACAAGGAACGCTCGCGGCCTTCCGCGAGAGGTGGGCACCGGAGGGACTGGAGTGCATCATCACGCCCGACAACCAAATTTTAATTTGATTTTACGTTTTAAAGTTTAATTTGTTTTAATTGCCGGTGCTTTTAGTGTCCCCCTCCCCTTTTATAGGGGGCACTGGAGGAAAAAAAAGTGATTTTAGTGCCCCAAAAAAAAAGAAAAACACAAAAAAAAACACAAAAAAGAAAAAAAAAAGGGCCTTGTAAATGTCTGGTGTGTCATCCAGATCGGGTGGCACGGATTAATGTTTTATGTTTTTCAGATAAACTCCAAAAAGAGTTTCATGCACAAGGACCCCCAGGTCCCTCTGCATCGCAGCATGTTGTAATTTCTCCCCATTCAAATAATATTCCCTTTTACTGTTTTTTTTTCCAAGGTGGATGACCTCACATTTTCCGACATTGTATTCCATCTGCCAAACCTTAGCCCATTTGCTTAACCTCTCTAAATCTCTTCGCAGCCTCTCTCTGTCCTCTACACAACCCACTTTCCCACTAATCTTTGGGTCAGCTGCAAATTTTGTTACACTACACTCTGTCCCCTCTTCCAGGTCATCTATGTATATTGTAAACCGTTGTGGTCCCAGCACTGATCCCTGTGGCACACCACTAACCACCGATTTCCAACCTGAAAAGGACCCATTTATCCCGACTCTCTGCTTTCTGTTAGCCAGCCAATTCTCTATCCATGCTAATACATTTCCTCTGACTCCGCGTACCTTTATCTTCTGCAGTAACGTTTTGTGTGGCACCTTATCGAATGCCTTTTGAAAATCTAAATACACCACATCCATCAGTACACCTCTATCCACCATGTTCGTTATATCCTCAAAGAATTCCAGTAAATTAGTTAAACATGATTTCCCTTTCATGAATCCATGTTGCGTCTGCTTGATTGCACTATTCCTATCTGGATGTCCCGCTATTTCTTCCTTAATGATAGCTTCAAGCATTTTCCCCACTACAGATGTTAAACTAACCAGCCTATAGTTACCTGCCTTTTGTCTGCCCCCTTTTTTAAACAGAGGCGTTACATTAGCTGCTTTCCAATCCGCTGGTACCTCCCCAGAGTCCAGAGAATTTTGGTAGATTATAACGAATGCATCTGCTATAACTTCCGCCATCTCTTTTAATACCCTGGGATGCATTAACAAGTCCAGGCAGTGCGCGGCCGATGGGGGCCATTCGCTCCGGCTGCCTGCCCCTATTGTGCATCTAAGTCTGCGCCCGGCTGTCCTCGGAGAGGGAGCACGCGGTGACTGATAGTGGCTTTGCGCGACTGGTGGGCAAAGGAGGGACTGGAATGTTTTGTGAGCACAGAGAATAACATTTGGAATTTGATTTTCGTTTTTAATGTTAGTTTTGTCATCACCTGGAACTTACTGTTTGTGCCCCTTTAAAAGGAGGGCACTTATGGTTTAAGCGTTCCCGATTGACGGTTTGATCAATTTTGATAGAGCCCAGCCAAACCGTCCGAAAGATTTAAATCGCATTCAAAATACAACGTTCCCGCCTGCGCCGGGGCAGGTTGGCCGCGCTCTCGCGAGATTTGCAGCGGGACGAAGATGGCGGCCCGCTGCTCTGGGCGGGAGGGGGACTCTGTGACGTCATATGCAGTGGGTCGCTTCGCTCCCCTCCCCCCCGGCCCAGGTGAGAGAGGCGCAGCTGGGCTCCGATGGAGGAAGAGGAGGGAAAGCGCTGGGAGAGAACCGTAGCCCCGGTGGGCTGGAGATACGGCCTTGGGAAATGGAGGGGAGGAGCAGGAAGACATTTAAAAAGAAAGCTGGAGGCCCTGGCGGGATGAAGTACTCGGCGTTTGCCTGTTGCTCCCAGTGCTCGGACTCCCGGTGTCCGAGGCCTGGTCATCTCCCAGTCCCAGTCCCAAGCCCGGTCCCGGCGGCTCCAGGAGGGCCCCCAATGAGGTATCAGGAGTGACACATGGACAACCGTCAGATACAATGCCATTTAAAGCCATGATACGGGGCAGACATCTCTTTCCCCCTACAAGAACTTAGCGTTTTTCCGGGAAAGGGACGAGGGGGCTATGCTTTAAGTGCCTTCGGTCATTAGAATATGTGATCGATCATCGACTTCTTTGTAAATTGCAATAAAAAGTCACTGTGCTTATTTGCAATCAACCAATCTTTATATATGTAAAATGGCAACTTTTTACATTGATGCAAGGGGGTGAAACGGGTAGAATTGGTGGCTTAATGTTATTTTATTTTTCAGTACCTTCGATTGGCTGATCAAAGTATTCGCAGTAGAAGTTCATTTCATTTTCAAGAGTCCAGTGTGTTTCTTTCGAGGCAGAAGGGTGTGTATTGAAGTACTGATCTTTTTCCTAGATATTGTTGATATTGTTTGGAAATGATGTAGTACCTTTAGTAAGTGCACTTATTGATAGCAATACCACACCAGTATTTATTTATATTTTATTAACACCGTATCAAATTTCAACAGCTTGGATTTTCTGTTGGCATACAGTTGTAAAGTTTAAATAATGTGAACAAGTAGTTTCTACAATAGTTTTCTATCGACCGTTATTTATTTTGCAGTAAAATATACCACTTTTCAAACTGTTTCTATTTTTCTGCTTAACAGCAATGTTTGGCTTTTTGGTGGCTCAGTAGAAAAGTGCATCTGTGTGTCTGGTGCAGAGCCATACAGATTAGGTAGGTGGCAGGTTCAATTCTTGGTCTATGCATCTCTGCAGAAGGAATATGACAGTTGGGCTCAACACCCCCTAGCACAAAGGGGGTGGGGAGAGAATCAATCAGCCATGATTCTTGCCCTGCCTGCTATTACAACAAAAACTTGCATTAATATTGCATGTTTAACATGGTAAAACATCCTAAGGTGTTTCACAGGTGTGTAATCAGACACACATAACCAAGCCAACCATGAGAATAATAGGAAGAGATGGCTTTTTAAGGAGGGTCTTAAAGGAGGGAGCAAGAGGCGGAGAAGTTTAAGGAGGGAATTCCAGAGCTTGGCGGGGGGGCCTATCTAGCTGAAGGCATGGCTGCCACTGCTGGGTTGAATGGAGTGGGGTATTCACAAAAGGCCAGAGCTGGAGGAATGCAGAGTTCTTGGACAACTTGAGGAGGTTATAGAGATAGCAAGTGGTGAGGCCATGGAGGGATTTAAACACAAGGATGAGAATTTCAAAATTAAGCACTGCCAGACTGGGAGCCAATGTAGGTCAGCGAGCACAGGGGTAATAGATGAACAGGATTTGGTATGAATTAGAATATGGGCAGTAGAGTTTTGAATGATCTTAAGTGCATGGAGGGTGGAAAGTGAGAGGGTGGTCAGGGGAGCATTAGAATAGCCTATTCCAAGTTGATGATGATGAGAATGGCCTACATCCAGTCATGCCCTGCTGGAAAGTGGACATTGAGGATGGACAGAATTGTATTTCCTGTGATTCCTCCCTCAAGGTCAGAAACAGCCTGTTTACACACAGGTTAGTCACACTTATGAAAGATGGCATCTGGGTGACATAAGGGGCGGATAGCACTGATCAGGAGAGAAAGAGGAAATTAATGATAAAACAAAACTTCACTCTGCACATTTCAAAAGCAAGTCTATCCATCCAAAGTGCCATATTGGTGACTTTTGTTGCTGTATTTTCTGCTTTAAAATTGTTGGTCATAGGCAACCCGAGAGTAGAAATTCTGTGCGGAGTTCTTTAGTACTGTTGTGCTGTTATTCAATGTGACTTTGGAGCTGTTCCCACAGTTTAATATTAGCGACTACAGAAGGGCAGGGAGTCTGTTTTGAAAAGAGGGACGAGAGGGGGAGATGGGATGGTTGGGGGGCGAATAGGTGTTAATGTTTGCCATACAGGTATTAGAGAGAGGGTGAGGGAGAGATACACATATGGAACTATGATTGGTCTCTGAAGAGACTGTAAACACTGATTGGCCCATGCCTTGTGTTACTGTGTTTGTATCCTGGGCTCTAAGGAACTCTTAAACAATAAAAAAAAACACCACATCAAAGAAGTACTCGGGTGAATATGTAATAGTGTCAATACTTGCCCATAGAGTTACCTCCCCATTAAATTCACTGCAGTATCTGTTGCTGCTTAAAATATAAAAAGCATTATTTGTCTTTCCAATTTTCTTTATCCATTTTATTGCTATTCTTGTGGCTGTTTGATTTCACATGACATTCACTACCTGGAGGGGGATATAGGATCAAAACTAGTACAGCTTTATGTACTTTTACAGGGAACTACAGAAACATCTACCTTGCATCATTATGTTGGCCTGTGTTTAATCTGCAGCCAAATAAAACAGGACTGTCCTTCATATATTTACTTCTCATTTTCAGGATTGCTGTGCTCATGTGAGTCACTAAGTGTATCAGGAGCTTCCCATGTCTTTTCTGGTAAGTCAACCCAAAGTTGTTACAAAAATGCCTTATTCTGAATGCAACCGCAGCCCTGTTTGCCTGAACAGGTACCAGTGGTTGTACATGTTGCACATCACATTACCAGGGTGTAGAGTACAAAATGTCCTCAAAATTTGCAGCGGGGCTCGATGGGCCGAACAGCCATCTTCCGTGCTGTAGCCATTCTATGATTCTATGAACAGTGAGGAATAGATAACTCTCAAAAACTGAAATAATTGCATTTACATAGAGACCTCAGGACGTCCCAAAGCGCTTTGCAGCCAATGAAGTACTTTTGAAGATTCCAGTATCTGCAGTATTTTGCTTTTGTTGTACTTTTGAAGTGTAGTCACTGTTGTAAGGTAGGAAATGCGGCAGCCAGTTTGTGCACAGCAAGCTCTCACAAACAGCAATGTGATAATGACAAGATAATTTTTTTCGTGAGATTAATTGAGGAATAAATATTTGCCAGGGCACCAGGCATAACTCCCCTGCTCCTCTCCGATATAGTGCCATGGGATCTTTTACGTCCACCTCAGAGTAGACAGGGCCTCGGTTTAATGTTTCATCCGAAAGGTGACACCTCTGACAGTGCAGCACGCCCTCAGTACTGCACTGGAGTGTCAGCCTAGGTTTTTGTGCTCAAGTCTCTGGAGTGGGACTTGAACGCACAACTATCTGACTCAGGTGAGAGTGCTGCCAACTGAGCGATGGCTGACACCACTGTCCTTTAACAACAATACATTTTAAGGAGGAAGAGTAAACTGCCTACATTAGCTCCCCTCCACCCCCCATAGTCATTACCTCTGTGCTCCAGAGATGCAGAAGTTGTGGGAAAGAGACTGATGGCAACACCACCAAAATTAGGTACTCAAAAGGAACCTGGGACAAAGGAGGAAAGAGGAAGAAGAAATGTACAATACAGAACTCTGGAGAGATATAAAAGTCCGAATTAAAACCAAAATGAAATACAATGCAAGAACATATAAAGGACAGGAGTTGGGAAAGAAAAGTGAAGACCTAGGGAAAGGAATAAAGATAACAAATAAATCAAATGGGAAAAATAGTAAAATGGAAACAAAACATGTTGGCAAATTAATAAGAAGAATATTTCAGGTAAAGAAAGACAAAGTGATTGGGAGGTCTGGAATATTCTGAGAAGATTAGTTTGATGGTCCTTTTTATTATATCCTCGCTGGAGCACTAATGTAATGACTGTGGGGGGTCTAATTAAAGGCTGGGCTGGTATTGTAAAGATCTGTGTCAACAAATTTGGATATTAATTATTTAATGTATTAAATTAATATTACAAAAAGGATATAGAGATACTGGAGAATGTACAAAATTGATACCAGAACTGAGAGATTATAAATATCAGGAAAATCTGAACAGGCTGGGCTTTTTTTCACTAGAAAGAGACAGCTGAAAGGTGACCTAATAGAGGCCTTTCAAATTATGCAGGAGTTTGATAGAGTAGACATAGAGGGGCATTGTGGGGCAGTCCAAAACTAGGGGCCATGAATATAAAATAGTCACTAATAAATCCAATAAGGAATTCAGGAGGAACTTCTTTACCCAGAGAGTGGTTAGAATACAGAACTAGTTACTGCATGGAGTAGTTTAGGCAAATAGCATAGATTCATTTAAGCAGAAACTACATAAGTATCTGAGGAAGAAGGGAATAGAAGGATATTCTCATAGGATTAGCTGAAGTAGGGTGAGTGGAGACTTGTGTGGAGCATAAACACTGGCATAGACCCATTGGGCCAAATGGCCTATTTCTGTGCTGTAAATTCTAGGTAATTTGTCCTTGATGCTGGCTTGTATCCCACGTCAGAGATGTGGACCATATACAGTAGACACCTCAAATCGCTGGAGGAATACTACCAACGATGCCTCTGCAAGATCCTGCAAATCCCCTGGGAGGACAAAAGGGCCAACGTCCGTGTTCTCGATTAGGCCAACATCCCCAGCATCGAAGCACTGACCACACTCGACCAGCTCCGTTGGGCGGACTGCATTGTCCGCATACTGGACATGACTCCCAAAGCAAGACCTCTACTTGGAACTCCTGCACGGCACACGAGCCCCAGGAGGGCAGAGGAAACGTTTCAAGGACACCCTCAAAACCTCCTTGATAAAGTCTCCACCGACACCTGGAAGTCCCTGGCCAAAGACCACCCTAAGTGGAGGAAGAACAATCTGGAAGGGCACTGAGCACCTCGAGTCTCATCGCCGAGTGCATACAGAAAACAAGCGCAGACAGCGGAAGGAACGTGCGGCAAACCAGACCCCCCACCCACCCTTTCCACCAATGACTGTGTCCCACCTGCGACAGAGACTGTAATTCCCGAGAACTCACTTTGAGTGGAAGCAAGTCTTCCTCGATTTCGAGGGACTGCATATGATGATGTATCTCATATTGGATGGGTGTTCACAACCTTCTGTTGTTTTGACTCATTAGTGGCCGTAGACAGCAGAAATCCACTTCCAGACTCCATTCACCTGTCCCCTTCATCTCAGTTTTAATTACTTTATAGCTTTGATTTAAGATATTTTTTTTCTCTTTTTAAGGACTGTTCCTGCATTTCCCAGACAGAAATAGAATCAATTGATGCTGGAAGCCAGGTAGATGGGATAGAGCGTCTGCATCTGGTAGGTTTTGGTTTTCACATGATAGCGCTGCGGGAGAGGTAAGCGTACATAATTGGTAGTGACGTCTTTTCATTTGACTCGAGCATTTTCTGGCCTGTTTTTGCAAAGTAATCTTGTAGTGGACCTTTTATTAAGTGCATATTGGACACATTCACATTATCCTGGAACTGAGCTGAGTAGTGCCAGACTGAGAACACCAGTTTCAGTGCGTATGACTGTTTGTGTCCAACAGTCAAGTTAGGTTTGGAAGGGATCCTGTATTATGAGATAGACACAAGCAGAAGCTTTCTCTCTGAGGGATGCTATGCATTGAGAAAAATCATCTCTTTTTATTGGGCACAAAACATTATGGGGCAGATTACTTCCTTTTGAGCTTGGGTGTAAATTATCACTTGGACAGAGTACAAATAGGTTGGGAGGACTACCTATTCAAATTAATGGACAGAAAATTAGGCAGGCTTCATTATGAATCTGCAGTCCTCCCTACCTGATTTTCCTCAATGCACTTGAGTGCAAAAGAAGAAATTCTACCCTGTATATGAAACCTGCAGGACCAGACTTACTGCACTATTTCAGCTGCTTCTGAATAACGTGCATCAAGTTACAATGCAGAAGTATTGTAGTGTATATTAATAGTATACTTATTTACTGTGTACAATTGTAGATGTGTCATGGTTACTATTGGGCTATAGCCTTTCTCAGAAACTAGTGAATACATGTCTAAATACAGTGCAACTCAGATATTTAATTCAATGATCCTTTTGCAAGTAAACTCTCTCAAGGTTGGGTACCAATCCCAATTTATTTTCTTGTTTCCTGTCATCTGGCATCAAAGCTTACCTGCGAGTGTTTTATCACGATGCAATACGTACAACTGCAGTTCTCCTTCCTGTCCTGAGCTTCTACTCATCCAGTAATGTGTGTTTTCTTTTCCTCTACACAGAGAGATGAGTTTTCAGCGCATTCACAGAGCTCTCTGCGAGATACAAAGATGATGTACACAACCATTGCCAGTCACTATGAGCTTCTATCTGAACTTGGTAAAAGTACTTTCTGAATTTGCTTCATTTGGTATGCCATTGCAGACATAGTGCTTGAATGAAGAATCATAGAATGGTACAGAATAGAAACGGGTCATTTGGCCCAAGTAGTCTGTGCTAATATTTTCTTCACAGGATACTTAGCCTAATCTCCCAAACCTTTCACCACTCCATTTTGAAATGTATTAATTCAACAGGATCTGTGGCAGAGAATTCCACATAACCACTCCCTGCACCAAATAAATTGTGTCTAAACCGAGAGCAGCATCTGCAGTAAATACTAGAAATGTTTTAATCCAATTTCTCCCGTACTTCTTAAGACACAGGAGTGCAGTTCTACTGGTGACATTAGCCCTTTGTACCTTGTCCAGTAGGCATTTTTCTGGTGTGAATTAAAATGGTAAGCCTAGACAGTCGATTCGACCGTGGATGACATCACAACCAAGCTATTCCTGTTCTCAACAGATGTCTACATGTGAACAGTTTACAGAAGATTTTACTAGATATTGATTAGAAGTGGAAAGTATACCTGGATTTCTTCCCAGCACAAGGAATCTGAAGCCAAAAAGAGCACCCAAACTGTCTTTCCAGCTGAAATCATTGAACAAATAATTTGCATTTACATAACATCTTTCATGTCCTGGATAAATAGCAACTTGTGATCATTTAGTTCCACCTAATCAGGTAGATGGGGCCTCAGGGTAACTTCTCCTCCATAAGATCGCTCCCCTCTTCCCTGACCATGCAGCACTCCCTCTGTACAACACTAAAACATCAGCTAGATGATGTGCTCAGACCCTGGAGTGGAGCTTGAACCCACAACCAGTTTACTCACCATTGACCAGGGTTGACATTGTAACTTTATGATGGTACATTTACCCACTGCGTCATCAGGAATTCAGCCTTTTAGTACGTAGTATCAGGTGTGCTGGGGTAATTAAAAAAAAAACTAATGATCCAAATAAATTAATTATAGAATACAGTTGCATCACAGACACAATGTGACAATTTGTCAATCTAGAAAGTTACACCATGCCTTGGACGTAGAAATATCTGGGGGGAGGGGGGCACATAACATTTGATTTGTAAATAAATAATTTGCAGAGTGTTATGTCCTCAGGATGTTGAAGTGCTTCACAACCAATGAATTACATTTGAATTGTAGTCACTGTTCAAATGCGGCAGCCAATTTATGCACAGCAAGATCCCACAAATGACCAAGATAAATGACCAGTTAATCTGTTTTAATGGTGTTGGTTGAGGGATAAATGTTGCGCACGTCACTGGGAAAACTCCTTGCTTTTCTGAAGGCACTGAGGGATTTTTTAAATGTCTGCTCGAACTGGCAGACAATTTAAGATCTTACTTCAAAGATTGCATGTGCCTAAAGACACAATCTGCAGAGTAAAATGCGTAAGACTTGGCATTGTATGCGGGATGGCATTATATTGCCACAGGCCTGCCTCGCAGCTATTGGCTCTGTTACAGAGGATTAACATGCCGGGAGAAGAAAGACTGTCATTTATATAATGCCTTTCAAAACCTAATAATTTGATTATTGTGTCTTTTAATATTTTTATTTGTTTTTGTGTTAGGAAAGAGTTTTAGTAACCTAACCACGGTGAACCTGGCTAAACACATCCCATCTGGTAACATGGTGGTGGTGAAACGCACTAATATGGACACTTGTTCTGAAGAAAATCTGTCCTCCTTACAGGTCAGTACAGTAGAAGTACAAAATATTGGTTAATTGATATCATAGCTTTTACATGTTGTTGAATGGTTACATAGAGATATCTGAATAAATATCCTGATGTGCATCTCCGAACTGTTCCCCTGCCCCCTTTTCCCTGAAGCCAGTGACCCTTTGATAGCTTACCGAATGTCCCTTTTTCACATGTGAATGTTGGTGATTTATTTGACTGTGGATTGCATCCATACACACACATACTTTTCAGTAGGGGGTCACTGGATAGGAATCTGGATATGAAACTTCCCTTATACAGGAGTCTTAAAGCCAATTGTAGCACACCAACTGCTATCCAGATGAAGTCCAGGTAAATGCCAGTCATCAAACCTACTCCTCAATGAATCAATGAGTTACATGCTCCATGCAACGTGACATTACATAGCCATGATTTTTCCAGAGATCTGTAAGTTTTAAAAATAAAGAACAGCCAAAAAAGACTTGCTGGCATGTTCAGGGAAGAATGCAGCCTTCACTCCATGTGCAGGAAACTATTATTTGTGTTTTCTTGAACATGGCCACAACTGCCCCGAATGTGTTGTGCCTTACCTGGAGAATTTACACTTTGCTTTCAGAATGAACTTCTCATCTGGCAATTGTTCCGGCACCCAAACATACTGCCACACAGAGCCATTTTCGCAGAGGGCAGCGAGCTATGGGTCATTATGGCATTTACAGCTTACGGTAAGATAAAACCTGGACAGGGAGCTTCCTCTGTTCCGATCTGCTGTGTCCTACATTTTGTACTTAAAAGCCACATTTAATTAACAAACCTGTCCTGACCATGCCTTTCTGACCTTGTGTAGGTTCTGCCAGCAGCCTCCTAAAGTTATATTTTACTGAAGGCATGAGTGAAAGTCTCATTGCACATATTTTTTACGGAGTCCTGAAGGCCTTGGATTATATTCATCGAATGGGATGCATTCACAGGTAAATTTAGATTTTAAGCCAACCAGTTTTTTTGTTTTTGTATGAACTTTCTCCCTTCTCGTTCTCTTTTCCCCCCCACCACCTTTAAAAAAAAAATATATATCTCCCTGTTGTCATTACTGTCACATGTTTTTATGGCTTCCGAAGACCGGTTTCTGGAGAAGGTCCAACCTTATGATCATCTTTAACCTGTTTTCATTTTTGAACATACACTCGTGCATTAGTGTGAATGAGCTGCACCGTGATACTGCTTTGATTCTTTAGCGACAGACGTGTGATGTAAACATTCCTGTGGTAAATCCAGTGATCTCCTGGTTTTCCATTCACACCTGTTATAAAAATGTGACTAAAATTGCAAGGAGAAGCCCACAGAGTGACCGACCTTGGCAATGGTTATACTTCAGTGCGTGCTGTCTCCCAAATAGTGAGGGGCTTTTATATTGCTGCTCTTTCAACAAGTTGCATTTATATAGTGCCTTTTTATGTAGTAAAACTTCCTAAGGTGCTTCCTGGAGAATTTACATTTTGCTTTCGGAATGAACTTCTCATCTGGCAATTGTTGCGGCACCCAAACATACTGCCGCACACCACTCCTCTGCGAAAACGGCTATCAGACAATTTGATACCAAGGCACATAAGATGTTGGGGCAGATGACCAAAAGTTTGGGTAAAGAAGTTTTAAGGAGCGTCTTAAAGGAGGAGGTAGCAAAAGCGAGAGGTTTAGGGAGGAAATTCTAAAGCTTGGGGCCTAGGCAACTGAAGGCACAGCTGCCAGTGGTGGAGTGGTGAAAATCAGAAATGTGCAAGTGTCCAGAATTGGAGGGTTGTAAGACTGGCGGAGGTTACAGAGATGGAGAGGGGTGAGGTCATGGAGGGCATTCAGTTTGGATCGCGAGAAAATGGTATCTGCATTTATCCTATTAAAGCCAACTCCGTTACAAAATAAGAGGCTTTTTTCTCCAACGGTGTAAATATTGCTGCTCTACATGAGCCAAATTAAACAAGTGTACAGTGTTAGCATGCATTCATGTATTTCTTTGTAATGTTGCACCGTTTTATTCATAGGATGTGTGCATCGCTAGCAAGGCCAGCATTTATTGGCCATCCCTAATTGCCCTTGAGAAGGTGTTGGTGAGCCGCCGCCTTGAACCGCTGCGGTCCGTAAACCCCTCGTATTCGCTGCCAGGAAACACTACTGTCTTCCTGCTTTCGTACAATTGTTGGATATAATTATCTGTGCTCTCTTCTGTCACAGTTGCTTAACATTCGTTTCCTTTGCTGTACGTTAAGATCTAACCGCGCTGTCTCCAATGACGCAGTCAAATACTGGTATTGTTCTAATGCTGCACTTTCACCCCAATCTTGAGATAATTCTTTTCACTTGAGGATTTGATTGCCCTGTTGGCATATGGGTTAACATGTTCACACTGCATTCCTGTCTTTTATTTTAAGACAGTTGTTAGCCCATTTATTAAACATAAGGTGCCAATGTTGTTTTAAATCTAGACACTAATGAAAAAGCTCTGTACCTAAATGAAAAATGAAACTGCATGAATTAGTCGATTGAAAGCAGAATTAAGGGAATGAGTATTTTTAAAAATAAACTTTTTCCTGTAATGCCCATGGATTACACCTCCGACAATAAATATGAGGAACTCGTGGACTTTTTTGTCTCTAAGATTGAGCCCATCCGTTTGGCTGCTACTGCCTCTTCCCTTCCATCCCCTAGCCCGTCAGGCCAAACTTCCTCTCAGGAAGCCCCCTGCCCTAGCCCTGACTTCACATCTTTCTTCAGTTTCTCCCCGATCTCCCCTCATGACCTTTCCGAGCTCATCCTGTCCATTAGACCCACTTTCTGCTCCCTTGACCCTATTCCCACCAAACTGCTGACCATCCAACTTCCTTTTCTGGCTCCCATGTGAGCTGACATTGTTAACGGTTCATTCTCCTTGGGTACTGTCCCCCTCTCCCTCAAATCTGCCATCGTTGCCCCTCTCTTCAAAAAACCAACCCTCGATCCCTCCGTCCTTGCAAACTACAGCTCCATCTCCAACCTTCCTTTCCTCTCCAAAATCCTTGGACAGTATCGAAATGGCTCTCATCAAAGTTACAAATGACATCCTTTATGACTGACAAAGGCAAACTATCTCTCCTCTTCCTTCTTGACTTGTCCGCAGCCTTTGACACGGTTGACCACTCTATCCTCCAATGCTTCTCCACTGTCGTCCAGCTGGGTGGGACTGCATTCGCCTGACTCCATTCTTATCGATCTAATTCGAGCCGGAGAATCACATGCAACGGCTTCTCTTCCTGCTCCTGCATCATTACCTCTGGTGTCCCCCAAGGTTCTATCCTTGGCACCCTCCTATTTCTCATCTACATGTTGCCCCTTGGCGATATCATCCAGAAACACAGCGGCAGTTTCCACATGTACGCTGATGACACCCAGCTCTACCGCACTACCACTTCTCTTGACCCCCCCACGGTCTCTAAATTGTCAGACTGCTTGTCCGACATCCAGTTCTGGATGAGTAGAAATTTTCTCCAATTGAATATTGGGAAGACATTGTTTTCAGTCCTCGCCACAAACTCTGTTCCCTAGCCACTGACCATCCCTCTCCCCAAATTCTGTCTGAGGCTGAACCAGACTGTTCGCAACCTTGGTGTCATATTTGACCCTGAAATTAGCTTTTGACCACATAACCGGAGCATAACTAAGATCGCCTATTTCCACCTTCGTAACATTGCACGTCTCCACCCTTGTCTCAGCTCATCCATTGCTGAAGCTGTCATCCATGCCTTTGTTGCCTCTAGACTCCTGGCTGGCCTTCCACATTATACCCTTCCCATGTCCTAACTCGCACCAAGTCCCATTCACCCATCACCTCTGTGCTCGCTGACCTACATTGGCTTCCGGTTAAGCAACGCCTCGATTTCAAAATTCTCATCCTTATTTTCAAATCCCTCAATGGCTTTGCCCCTCCCTATCTGTAATCTCCTCCAGCCCCCCCCCCCCCCCCCACCTGCCAGATGTCTGCGTTTCTCAAATTCTACCCTCCTGAGCATCCCTGATTGTAATCGCTCAACCATTGGTGGCCATGCCTTCTGTTGCCTTGGCCCCAAGCTCTGGAACTCCCTGCCCAAATCACGCCGCCTCTACCTCTCTTTCCTCCTTCAAGACTCTCCTTAAAGCCTACCTCTTTTGGTCATCTGCCGTAATTTCTTCTTATGCAGCTTGGTGTCATATTTATTGCATAACACTCCTATGAAGCACCTTGGAATGGTTCACTATGTTAAAGATGCAAGTTGTTCAACGCTGACTATGTTAGTGCAACTTCCTTTGGCTTCTGTTAGTAAAATAACTGACTGAATCTCTGCTGGTGTAGATCTGGAGGGACAGTTTGACGTTGACCGACATCTACTCAATATGAGACTGTCGAGACTGATTTCACCTCCAAATTTTGACGGGTCTTAGAGAGCAGAGTCATTCATTCCCATGCTGTTCCTTCAGAAAAATTTCCAAATGCAGTCAAGCTGAGCTCATCAGTTTTTTTTAAAGTTTTTTTCTCTTTCTTCAACAGGAGTGTTCGACCCAGCCATATTCTTATATCTGGGGAGGGACACATTTATCTCTCTGGTTTGCATGGTCTCTGCAGTATGGTCACAGATGGACAAAGGCTAAGAGTTGTGTATGATTTCCCAGAGTTCAGTGCTTCTATTTTGCCTTGGCTGAGCCCTGAAGTTCTCCAGCAGGTAAGTTTTAGCTGCGCTATAACTTGCTTGGTTAGGTACTGATCTAAGTTAGTGTGAAGAATGCAGAATAACTGGTTTATCTATTTCAGCACTGTATGTCACAAGTAATTTTAATACACTACTTCGAGTGTAATGTCTGCAATTGTTCATTTGGGTGATGTTTTAAACAGAATTAATAGTTTTGTGTAACAAAGGCTTATATTTACTCCCTTGAAACTAATTTATTTCATAAGTATAGGCCATTCATCCCCTCGAGCCTGTTCCGCCATTCAATTAGATCATGGCTGATCTGTATCTTAACTCTATTTTATCTGCCTTGGTTCCATATCGCTTAATACCTGTGTGTAACAAAAATCTAAATCTCCGTTTTGAAATTTTCAATTGACACCCAGCCTCAACAGATTTTGGGAGCGAGAGTTCCAGATTTCCACTACCTTTTGTGCGAAAAGGTGCTTCCTGACATCACACCTGAACGTCCTAACTCTAATTTTAAGGTTATGCCCCTTGTTCTGGACTCCCCCAGCAGAGGAGATAGGGTAGACGGAGAGAAACTATCGACTCCTTTAATCATCTTAAACACTCCATTAGGTCACCCCTTAATGTTCTATATGTAAGGGAATACAAACCTAGTCAATACAGCTTGTCTTCAACTATACTCAGAACCAGAATTCCCTCTGCCTGTTGTTGTGAATCTTGTGAAGAAATCAATTTTTGTACCATCGTAGTTTTTTTTTCTCCATGTTCAGAAGTGATATTTTGCTGACCTCCAGAATTTTGCATGGGTAAGAAACATAGAAAATAGGTGCAGGAGTAGGCCATTCGGCCATTCGAGCCTGCACCGTCATTCAATGAGTTCATGGCTGAACATGCAACTTCAGCACCCCATTCCTGCTTTCTCGCCATACCCCTTGATCCCCCTAGTAGCAAGGACTATATCTAACTCCTTTTTGAATATATTTAGTGAATTGGCCTCAACAACTTTCTGTGGTAGAGAATTCCACAGATTTACCACTCTCTGGGTAAAGAAGTTTCTCCTCATCTTGGTCCTAAATGGCTTACCCCTTATCCTTAGACTGTGACCCCTGGTTCTGGACTTCCTCAACATTGGGAACATTCTTCCTGCATCTAACCTGTCGAAACCCGCCAGAATTTTAAACATTTCTATGAGATCCCCTCTCATTCTTCTGAACTCCAGTGAATACAAGCCCAATTGATCCAGTCTTTCTTGATATGTCAATCCCACCATCCCGGGAATCAGTCTGGTGAACCTTCGCTGCACTCCCTCAATAGCAAGAATGTCCTTCCTCAAGTTAGGAGACCAAAACTGTACACGATACTCCAGGTGTGGCCTCACCAAGGCCCTGTACAACTGTAGTAATACCTCCCTGCCCCTGTACTCAAATCCCCTCGCTATGAAGGCCAGCATGCCATTTGCTTTCTTAACCACCTGCTGTACCTGCATGCCAACCTTCAATGACTGATGTACCATGACACCCAGGTCTCGTTGCACCTCCCCTTTTCCTAATCTGTCACTCTGTATAATAGTCTGTCTCTCTGTTTTTACCACCAAAGTGGATAACCTCACATTTATCCACATTCTACTTCATTTGCCATGCATTTGCCCACTCACCTAACCGATCCAAGTCACTCTGCAGCCTCATAGCATCCTCCTCGCAGCTCACACTGCCACCCAACTTAGTGTCATCCGCAAATTTGGAGATACTACATTTAATCCCCTCGTCTAAATCATTAATGTACAATGTAAACAGCTGGGGCCCCAGCACAGAACCTTGCGGTACCCCACTAGTCACTGCTTGTCATTCTGAAAAGTACCCATTTACTCCTACTCTTTGCTTCCTGTCTGACAACCAGTTCTTAATCCACGTCAGCACACTACCCCCAATCACATGTGCTTTAACTTTGCACATTAATCTCTTGTGTGGGATCTTGTTGAAAGCCTTCTGAAAGTCCAAATACACCACATCTACTGGTTCTCCCTTGTCCACTCTACTGGAAACATCCTCAAAAAATTCCAGAAGATTTGTCAAGCATGATTTCCCTTTCACAAATCCATGCTGACTTGGACCTATCATGTCACCTCTTTCCAAATGCGCTGCTATGACATCCTTAATAATTGATTCCATCATTTTACCCACTACTGAGGTCAGGCTGACCGGTCTATAATTCCCTGTTTTCTCTCTTCCTCCTTTTTTAAAAAGTGCGGTTACATTAGCTACCCTCCACTCGATAGGAACTGATCCAGAGTCTATGGAATGTTGGAAAATGACTGTCAATGCATCCGCTATTTCCAAGGCCACCTCCTTAAGTACTCTGGGATGCAGTCCATCAGGCCCTAGGGATTTATCGGCCTTCAATCCCATCAATTTCCCCAACACAATTTCCCGACTAATAAGGATTTCCCTCAGTTCCTTCTTCTTACTAGACCCTCTGACCTCTTATATCCGGAAGGTTGTTTGTGTCCTCCTTAGTGAATACCGAACCAAAGTACTTGTTCAATTGGTCTGCCATTTCTTTGTTCCCCGTTATGACTGCCCCTGATTCTGACTGTAGGGGACCTACATTTGTCTTTACTAATCTTTTTCTCTTTACATATCTATAGAAGCTTTTACAGTCCGTCTTAATGTTCCCTGCAAGCTTCCTCTCGTACTCTTATTTTCCCTGCCCTAATCAAACCCTTTGTCCTGCTTTGTATACTGCTTTGTGTTTTTCTTTGTATATGAAGAGGGAGAGAGGAGTTTGAGTGGGTCACATAATCTAAACCACCTGCCTGCAAAGTACTTGACTAACACATGTGCAGAATACTCAGCCAAGGATTCTGTTTAAGGGCCAAAATGAGCAGTATAGGGGGGAGGCAAGAGAATTTCACTTGCAGAGCTGCCTCTACCTCCTAACTGTCTGGGTCAGTTTCTTGTACTAGGCATGCTTTAAATGTTGGAGTGGGAGGTGAGTACAGAAATCTGGCATGGATCTGCTCAAATTTCACCTCTTGCCTACTGATTTATAATGAGGCTAAAGGCTGTTGAGCAGAGTGTGAATCAAACTATGTCCAATACACTCAAAGGAGGCTGACTGCCACTGTGTCTTGAATGCGAGGATGGAAGGAGCAGGTCTTTTCAATGTATTTTGGTATGTGGTAAGCTGGATTTCAGTATCCACACTCTCTGAACGAGTTGGAGTATAGAAAACTTGTCCCATTACCACCCTCTTGAGTTTCAAACACTGTGTCTTCTCTTCCACATTAGGACTTGCATGGATATGATGCGAAGTCTGACATCTACAGCCTTGGGATCACGGCATGTGAGTTAGCCAGAGGCCAGGTTCCCTTTCAGGATATGCGGCCTACGCAGGTGATCTTTTTTTCTTTAATCTTTTAACATGGAGCACTGTACCTTAAGAGTGTGTATAATGTGAGCTGACCTGTGGATGAAGAGGAGAGAGAAGGATAGTTGAAAGTATTGACTGTCTAATCCTTTAATATTTCTCACAGATGCTGCTCCAGAAGCTGAGGGGCTCCTTGTGTCTGGTAGACCTTAGTTTCCCTCCAAAGGAACTCGTGATGAAGAATTCCCGCTCTGGGGTGGATTCTGGAATTGGGGAGAGTGTTGCCACCTGCAGCATGATGAGGACAAACACAAGTGAGCGATTCCCGAGTTCAATGAATAAAACTTTCTCTGCTGCCTTTCACAGCTTTGTGGAGCTCTGTCTGCAGAGAGAGCCTGAAAATCGGTAGGTCTACTAAATCATTCTTCGTTTGATTAGAATGAACACATTTTTGCTCAATCTATCTATGCTGCATATCATCTGCCTGCTTTCCTTGCTATCAGTGGGGAAGTTTCTAGCCTCTGTTCTCCATTGCACTGTGGTTGAGATTGGGGATTGTGAACACGTGTTGCACCACTGTGTAGATTTGAATGTATTAGGGACCCATGTGATTAAAAAGTGCATTTCACGTCCTTGGGACATCCCAAAGCATTTTACAACCAATTAAGTATTTTTGACCTGTCGTCACAGTTGTAATGTAGGAAATGTGGCAGCCAATTTGCGCACAGCAAGCTCCCAGAAATAGTAGTCAGATAATGACCAGATCATGGTTTTTAATAAAAGTGATGTTGGTTGACAGATAAAGTATTGCCCAGGACACTGTGGAGAACACCCCTGCTCTTTGTCAAAATAATGCCATGGGATCTTTTATGTCCATCTGAGAGGGCAGACGGAGCCTCGGTTTAACGTCTCATCTGGGCTGAAGTCTCTGGAGTGGAACTGGAACCCACAATCTTCTAACTCAGAGGCAAGAGTGCTACCACTGATCCATGGCTGACACAGTTAACAATTCCAATATTAACCTGTCTGATAACCTTGTGGGTAATGGCATTAATCTGTATAGCTCTAAACTGCACAGACTTAAAAGTGTCGCGTTTGAGCTCTCGTCTCTCCTGTATTAGCTGATCTCAGTCAGGCAGCGCTTGAGGCACATTTGCCCTCCGCCTGTGCCTGTGTTCTCCACTCCTGGCCACAGTCCAGTGACACCATCTGGGACGAGGATGTATGGTAAGAACAGCATTTCGGAATAACCTGCTGGGATTCAGTATCTCGGCTGTCATGAAGAATTGCTACTGAGCCAGATTTCAGGGCTGCCTGCCACCTGTGGAACTGGATCCCAGCAAGAGGCAACAGTTCAGCAGAATCTGGAGCAGGAAGTATAGAGCGATGGTATCTAGCAGATGTTAGGAGCCTTTTTAGCGATGTTTAATTTAAATTTTGATGAAACATCTCATCCAAAAAATGATGCCGCCAATAATGTAGCACTCCCTCAGTACTGCATTAAGATATCAGCCTTGGAATCTCTGGGATACACAGTAGGTGTGTCACCAAAATGCTGGACTGAGCTTGCAAAGTTGGTTTTGTTCCTCCAGCCCTGGGCTCCAATTGGTTGTGCTTTTGAAGCTCCACATTCCAAATTCTTGCTCTCAGCTATCCAGAAAAGGCCAGTGCAGGATACAAGAAGCATTTATTGCAAAAGTACTTCACAGGGAGGAATAGTGTAGTTGGCTAAAGCCATGGCTACTAATGAAGGAATAAGGCAGGGATGGGGTGGAAATTAAGGGTTCTATGTGGGTCTGGAAGAGGTTAAGAGATGGGAGGTGCAAGGCTATGTAGGGACTTAAACATGTGCATTTTAAATGGGAGGCATTGGGGAACTGAGAGCCCATGTAGCTCAACGAGGATAGGAGTGAAGGGTGAGCGGGACTTGGTGCGGGCTAGGGTAGGGTACAGGCAAGCAGAGTTTTCGATGAACTGAAGTTTAGAGGGTAGAGATTGGTAGAGCATTACAATAGTTTTGTCTGGAGGTGACTGGCATGGATGAGCGTTTCAGCAGCAGGTGGGCTGAGGCAGGGAGGGAGGTGGGAATGTTACGGAGATGAAAGTAGATGGTCTTTGTAATGGAGAGGATATGTAAGCTCAGCTCCGTGTTAATTGGGACGCTGAGATTTCAAACAGTCTATTTCAAGTAGAGACTGGCCAGGGAGAGCATGGAACCGATAGCAAGGGTACGATGACTTGGGTCTTCCCAGTGTTTTAACTGGAGGAAATTGCAGCTTACCCAAGTTTGGATATCATGATATACAGTCTGACAGCACAGAGGCAGTGGAACAGTTGAAAGAGGTGGTGGAGAGGGTGAGCTAGGTGTCATCAGCATACATGTGGAAACTGACCCCAAGTCTTTGGATGATATCACCAAGTGGCAGCATGAAAAGGAGGGAGCAAGTTCAGATGCTTAGGGAATTCTAGAGGTAATGATGTAGAGATGGGAAGAGAAGCCATTGCTGGAGATGCTTTGTCTACAATTGGATAAGTAGCAGTAGAACCAACTGGGGCAATCTATCAGCTGGACAAACTGGAGGAAAATAGGAAAGGCAACAGAGGATAAAGAAAGCACTTCTGTACAAATGGAGAGAATCAGAGCAAGATGCTCGCAGTGGCATGGCTATATTTGGCTTTAGGGCAGCATTGTTGAACAGGTTGCCTACTTACCATACTGGCGATGGTGTGCAGCATGGAGAAAAAAAAATCAGTCTACCCCTGACAATTCAGAATTTTATGTCTATTCAGCAATGATAGACAGAAAAGAAAAGGAGGTGGGGAAGCGATGCTGGTTAAAGAGGACATTAGCGCAATAGTAAGGAAGGACATTAGCTTGGATGGTGTGGAATCTGTAAGGGTAAAGCTGCGGAACACCAAAGGGCAGAAAACGCTACTGGGAGTTGTGTACAGACCGCTAAACAGTAGTAGTGAGGTTGGGGATGGCATCAAACAGGAAATTAGGGATGCATGCAAGAAGGGTACAGCAGTTATCATGGGTGACTTTAATCTACATATAGATTGGGCTAACCAAACTGGTAGCAATACGGCGGAGGAGGATTTTGTGGAATGTATAAGGGATGGTTTTCTAGACCAATATGTCGAGGAGCCAACTCGAGAGCTGGCCATCCTCGACTGGGTGTTGTGTAATGAGAGAGGATTAATTAGCAATCTTGTTGTGAGAGCCCCCTTGGGGAAGAGTGACCATAATATGGTAGAATTCTTCATTTAAGATGGAGAGTGATACAGTTAATTCAGAGACTTGGGTCCTGAACTTAAAGAAAGGTAACTTCGATGGTATGAGACGTGAATTGGCTAGGCTGACTGGCGAATGATACTTAGAGTTGACGGTGGATAGGCAATGGCAGACATTTAAAGATCACATGGTTGAACTTCAACAATTGTACATCCCTGTCTTGCGTAAAAATAAAACGGGGAAGGTGGCTCAACCGTGGCTAACAAGGGAAATTAAGGATAGTGTTAAATCCAAGGAAAGAGGCATGTAAATTGGCCAGAAAAAGCAGCAAACCTGAGGACTGGGAGAAATTTAGAATTCAGCAGAGGAGGACAAAGGGTTTAATTAGGAGGGGGGAAATAGAGTATGAGAGTAAGCTTGCAGGGAACGTAGAAACTGACTGCAAAAGCTTCTATAGATATGTGAAGAGAAAAAGATTAGTGAAGACAAATGAGGGTCCCTTGCAGAGTCGGAATCAGGTGAATTTATAATGGGGAACAAAGAAATGGCAGACCAGTTGAACAAATATTTTGGTTCTGTCTTCACTAAGGAAGACACAAATAACCTTCCGGAAATACTAGGGGACCGAGGGTCTAGCGAGAAGGAGGAACTGAAGGAAATCCTTATTAGTCAGGAAATTGTGTGAAGAAAATTGATGGGATTGAAGGCCGATAAATCGCCAGGGCCTAATAGTCTGCATCCCAGAGTTCTTAAGGAAGAGGCCCTAGAAATAATGGATGCATAGGTGGTCATTTTCCAACATTATATAGACTCTGGATCAGTTCCTATGAATTGGAGGGTAGCTAATGTAACCCCACTTTTTTTAAAAAAGGAGGGAGAGAGAAAATAGACGGGTTAGCCTGACATCGATAGTGGGGAAAATGTTGGAATCAATTAAAGATGTAATAGCAGCGCATTTGGAAAGCAGTGACAGGATCGGTCCAAGTCAGCATGGATTTATGAAAGGGAAATCATGCTTCATAAATTTTTGAGGATGTAACTAGTACAGTGGACAAGGGAGAACCAGTGGATTGGACTTTCAAAAGACTTTTGACAAGGTCCCACATAAGAGATTAGTGTGCAAACTTAAAGCACATGGTATTGGGGGTAATGTATTGATGTGGATAGAGAACTGGTTGACAGACAGGAAGCAACGAGTAGGAATAAACAGGTCCTTTTCACAATGGCAGGCAGTGACGAGTGGGGTACCGCAAGGTTCAGTGCTGGGACCCCAGCTATTTACAATATACATCAATGATTTGGATGAAGGAATTGAGAGTAATATCTCCAAGTTTGCAGATGACACTAAGCTGGGTGGCAGTGTGAGCTGTGAGGAGGATGCTAAGAGGCTGCAGGGTGACTTGGACAGGTTAGATGAGTGGGCAAATGCATGGTAGATGCAGTATAATGTAGATAAATGTGAGGTTAGCCACTTTGGTGGCAAAAACAGGAAGGCAGAATATTATCTGAATGGCGGCAGATTAGGAAAAGGAGATGCAACGAGACCTGGGTGTCATGGTACATCAGTGATTGAAAGTTTGAATGCAGAAGGCAAATGGCATGTTGGCCTTCATAGCGAGAGGATTTGAGTATAGGAGCAGGGAAGTCTTACTGTAGTTGTACAGGGCTTTGGTGAGGCCACACCTTGAATATTGTGTACAGTTTTGGTCTCCTAATCTGAGGAAGGACATTCTTGCTATTGAGGGAGTGCAGCGAAGGTTCACCAGACTGATTCCCGGGATGGCAGGACTGACCTATGAAGAAAGACTGGATAGACTAGGCTTATATTCACTGGAACTTAGAAGAATGAGAGGGGATCTCATAGAAACGTATAAAATTCTGACGGGATTGGACAGGTTAGATGCAGGAAGAATGTTCCTGATGTTGGGGAAGTCCAAAACCAGGGGTCACAATCTAGGGATAAGGGGTAAGCCATTTAGGACTGAGATGAGGAGAAACTTCTTCACTGAGAGAATTGTGAACCTGTGGAATTCTCTACCACAGAAAATTGTTGAGGCCAGTTCGTTAGATATATTCCATAGGGAGTTAGATGTGGCCCTTACGCCTAAAGGGATCAAGGGGTATGGAGAGAAAGCAGGAATGGGGTGCTGAAGTTGCATGATCAGCCATGATCATATTGAATGGTGGTGCAGGCTCGAAGGGCCGAATGACCTACTCCTGCATCTATTTTGTATGCTTCTATGTAAAGAAAATTAAATTATCCAATAATTTGAATTGTTTAATTGCATTAAAATGACACAGTAACCCTTTTACGCAATTCTAATTCAAACTAAACAGTAATTTGATTTGTGACTTTGAATTAACAGGTCTAGATCGTCTTTAAAAAAATATATATTTTTATATTGTGAAAAGTGGAGTCTTTTTTGTAACTATTAATCTGACCAACTTTTTATATTACTTCTCTTCTGTTCTAGACCATCAGCAAGCATGTTGTTAGCACACCCCTTTTTCAAACAGGTGAGTATTTTGGTTATTTTCGGCAGGGGCGGGGGTACGGGAGGGGATGGCGTGCAGTGGTGCAGCTTGTATGAATATCAGTAAATTGTATTGAGTTCTGCCACTATGATAAACAGCTACAGGACCAGCTGTAAGATTCAATGTTCAGTAACATGCTTCTACTTTGGTTAACATTTTAATATTTAGCTCACGCTGAGGTTTAAATAAAGGGCTTTATCAGAAGCATACTCTTGCACTGGAGATTACCTTGTGCCATTTTGGAAGCCCCAGCCTTTGCACACTACCTTGCAGTAACTGGTTTTAATTTTTTTTCCCTCTCTGCAGGTGAAAAAACAGACCAGGGAGGCGCTGATAAATCTGCTTCGACCAGCGGTGCCACTCTCAGGTTCTCAGGCCACAGCAGGGACCTCCCAGTCACACGGAGATGGGCCAATCAGTCCCTTACAGGGGCTAGATGGTGACTGGGATTTTTAACTTTTCTCCCTTTACCCAGCTTTCTTCTTTATAAAAAAACAAACAAAATGAGTTTGAATTGGAGACAACTTTTGTCAGTTGCCCATTAAGGTGAATGAAGGCTAGGAAAATGACCTGCTAAAATTGGGAATTCGTCATCGTTATCTTTGTGCTGAATATATTGTAGATGAGGTTGCTGACCTGCATTACAGGACTATCTGCTGTAAATCCAGATCAAACATTTACAGAGCTTAATCCAAATTGATCCTGCAGCCAGGTTGAAAATTTATTTACCATTATATGTGGTGCATTTCGTACTTCAGTACAGGTATTAGATTATTGCTCGAACAGTAATTTGGAACATTAGTGTCTGCAGTTGCCAAAGGCACTCAAACTGGCTGCATGTACAAGCACACAAGAACATATCTTTGTATTTTTTTTACATACAGATGCAACATTAAGGCTGGGTATCTTGCAACACACCATTATGATGGTGTGTTGGAGCACTAGTGAGCTTTTTGTGTCCTAGAAGATTAAACAGATTTGAACCTGCAGTTTCCCCTGCTTCCTAATTTTGCCATGGCATGATATTGGGCTGGGGTGGGGGCAAAGCACAGAGCAGGAAAGCACTGAGCAATGGTGGTCTGGTCCAAATAGAAATGGAGAGGAACTGACAGGCCAGTTGCCCTGAGTCATTCTCATCCAATTGCAGTGCTTGGGGAGCAGTTAACTTGCCCACCCTCTTGGTCATGAAGTACTAAGTAAGAAGGAATGTCTGCCATTTTAATGAAAAACAAAACTCGAAGTTTAACTTTTTTTGAAATAATGGGGCTGTTATATCCTCAAAACTCCCACTAGAACAGAGTGTACAAAGTTTTGGTGCCGTCTGTTTCCATTGTTTAAAATGGGACCCAAACTCTAAATGTGTATGCACTGCGTTTTACCTTTATTTTCTTTCATCATTTACCAAAAGTGTGCCACTGTGCCTTCAACACTATTCTAGGATGTATTGTGAAAGTATGAGAGTTTCAACTGGTCCCAGAACTTTACTTTGGCTGTTCAGTGTGGAACCTCCCTTTTAACACAAACTGTAAATGTGCAGTTTCTTCAGGTAATAACACTAACTGCTGTTTCAGCAGATCGCGTCTTTATGAATAGTGTATTTTGTTTGAATTTCTTATTGTGTAAGTGTTTCAGCCCACAGCTGATTATTAGTGGAAATAATTGGATTGTTTGAGTGGAGGTGAGAAGAGTTTGCTTATAGGACCTGGAGAAAATACTGATAGGAAGCATAATAAGTTGTGCAGATGGGAATAGGAAGTTACAAATAGCCATAACACAGACTGTGACAAAACTGGCCATACCATTTTTTTCTCCCAGTGAAATCGGGGTCTGCTATGCAGCAAAATATCCCCGTTTAAGTTCTTCATGTTCTCTGGAGCGCTGTCAGAACTTATACCGTTTTACCTTATTTTGAGGTTCATATTGGAGCTTTTGAACAAGTTCCTAAACAAATTTTGTTGGTCTCAAATGTAATCCTATTCTTCATTGTCCGGTAAAGAGTGCTCACATTGCAGGTAATTACTTCTCTCATTCAAAGGTATGAATAATACAGTTTGGTCACATTGCTGTGCAGTGGATATAATTGCATTGTGTTCTCTAAGCCTTGGTCTAACCTCGCCATATTGGGCATACGTATCCACAATTCCAAACAATTGTAGCACAAAGCTGTTTCGCAATGTTAATGTGTCGAGGACACTATGCAGGATGTGACAATGTGATTTGGCCTGTAAGCCGAAGGTAATATAAAATCTGAACAACAAATTATTCACTGAAGTAGTATTTAAGACAAATTGGAGAGGCTCTGTGTTCGTTTAAATTCTTTGATCATAGAACCTTTTTTATAAAATTGTTGTGAAGCGCCTTGGAGCGTTTTACTACATTAAAGGTGCAATATAAATAAAAGTTATTACTAAAAATCTTTCTCTTTTGCCCCACTTCCCCAAACAGTTGCACTCAGCTGGTCATTCTCTCCGTTGCAAAAAGTAATTTCCGGCTTTTTAAAAAAAACATTTTTTTTACTTCATCTTTACCATGCAACCCCTGATGGTGAAGATGAGCTGGCTAGTTGCTCCCAGGCTTCTGCCATTGACTCTATAGCAGGCCTGCAAGAAATGCAATGGAGAGTGAACCTCATCCTCTGGAGAAATCTTCATCCCGCTATTCTTCCCCTCAATATTTCATTTCTTCAGTAGTGTACAGAACTGAAATGATCAATTTATTAAAAGGTGTACCTTATGCATACTTGCTGGGCTTATGAAAGTAAGAAAAATCTGCTATTGCTTTGTAACAAACTTTTAAGTCTTAAGGGCCCCAAAAAAGAATTTTTGGAGTTATTTGATGTGATGAGTATATTATGTGATGTAAAATCAGGATCTGTCTTGCTGCTAGTGAGGATGTGATCAAAATCTGAATCTTTGCTCCTAGTATGTTCACACAGCATCTAGACACTTGCCTTGACCATGAGGGATGTTTGGGGCCTGGGTTACAATTATATGTACATACAGAGGAATAGTTGGCAGTTAATAGTTAATGGTCTTGAAACAAGTTGAGATTTTCTACAGAATCCCAAATGAGCCAATACCAATTTTTATAGAGGAAAACACTGGGTACCTGTTAGCTGCTCCCATTGTTCCACAACCCAGGAAGTCTCCATCCGCAATTAAGCCATTAACATTTTCTCTTGTATGCAATAAAATGGGCGCTCAAGTGCTTCTCCATTGAGCAATTTGTTTCATACCCCAACTAAAAATGTCACTCAACCAATTCATTTATTAATTTCTTTAAAAAAAGATATATTTACTAAACTGGTCATAATTTCAAATGTAGAGCCTACCTATGTTTATGCTTTTGTTATGCCATTTCATATGTCAGAGTTACAGTGGGGGCTGCCTGAGAGCAGATACTTTGTGTGGAACTTGCCCCTCATCAAAATCCACCCTGTAAATAGGATCTATAGATTATGGGTAAATTTATCATTTGTGATGGAAAGTAGACAAGCCATGCTGTTACAAGAAGGGAGATTTGACACAAAATGTCTGCTCTCGGGTTACTTCTAACGAGCATAAAATGTGACGACTAAAGGTGATCAAGAGATACCGTCTCTCTTTATAACAATTAGGATTACATAAGAATTCTTGCAACGAGAAAAAGAATATTCAGCCCAGCAATATTGCTCCTTCCACAGTCAAGGCAGGACCTTCTCAATGATGGGACACCTAAGGCATTTACATCGCTAACTCCAGTGCAAATCGAATAGATCTATGACAATAAAAACTTGCATCTATATAGCACCTTTCACAACCTCCGGGTACCCTAAAGTGCTCAACAGCCTTGCTTTTGAAGTGTTGTCACTGTGGTAATATATACTGTAATCTTCAATCCCCTTGCGATAGAATTTGATACAATATACTTAAATATTTATCATCAATGAAACACTCAAGGCTTTTGAACAGCTTTTAAGATACATTACTGTGATTACTAAGCATTTGTGGTATGATGCTGCAAAAACTTTCATAACAGGCTTCCAATAAATAAGCGTACTGGATGATAATTTGAAACATGGAATTTATGCACGTGAGGGACTGAATATATTGGGTGTCACGGACGTGTGTTGGAAAAATTCTACTTTTTACCGCTGAATATAATTTCTTATCACATACCCGGTGTTAAATGTGAACGAAGAAAAAAAATACTGCTTTTTAAAAATCTGAACCATTCTGTGCACACAGAACACTTAAATGTTTTATTACTTTGAGACAATTTTCACATTAGAGCAGTCTGAATGCCATCTTCAATATCGTGCACATTAATATAAATTCTTAAATTTATCTGCACACCACAAAGATGTGTAAAGGGAAGAATCCTTCACAGATGCCTAAAGGGATTTATATTTAATACCGATGCTCAATAATGAAGGCCTAATGACTGGAATGATCAGTATTTCACAAGGCCACATACTTCAAATTGTTAGCTTCATGCCCTGTAGACCCCTTCTGTTGGAGATATTTTAAAAGAATCAATGTTTTTTTATATTTCAAAACTGCCAAGTTAAAGAAAATTTCACTCTTGCTCATTTTAGCCTTCACGAAAACAACCCAAATTTTTTCTGTGATTATAGTGGGAATCCTTGTAGGAAGCTGAGTTTAATACCGAAACTTGTAGGATCAACACTTGCAAGATCGAGGTGTTGTACCTTACTATAAACCATTTTTTTTTTAATACAAATGTATGACTATAAGCACAATGTATAACTTATTACTCATATAAAACACAATAAAACAATTTGTGGCATGTATTGCTAAACCCATGTGTAGCTGTGAGTACTTGAGGCCCGGAAGCAGACTAAGACCTGATGTGATGCTATCTGCATTTGTTGCAAAGTACTTAAGATCCTAATTTAAAAAAAAAGAAAACTTCCTCACTTCAATCATATGTTTTTGTTTGTTTAGGGAGGGAGAAAGGAGCCACTTGTAATATTTTTCTTCTACCCCTTTTAGTCCTTTTGTACCATTCCCTAAAAAGATCAGTATAGATGGTTTGAAGAAAATGGTCGAAAATGAGTGTTTGTGGTGTCATGATGGTCACTTTTTCCCCAGAAGTGATAAAGTAACATTGCTATTTTTACTGTATTCTGTTACTGTGATGTAATATGGTTTTGACTGCACGGTCTTTGAAAATTCTGTATGGCTTTTAATCAGAGAATTATCTGGAATGATTGATATGTCAATGTTCCAATATTTTGAATAAATAGATCCAGCTTGTATATTCATATAGTGCCTTTCACCACCTCAGGCTGTCCCATAGCAATTTACAACCAATGAAGTGCTTTTGAAGTATTGTAATATAGGAAACGTGGCAGCCAATTTGTGCACAATAAGATCCCACAACCAGCTATGTGATAATGATCAAATAATCTGTTTTAGTGCTGTTGCTTGAGGCATAAGTATTGGCCGGGACACTGGAAGAACTCTCTGCTCTTCGAATAGTGCCACGTGATCTTTTACATCCAGCTGAGGGCAGACGGGGCCTCAGTTTAACGTTGCATCTGAAAGACGACACAGCACTGGAGTTTCAGCCGAGATTTTTGTGATTTAAGTCTCTGGAATGAGACTTGGAATAGTCAACTTTCTGACTCAAAGCCGGGTGTTTAACTGTGTTATAGTTGACACATTTTGCCATTTTCTAGTCTGAGAGTTGAGGCAGTAAGCTTACCCTCTTACTGCTATAGTACTTTTGTTATTACTGATGTAATGGTTATTTATCCGGTGCATTCCAATTCTACACAGATTAGGGAAGCCATTCAGCCCATCCTTCCAGAGAAGCCTACAGTTTTTTGAATGATTCCAAGAGTTATTGCCTCCACTGGCCTAACCAGACCATGCACTGTGATGGGAAGCTGGTCAAGCAAAGTAATTGGTAACTGAAGTAGGTGGGTGCGTGGTTGAGTGAACATAATTTTAATGTCATTTAGGTATATGCTTGGCAATTAAAAGGTAGGTAAAGTATTCTGTCAGGCGCACGGTGTAGAGCTCAGATGCGAATTCTACAGCTAACTAACTTAAATCTTGCGTTAAAAATCTATTTCACATTCAAGATTCAGGCTACAATTGTCCCTAACTTAGGCAGGTTTATTAAGGACAAACAAAAAAATACTTGAAACAAGGCACTACATTATCTTCGAACATGACGTCGTAGAGAAATTAAAAAGTACTTCATCCCCACCTTTTCAGCAGGAATGTGCATGCTTGCAGCAGTCTTGTATTCCAGGTAACTATATTGATCCGTCTTGGGGTGCTACATTTTTGGAGGGATTCATTGACGACAGTATGCTGTATCCTGGGGTACCACTTCCTCACTTTGTTGAATATCTTGCTGGTTGGGTGCTGTGCTAGCCTCTTGTGCTGGATCAACATCCTGTACGCTGAATGCATTACTTGTATGGAGTGCATTTAGAATGCTCTTGGAATCCAACCTCTCCACAGAAGGCTTTCGTATATATCTGCACGTAGTCCGTGCCTGGGACTCCTTTGTGGATCCTGTCTTCGCTTTGGGCTGTTTTGTAACAACTGCTTTATCTTGTTCTAATACATATTTATGCATTTTGAAGCCAAGGGTGCCTCGCTTTCGGTCTGTCACCACTACTTCTGGAAATAAAATAGCTTTTCTACATCTGTCAGTAGTTGAGTGGCGTTTCTGTGGTTTAAAAGAAAATAACTGTAATTTCCCTTTCTGATATTTTACCTTTGTATCGTAAGCAATGCCAATGTAGCTGAACGAAAATTTAAGAAGTCAAAGAATAAGAAGGCGGCAATAGAGCAGGGTAGCACTGTGGGAAATGAAAACCAGAGCATGACAGTAAGGGACAGAATGTATAAACAGAAAAGTGAATCAGAAAGTGGGGTCAAAGCAGAGAAAAAGGATAAAAAAAACAAATTTAAAAGCTCTATCTGAATGCACGCAGCATTTCTAACAAAATAGATGAGTTGATGGTACAAGTCGATACAAATGGGTATAATCTAACAGCCATTACAAAGACGTGGTTGCAAGGCGACCAAGGCTGGGAACTAAATATTCAGGGGTATTTGACAATTCGGAAGGACAGACAGAAAGGAAAAGGAGGTGGGGTAGCTCTGCTAATAAAGGATGCCATTAGTGAGAAACTATATTGGCTTAGAAAATCAAGATGTTGAATCAGTTTGGATGTAAATAAGGAATAAGGGGGAAAAGTCGCTGGTGGGAGTAGTCTATAGGCTCCCTAACAGTAGCTATATTGTTGGACGGAGTATAAATCAAGAAATAATGGAGGCTTGTAAAAAAGAAACTGCAATAATCATGGGAGATTTTAACCATCACATTGGACAAATCAAATTGGCCAGGGTAGCCTTGAAGTGTTCATAGAGTGTATCCTGGATAGTCTCCTTGAACAGTACGTTGCGGAACCAACCAGGGAGCAGGCTATCTTAGATCTGGTACTGTGTAATGAGACAGGATTAATAAACGATCTAGTAAAGGATGCTCTAGGAATGAGTGACCATAACATGATTGAATTTCAAATTTAGTTGGAGGGTGAGAAAGTTGGATCTCCAATCAGTGTCCTAAGCTTAAATAAAGGAGTCTACAAAGGTATGAAGGTAGAGTTGGCTAAAATGGACTGAAAAAATACATTACAGCGTGGGACGGTAGATGAGCAGTGGCAGACATTTAAGGAGATATTTCATAACTCAACAAAAATATATATCAATGAGAAGGAAAGGCTGTAAAAGAAGGGCTAACTATCTGTGGCTAACTAAGGAAACAAGGGATGGTATGAAATTGAAAACGAGGGCATACAATGTGGACAAGACTAGTGGGAGGCCAGAGGATTGGGAAACTTAAAAGCCAGCAAAGAATGACTAAAAAAATAGTGCGAAGATAGATTACAAAAGTAAACTAGCACAAAATATAAAAACAGAGTTCCTACAGGTACATAAAAAGGAAAAGAGTGGCTAAAGTAAATGTTGGGCCCCTCGAGGATGAGACTGGGGAATTAATAATAGGGAACAGGGAATTGGTAGAGACTGAACAAATATTTTGTATTGGTCTTCACAGTAGAGGACACAAAAAAATCTCAATAGGGATAATTAAGGGCTATAGGGAGGGGGGAACTTAATACAATCAATATCACTAAAAAAAGTAGTACTCGGTAAAATAATGGGATTAAAGACAGACAAGTCCCCTGGACCTAATGCCTTACATCCTAAGGTCTTAAGAGAAGTGGCTGCAGCGATAGTGGATGCATTGGTTGTAATCTACCAAAATTCCCTGGATTCTAGGAAGATCCCAGTGGATTGGAAAGCCACAAATGTAACTCCCCTGTTTTTTTTAAAAAAGGAGGCAGACAGAAAATGGGGAACTATAGACCATTTAGCCTAACATCTATCGTTGGGGGAAATGCTGGAGTCCATTCTTAAGGAAGCAGTAGCAGGACATCTGGAAAAGCATAATTCGATCAAGCAGTCAACATGGTTTTATGAAAGAGAAATCATGTTTGACAAATTTGCTGGAGTTCTTTCAGGATGTAATGAGCTAGGTGTATGAAGGGGAACCAGTGGATGTGGTGTACTTGGATTTCTAGAAGACATTTGATAAGGTGCCACATAAAAGGTTACTGCACAAGATAAAAGTTCACGGGATTGGGGGTAATATATTAGCATAGACTGATGATTGGCGAACAAATGTAAGTCGGGATAAACAGGTCATTTTCCGGTTGGCAAACATTAACTAGTGGGGTGCTAGAGGGGTCCTCAACTATTTACAATCTATATTAATGACTTGGATGAAGGGACCGAGTGTAATGTAACCAAGTTTGCTGATGACACAAAGATGGGTGGGAAAGCAAATTGTGAGGAGGACACAAAAAATCTGCAAAGGGATGTAGACAGGCTAAGTGAGTGGGCAAAAATTTGGCAGCTGGAGTATAATGTAGGAAAATGTGAGGTTATCCATCGTGGCAGAAAAAATAGAAAAGTAGATTATAATTTAAATGGAGAAAAATTGCAGTGTGCTTCAGTACAGAAATGTAGAACCCTACATATCAATTGGTCAAATCAAATCGCACTGGGTAGCCTTGAGGAGGAATTCATAGAATGCATACAGGATTGTTTCTTAGAACAGTATGTTACAGAACCTAGCTATCTTAGATCTGGTCCTGTGCAATGAGACACGAATAATAAACAATCTAGTAAAAGATCCTCTCGGAATGAGTGATCACAGTATGGTTGAATACAGATTGAGGGTGAGGAAGTAGTGTCTCAAACGAGCGTACTATGCTTAAACAAAGGGGACTACAGTGGGATGAGGGCAGAGTTAGCTAAAGTAGACTGGGAACACAGACTAAACGGTGGCACAATTGAGGAACAGTGGAGGACTTTTAAGGAGCTCTTTCATAGTGCTCAACAAAAATATATTCCAGTGAAAAAGAAGGGTGGTAAGAGAAGGGATAACTAGCCGTGGATAACCAAGGAAATAAAGGAGAGTATCAAATTAAAAACCAATGCGTATAAGGTGGCCAAGGTTAGTGGGAAACTAGAAGATTGGGAAAATTTTAACGACAGCAAAGAATGACTAAGAAAGCAATAAAGAAAGGAAAGATAGATAACGAAAGTAAACTTGCGCAAAACATAAAAGCAGATAGTAAAAGCTTTTATCAATATATAAACCGGAAGAGAGTGACTAAAGTAAATGTTGGTCCCTTAGAAGATGGGAAGGAGGATTTAATAATGGGAAATGTGGAAATGGCTGAGACCTTAAACAATTATTTTGCTTCGGTCTTCACAGTGGAAGACACAAAAACCATGCCAAAAATTCCTGGTCACGGGAATGTGGGAAGGAAGGACCTTGAGACAATTGCTATAACTCGAGAGGTAGTGCTGGACAGGCTAATGAGACTCAAGGTAGACAAGTCCCCTGGTCCTGATGAAATGCATCCCAGGGTATTAAAAGAGATGACGGAAGTTATAGCCGGTGCATTCGTTATAATCTACCAAAATTCTCTGGACTCTGGGGAGGTACCAGCGGATTGGAAAGCAGCTAATGTAACGCCTCTGTTTAAAAAAGGGGGCAGACAAAAGGCAGGTAACTAGGCCGGTTAGTTTAACATCTGTAGTGGGGAAAATGTTTGAAGCTATCATTAAGGAAGAAATAGCGGGACATCCAGATAGGAATAGTGCAATCAAGCAGACGCAACATGGATTCATGAAGGGGAAATCATGTTTAACTAATTTACTGGAATTCTTTGAGGATATAACGAGCATGGTGGATACAGGTGTATCGATGGATGTGGTGTATTTAGATTTCCAAAAGGCATTCGATAAGGTGCCACACAAAAGGTTACTGCAGAAGATAAAGGTATGCGGAGTCAGAGGAAATTTATTAGCATGGATCGAGAATTGGCTGGCTAACAGTAAGCAGAGTCTGGATAAATGGGTCCTTTTCGGGTTGGAAATCGGTGGTTAGTGGTGTGCCACAGGAATCGGTGCTGGGACCACAACTGTTTACAATATACATAGATGACCTGGAAGAGGGGACAGAGTGTAGTGTAACAGAATTTGTAGATGACACAAAGATTAGTAGGAAAGCGGGTTGTGTAGAGGACACAGAGAGGCTGTAAAGAGATTTAGATAGGTTAAGCGAATGGGCTAAGGTTTGGCAGATGGAATACAATGTCGGAAAATATGAGGTCATCCACCTTGGGGGGGGGGGGGGGGGGGGGTGGGGAAAACAGTAAAAGGGAATATTATTTGAATGGGGAGAAATTACAACATGCTGCGGTGCAGAGGGACCTGGGGGTCCTTGTGCATGAATCCCAAAAAGTTAGTTTGCAGGTGCAGCAGGTAATCAGGAAGGCGAATGGAATGTTGGCCTTCATTGTCAGAGGGATGGAGTACAAAAGCAGGGAGGTCCTGCTGCAACTGTACAGGGTATTGGTGAGGCCGCACCTGGAGTACTGCATGCAGTTTTGGTCACCTTACTTAAGGAAGGATATACTAGCCTTGGAGGGGGTACAGAGACGATTCACTAGGCTGATTCCGGAGATGAGGGAGTTACCTTATGATGATAGATTGAGTAAACTGGGTCTTTACTCGTTGGAGTTCAGAAGGATGAGGGGTGATCTTATAGAAACATTTAAAATAAAGGGATAGACAAGATAGAGGCAGAGAGGTTGTTTCCACTGGTCGGGGAGACTAGAACTAGGGGGCACAGCCTCAAAATACGGGGGAGCCAATTTAAAACCGAGTTGAGAAGGAATTTCTTCTCCCAGAGGGTTGTGAATCTGTGGAATTCTCTGCCCAAGGAAGCAGTTGAGGCTAGCTCATTGAATGTATTCAAACCAAAGATAGATTTTTAACCATTAAGGGTTATGGGGAGCGGGCGGGTAAGTGGAGCTGAGTCCACGGCCAGATCAGCCATGATCTTTTTGAATGGCGGAGCAGGCTCGAGGGGCTAGATGGCCTGCTTCTGTTCCTAATTCTTATGTTCTTGTGTCTGGGTCGAGCTGAGGAGCACCAAGGGGCAGAAAACATTGGTGAGAGTTGTCTATCGGCCTCCAAACAGTAGTGGTTATGTAGGGGACGGCATCAAATAGGAAATTAGAGGTGCATGCAGCATGGGTACTACAGTAATCGTAGATGACTTTAATCTACAGATAGACTGCCCAAACCAAATTAGTAATAATACAGGCAGATGAATTATTGTAGTGTGTACGAGATGGTTTTTTAGACCAGTATATTGAGGATGTACAGAGGGACCTGGGTGTCCTTGTACACCAGTCATTAAAAGCAAACATGCAGGCGCAGCAAGTAGTTAGGAAGGCAAATGGTATGTTGGCCTTCATTGCAAGAGGATTTGAGTACAGGAGCAAGGATGTCTTACTACAGTTATACAGGGCCTTGGTGAGACCGCACCTGGAGTATTGTGTGCAGTTTTGGTCTTACCTAAGAAAGGATATACTTGCCATAGAGGGAGTGCAGCGAAGGTTCACCAGACTGATTCCTGGGATGGCAGGACTGTCGTATGAGAAGAGATTGGGTCGACTAGGCCTGTGTTCTCTAGAGTTTAGAAGAATGAGAGGGGATCTCATTGAAACGTGTAAATTTCTGACTGGGTTGGATAGACTGGATACAGGGAGGATTTTTCCCCTGGTTGGGAAGTCTAGAACAAGGGATCACAGTCTCAGGATACGGGGTAGGAAATTTAGGACCGAGATCAGGAGACATTTTTTCAGTCAGAGGGTGATGAACCTGTGGAATTCTCTACCACAGAAGGCTGTGGAGGCCAAGTCACTGAATCTATTTAAGAGAGAGATAAATAGATTGCTAGAAACAAAAGGCATCAATGGGTATGGGGAAAAAGTGGGAATATGATGTTGAGATAGAGGATTAGCCATGATATTGAATGGTGGTGCAAACTCGAAGGATCGAATGGCCTACTACTGCTCCTATTTTCTATGAAACATAAAAAGTTAGTATGCAGGTACAGCAAGTAATCAGGAAGGCTAATGGAATGTTAGCCTTTATTGCAAGGGAGATAGAGTATAAAAACAGAAGTCCTGCTACAACTGTACAGAGTATTGGTGGAGCCATACCTGAAGTGCTGCATGCAGTTTTGGTCTCCATTTCAAGAAAGGATATACTTGCTTTGGAGGCTGTACAGAGAAGGTTCACTGGGTTGATTCCGGAGATGAGGGGGTTGGCTTATGAAGGTAGGTTGGGTCTATACTCATTGAAGTTCAGAAGAATGAGAGGTGATCTTATTGAAACAAGATAATGAGAGGGCTGGACAAAATGGATGCAGAGTGTGGGCCAGAAATTCCAGCTTCCTGGGTCCGTACTGTGTGTATGGATCTGGGAAGGCATCGCAAAAGCTGGTTTTCAGCACACAATGTGCATGCGCTGAAAAACGACTTTTCCGATCTGTCAAGCTGGAGCTTGACAGATCCTCCGCATCTCTGGAGTGAGAACATTTGCAAGGGCAAGATTGCGGTATTTATCCATATCTTGCCCAGCAAATGTCCTGAAAACTCTTGCGCCTGATAAAAGCAGGCACATAGCCTACCTTTACAGGCGTAAGAGTTTTAAAATACACACACATTTTAAAATGATATAAACACATTTTATTGTTTTAAAAACACTCCCCATTACGGTAAGTTTATTTTTAACCATCGTTTTAAATTTTTTTTAAATCTAAAAAATTTATTTTTTATAATACATAAATAATTTAAATTAATAAAGATGTGTGGTGATTTTTTTTTTTCTATTAGTTTTGTGTGTTAAGGGGTTCTCTTCATAATAATGAGAACTCCAACTTACGGAGTTCCCGTTACTATGAATGAGAACATACTTTACCTGGGTTGGCTGCCCAGAGCCATGTGACTGCAGGTGCTGCAGCATGCAGTCAGTGGAGGCCTCAGGACCAGGAACTCGCATGGACGCAGCAGCTTCAGGTAGGTGCGTATCTTAGATTTTTACCCTTGATTGCCTGCGCGAAGCTGCTGACCGGGATTTCTGGGCCTATATTTCCATGCATCGGGGGATATTTAAACTAGGGGGCATAGTCTCTGAGTAAGGGGCCGCCCATTTAAAACTGATGAGGAATTTCTTCTCGGAGGGTTGTAAATCTGGAATTCACTGCCCCAGAGAGCTGTGGAGGCTGGTTCATTGAATATATTTAAGGCGGAGATAGATAGATGTTTGAATAATAAAGAATTAAAGGGTTATGGAGAGTGAGCATGGGAGTGGAACTGAGTCCATGCTCAGATCAGCCATGATCTTATTAAATGGGGGAGCAGGTTCGAGGGGTCAAATGGCCTACTGCTCCTATTTCTTGTGTTCTTGTAGTTTGTGACTAACAGTATTTGTTGTCTGGATATTTATGTAATTGAGCAATGTTTAAAGGTTGTTGATAAGAGCGAAACTATCTGAACTAAGGATATTGGAAGGGATCAGCAAATTTTATGTTTTTCCTTTTTATTTTGGTTCCGATGTCCCATCCTTGACCACTAGTGATTAGAATTTAAGTTCAATCGTAGCGTGTCTTGGCTGTTGAGAATGACAATTTAAATAGGATATGTCTGTCTGGCTGGTGTTCAACTAAGAAGCAGCACTGGCCCATGAAGGAAGTAACAGTTAATACTGGGAGGAAGGAAGAGCGTTCAAAATTTGCTCATATCATGAGCAGGTTGGACTTACAACTTAGAATGGAGGTGTTCAACCTGTGCCCTGGTGCTACTGAGGGCTGGCAACCTGGCCCTTGAAGCTCGGGCAGCTCAGTCCCATTTGCCGTTATTATTTGCAGGCTTGTCTTGTTGGAATTTGAGATTTGGACAAAACTGCTGCCTCATTGGTGGTTGAATTCAAAATTACAACACCGAGATCTATTGGTATCCTCAGCTTGAAATGGATATAAACTTCACACATGGCCTAACCAGACTTTATGATGTGTATATATGTGATCCACGAGGACAAAAAAGTCTGGACACCCCTGATTTACATGATACTGAGCAAACAGCAAGCCTCTGCTCATGGCTTCAGTATAAAAAAAGACTTTGATTCATTCTTCATCATCATAGGCGATCCCTCGAAACGAGGATGACTTGCTTCCACGCCAAAAAAAGGACGAGTTCACAGGTGTTTCAATGAAGGACCCAAACTACATCCTGAAGAGTGGAAGAGGCCTGTGCGTGCATTTTTTTAACATTGGGTGGCCGTTGCACACCAGCCACCACACGGGCTTGACAGAGCTAGGTCTTGGTCCAGTGGCAAGGATTACCCAAGACAACTGGAGACCAGCTCTGCTGCATGGACCTAGAGTGCGCACACATCGCAGTGTGGGTTGGTCCGGACTTCCCGGGCCCCGATCACGTCCCTCCACAGTCCTTCGCCCCGATCTTGCTGTATCTGCCCACGCTCCAATCACCAACCTGGGTGTTGATGATGTCACTCTTACAGCCGTCGCCCTCCTGCACCAGCTCGCGCTGTACCTTGTGGTGGCATGTCTCCACGCTGCCCATGGCTGCCACTCCTTTTATGACCCCAACCTGCTGCTATAGTGTTTCCTTGCAGGTTGGGGCCTCCACACTGATAGCACCTTTCATGACCACTGGACATCTCCAAGCGCTTTACAACCAATGAAGTACTTTTGGAGTGCAGTCACTGTTGTAATGTAGGAAATGCGGTAGCCAATTTGCACACAAGCAAGCTCCCACAAACAATTTTTTTTTTTGTTATGTTGGACAAATATTGGCCACTCCACGTTTTAAAAAAAAAAAAATAAAAAAATGCATGCACAGGCATCTTCCACCCTTCAGGATAACTCCCTTGCTCTTCGAAACAGTGCCATGGGATCTTTTACATCCATTTGAGTGAGTAGACGGGGGCTTTGGTTTAACGTCTCATCCAAAAGACGGCAATTCCAACTGCATGGCACTGGAGTGCCGGCCTAGACTTTTTTGTGCTCAAGCCCCTGGAGTCGGACTTGAACCCACAACCTTGTGACTCAGGTGAGTGTGCTACCCACTGAGCCACAGCTGACACTAGTATACATCATCAATTCATTGTGTATAAATCACACAAGTGTTTGAACTTGTGCCCTGTCAAGTCATGGTATCATGATTCAAGGACACTTTTCTCAGAAGTCATAATATACAGCGACGAAGAGGGGAAAAAAAAAATTATACGACCGAACCACTAAACATTTAGTACTGCTAGAACTCTCTGCAAGCTCATCTTTTTCTCCTTGCCTCCTGTATCTATTGAAAAGATTTTTTAACCCTCTCACCTGCTCTTCAGTATCACTTTCTTCCATTTCCAGTTCTTTCATTGCTGAGGCAATCATAGCTGTAAAAGCATCTTCCTCCTGGTGATCCTTATTAAGAACCTTGGTCACCATAGAGCTTGTTTGATCAGAGGTGAGGTCTGATGCTTTTCCGGACTCTCGCGCTTCTGATAGCTCTGGATCTGTACCTGATTCGAACAGTGTCTTCTCTCTAACCTGAAAATCAAACTAACCATTACAAAGTGAACACAGCAGTTAAGATGAAGAAGTCAACTGTCAGGCACTTAAACATTCACAACAAAAGGGAAAATCACATTTAAGCTTCAATAAGATAGAGGAGTTCTGAAGTAAAGGTAGTAATCGTGACTTCAGCACACACATGAGGAATTTTTATTATAATTCATTCACGGAATGTGAGCATTGCTGGCAAGGCCAGCATTTATTGCTCATCCCTAATTGCTCTTGAATGGCTTGCTACGCCATTTCAGAAAGCAGTTAAGAGTTAACCACATTGCTGTTGGTCTGGAGTCACATCTAGTTGTGACCGGATAAGGACGGCAGACTTTCTTCCCTGAAGGACATTAGTGAACCAGATGGGTTTTTACAACAATCCGATAGTTACATGGTCACCATTACTGATACTGGTTTATTCCAGATTTATTTAATTGCATTTTAATTCCCCACCTGCCATGGTGGGATTTGAACTCTTGTCCTCGGATTATGAGTCCAGGCCTCTGGAACTAGTCGTGCAACATTACTACTATACTACCGTTCCCTCTAACCAAAAGGAATGATAAGGACCTCTTAGCCCTGAGGTCAGTTGCAGCACTCCAAACTGCTGTTCTGAATGAGAGCAGCTAACTCATCTCGGATGGAGAATCGATCCTGGTACTTTATAGTTTGTGTGTCTTGATTTTGAGGGTGTCCAAAGAGTTGAATTCCAAACTGATAGTGCTTTGAAGTACAAAAGTGACGCTGTGCCTGTGTGAGGTCATCTATGCAATCATTTTTATTTTCTTAGAAGCCAGGCCTCTGAAAACTCAACTCTTCTCCATACTTTGTGTGTCAATAGGTCGACTGACCTGGTCTCAGGTGTTGAGCTCTCAGCTTGCTCTTTAGCTTCCTTTTCTTCTATTACTAATTCACACAAGGCTAAGGAAATCACCAACAAAGTCTGTAGCTGGGACAACTACTTGAGAACTGATTCGATGGACTGCAGAACCAAACATCTTTCTGGCAGTTTTAGCTTTTGATCACTGTCCACCTGGCTCTCTTCTGACCATGTTACCTTGGCATAAGTCTCATGTTATGAATGTACAGTATAAGGTTTGCTGCTTTTTTTCCTAAAATGCTTTAGTTCCCAACTCGCTGAGCTTGCTTCATTTCCTAAAGATTAACGGGTAACAGCTTACAGCACATGTTCAATGGAAGCAGATATCCGAAGTAAGTAATAGAAATGCAAATGCAGAAATCAGTCACGCAATAATGCAGATGCACATTGGATTCCAGGTCATCTATGTACAATATACATAGATGACCTGGAAGAGGGGACAGAGTGTAGTGTAACAAAATTTGCAGATGACACAAAGATTAGTGGGAAAGCGGGTTGTGTAGAGGACACAGAGAGGCTGCAAAGAGATTTAGATAGGTTAAGCGAATGGGCTAAGGTTTGGCAGATGGAATACAATGTCGGAAAGTGTGAGGTCATCCACCTTGGGGGGAAAAAAAAACAGTAAAAGGGAATATTATTTGAATGGGGAGAAATTACAACATGCTGCGGTGCAGAGGGATCTGGGGATCCTTGTGCATGAATCCCAAAAAGTTAGTTTGCAGGTGCAGCAGGTAATCAGGAAGGCGAATGGAATGTTCGCCTTCATTGCGAGAGGGATGGAGTACAAAAGCAGGGAGGTCCTGCTGCAACTGTATAGGGTATTAGTGAGACCGCACCTGGAGTATTGTGTGCAGTTTTGGTCACCTCACTTAAGGAAGGATATACTAGCTTTGGAGGGTGTACAGAGACGATTCACTAGGCTGATTCTGGAAATGAGGGGGTTACCTTATGATGATAGATTGAGTAGACTGGGTCTTTACTCGTTGGAGTTCAGAAGGATGAGGGGTGATCTTATAGAAACATTTAAGATAATGAAAGGGATAGACAAGATAGAGGCAGAGAGGTTGTTTCCACTGGTCGGGGAGACTAGAACTAGGGGGCACAGCCTCAAAATACGGGGGAGCCAATTTAAAACCGAGTTGAGAAGGAATTTCTTCTCCCAGAGGGTTGTGAATCTGTGGAATTTTCTGCCCAAGGAAGCAGTTGAGGCTAGCTCATTGAATGTATTCAAATCACAGATAGATAGATTTTTAACCATTAAGGGAATTAAAGGTTACGGGGAGCGGGCGGGTAAGTGGAGCTGAGTCCACGGCCAGATCAGCCATGATCTTGTTGAATGGCGGAGCAGGCTCGAGGGGTTAGATGGCCTACTCTTGTTCCTAATTCTTATGTTCTTATAAGAAATAGGTGCAAGAGTAGGCTATAAGGCCCTCGAGCTTGCTCCACCATTCAATTCGATCGTGGCTGATCTTCTACACCAACCTAACTTTCCCACCCTATCCTCATATCTCTGGATTGCCTTAGTTCCCAAAAATCTATCAATCTCAGTCTTGAATATACTCATTGACTGAGGATCCACAGCCCTCTGGGTTAGAAAATTCCTAGGATTCACAACCCTTTGAGTGAAGAAATTTCTCCTCATCTCAGTTCTAAATGCAATCTGAACAGTATGACAAACTCAATGATGAGTTTAAGCAGATATGAAGGAGTGAGTTGAAACTTCTAAGAAAAAATTATACATTGCACTGAAGACAGAAATAAAGGTAGAAGATCAGTTTATTACAAAATCCTGAAATGCATCAAGATACTGTTGCTTGGGAATTCCTGTTGCCAATGTTTCCGTACAGATGCTCAATACACTTCTATCTCATTCCTTCCTCTCTTATTTTAACTAAGATGATAACCCACTTCATTTCAGGGGAAAATATACCCATGATTGAGTCACAAAATATCTAAAGGAGTCCTCTGCAAACTCACATCTTTTCCATAGAATGTCCATTTTCAGTTCAGGAGTACTGTGGCATTATAAGATCACTTTATTCTAGCTGCACGAGCTGAGTCGTCGAGGAGGCAGTGCGGGAGTCCGGGGAGGCCAGCTGGTGCAGGGAGAGAAGGCAAAAAAAATCGAAGGGTGACATCACAGCCAAGGGGTCAAGTGATTGGCTGGCGATTGGTGAGTAGTTTTTCTTCTCTCTCTTTTCCTTTGTCAGTAGGTAACCTTTGGCATTGTTGACAAATTAAGTTAATTTAAGGGTTAAGTCATGGCAGGAGAGCCCAGATCCGTGTCATGCTCCTCCTGTGCTATGTGAGAACTCAGGGATGCTTCCAGTGTCCCTGACGACTACATGTGCAGGAAGTGTATCCTGCTGCAACACCTGACAAGACTGCATTACGGCACTGGAGCTGCGCATGGATTCACTCGAGCATCCACATTGCTGAGGGTATCGTGAATAGCACGTTTACTGAGTTGGTCACACCGCAGCTAAAGGTTACTCAGGTAGGTAGGGAATGGGTGACCATCAGGAAGAGCAGTGGAAGGAAGGTAGTGCAGGGGTCCCCGGCGGTCATCCCCCTCCAAAACAGATACACCGCCTTGGGTGCTGTTGGGGTGAATCACCAGGGGAGGGCAGCAGCAGCCAAGTTCATGGCACCGTGGGTGGCTCTGCTGCACAGGAGGGCAGGAAAAAGAGTGGGAGAGCTATAGTGGTAGGGGATTCTATTGTAAAGGAAATAGATAGACGTTTCAGTGGCTGCAATCGAGACTCCAGGGTGATATGTTGCCTCCCTGGTGTAAGGGTCAAGGATGTCTCGGAGCGGCTGCAGGACATTTTGGAGGGGGAGGGTGAACAGCCAGTTGTCGTGGTGCATATAGGTACCAAAGATATAGGTAAAAAAACGGGATGAGGACCTACAAGCTGAATTTAGGGAGCCAAGAGTTAAATTAAAAAGTAGGACTTCAAAGGTAGTAATCTCAGGATTACAACCAGTGCCACGTGCTAGTCAGAGTAGGAATTGCAGGATAGCTAAGATGAATACGTGGCTTGAGGAATGGTGCAAGAGGGAGGAATTCAAATTCCTGGGATATTGGAGCCGGTTCTAGGGGAGGTGGGACCAGTACAAACTGGATGGTCTACACCTGGGCAGGACCGGAACCAATGTCCTAGGGGGAGTGTTTGCTAGTGCTGTTGGGGAGGGGTTAAATTAATATGGCAGGGGGATGGGAACCTTTGCAGGGAGACGGAGGGAAATAGAATGGAAAGATAGAAAGAAGAAAAGTAAAAGTGGAGGGCAGAGAAACCCAAGGCAAAAATCAAAAAGGGCCACATTAGAGCAAAATTCTAAAGGGGCAAAGTGTGTTTAAAAAGACCAGCCTGAAGGCTCTGTGCCTCAATGCGAGGAGTATTCATAATACGGTGGATGAATTAACTGCGCAGGCAGCTATTAACAAATGATATAATTGGCATTACGGAGACATGGTTCCAGGATGACCAAGGCTGGGAACTCAACTTCCAGGGATATTCAACATTCAGGAAGGATAGACAGAAAGGAAAAGGAGGTGGGGTAGCGTTGCTGGTTAAAGAGGAAATTAACACAATAGCAAAGGACATTAGCTTGGATGATGTGGAATCTGTACGGGTAGAGCTGCGGAATACCAAAGGGCACAAAGCGCTAGTGGGAGTTGTGTACAGACCACCAAACAGTAGTAGTGAGGTTGGGGACAGCATCAAACAAGAAATTAGGGATGCATGCAATAAGGGTACAGAAGTTATCATGGACAACTTTAATCTACATATAGATTGGGCTAACCAAACTGGTAGCAATACGGTGGAGGAGGATTTCCTGGAGTGTATTAGAGATGGTTTTCTGGACCAATATGTCAAGGAACCAATTAGAGGGCTGGCCATCCTAGATTGGGTGATGTGTAATGAGAAGGGACTAATTAGCAATCTTGTTGTGCGAGGCCCCTTGGGAAAGAGTGACCATCATATGGTAGAATTCTTTATTAAGATGGAGAGTGACGCAGTTAATTCAGAGACTAGGGTCCTGAACTTAGGAAAAGGTAACTTCGATGGTATGAGATGTGAACTGGCTAGAATAGACTGGCGAATGATGCTTAAAGGGTTGATGGTGGATAGGCAATGGCAAACATTTAAAGATCACATGGATGAACTTCAACAATTGTACATCCCGGTCTGGAGTAAAAATAAAACTGGGAAGGTGGCTCAACCGTGGCCAACAGGGGAAATTAAGGATAGTGTTAACTCCAAGGAAGAGGCATATAAATTGGCCAGAAAAAGCAGCAAAGCTGAGGACTGGGAGAAATTTAGAAATTTAGAGGAGGACAAAGGGTTTAATTAGGAGAGAGGAAATAGAGTATGAGAGGAAGCTTGCTGGGAACATAAAAACTGACTGCAAAAGCTTCTATAGAAATGTGAGGAGAAAAAGATTAGTGAAGACAAATGTAGGTCCCTTGCAGTGAGAATCAGCTGAATTTATAATGGGGAACAAAGAAATAGCAGACCAATTGAACAAATACTTTGGTTCTGTGTTCATGAAGGAAGACACAAATAACCTTTCGGAAATACTAGGGGACCAAGGGTCTAGCGAGAAGGAGGAACTGAAGGAAATCCTTATTAGTCAGGAAATTGTGTTAGGGAATTTGATGGGATTGAAGGCCGATAAATCCCTGGAGCTTGATAGTCTGCATCCCAGAGTACTTAAGGAAGTGGCCGTAGAAATAATGGATGCATTGGTGATCATTTTCCAACAGTCTATCGACTCTGGAGCAGTTCCTAAGGACTGGAGGGTAGCTAATGTAACACCACTTTTTAAAAAAGGAGGGAGAGAGAAAACAGGTAATTATAGACCGGTTAGCCTGACATCAGTAGTGGGGAAAATGTTGGAATCAATTATTAAGGATGAAATAGCAGCGCATTTGCAGAGCAGTGACAGGATTGGTCCAAGTCAGCATGGATTTATGAAAGGGAAATCATGCTTGACAAATCTTCTGGAATTTTTTGAGAATGTAACTAGTAGAGTGGACAAGGGAGAACCAGTGGATGTGGTGTATTTGGACTTTCAAAAGGCCTTTGACAAGGTCCCACATAAGAGATTGGTGTGCAAAATCAAAGCAAATGGTATTGGGGGTAATGTACTGGCGTGGATAGAGAATTGGTTGGCAGACAGGAAGCAGAGAGTCGGGATAAATGAGTCCTTTTCTGAATGGGAGGCAGTGATTAGTGGAGTGCCGCAGGGATCAGTGTTGGGACCCCAGCTCTTTACAATATATATTAATGATTTGGATGAAGGAATTGAGTGTAATATCTCCAAGTTTGCAGATGACTCTAAACTGGATGGCAGTGTGAGCTGTGAGGAAGATGCTAAGAGGCTGCAGGGTGATTTGGACAGGTTAGGTGAGGGCAAATGCATGGCAGATGCAGTTAAATGTGGATAAATGTGTGGTTATCCACTTTGGTGGCAAAAACACGAAGGCAGAATATTATCTGTGGCGGCAGATTAGGAAAAGGGGAGGTGCAACGAGACCTGGGTGTCATGGTTCATCAGTCATTGGAAGTTGGCATGCAGGTGCAGCAGGCGGTGAAGAAGGCCAATGGCATGTTGGCCTTCATAGCTAGGGGATTTGAGTATAGGAGCAGGGAGGTCTTACTGCAATTGTACAGGGCCTTGGTGAGGCCTCACCTGGAATATTGTGTTCAGTTTTGGTCTTCTAATCTGAGGAAGGTCGTTCTTGCTATAGAGGGAGTGCAGCGAAGGTTCATCAGACTGATTCCAGGGATGGCTGGACTGACGTATGAGGAGAGACTGGATCAACTGGGCCTTTATACACTGGCGTTTAGAAGGATGAGAGGGGATCTCATAGAAACGTATAAGATTCTGATGGGACGGGACAGATTAGATGCGGGAAGAATGTTCCCGATGTTGGGGAAGTCCAGAACCAGGGGTCACAGTCTTAGGATAAGGGGTAGGCCATTTAGGACTGAGATGAGGAGAAACTTCTTCATGCAGAGAGTTGTTAACCTGTGGATTCCCTGCTGCTGAGAGTTGTTGATGCCAGTTCATTGGATATATTCAAGAGGGCGTTAGATATGGTCCTTACGGCTAAAGGAATCAACGGATATGGAGAGAAAGCAGGAAAAGGGTACTGAGGTGAATGATCAGGCATGATCTTATTGAATGGTGGTGCAGGCTCGAAGGGCCGAATGGCCTACTCCTGCACCTATTTTCTATGTTTCTAAACTAGAAGGAATACAACCTCAAGGGGGGAGGGTGGGTGCCGACCCCAGGATCGTTGGGAAAAACTGGCCAGTGGGTTGGAATGAAAACCAGGGGAGTCTCTGCTATATGGACCAGAAGAGTCCTGGGTATAAATGCTAGCAGGAAAGGAGAAAAATAAAACTGACGCTTAAGGTGCCGAGGAACCAGATTGGGGAGGCAATCAGTATTGTTAGTCTGGCCAGATGTTAGAGGAGTCCAAGGGCTTGGAAACAGTACATGGAATCTGGTCGAGGGGTATACGTACCCAGACGAGAAATGACATGCAAGGATAAGTTGCTGAAAAAATATTGGATAAGCTGTGTTGAAAAGTTGGTGTGAATGTCTGTCCTTAAATGAAAGTGTTTGTGTGAAAGTTTTCTTGACTGGAATATTTGAGGTGGGAGTTAATGAATTTTTCATTTGTCTGAAAGCCGGTCTTTTAAAAGAGAAATTATTGTCTAGGTGTCTGGTTCAGCTCCTTCACTTTTCGGACATGGAATGTGTTGTGTATCTGTAAAGTATGCACCCCCATGTTCCGCCACCAGGGAGTGCATCCCCTGAAGTCCCAAGGGATGCCAGCATCCCTTGGGAGCACTGTATATAAGCCGGCCCCTAAGGCCTGTTCCTCACTCTGGAGTGTCTTAATAAAGACTGAGGTCACTGTTACTTTAACCTCCCTGTGTGCAGCCTCATCTGCGTTAGGAACACAACAGAATGTAGAAAGGATGGGTTTGTTTAACAAAAGATAAACCTTCAACCTTGGAAGTTACTGTTGCTAAAAGAAAAACAAATTGAACGTTTTAATTGGAGTACAAAAAAATGGCGATTGTCGTATGTAGTTTAAATTAACAATTGTTTTAATTGGATTATTGAGGGTAATTAACCAATGAAAACCAGACTTTCATTGTGGCCACAGTGAAGTTCCGGTTTTGTTTCAAAGTGTGAATATTGGAAAAGAGATAAAAGACACTATGTTGATAAAAGTTGCCATTTGGTTGTTTGGAAAATTACGGGAAAGTTTCTACTTCAGTAAAGGAAATTTATATTTTGGCTTTGAAAATCTTTTTAAAATGGATGTTTACGAAAGGTTTTTAAAAGAAAATAATTAGGCGAAGTCACGTAATGACGTCGTGCCTGTTTACAAACCTGCAAAGGAGTTAATTCTTTCCACTGACAGCTGTTTTATTTAGTTCACCAAACAACTTTAGCATCGCTGCTTGAAATTTTAAAAAATACAGGACATTATTAGTTTGGGTTTCTTAATTGGAAGTGAATGTTTTCCCATGTAACGGTTATAAAGAATATGGAAAGAGTGAAGTAACATATCCAGGATACACCATAACATGAGGGAAAAGACAAATGTCAAAGGACAGAAATGAGGCTATTAGATCAATACCAAAGCCAGGGACTGTGGAAGGGGTCAGGCAGGTACTAGGGCTATTCAACTACTGCCGAAATTTTATCCCCGAATATACCGAGATGGCCCAACAGGACCTGGTCAAATGGGGGAAAACCCTCCCAAGAGCCAGTGGACTGAGGCCCTAATCAGAAAATGGTGTTTGTAAAGTTAAAACAAGCTCTCAAGTGCTCCAGCCCGGGATTACCCGACCACAATAGGCCCTTCCACATCTATACATACGTACCACAGTAAAGATCATTATAACACAGTGGTGACCAAATTACATACCCAGCATACCTTAGTAGAATTGCTTAACGCAGGAAGGTTAAAACTGTAGCTGACACGTGACGGGCTAGGTGGGAAGCAATAAAAGACAATTGTAACAACCTGCAGGGTGGATCATTACAGTGAGAGGAGCATCAGTATAGCCCAACAGGAGAAGACGAGGGAAGTAGACAGGCTAGTGAAACCCCGCTTGAGGAGGCAGACATAGATCTATACATAGATATCAACGGGACACTACGGATGGGATGGGCAGTGGTAGATAGTAGCGGACAGGTTAGAAGGAAGGATGGCTAGAAGGAGACCTATCTGCTCAAGTGGCATCGAGGTTTTGGGGATGGCAAAGGGAAAAAGGAGTAAACATCTATACAGATGGTCAGTATGCTTTTGGAGTAGTGCATAATTATATGATAGCCTGGAGTAGACAGGGATACATGACCTCAGGAGGAGGGCCAATATAAACACAAGAATATTGTTTAAAAAAAAAAAAATAAGTCAAAGAGCACCTAAAAATTATTGCAACACCAACAGGGAAAATGCATGGGCAGACGAGGCAGTCAAGCGGGTGGTGGAGACAGGAACACTGGCCAGGAAAGCCCAGGTCGGAGCATGTACAACCGGGCCTGAGTAAGTACAGGCAGAAGTCACTCCACAGGAAAAAAGAGGGGTGGAAGCAGAGAGAAGCCCAACAAGGGACCGACGGGGTATGGAGGAAAGACGGGAATGTGGTGGCCCCGGAATGCATCCAGGGGAGCCTACTAAATTTATACCATGGGTATGTCCATACAGGTAGAACCAACATGCTAAGCTCGATGTCCAGATGCTGGTGGTGGAAGGAAAAGGGTAGAGATAGAGAACCACTCTAATAGGTGCATGACATGTGCAAAATACAACCTAGGGGGGGAAAGTAAAGGTCAGAATGAGACATCGGCCCCGACCGAAAGGACCCTGGGAAAATTTAGCTAGATACTGCCCAGTTTGCAAAGTGGGTAGAAGCTTTCGCCACTAGAAATTGTTCATCAGAAACTGTGGCTGGGATCCTAGCAGAGGAAATAATACCTGATGGGGAATGCCACTGCAGCTGGACTCAGATCAAGGTACATACTTCACAGGGAAGATAATGAAACAGGCCTGTGCTTTACTAGGGATCAGGCAAAAATTCCATATCCCATACCATCCGGAATCTTCCGTATTGGTGGAATGAATGAATTGGACCTTAAAAGCGGCCCTAGCCAAGGCAATGAGACTGCCAGAAGTCTTGGTTACAGGAAGCGAGGACGTAGGACCATATAAAGACATATAAGGAGATTTGAGATGGAACTCTGTAAGCAGTTACATGATTTAAAAGCATAGGCTAGGGACCAATAAGTAATCAAGGACTTAGAGAACGACACTAAACAACAGAAGGTCCAAATACTCCAAATAGGTAAGTGACACGTGCGCCTGCATAGTTTTAAGAGGTATCGGCAAGTGGAAACACTGGACCCAGTTGAAAAGGTATGGTCACTAATTAACCGGTGCCAACCGGGAAATTATTTTTTTGCAGGATTCTGGTGCTCGTGTGAATAACATGGGGTAACTCATCCTCAGGTCAAGGACAACAGGCTGAGGGACAGCAAAGCCTGTATTACAGGGACTTGGGCGACATTAGTTGTGATAAAGAATCAGGAACGCTGACGGTGATGGTTGGAGCAACAGTGGATTTAAATTGCAGCGTTGGACTAATGGGCATAAGACAACATTGCGGGACTAGTAATTTGGGTGAATGAGATTGCGTATGTTTTGCAATCGGTGGGGTGTGGTGGGGGGAACAAAGATACTGCACCCGGGGGTGCAGATAAGGTGCATACCAAATTTCATTCAGAGTGGAAGTTATGCTCGCCCTCCCAATGTGCAGACACCTATGAATGGTATTGGAGGGTATTCCCTGAGACACACCCCCAATGCCACCGTGTCCAACTATGAAGGCTGGGGCAAAAGGGGGATTGGTAATAAGGCAGACCAAGGATAAGATGCACTTTGGGGTATGTCACCGAATAATTATGGTATTCCTAAATTTAACAGACTTAACCATCCCCAAACGCTAGAAGCCTATGTAAAAAGCTGACCGTGTGAACACTTGAAGGCCCCGAATCAAAAACCATGAGGTTTAAAGTGGAAAGAGAGTCGGGTAAAAACTGGGACCGGGGAAAAAGAGGGACAGTAGAAATGATAGGCGTGGGGTACGCAGTGGGAGTGGCGACAGTAATCACTATAGACTTGCACACGATAGATGATCGGGTCGACGTCCTAATCTTATAGGGATTGTTGGATAGGGATGAGGATAATGAAATGGTACAGGCACAACTGGGTAGTGGCGCAGAGAGGGAATTGTTACAAGTAGCCCACATGTTGCGCGACTACGCCAGAATTATTTTGAGCGGAAAGAAACTTGAGCAGAACCATACAGACAGAAATATTATGTGCAGGGTATGGAGCATGGTTACTCAATGTTATACAACATAACCAAGAGCAACTTCAAAATGGAAAGGTGCCGGATTGGATAACACTTGATGTATTTACCAATTGGACCTAGGACAAAAACATGATTCATGACTCATGCCTGTGAGGTGCGGAGAAACAGTCATGCTTGGGTCCCAAAGATCAGATGTGTAACCGGACATTTAAATATAATAGGTTTTGTACAGTATGATGTGACAAAGGGAGATCTCCTATACCAACAAACAATATCGGGGAAATAAGAAATCAAACTTGCGTGTGTTACCATGACCTATCCAGATATGTAATTAAAGAGAACAACAGTACTAAGTGTCTCAGCATAGATGATTGTTATAAAAATAACCGAGTTGTTTTATGTCAAGATCCACTACGAATGATCAAAGATGACTGTGGATATAACCAAATTGATGGGTGAACCTTGAGTATTACCCCCCCAGCAGTGGACTAAGAAACTATCGCTGTTCCACGAGGAAATGGGGAATAGTGTGTGAGCACCACGGCGACTGAGATGACGGTCATAAATAAGGGAGGAGATATCTCATGCACCATCATGACTACTGACATCTGCTTTACCCCACTTGACGAGACCCATGGATATGTTATAAACCCTGAACTGAAAGGGGAAACTATCAATGGGACAATGATAGACACTATTCAAGAAGGCCATCGAGCCGCAAGGAAAACAGATATATGAACTGAATGAGAAACAAACTCGACTGGAGCAGGATATTCGGAGGCAAAGACTGACACATATACTCCTGATGGAAAACATTGTGGAATGCTGCACTCAATGTGCAAGTGCATCCGTGGATATGGATAGTGGCACATTTACTGGTTGTAGTGCAAGGCATAATATTGGTCACCTTGCTATTGTTAGCCTGTAAAAAATGTAACTGATGTAAGAGGCAGGCCATAGCCTGAGCTATGGTTAAAACATTGAATAAAGGGAATATAGACAGAACGGCAGAAAGGACTTGCCTTGTATAACATTGATGGGAAAGCCAACAGGTGGGTCCTGCATTTCAGGAAGTAGTGCTACCCAAGCGAAAGGACAACCAGGCAGGCTCAACTTTGAGGAATTAATTGAGAAATGGCCTATCTTGGGAATATTGCCAAGGGCTATTAGGGGGGATTGTAAGGGGATAAAATCCGGTCACTAAAGTGGAAGTAGACAGATGGTCACTAAAGTGGATAATGAAGGTAATGAATTGATCTGACACATGGTCCCGATTGAAGGACTTATCAGTATTAGGAGGTTCTGAGGAATTAGGAGTTCCCCTACCTTACGGGAGGGATTGTAATCGTAAATTGACCGATTGTATAAAAAACTCGCTTATGTATGTAAAGCACTCTTATTCACTTGTTTACATTGGGTTTTAAGAAGGGGAAGCAGCAAAGCTTGCTGATTAATGAACCATCTGTTGTGTTAACCTTAGTACAGACTGATTCAGTACTGAATAACACATCCACCAAGGACAGGAGGGAGTCAACAGCCTATTTGAAGGGATGTTTGGGAACAAGATAGAAAACCCTGGGAAACAAGGTTAATTCACACGTCGTGAGGAACTGAGGCAAAGTTGACACCATTGAACAACACCGTCCGGAAGGGTGAAATGTGATGGGAGATGGACAGGTCGGGGGAACCACTCTGAGCCAGTCTGATGTAACTTCACTGATAGCAGTAGGCCAATCGGTGGTTTTGTAGGAGGGTCGCACACCTCAGAAACTGTATAACTGTAGATGTAAGCCTTTGGTCTTAGAATGTTCATCCGTGAACTCTTCCCCTGCATGCTTGAATAAAAATCGGTTGAACAGAGGTTTTAGTCTGAGTGACTCCATGGTCGCTATACAATACGGGCGGGTGTCGATTCCTTATATCAGGGAGTCCACCTTGAAGAAGATAAGTATTTTTACCTCAACACTGCCAGATATATCTGTCTATATATAGGCAGGACGATTTTAAGTAAAGCAGATGCAGCTTTTGGGAGGATGATGCTAATTTTGGCAGTTCTAGTTTACGCATGTGTTGGTCTTTGAGGGCAAGAAGCCACTGCACAGCTAGATTTAACGATAAGCAGTGGACCTAGGAAGGGGGAGGGGTCATAAATAGTGAGTTAAAGAAGCATTCAAAATAAAATGTCATAAATACAGACTCATGAAGCTGTGGTGAAATTAGATATAGTCATCCATGGGTTAAATGCAAATGATGGGGCACAATTTCAAGTCATGGGCCAAAAGGAATTCCGAAAGGACTAAATAAGGCAAAAAAGAGGGACGTAACTCTGTTAACCAGGAGTCATGATAATGATCAGGCAGCGTAAATATTATGTGCTGCTTCAGTCAATTACAATAGTACACATCCAACCCCTGTTAACCCGTTTCCGGGTATGACCGGATGTCCACGCCTTTCAAGCTGCGACTCTAATTATCGTTTTGATATCAAAATTGCTTGATGATCTGAGGTAGTTGATTAGAGACATCCTGAATCAAACAAACTTTCACAAAAAGAGGAAAACCTCTGAAATCACACCCAGGGTACAAATAAACTCTATTGTGCTGTGTATGTACAAAATCACTGCACATCTATCCCGACCCTCCAACCTTTAATACACATCACTGACCCCTTTCCGCCAGTCGCTCTCTTCACAGCTGACTTTATCGGGTGTGGCCCCAGTTTTGGGCTGTTCTGTAAGTACTGGATCACCCACGACTGGTGTGGAGATTTCTGTAGTTACATCAAGCTGTATGACACTCGCTGACTTTGAAATGTGTTCCCCAAGAGGTTTGTCTCTTTCCGAGACCAAGCTTCTGAAATTGTATCCTGCTGGAGATGTCTGTATTTATAAGCAGAAAGGTTTCAGCAATGATCAGGTAGAAGCAGCTTTTGGGAGCTCTTTATACTAATTGGGACCGGGGCTGTTCTAGTTTTACTTATAATTACAGAGAATGCAAGGCAGTGAAATGGGCCATTCGACCCAACTGATCCGTGCCAGTATTTATACTGCATGCGAGCATTCTCCACCCCTCTTCATCTAGCTTTATCAGCATAACCTTCTATTCCTTTCACCCTCGTGTGTTTATCCAGCTTCCTCTTAAATGCTTCTATGCTATTGGCCTCAAGTACAATATGTGATAGCGAGTTCCATATTCTAACTACTCTCTGGGTAAAGAAGTTTATCCTGAATTCCCTATTTAATTTATTTGCGAAAATGTTATATTTACAGACCCTATTTCTGGTCTCCCCACAATTGAAAGGATCTTCTCTGTCTACTTTTCAAACCCTTTCAGAATTTTAAAGACCTCTATCAGGTCACAGTATTTTTTCTAGCAAAAAAAGCCCCAGCATGTTCAATCTTTCCTGATAGTTATGACTCTGTCTGGTATCTTTCTTGTAAATTTTCTTTGCACCTTCTCCAGTCCTTCTATATCCTTTTTATAATATGGAAACCATAACTGTATACAGTGTTCTAAGTGTGGTTTAACCCAGCTTCTATACGAGTTAACATAACTACTCTACTTTTCAATTCTTTCCCTCTAGGAATGAACCCCAGTGCCTTGTCTGCTTTTCTAATGGCCTTATTAGCTTTTGTTGCTACTTTTAGTGATCAGTGTATCTGTACCCCAAAATCCCTTTGCTCCTTTACCCCATTTAGTCTTACTTTCCAAGGAGTATGTGACCTCCTTATTCTTCCTACCCTACTTCATTGTTGACTCTTGAGTATAGGCCTTCAATGCAAGAAGCCACAGTACAGCTAGATTTAACCATCTAAGCATAAGCATTGGACCAAAGTAAAGATGTGGGAAAGGGGTATGTACAGTGAGTTAAAGAAGCATTACAAATAATGTTATTAATATAGTTGCATGCAGCATTGGAGAAATTAGATACCACAGGCATCCATGGGTTAGATGCAAACGATGGGCCACAATCTCAGTTCAAGGGCCAGAAGGAATTCCAAAAGGGCTGAATAGGACCAAATGGAGAGACGTAACTCTGTTAACAAGGAGTCATGATAATGATCAGGTAGCACAAATATTATGTGTTGCCTGAATCAATTACAACAGTGCACACCCCACACCCTGCAAGCCTACATCTGGGCTTCATTGGATGTCCAGGCCTTCCAATCTGCCGTCTTTAACTACTATTGCTGATACCAACATTGCTTGATGACCCGAGGCAGATGATTGAGACATCCTGAATAAATCAACCTTTATCAAAAGAGAAAATCTCTGAAATTACACCCAGGGTACAAATAAACTCCATTGCGCTGTGTATGTACAAAATCTTCCCCAACATCGGAAACATTCTTCCAGTCTTTTTTCATATGTCAGTCCTGCCATCCCGGGAATCGGTCTGGTGAACCTTCGCTGCACTCCCTCAATAACAAGAATGTCCTTCCTCAGATTAGGAGACCAAAACTGTACACAATATTCAAGGTGTGGCCTCACCAAAGCCCTGTACAACTGCAGTAAGACCTCCCTGCAATACTCAAATCCTCTCGCTATGAAGGCCAACATGCCATTTGCCTTCTTCATCGCCTGCTGTACCTGCATGCCAACTTTCAATGACGGATATACCATGACACCCAGGTCTCATTGCACCTCCCCTTTTCCTAATCTGTCACCATTCAGATAATATTCTGCCTTCCTGTTTTTGCCACCAAAGTGGCTAACCTCACATTTATCTACATTATACTGCATTTGCCATGCATTTGCCTAACCTGTCCAAGTCACCCTGCAGCCTCTTAGCATCCTCCTCACAGCTCACACTGCCACCCAGCTTAGTGTCATCTGCAAACTTGGAGATATTACATTCAATTCCTTTGTCTAAATCATTAATGTATATTGTAAATAGCTGGGGTCCCACCACTGAATCTTGCGGTACTGCCTGCCATTCTGAAAGGGACCCGTTTATTCCTACTCTTTGCTTCCTGTCTGCCAACCAGTTCTCTATCCACATTAATACATTACCCCCAATACCATGTGCTTTAATTGTGCACACTAATCTCTTGTGTGGGACTTTGTCAAAAGTCTTTTGAAAGTCCAAATACACCACATCCACTGGTTCACCCTTGTCCATTCTACTAGTTAAATCCTCAAAAAATTCTGGAAGATTTGTCAAGCATAATTTCCCTTTCAGAAATCCATGCTGACTTGTACCGATCCTGTCACTGCTTTCCAAATGCGCTGTTATTACATCTTTAATAATTGATTCCAACATTTTCCCCACTACCGATGTCCGGTGAACCAGTCTATAATTCCCTGTTTTCTCCCTTTTTTAAAAAGTAAGGTTACATTAGCTACCCGCCCAATCCATAGGAACTGATCCAAAGTCTATAGAATGTTGGAAAATGACCACCAATGCATCCACTATATCTAGGGTCTTAAGTACTCTGGGATGCAGACTATCAGGCCCTGAGGATTTATCGGCCGTCAATCCCATCAATTTCCCTAACACAATTTCCTAACTAATAAGGATTTCCTTCAGTTCCTCCTTCTCGCTAGACCCTTGGTTCCCTCATATTTCCAGAAGGTTATTTGTGTCTTCCTTAGTGAAGACAGAGCCAAAGTATTTGTTCAGTTGGGCTGCCATTTCTTTGTTCCCCATTATAAATTCACCTGATTCTGACTGCAAGGGACCTACATTTGTCTTCACTAATCTTTCTCTCCACATATCTATAGAAGCTTTTGCAGTCAGTTTCTACGTTCCCTGCAAGCTTACTCTCATACTCTATTTTCCCCCTCCTAATTAAACCCTTTGTCCTCCTCTGCTGAATTCTAAATTTCTCCCAGTCCTCAGGTTTGCTGCTTTTTCTGGCCAATTTATATGTCTCTTCCTTGGATTTAACACTATCCCTAATTTCCCTTGTTAGCCATGGTTGAGCCACCTTCCCCGTTTTATTTTATGCCAGACAGGGATGTACAATTGTTGCAGTTCATCCATGTGATCTTTAAATATCTGCCATTGCCTATCCACCGTTGACAAGGAGTCATGATAATGATCAGGCAGCGCAAATATTATGTACTGCCAGAATCAATTACAACAAATGTGTGCACACCCATTCCCTGTTAGCCCATTTCCGGGCGTCATCAGATGTCCAGGCCTTTCAATCTGCTGTCTCCAATTATTATTAGCGATTCCAACGTTGCTTGATGACCTGAGGCAGTAGATTGAGACATCCTGAGTAAATCAACCTTCATCAAAAGATGAAAATCTCTGAAATCACACCCAGTTTACAAATAAACGCCATTGCGCTGTGTTTGTACAAAATCACTGCACGTCTGTCCTAACCCTCCAACCATTAATACACATTACTGACCCCTTCACGCTGGTTGCTCTCTTCACAGTTGACTTCATCGTGTGTGGCCCCAGTTTTGGGCAGTTCTGTAAGTACTGGATCACCCACGACTGGTGTGGAGATTTCTGTAGTTACATCAAGCTGTATGTCACTCGCTGACTTCGAAATGTGTTCCCCAAGAGGTTTGTCTCTTTCCAAGTCCAGTGTGGAATTAGTTTTTTCTGGAAATGTCTGTATTTATAAGCAGAAAGGTTTCAGCAATGACCAGGAAGAAGCAGCTTTTGGGAGCTCTTTATACTAATTGGGACCGGGGCTGTTCTAATGTTACTTAGAAAAAGAGAGAATGCAAGGCAGTGAAATAAGTGATTCGGGGTAATTGATGCATACTGGCATTGATACTTGACACAAGCATCCTCCCATCCCTCTTCATCTAATTTTATCAGCATAACCTTCTATTCCTTTCTCCCTCATGTGTTTATCTATCTTCCCTTTAAATAGATCTATGCTATTCATCTCAACTACACCTTATGATAGGTATCAAGTTCCACATTCTAACTACTCTCTGGGTAAGAACGATTCTCCTGAATTTCCTCTTGGATTTATTAATGACTATTTTCATTTATATTTATGGCACCAATTTATGTTCTCCCCCACAAGTGTAAAGACCCTCTCTACATTTACCATTTCAAATACTTTTATAATCTTAAAAGCCTCTACCAGGTCGCCTTTTAGCCTTTTCTTTTCGAGGAAAGAAAAAGTAAGCAGCCCCAACCTGTTCAATCTTTTCTGATAGGTATAGCCTCTCGGTTCTGGTACAATTCTTGTAAATTTGTTTTGTACTTCTTCAGTGCCTCTATATTCTTTTTATAATACAGAGGCTAGAACTGTGTACAGTGTTCTAAGTGTGGTTTAACCTAGGTTCTATACAAGTTTAACATACCTTCTCTACTTTTCAGTTCAATCCCTCAAGATGAACCCAAGTGCTTTGTTTACTCTTCTAATGACTTGCGTCCCTACTTTTAGTCATTAGTTTTTCTGTACTAGATCCCTTTCCTCCAATACCCCATTTATACTTATTTTCTAAGGATTATGTGGTCTCCTTATTCTTCCTAATGCACCTCGTTGTTGATTCTTGAGTCTCCCAGGGCAAGAAGCTAGAGTACAGCTAGTTTTAACCATAAGCATTGGACCAAAGTAAGGGCGTGGGAAACGAGTCATGCACGGCGAGTTAAAGAGGCGTTAGAAATAATATTATAAATATAGTCACATATAGCTGTGAAGAAATTAGATATTATATGCGTCCATGGGTTAGATGCAAATAATGGGACACAATTTCAATTCAAGGGCCAAAAGGAATTCCGAAAGGACTGAATAGGACAAAAAGGAAGGATTAACTCCATTAACATAGAAACATAAAAACATAGAAAATAGGTGCAGCAGTAGGCCATTCGGCCCTTCGAGCCTACACCATCATTTAATATGATCATGGCTGATCATGCAACTTCAGTACCCCATTCCTGCTTTCTCTCCATACCCCTTGATCCCTTTAGCCGTAAGGGCCATATCTAACTCCCTATGGAATATATCTAACGAACTGGCCTCAACAACTTTCTGTGGTAGAGAATTCCACAGGTTCACAATTCTCTCAGTGAAGAAGTTTCTCCTCATCTCGGTCCTACATGGCTTACCCCTTATCCTTAGACTGTGACCTCTGGTTCTGGACTTTCCCAACATCGGGAACATTCTTCCTGCATCTAACCTGTCCAATCTCGTCAGAATTTTATGTTTCTATGAGATCCCCTCTCATTCTTCTAAATTCCAGTGAATATAAACCTAGTCGATCCAGTCTTTCTTCATATGTCAGTCTTGTCATCCCGGGATGGCAGGACTAACATTTAACTTTATCAGCATAACCTTCTATTCCTTTTTCCCTCATGTGTTTATGCAGCTTCCTTTTAAATGCAGCTATGCTATTCACCTCAACTACACCTTATGGTAAGTAGCAAGTTCCACATTCTAACTACTCTCTTGGTAAACAAGTTTCTCCTATTGGATTTATTCGTGACTATCTTGTATCTATGCCCCCTACTTTTGGTCTCCCTCATAAGTGGAAAAATCTTCTCTACATCTACCCTTACAAACCCATTTATAATTTGAAAAACTTGTATCAGGTCACCCTTCAGCTTTTTTTCGAGGAAAGAGAAAGTAAACAGCCCCACCCTATTCAATCTTTTATGACAGACAACTTTTCAGTTCTGGTATAATTCTTGTAATGGTTTTTTGCACCTTCTCCAGTGCCTCTATATCCTTTTTATAACAGAATTTGTGTATAGGGTTCTAAGTATGGTCTAAGATGAAAAACTCCAAAAGCACACCCAGGATATAAATAAACTCCATTGCACTGTGTATATACAAAATCACTGCACATCTATCCCGAAACCTCAACTTTTAATGCAGGTTGAACCTCCCTTATCCAGAACTCCCTTATCCAGAACCATACCTTGTATAGAACCATTCCCGGCCACCGGGTGGCGCATGCACAGAACTCCGACATGAACAAATTGAACAAATTAAAGTCCTTCCTCACTGCCAACTCCCGCAATCGCTGGCCTGACCCCACGATCCATAGCCCCACCATCCCCCACGATCTCCCTGCAGCACTCCCAGCCTCAAGCCAGCCAGCCCTTGTATCCTCTTGCTCAGTACCTGTACCATCCAATTCAACGTGACCACCCCTCGTCCAGAAAAAGCCCTTAATCAGAACAGGCCAGATCCTGAGGGTTCCGGATAAGGGAGGTTCAACCTGTACACATGAATTACTTACCTCTACGTGCCAGTCGCTCGCTTCATGGTTGACTTCATGAAGTTTGGCCCCATTTTTGAACAGTTCTGTAGACTTATAATCCAACAATGGTCTGGAGGTTTCATCATGCTCTACTTCACTGTCTGAGCCTGCAATTGTTGCTAATCTAGGTCTCTTTTGTGCCAAATTCAGACTTAAATAACTTCTTGCATATTTCTGTATTTAAAAATAGAAAGCTATGGGGTCAAAAATTGCGGTCGACGGCATTATTTTTAGCAATGATGAATATATTTTTTTATTACTTAGCAGGGCCTCCTACATCAACAACATGCATTTATATACTTCCTTTAAATTCGTAAAATGTCCCAAGTTGCTTCACAAATGCGTTATCAAACAAAGTTTGACATCAAGATATTAGGACGGGTGACAAGAGGTAGATTTTAAGGAGCGTCAAGAGGTGGAGAGCTTTAGGGTGGAATTCAAGAGCTTAGGTCCTACATAGCTAAAGTTTGGGCCACCAATGGTGGAGTGATTAAAATCGGGGGGCGTAAGAGGCCAAAATTGGAGGAGCACAGTGATCTTGGAGGGTTGTAGGGCTGGACAAAGTTACAGAGCTCACAATGGGCGAGGCCATGCAGCGATTTGAAGACAAAGCTGAATTTTTTTCCTGGGATGGGGGGATTTTGTCCTATGAGGAGAGATTGAGTAGACTAGGCCGATATTCTCCAGAATTTAGAAAAATGAAGGGTGATCTCATTGAAACATACAAAATTCTTACAGGGCTTGACAGGGTAGATGCAGGGAGGATGTTTCCTCTGGCTGGGGAATCTAGAACCAGGGGTCACAGTCTCAGAATAAGGGGTCGGCTAATTATGACTGGGATGAGGAGAAATTTCTTCACTCAACGGGATGTGAATCTTTGGAATTCTCTATCCCAGAGGGCCGTGGAAGCTTAGTCATTGAGTAGATTTTTGGATATTAAGGGAATCAAGGGATATGTGGATAGTGCAGGAAAGTGGAGTTGAGGTAGAAGATCAGCCATGATCTCACTGAATGGCAGAGCAGGCTCGAGGGGCCAAATGGCTTACTCCTGCTCCTATTTCTTATGAGATTTCAGCAGCAGATGAACTGAGGCAGGGGTAGAAAGGGGCGATGTTACAGAAGTGGAAGTAGGCAATTTTGATGATGGAGTAGATATGTGATCAGAAACCCATCTCATGGTCAGACAGTAGCCAGGGAGAGGAGTGGAGTCGGTGAGTAGGGAATGGAGTTTGTCGAGGGAATCGAAAACAATGACTTCAGTCTTCCCAATATTTAGTTGGAAGCATTTTCTGCTCATCCAGTAGTGGATGTTGGACAAGTAGTATGATAGATCAGAGACTGTGGAAGGGTGGTGGTAAGCAGTGGTGGTGAGGTAGAGCAGGGTGTCAACAGCATACATGTGGAACCTGATGTTGAGTTTTCAGATGATGTCGCTGAGGGACAGCATGTAGATGAGAAATAGGATGGGGCCAAGGATAGATTCCTCGGGGACACCAGAATTAATGATGCGGGAACAGGAAGAGAAGCCGTTGTACGTAACTCTCTGGCTAAAACTGGACAGGTGAGAATTGAACCAATCCCACCCAGCTGGACGACGGAGGAGAGGCGTTTAGGGGAAGTTTTGGTCAAAGATGTCAATGTCTGCAGACAGGTCGAGAAGAATCAGGAGGGTGGTTCACCATGGTCATAGTCATATAGATGTAATTTGTGACTTTGATACGAGCTGTTTCAGTACCGTGGCAAGGGCAGAAACCTGATTAGAAGGTTTCAAACATGTCATTTCGGGAAAGGTGAGCATGGATTTGGGAGGCGACCACACGTTCAAGAACTTTGGAGAGGAAACGGTGGTTGAAGATGAGGTGGTAGTTTGTTTTCTGAGGAGGCAGTCCTTGAGCAGAGGGAACCATTAATGATATTAGCTGACATGGGGGCCAAGAAGGGAAATTGGTTGGTCAACAGTGAAAATAGGGTCAGGGGAGCAGAAGGTGGGTCTCAAGGACAAGATGTGTTTGGTGAGGGTATGAGGGGAGATAGGAGAGATACTAGAGAAAGATGCGAGTTCAGGGCTAGGACTTTGATGAATCTTAGGAGTGGGCTAGTGGAAGGGAGGGAAGCGGCAGAGGCAGCTAAATGGATGGTCTCAATTTTATTGACAATGAAGTCCATGAGCTCTTGCACTTGTTATTGGAAGTGAGGGTGGAGGAGGCAGGGAAGAGGGGTTTAAGAAGACAGTTTGTAGTGGAGAAGAAAAGCCGAGGATTATACTTGCATTCCAGGATGATTCCGGAATAGTAAGCAGTTTTGGCAGAGGAGAACAGAACCTATTGGTGCTCTATGGTCCAGCCAGATCTGGCGATGAATGGCTAAACAGTTATCTACCATAAGCATTCAAGTCTGCGTCTCTTAGACTTAAAGGAACAGAGATCAGGGCCGTACCAGAGGAAGCGGCCAGGGTGGGAGAGAGTAATGGTTTTAATCGGGACAAGGATGAAGGTGTAATTGAGCAGGTAACCAGAACTATTGTGAATAGAGGGCCAAGGCAAGACAGTGTTGTAAGTGACTTGGGGGAGAGTTTTTTCCAAGGCTGGACACAGAAGAAAGTAGGGTTGGGAAGGGGAAGGGTGATGTGAGTGGAGAGTGTTGTACATCTTTCTTGCTCTTTTCGTTTTGTTGCTTTAAACGTCGAATTACACACACACTCCGTTGTAGTAAAGGCAGGATCAGGTCTTTTATTTAGACATTCATACTAAACAAACCAAGTATGAAAGTTACTGAGACACTTCGACGTCGACATTGCCGCTCTAATTGAGACCCGGAGGGCAGGGGAAGGCCAGCTCAAAGAACAAGGTAGTGGATACATCTTCTTCTGGAAAGGTAAACCAGAAGAAGAACGCCGCCTCCATGGAGTTGGCTTCACCATCAAGAATGAGCTGGTGGGCCATCTCAGAGACGACTCCTGTGGGATAAGCGAACGTCTCATGACTTTCAAACTCACCCAAACACAGAACCAGTGCGCTACAGTCATCAGCACATATGCCCCAATACTCGATGCAACAGATGAGATCAAAGAGGAATTCTACTCCAGCCTCGAACAATCCCTGTCCCGGGTCCCTGCGGATGACAAGCTGATTCCCCTCGGCAACTTTAACGCCAGAATCAATAAGAACACAGACCTCTGGGGAGGTGTGATCGGCAGAGAGGGGTAGGGAAAACTAACTCCAGCAGTATTCTGCTCCTGACAAAATTCCTAGAACCTTGTCATCACCAACACCTTGTTCTGTCAAAGGGACAAGTACAAGGCATCATGGCCACACCCTCGCTCCAAGCACTGGCATCTGCTCGACTACGTCATCGTCCGAGCGAGGGACCGCAAGGACCTGCGCATCATCCGCGCCATGACAGCAGCCGACAACTACTGGACGGACCACTGCCTAATCCACTGTCATTAACATCAATATAGCCCCAAAGCTGTGATGGCAACAGAAACAATGCCGCAGAAAAATCAACGGCGGGGCACTCAAAGACCTAGTTAAGAGAACCCTATAAAGCCAGCACCTCACTGCCAACCTGGCGACCCTCGATAATCTCGAGACACAGAGTGCCCACAGTGCTTGGTCTGCCCTCAAGGCCTCCATAACCAGTGCCTGTGAAGAGATGCTCAGTCACTCAATCAGGAAACAACAAGGCTGGTTTTATGAGAACGACCAGGAGATCCAGGAGCTAATAAGTCACAAGCACAAGGCATTTTTGAACTTAAAGCAGCAGCCCAGCTCGGGAACAGCAAAGCAGCTCTCCAGACAGCTGAAGGCCAAGGTCCAACAAAAAACCCATGACCTAAAGAATAGATGGTGGATGGAGAAAGCACAGGAGATCCAGCAGCTGGCCGACAAGCATGACCTGTGATGATTCTTCAGCACAGCCAAGACCACCTAGGGCCCAAGCACCCAAGGCCCCACGCCACTGCTGGCCAAGAACGGAGAGGCACTCATTAAGGACACCGAGGCAGTCGGGGCCTGCTGGAAGGAGCACTTCAAAGATCTCCTTAATCGAGACTCTGCTTTTGACACGAGTGTCCTCGACTGTGTCTGCGCACATTCAGAAGCCGAACTTAAAGCCATCGTCAACATCTTCACAGAGGCGTATGAAAGCATGGGCCTTACACTAAACATCCATAAGACAAAGGTCCTCCACCAACCTGACTCCGCCACGCAGCACTGACCCCTGGTCATCAAAATTCACGGCTCCGCATTGGACAACTGGGACCATTTTCCATATCTTGGAAGCCTACTATCAACAAGAGCAGACATCGATGACGAGGTCCAACATGGCCTCCAGTGTTCCAGCGCAGCCTTCGGTCGCCTGAGGAAGAGAGTGTTTGAAGACCAGGACCTCAAATCTGGCATCAAGCTTATGGTCTACAGGGCAGTAGTGATACCTGCCCTCCTATATGGCTCAGAGACGTGGACTATGTACAACATACACCTCAAAGCGCTGGAGAAGTACCACAGTGCTGCCTCTGCAAGATCCTACAAATCCACTAGGAGGATAGATGCACTAACATCAGTGTTCTCGCTCAAGCCAACATCCCCAGCATCGAAGCACTGACCACATCGAAGCTCCATTGGGCAGGCCACATCGTCCGCATGCCTGACACGAGACTCCCAAAGCAATTGGTCTACTCGGAACTCCTACAGGGCAAGCAAGCCCCAGGTGGGCAGAGGAAACACTTCAAGGACACCCTTAAAGCCTCCTTGATAAAGTGTAACATCCCCACCGGTACCTGGGAATCCCTGGCCCAAGACCGCCCAAAGTGGAGGAAGAGCATCCAGGAGGGTGCTGAGCACCTCGAGTCTCGTCGCCGAGAGCATACAGAAAACAAGCGCAGGCAGCGGAAGGAGCGTACGGCATACCAGTCCCACCCACCCTTTCCTTCAACCACTGTCTGCCCCACCTGTTAGAGAGACTGTAATTCCCGCATTGGACTGTACAGCCACCTGAGAACTCACTTTTAGAGTGGAAGAAAGTCTTCCTCGATTTCGAGGGACTGCCTATGATGATGATGATATTCATGCATCACGAATTAGGAAGCCAAGACTGAGCCATGTGATTTTCCCGATTGTCAACAGGAGTGATTTGCCATTTGCAGGGCAAGGAATGTTAACTGTGAACATATGGATCTTTTATAAATCCTTTCATTAGATTTCTTGAGAATGGTAAGTGGAGGTTTGTCTAATGGGTAGAATGACATGCTTGTTGATGGGTGGCCTCTCATAATTTTAGAGTGTTGTCGCTTGAGTGTTGAAGGTGGTTGCTTGACTCCTGACATTTTTATCTACATTCCCCAGGTTATTACCAGCTGTGTCATGTAAGTAACTAGGATGCACTCTTTCATACAGAGTACAGGGGTCAAGTGACTATAAAATAATAAGAATTAAGATCATCTGGTTATTGAGCACAGGAGTGATGGGTCAACGGGACTTGGTGCAAGCATGGCTTCTGGACCGCAGCACTGTGATCTACTTACCTTTTTTTGCTACAATCCTGGGCTACGGCAACTCTCTCTGCTTTGAAGAGTAATCTAACATCCAATCTGTTCCTACACTTATAGTTTAAACATCCACTTTAACAGCAGCTAGCTGCCATTAAGTGGCATCAGATGCCTGAAATCCAGTTCTCCCTACAGACGTGCAGTCAATGAGCGGTGCGGGTCATGCAAGCTGTACGTCTCACTCAGGATAATGATCAGGCAGCACGAATATTATATGCTGACTGAGTTAATTACAACAGGCATGAGCAGTGGTATGGTGCAGTGCACAGGGTACGGTACCATAGTGGTTATGTTACTGGAGTAGTAATCCGGAGGCCTGGACTAATGATCCGGTGACACGAGTTCCCACCACGGCAGCTGGGGAATTTAAGTTCAGTGAATCAAATAATCTGGTATAAGTTACTAATATTCGTAATGGTGACCATGAAACAACCAGATTGTCGTAAAAACCCACCTGGTTCATTAATGTCCTTTAGGGAAGGAAATCTGCCATCCTTACCTGGACTCCAGGTCCACAGCAATATGGTTGACTCTTAACTGCTGTCTGAAATGGCCTAGCAAGCCACTCAGTTGTATTAAACCATTAAGAAAAACAATAAGAATAAGACTGGATGGACCACCCGGCATCGACGTAGGCACCGGCTTCACGACAAAGGCCCAAAACAGGGAGAGTTGTCCCACAGCCTGATATAGTCATACTCACAGAATCATACCTTTCAGCCAATGTCTGAAACTCTTTCATCAACATTCCTGGGTATGTCCTGTCCCACCGGCAGGTCAGACCCACACAAGATGGTGGCACAGTGGTATACAGTCGGGAGGGAGTGACCCTGGGAGAACTCAACATTGACTCAGGACTCCCCATGAAGTCTCATAGCTTCAGGTCAAGCATGGGCAAGGAAACCTCCTACTGATCACTACCTACCACTCTCCCTCAGCTGATGAATCACTACTTCTCCATTTTGCACACCACTTGGAAGAAGCACTGAGTAGTAAGGGCATAGAATGTACTCTGGGTGAGGGACTTCAGGGCATAGCTGCCAGACTGAGGTGAGAGAACTAACACGAGGGGAAAAACATACTTGACCTCGTCCTCACCAATCTACCTGACACAGATGCATCTGTCCATGATCATATTGGTAGCAGTGACCACCACACAGTCATTGTGGAGATGAAGTCCAGTCTTCACACTGACGCCAACCTCCATCGTGTTGTGTGGCAATATCACCGTGTTAAATGGGATAGATTCAGAACACATCTAGCAGCTCAAAACTGGGCATCCATGAGGAACTGTGGACCATCAGCAACAGCAGAATTGTATTCCACCACAATCATGGCCCGGCATATCCCTCAGTTTACCATTACCATCAAACGAGGGGATGAACCATGGTTCAATGAAGAGTGTAGAAGACCATGCCAGGAGCAACACCAGGCATACCAACAAAATGAGGTGCCTGTTATGTATTTAAACCCTTTACCCTGCATCACAACTGTCCACCAGAGGGCCTACCTGTTGGCGTTCCAAGGGAACCCAGTATCCCTTGGGAACACAGTATATAAGCAGGCCACCAACGAGGTACCTGGAACTATAATAAAGAAGCTAAGGTCACACTTGCTCAATACACACAGTACTCGGTCTGTCCATTTATTATGAATATAACAATTAGCAACAAAGTAATGAACAACCGTGCGAAAATGCAAAGAACAGTCAGCATCCTGGAGAAGTTCTCAGAGGGGTACGATTGGGAGGCCTTCATGGAGAGACTCGACCAATAGTTCGTGGCCAACGAGCTGGAAGGGGACGAGAATGCGACCAAACAAAGGGCGATCCTCCTAACTGTCTGTGGGGCAACAACCTATGGCCTCATGAAGAATCTCCTGGCCCCGGCTAAACCAACAGAGAAATCCTTCGAAGAACTGTGTACGCTGGTCCGGGAGCACCTAAATCCTAAGGAAAGCGTTTTGATGGCGAGATATCGGTTCTACACGTGTCAATGATCGGAGGGCCAGGTAGTGGCGAGTACGTCGCCGAACTAAGGCGCCTCGCAGGACATTGTGAGTTTGAGGGATTCCTAGAACAAATGCTCAGAGACTTTTTTGTATTGGGCATCGGACATGAGACAATCTTTCACTAACTGTTGACTGTAGAAACTCCGAAGCTGAGTAAAGCCATAATGATAGCCCAGGACTTTTATGTCTATTAGAGACAACACCAAGCAGATTTCGCAGAACAAAGAAGTTTCGGCCGGTATTGTGCATAAAGTAACGTCGGTTTTGAGCAAAAATGTACAGGGCAGAACGTACACACCGGCTGCTGTGGCCTGACCTCAATTGACCCAGAGTCCCCCATCATCTGTTAATGTGAGGTAGTTAACACCCTGTTGGCGCTGCGGGGGTGATCATCGGCTCCATCAATGCCGCTTTAAGCACTATGCAGAACAATGGGACACCTCCAAAGAATGTGCAGGTGAGCTGCAAACCCTGCAAACCACCACGTTGCAGAGGAAGATCGATCCACAGTGGATCAGATGGAATTGGAAACTCAGTACGGAGGAGACAGAGGTGTACGGGCTACACACGTTCACGACGAAATGCCCACCAATAATGTTGAAAGTTGAACTGAACAGTATTCCAGTGTCTATGGAGCTGGACACTGGGGCAAGTCAGTCCATAATGAGTAAAAAGGCCTTCGACAGGCTGTGGGGAAAGAAGGCATACAGACCCAAGCTCAGCCCCATTCACACCAAACTAAGGACTTACACAAAGGAACTAATCCCTGTAATTGGCAGTGCTGAAGTCAAAGTCTCCTATGATGGAGCAGCACATGAACTCCCGCTGTGGATTGTGCCAGGGGATGGCCCCATGTTGTTTGGCAGAAGCTGGCTGGGGAAAATCCGCTGGAACTGGGACGACATACGAGCACTCTCATCCGTCGACGACTCTGCATGTACTCAAGTTCTAAGCAAATTCCCTTCATTATTCGAGCCAGGCATTGGAAGCTTCTCAGGGGTGAAGGTGCAGATCCATTTGGTTCCCGGTACGCAACCCATCCACCACAAGGCTCGGACGGTACCGTACATGATGCTTGAAAAAGTGGAAATTGAGCTGGACAGGCTGCAACGTGAAGGCATCATTGCGCCGGTGGAATACAATGCCTGGGCCAGTCCGATTGTTCCGGTACTCAAGGAGGACTGTAGGGTTAGAATTTGCGGGGACTATAAAGTAACGATTAACCGTTTTTCGTTGCAGGACCAGTACGCGCTTCCCAAGGCAGATGACCTATTCGCGACCCTGGCTGGAGGGAAGACGTTCACCAAGCTGGACCTGACCTCGGTCTACATGACGCAGGAGCTGGAGGAATCTTTGAAAGGCCTCACCTGCATCAACACGCACAAAGGTCTGTTTATCTACAACCGGTGCCCATTCGGGATTCGGTCAGCCGCATCGATCTTCCAGCGGAACATGGAGAGCCTGCTAAAGTCAGTTCCTTGCACCGTGGTCTTCCAGAATGACATATTGGTTACAAGTTGGGACACTATGGAGCATCTGAAGAATCTGGACGAGGTTTTTAGTCGGTTGGATCACGTGGGGCTCAGGTTGAAACGCTCAAAGTGTGTTTTCCCTGGCACAGGACGTCGAATTCTTAGGAAGGAGAATCGCAGAAGACGGCATCAGACCCACCGACGCCAAGACGGAGGCCATCAATAACGTGCCGCGACCACAGAACGTGACGGAGCTGCGGTTGTTCCTGGGACTCCTTAACTACTTTGGTAATTTGCGACCTGGGTTAAGCACCCTGCTAGAACTCCTACATGCGCCACTGCACAAGGGAGACGACTGGTTATGGGGAAATTCACAAGAGGCTGCCTTTAAGAAAGCCAGAAATTTACTATGTTCTAACAAACTGCTTGTCTTGTATAACCCGTGTTAGCTTGCGATGCGTTGTCATACAGGGTCGGGCGTGTGTTACAACAGGTTAATGAATTGGAAATTTTGCAACCAGTTGTGTATGCATCCAGGAGTTTGTGCAAGGCCGAAAGGGCCCACAGCATGGTTGAAAAAGAGGCTCTGGCATGCATTTACAGGGTAAAAAAAAATGCACCAGTACTTATTTGACCTCAAGTTCGAGCTTGAAACTAACCACAAGCCGCTCATATCGCTATTCTCGGAAAGCAAAGGGATTAATACCAATGCCTCTGCCCGCATCCAAAGATGGGTGCTCACGCTGTCGGCATACAACTATGTAATCCGCCACAGACCGGGCACAGAGAACTGCGCAGATGCTCTCAGTCGGCTACCATTGCCCACCACCGGGGTGGAAATGGCACAGCCTGCGGACTTGCTCATGGTCATGGAGGCATTTGAGAACGAGAAATCCCCCGTTACGGCCCACCAGATCAGGACCTGGACCAGCAAGGATCCTTTACTGTTCCTGGTAAAAAACTGTGTCCTCCATGGGAGCTGGTCCAGTGTCCCAGTGGAGATGCAGGAAGTGATTAAGCCGTTCCACAGACGCAAAGATGAGCTGTCCCTGTAAGCGGACTGTCCTTTGTGGGGCAATCGCGTAGTCTTGTCCAAGAAAGGCAGAGACACATTCATTTGCGAACTGCACATCACCCACACAAGCATCGCGATGATGAAAGCCATAGCCAATTCCCATGTGTGGTGGCCTGGCTTCAACTCAGATTTAGAGTCATGTGTGCGCCAGTGTAACACTTGTTCTCAGTTGAGCAATGCACCCAGAGAGGCATCGCTAAGTTTGTGGTCCTGGCCATCCAAACCGTGGTCGAGGATCCATGTAGACTATGCGAGCCCATTCCAAAGCAAAATGTTTTTGGTTGTCGTGGATGCTTACTCAAAGTGGATTGAATGTGCAATAATGTGTGTAAGCACGTCCACGGCCACCATTGAAAGTCTACGAGCTATGTTTGCCACGCACGGCCTGCCTGATGTCCTAGTCAGCGACAATGGGACGTGCTTCATCAATGCTGAATTCAAATAAGTCACATTTGCACCGTTCAAGCCCGCATCCAACGGCCAGGCAGAACGGGCAGTTCAGACCACCAAGCAAAGCTTGAAACTCGTGTCGGAAGGCTCCCTGCAGAACCGGTTGTCCAGAGTCCTGCTCAGCTATTGTACCAGACCCTACTCACCCACCGGGATTCCCCCAGCTGAGCTGCTCATGAAAAGGGCGTTTAAAACAAGGCTCTCTCTGGTCCACTCTTATCCACATGATCACGTGGAGGACAAGCGGCATCAACAAAGTGTGTACCATGACCGCGCAAACTTGTCACGCGATATTGAAATCAATGATCCTGTGTTTGTGCTCAATTATGGACATGGTCCCAAATGGCTCGCTGGCATAGTTACAGCTAAAGAGGGGAGTATGGTATTTCAGGTCAAACTGACCAATGAACAAATGCACAGAAAACACGTGGACCAAATTAAACTGTGGTTCACCAACAGCTACATAAAACCTGAAGAGGACACCACCAACTTTGACCTTCCAACACACACACAAGTGGCAACTGATATCACAGTTGACCACGAAACATAACTCATCATCCCCAGCAGCCCGGCAAGGCCGGCTGCCCAACAGCCCAGTGAAGAACTGACCAACCCACCCACACCCGCATTTGTACTGAGATGATCAACAAGGGAACGTAAAGCCCCAGATCGTCTCACCTTGTAAATAAGTGTATTGTTGACTTCACGGGGGAGTGATGTTATGTATTTAAACCCTTGTACCCTGCATCACACCTGACCACCAGAGGGCCTACCTGTTGGAGTCCAAAGGGATCCCAGCATCCCTTGGGAGCACAGTATATAAGCCACCCACAAGGTACCTGCACTCTGGAACTATAATAAAGGAGCTAAGGTCACACTTGCTCATTACACACAGTACTCGGTCTGTCCATTTATTATGAGTATAACAGTGCCAACCTGAGGAATCTGCAACACAGGACTACATGCATGCCAAACAGCATAAGCAGTATGCTATAGACGGAGCTAAGTGATCCCACAACCAACAAATCAAATCAAAGCTTTGGACAATTAAACAACTAAGAGGAGGAGGAGGCTCCATGAACATCCCTATCCTCTCATCATCATTATTGTTATATCTTTAATACTCTTATGAATGACTCCTTGAGGTCTAGTATTGTACTTGAGTTGTTGTGACCTTAGTCCCATTTATTGTAACTCCAGAGTGAGGCACAAGCTTTTATACTGGGCCCTGCACACCTATGCAGGTGACCTTCAGGTCTCCCACTGCAGTGCCCTCTGGTGGCACACCTTATGTGACTATACAGTTAGTATACATGGTCTACATACATGACAATTATCATCATCATAGGCAGTCCCTCGAAATCGAGAAAGGCTTGCTTCCACTCTAAAAGTGAGTTCTCGGGTGACTGTATAGTCCAATGCGGGAATTACAGTCTCTATAACAGGTGGGACAGACAGTGGCTGAAGGAAAGGGTGGATGAGGAGTCGGGTTTGCAACACACTCCTTCTGCTGTCTGTGCTTGCTCTCGGTGACGAGACTCGAGGTGCCCAACGCACTCCCGGATGCTCTTCCTCCACTTTGGGTGGTCTTGGGCCAGGGATTCCCAGGTGGCAGAGATGGTGGAATCCAGCACGCCAGTACATAAGACAAAGCTGAAGAGTTTGCAGCCATTTCAGCCAGAAGTGCCGAGTGTATGATCCACCTTGGCCTCTTCTTGAGGTCCCCACCATCAAAGATGCCAGTCTTCAGTCAATTCAATTCACTCCACGTGGTATCAAGAAATGGCTCAGCCCACTAGATACAGCAAAGGCTAAGGGCCCCAACGACATTCCGGCTGTTGTGCTGAAGACCTCTAGCCAAGCTGTTCCAATACAGCTACAACACTGGCATCTACCCGACAATGTGGAAAACTACCCAGGTATGCCCTTTTTTTATTCAGTCATGAGATGTGAGCGTCGTTGGCAAGACCAGCATTTATTACCCATCCCTAATTACCTTTGATAAGGTGGTAGTGAACCGCCTTCTTTAACCACTGCAGCCTGTGTGGTGAAGGTACGCCCAGAGTGCTGGTAGGGAGTGAGTTCCAGGATTTTGACCCAGCGACGCTAAAGGAACGACGATATACTTCCAAGTCAGGATGGTGTGTAACTTGGAGGGAAACTTGCAGATGATGGTGTTCCCATGCATCTGCTGCCCTTGTCCTTCTTGGTGGTAGAGGTCGCCGAAGAAACCTTGGCGAGTTGCTGCAGTGCATCTTGTAGATGGTACACATTGCAGCCACAGTGGTGGAGGGATTGAATGTTTAAGGTGGTGGATGGGGTGTCAATCAAGTGGGCTGCTCTGTCCTGGATGATGTCAAGCTCCTTGAGTGTTGTTGGAGCTTTACTCATCCAGGCAAGTGGAGAGAATTCCATCACACTCCTGACTTGTGCCTTGTAGATGCTGTAAATGCTTTGGGGAGTCAGGAGGGGAGACACTTGCCGCAGAATACCCAGCAACATCGGAAAAACGATCTGAAATATGGAAAATTCTGAAATCCAGAACGGCCTCAGTCTTGAGGTTTCTGGATTTTGGAGGTTGAACCTGTACCACAAAAAGCAAAGGACCTAGTACTGAACCCTGTGGAACCCCACTGTGCACAGCCTTCCAGTCACAAAAACACCCAGCAACCCTTACCCTTTGCTTCGTGCCTTTGAGCCAATTTTGGATCCAACTTGCCACTTTGCCCTGGATCCCATGGGCTTTTACTTTCATGACCACTCTGCCATGTGGGACCTTATCAAAAGCCTTGCTTAAATCCATACACACTACATCAAACGTACTACCCTCATCGACCCTCCTTGTTACGTCCTCAAAAAATTCAATCAAGTTAGTCAGACATGATCTTCCCTTAACAAATCTGTGCTGACTGTCCTTGATTAATCTGTGCCTTTCTAAGTGACAATGTCCCTCAGAATTTTTCCCAATAATTTCTCCATCACTGAGGTTAGGCTGACTGGCCTGTAATTACTCAGTCTATCCCTTTCTCCCTTTTTAAACAATGGTACAACTTTAGCAGTCCTCCAGTCCTCTGGCATCACACCTAAAGCCAGAGAGGATTGGAAAATGATGGTCAAAGCCTCTGCTATTGCCTCTTTTGCTTCGCTTAATAGCCTGGGATACATTTCATTCAGGCCTGGGGACTTATCCACTTTCAAAGCTGCTAAACCCCTTAACACCCTCTCTCTCACTGTATTTATTTCATCTAATATTTCACACTTCTCCTCCCCGATAGCAGTGTCTACATTGCCCCTCTCCTTTGTGAAATCAGATGCAAAGTATTCATTAAGAACCATACCCACAGAAACATAGAAACATAGAAATCTACAGTGCAGAAGGAGGCCATTTCGGCCCATCGTGTCCATGCCGGCTGACAAAGAGCCACACGGCCCTCGCTCAGCTGCCCTGAAGGTTACATGTAAACCTATGAACAATGAATAACGGCGGAAAGGTAAAGAGCACCCAGCCCAATCAGTCCGCCCCACACAACTACAACACCCCTTACACCAAAACATTCTACACACCACCCCAATCTCTTCTGGGAGAGGCAAAAAACAGATAAACCCAGGCCAATTGGGGGGAAAAAAAATCTGGGAAAATTCCATTCCGACCCATCCAGGCGATCGAAACTAGTCCGGATCACCTTCTTGGCCATATTCGATTCCTTGCAGTACTTACGATCAAAAAGAGGTTATCCAGTCTAATCCCACTTACCAGCTCTAGGTCCGTAATCCTGCAGGTCACGGCACTTTAAGTGCCCCTCCAAGCACCTTTTAAATAAGTTGAAGGTTTCTGCATCCACCACCCTTCCAGGCAGTGAGCCCCAGACCGTCACAGCCCTCTGCGTGAAGAAGTCCCCCCCTCAAATCCCCTCTGAACCTTCCACCAACAACCTTCAAACTATGCCCCCTTGTAATTGACCCTTCCACCAAGGGAAATAGGTCCTTGCTATCCACTATATCCAAGCCCCTCAAAATTTTGTACACCTCAATGAGGTCTCCTCTGTTCCAATGAGAACAAACCCAGCCTATCCAATCTGTCCTCATAGCTAAGATTCTCCATTCCAGGCAGCATCATAGTAAATCTTCTCTGCACTCTCTAGTGCAATCACGTCCTTCCTATAATACGGTGACCAGAACTGAAAAAGTCTCCCTCCTCCACACACAGATTACCCTCATGGTCTCTAATAGGTCCTACCCTTTCTTATCCTCTTGTTCTTAATATATTTATAAAACATCTTTGGGTTTTCCTTGATTTTACTTGCCAAGAATTTCTCATGCTCTCTCTTTGCTTTCCTAATATTCTTTTTAATTTCATCCCTGCACTTTCCATACTCCTTCAGGGATTCTGCAATATTTAGCCCTCGGTATCTGTCATAAGCCTCCCTTTTTTTCTTTATCCTACTCTGTATGTCCCTATACATCCAGGGGGCTCTAGATTTGTTAGTTTCACCCTTTTTCTTCAAGGGCACATATTTGGTCTGAACCCTCCGGATCTCCTCCTTGAATGCCTCCCACTGCTCTGACACTGATGTACCTTCAAGTAACTGTTTCCAGTCCACTATGGCTAAATCACCTCTCAGCTTAGCAAAGTTGGCTTTTCCCCAATTTAGAACTTTTATTCCTGGTCTATCCTTGTCCTTTTCCATAACTACCTTAAATCTAACTGAATTATGGTCACTCGCACCTAAATGCTCTCCCACTGGCAAGCGCAGGCAACGGAAAGAACGTGCTGCAAACCTGTCCCACCCTCCCTTCCCCTCAACAGCTGTCTATCCCACCTGTAGCAGGGACCTGTGGCTCTCTTATTGGACTGTTCAGCCACCTGAAGACTCATTCTAAGAGTGGAAGCAAGTCTTCCTCGATTCCGAGAGACTGCCTGTGATGATGATGATGATGATGATGATGCTCTCCCACTGATACCCCTTCCACCTGCTCAGTTTCATTCCCTAGAACTAAATCCAGAACCTCTCCCTCCCTTGTTGGGCTTGTTACATACTGGCTAAAAAAGTTCTTCTGAATGCATTTTAGGAATTCTGCACCTTCTATACCCTTCACAGTAATTTTATCCCAGTTAATATTGGGATAGTTGAAACTCTCTACTATTGCTGCCCTATAGTTTTTGCACTTCTCAGAAATCTACCTACATATTTGCTCTTCTATCTCCCTCTCATTAATTGGGGGTCCATAGTACACTCCCAGCAGTGTGATTGCCCCATTTTTGTTTTTCCGTTTGACCCATATGGCCTCATTTGATGATCCCTCTAACATATCATCCCTCCTCACAGCTGTAATAGTTTCTTTAATCAATACGGTGACCCTCCCTCCCTTTTTACCCCCCTCTCTATCCCATCTGAAAATCCTGTAACCAGAAACGTAGAGCTGTCATACCTGCCCCTCATTTAGTCATGTATCTGTAATAGCTATAATATCGTACAGGTACTCCCAAGTGCCGACTTGTGCTCTCTCAGCTTATCTGCCTTATTCGCTATACTCCTTGCATTGAAGTATACACCATCTAGTTCAGGCAAACCTCCTTGTGACCAATATCTAGCCCTTGTTTCCTCTGTCCTTCTAATTTACTTTCTACGTTTTTGTTTTCCCAATTCCAGTTTTTCTTCTCTCCCTACTGACTCTATTCTCAGGTTTCCATCCCCCTGCCAAGCAAGTTTAAATACTCCCCAGCAGCACTAGCAACACCCCCCGCCCCCCCACGAGGATATTGATCCCAGCTCTGTTGAGGTGCAACCCGTCCGGCTTGTACAGGTCCCACCTCCCCCAGAAGCGGTTTGAATGCTTCAGGAATGTAAAGCCCTCCCTCCTGCCAACTTTCCAGCCACAAATTCATCTGCTGTATCTTCCTATTTCTGTACTCACTAGCACGTGGCAACGGGAGTAATCCGGAGCTTACTACCTTTGAGGTCCTGCTTTTTAGTCTGTCTCCTAGCTCCCTAAACTCTGCCTGCAGGACCTCATCCCTCTTTCTGCCTATGTCATTGGTACCGATCTGGACCACGGCCTCTGGCTGTTCATCCTCTCCTCCCAGAATGCCCTGCAGCCGTTCGGTGACATCCTTGACCCTGGCACCAGGGAGGCAACATACCATCCTGGAGTCACGTCTGCGACCGCAGAAACCCTGTCTGCTCCCTCACTATTGAATCCCCTACCACTATTGCTCTTCCACTACTTTTCCTCTGCCCCCCCCACCCCCCCAATGCAGCTGAGTCACCCGTGGTACTGTGGACTTGGCTCTGACTGCACTCCTCAGAGGGAGCAACGCCCCCACCAGTACTCAGGATAGAATATCAGTTGGAGAGCGAGATGCTCTCCGGGGCCTCCCGCACTACCTGCCTGGTCTTCTTCTGTCTGGTAGTCACCCACTTGCTCTCTGTCCACTCTCCTTTAGGCTGTGGAGTGACCACCGCTCTAAATGTGCTATCCACGTAGTTCTCAGCCTCACGGATGCATACAGTGACTCCAGCCACCGCTGAAGCTCTGTAACCGTCGCTCGAGTTGTTGCAGCTGGGTACACTTACTGCACATGTCGTCATCCATGCTTAGTGAAGCGTCCATGACTTTCTGCTAGACTGAGCTGCCCTGCCTTCCCTTTATTTAACTGTCATGTGTGTACTTTTGGGATCACTAGCCACTAGATGGCGTCACTGTTGGAGGCCATTGGGCTGCACGCACGTGTGTGCAGCCCAAATATAAAAGGCCAGCCATTTTGTATATTAGTCACTTTGGGCCTTAATAAAGCAGAGCCAAGGTCATACCTCTTGGAGTTAAACAGTACTCAGTCTAACAGTTATTGCATACACAACATTAACAGAGTAAGAACTAACCTTTATTTAAAGACTAAGAACTAACCTTTATATTAAAGACTAAAAACTAACCTAACAGAAAAATTACACTCACCAATCAGCTGCTTCCCTCATGCCGATGTCACTTTTGTACTCTGATGCCCTTTCAGTTGATTCATTAATGACCTTTCCTCCATCATAAGGTCAGAAGTGGGGATGTTCGCTGATGATTGTACAGTTTCAGTTCCATTCGCAACTCCTCAGAAAATGAAACAGTCTGTGCCCGCATGCAGCAAGACCTGGATGACATTCAGGCTGCTGATAAGTGGCAAGTAACATTCATGCCGCACAAGTGCCAGGCACTGACCATCTCCAACAAGTAAAGTCTGACCACATCCTCTTGTTATTCAATGGCATTACCATCACCGAATCCCCCACCATTAACATTGTGAGGGATCACCATTGACCAGATACTTAACTGGACCAGCCACATAAATACTGTGGCAACAGAAGAGGTCAGATGCATGGGTATGCTATGGCGAGTGTCTCACCTCCTGACTCCCCAAAGCCTTTCCACCATCTACAAGGCACAAGTCAGGAGTATGATGGAATACTCTCCATTTGCCTGGATGTGTGCAGCTCCAACAGCACTGAAGAAACTCGACACCATCTTTGACAAAGCAGCCTGCTTGATTAGCACTTCATCCACCACCTTCAACATTCACTCCCTCCACCACCGGTGCACCGTGGCTGCAGTGTGTACCATCTATAAGATACACTGCAGCAACTCGCCATGGCCTCTTCGGTATCACCTCCCAAACCCGCGACATCTACCACCTAGAAGGACAAGGGAAGCAGGTGCATGGGAATACCATCACTTGCAAGTTCCCCTCCATGTCACAAACCATCCTGACTTGGAAATATATCGCCGTTTCTTCATCGTCACTGGGTCAAAATCCTGGAACTCCCTCCCGAATAGCAGAGTGAGAGTACATTCACCACAAGGACTGCAGCGATTCAAGAAGGTGGCTCACTTCCACCTTCTCAAGGCAATTAGGGATGGGCAATAAATGCTGGCCTTGGCAGCGCGCCTACATCCCAAGAATGAATTTTAAAAAGTGCGCGTACAACCCCCTGCGGCCCCTTTCCGTGCATGATTGAATGTCCAGGCCTTTCATTCTGCCATCTCTAATTATCATTGGTGATATCAACCTTGCTTGATGACTCGAGGCAGTCGATCGAGACACTCTGAATAAATCAACCTTCACCAAAAGAGGAAAGACTCCAAAATCACACCAAGGGTACAAATAAACTCCGTCAGGCTTGACTTCATCTGGTGTGGCCCTGTTCTGGGCAGTTCTGTAATTACCTGATCAGCAGTAAATAGTGAGGTCTTGTCTGTAGTTTCATCTTGCTCTTTGTCATCCTCTACACTTTTAATTGATGCTAATGAAGGTTTATATTTGGACAAATCCAGACTGTGACGCCTTGATGAACGTTTCTGCATTTAAAAATAGAAAGATATAACTATTTTAACCAATAAGGGAATTAAGGATTACGGGGAGCGGGTGGGTAAGTGGAGCTGAGTCCACGGCCAGATCAGCCATGATCTTGTTGAATGGTGGAGCAGGCTCGAGGGGCTAGATAGCCTACTCCTGTTCCTAATTCTTATGTTCTTATGTCACGATATGTATGTATAAAATCACTGCACACCTGTCCTGATCCTTTAACTTTTAATAATCACGGATCACGGACCCCTTTCTGCCAGTCACTCTCTTTACGCTTGACTTCATCTGGTGTGGCCCTAGTTCTGGGCAGTTCTGTAATTACCTGATCAGCTGCAAATAGTGTGGTCTTGTCTGTAGTTTCATCTTGCTCTTTGTCATCCTCTACACTTTTAATTGATGCTAATGAAGGTTTATATTTGGACAAATCCAGACTGTGACGCCTTGATGAACGTTTCTGCATTTAAAAATAGAAAGATATAACTATTTTAACAGTGCTGCAAATATTTTTCTCTTACTCTGCTCTGCCTCCTACACTGAACAAGGCAAATCAGTGAGATCCAGGGCAGAGAATTAGGAAGCCAAGATAACTACTGAGCCATGTGATTTTCATGACTGCCAGCATGAGTGATTCGCCATTTACTGGGCAAGGATGTTGACTGTGAACATATGAACCTTTTATAAATCTGTTCATTAGATTTCTTGAACAGTGGGAGGAGGTTTGTCTAATGGATAGAATGACCTCCTCCCATCTTTCCTCATCTAAATGTTGGACCCTTCATAATTTTGGAGTTTTGTCTCTCGAGTGTTGAAGATGGTTGAATGACTCGGGACATTTCTATCTACTTATCTCAAGTTATTACCAGCTGCGTCATGTAAGTAACTAGGATTCTATCTGTCATACAGAAGTACAGGGGTCAAGCAACTATAAAACGATCAACTTTCAAATCATCTGGTTATTGGTGCTAGTAAGGAATAAGGCAGAAAAATATGAGCCCGGAATTTGCAATGGGTATTAACAGTGAACTAACAGCTTTCGCTGTTATTACCCCTTTGAAACTGGCTGCAACTTCATGGAAGTTGCCATGTACATCTAAATGTGGAAATCTTGAAGTTGCGACACACCGATGGCCGAGTATGTCATCCACCCCACACCCGGCCATCAGTGAAATCAGTGAAGTCAGTGAAAGTTGGGCTTTTCTGCGGTAATATCACTCTTAAATATCCCATTAAAAGTTAGGCATTGTTGGATTAGGTGTAACTGGGGTTTTAACAGCGTATTGACTGCTAAACAAATGTTATGGCCCTGAAGAGCTCATTTAAATTTTGTGGAGTGTCAAATTTCTCCATAATGATGAACATTACAATTTTTAAGAAACATAAAAAAAATTATATTTTTTAAAAGCTTGTTCATATTTACTTCAGGTTTACCTTATCCCCATGTGAAGCCGCAATCTTTGTTCTGCTCTGTAACATTTTTTAAAAGTCTGAATAAAAGCAACTTTTTCACTTCCTGGTTCCTAGTCTGTGAGAATTCTGCATTGTGATTGGCTGTTTAGACAGCTTGTTGACATCACAGCAGCTCGCACTAGGGATTCCCCACTGACTTGTATGTTGAGAAATGCAACCTTCTCACCACAGAAATCGTGAGATCGTTATAGGTGGCTTTCGTCAGTGCCAGCGGTAAACACCTTTGCTTCACCACTGACCGCAAATTCCGATGATTTTAGGGGGATAAAACTAAAAGAAGTTAAATGCTTCGTATTTCCAAGAGATAGCCGAGATAAAAACACACATAAAATGCTGGTATTATAAAATATGCAGGACAAACTATATACTCAAGTTAGTTTAACTTAAGCTGCAGGCAAGATGCTGAAGGAATTGTTTGAGATCAACTAAAAAGAACAGAGGGAATCCCAGCATGGCTTCTGGTCCGCACTTTTGAGGTCTACCTGTCTTTCTTCCATCACATTCCTGGGCTATGGCAACCCTCACAGTTTTGCCAGGTTTGCCATGTTTCCCTCCGCCTCCACTATTCTGCTGCAACCATTTACATCTCCTCTGGACCCATCTTTTGTTCCTTTACTTGTCCCATTCTTACTTTATTTTGCCTTACACCATCATCCATTTTGTCAATTAATCACTTCTATCTTCCACCCTATTTCAGATCTTTCCCTTTGGTCTTTTTGACAAAACCTACATTTATATAGCGTCTTTAATGTAGCAAATGTCCCACGGCGTTTCACAAGAACTCTATCAATCAAAATTGCACACCGAGCCACAGAAGGAGATCTTATCACAGGTGACCAAAAGTTTAGTTATAGAGGTAGGTTTTAAGGAGCATTTTAAAAGGAGCGAGAGGTGGAGAAGTTTAGGAAGGGAATTCCAGAGCTTAGAGCCAAGGAAGCTGAAAGCACACCACCAATGGTTGAGCGATTACATTGGATTACATAGGATATATGTCACAGAAATAGACCATTCGGCCCAACCAGTCCATGCCAGCATTTATGCTCCACTCGAGCCTCCTCCCGTCTTTCCTCATTTAAATCTATCAGCATAACCCTCTATTCCCTTCTCCCTCATATGCTTGGAGATTTCGCCAGACGTCCACCAAGTCGAAGGACCCGACCAGGTCCCTCAACTTCTCCATTGCCGTCATGCACTGCGGGGCACCGGAGCGGTCCCTCGCCTCGAGGGTGCAGTTAAAATCCCCCCCGAGGACAATGCAGTCGCCGACGTCGACGGAGCCAAGAAGAGCGGACACCTCTTCAAAGAAGCGCGTTTGCTGCGGGCCGGGCTGAGGGGCGTACACGTTCACGAGATGGAGCGGCACGTCCCTCAGGCGAACCGTTACGTGCAGCAAGTGGCCTGGCACGGGCTCCTCGACCCCCAAGATCTCCGGCTGAAAATGCGGGCCCAGCAAGATGGCCACCCCACTAGAAATGGCGGTGAGGTGGCTCATGCGGACCTCTCCTTGCCATTCCAGGAGCCACGTGGCTTCGTCTCCCAGAACGGTGTGGGTTTCTTGCAGGAAGCACACCGCATATTTCCCTTCCCGCAGGAGCGAAAAATTGTCAAATCTACGGCGTGCCCCTCTGCCGCCGTTGATGTTGAGGCTGGCTATGGTTATCTTCATGGCAAAAGCATAGTGCAACCTCTACCTTAACCTATTGTGGGGGAGGGAGCGGAGTCTTTTGTTGAACTCCGCTCCCTCCGCAGCCCAGCGAGGAGTCCCTCGAGCTCGCGCAGCTCAAGGTGTTGCGCCTTTTGTCAAGGGCCCGCCCGCGGCCAAGGTTTTGATGGCGGCGCGGACGGACCCCTTGATCAGCTCTGGCTCGGACCATTTTTCCAGGGCCAGTCGGGCTTGGTTGCAGCGACCCCGGCTCTGGGCCAAAAAGTCCCGGAGTTCCTTTGCAGGAATGAGGATGGTCTCGGCGGCGGCCGCGAGCAGATCCACCGCCTCGCTGGCGGTGGTCTCTAGGTCCTCACCCGCGTCCCCCACCGAGTCCCCGTCCTCCTCCGGGAGGTGGCCGCCAGCAGCCGGCCCATCGACCGCACAAGGTACGGCAAATGAACCGGCCGCTCCAACCGGCCCTGGCTCTGCCCCGATCCCACCCCCAGGATCGTCGGCAGAGGAGTCCCCACTGGGCTCTTTTAAAAATGGTGCTGGGTCGGGAAATGACAGCGGAAGGGGCTCCCCCTCCGCCCCAGGAACTGGGGAACAAGGAGAGACCCGGCCATAGGAAATCCCCAGGCTCTCCAAGTGCTCCAGCTCCACAGCAAGAGGCGAGGATGGGTGCTCCTCCCCCTCCCCGCTGCCACCCCCCGGCCCAGCATCTACAGTGTCATAATAGACATATGTTTCATTTTCTGCCGGATCGAGCGACTCCCGGGGGAAGTTGGGTATTGGCTGGGCGGGCTCAGGTTCGGCCTTTTCGGCCCCGCTCGCCTCAGTCCCCGGGACGCCCGGCCCGGCGGCAATGCATTCCTCCGCGATCCCCACGCCCCCCACGACAGGCAGATCTTCCACGCCATCCCCAGGAGGCAGAGGCTGGGCAGCCTCGACTGTCTCACCCTCCCCGGGGACAGACTCCTCTCGCCTACAGCGCAGCTTGGGGGCGCTGGTTGGGGACGCGGGACACGCGGCGGGCACCGACTCCTCCGCGGAGGGATGTTGTTCCCCCTCCGCCTCATCGGAGCCGCGCCTCCTTTTGTTCCTGGGGGCGCGCGGAGGCAGGGAGACCTCCATGTCTGCCGAGGCCTCCCGCTCCGCCCCCCCCTTTTCCTTTTCTTGCCCGCGCCCGGGCCCCTCTGTGGTGTTGTTCAAGGGCTCGGGCACGGGCTCAGGGCACCGCGCGCTCGCCGGTGACTGGTTTGGGCCGAGCGCGGTAAACAAATTGTCTGGCGCACCGAGGGGACCCGCCTCTGGATGTTTTGCCTTGTCCCGCGCCTTCCTTCCGTTCGGACGCTCTCCCTCCCCTTAAATACATCTAGACTATTCGCTTCAATCACTCCCTCGTCACTCTGTAAGTAAAGAAGTTTCTTCCGAATTCCCTATTGGATTTCTTGGTGACTATCTTATATTGATGGCCTCTATTTATGCTCTTTCCCACAAGTGGAAATATTGACCGTGAAATCCAGGCCTTCCCGGGTCCGTATGAACATGTGCATGCGCGGAAAACCGGCTTTTCCGATCTGTCAAGTTTCTGGCATGCATCTCGGGGAGAAGTACATTCCCACGACAGAGATTGGGCTATTTGCCCATCTCTTGCCCTGCGAATGCCCTTAAAACTCTAGCGCCTGGTAAATGCAGGCATATAGCCCACTTTTACCAGTGTAGGAGTTTTAAAACATAAAAAATATATAAAAATGATATTTAAAATTACATATTTATGTTAAAAACCCTGCTCACTCAGGTAATTTTATTTTAAACCATAATTAAAACTTTTTTAAAAATTCGGCAAATTTTTTTTTCAAAAACATTTCTATCAACTTTAATTTCTATAATGTATTTATGTGAGGTGTTTTTTTTATTTTTTATGTAGTGCTTGGGGATATTTCTCATTCATAGTACTAGGAGTTTCAGACTTATGAAACTCCTATTACTATGAATGAGAAAATACTTTACCGTGATTGGGTGTACAGGCCCACGTGACTCCTATGGACATCCCAACGTGAATGTGCTCTGTTGCACAAGAAGAGGAGGCCTCGAGTCTGGGATCTCTGGTGAGCGTTCGACCAAAAGGTAATTGTGCATCTTTTCACTTATTTTTAGTCGAACGCCCGCGGGAATAAGAAACTGGAATTTCTCTCTTTATCCACTCTATCAAAACCTTTCATAATTTTATAGACCTCTATTAGATCACCCCTCAGCCCTTTTTTCAAGAAAAAAGACTCCCAGCCTGTTCATCCTTTCCTGATATGTATTCCCTCGCATTTCTGGTATCATCCTTGTAAATCTTCTCTGCATCCTCTCCAGTGCCTCCATATGCTTTTTATAATATGGTGACCAGAACTGTATACAATATTCTAAGTGTGGTCTAACCAAGGTTCAATACAGGTTTAGCATAACTTCCCTATTTTTTAATTATATACCTCTAGAAATAAACCCTAGTGCTTGGTTTTCTTTTTTATGGCCTTGCTAACCTGTGTCACAACTTCTAGCGATTTGTGTATTTGTACTCCGAGATCCCTTTGTTCCTCTACCCCACCTAGACTCGCAACCTCCAAGTAATAAGTGACCTCCATATTCTTCCTATCAAAATGTAATACCTCACAATTATCTGTGTTGAACTTAATTTGCCAATTATATGCACATTCTGCAAGTTTTTTAATGTCCTCATGTAATTTGTTGCAGTCCTCCTCAGTATTGACTATCCCCCCAATTTGATGTCATCCACAAATTTAGATATTGTATTTTTGATTCCGAAGTCTAAATCGTTAATATAAATTGTGAACAACAGCGGTTCCAGCACTGATCCTGTGGAACACTACTACAGACCTTCTGCCACTGTGAATAGCTACCTTTTACCTCTACTCTCTGCTTTCTGTCTTGAAGCCAGCTCGCTATCCATTCTGCTACTTGTCCCCTGACTCCGCATTCTTTGACCTTATTCATCGGTCTATTATGGGGTACCTTATCGAAGACCTAGATAAATTACATCGACTGGATTACCGTTGTCTCCTCTCTCTGTTACCTCTTCAAAAAATTCAATGCAGTTCATCAAGCAAGACTTTCCCTTTTGAAATCCAAGCTGACTATTCATTACTAAATTTTTGATTTCTAGATGTTCTATTTTTTCCTTTTATAGGGATTCCATTATTGTTCCTACCACTGATGTTAAGCTTACTGATTTATAATTCCTTGGACATGTTTCATCCCAGAGTACTTAAGGAAATGGCCCTAGAAATAGTGGATGCATTGGTGATCATTTTCCAACAGTGTATCGACTTTGGATCAGTTCCTATGGACTGGAGGGTAGCTAATGTAACACCATTTTTTAAAAAAGGAGGGAGAGAGAAACGGGGAATATAGCCTGACATCGGGAGTGGGGAAAATGTTGGAATCAATTATTAAAGATGAAATAGCAGCGCATTTGGAAAGCAGTGACAGGATCGGTCCAAGTCAGCATGGATTTATGAAAGGGAAATCATGCTTGACAAATCTTCTAGAATTTTTTGAGGATGTAACTAGTAGAGTGGACAAAGGAGAACCAGTGGATGTGGTGTATTTGGACTTTCAAAAGGCTTTTGACAAAGTCCCAAACAAGAGATTGTTGTGCAAAATTAAAGCACATGGTATTGGGGGTAATGTACTGATGTGGATAGAGAACTGGTTGGCAGACAGGAAGCTAAGAGTAGCAATAAACGGGTCCTTTTCAGAATGGCAGGCAGTGACTAGTGGGGTACCGCAGGGCGCAATGCTGGGAACCCAGCTATTTACAATATACATCAACGATTTAGATGAAGGAATTGAGTGTAATATCTCTAAGTTTGCAGATGCCACTAAGCTGGGTGGCAGTGTGAGCTCTGAGGAGGATGCTAAGAGGCTGCAGGGTGACTTGGACAAGTTAGGTGAGTGGGGAAATGCATGGCAGATGTAGTATAATGTGGATAAATGTGAGGTTATCCAATTTGGGAGCAAAAACGTGAAGGCAGAATGGCAGCAGATTAGGAAAAGGGGAGGTGCAATGAGACCTGGGCGTCATGGTAGATCAGTCACTGAAAGTTGGCATGCAGGTACAGCAGGTGGTGAAGAAGACGAATGGCATGTTGGCCTTCATAGCAAGGGGATTTGAGTATAGGAGCAGGGAGGACTTACTGCAGTTGTACAGGGCCTTGGTGAGGCCTCACCTGGAATATTGTGTTCAATTTTGGTCTCCTAATCTGAGTAAGGACATTCTTGCTATTGAGGGAGTGCAGCGAAGGTTCACCAGACTGATTCCCGGGATGGCAGGACTGACATATGAGGAGAGACTGGATCGACTGGGCCTGTATTCATTGGAGTTTAGAAGAATGAGAGGGGATCTCATTGAAACATATAAAATTCTGACGGGACTGGACAGGTTAGATGCAGGAAGAATATTCCCGATATTGGGGAGTTCCAGAACCAGGGGTCACAGTCTAAGGATAAGGAGTAAGCCATTTAGGACCGAGTTGAGGAGAGGCTTCTTCATTCAGAGAGTTGTGAACCTGTGGAATTCTCTACCGCAGAGAGTTGTTGATGCCAGTTCGTTAGATATATTCAAGAGGAAGTTAGATATGGCCCTTATTGCTAAAGGGATCAAGGAGTACAGAGAGAAAGCAGGAAAGGGGTACTGAGGTGACTGATCAGCCATGATCTTATTGAATGGTGGTGCAGGCTCAAAGAGCCGAATGGCCTACTCCTGCACCTATTTTCTATGTTTCTATGTTCTATCCCCCTTCTTAAATATAGGTATTGTGTTAGCTAGCCATCAGTCCTCTGGACCTACTATTTTTCTAATGAATTATTAAATATCTGTAGTAATGCCTCTTGTATTTCTTCCCTAGGTTAAAATTGGGGATGTCCAAGAGGCCAGAACTGGAGGAGTGCAGAGATCTCGGAGGGTTGTAGGTCTGGAGGAGGGTACAGAGATCGGGAGGGGAAAGGCCATGGAGAGATTTGAAAACAAGGATGAGAATTTTAATGCTCCTTCCTTTATCTTAGTGCTGCTACGAGCTGTTTCCAATACACTGCTATCTTTTCCCACTGATGGTGGTGTTGATGCCTGGAGGGCTTCTAGCTCCCTGAGTGGGGAGAAGGTGATCTGATTCTTCCCGTCTACTGCCTGCACCAGAGAAGCATCGGGACATTCCAGTGTCATTTCAGTACTTGCGACAGCCATATCTCTCCTCTCAGAAATGTTTCCTTGATAACTGCCCATTTCTGGGTGTGATTGGATGTCCAGGCCTTTCAATCTGCTGTCTCTAACTATCGTTGGCGATACCAACATTGCTTAATAACTCGAGGCAGTAGATTGAGACATCCTGAATAAATCAACCTTGACCAAAAGAGGAAAAACTCTGACATCACACCCAGGGTATAAATAAACTCCATTGCGCTGTGCAGATACAAATCACTGCACACCTGTCCTGACCTTTCAACTTTTAATACACATCACCGACCCCTTCCTGCCTGTCACTCTCTTCACAGTTTTCTCCATCAGGTGTGGCCCCAGTTTTGGGCAGTTCTGTAATGACCTAATCAGCTGAGAATTACCTTAAAACTTGGGACAGTTCTGGAGACTTTTGTAGTTTTATCTTGCGCTGCATCAGTGTCTACTTCTGGTAATCTACTGCTGGTGAAATCAAGACTTTGACTTCTTGTTGATCGTTTCCATGGCTAAAAATAGAAAGCTATGATTATTTTTAGCAATGCTGCCTATATGTTTCTAATAATCTGCACCACCTCCTACACTGAACAAGGCAGACTAGGGTTACGTATGAATAAAGAGTCTGACTAGATACTGTGAGCTCAAAGTAAAGTGTGACCGTAGTCTTTTATTGCAGGTCTCCAGAATGCCTCTCCAGCCTGTGAGGCCTCCTTAAGTACAGTGCACCCAAGGGATTGTGGGATCTGGTGAGCCCTCTGGTGACTACACCAGGTATTTACAGGTTTACATATATAACAACACCCCCCCCCCCCAAAAGTCAATAGTGTAACTATTTACAAGGTGCGGCGATCTGCGGTCTTCCTTTCCCTGGTTGATTGTCTCTGTGCAAATGCTGGTTTTGGTGAATCATTTGTTGGGCCTTCACTGGGCTGCTGTGCAGCTGGCTGCCTGGTGTGGTGAGACCTGTTGGGCTGCTGCGGGTGATGGGTTCTGTTTCGTAGTCAACCGCGGTGTCCGTTGCCACTGGTGTGTATGTTGGGGGGTCAAAGAAGGTAGGGTCCAATGTAGGTTGCTCTGGATAATCCGTGAATCTGAGTTTGATTTGTTTCAAGTGTTTCCGAACGACCTTGAGTCCATTTAAAAGTTTAACCCGAAACACCCCACTCCCTTCTTTGGCTACAACAGTGCCGGGAAGCCACTTGGGACCTTGTCCACAGTTCAACACAAATACAGGATCATTGATTTCAATTTCGTGTGACACATTTGCACTATCATGATATGTACTTTGTTGAAGCCGCCTGCTCTCTACCTGTTCATGTAGATCAGGGTGGACTAACGAGAGCCTTGTCTTCTTTGCCCTTTTCATGAGCAGTTCAGCAGGTGGAATCCCAGTGAGCGCGTGGGGTCTCGTGCGGTGGCCAAGCAGGATTTGGGATAAGCGAGTCTGCAGTGAGTCTTCAGTTATCCTCTTCAAGCTCTGCTTGATGGTTTGCACTGCTCTCGCTGCCTGACCATTAGATGCTGGTTTGAACGGGGCAGATGTAACATGTTTGATCCCATTATGGATCATGAACTCTTTGAACTCGGCACTGGTGAAACATGGCCCGTTGTCGCTCACAAGGACATCAGGCAGGCCGTGCGTGGCAAACATGGCCTGCAGGCTTTCAGTGGTGGCAGTGGGTGTGCTTGCCGACATTATCTCACATTCAATCCATTTGGAGTACGCATCTACAACCACCAGGAACATTTTACCCAAAAACAGGCCTGCATAGTCGATATGGAGACTGGACCACGGTTTGGAGGGCCAAGACCATAAACTTAGTGGCGCCTCCCTGGGTGCATTGCTTAACTGCATTTGTGCACACAGGTCTCTAAGTCCGCATCGATACCGGGCCACCACATGTGGGATCTGGCTTTCGCTTTCATCATTACAATGCCTGGGTGAGTACTGTGGAGATCACTGATGAAAGTGTCCCTGTCCTTTTTGGGTACCACTACCCGATTGCCCCACAGAAGGCAGTCTGCCTGTATAAACATTTCATCTTTGCGCCGCTGGTACGGCTTTATCTCTTCCTGCATTTCCACTGGGACACTGGACCAGCTCCCGTGAATCAAACAATTTTTTACTAAGGACAGTAAGGGGTCTTGGCTTGTTCAGGTTCTAATCTGTCGGGCTGTGATGGGTGATTGCTCACTCTCGAATGCTTCCATTACCATGACTAAATCTGCGGGCTGTGCCATTTCCTTGTGGTGGGCAATGGCAGCCTACTGAGAGCATTGCCACAGTTTTCTGTGCCTGGCCTGTGACGGATGGCGTAGTTGTATGCGGACAATGTGAGCGCCCATCACTGGATGTAGGCCAATGCATTCGTATTTATCCCCTTACTTTTGGAAAAAAGGGATATCAGTGGCTTATGGTCAGTTTCCAATTCAAATTTGAGCCCAAACAGATATTGATGCATTTTCTTTACCCCATAAACACAAGCAAACACTTCTTTTTCAATCATGCTGTAGGCACTCTCAGCCTTAGACAGACTTCTGGATGCATAAGCAACTGGTTGCAATTTCCCAGATTCATTTGCTTGTTGCAATACACACCCGCCCCGTACGACGATGCATCACATGCTAGTACCAAACGCTTACATGGATCATATAACACAATCAATTTGTTTGAGCATAGCAATTTTCTAGCTTTTAGAAAGGCATTTTCTTGGCTTTTACCTCATACCCATTTATCTCCTTTATGCAGTAAGGCGTCCAGTGGTTCTAACAGTGTGCTGAGACCCGGTAGGAAGATACCAAAGTAGTTCAGGAGTCCTAGAAACGACCACAGCGCCGTCATGTTCTGTGGCCTCGGTGCGTTCTTGATCGCCTCTGTCTTCGAATCGGTGGGCCTGATGCCGTCCGCCGCGATTCTTCTCCCCAGGAACTCCACTTCAGGCGCTAGAAAAACGCACTTCGAGTGTTTTAACCTGAGCCCCATGGGGTTGAGTCGACTAAGAACCTCCTTCAGGTTCTGCAGATGCTCAACTGTGTCCCGGCCTGTAACCAAGATGTCATCCTGGAAGACCACCGTGCGCGGGAATGACTTCAGTAAGCTTTCCATGTTTCTCTGGAATATCGCCGCGGCTGATCGAATCCCAAATGGGTATCTGTTGTAAATGAAGAGACCTTTGTGCATGTTGATGCAGGTGAGGCCCTTCGATGATTCCTCCAGCTCCTGTGTCATGTAGGCCGAGGTCAAGTCCAGCTTCGTGAACGTCTTTCCTCCCGCCAATGTAGCAAAAAGGTCGTCTGCCTTTGGTAGCGGGTATTGATCCTGCAGTGAGAAATGATTGATAATTACTTTGTAATCACAACAGATTCTGATAGTGCCATCTCCCTTGAGGACTGGAACAATTGGACTGGCACACTCGTTGAATTCAATCGGCAAAATGATTCCCTCTTGTTGCAGCCAGTCCAGCTCGATCTCCACCCTCTCTCTCATCATATATGGTACTGCTCTCGTCTTGTGATGGATGGGCCCCTGGAATCAAACGGATCTGCACTTTTGTTCCTTGGAACTTCCTGATGCCTGGTTCGAACAGCGAGGGGAACTTGTTTAAGACCTGGGCACACAAAGTGTCGTCAACAGACGAGAGTGCTCGGACGTCATCCCAGTTCCAGCGTATCTTTCCCAGCCAACTTCTGCCAAGCAGTGTGGGACCATCGCCCGGTACCACCCAGAGTGGTAGCTTGTGCACCGCTCCATCGTAGGGGACCTTTACAGTAGCACTGCCGATTACGGGAATCAGTTCCTTTGTGTATGTTCTCAGTTTAGTGCAAATGAGTGTCAGGACTGGCCTTGAGGCCTTGCTGCACCACAATTTATCGAAAGTCGTTTTGCTCATAATGGACTGACTCGCGCCCATTCCATTTAATTCAACCTTCAGCATTATGGGGGGACACTTTGTGGTAAATGTGTGCACCCCATATACCTCTGCCTCCTCGGTCTGAGGCTCTGGTTCGTCGTGATCCGCCGTGGATCTGTCCTCCTCTGCAACATGGTGGTTTGCAGGATTAGCAGGGTTTGCAACTCGCCTGCACATACGTTGGAGGTGTCCCATTGTTCCACAGCCCTTGCAAATGTATCCTTTGAAGCGGCATGAATGGAAATGATGATCACCCCCGCAGCGCCAACAAGGAGCTTGCATTCATCACCCTTGATGGTGGACTCTGAGACATCTGCGGACGTGCAGCTGCAGGTATGTGTGACCTGCCCTGTACGTTGCGATTTGACAACAACATCACTTTGTTCACAGTACTTGTAGCAGCACTCGTGTGCTGAGAGATTTGCTTAGTATTGTCACTGGTGGCAATGAACGCCTGGGCTATCACTATGGCTTTACTCAAGATTGGGGTCTCTACAGTCAAAAGTTTGCGAAGTATCATTTCATGGCCAAAGCCAATACAAAGAAGTCCCTGAGCATGTGCTCCAAATGTCCTTGAAATTCACAATGTCCTGCAAGGTGTCTCAGTTCGGCGACATAACTTGCCACTTCCTGGCCTTCAGATCTTTTGTACGTGCAGAACCGGTACCTCGCCATCAGAACGCTTTCCTTTGGGTTCAGATGTTCCCGGACCAGTGTGCACAAATCATCGTATGATTTCTCTGTGGGTTTCGCTGGAGCAAGCAGATTTTTCATGACTCCATATGTTGGTACCCCACAGACGGTGAGGAGAATCGCCCTTCATTTGGCAGCGTTTGCTTCTCCTTCCAGTTCGTTGGCCATGAAGTATTGATCGAGTTGCTCCACAAAGGTTTCCCAATCATCTCCCTCTGAAAATTTCTCCAAGTTGCCCACTGTTCTCTGCATCATTTGGTTCGTTATCTATATCTCGTCGCCAGTTGTTATGTGTGAATAAAGAGTCTGACTAGATACTGTGAGCTCAAATAAAGTGTGACTGTAGTCTTTTATTGCAGGTCTACAGAGTGCCTCTCCAGCCTGTGGGGCCTCCTTAAGTACAGGTGCTCCCAAGGGATTCTGGGATCCCTTGGGACTCTAGGGGATGAGTTCTCTGGTGGCTACACAAGGTATCTACAGGTTTACAAATATAACAACTAGTGAGATCCAGGGCATAGTTATTCATTGCGAATTAGGAAGCCAAGATAACTACTGAGCCATGTGTTTGTCATGACTGCCAGCGTGAGTGATTTGCCATTTATTGGGAAAGGAATATTAACTGTGAACATCTAAACCTTTATAAATCCTTTAATTAGATTTCCTAAGAATAGTAAGAGGATGTTTGTCTAATGGATAGAATGATCTGCTTGTTGATGGTGGACCTTTCATAGTTTAGGAGTTTTGTCTCGCGTGTTGAAGATGGTTGATTGACTCGGGACATTTCTATCTTCTTCCTCCAGGTTATTACCAGCTGTGTCATGTAAGTAAACAGAATTCCATCTGTCATATAGAAGTACAGGGGTCAAGCGATTATAAAATGATCAGCTTTCAAATCAGCAGGCTATTGATGACAGTGAAGACCATGCCAGAAAAATATGATTTCAGTAGTATCAAAGTAAAAGAAGATAAATGTTTCCTATTACTGAGATCGCTGAGACAAAAAAACATAGGAAAATTGGTATTATTAATATACAAGAAAACATATTTAGTCAAGTTAGTTTAACTTAAGTTACAGGCAAGAAGCTAAAGGTTTTGTTGGAGAACATCTAAAAACACACTCCTTTCGTGCAGGAGAAGTTGGCGCACCACTTGAGTCAGCAGGTTGGCACTGGAGGGAGTAGAGCTCACCTGCATGCCTTCATCACTTTGAAGAAGGAGTGCTGCCTATCACGGGCAGGGCAGAGTCGAGGCCATGGTGACTGGCCACACTGAAGGAGACATCGCTCAGACATTCTTCACACCTAATCATTTTTATCCCTTCAAATTATTAGCCCACCCTAAACACTGCATGACCAACTGCAGATGCATGGCTGTTATAGATTGCACCCCTGGGGTCTACCTGCCTTTCTTCCGGCACATTTCAGGGCCACAGTAACTCACCCAGATGTTCCATGCTATGATGTTAATGGAGCTAATCGCATGGTACATATTGGACAGAACTGTCTCCATGCTCCATATGATGCCTTGGGACAAGTTGGAGCTGGACCCCTCCATGCTTGTGCGTAAGCTTGCTGGCAGGCTGCCCACTGTACCTATCTTATCCTGGTAGATCCCCATCAGCCTTCTTTGGTATCCTGGGCCCTCAAAGTCCTTTGCAGCAGATTTAGTATGCTACCTCACCCTCCGGGAAGCTGCTACCTGTAGCATCATATCCACCTGTGCAACTCCAGGGCACGTGTGCCCGTGAGTGACCACGTGTAGAAATCCTTTCGAACCCAAATTCTAAAATCCACATGGTGCAAGTATCTGAGCTAGTACTTGTGAGGTTCAGATCGAGTGATGGTACAACTTCCAATGGGCTGGTCTCTTTTGCATTGCCATAGGGGCTTCCACATTCTCTAAACATGAAATGAAAGAGAGGGACAAGAGTTAGCTTGTGGTGTGAAGGGAGAGCAGAGAGCGAGAAATGGGGGATGAAAGCATCTGCTGCTGGTCATGCAGCGAGTATGTAGGGTGAGCTTGACATCTGAAAGGACAAAGAGCATTAGGTGTGAAGAAACTCTGCACAACGTGCGAACTAGCTGTCTCGAGCGGTGCACCAACTTCTGCACGAAAGGAGTGTGTTCGTGAGGGTCTTATGAATTGTTTGGAAAATGTACCCGGCATGGTAAAAGAGCTGTATGTAAGATGTAAATTGTGGGTAAGTAGGAAACTATAGACCAGTTAGCTTAGCGTCAGTGGCAGGAAAGTTACTGGAATCTTTACTCAAAGATATAATAGAAAAACATCTAGAAACCGAAAGTATAATAAATAATAGAATGGATTTCAAAAGGGAAGGTCCTGCATGACTAACCTTACTGATAAGAATAGATAAGGGTAAGAACATTGAAATTGGAGCAGGAGTAGGCCATTTGGCCCCTCGAGCCTGCTCCGCCATTCAATGAGATCATGGCTGATCTTCTATCTCAACTCCACTTTCCTGTGCTACCCCGATATCGCTTGATTCCCTTAATATCCAAAAATCTATCAATCTCTGTCTTGAATATCCTTAATGACTGAGCTTCCACAGTCCTCTGGTGTAGAAAATTCCAAAGAAGAAATTTCTCCTCATCTCAGTCCTAAATGGCCAATCCCTTATTCTGAGACTGTGATCCTTGGTTCTAGACTCTCCAGACAGGGAAACATCCTTCCTGCATCTACTCTGCATCATCTCAAGCCCCTGTAAGAATGTTGTATGTTTCAATGAGATCACCTCCCATTCTTCTAAACTCTAGAGAATATAGGCCTTGTCTACTCAATCTCTCCTCATAGGACAATCCCTCCATCACAGGAATCAGTCTGGTGAACCTTCGTTGCACTCCCTCTATGGCAAGTATATCCTTCCTTAGGTAAGGAGACCAAAACTGTGTATAATACTCCAGGTATATATATGTATATATTTTTTTGTGAATAGTTGAGGCCGAAGCACCGATCCTTGTAGTACCCCACTAGTTGCAGCCTGCCAACTCAAAAATGACCTGTTTATTCCTACTCTCTGTTTTCTGTCCATTAACCAATCCTCAATCCATGCTAGTATATTACCCCCAATCCCATGAGTCTTAATTTTGTTTAATAATCTCTTGTGTGGTACCTTATTGAATGCCTTCTGAAAATCCAAATACACCACATCCACTGGTTCCCCCTTGTCTATTCTCCCAGTTGCAATCTCAAATAACTCTTAACAGATTTGGCAAACATGATTTCCCTTTCATAAATATGTGTTGACTCTGCCCAATCTTATTATTTTCTAAGTGCCCTGTTACAACGCCCATAATAGTAGATTCTAGCATTTTCCCTACTACTGATGTCAGGCTAAGTGGTCTGATAACCAGTGCATCCACCATCTCTATAGCCACCTCTTTCAAAACCCGAGGATGTAGGCCATCAGGTCCATGGGCTTTCAGTCCCATTAATTTCTCCAGTACCACTTTTTTTACTAATACTAATTTTTTTCAGTTCCTCATTCTCACTATGCCCGTGGTTCTCCACTATTTCTGGCAAGTTTTTTGTGTCTTCTTCTGTGAACACAGACACAAAGTATTTCTTTAATTTCTCTGCCATTTCCTTATTCCCCATTATAATTTCTCCTGTCTCAGCCTGGAATGGATCCACATTTACTTTCGCTAATCTTTTCCTTTTTACATACCTATAGAAGCTTTTACAGTCTGTTTTTATGTCTCTCGCTAGTTTACTCTCATAATCTATTTTCTTTTTCTTTATCAATTTCTTGGAGCTCCTTTGCTGAATTCTAAAATCCTCATAATCCCCAGGCTTACTACTCTTTTAGCCACAGTTGGACCACTATTCCTGTGGGGTTTTTGTGCCTCAAAAATGCATATTTGATGTAAATTATGTATTAATTCTTTAAATGCTATCCATTGCTTGTCTACCATCATACCTTTTAATGTAGTTTCATAGAAACATAGAAATATAGAAAACAGGTGCAGGAGTAGGCTATTCGGCCCTTCAAGCTTGCACCACCATTCAATAAGATCATGGCTGATCATTCACCTCAGTATCCCTTTCCTGCTTTCTCTTCATAGCCCTTGATCCCTTTAGCCGTAAGGGCCATATCTAACTCCCTCTTGAATATATCTCACGAATTGGCCTCAACAACTTTCTGCGGTAGAGAATTCCACAGGTTAACAACTCTCTGAATGAAGCAATTTCTCTTCATCTTGGTCCTAAATGGCTTACCCCTTATCTTTAGACTGTGACCCCTGGTTCTGGACTTCCCCAGTATCGGGAACATTCTTCCTGCATCTAACCTGTCCAATCCCATCAGAATTTTATATGTTTCGATGAGATTCCCTCTCATTCTTCTAAACTCCAGTGAATACAGGCCCAGTCGATCCAGTCTCTCCTCCTATGTCAGTCCTGCCATCCCAGGAATCAGTCTGGTAAACCTTCGCTCAATAGCAAGAATGTCCTTCCTCAGATTAGGAGACCAAAACTGAACACAATATTCCAGGTGAAGCCGCACCAAGGCCCTGTACAGCTGCAGTAAGCCCTCCCTGCTCCTAAACTCAAATCCCCTAGCTATGAAGGCCAACATGCCATTTGCTTTCTTTACCGCCTGCTGTACCTGCATGCCTAACTTCAATGACTGATGTACCATAACACCCAGGTCTCATTGCACCTCCCCTTTTCCTAATCTGTCGCCATTCAGATAATATTCTGCCTTCCTGTTTTTTCCACCAAAGTAGATAACCTCACATTTATCCACATTATATTGCATCTGCCATGCATTTGCCCATTCACCTAACCTGTCCAAGTCACCCTGCAGCCTCTTAGCATCCTCCTCACAGCTCACACCACCACCCAGCTTAATGTCATCTGCAAACTTGGAGATATTACACTCAATTCCTTCATCTAAATCATTGATGTATATTGTAAATAGCTGGGGTCCCAGCACTGAACCCTGCGGCATCCCACTAGTCACTGCCTGACATTCTAAAGGACCCATTTATCCCGACTCTCTGCTTCCTGTTTGCCAACCAGTTCTCTATCCACGTCAATACATTACCCCAATACATGTGCTTTAATTTTGCACACTAATCACTTGTGTGGGACCTTGTCAAAAGCCTTTTGAAAGTCCAAATACACCACATCTACTGGTTCTTCCTTGTCACTCTACTAGTTACATCTTCAAAAAATTCTAGAAGATTTGTCAAGCATGATTTCCCTTTCATAAACCCATGCTGACTTGGACTGATCGTGTCACTGCTTTCCAAATGCGCTGCTATTTCATCTTTAATAATTGATTCCAACATTTTCCCCACTACCGATGTCAGGCTAACCGGTCTATAATTCCCCATTTTCTCTCCCTCCTTTTTTAAAAAGTGGTGTTACATTAGCTATCCTCCAGTCCATAGGAACTGATCCAGAGTTGATAGACTGTTGGAAAATGATTACCAATGCATCCACTATTTCTAGGGCCACTTCCTTAAGTACTCTGGGATGCAGACTATCGGGCCCTGGGGATTTATCGGCCTTCAATCCCACCAATTTCTCTAACACAATTTTCTGACTAATAAGGATTTCCTTCAGTTCCTCCTCGCTAGACCCCCGGTCCCCTAGTATTTCCGGAAGGTTATTTGTGTCTTCCTTTGTGAAGACAAAACCAAAGTATTTGTTCAATTGGTCTGCCATTTCTTTGTTCCCCATTATAAATTCACCTTAACCTGACTGCAAGGGACCGACGTTTGTCTTCACTAATCTTTTTCTCTTCACATATCCAAAGAAGCTTTTGCAGTCAGTTTTTATGTTCCCAGCAAGCTTCCTCTCATACTCTGTTTTCCCCCTCCTAATTAAACCCTTTGTTCTCCTCTGCTGAATTCTAAATTTCTCCCAGTCCTCAGGTTTGCTGCTTTTTCTGGCCAATTTATATGCCTCTTCCTTGGATTTAACACCATCCCTAATTTCCCTTGTTAGCCACGGTTGAGCCACCTTCCCAGTTTTATTTTTACTCCAGACAGGGATATATAATTATTGAAGTTCATCCATGTGATCTTTAAGTGTCTGCCGTTGCCTATCAACCGTCAACCCTTTAAGTATCATTTGCTAATCTATTCTAGCCAATTCACATCTCATACCATCGAAGTTACCTTTCCTTAAGTTCAGGACCCTAGTCTCTGAATTAACTGTGTCGCTCTCCATCTTAATAAAGAATTCTACCATATTATGGTCATTCTTCCCCAAGGGGCTTCACACAACAAGATTGCTAATTAGTCCTTTCTCATTACACATCACCCAGTCTAGGATGGCCAGCCCTCTAGTTGGTTCCTCAACATATTGGTCTAGAAAACCATCACTAATACACTCCAGGAAATCCTCCTCCACCATATTGCTACCAGTTTGGTTAGCCAAATCAATATGTAGATTAAAGTCACCCATGATAACTGCTGTACCTTTATTGCATGCATCCCTAATTTTTTTTTGATGCTGCCCCCGACCTCACTACTACTGTTTGGTGGTCTATACACAACTCCCACTAGCATTTTCTGCCCTTTGTTATTCTGTAGCTCCACCCATACCGATTCCACGACATCCAAGCTAATGTCCTTTCTTACTATTGTGTTAATTTCCTCTTTAACCAGCAACGCTACCCCACCTCCTTTTCCTTTCTGTCTATCCTTCCTGAATGTTGAATACCCCTGGATGTTGAGTTGCCAGCCTTGGTCACAGCCATGTCTCCGTAATGCCAATTATATTATATTTGTTAATAGCTGCCTGTGCAGTTAATTCATCCACCTTATTACGAATGCTCCTCGCATTGAGACTCAGAGCCTTCAGACTTGGTTTTCTTTAACACTCTTTGCCCTTTTAGAATTATGTTGTAATGTGACCCTTTTTGATTTTTGCCTTGGGTTTCTCTGCCCTCCACTTTTACTTTTCTTCTTTCTATCTTTTGCTTCTGCCCCCATTTTACTTCCCTCTATCTCCCCGCATAGGTTCCCATCCCCATGCCATATTAGTTTAACCCCTCCCCAACAGCACTAGCAAACACTCCCCCTAGGATATTGGTTCCGGTCCTGCCCAGGTGCAGACCGTCCGGTTTGTACTGGTCCCACCTCCCCCAGGACTGGTCCCACCTCCCAATTTACCTTAGCCAACGTGCCCCTCATACCTGCGTAGTTTTCTCTGTTTACATTTAAGATCCTAGTTTCGGATTCAAGTAAATCATTTTGAAACTCAATATAAAATTCTATCATATTATGGTCACTCTTCCCTAAAGGCCCCTGTACTACAAGCTTATTAATTAAACTTTTCTCATTGTACAGTACTAGATCTAAAATAGCCTGTTTCCTAGTTGGTTCCTCAACATACTGATCGAGAAAACTATCTTGTATACCTTTTGTTATGTCTTGGAGAAGGAGTCAGACTTGATACTGCAAGCTCAAAGTAAGTATGACCGTAGTCCTTTATTACAGATCCCAGAGTGCCTCTCCAGCCTGTGAGGCCTCTTTATATACAGGTGCTCCCAAGGGATTGTGGGATCCCTTGTGACTCCAGGGGATAAGCCCTCTGGTCGTTAGACATTGTAATTACAGGTTTACATACATAAGAACAGTCCCACCCGCCCCCCCCCACCCCCCCCCCAAGTCAATAGTGTAACTATTTACAATGTGAGTCGATCTGGTGCCTTCCTTTCCCTGGTTGATCATCTTGGTGCAAATGCTGGTGTTGGTGAGTCATTTGTTGGGCCTTTGCTGGGCTGCTGCGCAGCTGGCCTTGCTGGGCTGCTGGGGTGGTGAGTCTTACTGGGCTGCTGCGGGTGATGGGTTCTGCTTCGTGGTCAACCGCTGGGTCGGTTGTCACTTATGTGTTGAAGGATCGATAAAGGTAGAGTCTATTGTGGGTTGTTTTGGATAGTCTGTAAATCTGAGTTTGGTTTGGTCCAAGTGTTTTCTGCATTTGTGAGTCCATTTGCGAGTTTGACCACAAACACCCTACTCCCCTCTTTGGCCAAAACAGTACCAGCAATCCATTTGGGACCTTATCCAGAGTTCAACACAAATACAGGATCATTCACTTCAATTTTGCGTGACACATCTGCGCGATCATGATATGTATTCTGTTGAAGCCGCCTGCTCTCTACCTGTTCGTGTAGATCAGGGTGGACTAACAAGAGCCTTGTCTTAAGTGCCCTTTTCATGAGCAGTTCAGCAGGAGGGTCCCCGGTGAGCAAGTGGGGTCTTGTGCGGTAACTAAGCAGGACTCGAGATAAGCGAGTCTGCAGTGAGCCTTCAGTTACACTTTTCAAGCTCTGCTTGATTGTTTGAACTGCTCTTTCTGCCTGACCATTGGATGCTGGCTTAAACGGGGCAGACGTGACATGTTTGACCCCATTGTGGGTCATGAATTCCTTGAATTTGGCACTGGTAAAGCACGGCCCATTGTCACTTAGAAGGACATCAGGCAGGCCGTCCATGGCAAACATGTCCTGTAGGCTTTCAATGGTGGCAGCAGACATGCTTGCCAACATTATCACACATTCAATCCACTTGGTGTACGCATCTACAACCACTAGAAACGTTTTTCTCAAGAATGGGCCTGCATAGTCGACATGAACCCTAGACCACAGTTTGGAGGGCCAAGACCATAAACTTAATTGCGCCTCCCTGGGTGCATTGCTTAACTGGGAACATGCATTACATTTGTGCACGCTGGACTCTAAGTCTGCATCGATATCGGGCCACCACACATGGGATCTGGCTACCGCTTTCATCATTACGATGCCTGGGTGGGTACTGTGGACATCACTAATGAAAGTGTCCCTGCCCTTTTGTGGCACATCTACCCGATTACCCCGTAGGAGGCAGTATAGACTGTGTGCGCCGCTGGTATGGCTTTATTTCTTCCTGCATATCTAACGGGATACTAGACCAACTCCCGTGGAGCACATAGTTTTTTTTAACTAAGGACAGTAAGGGGTCCTGGCTTGTTCAGGTTCTAATCTGTCGGGCGGTAACAGGTGATTGCTCACTCTCGAATGTTTCCATTACCATAACTAAATCTGCTGGCTGTGCCATCCGCACCCCGGTGGTGGGCAATGGCAGCCTACTGAGAGCATCGGCACAGTTTTCTGTGCCTGGCCTATGGCAGATGGCGTAGTTGTATGCGGACAAAGTGAGCGCCCATCTCTGGATGCGGGCCGATATATTCGTATTTATCCCCTTACCTTTAGAAAAGAGGGATATAAACAGCTTATGGTTGGTTTCCAATTCAAATTTGAGCCCAAACAGATATTGATGCATTTTCTTTACCCCATAAACACACGCTAATGCTTCTTTTTCGATCATACTGCAGGCCCTCTCGGCCTGAGACAGACTTCTGGATGCATAAGCAACCGGTTGCAATTTCCCAATCTTGGGATCCCCTGGGACTCCAAGGGATAAGCCCTCTGGTGGTTAGACATGGTAATTACAGGTTTACATACATAACACCTCCCATGAATTCGTAATCCAAGCTATTACTGCAAATTTGCTTTCCCCAGTCAACATGTAGATTAACGTCCCCCATGATTATCCAATTAAAAACAAGGGCATACAAAGTGGCTGAAACTAGTGGAAGGACAGAAGACTGGGAAGCTTTTAAAAGCCAGCAAAGAACAACTAAAAAAATTATTAAGAAAGGAAAGATAGACTATGAAAGTAAACTAGCACAAAATATAAAAACAGATAGCAAGAGTTTCTATAGATATATAGGTCCCAAATTTCCCAAGCCGCTTAGAACGGCGTAGTTAGCTGAGGTGCGCCGACTTCCTGGGGGAAAAAAGGCGCCAAAAATATGCCTTTAAATTTGGCCGCTCCCTCGTTACCGCGCTGCAGAGCCTGGGGGGGGGGTGTTGGAGCATCGGCCGCGCTTGATCAGCGCGGCTGGCAGGAGGGCAGGACTTGGGCCCAGCGTGCTGTGTAGTGCCGACAGGGGCATGCATGACCATTTGAGCTTGCGCGCATGTGCAATGAGCGGTTCAATTTGCGCGCATGCACAGTGTAACAGGAAGCTTGACAATCGGCCAATTAAAGGAAGAGCGTCCTCAGAATCATTGGTTATGGAGCATATATAAAGGTGAGGTCTGAATATAGATTTTTGTGTGGCTGAGGGAGTGGAAAGGAGTGCTGGATAGGTCTAAGAGGGGTGTAAGTGTGATCTTTGAACATTACCTGTGTTTGAGTCCAATAGACGAATGGCGCACGAGCGTGCAAGACGAACCAAGAATTTCCTCCATGAGGAAGTGGAGAGATTAGTGACTGTAATTGAGGAGAAATGGCTGGAGCTGAATATCAGCAAGAGTGGTCCGTCAAAGGTCTCCCCCAAGGAAATGAGAAAAAGATGGGCCCTTGTTGCAGAAGAATTCTTCGCTGGGGTCAACACCGCAAGATCTGGAAGCCAGTGCAAGAAGAAATGGCAGGACATTGGTCAAGTAGTGAGTGTAAATAATATCTTCATCTTTAAATTGAATTGCAGTGGAAAATGTGAGCATCTGTATGTGTCCCACCCATCAGAAGCGCACCATGTCTGGCAATTAATATTTTCATCTTTGCAGAAGAAGTTGGCCCACAACAAGAGGGATAGAACTAGAACAGGAGGAGGTCCGCCAAATCTGCACCAACTGACACCCCTGGAATAGAGGGTTGCTGCCTTGCTGACTCGCACTGGCAAAAAAATAATCAGCTCTGCACAAGCTGGACCCACATGCGAGGGTGAGGTTGAGTCATTAAAATATATAGTCGCCCTTCAAATCAACCTGCTGACTGGCCTGCTTCATGTGAGATTACTCAGGCCACCCACCCTGCCCCCTCCTGTGCTGCTAACCATTTCACTGTTCTGTTGTCTTTTCCAGAAGAAGAAGACACTCCTCAAGATCCTGAGGATCTAGATGCATGTGCTCCAGACCCAGGCAGGTGGGGGGAGGAGGAGTCCATGGAAATGTGTGCTCAGGAGACTGTTGACTGCATATGGATCAGGACATATCACAGGGCATCACACTGCCAGAACCCTCCATGAGCTCCTCGGCAACCTTCCGAGGTCGCGTGTCCGAGTGGCGGTCGGGAATTGCATTTTGGGACACCCAGTCCCCCACTGTCCCAGCCTGCGCCTGGAGGGGTGCCACTATGTAGACCTACGGCGAGGGGAAGGAGAAGCTGACCAGTCTCTCCTGAGAGGCAGCCCTCAGCAGAGGTTAATTGGGTTGTTTCATTGGGTGAGGAGATCAATGTCCTCACAAGATCACTTGTGGTGGCCGTCAGTGGGGTGCGTGATGAGGTCGCGACACTGCTGGGTGAAATCTCTGCACTAAGACGGGAAGTCAGGGCGGGCATTTCAGAAGGTGTGCAATGATGGCAGATGCCATGAGGGAGCTGGCTTCTGCAATAAGGGCACAAAGGCCGGAGACTCTAATGCCACTCCCACTTCACTCCACGCACCAACCACCGGTCAGACCCAAGCTTGGCCCCCAAGCCCCCCACCACCATCACCGACCCTATGAGGAAATGCACTTTCCCCGAGATGTGGGTGAGAGATGGTGCAGACTTTCTTTCCTGTTATTGCTGTTGTTGTTGTTGGTGTCGTTGAAGTGCACTGTAAAATTTACAATAAAAGATATTTTGCATCAAAACTGAATCATCCTCCATTAGGACCATGCAACATTTAGGGTCAACCGTAAAAACGAAAAATCCCTCACCACTACAGTCATGTGTGCCTGATGCCCTAGCCCTGGCGGGAGGGCTAGCCAGTGCGTTCTGTAGTCGGCAAGGTAGGACTGCTCTATTTTCAGTAGATGATTTACCTTTAATTTATTTGTGATGATGTTGTGCAGCTGTTGTGCTGAAGATGTTGTAATGTTGTGCTGATGTTGTGAAGGTCTTTAGTGCTTTGGAATCCTCTAACTCACCTCCACCCCCACCCCCCTCCTATCTCTGGCTACCTGCGATGATTTCTTAAATGTTGATAAGGCTTTTCTGTGCCAACAAAAGTGGCCACACACACTGGCCGATGTTAGTTTGGAGTAACTTTCAGCTGGCAAAATTTGCTTGTGTTATATATGTGGACTTGTATTTATTCTGTACAGCCATCAGAGGGCTCATCTCCTGGGGTCCCAAGGAATCCCATAATCCCTCGGGACTACAGGTATTTAAGGAGCCTTCTCAGGCTGGTGAGGCACTCTGGAGACCTGCAGTAAATGACTAAGATCACACTTTACTTTGAGCTCTCAGTGTTCAGTCTGACTCTTTCTCCATACACTACAACTGGCGATGAGATATAGATAGCGAACCCAAAGATGCAGAGAACAGTGGGCATCCTGGAGAAATTTTCGGAGGGAGATGATTGGGAAACTTTTGTGGAGCGACTCGACCAATACTTCGTGGCCAACGAGCTAGATGGGGAAGAGAGCGCTGCCAAACGAAGGGCGATCCTCCTCACCGTCTGTGGGGCACCAACGTATGGCCTCATGAAGAATCTGCTCACTCCAGTGAAAGCCACGCAGAAATCGTACGACGATTTGTGCACACTGGGCCGAGAGCATTTGATGGCGATATACCGGTTCTACACCTACAAAAGGTCTGAAGGCCAGCTATTGGCGAGTTATGTCGGCGAGCTAAGATGCCTTGCAGGACATTGCGAATTTGAAGGACATTTGGAACACATGCTCAGAAACTTTTTTGTACTTGGCATTGACCATAAAACCATACTTCACAAACTTTTGACTGTAGAGACCCCAACCTTGAGTAAGGCCGTAGCGATAGCCCAGGCGTTCTTTGCCACCAGTGACAATACGAAGCAAATCTCTCAGCACACAAGTGCTGCTACAAGTACTGTGAACAAAGTGATGTTGTTTTTGAATCATAACGTACAGGGCAGGTCACACATACCTGTAGCTACACGTCCACAGATGTCTCAGAGTCCACCATCAAGGGTGATGAATGCAAGGCCATTAACACCTTGTTGGTGCTGCGAGGGTGATCATCGTTTCCATTCAGGCCGATTCAAAGAGTACGTTTGCAAGAGCTGTGGAACAATGGGACACCTCCAACGAGTGTGCAGGGGAACTGCAAAGCCTGTTAAACCTGCAAACCACCATGTTGCAGAGGAGGTCAGATCCACGGAGGATCACGATAAACCAGAGCCTCAGATAGAGGAGACAGAGGTATATGGGGTGCACACATTCACCACGAATTGTCCCCCGATAATGCTGAATGTTGAAATAAATGGACTCCCGGTGTCAATAGAGCTGGACACGGGCGCGAGCCAGTCCATCAGGGGCAAAAAGACTTTTGAAAGGTTGTGGTGCATCAAGGCCTCAAGGCCAGTCTTAACTCCAGTTCGTACGAATCTAAGAACTTACACAAAAGAACTGATTCCTGTAATCGGCAGTGCTACCGTAAAGGTCTCCTATGATGGAGTGGTGTACAAGCTACCACTCTGGGTGGTACCGGGCGGTGGTCCCACGCTGCCTGGCTGGGAAAGATACACTGGAACTGGGACGACACCCGAGGGCTATCGCCCGCTGATGACACTTCGTGTGCCCAGGTCTTAAATAAATTTCCTTCGCTGTTCGAACCAGGCATCGGGAAATTCCAAGGAGCAAAAGTGCAGATCCACCTAATTCCAGGGGCGCGACCCATCCATCACAAGGCGAGAGCAGTACCGTACATGATGAGAGAAAGGGTAGAGATCAAGCTAGACTGGCTGCAAATAGAGGGTATCCTTTCACCGATCGATTTCAGCGAGTGGGCCAGTCCTATTGTCACAATCCTCAAGGGAGACGGCACCGTCAGAATCTGTGGCGATTACAAAGTAACTATCAATCGTTTCTCTCTGCAATACCAATACCCACTACCAAAGGCTGACAACCTCTTTGAAACGCCGAGGAAAGACGTTCACGAAGCTAGATCTGATTTCAGCCTGCATGACGCAGGAACTGGAAGAATCATCGAAGGCTCTCACCTGCATCAACACACACAAAGGTCTTTTTGTTTATAACAGATGCCCGTTTGGAATTCAATCAGCGGCGGCGATATTCCAGAGAAACATGAAGTCGGTCCCTCACACCGTGGTCTTCCAGGAAGACATCTTGGTCACAGGTCAGAACACAGTCGAGCACTTGCAGAACTTGGAGGAGGTTCTTAGTCGACTCAACCGCGTGGGGCTCAGGTTAAAATGCTTGAAGTGCATTTTCCTGGCGCCTGAAGTGTAGTTCTTGCAAAGGAGGATTGCGGCGGATGGCATCAGGCCCACCAAAGCGAAGACGGAGACAATTGAGAACGCACCGAGGCCACAGAACGTGACGGAGCTGCGGTCGTTTCTGGGACTCTTGATCTACTTTGCAGGTCTCAGCTTCTTAACAGGTCTCAGCACACTGTTAGAACCACTGCATGTGTTACTACGAAAAGGGGGCAAATGAGTTTGGGGCAAAATCCAAGAAAATTCCTTTGTAAAAGCGAGAAAATTGTTATGCTCAACAAATTGCTTGTGTTGTATGATCCATGTAAGCGTTTGGTACTAGCATGTGATGCGTCGTCATATGGCGTTGGGTGTGTATTGCAATAAGCTAATGATTTCAGGAAACTGCAACCAGTTGCTTCTGCATCCAGGAATCTGTCTAAGGCTGAGAGCATACGGCATGATTGAAAAAGAAGCGTTAGCGTGTGTCTATGGGGTAAAGAAAATGCAGCAATACCTGTTTGGGCTAAAATTCGATTTCGAAACTAATCATAAGCCACTTAAATCCCTGTTTTCCGAGAGTAAAGGGATAAAACCGCATCCAGAGATGGGCGCTCACGTTGTCCGCAAACAACTACGTCATCCGCCACAGGCCAGGCACAGAAAACTGCGCCGATGCTCTCAGCAGGCTGCCACTGCCCGCAACGAGGGTGGAAATGGCGCAGCCTGCAGATCTAGCCATGGTTATGGAAGCATTTGAGAGTGAGCAATCACCCATCACTGCCCGGCAGATCAAAACCTGGACAAGCCAGGATCCCTTATTATCTCTAGTCAAAAACTGTCTGCTTCACAGGAGCTGGTCCAGTGTCCCAATGGAAATGCAGGAAGAGATAAAGTCGTTCCAGCGGCGCAAAGATGAAATGTCTATACAGGCAGACTGCCTTCTGTGGGGAAATCGAGTAGTGGTCCCCAAGAAGGTGAGAGACACCTTCATCAATGATCTCCACAGTACACACCCAGGCATCGTAATGATGAAAGCAATAACCAGATTCCACGTATGGTGGCCCAGTTTCGATGCAGTCTTAAAATCCTGCATTCACAGATGTAATACATGCTCGCAGTTAAGCAATGTACCCAGGGAGGCGCCGCTAAGTTTATGGTCGTGGTCCTCCAAACCGTGGTCTAGGGTACACGTCGACTATACAGGCCCATTCTTGGGTAAAATGTTCCTTGTGGTTGTAGACGCGTACTCCAAGTGGATTGAATGTGAGATAATGTCGGATAGCATGTCCGCTGCCACTAATGAAGGCCTGCGGGCCATGTTTGCCTTTCATGGCTTACCCGATGTCCTGGTGAGCGACAATATGCCATGTTTTACTAGTGCTGAGTTCAAAGAATTCATGACCTGTAACCAGATCAAACATGTCACATCTGCCCCGTTTAAACCAGCGTCCAATGGTCAGGCAGAGAGAGCAGTGCAAACCATCAAGCAAGGCTTGAAGAGGGTAACTGAAGGCTCACTGCAGACTCGCCTATCCCGAGTCCTGCTTAGCTACTGCATGAGACCCCACTCACTCACTGGGATCCCACCTACTGAACTGCTCATGAAAAGAGCACTTAAGGCAAAGATCTCGTTAGTTCACCCTGATCTACATGAACAGGTAGAGAGCAGGCGGCATCAACAAAGTGCATACCATGATAGCGCAAATGTGTAACGCGAGATTGAAATCAATGATCCTGTATTTATATTAAATTATGGACACTGTCGAGGGCAAAGAGGGGAGCAGGGTGTTTCGGGTCAAACTTTCAAATGGACTCATTCACCGGAAACACTTGGACCAAATCAAACTCAGATTCACGGACTACACGAAGCAACCCACCTTGGACCCTACCTTTTTTGATCCCCCAACACACACACACCAGTGGTAACCGACACCACGGTTGACCACGAAGCAAAACCCATCATCCACAGCAGCCCTTCAGGGCCCAACACACCAAGCAGCCCAGCAAGGCCAGCTGCACAGCAGCCCAGCGAGGGCCCAACAAATGATTCAACAACACCAGCTTTCACACTGAGTTGATCAACCAGGGCAAGAAGGGCCCCAGATTGACTCACAGTGTAAATAGTTACACTATTGACTTTGGGAGGGGGAAGTGTTGTTCTATATGTGTACTTGTATTTACTCTGTACAGCCACCAGAGGGCTCATCCCCTGGAGTCCCAAGGGATCACATAATCCCTTGGGAGCACAGGTATTTAAGGAGGTCTCACAGGTTGGAGAGGCACTCTGCAGACCTGCAATAAAAGACTAAGGTCACACTTTACTTTGAGCTCACAGTGTTCAGTCTGACTCTTTCTCCATACACTACAACTGACAATGAGATACAGATAGCGAACCCAAAAATGCAGAGAACAGTGGGCATCCTGGAGAAATTCTTGGAGGGAGATGATTGGAAACTTTTGTGGAGCGACTCGACCAATACTTCGTGGCCAATGAGCTAGATGGGGAAGAGAGCGCGCCAAACGTAGAGCGATCCTCCTCACCGTCTGTGGGGCACCAACATATGGCCTCATGAAGAATCTGCTCACTCCACCGAAAACCACGGAGAAATCATACTTGTGCACACTGGTCCGAGAGCATTTGAACCTGAAGGAAAACATTCTGATGGCAATGTACCGGTTCTACACCTACAAAAGGTCTGAAGGCCAGGAAGTGGCAAGTTATGTCGGCGAGCTAAGACGCCTTACAGGACAATGTGAATTTGAAGGACATTTGGAGCACATGCTCAGAGACCTTTTCGTACTTGGCATTGGCCACAAAAGCATACTTCGCAAACTTGTGACTGTAGAGACCCCAAACTTGAGTAAGGCCGTAGTGATAGCCCAGACATTCTTTGCCACCAGTGACAATACGAAGCAAATCTCTCAGCACACAAGTGCTGCTACAAGTACTGTGAACAAAGTGATGTTGTTTTTGAATCATAACGTACAGGGCAGGTCACACATACCTGCAGCTACACGTTCACAGATGTCTCAGAGTCCACCATCAAGGGTGATGAATGCAAGGCCATTAACATCTTGTTGGTGCTGCGGGGGTGATCATCGTTTCCATTCATGCCGATTCAAAGAGTACGTTTGCAAGAGCTGTGGAACAATGGGACACCTCCAACGAGTGTGCAGGGGAACTGCAAAGCCTGTTAAACCTGCAAACCACCATGTTGCAGAGGAGGTCAGATCCACGGAGGATCACGATGAATCAGAGCCTCAGATCGAGGAGACAGAGGTACATGGGGTGCACACATTCATCACGAATTGTCCCCCGATAATGCTGAATGTTGAAATAAATGGACTCCCGGAGTCAATGGAACTGGACACGGGCGCGAGCCAGTCCAGTATGGGCAAAAAGACTTTCAAAGGATTGTGATGCATCAAGGCCTCAAGGCCAGTCTTAACTCCAGTTCGCACGAAACTAAGAATTTACACAAAAGAACTGATTCCTGTAATCGGCAGTGCTACCGTAAAGGTCTCCTACGATGGAGCGGTGCACAAGCTATCACTCTGGGTGGTACTGGGCGATGGTCCCACGCTGCTTGGCAGCAGCTGGCTGGGAAAGCTACACTGGAACTGGGACGACGTCCGAGCGCTATCGCCCGCTGACGACACTTCGTGTGCCCAGGTCTAAAACAAATTTCCTTCGCTGTTCGAACCAGGCAGCGGGAAATTCCAAGGAGCAAAAGTACAGATCTACCTAATTCCAGGGTCGCGATCCATCCATCATAAGGCGAGAGCAGTAACGTACATGATGAGAGAAAGGGTAGAGATCGAGCTAGACTGGCTGCAAAGAGAGGGCACCATTTCACCGATCGATTTCAGCGAGTGGGCCAATCCTATTGTCCCAGTCCTCAAGGGAGACGGCACCGTCAGAATCTGTGGCGATTACAAAGTAACTATCAATCGTTTCTCTCTCCAGGACCAATACCCACTACCAAAGGCCGACGACCTCCTTGAAACGCTGGCGGGAGGAAAGACTTTCATGAATCTACATCTGGCTTCAGCCTGCATGACGCAGGAACTGGAAGAATCATCGAAAGCCCTCACCTATTTTGTTTATAACAGATGCCCGTTTGGAATCCGATCAGTGGCAGCGATATTCCAGAGAAACATGGAAAGTTTACTGAAGTCGGTCCCGCACACCGTGGTTTTCCAGGACAACATCTTGGTTACAGGTCGGAACACAGTCGAGCACTTGCAGAACCTCGGGGAGGTTCTTAGTCGACTCAACCGCGTGGGGCTCAGGTTCAAAAGCTTGAAGTGCATTTTCCTGGCACGTGAAGTGGAGTTCTTGGGAAGGAGGATTGCAGCGGATGGCATCAGGCCCACCAATACGAAGACGGAGGCAATCGAGAACGCACCGAGGCCACAGAACGTGACAGAGCTGCGGTCGTTTCTGGGACTCTTGAACTACTTTGGTAACTTCTTAGCATGTCTCAGCACACTGCTGGAACCACTGCATGTGTTACTACGAAAAGGGGGCGAATGGGCAAGAAAATGCCTTTGTAAAAGCGAGAAAATTGTTATGCTCAACAAATTGCTTGTGTTGTATGATCCATGTAAGCGTTTGGTACTAGCATGTGATGCGTCGTCATATGGCGATGGGTGTGTATTGCAACAAGCTAATGATTTCGGGAAACTGCAACCAGTTGCTTATGCATCCAGGAGTCTGTCTAAGGCTGAGAGAGCCTACAACATGATTGAAAAAGAAGCATTAGCGTGTATCTATGGGGTAAAGAAAATGCAGCAATACCTGTTTGGGCTAAAATTCGAATTGGAAACTAACCATAAGCCACTTAAATCCCTGTTTTCCGAGAGTAAAGGGATAAATACCAACGGATCAGCCCGCATCCAGAGATGGGCGCTCACGTTGTCCACATACAACTACACCATCCGCCACAGGCTCAGCACAGAAAACTGCGCCGATGCTCTCAGTAGGCTGCCATTGCCCACCACGGGGGTGGAAATGGCGCAGCCCGCAATCTAGCCATGGTTATGGAAGCATTTGAGAGTGAGCAATCACCCATCACTGCCCGGTAGATCAAAACCTGGACAAGCCAGGACCCCTTACTAGTCAAAAGCTGTGTGCTTCATGGGAGCTGGTCCAGTGTCCCAGTGGAAATGCAGGAAGAGATAAAACCATTCCAGCGACGCAAAGATGAAATGTCTATACACTGCCTTCTGTGGGGCAATCGAGTAGTGGTCCCCAAGAAGGTCAGAGACACCTTCATTAATGACCTCCACAGTACCCACCCAGGCATCGTAATGATGAAAGCGATAGCCAGATCCCACGTATGGTGGCCCGGTATCGATGCGGACTTAGAATCCTGCTTTCACAGATGTAATACATGCTCGCAGTTAAGCAATGTACACAGGGAGGCGCCACTACGTTTATGATCATGGACCTCCAAACCGTGGTCTAGGGTACACGTCGACTATGCAGGCCCGTTCTTGGGTAAAATGTTCCTTGTAGTTGTGGACGCATACTCCAAGTGGATTGAATGTGAGATAATGTCGGCTAGCACATCTGCTACCACTACTGAAAGCCTGCAGGCCATGTTTTCCATTCACGGCTTACCCGATGTCCCGGTGAGCGACAATGGGCCATGTTTTACCAGTGCTGAGTTCAAAGAATTCATAACCCATAATGGGATCAAACATGTCACATCTGCCCCGTTTAAACCAGTGTCCAATGGTCAGGCAGAGAGAGCAGTGCAAACCATCAAGCAAGGCTTGAAGCACACAGCAGACTCGCCTATCCCGAGTCCTGCTTAGCTATTGCATGAGACCACACTCACTCACTGGGATCCCATCTGCTGAACTGCTCATGAAAAGAGCACTTAAGACAAGGGTCTCGTTAGTTCACCCTGATCTACAGGAACAGGTAGAGAGCAGGCGGCTTCAACAAAGTGAATACCATGATAGCACAAATGTGTCACACGAGATTAAAATCAATGATCCTGTATTTGTATTAAATTATGTACAAGGTCCCAAGTGGCTTCCCGGCACTGTCGTAGCCAAAGAGGGGAGCAGGTTATTTAGGGTCAAACTTTCAAATGGACTCATTCACCAGAAACACTTGGACCAAATCAAACTCAGATTCACAGACTATCCTGAGCAACACACTTTGGACCCTACCTTTTTTGATCCCCCAACACACACACCAGTGGCAACCGACACCACTGTTGGCCACGAAGCAGAACCCATCATCCACAGCAGCACTGCAGGGCCCAACACACCAGGCAGCCCAGCAAGGCCAGCTGCACAGCAGCCCAGCGAGGGCCCAACAAATGATTCAACAATACCAACTTTCACACCGAGACGTTCAACCAGGGCAAGAAGGGCCCCAGATCGACTCCCATTGTAAATAGTTACACCATTGACTTTGGGGGGGGGAGTGTTGTTATATATGTGGACTTGTATTAAATCTGTACAGCCATCAGAGGGCTCATCCCCTGGAGTCCCAAGGGATCCCATAATCCCTCGGGAGCACAGGTATTTAAAGAGGCTTCATAGGCTGGAGATGCACTCTGGAGACCTGCAATACAAGACTAAGGTCACACTTTACTTTGAGCTCACAGTGTTCAGTCTGACTCTTTCTCCATACACTACAGCTTCGATGGCCAGAACAGGCGTAAGTGGCTTGTCACGACCCCTTTTGGAGAGAATAAACTAAACTAGAAAAAAACCTAACTAACTGACTCACATTGGAGCAAGTTAAATGGGGAAATTTGCGATTTTTAAGTTACTCCACAAAAAGCTACTTACTCCAAAAAAAAAGGGACATCTCTTGGGGAAATTTTGGCCCATAAAAAGGAAAAGAATGGTGAAAGTAAATGTTGGTCCCTTAGAAGACGAGACCGAGGAATTAGTAATGGGGAACATGGAGATGGCAGAAACTCTGAACTAATATTTTGTATCAGTCTTTACGGTAGAGGACACTAACAATATTCTGATAGTAGATAGTCTAGGGGCTCTAGGCGGTGAGGAACTTAACACAATCACAATCACTAAGGAGGTGGTGCTCAGTAAGATAATGGGCTAAAGGCAGATAAATCTCCTGGACCTGGTGGCTTGCATCCTAGGATCTTAAGAGAAGTAGTGGCAGGGATTGTGGATGCATTGGTTGTAATTTACCAACATTCCCTGGATTTTAGGGAGGTCCCAGCTGACTGGGAAATTGCAAATGTAACGCCTCTATTTAAAAAAGGAGACAGACAAAAGGCAGTAAACTATAGACCAGGTAGGCTAACATCTGTGGTTGGGAAAATGTTGGAGTTCATTATTAAAAAAGCAATAGCAGGACATTTGGAAAAGCAAAAGTCGGTCAGGCAGAGTCAGCATGAATTTATGAAGGGGAAGTCATGTTTGACAAATTTGCTGAAATTCTTTGAGGATGTAACAAACAGGGTGGATAAAGAGGAACCAGTGGATGTGGTGTATTTGGACTTGCAGAAGGCATTTGACAAGGTGCCAGATAAAAAGTCACTGCACAAGATAAAAATTCACATGGTTGGGGGTAATATATTAGAATGGATAGAGGATTAGCTGTCTAACAGAGAACAGAGCATCGGGATAAATGGTTCCTTCTCTGTTTGGCAACCAGTAACTAGTGGGGTGCCGCAGGGATCAGTGCTGGGACCCAAACTATTTACAATCAATATTAATGACTTAGCAGAAGGGACTGAGTTTAATGTAGCCAAGTTTGCTGATGATACAAAGATGGGAGGAAAAGCAATGTGTGAGAAGGACACAAAAAATCTGCAAAAGGACATAGACTGGCAAAGTGAGTGGGCAAAAATTTGGCAGATGGAGTATAATTTTGGAAAGTGTGAGGTCATGCACTTTGGCGGAAAAAAAATCAAAGAGCAAGTTATTATTTAAATGGAGAAAGATTGCAAAGTGCCGCAGTACCACGGGACCTGGGGGTTCTTGTGCATGAAACACAGAAGGATAGTATGCAGGTACAGCAAGTGATAATGATATCTTGGCCTTTATTGCAAAGGGGATGGAGTATAAAAGCAGGGAAGTCATGCTACAGCTATATAGATATTGGTGAGGCCACACCTGGAATACTGTGCGCAGTTTTGGTTTCCATATTTACGAAAGGATATACTTGCTTTGGAGGCAGTTCAGAGAAGGTTCACTAGGTTGATTCCGGGGATGAGGGGGTTGACTGATGAGGAAAGGTTGAGTAGGTTGGGCCTCTACTCATTGGAATTCAGAAAAATGAGAGGTAATCTTATCGAAACGTATAAGATTATGAGGGGGCTTGACAAGGTGGGTGCAGAGAGGATGTTTCCACTGATGGGGGAGACTAGAACTAGAGGGTATGATCTTAGAATAAGGGGCCGCCCATTTAAAACAGAGATGAGGAGAAATTTCTTCTCTCGGAGGGTTGTAAATCTGTGGAATTCGCTGCCTCAGAGAGCTGTGGAAGCTGGGACATTGAATACATTTAAGACAGAAATAGACAGTTTCTTAAATGATAAGGGGATAAGGGGTTATGGGGAACGGGCGGGGAAGTAGAGCTGAGTCCATGATCAGATCAGCCATGATCTTACTGAATGGCGGAGCAGGCTCAAGTGGTCGTATGACCTACTCCTGTTCCTATTTCTTATGTTCTTATGATTACTGTATTACCCTTTTACATGCATTTCTAATTTCCTGATTTATTCTCTGCCTTACATTACAACTACTGTTTGGGGGCCTAAAAACAACTTCCACCAATGTTTTCTTCTCCTTGATGTTTCTTAGCTCCACCCAAACTGATTCTATATCTTGATTTTCGGAGCTAAGATCCTTTCCCTCTACTGTCTTTATCCCATCCTTTATTATCAGGGCTACCTCTCCTCCTTTTCCATTTTGCCTATCTCTTGTAAAAGTTAAGTATCCTGAAATATTTAGTTCCCAACCTTGGCCACTTTGCAAACCACGTCTAAGTAATGGCTATGAGATCAAACCCATTAATTTCTACCTGTACTATTAATTCATGTACTTTGTTGTGAATGTTTCACGTATTCAGATATAGGGCTGGATTTTCGGCTAGTTTGAGCTTTATTTTGCGACGCGGTGGGACGGCACATGGTGTTTCTGGGTGTCAAACGAGGCATCCAGGATTTTGTGCCTCGGTGGAACTTTTGGCATTGGTTTTGCGTTGGTGTTAAAAGTTACCGCCCCGATCTCCGTTTGGACCGTCATGATGATATAAATCGTCATGCAAGGCTGCGCTAGCGCCCCGGGCAGAACTTTCGGGCCTTACGCCTGATTTAGCATCCACCCAAAAAACTGACAGGAAAAAGCTGGCGCAATAGGGGCATCTTTGAATGGAAGTCGGACCATCTCATATCGGAGTTGTCACACACTGCTATGGTTTAGTGCCGAATGCTGTGTGAATCTACAGTAGACTTTCATGTGAGTTAACTCTGACAGCCAGGTCGCAAAGGCATGGCGAATGGAACTTAAAGTTCAAGATGAGCAGGGATTGCCAGATTGAGAGGGCTACAGGCTCTGAGCACTTAGCTTGAATGGGGAAGGGGAAGTTTGTGCGAAGCCTCACGACTCAATGCTACCATGCTGGCTATTCCCCCGCTTACTCTGCAAATGGGACACAAGACAGCAATATTTAAGGTCAAGGAAATATTTGATGAAAAATATAACCGTATCAACCACCCCCTCCCCCCCAACAAAGCCCACAATGATTCAACGGATAAACACTTATGGACACAAATCTGCATCCAGCAACGAACAACATGAATATAAAAAGAAAAACTTCATCCTCCACTAGACAGTATGCAGCATTCATTATTAATGCATTCTGCAGTGCACTACATTTTTGCGATGCCCTAATATTTATGGGTCATGCATTTACCCCCTTCCCTTCCTCCCACTTCCTTGCCTGCTGCTTCTCATCAATGTTTGTCAGAGCATGCAGCAAGGCTGCTAGAGGGCTGCTGTCTTGGAGGCTCAGACAACGGAGACGCACTGGACCAACTCCTGGCCTGGCAGGCCCGACTTCCAACTGGTTCACTTCTTTCTCGGCATTGCCAGTCACAGGTGGTTTGGGTGTCAACCGTCATTGATGGCGAGTGAGTGGTGGGAGACGGAATGCTGTCATCCTGAGCAATGCCAGCCCCTCCCATTTCCCTGGAGCCACTCTGTCACCGACGGGCTGTTCCTTGACAACTGGAGCATGATATAAAGGAGCACTGTGCTGGCCTGCTTCGGCACCGTCACTTCCCTGTGGGACAGTGGGTAATGCAGAGAGTATGGAGGCAGACATGGACTGCATCACTTGCCTAAGCTGAAGCAGAGCTTGTACCTGTGATGTGCCCGAGTCTGCTACATGATCAAGGGCATGCGCCACACTCTCTGGAACTCCACTATCACTGCTCGAGGCCTCTGTATGTGGGCAATAATGGTCTCACTGGAGTCACGGCTCGCAGTGACAATCTGTGACCCTACCTCTGTAACTGTCGCAGTGCGATTATCAATGCTCGCAGGGATCCGTCCCAATGCATCAATGATCTCATGGTGCATTACTGTGGTTTCCCTGGACATTGCCACCAGGTCCAGTTCTATGTCTGCCTGTCTGTTAGCAGCTTGACTTTGGCGACTCATCCTTCAGAGAGCTGGCCTGCGGGATTCCACCCCAGCACAGTGTTGTTGTATGCCACTGGGCACAGGAGTCTCTGAGACGTCAAATCCCGGGAATGCATCCTTGTCCCCAGATGAACTCAGTCCCGATGGGACATCAGGTGGGCTGGGATGTTCCGCCAGAGATGTATCATCCATTTCATCGTCCTCTAAACCATGGCCTGATGTAGGGAGCTCCCTCAAGGGACACGGTGCCTGTGGCTGTTCATCTGGAAGTAGAAAGCAACAGATGAGTGGTTAACAGCAGGGGAGGGGGCAGGGTGACATGTGGAAAGTGGCATAGCACAGGCTCATTTGAAGGACCCTGCTACTCCATTAAATGTCTCAATGGAGTGTTTTGAGTTGTGCGATCCATTTACTTACCCTCAGTATCCGAAGGGGGCTCAGCAACCCCTTCGGCAGTTGTCCCAACCTGTGACTCCGATAAGGGCTGACACTCTCTCCTCCACATCAGTCAGTGGAAGTGTTTGAGGTGGACCCCAGTCTGTCCGCAGTTGCTCCCTCCGGTTGTGCGAGTGCTTCGACTGAAAAGATAAAAATGTGAATGGTTAAAAAAGGGTCCATCTGCTGTTGTGGTACAGATGGCCACCAAAGTAGTGAATGTTCTAGGGGTCTCTGTTGAATATGCTTGGATCTTGCATGTGCTTCGTCAATATGTTATCGAAATCTACAGGCGTAGAGATCTTTCAGAAAGCGATAGGAGCAATTGCAGTGCATTGCGATGAACGATGTTAATTATGTGCATAGATCATTCAACGCAAATAGGCTGCCAAAGTAAGCCTTCCTTTTTGTTATGCATGGTGGAAGGCAAGCCACAGAGAGGCACAAAAAGCATGAGAACAATCAGATAGTGTGTCAGATTTATCTTTGAAGTCATGGAGGATTGCATAGATGAAACTGTTACTCACCCCGACGACCCTTGTGAGGTCGTTAACCTTTTTTCGGCACTGTGTGCCAGTCATGGGCACAGTGTCTGTAGCAGATACCTCTTGTGCTACTTCCTTCCAAATCTGCTTGAAGACGGCAGGCAGTGATCTGGATTCCCCTCGAAGATGGAGTGCGGCCCATCTCCTCTCTACCCCACTGACCAACACTTAATTGGCCTCATGGGTGAAGTGCCTGGCACACTGCCTTCCCTCCTGCTCCTCCATCTCAGCAGAAGTGGCTGAAGTGGGCCGGTTTAAATGCACACGTGCGCAGGAAGTTGCCGCATCCTGTATTAGCGTCTGTTACCGGAAAAGAAACCAGGAGGTGGGAAAAAAATGGCCACTTCCTTCAACGCCAGAAGTTTCAGCTCTGGCGCACAGACTCTGTTGTGCAACACCGGACTTAATACCAACAATCCTCCGGAGCTTTCTGTTGGTGAAAGTTCCTTGTGAAGTCGCTAATGTTTTCCCGGCAAACTCTATCCAAAACTCTACCTGCTCTAGAGCTTTGACATTTCTCTTGCTGCTTTTAAATTTACTCTTTCCTGAATCCTCCCCCCCGCCCGCCGCCCCGTCCCCCTTCATTAGGTTAAAGCCCTGTCTACTGCCCTAGTTATCGGTTCGGCAGGACACTGGTCCCAATGGAACAGCTCCCTCTTTTTCCAATACTGGTTGGTGCCAGTGCTCCATGAACTGAAACCCCTTCCTCCCACACCACTCTTTGAGCCATGCATTTAAATCTCTAATCTGTTTGTCCCTCTGCCAATTTGCAAGTGGCTCAGGTAACAATCCAGAGATTATTCCCTTTGAGGTTCTGTTTTTTAATTTGGATCCTAGCTCCTCAAACTCCCTTAGCAGAACCTCATTCCTGGTTCTATCTATGTCATTGGATCCTATGTGGACCACGACAACTGGATCCTCCCCCTCCCAAGTTCTTCTCCAGCTGAGAGGAGATATCCTTAACCCTGGCATCGGATAGGCAACACAACCTCCGGAAATTCCTGTCACGGCTGCAGAAAGAGTATCTATCCCCCTGACTATAGTGTTGCCTACCATTAGCATATTCCTTTTAACTCCGCCGCCCTCCGCCGTGGTCAGTTTGCCCATCCTCCCTGCAGTCCGTGTTCTTATCCATACAGGCAGCAAGTATCTCGTACCTGTTTGACAAGGCACATCCATCACTATATCCTGGGTCCCCATACCTTCCTGACTCATAGATACACCCTCCCGTACCTGACAATTGACAAACTCTGAAGTACTGATTAACCTAAGGTGTGTGACTGCCTCCTGGAACAAAATGTCCAGGTAACATGCCCCCTCCCTGATGCATCACAATGTCACAGCTCGGACTCCAACTTAACAACTCTGAGCCGAAGTTCCTTGAGTTGCAGGCACTTACCGCAGATCTGGTTGCTCGGGCTCTCATTGGTCTCCACCAACTCCCACACGCTGCAGTTACCACACACCACCTACCCTGCCATCTCCATAATCTCATTCTATTTATTTAATTAGTTACAGTATTTATTCAAATGATTATTTTTACTTTTCATTTGTAATTTTAATTAGTTAATTTAGTTGAAGTTATTAATTCAATAAAGTTATAGTAGGTAATACTCTCCCAGTTCTGAATTTAACCCACTTACCTAACCTAGAGATCAAAAGAGCTGTAATACTCACCAACCAATCACCTACCTGTTGTCCTGTGACGTCACTCCTTGCTTTCTGTTTTTTTAACTCGCTGTTCAGCTTTCCTTTATGCCGCCGCTCCCGCTCAGGTCGCATGTAAAGCATTAGATGCAATATACGTAAGAGTTTCAAAATGCCTACAATAAGATGCCGCATAGTGGATTCATTACAAGTAGCAGAATGGATTGCAAGCTGACTACAAAATACTAAAGAGTGTAGCGGGTAAAGGTATTTACTCAGTCTGGCGGCAGGTGGGAAATGGTTTTCCACCAGGATCAGTGCTGGGACCACTGTTGTTTAACATTTACATAAACCATTTGGACTTGGAAATCGGAAGTACAATTTACAAATTTGCGGGTGACACCAAATACGGAGGACTGCAACAAAATACAAGGAGACATAATATGCAGAATGGGTGTGTAAATGGCAAATTAATTTCAATATAGATTATTATGAGGCGGTGCATTTTGGTAGGAAAAATAAGGAGGCTACAATTCCTTGGAGTCTAAATGGAGTAGAGAAGCAAAGGGATCTAGGAGTGCAGATTCACAAATCATTTAAAGTAGCGATGCATTTGAACAAAGCCTTAAAAAAATGCAAACAAGCACTGGGGTTTCATTTCTAAAGGTTCAATTTTTAAAGGGCATGATGTGGACCCACTTGACGCCATCTCAACTTTAGTATTTAAAGGGATACAGTTAGAGTTGGCAGGAAGAGAAGAGGAAGTCTCACAATGTAGTCTAGACGCTCAAAGGCTGTGCTCCATTTTACTGACATCTCCATGATGTGCTGCTGGGGTCTATGAGGAGTGGGAGAGAGATACTCTTCCCTAGCAATGCAGGAAGAACCTGCAGCTGAAGCCAAGAAGGCGTGTTTGGAGGTGGCAAAGGAGGTTACCAGCAGGAGTATAGCAGCATGCTCCTGGTTTCAGTGTAGAAAGCAGGTTGGGAAAGGTGGGCACAGTGGCACATTCACTTGCAACATGCTGTGCGCATCGCTCCGCCTACCTTCTCAAGCCTACTCGATCACATCACTCCTCACACTCACTTACTTTACAGGTGCACCTATCTTCTTTCTATGCACTTCCTCACATATGTGCACCAGCTCAGATACTTCCACTTTGGTGGGACCAGTAGGGCAGATAGTTATGTTTTCACCTGCTGATTCACACTTAACAAGTGAGCAAAAGCAGATGGTGGTTGAGGGACATTGGAGGGCACAGCCCCCTCCAAGCTCTGCTCAGCTGGACACAGATTCTGTACCCTGAGGACCATCAATGAAAAGGAGAATCATTGAGAAGCAGTGACAGACCTTCAAAGTAGACTCACCATAATTGCAGAGAGAATGGAGGAGTCTGCCTCAAGCATGGGTGGGTTGATGTCGCAGGCCAATAAGATGATGTGTTCATCCATGGATAGAGTGGCTAGCGCCATGGAATATCAAATGTTCCAATCAAGAGCCCATGCACATGTTGACCAGTCTGTAGCCCACATGCTGTCTCATTTCCCGATGGCCGAGTCTGCCGCTGCACAGGTGCAGATGGAACAGTCTTTGGTGGCGGCTCTAAAACCCAGAGGACACTGGCCAAGAGTATCTCAGCAGGGATCTGAGCAGCCTGCCTCCACCTTTGCTGAAGCTACCTGGATTGCACCATGTAGGAGTAGCAGGAAAAGGAAGACTTTGTAGTTGCACAAGGGTATACATATGGGGGTCTTTGAAAATGTTGCATTGATAAGTTTCTGTTCGCTCACATAAATGTTATTCTTTTCCACCACTTTCCCATCTTGTCCATTCTTGGCTGGTAAGTAGCCTTTTAACTTGCTTGATGATGAATGGGAAGACATGAATTGATGGGACCAGTGGGGGTTGTTCAAGGGGTGGTTGGTTGTTTGTAGGACTGCTTTGTGTTATTGGCATTGAGGAGAGGAGAGGGCAAGGCAGGGCAGATAGAGTGGCTGTCGCATTTCCTTGTATCATGGGTCCGTTGGTGCAACTTAAGTGAATCTTGCATTAATAAGGGCAGCAATGTGAACAGCTGGGGATGCATTGCCCTCATCACCCTCTTCCTTTTACTCCTCCTCCTCTTCCTCCCACCCTTCCAAATGATCCAAGGAGGATTTGAGCTGTTCACTTGTTACTCCTGCAGGTCCAAGCCTCACTGTTGTGCAATGTTGTGCAGACACAGTAAATCACGACCATTCTGGAGACCCTAGCTGGTGCATACTGAATGGCACCTCCAGATCGGTCTAGGCACCTGAAGCACATCTTCAGCCTATTCAATTACACATGTGGTGGAGACATGTCATTCATTGTAGCACTGTTGGGTTTCAATGGTCTGGTTTCTGACAGGTGTCATGAGCCAAGTTTGAAGTGTGTATCCCTTGTTATGTAGAAGTTACCCCTTAAGTGTGCTTGCAGGTCCGAAGACATCAGGGAGCTTGGTCTGCCACAGGACGAAAGCATCATAGCAGCTGCCTGGGAATCTTGCGCACACCTGCATAAATATCTTTTTGTGGTTGCACACCAGCTGAACATTGATGGAGTGGAAGCCCTTGCAGTTGATGAATATTCGGGGAGGGAAAATCATCCGACTGCGGCGGCCGATCGATTATCGGTCACCCGCCCAAACTCTGCGGTAGTCGTCCCTTTGGGGACGATGAATTTCGGCCCCCATGTCTCTGAGGCATATAGGAGGTAGGGTATCACGACTGCTCCGTAGACCATGAATCCATCGGCAGGATAGGCTCACCCACATCAGTGTTCTCGCTCAGGCCAACACCCCCAGCATTGAAGCATTGACCACACTCGATCAGCTCCAATGAACGGGCCACATTGTCCGCATGCCCAACACTAGACTCCCAAAACAAGTGCTCCACTCCGAGCTCCAACACAGCAAGCGAGTCCGAGGAGGGCAGAGAAAACACTTCAAGGACACCCTCAAATCCTCCTTGAAAAAGTGCAATATCCCCACCGACTCTTGGGAATCCCTGGCCCAAGACCACTCAAAGTGGAGGAGAAGCATCCGAGAAGGCGGTGAACACCTTGAGTCTCTTTGCCGGGAGCATGCGGAGGCCAAGCACAAACAGCAGAAGGAACGTATGACAACTTAAGCACCCCACCCTTCCCTTCAACCACCACCTGCTCCACCTGTGACAGAGACTTTATATCCCGCATTGGTCTCATCAGTCACCTTAGAACTCATATTAATGTGGAAGCAAGTTATCCTCGACTCCAGGGGACTGCCTAAGAGAGACCACTTGGGAAAACAATATGAACATTTTCTAATAATATTAAATTGAGCAGTATGCCAGGTTAGAGCAATGATTTTGAAAAACTGCAAGAGGACCTAGATGGGCAAATAGGTGGCATCTGAAGTTCAAGTTGGAAAAGTGTGAAGTAACAAATTTTGGAAGTATGAATAGGAAGGGGAAATACACTTGAAATGGTAAGATTTGAAATGCAGTAAAGGCCTGAGGGATCTTGGTGTGCAGTTACACAAGTCATAAAAGTGGCAGTGCAAGTACACAAGGTCATAAAAAGAGGTAAATGGAATCCTTGATTTGTATCGAGCAGTATAGAGTACATAATCAAGGAGATATGTTAAACCTGTACAAGACATTGGCTAAGCCACAGTTAGATTATTGTCTATCATTTTAGCCATCATATTATAGAAAGGCACCTCGCGTTTAAGAGCTACTGGCTCTTAAGAGTGACTTCATAGATGTCCGAAATCAAGCCCCCAACCCCCGCCTGACAGGCATGCCACCAATGAGCAGCGCCGGTAGCGCTGGCTGCACACCATAATGATAATGATCAGGCAGCACGAATATTACGTGCTGCCTGAGTCTATTACAACACTTGTGTGCAGTGTGCACCCCACCCAACTGTATATCTGTATCCGGGCGTGATCGGATGTGCAGGCCTTTCAATCTGCTACCTATAATTAGCGTTGGTGATACCAATGTTGCTTAATGACCTGAGGCAGTAGACATCCAGAGTACAAATCACATCCAGAGTACAAATAAACTCCATTGCACTGTGTATGCACAAAATCACTACACATCTATCCCAACCCTTCAACTTTTAATACACATGGATCACTGACCCCTTCCTACCGATTGCTCGCTTCACAGTTGACTTCCTCAGGTGTGGCCCCAGTTTTGAGCAGTTCTGTAATTACCTTAAAATCCCAGATGGGGCTGGAGATTGTTGCAGTTTTATCTAGCTTTATGTTTGACAAATCCAGACTGTGAGATCTTCCTGCATATTTCTATATGGAAAAATAGAAAGGTATGATTTTTTTAGCAATGCTGCATATATTTTTCAAATAATTTGAACTGCCTCCGTCACTGAACAAGGCAGGCCATTGATGCATTGCAAAATAGGAAGCCAAGACAACTCACAGCCATTTGATTTTCACGATTGCCAGCGCGAGTGATTTGTCTTTTACTGGGCAAGGAATGTTAATTGTGAACATATGAACATTTTATAAATCCTTTCCTTAAGTTTCTTGAGAATGGTGAGAGGAGGTTTGTTTAATGGATAGAATGATTTGCTTGTTGATGGTGGACACTTCATAATTTTGGAGTTTCAGCGCTTGAGTGTTGAAGGTGGTTGAATGACTCGGGACATTTCTATCTACTTCTTTTGGGTTATTACCAGCTGCATCGTGTAACTAGAATGTCATCTGTCATACAGAAGTACAGGAGTCAAATGACTATAAAATAATCAGCTTTTAAATCATCTGGCTATTGATGCCAGTGAGGACCGACACAGAAAAATATAATTTTAGTAGGATCAAATTAAAGGGCTAGACTTTCCACTATGATCGCTATCACGTTTTTTATTTTTCAGGATTGCTGGGATGTCGGCCATTTAAAAAACGCTAGTTTCGCCTTTTTAATTTGGGCGATAGCCTTAGCGATGTGAAATGGGTCTTAGCGATGTATTCAGTTGTGCAAGACAGGTGTCCATAGCAATGGCCGTTCTGCGCATGCTCGCTTTTTTTTCAGCAAATAATTTTTCCTGCGATTCGGGAGGTCAGGGATCATCTGCACATGCTCAGAAGGCAAAGGGAGGGAGAGAGAGAACGAAGGCTTTGAAGGAAATTGATTTTTGAAGGAGCGCTCAAGATGTCGCAGAAAGATTTGGGAGATAGTATGCAGGAGGTTTCAGGGAGAAGGAGGGCGAAAGCCTTTTCACATGAGGCTAACGAGGCATTAGTTAACGAGGTGGAGAATCGGTGTGGTCAATTAACCTGGGGTGGGCGTGGGAAACCTCCACCCCGGATTTATCAAAAACTTTTGGGCGATATCGCTGCCCTTGTATCATCGGTGGCCCACGATAGAGGTGAGGCAGACCAGTGCCGCAAGCGGTGGAACAGTCTTGTTGCATCGGCAAGAACGGGTATTAAATTATTACATTTAAAATTGTAATGATGCACTGACTCATTAATTAGAATGTAAATCTGCCAGACTGTAATTAAGCTGGGTAAACTTGGGTAGCTTCCCTGCTAAGATTTGGACTGGGTCGGAACCTGCGCCCTTTAAGTCTAATTTTACTGAGATGCCTTACATTTAATCAACAGTATTACTTATTATTATTTAAAGGCTTTGATTCAAAATTGTGGCCAAAGGAATGACTGGAAACAGACAGACCACAAACATTCGGCATTTCTATCACTTTAGTTTAGAAGGAGAATTCTTGTGTGCTGTGAGCAACTCTTTAACTTGGGCATCGTCTCCTTTTTTGGTTTCGTTGGTGTTTGGGGCACGACTGTGCACTGAGGGTTCCGGTCAGCTTTACCAGACTGTGTGAGTCTCTCCGGCTGCTGTCACTCACATAGTGATCCAGCCTGGACTGGGGGAGAGCTGCCCTGGCTCACTGTCTGCCCTGGGACACTTTGGGACATTAGCTCCGGCCACACGGAGGTCTCTGAGCACAGCCCATAGACACGGTGCCCCTCCCATTACAGTCCTGTCATTGCCGAGTTCACCAGCGGTCCTGATTTCCCACCCCCCCCACCCCGGGGCACCTCTATCAATTCAAATAATCTGCCTACCTCCCCTCAGGCGCCAAGTGGCACGGCCCGTGGATGGGGCCTTTCCTGGAGATTGTACGCGAGATGTTTGGTGTCATTATAATATATGAATGATGTAATGTTATTTCTGTACTCTTCTGTACTCTCAGGTTAATCATATGTAACGTCTCTTGTTCACATTAATTGCAGTAATGTTGTTCCTTGCACATATGCTAGTTCTCATTCTCCCCTTCTCCTCTAATAACCTCAATTATGTTTTCCAGCTCTCCAGGCGCAACGGGAGACCCCTGCACCAACACCTGTACCGCTGCAGGTCGTGATCACCACGGGTGACAAACAGCAAAGTGAGGAGGAGGAGGACGAAACCAAGCCTGATTTCTCATCTGTGGTACCTGCGGCCACATCATCCTCAACGGATGAAGTAGCGGGGCTAAGCGGCTTGCAGCAGGCCACTCCAAGTTGTCCAGTGCCCACGCCGACCCTGTGGAGGTTGAGTCAGCGAGGTAGGCACGTGCTGCGACGGGCAGATGTCTATGAGGACATGGTGTCACTGTCGAGGCCGAAAGCTCCTCCAGGCACTTGGTGGATTGACTGGCAACATTGCCACAATGCACACTGTCTGCGAGAATAACGGAGGGCATGGAGCAGATAGTTGCGGCAATGTGGCAAACGACCGACCCTGTCGATGCCTTGCGATAGTTTTGCGATACGGCACTGCACCCCAAGGTGCCGTACCACCAACCAGCACGACAGATGCGAGACAGGAGGAAGAACTTCCTTCTGATTCGGAAGACGTTTCTTCGCAAACGTCTTCTCCTCATCCACTTAGGGCATTCTGCCGACGTACACCAACCCTCCCCATCTTCCCCACAGCAGCAGCCCTTGAGGTGCTCTGCTGCAAGACATCTTGTTCGTGTTACTCAGGGATTACGTGGGAAAGGGGGGGTTACAACAAGGGGGGTGGGGGGGTTAAGTTACAGGATGAAAGCGTGGCTGCAGGTGGGGGTGGTGGGGGCCGTATATTATCGTTGTTATTAAAAAAAAATTGTTGTATGTTGACTGTTGGGGATGGTGGGAGGGTGTTGTTATATTGTTCTGTTAAAAATTTTGTTCCCTGTTGGGGGTTGGATATTATATATGTTTGTTAAAAAATTAAAAGTACCTGTTAATTTATTAATATTTTTTATTTAAGTTTACAATTGTTGTGAAGTGTCTTCTACTAACGTAAGGTAAAACATCAATACAATGTTTGGAAACATTGGCCATGGCCAGGCCAGGCCAGGCAAGGATGAAACGTAATGCAACTGTAACTGTCACCAACGTAACTTCACACAAAGCGTTTATTTATGAGCTGCTGACGCAAGAGTTTTGCAGCTGTGTAACTACCACGGGGCTTTTCCAGTGCTGTGTGGGGGGGGAGGGGGCGTGGGGGGATGGTTTCATTGCCCGGCTGATTGTCTTCCCCAAGGTCCTCGTCCTCCTTTTCCGCCTCCCCTCTCTCCTGAGGTGGACCGACGGTCCCATCTCGCAATTGTTGCCCTCTCCTGATAGCTGGGTTATGCAACATGCAGCACAACACAATGAACTCAGCAACCTGCTCAGGGTGGTATTGTAGGTTGCCTTCTGAGTGGTGCCGGCATCTGAAGCACTGCTTCAGAACTCCAATTGTCTTTTTGACGATATTTCGCGTAGCTATATGGCTTTCATTGTAGCGCTTCTCAGTTTCTGTCTTGGGCTTACACAGGAGGGTCATGAGCCAGCTGGCAAGGCCATATCCTTTATCCCTCAGCATCCAACCGTGACCTTGTGGCTGACTCTTAAACAGATCAGATACTGTGCTCTCACGCAAGATGTACGCATCATGGATGCTCCCTGCAAATTTTGCATTTATTACCGTGATTATTTGCTTGTGTTCGACAACGAGCTGTGTATTCAGGGAGTGGAATCTCTTTTGCTTCCGAAACACCTCTGCATCCTGGAAAGGTGCTCTCAGGGCGATGTGCGTACAGTCTATTGCTTCCTGCACCTTGGTGAAGTTTGCTAGTCACGAGAAACCCAAAGCCCTCTCACTCTGCGCCTCCCTGGCCATAGGAAAGTTTATAAAGTCCATCCTGCATGCGTAAAGGGCTTCAGTCACCTGTCAAATGCAGCAATGTGTGGCATGCTGAGAAATATCACAAATGTCACCAGCTGAGGCTTGAAAGGAGCCCGATGTGTTGAAGGAAAGTGCCGCAGTAACCTTAATCTTAATGGGCAACGCTGTCCTGATGGTGCTGATAGGCTGCAGATCCCCCTTAATTAACTGGCATGCCTCACAGATGACCTCCTTTCGGAATCGCAGCCTTCTAACGCACGTGTTATCGGACAAGTCCAGGTATGATCAATTATCCCTGTAAATGTGTTGGGTGTAACGTCCCTCTCTCGTGAGCAGTCTGCCACCTCTTTGATTGGGCACATAATGCTCTTCAATAAACCTTCTCCCATCTCTATTCTGCAGCATGTGATTAGTCATCAATACCGGTTGAGAAATTACAGGTCACATCACTATTAATCACTATAAATGCCTTTAATCTCTCTTAATTTGTCCTCAAGAAATACAAATGTGATTAGATGATTGGCAAGAGTCAAAAACGCCCTTAAAATCACTCCCAAATTGCTTCTCCTTACAACCACTTCAAGCAGCCTTTTATTAAAGATCCTTAGAGTTACAAAATGGCATCCATAGTGCTGAGTTAAGGTCAGGTGAGTGCAGCTATTCTTGAGCGTCTTTTTGGGTCAGCGATCATTTGGGCGAATTATGGGCGAAATGCCAAAAGTAGCGTTCGGCGATAATCGAGCGTTAGTTTGCATTATAAACAGTACTTGCGGCCTTGCACGATGATGACGTGATATTTAAAATTTTAAAAAATAGGCCGGGCGATGCAGCTCATTCCTGTATGCCAAAAGTTGCGCCGGCGATAAATGGACGATAATCGGGCGTTAGTTTCCAGTTTTCAGCAAATATGGGCAATAACCTGAATCTCAGCGCTTATATGGGTGCTAAATAGGCGATAAATGGGTGATGATATGCCAAAAGTCTAGTCCTTAGAAAAAAATGGTACTATTAAATATGCAGGAAAAAGTATATACTCAAGTTAGTTTAACTTAATTAAGTTGCAGGCGAGATGCTAAAGGTATTGTTACAGAACATCTGAATAGAATAGAGGGAATCCATGCATTGTTTCTGGTCTGCGTCCCTAGGGTCTACCTGGCTTTCTTCCATCACATTCCTAGGCCACGGCAACCCTTCCCCACTTTGCCAGATTTTTCATGCTGTGTTGGTAATAGAGCTAACCGCTTAGTACATACTGGACAGAATGGTCTGTTATGTTCAGAATAAATTCACAGGACTATATCGCAAGCTCAAACTGGTGTGACCTTGGTCTCTTTATTCAGACTCTAGAGCGAGGAAGCAGCATGGTGAATCACCTTTTATACCTGCTTGCCCCAGGATGCACAGGTGACCCTTAGGTCTCCCACAGGCAGGCCCCCTAGTGGCAAGTCTTATATTTGGGTAAGGTCTACATAAATACATAACATCACTCCCTCCCCTCACCCCCAAAGTCTTATTGTGCAAGTTATTTGCAAGTTGAGGCAGTCTGGCGCCCCACGCCCCCGGGTCGATCGCCTGGGTTGAAGTCCTGACATGGTGGGTTCATCCTTGTGGTTGACGGCGAAGTTGATCGTGTTAGTGGGTCGCTGGGGGCCAGGTCCTTTCACAGTGGTTCCTGGTTATCTGTCGTTCGCAGTTTGGTCTGGTCCAACAGCTTTATTCATTAGCCCGGTACATGGTTTCACAATGAAACGCACCGTTTTCATCACATACACTCCATTCCCCCCCTTGGCTAATGCGGTGCTAGTGGCCCAACTGGGGCCCTGAACATGGTCGACATCACTTATTCTGATGTCGCGTGGAGGGGCCGTGCACTTATGGTGCATTGTCTGCTGATGTCATGCGGTAGGCTCGGTTCTGAGTGATTCTGTCTGGTGATTGAGCAACACCCAGGATAGCCGGGTCTGTAAGGAGTCTACCATGGCACGCGTGATGCTAGGTTTGGTGATTTGGGCACTGACCCTGGGGTCTGGCAAGCCCATGATGGCCTCAATGGCCTTGAGACTTTCGGTAGTGGCGGGAGGACCAGTGGTCCCCGTGGACATTGGGCCTTAGTATGGGGCCCCGGACCACTTACTGTGTGTAGCTGTCCTGCCTTGCTTTGCAACGTTGGGATGGGTCTATCGTCTCTTTGGCGGATAGGTTGCCACATCCCGGCGAGCAGTTCACCTTTGGCCGGTGGTAACATGGGATCCTGGCTGGTCCAGGTCCTAAGCTGGGGGGCCGTTATAGTTGACCCCTCGCTTTCTAGCACTTCCACGACTGCGAGTGGATCTGCAGTCTGCGCCGTTTTCACCCCGGGGATGGGCAATGGTGGCTAACTGAGAGCATAGGTGCCGCTCTCTGTGTCTGGCCCGTGGCGGATCATGTTACAGTGCACAGACAGTGTTGGACATTCTCGAAACAATGCATCGATAATGGTGCCCCTGCTCTCCCAAGCTTGTGGGATGAACAGCTTGTCTGATTCGAACACATATTGGGACACTCTTTGGTACATCTCTTTAGTCCCGTGAACACAGGCTGCTGATTTGGTTAACTTATTTGATACATGTTCAATTGTTTGGGGCTCGCCCGCTACTTTTGCTTGTTGCACAACACTCCCGACCCCGTTCGATAATATCTCACTTGCTACGAATACTTTGTTAGATACATATACAACTGGTTGGGGCTCGCCTGCTACTTTGGCTTGCTGTACAACACATCCGACCCCGTGTGATAACACATCACTTGTTACAAGTACTTTGTCAGATACATATAAGACTTTGGCTTGTTGTAAGGTACCCCTAACCCCATACAATGGTACATCATTGGCCGCGAAAGACTGCTCGCAAGGGTTACATGGTGCACACAATTTATTTGAGCATAGTGGGTTCCTGGCCTTAACCGTGGCAGCCCCTTTACATAAGAAAATAACATAAGAACATAAGAATTAGGAACAGGAGTAGGCCATCTAGCCCCTCGAGCCTGCTCCACCATTCAAAAAGATCTTGGCTGATCTGGCCGTGGACTCAGCTCCACTTATCTGCCCGCTCCCCATAACCCTTAATTCCCTTATTGGTTAAAAATCTATCCCTCTGTGATTTGAATACATTCAATGAGCTAGCCTCAACTGCTTCCTTGGGCAGAGAATTCCACAGATTCACAACCCTCTGGGAGAAGAAATTCCTTCTCAACTGGGTTTTAAATTGACTCCCCCGTATTTTCAGGCTGTGCCCCCTAGTTCTAGTCTCCCCGACCAGTGGAAACAACCTCTCTGCCTCTATCTTGTCTATCCCTTTCATTATTTTAAATGTTTCGATAAGATCACCCCTCATCCTTCTGAACTCAAATGAGTAAAGATCCAGTCTACTCAATCTATCATCATAAGGTAACCCCCTCATCTCCGGAATCAGCCGAGTGAATCGTCTCTGTACCCCCTCCAAGGCTAGTATATCCTTCCTTAAGTAAGGTGACAAAAACTGCACGCAGTACTCCAGGTGCGGCCTCACCAATACCCTGTACAGTTGCAGCAGGACCTCCCTGCTTTTGTACTCCATCCCTCTTGCAATGAAGGCCAACATTCCATTCGCCTTCCTGATTACCTGCTGCACCTGCAAACTAACTTTTGGGATTCATGCACAAGGACCCCCAGGTCCCTCTGCACCTCAGCATGTTGTAATTTCTCCCCATTCAAATAATATTTCCTTTTACTGTGTTTTTTTCCAACGTGGATGACCTCACATTTTCCGACATTGTATTCCATCTGCCAAACCTTAGCCCAATCGCTTAACCTATCTAAATCTCTTTGCAGCCTCTCTGTGTCCTCTACACAACCCGCTTTCCCACTAATCTTTGTGTCATCTGCAAATTTTGCTACACTACACTCTGTCCCCTCTTCCAGGTCATCTATGTATATTATAAACAGTTGTGGTCCCAGCACCGATCCCTGTGGCACACCACTAACCATCGATTTCCAACCTGAAAAGGACCCATTTATCCCAACTCTCTGCTTTCTGTTAGCCAGCCAATTCTCGATCCATGCTAATACAGTTCCTCTGACTCTGCGTATCTTTATCTTCTGCAGTAACCTTTTGTGTGGCACCTTATCAAATGCCTTTTGGAAATCTAAATACACCACATCTATCGGTACACCTCTATCCATCATGCTCATTTTTCCTCAAAGAATTCCAGTAAATTAGTTAAACATGATTTCCCCTTCATGAATCCATGTTGCGTCTGCCTGATTGCACTATTCCTATCTAGATGTCCCGCTATTTCTTCCTTAATGATAGTTTCAAGCATTTTCCCCACTACAGATGTTAAACTAACCGGCCTATAGTTACCTGCCTTTTGTCTGCTCCCTTTTTTAAACAGAGGCGTTACATTGGCTGCTTTCCAATTCACTGGTACCTCCCCAGAGTCCAGAGAATTTTGGTAGATTATTATAACGAATGCATCTGCTAGAACTTCTGTCATCTCTTTTAATACCCTGGGATGCATTTCATCAGGATCAGGGGACTTGTCTACCTTGAGTCCCATTAGCCTGTCCAGCACTACCTCCCAATGATAGTGATTGTCTCAAGGTCCTCCCTTCCCACATTCCCGTGACCAGCAATTTTTGGCATGGTTTTTGTGTCTTCCACTGTGAAGACCGAAGCAAAATAATTGTTTAAGGTCTCAGCCATTTCCACATTTCCCATTACTAAATCCCTTTTCTCATCTTCTAAAGGACCAACATTTACTTTAGTCACTCTCTTCCGTTTTATATATCGGTAAAAGCTTTTACTATCTGTTTTTATGTTTAGTGCAAGTTTAGAAACATAGAAACATAGAAACATAGAAAATAGGTGCAGGAGTAGGCCATTCGGCCCTTCTAGCCTGCACCGCCATTCAATGAGTTCATGGCTGAACATGCAACTTCAGTACCCCATTCCTGCTTTCTCGCCATACCCCTTGATTCCCCTAGTAGTAAGGACTTCATCTAACTCCTTTTTGAATATATTTAATGAATTGGCCTCAACAACTTTCTGTGGTAGAGAATTCCACAGGTTCACCACTCTCTGGGTGAAGAAATTCCTCCTCATCTCGGTCCTAAATGGCTTCCCCCTTATCCTTAGACTGTGTCCCCTGGTTCTGGACTTCCCCAACATTGGGAACATTCTTCCTGCATCTAACCTGTCTAACCCCGTCAGAATTTTAAACGTTTCCATGAGGTCGCCTCTCATTCTTCTGAACTCCAGTGAATACAAGCCCAGTTGATCCAGTCTTTCTTGATAGGTCAGTCCCGCCATCCCGGGAATCAGTCTGGTGAACCTTCGCTGCACTCCCTCAATAGCAAGAATGTCCTTCCTCAGGTTAGGAGACCAAACCTGTACACAGTACTCCAGGTGTGGCCTCACCAAGGCCCTGTACAATTGTAGCAACACCTCCCTGCTCTTGTACTCAAATCCCCTCGCTATGAAGGCCAACATGCCATTTGCTTTCTTAACCGCCTGCTGTACCTGCATGCCAACCTTCAATGACTGCTGTACCATGACACCCAGGTCTCTTTGCACCTGCCCTTTTCCTAATCTGTCACCATTCAGATAATAGTCTGTCTCTCTGTTTTTACCACCAAAGTGGATAACCTCACATTTATCCACATTATACTTCATCTGCCATGCATTTGCCCACTCACCTAACCTATCCAAGTCGCTCTGCACCCTCATAGAATCCTCCTTGCAGCTCACACTGCCACCCAACTTAGTGTCATCCGCAAATTTGGAGATACTACATTTAATCCCCTCGTCTAAATCATTAATGTACAGTGTAAACAGCTGGGGCCCCAGCACAGAACCCTGCGGCACCCCACTAGTCACTGCCCGCCATTCTGAAAAGTCCCCATTTACTCCTACTCTTTGCTTCCTGTCTGACAACCAGTTCTCAATCCATGTCAGCACACTACCCCCAATCCCATGTGCTTTAACTTTGCACATTAATCTCTTGTGTGGGACTTTGTCGAAAGCCTTCTGAAAGTCCAAATATACCACATCAACTGGTTCTCCCTTGTCCACTCTACTGGAAACATTCTCAAAAAATTCCAGAAGATTTGTCAAGCATGATTTCCCTTTCACAAATCCATGCTGACTTGGACCTATCATATTACCTCTTTCCAAATGCACTGCTATGACATCCTTAATAATTGATTCCATCATTTTACCCACTACCGATGTCAGGCTGACCGGTCTGTAATTCCCTGTTTTCTCTCTCCCTCCTTTTTTAAAAAGTGGGGTTACATTGGCTACCCTCCACTCCATAGGAACTGATCCAGAGTCAATGGAATGTTGGAAAATGACTGTCAATGCATCCACTATTTCCAAGGCCACCTCCTTAAGTACTCTGGGATGCAGTCCATCAGGCCCTGGGGCCTGATTACTTTTGTAATCTATCTTTCCTTTCTTTATTGCTTTCTTCGTCATTCTTTGCTGTCGTTTAAAATTTTCCCAATCTTCTAGTTTCCCACTAACCTTGGCCACCTTATATGCATTGGTTTTTAATTTGATACTCTCCTTTATTTCCTTGGTTATCCACGGCTGGTTATCCCTTCTCTTACCGCCCTTCTTTTTCACTGGAATATATTTTTGTTGAGCACTATGAAAGAGCTCCTTAAAAGTCCTCCACTGTTCCTCAATTGTACCACCGTTTAGTCTGTGTTCCCAGTCTACTTTAGCTAACTCTGCCCTCATCCCACTGTAGTCCCCTTTGTTTAGCATAGTATGCTCATTTGAGACACTACTTCTTCACCCTCAATCTGTATTACATATTCAACCATACTGTGATCACTCATTCCGAGAGGATCTTTTACTTGGAGATCATTTATTATTCCTGTCTCATTACACAGGACCAGATCTAAGAAAGCTTGCTCCCTTGTAGGATCTGTAACATACTGTTCTAAGAAACAATTCCGTATGCATTCTATGAATTCCTCCTCCAGGCTACCCTGTGCGATTTGATTTGACCAATCGATATGTAGGTTAAAATCCCCCATGATTACTGCCAATCCTTTTTCACATGCCTCTATTATTCCCTTGATTATTGTCCGCCCCACCGTGGAGTTATTATTTGGGGGCCTATAAACTACGCCCACCAGTGACTTTTTCCCCTTACTATCTCTAATCTCCACCCACAATGATTCAACATTTTGTTCATTAGAGCCAATATCATCTCTCACAACTGCCCTGATATCATCCTTTATTAACAGAGCTACTCCACCTCCTTTCTCTTCTTGACTATCCTACCTTTGCCCCAAACCCAGTTGTCTTCCTTGCTGGGCGATACATTCCTCCGTTCCGTTGTGGCGACCTTCCGTGGTCGGGACGCTCTCTTGTCCCGTGGTCTGGACGCTCTCTTGTCCCGTGGTCTGGACGCTCTCTCATCCCATGGCCTGGACACACTCTCATCCTGTCGTCTGGACGCACCTTCGTCCCATAGTGTGGACGTCTTCTTGTCCCGTGGTCTGGATGCCTTCTCATCCATGTCCGTGATGCCGACTGCCGTGATCTTCCTCCACAGATATTTTGCCTCTGACGTTGGGAAGCTGCATTCAGATCGTTTCGACTGGAGTCTCACTCCGCATGGTCGACCTGGAGCCTCTTCCATTGTCGCGAAGGGGTCGTCGGTTTCGGGTGGTGGGTACCGCGCCTGTACCACTGCTCGGTTGAACTTTATCTCCTCGTGATTGTGATGAGCGGCCTGTGCCTCGGGGATCTGCAAATGGATCTGCACTTCGATGCCTGGTTCAGCTGGAAGTGGGGGTTTGCTTGGCCTTTGGGAAAGGGAGGCCTCGTTCGCCGGAGAGGGTAAACAGAGGTCTTCCCAGTTCTATCGAATCTTCTCCATCCACCTCCTGCCAAGCAGCATTGGCTCATCACCTGAAACAATCCACAGTGGTAAATCGTGCACTGCTCCCTCATGGAATACTCTTATGTTCGCACTGCCAATAACTGGTATCAGTTCCTTGGTGTATGTGCTCAGCTTTGCCTAAATCGAGATCAGCTCAGGTCACTGTGCTTTGTTGCTCCACAGCCTTTCGAAAGCCTTCTGGCTCATGACTGATTGACTCGCCCCCGTGTCTAGTTCCATAGAGACTGGAGAGCCATTAAGTTCAATTTTTAACATTATCGGAGGGCTTTTGGTGGTGAAGGTGTGTATCCCATATACTTCCTCTTTGTCATGTATCCTACATGGCTACTGTTTGTACTATCACAAGGTGTGCCACCAGAGGGCACAGCAGTGGGAGACTTGTAGGTTACCTGTGCCTGGCCGAGTATAAAAGGCTGGCCACCAGGTGTGATCCTCACTCTGGAGCTATCAATAAAGGACTAAGGTCACTACAGTTCAAGTACAACACATTGCCTCATGGAGTCATTATTAGAGCATCCAAGGACACAACAATTGGCGACGAGATTATGGACGCTCACGTGAAAATGGCTACGTTGCAGCAGTTCGTCGATGGTAATGATTGGGACGCCTTTGTGGAGAGGCTCGACCATTTCTTCACAGCAAATGACCTGACAGGAGACAGCCCGGCCACACTGGCTGGCAAGCGCAGAGCTATCTTGCTAACCAGTTGTGGGCCCACCATCTATGGCCTCGTCAGGGACTTGCTGGCACCAGTGAAGACAACAACCAAGACATATGAGGAGCTCGTAACACTGATCCATGAGCAACTCAAACCCAAGGAGAGCATCCTTACAGCCAGTCACCAGTTCTACACTCACCGACGGCCCGAAGGCCAGGAAATCGCAAAATCCGCTGCAGACCTCAGGAGGCTGGCGGCACCGTGTAATTTCGGCGACCACCTCACCGAAGCGCTGCGGGACATTTTTGTCATTGGAATCGGCCATGAGGGCCTTCTTCATAAGCAACTGTCAGCGGATACCACAGTCACACTGCAGAAGGCCATCTCTGTGAGCCAGGCATTCATGACCTCGACCTGCGGCTCTAGGCAGATGACTCACCCTCAGGACTCAAACCCGGCAAATACTGTGCACAGAGTGGTGCCTTTTAGAGGTTGGCTGTAGAACTCGAACCTTCTCAGGGAAGAGAGAACAAGCCCCCGAGTCCCTTAACTCAGAGTCCGCCGAGGGGGTCTAATTGAGTAGCTCCATGTTGGCGTTTTGGAGGGAATCACAGGGCTCACCAGTGCCGCTTTAAAGGCTATGTATGCAAAGGCTGCAGCACAAAGGGCCACCTCCAGCAAATGTGTAAGAGGAATATGACTCACTGTGTTGATGAAGAATCTGCAGATGGCCATGAATCCAGTGCGGATTGTGAAACGATGGAGTGCAGCGGCAGGTCAGAGTGCAAAGGTAAGAGTTTGGTAAGTGGGAGAGTTCGGGCAAGTGGGAGCGCGAGGTGTTGCTTTGTCTTGTTTTCCCCACCAGTGCTGACTCCACGACCTGGGAGGAAAAGAAAACAAAGTGTGACATCACAGCCAAGAGGGTAAGTGATTGGCTGGTTGATTAGTGAGTAGTTTTTCTTTTTTCCTTATCTTGTCAGTAAGAAACCTTTGGCATTGTTGCCAAATTAGGTTATTTTAAGGGTTAAGTCATGGCAGGAGAGCCCAGACCGGTGTCATGCTCCTCCTGTGCCATGTGGGAAATCAGGGACACTTCCAGTGTCCCTGATGACTATGTGTGCAGGAGGTATATCCAGCTGCAGTTCCAGTTAGACCGCATGACGGCACTGGAGCTGCGGATGGATTCATTCTGGAACATGCGCGATCAGCACGTGGATAGCACGTTCAGTGAGTTGGTCACACCGCAGATAAAGGTTACAAAGGCAGATAGGGGATGGGTGACCACCAGGCAGAGCAGGAGTAGGAAGGCAGTGCAGAAGTCCCCTGCGGTCATCTCCCTCCAAAACAGATACACCGCTTTGGATATTGTTGAGGGAGATGGCTCACCAGGGGAAGGCAGCAGCAGCCAAGTTCATGGCACCATGGGTGGCTCTGCTGCACAGGAGGGCAGAAAAAGAGTGGGAGAGCTATAGTGGTGGGGGATTTTATTGTAAGGGGGATAGGCGTTTCTGCGGTCGCAACTGAGACTCCAGTATGGTATGTTATCTCTCTGGTGCAAGAGTCAAGGCTGTCTCGGAGCGGCTGCAGGGCATTCTGGAGTGGGAGGGTGAACAGCCAGTTGTCATGGTGCATATAAGCACCAACGATATAGAAAAAAGCAGGATGAGGTCCTACAAGCTGAATTTAGGGAGCTTGGAGTTAAACTAAAAAGTAGGACCTCAAAGGTAGTAATCTCAGGATTGCTACCAGTGCCACGTGCTAGTCAGAGTAGGAATTGCAGGATAGCTCAGATGAATACGTGGCTTCAGGAGTGGTGCAAGAGGAAGGGGTTCAAATTCCTGGGACATTGCAACTGATTCTGGGGGAGGTGGGACCAGTACAAACCGGACAGTCTCCACCTGGGCAGGACTGGAACCAATGTCCTAGTGCTGTTGGGGAGGGGTTAAACTAATATGGCAGGGGGATGGGAACCTATGCAGGGAGACAGAGGGAAATAAAATGGGGGCAGAAGCAAAAGATACAAAGGAGAATAGTAAAAGTGGAAGGCAGAGAAACCCAAGGCAAAAATCAAAAAGGGCCACATTACAGCAAAATTCTAAAGGGACAAAAAGTGCTAAAAAGAGAAGCCTGAAAGCTCTGGGCCTCAATGCGAGGAGTATTCATAATAAAGTGGATGAATTAACTATGCAGGCAGCTATTAACGATTATGATATAATCGGGATTACGGAGACATGGCTCCAGGGTGATCAAGGCTGGGAACTCAACATCCAGGTGTATTCAACATTCAGGAAGGATAGACAGAAAGAAAAATGAGGTGGGTAGCGTTGCTGGTTACAGAGGAAATTAATGCAATAGTAAGAATAAACATTAGCTTGGATGATGTGGAATCTGTATGGGTAGAGCTGCGGAATACCAAAGGGCAGAAAACGCTAGTGGGGGTTGTGTACAGACCAGCAAACAGTAGTAGTGAGGTTGGGGATGGCATCAAACAACAAATTAGGGATGCGTGCAATAAAGGTACAGTAGTTGTCATGAGAGACTTTAATCTACATATAGATTGGGCTAACCAAGCTGCTAGCAATGCAGTGGAGGAGGATTTCCTGGAGTGTACTAGGGATGGCTTTCTCAACCAATATGTCGAGGAACCAACTGGAGGGCTGGCCATCCTAGACTGGGTGTTGTGTAATGAGAGAGGACTATTTAGCAATCTTGTCATGCGAGGCCCCCTGGGGAAGAGTGATCATAATATGTTAAAATTCTTTATTAAGATGGAGAGTGAAAGTGTTAATTCAGAGACTAGGGTTATGAACTTAAGGAAAGGTAACTTTGATAGTATGAGACGTGAATTGGCTAGAATAGACTGGAAAATGATAATTAAAGGGTTGACAGTGGATAGGCAATGGCAGACATTTATAGATTACATGGATGAACTTTAACAATTGTACATCCCTGTCTGGAGTAAAATTAAAATGGGGAAGGTAGCTCAACCGTGGCTAACAAGGGAAATTAAGGATAGTGTTAAATTCAAGGAAGAGGCATATAAATTGGCCAGAAAAAGCAGCAAACGTGAGGACTGGAAGAAATTTAGAATTCAGCAGAGGAGGACAAAGGGTTTAATTAGGAGGAGGAAAATAGAGTATGAGAGGAAGCTTACAGGGAACATAAAAACTGACTGCAAAAGCTTCTATAGGTATGTGAAGACCAACGTAGGTCCTTTCCAGTCAGAATCAGGTGAATTTATAATGGGGAACAAAGAAGTGGCAGACAATTGAACAAATACTTTGGATCTGTCTTCACTAAGGAAGATACAAATAACCTTCCGGAAGTACTCGGGGTTCGAGGGTCTAGTGAAAAGGAGGAACTGAAGAAAATCCTTATTAGTTAGGAAATTGTGTTAGGGAAATTGATGGGATTGAAAGCCGATAAATCCCCAGGGCCTGATAGGCTGCATCCCAGAGTACCTTAAGTAGGCCCTAGAAATAGTGGATGCATTGGTGATCATTTTCCATCATTCTATTGACTCTGGATCAGTTCCTATGGATTGGAGGGTAGCTAATGTAACAGCACTTTAAAAAAAAGGAGGGAAGAGAGAAAACAGGGAATTATAGACCGGTTAGCCTGACATCGGTGGTGGGGAAATGTTGGAATCAATTATTAAAGATGAAATAGCAGCGCATTTAGAAAGCAGTGACAGGATCGGTCCAAGTCAGCATGGATTTATGAAAGGGAAATCATGCTTGACCAATTTTTTCAGGATGTAACTAGTAGAGTGGACAAGGGAGAACCAGTGGATGTGGTGTATTTGGACTTTCAAAAGGCTTTTGACAAGGTCCCACACAAGAGATTAGTGTGCAAAATTAAAGCACATGGTATTGGGGGTAATGTACTGATGTGGATAGAGAACTGGTTGGCAGACAGGAAGCAGAGAGTCGGGATAAATGGGTCCTTTTCAGAATGGCAGGCAGTGACCAGTGGGGTGCCGCAAGGTTCAGTGCTGGGACCCCAGCTATTTACAATATACATCAATGGTTAAGATGAAGGAATTGAATGTACTATCTCCAAGTTTGCAGATTACATTAAGCTGGGTGGCGGTGTGAGCTGTGAGGAGGATGCTAAGAGGCTGCAGAGTGACTTGGACAGGTTAGGTGAATGGGCAAATGCATGTCAGATGCAGTATAATGTGGATAAATGTCAGGTTATCCACTTTGATGGCAAAAACAGGAAGACAGAATATTATGTGAATGGTGACATATTAGGAAAAGGGGAGGTGCAACGAGTCATGGTACATCAGTTATTGAAAGTTGGCATGCAGGTACAGCAGGCGGTGAAGAAGGCAAATGGCATGTTGGCATTCATAGCGAGAGGATTTGAGTATAGGAGCAGGGAGGTCTTACTGAAGTTGTACAGAGCCTTGGTGAGGCCACACCTGGAATATTGTGTTCAGTTTTGATCTCCTAATCTGAGGAAGGATGTTCTTGCTATTGAGGGAGTACAGCGAATGTTCACCAGATTGATTCCCGGGATGGAGAGACTGGATCAACTGGGCTTGTATCCACTGGAATTTAGAAGAATGAGAGGGGATCTCATAGAAACATAAAATTCTGATGGGATTGGACAAGTTAGAGGCAGGAAGAATGTTCCCGTTGCTTGGGAGTTCCAGAACCAGGGGTCACAGTCTAAGAATAAGGGGTAAGCCATTTAGGACCGGCATGAGGAGAAACTTCTTCATTCAGAGAGTGGTTAACCTGTGGAATTCTCTACCACAGAAAGTTGTTGAGGTCAGTTTGTTAGATATATTCAAAAGGGAGTTAGATGTGGCCCTTACCACCAAAGGGATCAAGGGGTATGGAGAGAAAGCAGGAAAGGGGTACTGAGGTTGAATGATCAGCCATGATCTTATTGAATGGCGGTGCAGGATCGAAAGGCCGAATGGCCTGCTCCTGCACCTAATTTCTATGTTTCTATGTTTCGATGATAGGCAGAGAGGCAGCTCAGCCCCACGACGAGGTATATAGCATGTTTACCTGCACCACCCAGTGTACCCTGTTGAGGATGGAAGTCGAGATGGATGGAGTTCAGTCTTCATGGAAGTGGACACGGGGGTGAGCCAATCAGTAATGAATCAAGAAGACTTTGAGAGGCTATGGGACAATCAAGCTGAACGACCCAAGTTGGTCCCGATTCAGGCAAAGCTGCGCACATACACCGATGAACTTATCCCAGTCGTTGGTAGTGCGGATGTTAAGGTACTCCATGATGGCACGGTGCACAATTTACCTCTGTGGATTGTTGCAGGTGATGGACCAACTCTACTCGGAAGAATGTGGATGGTGAAGATCCATTGGAAGTGGGAAGACTTCACCCCTCCAGTGATCGAATTCCTCTGCGCTCAGAGGCAAAGCAAGCCCTCACCTGAGGTTGGATGCGACACCAGAGAGCAGACCAGCACAGCACCCGAGGCACAGACCGCTCAGCATGACTGCGTGGAGATGATCCAGCTGGGACGACCCAAGTGCACCTTCCAGGCTCCAGTGGCAGGACTCTGGAGAAAAAAAATCGGATCCAGAGGCGACTTCCCAGCTTTGGAGGCAGAACCTGGGGAGAAGAGGATCACCGCAGTTGACATCGTGGATGGAGGAAAGATGGCGCCCAAACCACGAGGTGATGTGCTGAAAAAAAAGCTGGCGGCGGCCAGATCATGAGGTGCAGCGCTGATGGAGTAACATGTGGCACCAAATGGAGAAGAGGATTGGGGTAAAGAAAGCAAGGCTCTCTTAAAGGAGGTCTGCAACCCACCACACTTAAAGGGACAGTTCCACACACTCAAGCAATGTAGTAGCAACTGTGAGTTAGTGATAAAATGTGCAACTGGTGATCAGCGTTATGTACATGCAATAAGCAAGGAAAAGTCGCGCGATTGCGATCATGTAAAATGTGTAATTGATGATCAGAATTGTGTACATGCAAACAGCAATGAAAAGTCGTGCGATCACGATCGGAGCTGCAGGGTATTCACAATAAATAATGAAACGTTGTGCGATGTAGGATTTCAACTGCACACAGCCAATGCAGCGGACAAACACCCATCGGAAGCACACAGGTCCAGCGAGCTAACCAGAGTCATGCACCATGGAGTGTGGCCACAAGCAGCCAACAAACACGAGCTGCAGAGCAAGCGATCTCAGGAGGGCTCCACCTCTCAGGCACCCGATGGCACCAACCGCCACGAGCCTGAAAGAGCAAATTGTGCTAAGGCGCAGCCCCCAGACTCCATCTCCACCAAGGTTATACCCGGGAACGAAGTGTCACCCACAACAGTCCTCCCAAAGGTGACCAGGACCAGCCAGGATCCCAAACCAAACAACGCCTAGGGTGGTGAGTCAGCAATTCCCTGTGCACTGCTAGACGACAGCTCCACAGGGAGCAGCAGTGACGCAGGGCACAAAGAAAGGACAGGGAGGTCACAGGCATCTGTGAATCTGCCCGACGCTAGGAGCAATGGCAACAGCCCCAAGAGCAGGCAACTTGAACCAACCGGGTTCCCTCTGCCGGCACTGGGCACCGCGCTGCCACCAGACTACCTGGACACCATCCAGCAATTCTGGAACTAGCTTGTCCTTACACACCGGTTTCCAATCCCCTAGTACGCATCGATAATGAATCTCACCAGTCTAACATACTTGTCTCACAACTGAACCACAAATGTAATGCAAACTTGTTTTTCTGGACTTGAATGTACATGAATGCAATGAGCCTCCGGCATGATCTATATGTGGAGGTGGGTGGGTGGGGGGAGAATGCAGTGACCAGGGACACACACAAACAGCAACCACCACACTTTGCTGCCAACAAAACACCAACCACTCACCCAAGATTGAAACGACCTGCCAAGGGTCAACCAGATAGAGCTAAATCCAGAGCACAATCAATGCAGAGGCGATTTGCACTAAAGGCTTGGGAGAGAATAATGTCATGTATCCTCTCAATCTCTTAACATAGAAACATAGAAAATAGGTGCAGGAGTAGGCCATTCGGCCCTTCTAGCCTGCACCGCCATTCAATGAGTTCAGTAACAGAGGGACTAATGTTAATCGGGAAATTGGGATTGTGGTCCTGGTACCGCAGGCAGATGATTCAATCCTGGATATCCCGGCCAGAAAGGGGCTGTCTGGGTTGCATCTTTCCTTCTGCTTCCTCCTCTTCTGCTTTATCCTCCTCGGCTTCTTCCTCTTCCGCATCGTCCTTTTCCCTCTGCGAGCGGTTGCTGTAAATCTGAAATTACAACATAAAATGCTGGAAATACACAGCTGGTCAGGCATCATCTCAACCTAAGACTTGAATTCTGTTTCTCTCTCCACAGATGCTGCCCGACCTGCTCAGTATTTGCAGCATTTTCTGTCTTCTCAGAGGCCTTCCTTTACTGTCACAGCCAAGGGGGTTGGCGATTGGTGAGTAGTTTTTCTTTTTTCTCTTCTATAACAGCGAGTAAACTTGAGCATTGTTGTTGCCAATTTAAGTGTATCTAAAGGTTAAGTCATGGCAGCAGAGCTCGGTCACATGATATGCTCCTCCTGTACCATGTGGGAACTCAGGGACAGTTCTGGTGTCCCATACGACTATGTGTGTGGGAAGTGTATCCGCCTCCAGCTCCTGACGGTCCGCGTTGCGGAATTGGAGCTGAGGGTGGATTTACTCTGGAGCATCCACGATACTGAGAATGATGTGAGTAGCACGTGTAGCGAGTTGGTCTTACCGCATGCGAAGGGTCCACAGCCAGATAGGGAATGGAAGACCAGCAGGAAGAGCAGTGCAAGGAAGGTAATGCAGAGGTCCCCTGCGGTCATCCCCCTGCAAAACAGATACACCGTTTTGAGTACTGTTGAGGGGGATGACTCATCAGGGGAGGGCAGCAGCAGCCAAGTTCATGTCACCGTGGCTGGCTCTGCTGCACAGGAGGACAGGAAAAAGAGTGGGAGAGCGATAGTGATAGGGGATTCAATTGTAAGGCGAATAGATAGGCATTTCTGCGGCCGCAACCGAGACTCCAGGATGGTATGTTGCTTCCTTGGTGCAAGGGTCAAGGATGTCTCGGAGCAGGTCAGGACATTCTGAAAAGGGAAGGTGAACAGCCAGTTGTTGTGGTGCACATTGGTACCAACGATATAGGTAAAAAAAGGGATGAGGTCCTACGAGACGAATTTAAGGAGCTAGGAGCTAAATTAAAACATAGGACCTCAAAAGTAGTAATCTCGGGATTGCTCCCAGTGCCACATGCTAGTCAGAGTAGGAATCGCAGGATAGCTCAGATGAATATGTGGCTTGAGCAGTGGTGCAGCAGGGAGGGATTCAAATTCCTGGGGCATTGGAACCGGTTCTGGGGGAGCTGGGACCAGTGCAAACCGGACGGTCTGCACCTCAGCAGGACCGGAACCAATGTCCTCGGGGGAGTGTTTGCTAGTGCTGTTGGGGAGGAGTTAAACTAATATGGCAGGGGGATGGGAACCAATGCAGGGAGACAGAGGGAAACAAAAAGGAAACAAAAGCAAAAGACAGAAAGAAGATGAGTAAAAGTGGAGGGTAGAGAAACCCAAGGCAAAAAACAAAATGGACCACAGTACAGCAAAATTCTAAAGGGTCAAAGTGTAATAAAAAGGCAAGCATGAAAGCTCGGTGCCTCAATGCAAGGAGTATTCGGAACACAGGAACGGGCTCTGAGCTACTTAGAATGGGTGAGAGCTCAGATGAACAGGATCCCAAGAAAGAATGCAAAAGGCAGGAGGCAACAGAGCAGAGTAGCACTGGGGTAAGTGTAAACCACAGGTGATAGGAAGGGACAATATGTATGAATATAAAGGGGCTGCAGGAGGGGTCAAAACTAAAAATCATGGTTTAAAAACTAGTATTAAAACACTCTACTTAAACGCACAGAGCATTCGAAATAAAGTAAATGAGTTGACGGCACAAATGATTAAAAATGGGTATGATTTGGTGGCCATTACAGAAACGTGGTTGCAGGGTGGTCAAGACTGGGAATTAAACATACAGGGGTATGCGACAATTCGGAAAGATAGACAAGAAGGGAAAAGAGGTGGGGTAGCTCTGTTAATAAAGGAAGATATCAGGGCAGTTGTGAGAGATGATATTGGCTCTAATGAACAAAATGTTGAATCATTGTGGGTGGAGATTAGAGATAGTAAGGGGAAAAAGTCACTGGTGGGCGTAGTGTATAGGCCCCCAAATAATAACTTCACGGTGGGGCGGGCAATAATCAAAGGAATAATGGAGGCATGTGAAAAAGGAACGACAGTAATCATGGGGGATTTTAACCTACATATCGATTGGTCAAATCAAATCACATGGAATTCACAGAATGCATACGGGATTGTTTCTTAGAACAGTATGTTACAGAACCTACAAGGGAGCAAGCTATCTTAGATCTGGTCCTGTGTAATGAGACAGGAATAATAAACGATCTCCTAATAAAAGATCCTCTCGGAATGAGTGATCACAGTATGGTTGAATTTGTAATACAGATTGCGGGTGAGGAAGTAGCGTCTCAAACGAGCATACTATGCTTAAACAAAGGGGACTACAGTGGGATGAGGGCAGAGTTGGCTAAAGTAGACTGGAAACACAGACTAAACAGTGGCACAATTGAGGAACAGTGGAGGACTTTTAAGGAGCTCTTTCATAGTGCTCAACAAAAATATATTCCAGTGAAAAAGGACGGTAAGAGAAGGGATAACCAGCTGTGGATAACCAAGGAAATAAAGCAGAGTATCAAATTAAAAACCAATGCGTATAAGGTGGCCAAGATTAGTGGGAAACTAGAAGATTGGGAACATTTTAAACGACAACAAAGAATGACTAAGAAAGCAATAAAGAAAGGAAAGATAGATTACGAAAGTAAACTTGCGCTAAACATAAAAACAGATAATAAAAGCTTTTACAGATATATAAAACGGAAAAGAGTGACTAAAGTAAATGTTGGTCCCTTAGAAGATGAGAAGGGGGATTTAATAATAGGAAATGTGGAAATGGCTGAGACCCTAAACAATTATTTTGCTTCGGTCTTCACAGTGGAAGACACAAAAACAATGCCAAAAATTGCTGGTCACAGGAATGTGGGAAGGGAGGACCTTGAAACAATCACTATCACTAGGGGAGTAGTGCTGGACAGGCTAATGGGACTCAAGGTAGACAAGTCCCCTGGTCCTGATGAAATGCATCCCAGGGTATTAAAAGAGATGGCGGAAGTTATAGCAGATGCTATCGTTATATCTACCAAAATTCTCTGGACTCTGGGGAGGTACCAGCGGATTGGAAAGCAGCTAATGTAATGCCTCTGTTTAAAAAAGGGGGCAGACAAAAAGCAGGTAACTATTGGCCGGTTAGTTTCACATCTGTAGTTGGGAAAATGCTTGAAGCTATCATTAAGGAAGAAATAGCGGGACATCTAGATAGGAATAGTGCAATCAAGCAGACGCAACATGGATTCATGAAGGGGAAATCATGTTTAACTAATTTACTGGAATTCTTTTTTACTGGATATTTACTGGATATAACGAGCATGGTGGATAGAGGTGTACTGATGGATGTGGTGTATTTAGATTTCCAAAAGGCATTCGATAAGGTGCCACACAAAAGATTACTGCAGAAGATAAAGGTACGCGGAGTCAGAGGAAATATATTAGCTTGGATAGAGAATTGGCTGGCGAACAGAAAGCAGAGAGTCGGGATAAATGGGTCCTTTTCGGGTTGGAAATTGGTGGTTAGTGGTGTGCCACAGGGATCAGTGCTGGGACCACAACTGTTTACAATATACATAGATGACCTGGAAGAGGGGACAGAGTGTAGTGTAACAAAATTTGCAGATGACACAAAGATTCGTGGGAAAACGGGTTGTGTAGAGGACACAGAGAGGCTGCAAAGAGATTTAGATAGGTTAAGCGAATGGGCTAAGGTTTGGCAGATGGAATACAATGTTGGAAAGTGTGAGGTCATCCACCTTGGATAAAAAAACAGTAAAAGGGAATATTATTTGAATGGGGAGAAATTACAACATGCTGCGGTGCAGAGGGACCTGGGGGTCCTTGTGCATGAATCCCAAAAAGTTAGTTTGCAGGTGCAGCAGGTAATCAGGAAGGTGAATGAAATGTTGGCCTTCATTACGAGAGGGATGAAGTACAAAAGCAGGGAGGTCCTGCTGCAACTGTATAGGATATTGATGAGGCCGCACCTGGAGTACTGCATGCAGTTTTGGTCACCTTACTTAAGGAAGGATATACTAGCTTTGGAGGGGGTACAGAGACGATTCACTAGGCTGATTCCGGAGATGAGGGGGTTACCTTATGATGATAGATTGAGTAGACTGGGTCGTTACTCGTTGGCGTTCGGAAGGATGAGGGGTGATCTTATAGAAACATTTAAAATAATGAAAGGGATAGACAAGATAGAGGCAGAGAGGTTGTTTCCACTGGTCGGGGAGACTAGAACTAGGGGGCACAGCCTCAAAATACGGGGGAGCCAATTTAAAACCGAGTTGCGAAGGAATTTCTTTTCCCAGAGGGTTGTGAATCTGTGGAATTCTCTGCCCAAGGAAGCAGTTAAGGCTAGCTCATTGAATGTATTCAAGTCACAGATAGATAGATTTTTAACGAATAAGGGAATTAAGGGTTATGGGGAGCGGGCGGGTAAGTGGAGCTGAGTCCACGGCCAGATCAGCCATGATCTTGTTGAATGGCAGAGCAGGCTCGAGGGGCCTACTCCTGTTCCTAATTCTTATGTTCTTATGTTCTTATCTGAGGCCTTGCAGGCATCCAGCAGCAATCCCGGCACACTTAAAAAAACTTTTACCATCTATTGCAGCAAGCCACTACTTCAATAAAATAAAAAAAAAACACTCTAAAGGTAAAAATGCAAACTTAGCTGAAAGATAAATGTGTGTCACTTTAAGAGGTGCAAATAGCACCTCTGTCATTCTGCTTGTACGCTAGGTTTATGTGGTGTACTTAGGACCCAGTACTGAACTCAATGCTATGGTTGAAGTTCGCAGTGGTGATGTTAAGTTGCCGTTGAACGAGTGAGGTTACCACACCGCCATTATTTTTGCAGGGCGCTACTTAAGAACATAGCACTACCAGGATTTCCAAAATAGAGGACGCCGTGGACATGCCACCAGCTGGCGGAAGAGCGGCGGCTGCTGCTTTCTTGATTCAACATCGCGCTAATGGTTGGCACTAAGGTCGGGAATTTTCCCCCCAATGTATCCACTTCTGGGGAAACCAAATCTAAAGAGTATGCATAGAAGATAGTCTAATAAATCCAATAAGGAAATCAGGAGAAATTACTTTACTCATAGAGTGGTTAGAATGTGGAGCTCACTACGACATGGAGTAATTGAGCCGGATAGCAATGTTTCAGCCTTCAGGAACATCTTTGGGATCCCATTTTTGGGATCTCGATTTTTGGCATTTTTTGGGGGGGCGATAGCCCAGCGATGCAAAATAGGCCTCAGCAATGTGGAATGGGCCCTAGCGATGTGGAATGGGCCCTAGCGATGTGGAAGGCAAGGCTTCCCTAGCAACGGCCTTCTGCGCATGCGTTTTTTTTTGGAAAACAGGTTTTCCCGCGATTTGGGAGGCCAGGTGTCATCCATGCATGTGCAGAAGGAAAAGGGAGGGATAGGGAGAGAGAGAGAGAGAGAGTGGAGAGAGAGAGGAGGAAGGCAGAGACAGAGAGGGGAGAGAAAGTGAAATAGAGAGAGAGAGAGAAAGAGCTTTTTGACAATTAAGAAGAGATAAAACAAAAATATGTCTGATTCAGATAGTGTTCAAGATGTGAAGGGGGAGGAGGAGGAGGGCCAAACCCTTCTTTAATGAGGCCAACGAGGCCCTTGTCACGGAGGTGCACTTGCGGTGGCCCCAATTAACCCGGGGTGGCCGTGGGAAACCGCCATCCCAGGTGTACCATAAAATCTGGGGCGAGATCGCCGGCTTGGTGTCGTCAGCATCCCACGAGGCGAGGGGATCGGACCATTGCTGGAACAGCCTGGTTGCTTCAGCAAGCGTAGGTATAGATTTTAAATTGTAATGATGCAAATTATAATTATAAATCTCCCGCAATGAAATTAAGCTTGTTATTCTTGCTTCAGATCTGCTAAGTTCCCTGCTAAGATCTGGACAGGGCTCGAAACCTGCGCCCTTTTTAAGTCTCACTGTGTCAGTTTCTCCGGCTGCTGTCACTTACACAGTGACCCAGCCTGGACTGGGGGAGAGCTGCCCTTGCTCACTGTCTACCCTGGGACACTTTTGGACATTAGCTCCTGTCATTGCCGAGTTCACCAGCTACCCTCATTCCCACCACCCCTGGGGGCTCTTCAATGGAGATTACAGTCGAGATGTTTGTGTCAAGCATTAGATGCTAAACACGATCTTTGTTATAACCATGCATCAATTGTGGATACAAACCCTATTAGCATATAACGTTGTTAACTGTTGTCTTTCCATGATAGTACCTACTATTCAATTAGCTTATGTCATGCTTTTGTCACGTTTGCAGAGGAAGATATCTAAGAATCGGGCTGAGCGTACGCGCATGGGACGAGGCCCTGCCCAGCTCGCCATCCTAACCGACTTGGAGGAACGTGCTGTGGCACTGGTCGGCAGCCACAGTTGCTCGGCCACCCGTGATGAGGCAGAGCCCTCCTTTGTATCACGTGAGTAGTATGTCAAGCAATGTTAAAGTAATGTAATGTCATTTAATTATAATATATGAATGATGTCATGTTATGCATATAGCCTCTGCTACTCTAAGATTGTCAACATAAGAAATAAAAGCAGGAGCAGGCCATGTGGCCATCTGTCCCCTTCTCTGTCCGCTCCCCATAAACCTTCACTCTGTTATCATTCTGTCTATCTCCGACTGATCCAGCATCCGCAGCTCTCTGGGTCACTGAATTTCAACTTGGATGTACTACCAGATGTACTACCGTGTGATGCATTACTATGTAACGTCTCTTGTTGTCTCATTTATTGTAGTAGTGCTGCTTCTCATTTGTCTGCCAGCGAAGAGCAAGAATGTACACTTCCGTTCTAATAAGCTCAATAAACTCAATTGTGTTTTGCAGGTCCAACAACACACTTGCGCAGTGACGGCACGAGCTGAACGGGAACCTGCATCGTTGCAGGTGGTCCTCACCAGGGGTGGGGAGGAAGGCAATGATGTTGATGATGAACAGACAACGGAGCCTGAAGAGGATGTTGTTGATACATAAGAGGAGGATGACCCTCTGTCGCATCTATCACCTGTGGGATCTGCGGCCATAACGTCATCTTCGACAGAAGAAGTAGCGGGACCAAGCGGTTGCAGCCAGCGACGCCAAGGCGCGTGTTAGTGCTCACGTTGACCCCACGGAGGTCGAGTCAGCGAAGTCAGCACATGCCTGCTCTGGCTGATCGCATCAAGGGCTTGACCAGACTGTGCATAGAGAGTGTCGTGATAAGTCACAAGCTCCTCCAGGGGTTTGTGGTTTACACGAGGGACATGTCCTGGGTATCTGCTGCAATTCAGAGGATACCCAGCAGATGATCTGGGAGAAGTGTGCAACGACCGCTTCTGTCGATGCCTTGCGGCATGCGATAGTGGCGGGACACGGCACTGCACTCCAAGGTGCCGTCGCACAAACCACCAGCACCAGGGAAGCGAATCAGGAGGAAGCACTTCCTTCTGGCTTGGAAGGTGCTTCCGCAGGAATGTCTTCCCCTCCACCACCCCAAGAGCCGATCGAGCCAACGTCACCCCCGCACAGCAGGAGGTCTTGCTGTCGCCCATCTCGTCTTGGTAACCAGGGACCACCAAAACGGGGGTGGCGGGGTATAGGACCTGGAGGGAAACGTGGCCGCAGGTAGGGAGGGGGTGCTTTATTGTTGTTTTATTGTTGTTACTATTGTTATATTGTTCTTACTGTTGTTTTTTAAATTTATTGTTGGTTGACTGTTAGGGTGGGGGAAGAGGGGGAGCGTACAGTTACAAAAAAAAATAGTTAAATTGTTTGTTAAATCATTCAAGAATTTTATTGCATTTTACAATTGTTGTGCAGTGTTTTCTAATAACGTAAGGTAAGGTAAAACATGAATACAATTGTTAGAAAACAATGGCCAGGCCAGACCAGGCAAGGGTGAAACATAACACAACTGCAACTGTTGTCTTTCCATAACTGTAACTGTGACTGTCCCCAATGTAAGTTCATGCAAAACGTTCATTTATGAGCTGCTGACGCAACAGTTTTGCAGCCGCGTAACTCCCATGGGGTTTTTCCAGTCTTGCGGGGGGGTGGGCGCGTGGGGTGGAGGGGGGAGAGCGCGTGGGGGCATGGGTTCATTGCCAGGCTGATTGTCCTCCCTGAGGTCCTCATCAGCCTCCTCCTCTGCCTTTTCTGCCTCCACTCCTTCCTGAGGTGGATCGGTAGTCCCATCTGGCAATTGTTGTCCTCTCCTTACAGCTAGGTTATGCAACGTGCAGCACACCGCAATAAACTCAGTGACCTGGTCAGGGTGATATTGTAGGCTGCCTCCAGAGTGGTCCAGGCATCTGAAGCGCTGCTTCAGCACTCCAATTGTGTTTTCGACGATATTGCGTGTACCTATATGGCTTTCGTTGTAACACTTCTCGGCTTCAGTCTGGGGATTATGCAGGGGGGTCGTGAGCCAGCTGGCAAAGCCATATCTTTTATCCTCCAGCATCCAACCATGACCTTGTGGCTGACTGTTAAACAGGTCAGAGACAGTGCTCTCACGCAGGATGTGTGCATCATGGATGCTGCCTGGAAATTTAGTATTTACTGCGATGATTATTTGGTTGTGGTCGACAACGAGCTGCACATTCAAGGAGTGGAATCCCTTTTGGTTATGAAACACCTCCGCATCCTGCAAAGGTGCTTTCAGGGCAATGTGTGTGCAGTCTATTGCTCCCTGCACCTTGGGGAAGTTTGCTATTCTCGAGAAACCCAAAGCCCTCCCAGTCTGTGCCTCCCTGGTCATAGGGAAGCTTATAAAGTCCATCCTGTGAGCGTAAAGGGCTTGAGTCACCTGTAGAATGGAGCAATGTGTGGCATGCTGAGAGATACCACAGATGTCGCCAGCTGAAGCCTAAAAGGAGCCCAATGCGTTGAAGGATAGTGCTCCAGTAACCTTTACCTCAATGGGCAGTGTGGTCCTGATGGTGCTGGTAGACTGCAGATCTCTCTTGATGAGCTAGTATATCTCAGCGATGATCTCCTTTCAGAAGTGCAGACTCCTAAGGCACGTGTTATCAGACAAGTTCAGGTATGATTGCGTTTCCCTGTAAGTTCGTCGGGTGTACGGTCTCCTCCTCCACATTAGTCTGCCACCTCTTTGATTGGGCCTTTCACTAAACCCAATTTCAGACTCCAGCATGTGAGCATTTACTAATGGGAGAGAAGTTACAGACACCATCACTATTACTATTGCTATAAATGCCCTTCGTACTCAAATAAATAGAAATATAAATGTGAGTAGATCAATCAGTTAATAAGGCCTTTAAATAACTCACAAATTATAAGCCCCTTCTTTAAGTAGCCTCTCACTTCCTCCAACGTTCAAAATGGCGTCCGTAGTGCCAAGTTCTGTGAAGAGTGCTAGGTAAGAGCAGCTTTTTTTCAGTGATGTCCAGCGATCTTCTCAGTGAGCGATCAGCCCGGCGATGTGTGGGCGATGTGCTGAAAGTTGCAATGGGGGATGTGTGGCCGATCACCTCGGTGATGTAAAACGAAAATTGGTTGGCGATGTTCCTGCCCAACTTTCCACTTTTTAGGTAATAAGGGCGATAGCCTTCCTTTTTGGGCGATAAATAGGCGATAGTCCAGCAATCTCAAGTGGAAAGTCCCACCCTAAGAAACCCACATTCTTACCATTACATTTCTAGTGCACGCCCCAACCCCTGTGTGCCCATTTCCAGGCGAGATTGGACATTCAGGCCTTTCAATCTGCTATCTCCAATTATCGATGGCGATACCAGAGTTGCTTGATGGCGTGAGGCAGTAGATCGAGGCATTCTGAATAAATGAACCTTCTCCAAAAGTGGAAAAACTCTGAAATCACACCCAGGGCACAAATAAATGCCATTGAGCTGTGTATGTACAAAATCACTGTACATGTGTCCTGACCCTACAACTTTTAATACACATCACTGACCGCTTCCTGCCAGTAACAGGCTTCACGGTTGACTTCATCAGGTGTGGCCCTAATTGTGGGCAGTTCTGTAATGAACCTACAAGTTGCAAATGACGTGGACTTTGCTATAGTTTTACATTGCTTTGCCTGAGTCTCTGAATTTACATTTGATGCTAATGAAGGGCTAATATTTGACAGTTCCAAACTGTGACATCTTGCAGAATATTTCTGTATGGAAAATAGCAAGATATGATTACAAACATACGAACAATGACGGACAGGTAAAGACTGTTATATCTTGGATAAAGAGTCAGACTAGATACTGCAAGTTCAAATTAAGTGTGACCGTAGTCCTTTATTACAGATCTCAGAGTGCCTCTCCAGCCTGTGAGGCCTCCTTATATACAGGTGCTCCCAAGGGATTGTGGGATCCCTTGGGACTCTGGGGGATAAGCCCTCTGTTGGTTAGACATGGTATTTACAGGTTTACATATATAACATCACTCCACCACCCCCCCCCCCCCACCCCCTCCACCCCCGCCACCCAGAGTCAGTAGTGTAACTATTTACAACGTGAGTCAATCTGGGGCCTTCCTTTCTCTGGTTGATCGTCTCGGCGCAAATGCTGGCGTTGGTGAGTCGTTCGTTGGGCTTTCGCTGGGCTGCTGCACAACTGGCCTTGCTGGACTGCTGTGGGGTGGTGAGTCTTGCTGGGCTGCTGCAGGTGATGGGTTCTGCTCCATGGTCAACCGCTGGGTAGGTTGCCACTTGTGTGTGTGTTGGAGGGTCGAAAAAGGTAGAGTCTATTGTGGGTTGTTTGGGATAGTCCCTAAATCTGAGTTTGTTTTGGTCCAAGTGTTTTCTGCAGGTGAGTCCATTTGCAAGTTTGACCACAAACACTCTACACCCCTCTTTGGCCAAAACAGTGCCAGCAATCCACTTGGGACCTTGTCCATAGTTCAACACAAATACAGGATCATTTACTTCAATTTCGCGTGACACATTTGTGTGATCATGATATGTATTCTGTTGAAGCCGCCTGCTCTCTACCTGTTCGTGTAGATCAGGGTGGGGACTAATGAGAGCCTTGTCTTAAGTGCCCTTTTCATGAGCAGTTCAGGGGGAGGGACCCTGGTGAACGAGTGGGGTCTTGTGTGGTAACTAAGCAGGACTCGGGATAAGCGAGTCTGCAGTGAGCCTTCAGTTACCCTTTTCAAGCTCTGCTTGATTGTTTGAACTGCTCTTTCTGCCTGACAGTTGGACACTAGCTTAAATGGGACAGCCGTGACATGTTTGACCCCATTGCGGGCATGAATTCCTTGAATTCGGCATTGGTAAAGTACGGCACATCGTCTCTTACAAGGACATCAGGCAGGCCATGCGTGGCAAACATGACCCGTAGAAATTTCAATGGTGGCAGCGGACGTGCTTGCCGACATTATCACACATTCAATTCACTTGGAGTACACATCACTAAAGACATTTTTGCCAAGAATGGGCCTGCATAGTCGACATAAAGCCTAGACCACAGTTTGGAGGGCCAAGACCATAAACTTAATGGCGCCTCCCTGGGTGCATTGCTTAACTGGGAACTGGTATTACATCGATGCACACAAGTCTGCATCGATACCGGGCCACCACACATGGAATCTGGCTGTCGGTTTCATCATTACAATGCCTGGGTGGGTACTGTGGAAATCACTAATGAAAGTGTCCCTGCACTTTTTTGGCACAACTACCTGATTACCCCATGTGAGGCAGTCTGCCTGTATAGACATTTCATCTTTGTGCCGCTGGTACGGCTTTATCTCTTCCTGCATCTCTAACGGGACACTAGACTAACTCCCGTGGAGCACATAGTTTTTACAAGGACAGTAAGGGATCCTGGATCGTCCAGGTTCTAATCTGTCGGGTGGTAACAGGTGATTGCTTACTCTCGAATGCTTCCATTACCATAACTAAATCTGCGGGCTGTGCCATCTCCACCCCGGTGGTGGGCAATGGTAGCCTACTGAGAGCATCGGCACAGTTTTCTGTGCCTGGCCTGTAGCGGATGGCGTAGTTGTATGTGGACAACGTGAGCACCCATCTCTGGATGCGAGCCGATGCATTCGTAATTATCCCCTTACTTTCAGAAAAGAGGGATATAAGCGGCTTGTGGTCAGTTTCCAATTCAAATTTGAGCCTGAACAGATATTGATGCATTTTCTTTACCCCGTAAACACACACTAATGCTTCTTTTTCGATCATACTGTAGGCCCTCTCGGCATTAGACAAACCTCTGGAAGCATAAGCAACCGGTTGCAATTTCCCAAATTCATTAGCTTGTTGCAATACACACACAACCCCGTACGACAACGCATCACATGCTAGTACCAAACGTTTACATGGATCGTACAACACAAGCAATTTGTTTGAACATAACAGCTTCCTAGCTTTCTCAAAAGCATTTTCTTGGCTTTGATCCCATACCCATTCATCTCTTTTACTCAGTAAGGAGTGCAGGGGTTCTAACAATGTGCTAAGACTTGGTAAGAAGTTACCAAAATAGTTGAGGAGTCCTAGAAATGACCGCAGCTCCGTTACGTTCTGTGGTCTTGGTGCGTTTTTGATTACCTCCCTCTTTGAATCGGTGGGCTTGATGCTGTCCGCCGCGATTCTTCTCCCCAGGAACTGAACTTCAGGCACCAGGAAAATGCACTTAGAGCGTTTTAACCTGAGCCCCACACGATTAAGCCGACTAAGAACTTCCTCCAGGTTCTGCAGGTGCTCGACGGTGTCCCGACGTCTAACCAAGATGTCGTCCTGGAAGACCACTGTGCGCGGGATCAACTTCAGCAAACTTTCCATGTTCCTCTGGAATATCGGCGCGTCGATCGAATCCAAAACGGACATCTGTTGTAAACGAAAAGACCTTTGTGCGTAGTGATGCAGGTGAGTCCTTTCGAAGATTCCTCGAGCTCCTGCGTCATGCAGGCCGAGGTCAAGTCCAGCTTTATGAACGTTTTCCCTCCCGCCAGTGTCGCAAATAGGTTGTCTGCCTTTGGTAGCGGGCATTGTTCCTGCAGTGAGGAACGATTGCTAGTTACTTTGTAATCATCACAGGTTCTGATGGTGCCGTCTCCCTTGAAGACTGGAACAATCGGACTGGCACACTCATTGAATTCGATCGGCGAAGTGATGCCTCTCGTTGCAGCCTGTCCAGCTCGATCTCCACCGTCTCCATCATCATGTAAGGTACTGCTCTCACCTTGTGATGGAGAGTCGCGCCCCCGGAATCAAATGGATCTGCACTTTTGCTCCTTGGAACCTCCTGATGCCTGGTTCGAACAGCGAGGGGAACTTGCTTAGGACCTGGGCACATGAGGTGTCGTCAACGGACAAAAGTGCTCGGACGTCGTCCCAGTTCCAGTGTATCTTTCCCAGCCAGCTCCTGTCGAACATCGTGGGGCCATCGCCCGGTACCACCCAAAGTGGTAAATTGTGCACCGCTCCATCGTATGAGACCTTTACTGTAGCACTGCCAATTACGGGAATCAGTTCCTTTGTGTACGTTCTAAGTTTGGTACGAATGGGAGTCAGAAGCCTTATTGCACCACAACTTATCGAAAGTCTTTTTACTCATTATGGACTGGCTTGCGCCCGTGTCCAGCTCCATGGACACCGGGAGTCCATTTAAATTCAACCTTCAGCATTATCAGGGGACACTTTGTGGTAATTGTGTGCACCCCATATACCTCTGCCTCCTCGGTCTGAGGCTCTGGTTCGTCATGATCCACCGTGGATCTGTCCTCCTCTGCAACATGGTGGTTTGCAGGATTAGCAGGGTTTGCAGCTCGCCTGCACATACGTTGGAGGTGTCCCATTGTTCCACAGCCCTTGCAAACGTGTCCTTTAAAGAGGCATGAATGGAATCGATCATCACCCCGCAGCTCCAACAAGGTGTTAATTGCCTTGTATTCACCACCCTTGATGGCAGACTCTGAGTCATCTGCGGACATGCAGCTTCAGGCATGTAAATCCTGCCATGTACATTTCGATTCAAAAACATTACTTTGTTCACAGTACTTGCAGCAGCGCTAGTATGCTGGGAAATTTGTTTGGTATTGTCACTGGTGGAGATAAACGTCTGGGCTATCGGTATTGCTTTACTCAAGGTTGGGGTCTCTACAGTCAAAAGTTTGCGAAGTATTACTTCACGGCCAATGCCAAGTATAAAGAAGTCCTTGAACATGTGCCCCAAGTGTCCTTCAAATTCGCAATGTCCTGCAAGGCTCCTTAGCTCGGCAACATAGCTCGCCACTTCCTGGCCTTCAGACCTCTTGTACGTGTAGAACCGATACGTCGCCATCAGAACGCTTTCCTTCGGGTTTATATGTTCCCGGACCAATGTGCACAACTCATCATATGACTTGTCTGTGGGTTTTGCTGGAGCGAGCAGGTTTTTCATGAGGCCATACGTTGGTGCCCAGCAAATGGTGAGGAGGATCGCCCTTCGTTTGGCAGCGTTCCCCTCTCCTTCCAGCTCATTGGCCACGAAATATTGGTCAAGTTGCTCCATGAAGGTTTCCCAATCATCTCCCTCTGAAAATTTCTCCAGGATGCCCACAGTTCTCTGCATTGTTATGTTGGGGTTCGTCATCTGTATCTCATCGCCAGTTGTTATATCTTGGATAAAGAGTCAGACTAGATACTGCAAGGTCAAATTAAGTGTGACAGTAGTCCTTTATTACAGATCTCAGAGTGCCTCTCTAGCCTGTGAGGCCTCTTTATATGTAGGTGCTCCCAAGGGATTGTGGGATCCCTTGGGACTCCAGGGGATAAGCCCTCTGGTGGTTAGACATGGGACTTACAGGTTTACATACATAACAAAGACCATCTAGTCAATCGAGCTTGTCTCACACAATTGCGATACCTTGTGTATCACAACTTATAAACTCCATCCCATCCGAAACCATGTGGTCTCAAAAAAAGATATAAAATTTGGGGGTGAAAAATCTGGGAAATTTCTCTCCGACCCACCTAGGCAATCGAAACTAGTCCATATCATCACTCTGGCCATTAAATTCCAGAAGTACCTCCATTCTGTAAGAATTAACCTCTGCCGCAGCCAGAAACAAATCCAGCTTTCACTTGAAGGAGTTCAGTGAATCTGTATTCACCACATGAAAGGGCAGCTTGTTCCAGAGGTCTACTATTCTCTGTGAAAAGAACCACCTCCTGACATCTAACCTAGATCTAGCCTTATACACCTTAAATTTGTGCCCCCTGGTCCTGCGTAATCTACTTAATTGAAATAAACGGTCAGCTGGAACACTGTCTATTTCCTTCATTATCTGTAAACCTTAATCAGACCCCCCTAAGTCTACGCTGCTCTAAGGTAATGAGTCCCAACTCTTTCAGCCTATCTTGATAACTAAGATGCTTTAGATGGAATTAGTTGAGTTGCCCTCTTCTGCTCCTTTTCCAGAGCTTCAATATCACCCACCATGTGAGGAGACCAAAACTGGACACAGTATTCCAAGTGCGGCCTGACTAAGGTCTTGTACAAGGACAAAACAGTATGCCTCGTCTTATACTCAATTGTCCTATGGATACACCACCAACACCCTATTTGCTCTAGCTATCGCTATACAGCATTGCTCGTGTACCTTTAAGGATGCATGCACTAGAATGCCAAAATCTCTCTGTTTCTCCACCATCTTTAATACCTTTCCCTGAAGGGTGTATAAATGTTGAGCATTTACCCTGCCCACATGCATAACACAGCAGTTATCAAAGTTATACATCATTTTCCAGTCATGAGCCCAATCTCCCAACACATTAAGATCAGCCTGAATCAGACAAGCCTCTTTTACAGTTCGAGCACTCACACAGATCTTGGTATTATCTGCAAATTTGCAAATTGTGCCACCAATCCATGAATCCAGATCATTAATAAAAATAGTAAAAAGCAACGGTCCCAACACTGATCCCTGAGGGACACCACTGGTGACCGGTTCCAAACAGATCCAAATCCATCTATAACTACTCTTTGCCTGCGTCCTCAGTTCTGAATCCAGCTCAATATATTTCCACTAATACCAGAGGCTCCGATTTTTAGAGAAGCCTCTTATGCGGTACCTTGTCGAAAGCTTTTGGAAATCTAAGTAGACAATGTCTACTGGGTTTCCCTCATCCACTTTGTAACTTTGTAACTTCTTCAAAAAATACAGTCAGATTTGTGAGACATGACCACTTTTTTATGAAGCCATGTCAGGTGTCCCTAATACGTCCCTCCCTATCCAAGTATTCATGCATTACATCCCTTATGATTCTTTCAAGCATCTTACCAATTACTGATGTTAAACTGATGGGCTTATAGTTACCCGGGTCTGCCTTGTCACCTTTTTAAAAATGGGGACTACATTAGCCTCCTTCCAATCTGTAGGAACCATTCCAGAGCTATTAAAAATACAGGACAGGGGCTTGCACAGCACATATCCTATTTCCCGGAGGACCTTTGGGTGGATATCATCCAGCCCGGCTACTCAATCTATTTTTAAGTTCTTCTTTCTTTCCAAAACAATAGGCTAGACTTTCCACTAGGGCCCCAAAAAATGGACGATGTTCCAGCGATGTGGGATGTCTTGGCCTTGCTGATCGCCGGTACATCGGCCATTTTCTTTTTGCGATTTTCCACTCGGCCTTACCCTGGCGATGTCAAATGGACGATGTGATTTTTGGGCGACCTCACAATCGCCCATCTAAAACAGAAGTGAAAATAAAAAGCTTCCCTAGCAACGGTAGTGTGCACATGTGTGTTTTTTTTGGGGGTTTTTTTTTTTGCCGCATTTTGAAAGGTCAGGGGTCATCATACATGCTCAGAAGCAGAGGGAGGTTCAGAGAAAGAGAGAGAGAGAGAGGAAAGTTCTTGCGAATATCAGTTGAGCTTGTGTCTATGTAGATTATCTTATTTTATTTAATTTTTGAAATAATATCCGTTTGCAAATCATTACTTACCACATCAAATTACTGTAACCCTTTAATATAAAAATATATAAAAATACTGTAACCCTTTAATATAAAAATATATAAATACTGTGTAAAATAATAATTTTACTAAGTAACATTATGGAGACCAAATTGGACCGTAAAAGGGCTAAGCCCTTCAGTGAGAAGGCGAACGAGGCTCTGGTAAGCATCGTGAGTGGCAGGTGGATGGACTTAACACAGGGTGGGCAGGGGAAACCTCCACCCTGTGCATACTGTCGCATACGGGCAGAGATTGCCGATGTGGTGACGCCACGTCCAATGAAGTGCGGACTCCGGACCAGTGCTGCAAAAGATGGAACAGCTTGCTGTCCGCAGCCAGAGTAAGTTGCATTTTATATTTAAAATTATACATATTTTATATTTAATTGATGTTTGGAAATTTAAATTGCAATATTCAATGTCATTTCATTATAGTATTACTTAATTAAATTATGAATTAATTTATGCATCCTAAGACTAAGTTGAATCTTATATTGAGCAATATTGTTCATATTGTTCATAATCAATGCAAGGTTCTAATCGGACATTGAATTATGTCAATCTGAAATGTTTATCACCAAGTCAATTAGCTTAAGCCATGCAATGTTATCTTATCGTTTACAGAAGAAGATTTCACTAAATAGAGCCGAGCAAAGGAGGACAGGCGGTGGCTCGGCTCAGCTTCAAACTCTGAGTGAATATGAGGAGCTTGCGGTGGCCCTAGTGGGGCCTGACAGCCGTTCGGTCATAAGCCGTGGTGTGGCCGAACCAATCCTCTAGTCTCGTGAGTAATGGGAACTGTGCAATGTATCAAACATTATCAAATGCATCTTTAATATATCTTACATACTCTTGTAATGTCCTTCGATGATAATGCTTTATGATAATGCTTTATGACTTTTGTGGTATTCATGATTCACGAATGAGGTCATGTCAGCCCTGTTGAACCATTGTGCATATGAGGTATTGAAAATTTGTATTGGGTTACTGGGTTATTGAAAAAGTGTTATGTATTGATATATATTTTTAACAATAATGAGCACCGTTAATTTCCTATTAAGTTGTATTTAAATGTTTTATCACTGTTTAGAAACGTCATTTGTATCTTTAAGGGAAAGTGTCGCTGGAATCTGAACAAGGGACAGCGACGAGCATGCAGGAGGAAGAGGAGGAAAACACGCGAACTGTGGAGGAAGAGCAGGAGGTGGAGGAGGCTTTGTAGGAGGAGACGTTGGAGGAGGAGGAGGAGGAAGATGACCTTGTTTTTGTGGGGGGGGGGAACAACCTGCGGCCATCTCAATTGTGATGGAAGAGGCACCGGGACCAAGCAGTGTACAGGTGGTGACGCCAAGTTGTCAAATTTTACCTATGCTGACCGCACGGTGGTCGGGTCAGCGGGGTGGGCAATCGCCTACCATGGAGGACCAGACGGTGAGCTTGCTATCCCTGTGCAGGGAGATGGTCGCAATCGGTCACAACCTTATCCAGGGTTTTGCGGGTTTCTCCGCAAACTGGAACCAGTTCTCCACAACCTGGAGCGAGTTCAGCACGGACTTTTCCAACTGGTCTTCTGCGCAGTCACAGACAGCATGGGAGACGTTGGAGGCAGTTCGTGAGCAGACCGCCGCAACCAATGCCCTTCAGCATGCATTGTTGACTGAACACGGCGCTGCACCCCAAGGTGTCATGTCAGCTCGCAGCGAGACCCGAGCACACAAACGAGTACAGAGGACACCGTTCCTCCAGACTCGGAAGTCGAGTCTCAGGCTTCAACTTCCTCTCCTTCACCTCCACCACGGCAGGAAGTCTTGCCGTCCCACATTGCACAACATCTTGGTGTCGGTCAGCGTAGACCAAAACGGGCGGGTGGGGTAAGAACATGGGGTGGGAAAGGACCTGGAGGGAAACATGGCCGCAGGTAGGGTGGGAGGGGGGGGTTTGTTTACCAATGTTTACTTGTTTAATTTTAGAATAGTTATTGTAAATTGTTATCGTTATGGTTGTCTTGATGTTAATTGTTATCATTATCGTTGTGTTCAATTAGTTGGGATGCGAAGGGAAGGGTGGGTTAGGGGGGTGCTGGTGGGTGGAGGGAGGGTGTTCGTTTATTAAAATTAGTTTCATATTTTGTTAATAAAAAACTTTTTGAATTCAACAAATTTTTTGGTGACTTCTATCTTAGTTACATTAGTTAACAAATTTACAGTTGTTCATCCTTATTTATTTATTCTCTTACTATAGCAGTGCTTTCCTTAAACTTTATTTAAAGTCACCATTAATGCTGATGATAGGCCAGTACAGGCAAGACAACAATGAGAACTCCACGCAAATGAAACTTTTGATTAACCATAACTGTAAATGAACATTTGAAAATCCACAACGATAGTTCATTCAAAGCATTCATTAATTAGCTGCTGAGGCAAAAGCTTAGTGGCCGTGTAACTGCCCCTGGCGACTGGTCTTTGGGAGGGGGTGGTGGTCCCAGTGCTAGATCGCCATGCTGATTGCGCTCCCCTATGTCCTCGCCTGCATCCTCTTCTGCCTCTTCCTCCTCTTCATCCTCGCCGGCTGGTTCTTCTGTCTCCCCTCCTTCTGGAGGTGGACCTACAGCCAGATCTGGCATTACTTGTCCTCTTCTTATAGCTAGGTTATGCAGCATGTAACACACCACAATAAACTCTGCGACCTGGTCAGGTTGGTACTGTAGGCTGCCTCCAGAATGATCCAGGCATCTGAAGCGCTGCTTTAGGACTCCATTGTCTTTTCAACGATGTTATGAATTGCTGTGTGACTTTCATTATACCGTTTCTATGCTTCAGTGACAGGATTACGCAGAAGGGTCATCAGCCAACTGGCAAGGCCATATCCTTTATCCCCCAGCATTCAACTGTGACCTTCTGGCTGATTGACAAACAGGTCAGGGATAGCACTTTCACGTAAGATGTGCACATCATGGATGCTGCCAGAAAATGTAGCATTTACTGTCAGAATTGTTTGATTGTGGTCAACAACAAGCTACACATTTAGTAAGTGGAACCCCTTTTTGTTACGAAACATCTCTGTGTTCTTTAAGGGTGCTTTCAGGGCAATGTACGTGCAGTCTATTGCTCTCTGCACCTTGGGGAAGTCTGCTATTCTCGAGAAATCCAAAGGCCTCTCGCTCTGTGCCCCCCTGGTCATTGGAAAGCTTATGAAGTCCATCCTGTGAGCATAAAGGGCTTCAGTTTGTCGAATGCAGCAATGTGTAGCGTGCTGAGAGATATGGCAGATGTCGCCAGCTGAAGCCTGAAAAGATCCCGATGCGTAGAAGGCTAGGGCAGCAGTAACCTTCACTTCAACGGACAGTGCGGTTCTGATGGTGCTGGAAGGCTGCAGATCAACTTTGACAAGTTGACATAGCTCATCGATGACCTCCTTATGAAATCGCAGCCTCCTAAGACAAGCATTTTCAGACAAGTTCAGGTGAGATTGCTTTTCCAAGTACCTTCGTTGGCTATACGGTCTCCTCCTCTGTCTTCGTCTCCGTCTACGCATTACTGTGCCACCTCTTCTATTGATCCTTTCAGTAACCAGTGTGTGAGCAGTTGCAATTAAAGGCAGGGAAAGCATAGGCCCCATATCACTATCAATAATTACTTTCACTAATTTTAATAATCCCTCTACTCTATACTCTCTAATCACTGTACACTGCACTCTCCACTCTCTATGCGGTATACCAGTCAGTTTGATAGGACCCAACAATATCAGTAAATAATTTCACTATATAAAAGCTATTTACAAAATAATTTCAATATATAAAACCTGTTTATCAAAAATAACTTGATAATACTTCTTTATATTCCCTGTTCCAATATTCTGAGTACAATTATCTTTAAATTAACTCTCTAAATAACTCACAACTAAGACTTCACCCTTCCTCCGAACTTTAAAGTCCGTAGTGCCCAGTTCCTTCTCTGAAGCCTAGTAAAAGCAACTATTTCTCAGCACTCTTTTGGGCCTTGCATCGGCCCAGCGAAGTGCATGCTAGGTGCCGAAGCTTGGGATGGGCCTTGTGTGGGTGATCATTTGGGTGATCATCTCGGCGATCAAAGTGGAAACTTAGGCACCTGTTTTTCCGGCGATGTTTTGGGCCTAGTTTCCACTTTTTGCTCAAAATGGGCGATAGAGGTCCGATTTGGGCGATAGATGGGCCATTGATGGGCGATGTGAAGTGGAAAGTCTAGCCCAATATGCTTATCTATGTTAATGTTACTGACAAAACTAGTATTATTAAATCAACCTTCACTAAACAATGATAAACTCCGAAATCACACAGAGTAAAAATAAACTCCATTGCGCTGTATAAGTAAAAAATCACTACGCACCTGTCCCGACCTTTCAACTTTAATACACATCACTGACCCCTTCCTGCCAGTTACTCTCTTCACGTTTGACTTCACCAGGTATGGCCCCAGTTTTGATCAGTTCTGTAATTACCTTAGAATCCACGACTGGGATTGAGGTTTCTCCAATTTCATGTTGCTCTGTGTCAGTCTCTGGTCTTACAAATGTTGCAAATGAAGGGCTGATTGTTGCCAAATCCACAGTGTGCTGTTTTTCTGCATGTTTCTGCATTGAAAAATAGAAAGATTTGATTATTGTTAGCAATGCTGCAAATATTTTTCTAATATACAGCACCGCCTTCTACACTGAACATGTAAATCAGTGAGCTCCATAGCATCTTTATGCATTGTGAATTAGGAAGACAAGCTAACAACTGAGCCATTTGAATTTCACAACTGCCAGCGTGAGTGATTCACCATTTACTGAGCAAGGAGTGTAACTGTGAACATGTGAACCGTTTATAAATCCTTTCATTAGGTTTTGTGATAACAGTGAGGGAAGGCTTGTGTAATCTTCTTCTTAGGCAGTACCTCGGAGTCGAGGATGACTTGTGTAATCGATAGAATGACCTGCCTATTGATGTTAGACCTGTGATGTATTTGCAGCCATGCTCTGTACCATGCATTGTACCATGTAATTACATGGAATAGCCAACAGATGGGGAAAGCCCGGGAGGCACACATTACTGCACCTCGTGCTGCCTCCCTATATAAAGCAGGTTCCCCTTTCATGTCTCACTTTTGGAGTTTACATTAAACCTAAATGTCACAAGGTGATCAGCTCCAGCAATGGGTCACGTGTGTTTTATTATAATGATAAGCATACACATCAACTGGCGACAACGATAGGATACTAACACGCAGCTATGGCCACTGTTGATTACATCAAGCGATATTGTGTCGGGGAAGACTGGGATGACTTCATTGACCGGTTGGATCAATGCTTTGTCACGAAAGACTTAGAGGGAGATGCGAATACCAGCAAACGCAGGGCCATCCTCCTCACGGTCTGCGGATCAAGGACATACGCACTGATCAAGGACCGACTGGCCCCGACGAAACCCGCTGAGAAAAATTACGAAGAACTGTGCGAGCTAGTTCGAAAACACCTAAAGCCTAAAGGCCGTGCGCTCATGACGAAGTGCCGTTTCTACACTCACCGGCCCGGAGTAGGCCAGGATGTGGCAGCGTGCATTGTCTTGCTGGGCCATGGAAATTTGGGACAGTTCTTGAAGAAATGTTAAGAGACTTCTTCATTTTGGGAATCGGATACGAAGGGATTTTCTGCAAATTGCTAGCGGAGGAAGACTTGGACTTAGCCAAAGCCACCCTGATTGCTCAGGCATACATGGCCAGAGAGGAAGAAACAAAGCTACTCTACTCACAACTTCAGAATCACCCGGGGCCAAACACCATGAATAAGCTAAATTCATCAGCAGACAGGAGAAGTGCCCCCAGCTGGGTTAATGCGACCTCTGCTCGACCTGAAATGACTCACTCACCACAACAATGGACTAATGTGAAGTGCAAGTTCAAACAATATGTTTGCAAGAGTTGCTCAATGATGGGGCACCTCCAACAAATGTGTAAACGTGCTTCAACTCGATACGTAGCGGAGGATGGGAGGTCAAGCGTAGGATTGCGCAGAGGTGACCGAGGAGGAAGAGGTACATGGGGTGCACGTGCATGAAGTGCACACCTTTACCAACAAGAGTCCCCCGATTATGATGAACGTTAAACTGAACGGCATATCGGTACTGATGGAACTGGACACGAGTACGAGTCAATCGATCATGAACCAGAAGGCCTTCAAGAAGTTATGGGCAAACAAGGCACACAGGCCCAAGCTGAGCCTGATCGACGCAAAACTGCACACCTACGCTAATGAGATTATCCCGGTCCTCAGAAGTGCAATGGTTCAGGTGCTGTATGATGGTTCTATGCATAAATTGCCACTATGGATTGTTCCTGGTAATGGGCCCATGCTGCTTGGCAGAAGCTGGCTACGGAATTTTAACTGGAAATAGGGCGATGTAAAAACATTATTGTCGGTGGAGAAAGCCACGTGTGCGCAGGTTTTAGACAAGTTTCCATCACTGTTCCAGCCTGACATCGACAGCTTCACAGGGGTCAAGGTGACAATTCACCTCAGCCCAGACGCGAGACCCGTTCACCACAAGGCCAGAGCGGGCCCTTACATGATGCGGGAGAAAGTAGAAGTCGAGCTAGATCGGCTTCAGCGCGAAGGCATCATATCGCCAGTGGAATTTAATGACTGGGCCAGTCCCATTGTCCCCGTTCTTAAAAGTGATGGGACAATTAGAATCTGTGGGGATTATAAAGTAACCATAAACCAAGTATCGTTACAGGACCAGTACCCGCTACCCAAGGCGGAGGATTTGTTCGCGACTCTGTCGGACGGAAAGCTGTTTTTGAAATTGGACCTCACCTCGGCGTACATGACCTAGGAGCGGGCGGAATAATTAAGAAGCTGACGTGCATAAACACACACAATGGGCTGTTCATATACAACCGGTGCCCCTTCGGGATCCGTTCAGCAGCTGAGATCTTCCAACGAAATATGGAGAGCCTGCTGAAACCTGTCCCAGGAACAGTCTCTCTTCTAAGACGACATCTTGATCTCCGGTCACAACACCGATGAACACCTCCATAACCTGGAAGAGGTGCGATGCCGACTAAATCGAGTAGGTCTAAGATTGAAACGAATCAAATGCGTCTTCTTGGCACCAGAGGTGGAATTCCTGGGAAGAAGAATCTCAGTAGATGGCATCAGACCCTCAGACTCCAAGACGGAGGCGATCCAGAAGGCCCCAAGACCATGCAACATGACGGAGCTGCACTCGTTCCTAGGACTACTGAACTACTTTGGTAACTTTCTGCCTGGGCTGGGCACTTTGCTTGAACCATTACATGTACTGCTCCGTAAAGGTGATGACTGGGTTTGGGGTAAAAATCAAGAAACTGCCTTCGAGAAGGCCAGAAACTTATTGTGTTCAAACAAACTACTGGTGCTGTATGATCCCTGTAGGTATCTTGTTTTAGCGTGCGATGCGTCATCCTACGGGATCGGGTGTGTGCTTCAGCAAGTGAATGTGTCGGGTAAGCTCCAACCTGCAGTGTATGTGTCCCGCAGCCTTTCCAAGGCCGGAAGGGGGTACAGCATGGTCGAAAAGGAGGCCCTAGCTTGTGTGTACACGGTAAAAAAGATGCACCAGTACCTATTTGGCCGGCGGTTCGAACCAGAAGCCAACCACAAGCCGCTCACATCGTTATTCTGTGAGAGCAAAGGCATTAATACTAACGCCTCAGCTCGCATTCAGAGGTGGGCATTAACGCTGTCCGCTTACGACTACACGATCCGCCACAGACCAGGCACCGATAACTGCACAGATGCGCTCAGCCGGCTCCCGCTCGCCATCACCGAGGGTGAAGCGGAGCAGCCCGCCGAACTGGTCATGGCCATGGAAGCCTTTGAGGGCGATGGGTCACCCGTCACAGCGCGCCAGATAAGAATCTGGACCAGCCAAGACCCACTGCTGTCCCAGGTGAAAACTGTATATTAAGTGGAAACTGGGCAACCACGTATGGGGAGATGCATGCCGATTTTAAGCCGTTTCACCAGCGCAAGGACGAGCTATCCGTCCAGGCCAACTGTATTTTGTGGGGAGATCGTGTAGTCCTGCCAAGAAGGGCAGAGATTTATTTGTCAAGGATCTCCATAGCACACCCCGGCATTGTAATGATGAAAGCCATTGCGAGATTGCACGTGTGGTGACCCGGCATCGACACAGACTTAGAGTCATGCTTACACCGTGCAACACGTGCGCACAACTCAGCAACGCACCCAGGGAAGCCCCCCTGAGCCTGTGGTCCTGGCCCTTCAAACGCTGGTCCCGTATCCACGTAGACTACGTGGGTCCCTTTCTAGGAAAAATGTTCCTGGTTGTAATTGATGCTTATTCAAAATGGATCGAATGTGTTATAATGTTGTCCAGCACATCCACCGCCACAATAGAGAGCCTTCGGACAATGATCGCCACCTATGGCCTGCCCGACGTCCTTGTTAGTGACAATGGACCATGCTTTACGAGTTCAGAATTTCGAGAATTTATGTGCTGTAATGGCATAAAGCATGTCAGGTCGGCCCCTTTCAAACCAGCCTCCAATGGCCAGGCTGAACGGGCAGTACAGATCATAAAGCAGGGCATGCAGCGAGTGACGGAATACCCCTTGCAGACCCGTCTGTCTCGCGTACAGCTTACATATCGGATGAGGCCCCATCCACTCACAGGGGTTCCACCCGCCGAACTCCTCATGAAGAGGACCCTCAAAACAAGGTTTTAAGTGAGATTGCCGAAAATTGGCGTTTTAAGCAATGTACATAGGGGAGTAGGGTATTCATGATAAGACTCACTGATGGCCAAACCTGCAAGAAGCACATTGATCAAACCAAATTGAGGTTCACCGATGATCCAGAACTGCTGGATGATTATAGTGACATCGACTTCCAACCACAAGCAACAGAACCAGCGATTCACCAAGAGACAGAACCCGTCGCGCCGGACAGTCCGACCAGAGCCGCAGTACCGCAAGGCAGCGACACTCCGGTCAGGCCCACACCCAGCGTCCAACTCAGATGCTCAACCAGAGAGCGCAGACCCCCGGTCAGGCTCGACCTGTAAACCGCATCTAAGACTTGGGGGAAAGTGTTGTGATGTATTTGCAGCCATGCTCTGTACCATGTAATTACATGTAATAGCCAACAGATGGGGAAAGCCCAGGAGGCACACATTACTGCACCTCGTGCTGCCTCCCTATATAAATCGGGCTCCCCCTGCAGTGCTCACTTTTGGAGTTTACATTAAATCTAAAGTTCATAAGGTGATCAGCTCCAGCAATGGGCCACGTGTAATTTATTATAGTGATAAGCATACGTATTAGGACCCCTTCAAAATTTTGGAATTTTATCTCGAGTTTTGAACGTAGTTAAATGACTTGGGACATTTCTATCTACTTTGCTTATGTTAGTACCAGCTGCATTACGTAAGTAATTAGGATTCCATCTGACATACAAAAGTACAGGGGTCAAACGATTATAAAACGATAAGCTTTGAGATCATCTGGCTACTGGTGCCAATGAGTACCAGGACAGAAAAATATCATTTTAGGAGGATCAATTAATAGAAGTTAAATGGTCCGTATTGCCGAGAGATAACTGGGAGAAAGGAACACAGAAAACGCTAATATTATTAAATGTGCAGGACAAAGTAAATATTCAAGTTAATTTAACTTAAGTTACAAGCAAGATGCGAAGGGGATGATTTTTTCTCGATATTTTAGGCTGGATTTTCGGGCTTTTGCATTTTCACCCTTTTGCAGTCACAAATCGCGGCAAAAGCAAAAATTTAGCGGCGAGTTAGCTTGAGCGCCAGAGTGCGCAACTTTCGCCAATTGAAAGTTCACAAGGAGCGTTAGCGCTAACCTGGCTTTGCACCACACAATTTGTGCGCAGGAGTCGAAAGTTCCGCTGCTAAAGAAAATCGTCTGTTCTGCGCATACGGCAATTTTTTTTTCTTCCCGTGCTTCTGGTCTGCTGTCCGATCGCAAACGCAAATGTAAGGGGTGGCCGTGCGCATGCACAATACCCCCGGGGCTGAATCAGCCATTTTAAAATTGGATTTTGATAACGGAGAACGAGATGTCAAGACAACGTGCCAGGCGATTTAGCCACGAGGCTAACCAATCTCTAGTGGGGGCTGTGGAGAGAAGATGGCAGGAGTTACATTGCAGGGGTGGATCTGGACCCCTGCCATCCATTTTTAAATGCATATGGAGAGAAATAGCTGAGGTCTCTGCCTCAGACACAGTGGCGAGGAGTGGCACACAGTGCCGAAAAAAGTTCAATGATCTTTCGAGAGTCGTTAGAGTGAGTACAATTTTTATTCATGCACTCCTTCATTACTTCAATTATAAATCTGATGCACTATTTATTCACAAGCTTTTGTTGCCTGTCAGCAGTCTGTGGGTGTTCTCATGCTGTTGCTGTCTCTCAGCACTCTGTGGGTTGCCTCCGAAAATGCATGACACATAGGTAGGCTTAGTTTAGCACCCTATTTGCCATAAATGATCTTTACACTTTATTAAGATTGCTTTCTGAGATCTCTTAAGATGTTTCCGCACTTCGATGTCCTCCTGATGAACCATGTGCAACTTCCAAAGCCATTAAACAGAGGACTGTATTACATTCAGACAGTATGGTATAAGTGCTTTGGTGGCTAACTGTGCCACAAGAGCAGATGTAACCATTCCATTTTCATCTTTGCAGGCCAAGACGACACATAATCGACGCGAGCAGGTGCGGACAGGCGGCGGTCCACCTCAGGCTCTGCCACTCATTGACATCGAGGTGAGAGTGGAAGCCTCATCAGCATCTCAGATCAGGCAACTGCCACTGGGAGTGCTGACCCCGCTTGGATACTGAGGGTAAGTCCTGCACACTCCCAGGGCTGGGGTGGGGCAATGTCATGCAGTGTCTCTGGACTAGATATAATGGAGTAGCGGCGATCCTTCAAATGAGCCTGTGCTATGTGACCTTCCTCATGTCACCCTGCCCCCTCCCCTGCTGCTAACCATTCGTTTGTTGCTTTCTACTTCCAGATGACCAGCCGTCAGGCCATCATGTGGTGGAGGAGGAGGAAGAAGAAGAAGACGAGTTTACAGATCAGCCGACTCCAGGGCAGATGCAATCCACACAACTTTTACCTCCGGCACTCACCTCGTCTGAGAACGATGATGTAACTTTCTCAGGGTTCGACAACTCCGAGGCTGTTGAGACTGGTGGTGTGCAGCAATGCAGTTCTGGGGTCGAATCCCGTATGCCATCTCTCTGGAGGGTGCGTCGGCAAAGTCGGTCTGCTGACAGACAGTCAGATGTGAAACTGGATATGGTGGGAATGTCCAGGGAGAGCATCCAGCTCACCAGTTAGCTCCTTGATGTCTTGAGTAGGATTCCCATGACCAGAAAGTCTCACTGCGACGATTATGGAGGTAGGGTCGCAGATTGTCAGTGCGAGCTGTGAAACCTGTGAGGCCATCAGTGCCCACACGAGGCTGGTGGCCGCCAGCAGTCACACTGGAGAGTGTGGCGCGAAGCCTTGCGGAATATGGTGCATCACATGCACAAGTTCTGCTTCAGCTTGGGCAGGTGAGGCAGTCCAGAAATGCTCCTGCCATACTCTCTGCGTTCCCCAGTTTTACACCCAAACCCAAACCACCTGTGACTGTTGACGGCGATGAAGAGGCTTGCCAGTCAGAAGCCGGGCCTTGCACGCCACGAGCTGGTCCAGTGTGTCCCCAGGCGGCATCTCCATTGTCTCCCCCGCCAACACAGCAGCGCTCTGACAATGTTGCTGCACGCCATCTTGTTACCACTTGGGTTAGGAGCTGAGGCAAGGGAGGGAGATAAGAGTAAGGAGGGGGGCGAAGCTGGTGGTAAAAGATAGTGGGGTAGGGGTTGCTGCATTTATTTTGTTGATGCTGGACGAATCCTATTGTTAAGTCTTGAATAAGGAGTCAGATTAGATACTGCAAGCTCAAAGTAAGTTTGACCGTAGTCCTTTATTACAGATCTCAGAGTGCCTCTCCAGCCTGTGAGGCCTCCTTATATACAGGTGCTCCCAAGGGGATAAGCCCTCTGGTGGTTAGACATGGTAATTACAGGTTTACATACATAACAACACTCCCCCCCCCCCCCCCAAGTCAATAGTGTAACTATTTACAATGTGAGTTGATCTGGGGCCTTCCTTTCTGCTGGTGCTGGTGAGTCATTTGTTGGGCCTTTGCTGGGCTGCTGCTCAGCTGGCCTTGCTGGACTGCTGGGGTGGTGAGTCTTGCTGGGCTGCTGCAGGTGATGGGTTCTGCTTCGTGGTCAACCGCTGGGTCGGTTGCCACTTGAGAGTGTGTTGGAGGGTCGAAAAAGGTAGAGTCTATTGTGGGTTGTTCTGGATAGTCCGTAAATCTGAGTTTGGTTTGGTCCCAGTGTTTTCAGCAGGTGAGTCCATTTGCGAGTTTGACCACAAACACCCTACTCCCCTCTTTGGCCAAAACAGTGCCAGAAATCCACTTGGGACCTTGTCCATAGTTCAACACAAATACAGGATCATTTACTTCAATTTTGCATGACACATTTGCGCGATCATGATATGTATTCTGTTGAAGCCGCTTGCTCTTTACCTGTTCATGTAGATCAGGGTGGACTAACAAGAGCCTTGTCTTAAGTGCTCTTTTCATGAACAGTTCAGCGGGAGGGACCCCGGTGAGCGAGTAGGCTCTTGTGCGGTAACTAAACAGGACTCGGGATAAGCGAGTCTGCAGTGAGCCTTCAGTTACCCTTTTCAAATTCTGCTTGATTGTTTGAACTGCTCGTTCTGCCTGACCATTGGACGCTGGCTTAAACGGGGCAGAGGTGACATGTTTGACCTCATTGCAGGTCATGAATTCCTTGAATTCGGCACTGGTAAAGCACGGCCCATTGTCACTTTCAAGGACATCAGGCAGGCTGTGCATGACAAACATGGCCTGTAGGCTTTCAATGGTGGCAGCGGACGTGCTTGCCGACATTATCACACATTCAATCCACTTGAGTACGCATCACTAAAAACATTTTTCCCAAGAATGGGCCTGCATAGTCGATATGAACCCTAGACCACGGTTTGGAGGGCCAAGACCATAAACTTAGTGGCGCCTCACTGGGTGCATTGCTTAACTGGGAACATGTATTACATTTGTGCACACAGGTCTCTAAGTCTGCATCGATACCGGGCCAACACACTCGCTATTGCTTTCATCATTACAATGCCTGGGTGGGTACTGTGGAGATCACTAATGAAAGTATCCCTGCACTTTTTTGGCACAACTACCCGATTACCTCATAGGAGTGTAGGATTGCAACATTTGTGGGAAAACCACCCCCCAGTGTTTGGACTCATTGGAAAGGAAATTCAATTTGGAACTATCAGCCAGGAAGTTTGGGATCCTAAGGTGCACATGGATGAAACTACGAGTTTTAATCGAATTTGGGATTTTACAAGGCATATTGGGTCCATGTGAAAAGGGCTGAAAACTAAAGGATAACTATCCTCCAAAGAAACAAGTTTTGGGTATTGAAGCTGTCTGGGGTATTGAAGCTAAAACAAATTGTCTGGGGAATTATGTAAACTTGAAAACCCTTCTCCCCAGGAAACATTAACATAGCAATAATCAACCCAGAGGTAGCCAGCCATCACTCTGAGCAGGAAACCCATCCAGCGCATACATAATGTTAATGGCCCATCCAGCCCGCATGGAAAACCCAGGCCTAGGCAGACATCACAAATACCAAAACTAATTGTTCCCGATCAAAAAACAAATTCGATAGATCGACACATCCGAGACAGGTTACCATTAATGAGCCCGCCAAAATATGACAAAGAAATATCAAGCCCACCAAAATTAAGATGAAGAATCGGGGCTGATTTGGCGTGCAGATTAGAATGGCTCCCAAAGTATAACTGGGGCCCTGGTTTTAATGAGTGAGAAGATGGGAAGAAGGGGAAAAGGAGCAAGACCACTGCAGCAGTTTTAACAAGCCTTCCAGAGAGCTGGCTACACAGCCTTCTATGCAGCTCTTCTGAGCATCAACATCTTCAGCCTCGACGACACTCCTGGGCGACACTGCTCTGCTACGGAAGAAGAAGAAAGAACATAACCAAAACAGAGAAAAGCAATTCTAGTAATTTTGGACATCGCCATCGCGGCAGCAACTGACCACAGCCAATGTGGTAACATCGAAACCACCACGATCGATAAACTCCAAGAACAAAACTCCCCAAGAAGAAACCGAAGAGTCGAAAGTTTCCACTCTACAATCTGTTACTAGCTACCAACAGGTGAAACATTACCTAAAGAACTTTAAAACCAATTGCTGACAGAAGAAAAGTGGGTACTCACCCCATAAGTCCAATACGCGCCCTACCGCATCAGCAGACACCACCCAACTAAAGACTACGCAGCAAGAAGTCTTCTACGACGTTCAGGGTATGGCAAGCAGAACCTACAGAGTCCAGCGAACCCTGAAATCGTGAACCATCGCCAACTGACAATAAGAGGACTAGTGAGCATAATAGCTGTTTGCCCGAGAGTTCAACCTAGTCAGAGTTAGGCATTGGGAGGTGGGAGGTGTATTATTTTCTGTAACCCCTTTTGAACGTGTGATGAAGTGTTCTTTATTCTAGTGATTGCAAGTTCTGATATTGTACTTTCTTGTCCTAAATAAAATCGAAGTTCTTTGCACCAAAACCAGTTGTCTCTTGCACTTTGTCACATCCCCAAATAAATCCAAAGTCTAGAACCCAGGGAACATAAGAATTAGGAACAGGACTAGGCCATCTAGCCACTCGAGCCTGCTCCGCCATTCAACAAGATCATGGCTGATCTGGCCGTGGACTCAGCTCCACTTACCCGCCCGCTCCCCATAATCCTTAATTCCCTTATTGGTTAAAAATCTATCTATCTGTGATTTGAATACATTCAATGAGCTAGCCTTAACTGCTTCCTTGGGCAGAGAATTCCACAGATTCACAACCCTCTGGGAGAAGAAATTCCTTCTCAACTCGGTTTTAAATTGGCTCCCCCATATTTTGAGGCTGTGCCCCCTAGTTCTAGTCTCCCCAACCAGTGGGAGACCACTGCCTCTATTTTGTCTATCCCTTTCATTATTTTAAATATTTCTATAAGATCACCCCTCATCCTTCTGAACTCCAACGAGTAAAGACCCAGTCTACTCAATCTATCATCATAAGGTAACCCCCTCATCTCCGGAATCAGCCTAGTGAATCGTCTCTGTACCCCCTCCAAAGCTAGTATATCCTTCCTTAAGTAAGGTGACCAAAACTGCACGCAGTACTTCAGGTGCGGCCTCACCAATACCCTGTACAGTTGCAGCAGGACCTCCCTGCTTTTGTACTCCATCCCTCTCGCAATGAAGGCCAACATTCCATTCGCCTTCCTGATTACCTGCTGCACCTGCAAACTAACTTCTTGGGATTCATGCACAAGGACCCCCAGGTCCCTCTGCACCGCAGCATGTTGTAATTTCTCCCCATTCAAATAATATTCCCTTTTACTGTTTTTTTTCCCAAGGTGGATGACCTCACACTTTCCGACATTGTATTCCATCTGCCAAACCTTAGCCCATTCGCTTAACCTATCTAAATCTCTTTGCAGCCTCTCTGTGTCCTCTACACAACCCGCTTTCCCACTAATCTTTGTGTCATCTGCAAATTTTGTTACACTACACTCTGTCCCCTCTTCCAGGTCATCTATGTATATTGTAAACAGTTATGGTCCCAGCATCGATCCCTGTGGCACACCACTAACAACTGATTTCCAACCTGAAAAGGACCCATTTATCCCGACTCTCTGCTTTCTGTTAGTTAGCCAATTCTCTATCCATGCTAATACATTTCCTCTGACTCTGCGTACCTTTATCTTCTGCAGTAACCTTTTGTGTGGCATCTTATCGAATGCCTTTTGGAAATCCAAATACACCACATCCATCGGTACACCTCTATCCACCACACTCGTTATATCTTCAAAGAATTCCAGTAAATTAGTTAAACATGATTTTCCCTTCATGAATCCATGTTGCGTTTGCTTGATTGCACTATTCCTATCTAGATGTCCCGCTATTTCTTCCTTAATGATAGTTTCAAGCATTTTCCCCACTACAGATGTTCAACTAACCGGCCGATAGTTACCTGCCTTTTGTCTGCCCCCCTTTTTTAAACAGAGGCGTTACATTAGCTGCTTTCCAATCCAATGGTACCTCCCCAGAGTCCAGAGAATTTTGGTTGATTATAACGAATGCATCTGCTATAACTTCCGCCATCTCTTTTAATACCCTGGGATGCATTTCATCAGGACCAGGGGACTTGTCTACCTTGAGTCCCATTAGCCTGTCCAGCACTACCCGCCTAGTGATAGTGATTGTCTCAAGGTCCTCCCTTCCCACATTCCTGTGACCAGCAATTTTTGGCAAGGTTTTTGTGTCTTCCACTGTGAAGACTGAAGCAAAATAATTGTTTAAGGTCTCAGCCATTTCCACAATTTTCCATTATTAAATCCCCCTTCTCATCTTCTAAGGGACCAACATTTACTATAGTCACTCTTTTCCGTTTTATATATCTGTAAAAGCTTTTACTATCTGTTTTTATGTTTTGTGCAAGTTTACTTTCGTAATATATCTTTATTTTCTTTATTGGTTTCTTAGTCATTCTTTGCTGTCGTTTAAAATTTTCCCAATCTTCTATTTTCCCACTAATCTTACCCACCTTATAAGCATTGGTTTTTAATTTGATACTCTCCTTTATTTCCTTGGTTATCCACGGCTGGTTATCCCTTCTCTTACCGCCCTCTCTTTGAGCTGCGAAGCTACTCGAGAGAGAACATTCCTGTGGTAGGTCGTATCACCATACCGGTGAAATACAAGGATCAATTTCAAAGCTTGCCTCTATTAGTGGCAGGAGACAAGCCTGCCTTACTAGGAAGAAATTGGTTGGGATCACTGAAGCTGGATTGGAGTGAGATTTTTCGTGTTGAAATGAGATTTGCATCAAAGGATGATGTCATCAAGAATTATCTGAAGATGTTCTGTGAAACAGACAGTCCGATCCAAGGCTTCAAGGCGAGTGTCAGGATATAGAAGGATGCTAGATCGGTTTACTGCAAGCTACGTTCCGTACCATATGCACTCAAGGAGAAAGTTGAGCAAGAACAAAAGACTAGAGACTGAGAACACTATTTCTAAGATAGATCTATGTAATTGGGCTACACTCATTGTTGTTGTACCTAAGTCCGATGGTAAGGTAAGATTGGGTGGTGATTATAAAGCCATCGTAAGCCATGTTCTAGAGGGTAATCTCCCCAATACATTGTAAAATGTAGAAGATTTGTTCACAACACTGACAGGTGGTCAGATCTTCTCAAAGTTGGATCTTACAAATGCTTGACTATAAATACTCATCTTGGCCTTTGTCAATTTAATTGGCTACCATTTGGAGTCTTCCGCCCCTGCTGTATTCCAAGGGGTGATGAACCAGATTTTGCAAGGTATTGAAGGGGTTGTATGTTATTTAGGTGACATACTCATTTCAGCACCAAATAGGCAAATTCATAATAACATATTGAATGAAGTCCTCAAACGGCTAGAGAAGCATAGAGTACGAATGTCTGTTCGCACGTGTGAGTTATATCAAAACTCCATGGCATACTTAAAGTATAGAGTAAACAAAGATGGTTTACATCCAACCAATGTAAAGCTGGATGCAATCAGAAATGCACCCACTCCCAAGAATGTCAATGGACTTCGATCATTTTTGGGTCTTTTGAACTATTATGGAAAGTTCCTACCAAATTTGGCTATAGTATTACATCCACTGAATGAACTATTGAAAAACAGGTCCATTGGAAGTGGTCAGAAGAATGTGATACAGCATTCAAGGAGTGTAAAAGCAAATTGGTAGAGAGCAACATGTATAATATAGATTACAAGGGGTTAAATACATAACATCACCCCCCCCCCCCCCCGTGAAGTCAATAGTACACTTATTTACAAGGTGAGATGATCTGGGGCTTTTCGCTCCCTTATCGATCGCCTCGGTACAAATGCGGGTGTGGGTGAGTTGGTTGGTTCTTCACTGGGCTGTTGGGCAGCTGGCCTTGCCGGGCTGCTGGGGTTGGTGAGTTCGGCTTCGTGGTCAACCATGATGTCAGTTGCCACTTGTGTGTGTGTTGGAGGGTCAAAGTTGGTGGTGTCTTCTTTGGATTGTTTGTAGCTGTTGGTGAACTGCAATTTGATTTGGTCCAAATGTTTTCTGTACGTTTGTCCATTGACCAATTTGACCTGAAACACCCTACTCCCCTTTTTGGCTGTGAGCGTGCTAGCGAGCCATTTGGGACCATGTCCATAATTCAGCACAAACACTGGATCATTGATCTCAATTTCGCGTGACAAATTTGTGCGGTCATGGTACACACTTTGTTGATGCCGCTTGCCCTCCACGTGATCATGAAGATCAGAGTGGACAAGAGAGAGCCTTGTTTTTAGCGCCTTTTTCATAAGCTCGGTGAGTGAGTGGGGTCAGCAGCTGAGCAACACCCGGGACAGCCGAGTCTGCAGGGAGCCTTCCGACGCACGTTTCAAGCTTTGCTTGATGGTCTGAACTGCCCGTTCTGCCTGGTTGTTGGATGCGGGCTTGAACGGGGGCAGAGGTGACGTGTTTGATCCCATTGCTGGTCATTAATTCCTTGAATTCAGCACTGGTAAAGCACGGCCCATTGTCGCTGACTAGGACATCAGGCAAGCCGTGCACGGCAAACATGGCTCGTAGGCTTTCAATAGTGGCCATCGACGTGCTTACAGACATTATCGCACATTCAATCCATTTTGACTAAGCGTCCACGACAACCAAAAACATTTTTCGTAGAAATGGTCCCACATAGTCCACGTGGATCCTTGACCACGGTTTGGAGGGCCACGACCACAAACTTAGCGGTGCCTCTCTGGGTGCATTGCTCAGTTGAGAGCAAGTGTTGCATTGGCATACGCATGACTCTAAATCTGAGTCTTTGCCAGGCCACCATGGGATCTGGCTATGGCTTTCATCATTACAATGCCTGGGTAGGTGCTGTGCAGTTCACATATGAACATATCCTTGCCTTTCTTGGGCAAGACCATGCGATTGCCCAACAACGGACAGTCTGTCTGCTGGGACTTTTCATCTTTGCGCCTGTAGAACGGCTAAATCGCCTCCTGCATCTCCGCTGGTACACTGGACCAGCTCCCATGGAGGACACAGTTTTTTTTTTACCAAGGACAGTAAAGGATCCTGGCTTGTGAGCATGAGCGCCCATCTTTGGATGCAGGCAGAGGCATTGGTGTTAATCCCTTTGCTCTCAGAAAACAGCGATATGAGCGGCTTGTGGTCAGTTTCAAGCTCAAACTTGAGGCCAAATAAGTACTGGTGCATTTTTTTCACCCTGTAAACGTACGCCAGAGCCTCTTTTTCAATCATGCTGTAGGCCCTTTCAGTCTTGGACAGACTCCTGGACACATAAGTGGACCGGTTGCACGATCCCCGATTCGTTAGCCTATTGTAACGCACACCTGACCCCGTATGACGACGCATCGCAAGCTAGCATTAATCTTTTACAAGGGTTATACAGGACAAGCAGTTTGTTTGAACACAACAGATTTCTGGTTTTCTTAAAGGCAGCCTCTTGTGAACTCCCCCATACCCAGTCGTCTCCCTTGCGCAGTAGCATATGTAGGGGTTCTAGCAGGGTGCTTAACCCAGGTAGGAAATTACCGAAATGGCTAAGGAGTCCCAGAAACAATCGCAGCTCCATCACATTCTGTGGTCTTTGCGCGTTCTTGATGGCCTCCGTCTTGGCGTCAGTGGGCCTGATGCCGTCTGCCGCTATTCTTCTCACCAAGAACTCGACCTCCTGCGCCAGGAAAACACACTTCGAGCATTTCAACCTGAGCCCCATGCGATCCAACCGACTAAGAACCTCTTCCAGATTCTTCAAGTGCTCAATGGTGTCCTGATCTGGAACCAGTATGTCGTCCTGGAAGACCACGGTGCGAGGAATCGACTTTAGTAGGCTCTCCATGTTCCATGTTCAATGGAAGATTGCTGCGGCCGACCGAATCCCCAACGGGCACCGATTATAGATGAACAGACCTTTTTGCGCGTTGATGCAGGTGAGGTCTTTTGAAGATTTCCCCAACTCTTGCGTCATGTAGGCTGAGGTCAGGTCCAGCTTGGTGAATGTCTTCCCTCCAGCCAGGGTCGCAAATAGATTGTCTGCCTTGGGTAGCGGATACTGGTCCTGTAGTGACAATCAGTTAATCGTTACTTTATAGTCCCCACAAATGCTAACCGTGTTGTCCTCGTAGTACCGGGACAATCGGACTAGCCCACTCGTTGAATTCCACCGGTGCGATGATGCCTTCTCGCTGCAGCCTGTCCAGCTCAATTTCCACTTTCTCATGCATCATGTACGGTGCCGCCCGTGCCTTATGGTGGATGGGTCGCATACAAGGAACCAAATGGATCTGCACTTTCGCCCCCGAGAAGCTTCCAATGCCTGGCTCGAACAACGAGGGGAACTTGCTCAGAACCTGGGCACATGAGGCATTGTCGACGGACGAAAGCGCTCGGATGTCGTCCCAGTTCCAGCGGATTTTTCCCAGCCAGCTTCTAACAAACAATGTGGGGCCATCCCCTGGCACAATCCATAGTGGGAGTTCATGTACTGCTCCATCATAGGAGACTTTGACTTCTGCACTGCCAATTACAGGGATTAGTTCCTTGGTGTAAGTCCTTAGTTTGGTGTGAATGGGGCTGAGCTTGGGCCTGTGTGCCTTTTTGCCCCACAGCCTGTCGAAGCCCTTTATGCTCATAATGGACTGACTTGCCCCCGTGTCCAGTTCCATAGATATTGGAATTCCGTTCAATTCAACTTTTAACATTATTGTTGGACATTTCATAGTGAATGTGTGTACCCCGTGCACTCCTGCCTCCTCGGTATGAGTCTCCATTTCAGCCTGATCCCCAGTGGATCGATTTTCCTCTGCAATGTGGTGGTTTGCAGGGTTTGCAGCTCGCCTGCACATTCGCTGGAGGTGTCCCATTGTTCGGCAACTGTTGCACGCATAGTGCTTGAAACAGTGTTGATGGGGCCGATGATCACCTCCACAAGGTGTTAACTGCCTCGCATTAATGATTGATGGCGGACTCTGGGACATCTGAGGTCGGGCAGCAGCAGCCGGCGTCTACGTTCTGCCATGTACATCTCTGCTCGACACCGACGTTACTTTATGCACAGTACTAGCTGAAACTTCTTTACTCTGTAAAATCTGTTTGGTGTTGGACATAAATGCCTGGTGGACATAAATGCCTGGGCTATCGTTATGGCTTTACTTAGATTCAGAGTTTCTACAGTCAACAGAGTGCGAAGGATTGTCTCATGGCTGATGCCCAGTACAAAAAAGTCTCTAAGCATTTGTTCTAGGAATCCCTCAAATTCACAATGTCCTGCGAGGCGCCTTAGTTCGGCGACGTAGCTCGCCACTTCCTGGCTCTCCGATCGTTGACACGTGTAGAACTGAAATCTTGCCATCAAAACGCTTTCCTTAGGATTTAGGTGCTCCCAGACCAGCATACACAATTCTTCGTAAGATTTCTCTGTTGGTTTTGCTGGAGCTAAGAGATTCTTCATGAGGACATAGGTTGTTGCCCAACAGACAGTTAGGAGGATCGCTCTTCATTTGGCAGCGTTCTCGTCCCCTTCCAGTTCATTGACCACAAAGTAATAGTCAAGTCTCTCCATTAAGGCCCCCCAATCGTCCCTTTCTGAGAACTTCTCCAGGATACCAACTGTTCTTTACATTTTTGCACGGTTGTTCATTACCTCGTCGCCATTGGTACACTCATAGTACTGAGTACAATGAGCAAGTGTGACCTTAGCTCCTTTAATAAGATTCCTGAGTGCAGGTACCTCGTGGGTGGCCTGCTTATATACCGTGCTCCCAAGGGATGCTGGGTCCCTTGGGATTCCAACAGATAGGCCCTCTGGTGGTAGTGTAATACAGGTTACAAGGGGTTAAATACATAATAATATGGAGTTGGGGCAATGATCTCTCATGTACTACATAGTGGAAAGGAGAGACCAATTGTTTTTGCATGCAGTTACTTTACTCGAGGTAGAGTAAAAGAGAGAGAGTTCAAATGGAAGTCAAGGGCATCCCTTGGAGGAAACTTTCCTCAGGATCAGCCTCGAATGAGTTTAAATTCGATAGCATGTTTGAAAGGTTCTTTTCGAGAGTGAAGGTACCCTCTTCGAAACAGAAAACAAGTGGTTCAGCTTGATTTCTAAATATGGCAAAATAAATCCGTATCTTTTGTTATGTATAACCGTGCAAGTTATGTTTGATGATCATTTTGTTATAATTACTTCTTCATTAAGGAGGGAGAAGTGTAATATATATAGCTCCACCTGTGGACTCCTGTGGCACTGCAGCCAGTACTGTTTATAATAAAGAGGGAACTAGCCACCTGACTAGAGTTCCTGCGTGTTCTGCCATCTTAAGGCTGTGTATGTGTTTGTGAGTTGTACTGAAGATATAACACTCTGAGTCATTTGTAATCTGTCCTTGAACATCCTTCAGTGGCCTAATACAGTCTTTGATAGTTCTCTGACTCTGCACATAACAAAAAAACTCTTCCCATTACTGCCACAGTTGTCTACAATCCTTTATTTCATTAGCATTTTTGCTGATCTAATGTAAGCCTTAGTTTTCTTTAGTTGTTCTTTGTATTCAACCCTATTTATTTGTGTTAAATTTCTTGAATTTATAGAAATATTTCTGTTTACATCTTATTTAGCTTTGTACATAGCCAGACAGCCATCTTGGCTTTTTGTTACCACATTTCCTTCTTTTGATTTTGGGTACATGTTTGTTTTCCACATTTTAAATCTTATTCTTAAAAACTTTCCACTTATATTCAACATCGGTCACATCACCACCGAGGAGGGTTAGTCAATTTACCTGTTCCAAATCAGCTGCCATTTTGGAGAAGTTTGCCCTTCTGAAATCCGGTACGAATTGCAGGTTCTCACTACCTTTAGTTCTACTAGCGAATTGGAACTGTATATATTGTGATCACTGTTGCCCAGATGTTCCTCCACATGGATGCCTGATATGAGGTCAGGCTCACTACTAAACACCAGATCCAATATATAATTTTCCCTAGTTACTTCATTAACATGTTGAAGTCAGGAAACAGTCTTGTATATTTTCAATACATTTTTCAGCTGCACTTCCCACCACAATAGCAGGTAAACCATCGTGCCACTGAATGCCAGGAAAATTAAAATCACCCACCTAACAAAGGCGGCATTTTATATTAAAAGTATCAGTGATCTGTTCCCATAGTGACTCCAGAGGCTACTAAACAGAAAAGCAGAGAGCAGCGGTTGAAGGTATTTACTCAGACTGGTGGCACCTGAGGGATAGAAACATAGAAACATAGAAAATAGGTGCAGGAGTAGGCCATTCGGCCCTTCTAGCCTGCACCGCCATTCAATGAGTTCATGGCTGAACATTCAACTTCAGTACCCCCTTCCTGCTTTCTCGCCATACCCCTTGATCCCCCTAGTAGTAAGGACTACATCGAACTCCTTTTTGAATATATTTAGTGAATTGGCCTCAGAATTCCACAGGTTCACCACTCTCTGGGTGAAGAAGTTCCTCCGCATCTCGGTCCTAAATGGCTTACCCCTTATCCTTAGACTGTGACCTCTGGTTCTGGACTTCCCCAACATTGGGAACATTCTTCCTGCATCTAACCTGTCTAACCCCGTCAGAATTTTAAATGTTTCTATGAGGTCCCCTCTCATTCTTCTGAACTCCAGTGAATACAAGCCCAGTTGATAGGTCAGTCCCGCCATCCCGGGAATCAGTCTGGTGAACTTTCGCTGCACTCCCTCAATAGCAAGAATGTCCTTCCTCAGGTTAGGAGACCAAAACTGTACACAATACTCCAGGTGTGGCCTCACCAATGCCCTGTACAACTGTAGCAACACCTCCCTGCCCCTGTACTCAAATCCCCTTGCTATGAAGGCCAACATGCCATTTGCTTTCTTAACCGCCTGCTGCACCTGCATGCCAACCTTCAATGACTGATGTACCATGACACCCAGGTCTCTTTGCACCTCCCCTTTTCCTAATCTGTCACCATTCAGATAATAGTCTGTCTCTCTGTTTTTACCACCAAAGTGGATAACCTCACATTTATCCACATTATACTTCATCTGCCATGCATTTGCCCACTCACCTAACCTATCCAAGTCGCTCTGCAGCCTCACAGCATCCTCCTCGCAGCTCACACTGCCACCCAACTTAGTGTCATCCGCAAATTTGGAGATACTACATTTAATCCCCTCATCTAAATCATTAATGTACAGTGTAAACAGCTGGGGCCCCAGCACAGAACCTTACCGTACCCCACTAGTCACTGCCTGCCATTCTGAAAAGTACCCATTTACTCCTACTCTTTGCTTCCTGTCTGACAACCAGTTCTCAATCCATGTCAGTACACTACCCCCAATCCCATGTGCTCTAACTTTGCACATCAATCTCTTGTGTGGGACCTTGTCGAACGCCTTCTGAAAGTCCAAATATACCACATCAACTGGTTCTCCCTTATCCACTCTACTGGAAACAGCCTCAAAAAATTCCAGAAGATTTGTCAAGCATGATTTCCCTTTCACAAATCTATGCTGACTTGGACCTATCATGTCACCTCTTTCCAAATGCACTGCTATGACATCCTTAATAATTAATTCCATCATTTTACCCACTACCAATGTCAGGCTGACCGGTCTATAATTCCCTGTTTTCTCTCTCCCTCCTTTTTTAAAAAGTGGGGTTACATTGGCTACCCTCCACTCCATAGGAACTGATCCAGAGTCAATGGAATGTTGGAAAATGACTGTCAACGCATCCACTATTTCCAATGCTAGGAATCTCCTGAGCCCCCTGTTGTTCATCATTTACATAAACAATTTGGACGTGGGAATCTGCAGTACAATTTCAACATTTTTGGTTGGCATCAAATTGGTGTATAGTTGACATAGAGGAGTGCAACAAAATACAAGAGATTAATAAACTTGCAGAATGGGTGTGTAAATGGCAAAGTAAGTTAAATGTAGATTATTGTGAGGTGGTGCATTTTGGTAGCAGAAATAAAGAGACTAGAATTCTTTGGAAAGCAAGAATCTAAATGGGGTAGAGGAGCAAATGAATCTAGGGGTAGAGATTCACAAATCATTAACAGTAGCAACACAGGTTAAGAAGGTCTTAAAATGCAAATAAAGCAGGGGGTTCATTTCTAAAGGAATAGAACTGAAAAGAGGAGGAGTTATGTTCAATGTATCGAGGCCTAGAAATTTATCTCAGGCGGTGGTGCAAACCGGCAGTATCGGATCGACCACACGTTATACGCAGCGCATGATATTCAGCTCATTTGCAGTCAATCGAACTGAGTATCAGGCACTATGGCAAACGGGCAGCCGATCAGATACTAACCGTTTCATGCCTCCAGCCGAGATGGATTTCTAAGCCATAGAAACTTAGAATAATGTGCACAGTTCTGGTCTCTGTATTACAAAAAAAGATATACAGGCACTGGGGAAGGTACAGAAAAGACTAAAAAGGATAACACTGCAACTAAGAGGTTATAACCATCAGGAAAGGCTGAACAGGGTGGGGCTCCTTTCTCTAGAAAAGAGAAGGCTCAGAGGTTTTTTTAAATTATGAAGATGGTTTATAGGTTTGATTTAGAGATGATATATCCACTTGTGGGGGAGGTTAAAGCGAGGGGGCAGGAATTTAAAATAGCCACGAATAAATCCAATAAAGAATTCAGGAGAAACTTATTTACCGAGAGAATGGTTAGAATATGGTAATGGTACCACATGGAGTAGTTGAGGCAAATAGAATAGATGCAATTAAGGGGAAGCCAGATATGTACCTGAGGGAGAAAGGAAGAAAAGGATTTGCTGATGGGGATACATGAAGTTGAGTGGGAGGAGGTCCTTCTGGGCCATTAACACTGGCATGGACCAATTGGGCAGAAAGTACTGTGAGTCTTGTGATCAGTGAGGCTGCAACTGGTAAATGTGAGCAGAGAGTAAGGAAACAGTATTTTACCATAATCTCTCTAGTGAGATCATTGATCTTCTTCCTGCATTGTAGCCAAATCCTGGGTGCTAAGCTCCTGCCATTTCCATACCCTGCAATGTTTTCCCACTGACAGAGAGCTTTCAGTCTCCTGGGCGAGATGAAGATGTCCCTCCTCCCATCAACTGCATGCACCAGGTCCTCTATAGCACCATCGGGACATATCAGTGCCCTCTCATGAGTTACTGCAGCCATATCTTTCCTCTCAAAAGTGTTTCCTGGGTTTGTACAGAATGCACCTCCTGTTTAAGAGGTGCTGGCTGGTCTTTAAATGGTGTCATAGTTGCCCAAATCCATCCCCATGCTTTACAGGCATGCAGCCAATGAGCAGTGCAGGAAGTGTTGGCTGCACATCTGACACTTTATAATATTATGTGCTGCCTGTGTCTATTACAAGAGACGTGTGCACACACCCTATGTGCCCGTTTCCGGGCATGATTGGTTGTCCAGGACTGTTGTCTCTAATTGCCGTTGGCAATACCATCATTGCTTGATAACCCAAGGCAGTAAATAGAGATGTGCCGAATAAATCAACCTTCACCAAACGATGAAAAACTCCGAAATCACACAGAGTAAAAATAAACTCCATTGTGATGTAAATGTGAAAAATCACTATGCATCTGTCGCGACCTTTCAACCTTCAATACACATCACTGACCCCTTCCTGCCAGTTACTCTCTTCATGTTTGACTTCACCAGGTATGGCCCCAGTTTTGGTCAGTTCTGTAATTACCTTAGAATCCACGACTGGGATTGAGATTTCTACAATTTCATGTTGCTCTGTGTCAGTCTCTGGTCTTACAAATGTTGCAAATGAAGGGCTGATTGTTGCCAAGTCCACAGTGTGATGTTTTTCTGCATGTTTCTGCATTGAAAAGTAGAAAGATTTGATTATTGTTAGCAATGCTGCATATATTTTTCTAATATACTGCACCGCCCTCTACACTGAACATGTAAATTAGTGAGCTCCATAGCATCTTTATGCATTGTGAATTAGGAAGACAAGATAACGATAACAACTGAGCCATTTGAATTCCACAACTGCCAGCGTGAGTGATTCACCATTTACTGAGTATAACTGTGAACATGTGAACCGTTTAGAAATCCTTTCATTAGGTTTTATGATAACAGTGAGGGAAGGTTTGTGTAATTTCTTCTTAGGCAGTACCTCGGAGTCGAGGATGACTTGTGTAAAAGATAGAATGACCTGCCTGTTGATGTTGGACCCTTCAAAATTTTGGAATTTTATCTCGAGTGTTGAAGGTAGTTAAATGACTCGGGACATTTCTATCTACTTCGCTCAAGTTATTACCAGCTGCATCATGTAAGTAATTAGGATTCCATCTAACATACAAAAGTACAGGGGTCAAACGATTATAAAACGATCAGCTTTCGATCATCTGGCTATTGGTGCCAATGAGCACTAGGACAGAAAAATATCATTTCAGGAAGATCAACGAATAGATACCTGGAAGAAAGGAACACAGAAAACGCGAATATTATTAAATGTGCAGGACAAAGTAAATATTCAAGTTAGTTTAACTTAAGTTACAGGAAAGATTTTTTCTGGATACTTTGGGCTAGAATTTTGCATTTTTGCCCGTCGCAAATCATGGCGAAGTCAAAAATTTAGCGCCGGGTTAGTGTGAGTGCCACAGTGCACAACTTTCGCCAAATGAAAGTTCACGAGGAGCGTTAGCGTTAACCCGGCTTTGCACCACGCAATTTGTGCGCCGGAGTTGAAACTTGCACTGCTAAAAAAATTGTCCATTCTGCGCATGCGCAATTTTATTTTTCTTCCCGTGCTTCTGGTCCGCTGTCTTATTGCAAGCGCAAATGCAGGCCACAGCCGTGCACATGCACAGTACAGCCGGGGCTGAAGCCGCCATTTTAAAATTGGATTTTAATCATAGAGAACGAGGAGTCGAGGCAGCTATTATATATGCAGACTATAGATATACTCTCTGTGCAGTCACTGTATAGCTGCATAAGATGCAGACTTGTTTACCTGATGTACTATCAGTAAGGTTTACACTGTGTATATACTGTGCTGGCACCACTAGAGGGTGCAACTGGTGGAGACTGGGGTTTCCTGCCCTGGTGGCAGGGGCTGTATAAAAGGGGAGCCACCATGCGGCTGCCTCACTCTGGAGTTACGAATAAAGGGCCAAGGTTACAACTGTTTGAATACAACACATTGCCTCGTGGAGTCATTCATAGGTACATTACAGACGAAAATACGGACTTTCTCGCAATTATGGCTACCTTTGGCACACAAAGACTTCGCAGAGGGTGATGATTGGGATGCCTTCACGGAAAGGCTCTAACTATATTTTGTGGCAAACGACCTGGCAGGGGAGACGGATGCATCAGCAGAGAAGCGCAAGGCTATACTGCTAACCAGTTGTGGCCTGAGGTCTACCGCCTCGTCAGGGACTTGCTGACACTCATGAAGGCCAAGGATAAGACATACGATGAGCTGACTGAACTAATTCGCGACCAACTAAAACCAAAAGAGAGCATCCTCACAGCCAGGCACAGATTCTACACTAACCACAGACCTGAGGTCCAGGAGTTGGCAAAATATGCTGCCAACCTCAGGAGATTTGCGGCACCGTGCGAATTTGGCACGCACCACAATGGAGCACTGCGAGACATGTTCGTTATAGAAATTGGCCACGAGGGCCCCCTTCACAAGCTATTATCTGCCAACACCACAGTCAACCTGCAGAAGGCCATCAGCATCAGTCAGGTGTTCATGACCTCGACCTACAGCACCAAGCAAATTATTCATCCTGTGGACTCAAACCCGGCAAGTACTGTACAGAGAATGGTGCCTTTCACAGGCAAGAATGTGGCTCTGCCCAATGCAGAGAGCGCAGACCTCAGGATTCCAGAACTCAGAATCTGCCGAGGGGTGCTAATTGAGTAACACCATACTGTTGTTGTGGAGGAAATCATAGGGCTCACCAGTGTCAGTTTGCTGAGTAAGTATGCAAAGCCTGTAACACGAAGGGCCAACTCCAGCGTATGTGTAAAAGAAATACGACTCACCGTCTAGCAGAGGAGTCAGTAGATGACTTTGAATCCAGTGGGAAGTATGATGATATGACCAGAGGGGAAGCTCAGCCCCAAGAAGAAGTATATGGAGTGTATACCTGCACCACCGATTGTCCTCCAGTGAAGATGGAAGTCGAGATAAAAAGGCGTTCCAGTCTTCATGGAAGTGGACACGGGAGCGAGCCAGTCATTGATGAGCCAGGATGCCTTTGAGAGGTTATGGAACGAAAAACGACCCAAGCTGGTTCCAGTACAGGAAAAGTTGCACACCTACACCAAGGAGCTGATCCCAGTCCTTGGTAGTGCGGATGTAAGTGTAATCCATAATGGCGTGGTGCACAAGTTACCTCTGTGGATTGTTGCCGGTGATGATCCAATGCTACTTGGAAGAAGATGGATGGGGAAGATCCAGCAATTGATGTCCCCCATGCTCACCTTCACTTGGGCCAGGCACCAGAGAACAGACCAGTGCAGCACCTGAGGCACAGACCGTCCATCATGACTGCATGGCAGTGATCCAACCAGAACAACCTAAAAGTACCCTCCCGGCTCCAGTGGCAGGACTCCTGGGGAGGAAGATCGAATTCACAGACACTCTTCCAGCTTTTGTGGCAGAATCGCGGGAGAGAAGGATCAAGGCAGTCGACCTCGAGGACAGAGGTAAGATGGCATCCCTGCTGCAGTGAGGTGCAGCGTGGCTGAAAGAAAAGATGGCTGCGGCCATATCACGAGGTGCAACACTGAGGGACCAACGCGTGATGTCTAACAAAGGATTTGATTGGGGTAAAGCCAGCAGGGTTCTCTTAAAGGAGACTTCAAGCAACTGAATTTAAAGAGACATTGTATGCATGGCAATCAATGTAACAAACCAATTAAGATTGTGAACATAATGTTGTTGCGAGATGTCGGTACCATTCCTAATGTAAAGAATAAAATGTTGTTGTGAGATTTCGGGAATAGAGTGTCCCTAGAGCAGCAAGCAAGTGAGTTCGGGAAGGTAAAGACGCTGATCCTGATGCCCTGCCTCAGGTATCCCCACAGGTTATAGGCTAGCGACCTCAGGAGGGTGAAGGCACTGATCCTGATACTCTGCCCCAGGTATATCCCATGCTGCAGGCACCCGATGGCACTATTCGCCACGGACCTGGAAACGAAAACGCCGCCAATACACGCAGTCGGCCGCCGTTGCCCACCACCCGGGTGGAGACGGCGCAGCCCCCAGACCCAGTCGCTACCTCGGCCATGTCTGGGAGCGAAAGGTCAGAACCAACGAGTTCCACAAACAGGACCTGGAACAGCCAGGTTCCCAACACTGTTAGAGAGCAGGCAGAAGATTCTGCAGCCCTCAAAGGAGGACAGGGAGGCCACACACACATCTGTGGCTCTTCCCACCACTAGGCAACTGCAAAGGCCCTGAGTCCTGGCAAGGTGAGCGAATCAAGTCCACCCCGCTAGCAGGCGGTGCAGTGCCGTCATCAGATGACTAGGACCCCGTCCGGTTGCTCTGGAACCAGCGTCCTTGCATACCTGTACTGCTACCTCAGTACTGACCATGACTGAACCATGAATGCAATCTACCCAATCCTGGTGCACGACCGTAAAACTTAATGAATGTAAGTCACTGAACCAAGGTGTTATGATACAAACTGTTTTTTTCTTCCTTTCTTCGTACTTGCACTGTGTGTTAATGTAACGGGCCAGTTGCATGATCTCGCTGTGGGGTGGGGTGGAGGGGGGGTGGGTAAATGGATGTATGTAGCTATGGACATCACACATAGATCACACACAGAAGACACTGGAACCTCCACTGCATCATCGAACTATCCAAACTGGTAACCAATACCCAACGTTGTGGCAAAAGGAATTGGGGGTTAACAGGGAGAGAGCCAAAGCACAGCCAAGGTGCAAGGGCTATTCGCACTTAAGTCTGGGGAGAGCTAAGCCAGAGCACACTGTGCAAAGGTAATTAACACAAAGGAATTGTGGGAGAGTGATGTTATATATGCAGACTATAGATATACTCTCTGTGTAGTCACTGTATAGTTGCATAAGATGGAGGCTTGCTTACCTGATGTACTATCAATAAGGTTTACACTGTGTATATACTATGCTGGCACCACTAGAGGATGCAACTGGTGGAGACCGGGGTTTCCTACCCTGGTGGCATGGGTTGTATAAAAGGGGAGCCATCATGCGGCTGACTCACTCTGGAGTTACGAATAAAGGACCAAGGTCACTACAGTTTGAGTACAACATATTGCCTCATGGAATCATTCATAGGTACATAGAAACATAGAAATATAGAAACATAGACAATAGGAGCAGGAGTAGGCCATTCGACCCTTCAAGCCTTCACCACCATTCAATAATTCGAGCCTGCACCACCATTCAATAAGATCATGGCTGATCATTCACCTCAGTACCTCGTTCCTGCTTTCTCTCCATACACCTTGAACCCTTTAGCCATAAGGGCCATATCTAATTCCCTCTTTAATATATCCAATGAACTGGCATCAACATCTCTCTGCGGAAGAGAATTCCACAGGTTAACTACTCTCTGAGTGAAGAAGTTTCTCCTCATCTCAGTCCTAAATGGCTTACCCTTTAGCCTAGAACCTGCAAGAAAGCAAGCTATCTTAGATCTGGTCCTGTGTAATGAGACAGGAATAATAATAAATGATCTACTAACAAAAGATCCTCTCGGAATGAGTGATCACAGTATGGTTGAATTTGTAATACAGATTGAGGGTGAGGAAATAGTGTCTCAAACGAGCATACTATGCTTAAACAAAGGGGACTACAGTGGGATGAGGGCAGAGTTGGCTAAAGTAGACTGGGAACACAGACTAAATGGTGGCACAATTGAGGAACAGTGGAGGACTTTTAAGGAGCTCTTTCACAGTGCTCAACAAAAATATGTTCCAGTGAAAAAGAAGGGCGGTAAGAGAAGGGATAACCAGCCATGGATAACCAAGGAAATAAAGGAGAGTATCAAATTAAAAAATAATGCGTATAAGGTGGCCAAGGTTAGTGGGAAACTAGAAGATTGGGAAAATTTTAAACGACAGCAAAAAATGACTAAGAAAGTAATAAAGATAGGAAAGATAGATTACGAAAGTAAACTTGCGCAAAACATAAAAACAGATAGTAAAAGCTTTTACCAATATAATAAACGGAAAAGAGTGACTAAAGTAAATGTTGGTCCCTTAGAAGATGAAAAGGGGGATTTAATAATGGGAAATGTGGAAATGGCTGAGACCTTAAACAATTATTTTGCTTCAGTCTTCACAGTGGAAGACACAAAAACCATGCCAAAAATTGCTGGTCACGGGAATGTGGAAAGGGAGGATCTTGAGATAATCACTATCACTAGGCGGGTAGTGCTGGACAGGCTAATGGAACTCAAGGTAGACAAGTCCCCTGGTCCTGATGAAATGCATCCCAGGGTATTAAAAGAAATGGCGGAAGTTATAGCAGATGCATTCTTTATAATCTACCAAAATTCTCTGGACTCTGGGGAGATACCAGCGTATTGGAAAGCAGCTAATGTAATGCCTCTGTTTAAAAAAGGGGGCAGACAAAAGGCAGGTAACTATAGGCCAGTTAGTTTAACATCTGTAGTGGGGAAAATGCTTGAAGCTATCATTAAGGAAAAAATAGCGGGACATCTAGATAGGAATAGTGCAATCAAGCAGACGCAACATAGATTCATGAAGGGGAAATCATGTTTAACTAATTTACTGGAATTCGTTGAGGATATAACGAGCATGGTGGATCGAGGTGTACCGATGGATGTGTATTTAGATTTCCAAAAGACATTCGATAAGGTGCCACACAAATGGTTACTGCAGAAGACAAAGGTACGCGAAGTTAGAGGAAATGTATTTGCATGGATCGAGAATTGGCTGGCTAACAGAAAGCAGAGAGTCGGGATAAATGGGTCCTTTTCGGGTTGGAAATCGGTGGTTAGTGGTGTGCCACAGGGATCAGTGCTGGGACCACAACTGTTTACAATATACTAAGATGACCTGGAAGAGGGGACAGAGTGTAGTGTAACAAAATTTTCAGATGACACAAAGATTAGTGGGAAAGCGGGTTGTGTAGAGGACACAGAGAGGCTGCAAAGAGATTGAGCTAGGTTAAGCGAATGGGCTAAGGTTTGGCAGATGGAATACAATGTCGGAAAATGTGAGGTCATCCACCTTGGAAAAAAAAACAGTAAAAGGGAATATTATTTGAATGGGGAGAAATTACAACATGCTGCGGTGCAGAGGGAACTAGGGGTCCTTGTGCATGAATCCCAAAAAGTTAGTTTGCAGGTGCAGCAGGTAATCAGGAAGGTGAATGGAATGTTGGCCTTCATTGCGAGAGGGATTGAGTACAAAAGCAGGGAGGTCCTACTGCAACTGTACAGGGTATTGGTGAGCCCGCACCTGGAGTACTGCGTGCAGTTTTGGTCACCTCACTTAAGGAAGGATATACTAGCTTTGGAGGGGGTACAGAGACGATTCACTAGGCTGATTCCGGAGATGAGGGGGTTACCTTATGATGATAGATTGAGTAGACTGGGTTTTTACTCGTTGGCGTTCAGAAGGATGAGGGGTGATCTTATAGAAACATTTAAAATAATGAAAGGGATAGACAAGATAGAGGCAGAGAGGTTGTTTCCACTGGTTGGGGAGACTAGAACTAGGGGGCACAGCCTCAAAATACGGGGAGCCAATTTAAAACCGAGTTGAGAAGGAATTTCTTCTCCTAGAGGGTTGTGAATCTGTGGAATTCTCTGCCCAAGGAAGCAGTTGAGGCTAGCTCATTGAATGTATTCAAATCACAGATAGATAGATTTTTAACCAATAAGGGAATTAATGGTTACGGGGAGAGGGCGGGTAAGTGGAGCTGAGTCCACGGCCAGATCAGCCATGATCTTGTTGAGTGGCGGAGCAGGCTCGAGGGGCTAGATGGCCTACTCCTGTTCCTAATTCTTATGTTCTTATGTTCTTATGTTGAACTCATTTACTTTATTTCGAATGCTGTGTGCGTTTAGTTAGTGTTTTAATACTAGTTTTTAAACCATGATTTTTAGTTTTGACCCCTCCTGCAGCCCCTTTATATTCATACATATTGTCCCTTCCTATTACCTTGTGGTTTACACTTACCCCAGTGCTACTCTGCTCTGTTGCCTCCTACCTTTTGCATTCTTTCTTGGGGTCCTGTTCATCTGAGCTCTCACCCACTCTAACTAGCTCAGAGCCCTCTCCTGGGTTCCGAATACTCCTTGCATTGAGGCACCGAGCTTTCATGCTTGCCTTTTTATTACACTTTGACTATTTAGAATTTTGCTATACAGTGGCCCTTTTTGTTTTTTGCCTTAGGTTTCTCTGCTCTCCACTTTTACTCATCTCCTTTCTGTCTTTTGCTTTTGTCTCCATTTTGTTTCCCTCTGTCTCCCTGCATTGGTTCCCATCCCCCTGCCATATTAGTTTAACTCCTCCCCAACAGCATTAGCAAACACTCCCCCTTGGACATTGGTTCCGGTCCTGCCCAGGTGCAGACCGTCCGGTTTGTACTGGTCCCACCTCCCCCAGAACTGGTTCCAATGCCCCAGGAATTTGAATCCCTCCCTGCTGTACCACTGCTCAAGCCACGTATTCATCTGAGCTATCCTGCGATTCCTACTCTGACTAGCTCGTGGCACTGATAGCAATCCCGAGATTACTACTTTTGAGGTCCTACGTTTTAATTTAGCTCCTAGCTCCTTAAATTCGTCTCTTAGGACCTCATCCCATTTTTTACCTATATCGTTGGTACCAATGTGTACCACGACAACTGGCTGTTCACCCTCCCTTTTCAGAATGTCCTGCACCCGCTCCGAGACATCCTTGACCCTTGCACCAGGGAGGCAACATACCATCCTGGAGTCTTGGTTGCGGCCGCAGAAACGCCTATCTATTCCCCTTACCATTGAATCCCCTATCACTATCGCTCTCCCAGTCTTTTTCCTGCCCTCCTGTGCAGCAGAGCCAGCTATGTGCCATGAACTTGGCTGCTGCTGCCCTCCCCTGATGAATCATCCCCCTCAACAATACTCAAAGCGGTGTATCTGTTTTGCAGGGGGATGTCTGCAGGGGACCCCTGCACTACCTTCCTTGCACTGCTCTTCCTGCTGGTCTTCCATTCCCTATCTGGCTGTGGACCCTTCACCTGCGGTAAGACCAACTCACTACATGTGCTACTCACGTCATTCTCATCATCGTGGATGCTCCAGAGTAAATCCACCCTTAGCTCCAATTCCGCAACGCGGACCATCAGGAGCTGGAGGCGGATACACTTCCCGCACACGTAGTTGTAAGGATACCGGAAGTGTGACTGAGTTCCCACATGGTACAGGAGGAGCATATCACGTGACCGAGCTCTCCTGCCATGACTTAACCCTTAGATATACTTAAATTGACAACAACAATGCTAAAGCTTACTCACTTTTATAGAAGAGAAAAAAGAAAAACTACTCACCAATCACCAGCCAATCACTTACCCCCTTGGCTGTGACGTGATCTTTCTACTTCTTTTTTGCCTTCTCCCTGTAGCTGCACAAGCTGGGCCTTTATAGGCCTCTCGCCGACCCCGGACTCACGCCTCAGCGACGCACCTCCCGACTGCTGAACTCACGGCCTTTATAGGCCTCTCGCCGACCCCGGACTCACGCCTCAGCGTCGCACCTCCTGACTGCTGAACTCGCGGCCTTTATAGGCCTCTCGCCGACCCCGGACTCACGCCTCAGCGTCGCACCTCCTGACTGCTGAACTCGCGGCCTTTATAGGCCTCTCGCCGACCCCGGACTCACGCCTCTCCACGCACCTCCTGACTGTTGAACTCGCGGCCTTTATAGGCCTCTCGCCGACCCCGGACTCACGCCTCAGCGACGCACCTCCCGACTGCTGAACTCGCGGCCTTTATAGGCCTCTCGCCGACCCCGGACTCACGCCTCTCCACGCACCTCCCGACTGCTGAACTCGCGGCCTTTATAGACCTCTCGCCGACCCCATATGTTCTGATTTATGTTGTTCATAATGTTGTTGTTGTTGCTGTTGAATTATCTTTCTGCTGGATGCAGCTAATTTATGTTATTTTATTATAATTTACAAAGTTGACAAAGTTTACAATGTTTAATAAATTATTTTCTTCACCTTAACCATTTCTGTGTAGTGACTCGTTTGCAGAATAAGAGGGGGAGTAGTCAACATGGTGGGATAGAGTAACCAGTCAAATGGGTGTTCACTCTTCAAGCAAAGCATTGAATTATGAGCTACTGACGTAAGTCTTTTGCAGTGGTGAAATTTCCACGAGGCTTCTCCTGTGGTTCTGGTGGGGGTGGTGGTGGCATTGGTTCCTCACCAGGCTCCTCTTCCTCGTCTATCTCCACCTCCTCCCCCTCTCTCCTGAGGTGGCCCTGCAATCCCCATTGGCAATTCCTGTCCCCTCATGATGGCAAAGTTGTGTAGCATGCAGCACATCACAATGAACTCAGAGACCTGCTGAGGGGAGTATTGTAGGCAGCCTCCAGAATGGTCCAGGCATCAGAAGCGCTGCTTGAGCACTCCAATTGTGTGTTCGACGATGTTGCATGTGGCTGCATGGCTCTCATTATAGCGATGGTCGGTTTCTGTCTGAGCGTTTCGGAGGGGGTTCATAAGCCAGATGGTGAGGTCGTAACCTTTGTCCCCGAGCATTCAGCCCTAGCCTTGAGGTTGAAGCTGCAACATGCGTGAGACACTGCTCTCACGCAAGATGAAAGCATCATGGATGCTCCCTGGATATTGGACATTTACTGCTGTGATGTGCTGAGCATGGTCACAGATGATCTGTACGTTCGTGGAGTGGAATCCCTTTGCGGTTTCGGTAAACCTCAGCATTCTGTAAAGGTGCTCGTAGGGCGATGTGCATACAGTCAAGGGCACCCTGAACCTTCGGGAAGCCAGAAAATCATCCAAAACCTACAGCCTGTCCCCTTTGGGTCTCCTTGGTCATTGGGAAGTTTATGAACTCCATCCTGCATGCCTGTAAACTCGTGGGGGGTGGGGGGGTGTAAGGCCTCCTCCCCATACATGCGACCTCTTCGATTACGTTGAAAATGATCATTAATGAGCCTTCTTCCAGCTCGACGCTGTATGAATATAGCAGCCAGGATTACTGGCTCCCGCCATAGCCTGGCCCCCATCTTTTAAAATGTCCTTAAATGTCCTTTAAAACAAACTGAGCAGGTTTCCAGGCAGATGCTAAATCGGGCGATATGCTCGAAGGTTCCGCCCGGGTCGCTTGCACAGCGATGCACGGCAATTTACATCATCCAAACGGTCAAACAGCGGGCTGGCACTAAGTTTTAGCACCACCACAAAACCTTTGATGAAAATTTCGCCCGGGCGCAAAATCTTGTGCGCCTCGTTTGAACCCCCAAAAATATCAATTTTGCACCCCACTGAGGCGCCAAATGGAGCGCAAATCAGCCGGAAATCCAGCCCTTTAGGCGCTAAAGAACATCTGTGGAGGCCTTGGTGGGGTGTTGAGCTGCAATGCTGGTTTAGCCCATGTTTAGTGCAAGGCGCCATCTTGGTGAAGTACCTGCGAGGAACGGACACCTGGGGCTGATTGCCAATTAAATAGCCTGCTTGCGCTCATTAAAGAGGCGGCATGGTATTTTGGTAGTGAACGCTTGAACTAGCGCCCTCTCCTAGCAGCAAATAGCTCAATAGTAGTAAAGAAGTCAAGAAGTCATTGCTGAGGATTTTGATCGTTACTGAATGGCATATTTAGCTTTCACTGTTCATTTGCTACTGGAGGTTTGAAAAGGACCTTTGAAACACATCGGGAGACTTACTGAGACAGTTTGTCAAGACTTCACCAAACACTTTACCAACATTTATTCTGGAAATACTCTGAGGACTTCATTTAAAAAGACTAAGTGTTGTGCTACTCTACCTTATTGGACACCTTATAGGATTCATCAGTAGAAAGGGAGTGTCTGGTCATGGACATCTTGCTAGGGGACCCCTTGGTCTGCAGGAGGAATGAGAAGAGGATATGAGGCCAGGCAGAGCAGCACCAGCTGCTGCAGAAGAGAGGGACTGGATGGCGAGGTGGACTCCTTCCCCCCATGGGTACAGTACATCCCTCCTTCTCTGGACTTCCAGTGCCGCATCCAAGAACTTGTGTGCTCGGTCTCAGTCGTGAGGCATTCTGAAACGTGCCGTTGTGTGTCAGCCAGCGCACTCCACACCTTCAGGAAGTGGGTGCGAGAATCTCACATATACTTCTCCACAAAATGTTCTTCCAATCAGTGCTTGATTGCTAAACCTGCAGGTATCTGTTTTCGTGCTTCCAGACAAGTTCAAATTCTGGTAATCAGCAATTAAGCCCAAAGCCGCATGCTGAAACCAGACTGTCAAACAGGTATGTCTTAGGTACCCACTTAGCATCTGTTTTCACACTTCCACCAAAATAACCTCAAAAAGTATTGTTAGAGAACATCTAAAAACAACACAGGGAATCCCAGGATGATTTCTGGTCTGCACCCTTGGGGTCCACTTACCTTTCTTCCAGAATATTCCCAGGCCACGGCAACCCTTCTTCACTGTGCCTGATTTTCCATGCTGTGTTGTTAATAGAGCTAATCGCTCAGTGCATATTGGACAGATGGTCTCCATTCTTGGTGCGAAGCCTTGGGACAAGTTAGAGATGGACTCCTCCATGCTCTGTGACATTGTGCGCAAGCTCGCTGGTAGTCTGCTTTTCCTGGTAAACGCCCATCAGCCTTCTTTGGTATCCTGAGCCCTCAATGTCAACATTCTAACTCTTCTGCAACAGAAGTAGTATGTAGCCTCACCCTCTATGGAACTGGCGCGTGTGCCGGCCTATAAACCTGCCTGGCTCCTGGGCACTTGTTCCTGGTGAGTGCTCACGTGTTGAAATCTCCTCTAACCCAACCTGTAAAATCCACGTGGTGCAAGTATCTGAGCTTCAGATCGAGTGACGGTGCATCTTCCACTGGGCAATCTCTTCTTTCATGTATAAGGGCTTCCACATTCTCCAAACATAAAATGAAAGAGAGGGATAGGGTTAGCTTGTGGTGTGAAAGGAGAGAGGGATGTAGAGAAAGCATCTGCAACTGGCCATGCAGCGAGTGGAGAGTGAGAGAGAAATCTGAAGGGATAAAGAAGTTTAGGTGCGAAGGAACTCTGTGTAATGTCTCCTCCAGCATCACCAGTTGCCATGGCCTCAACTTTGCCTCTGCCCACGATGGGCAGCACACCTTCTTCACATTCAATATAAGAACATAGGAACGGGAGTAGGCCATTTAGGCCCTTGAGCCTGTTCCGTCATTCAATGGTTGATTTATGACCTCATTCCATATACCCGCCTTTGCTCCATATCCCATAATATCTTCGTTTAACAAAAATCTAACAATCTCATATTTAAAATGAACAATTGACCCAACATCAATCGCTGTTTTGCATAAGAGAGTTCCAAACTTCTCCCAACCTTTGCATTTAGATGTGTTTTCGAACTTCACTTCTGAAAGGCCTTTTTCTTTTTCTTTAAGGAGAGAAGCTGGTGTGCAGATGAGGTCGACCTCTTCCAGTGCCAACCAGCTGTCTCAAGAAATGCGCCACCTTATCCTGCATTAATGCTGACAGTGAGAGTCCTGTGAGGTGTTTGGAAAATATGCCTGTCATCTAAGAAAGGAAGAAAGTCTTGCAATTGCATAGCCTTTCACGACCACTGGACATCTCAAAGCGCTTTACAGTCAATGAAGTACTTTTTGGAGTGTAATCGCTGTTGTAATGTAGGAAACGGGGCAGCTAATTGCACACAACAAGAAGCCACAAACAGCAGTGCGATAATGACCAGATAATCTGTTTTTTTGTTAAGTTGATTGAGGGATAAATATTGGCCAGGACACCTGGAATAACTCCCCTGTTCTTCTTCGAAATAGTGCCATGGAAACTTTTAAGTCCACCTGAGAGAGCAGACGGGGTCTCGGTTTAATATCTGAAAGATAGCACCTTAGCACTGCAATGCTGTTTCCACCTAGATTTTTGTGCTCAAGACCCTGGAGTGTGATTTGAACCCACAAACTCTGACTCAGAGGCGAGAGTATTACCTACTGAGCCACAGCTGACACTTTAAGATGCAAGTTGTAGGTAAGTGGGCCTTTCAGTTCTGTGTGGAGGGGTTTCCTGTACGGGCTGCACCTGCACACTCTCAACCTTGCCATCCTCATCTGCTGCCCGGACACGCCATGGCGCAACTTCTTGCCGTCCGGAGGAAGCGGGGGTCCCCGATAGAGTGCATTCTACGCAGGAGTCCTCCCACTATTTATCGGGGACTTGGCCTGGAGGGTGGTGCACGGAGCAGTCCCGTGCAACAAATTTTTAAGTCGGTTCATGGGCTCCCAGGCCTCCTGCAATTTCTGCGGTCTGGAAGAGTCCGTGTTCTATTTTTTTACTGAATGCACGAGGTTGCAGCCCTTGTTCCATTATTTAAAGGGGTTGCTCCTCAATTTCTGGCTGCACTTCAGTCCCACACTTCTGATCTTTGGGCACCCTGTGCGGAGGGGAGCGGCTAGGTCCGAGGGCCTCCTCGTAGGACTGCTCCTGGGCACGGCCAAGGGTGCCATCAGCCGGTCCAGGCAGCGGGCGGTCAAGGGGGTCGTTCAGCCCGACTGCCTGCCTCTCTTCCGCGCTTAGATCCGAACCAGGGTGTCCCTGGAGATGGAGCAAGCGGTGTCCACCAGTATGCTCGCGGCCTTCCACGAGAGGTGGGCACCGGAGGGACTGGATTGCATCATCACCCCCGGCAACCAAATTTTAATTTAAATTTATATGTTTTAAAGTTTAATTTGTTTTATTGCCGGTTTTAGTGTCCTCCTCCCCTTTTATAGAGGGCACCTGTATGTATTTCTGTTTTAGTGCCCAAAAAACCAGAAAAAAACCCACAAAAAAAACCCCCACAAAAAAAAAGGCACTTGAAAAATGTTTGGAGTGTCCCCCCCTTTAATCAGGGGGCACTTGATTCATTGGTTATTTCTGTTGCAACCAAAAGAGTTGTAGGTAAGTGGGGAACTATAGAGCAGTAAACTTAACGTCAGTGTTAGGAAAGATAACGTAATCTTTACTCAAAGGTATAATAGAAAACCATCTAGTATGTAATAAATATGATTAAGAATAGAACCAATTTCAAAATGGTAGGTCATGCCAGACCAACTTTATTGAATTTTTTGAAGAAAGAGTAGATATGGGTTGTTATGTATATAAACCTGTAAATACCATGTCTAACCACCAGAGGGCTTATCCCCTGGCGTCCCAAAGGATCCCCCAATCCCTTGGGAGCACCTGTATATAAGGAGGCCTCACAGGCTGGAGATGGACTCTGAGATCTGTAATAAAGGACTACGGTCACACCTTATTTTGAGCTTGCAGTATCTAGCCTGACACTTTATTCAAGACATAACAACTGGTGATGAGATACAGATGACAAACACCAACGCAACAATGCAGAGAACTGTGGGCATCCTGGAGAAATTTTCAGAGGGAGATGATTGGGAAACCTTCGTGGAGCAACTCAACCAATACTTCGTGGCCCACGAGCTGAAAGGAGAAGCGAACGCTGCCTAACGAAGGGCGATCCTCCTCACCGTTTGCAAGATACCAACTTATGGCCTCATGAAAAACCTGCTCGCTCCAGTGAAACTCACAGACAAGTCATACGATGAGTTGTGCACAATGGTCCGGGAGCATTCTGATGGCGAGGTATCAGTTCTACACGTACATGAGGTCTGAAGGCCAGGAAGTGGCGAGCTACGTCGCCGAGTTAAGGCGCCTTGCAGGACATTGCGAATTTGAAGGGCACTTGGAGCACATGCTCAGGGACTTCTTTATCCTTGGCATTGGCCATGAAGTAATACTTCGCAAACTTTTGACTGTAGAGACCCCCAACCTTGAGTAAAGCCATAGCGATAGCCCAGGCGTTTATCGCCACTAGTGATAATACCAAACAAATTTTTCAGCACACTAGTGCTGCTGAAAGTATTGCGAACAAAGTAACATTGCTTTTGAATTGAAATGTACATGGCAGGACTTACATGTCTGCAGCTGCACGTCCACAGATAACTCAGAGTTCACCATCACGGATGGTGAATACAAGGCCAGTAACACCTTACTGGACTGCTGGGGGTCTATATACAGGTACTTGGGAGCACCTGTATATACATTTCTTCCTGCATCTCTAACGGGACAATAGGCCAACTCCCGTGGAGCACACAGTTTTTTTTTACTAAGGACAGTAAGGGATCCTGGCTCGTCCAGGTTCTAATCTGTCGGGCGGTAACAGGTGATTGCTCACTCTCGAATGCTTTCATTACCATAACTAAATCTGAGAGCTGTGCCATCTCCACCCCTGTGGTGGGCAATGGCAGCCTACTGAGAAAATCGGCACAGTTTTCTGTGCCTGGCCTGTGGCGGATGGCGTAGTTGTATGCGGACAACCTGAGCTCCCATCTCTGGATGCGGGCCAATGCATTCGTATTTATCCCCTTACTTTCAGAAAAGAGGGATATAAGCGGCTTATGGTCGCTTTCCAATTTGAATTTGAGCCCGAACAGATATTGATGCATTTTCTTTACCCCGTAAACACATGCTAATGCTTCTTTTTCGATCATACTGTAGGCCCTCTCAGCCTTAGACAGACTTCTGGATGCATAAGCAACTGGCTGCAATTTCCCAAATTCATTAGCTTGTTGCAATACACACCCGACCCTGTACGACGACGCATCAAATGCTAGTACCAGATGCTTACATGGATCGTACAACACAAGCAATTTGTTTGAACATAACAGCTTCCTAGCTTTCTCAAAGGCATTTTCTTGCCTTTTACTCCATACCCATTCATCTCCTTTACGCAATAAAGAGTGCAGGGGTTCTAACAATGTGTTAAGACCCAGTAAGAAGTTACCAAAATAGTTCAGGAGTCCTAGAAACGACCGCAGCTCTGTCACGTTCTGTGTTCTCGGTGCGTTCTTGATTGCCTCCGTCTTCGAATCAGTGGGTTTGATGCCGTCCGCCACGATTCTTCTCCCCAGGAACTCCACTTCAGGCACCAAGAAAACGCACTTCGAGCGTTTTAGCCTGAGCCCCACAAGATTGGGCCAACTAAGAACCTCCTCCAGGTTCTGCAGGTGCTCCACGGTGTCCCGACCTGTAACCAAGATGTTGTCCTGGAAGACCACGGTGCGTGGGACCGACTTCAGCAAGCTTTCCATATTCCTCTGGAATATCACCGCAGCCGATCGAATCCCAAACGGGCATCTGTTGTAAATGAAGAGACCTTTGTGCGTGTTGATGCAGGTGAGGCCTTCCGATGATTCCTCCAGCTCCTGCATCATGTAGGCCGAAGTCAAGTCCAGCTTTGTGAACGTCTTCCCTCCCGCCATCGTTGCAAATAGGTCATCTGCCTTTGGTTGTGGGTATTGATCCTGCAGTGAGAAACAATTGATAGTTACTTTGTAATCACCACAAATTCTGATGGTGCCGTCTCCCTTGAGGACTGGAATAATCGGACTGGCCTACTCATTGAATTCGATCAGCGAAATGATGCCCTCTCGTTGCAGCCTGTCCAGCTCGATCTCCACCCTCTCTCTCATCATGTAAGGTACCGCTTTCGCCTTGTGATGTTTGGGTCGGACCCCCCGAATCAAATGGATCTGCACTTTTGCTCCTTGGAACTTCCCAATGCCTAGTTCAAACAACGAGGGGAACTTGTTTCGGACCTGGGCACATGAGGTGTCATAGACGAACAAAAGTGCTCGGACGTCGTCCCAGTTCCAGTGTATCTTTCCCAGCCAGCTCCTGCCGAACAGCGTGGGGCCATCGCCCGGGAGTGGTAACTCATGTACCGCTCCATCGTAGGAGACCTTTACGGTAGCACTGCCAATTATGGGAATCAGTTCCTTTGTATACATTCTCCATTTAATACGAATGGGAGTCAGGATTGGCCTTGAAGTCTTGCTGCACTACAATTTATCGCAAGTCTTTTTGCTCATTATGGACTGGCTTGCGCCCGTGTCCAGCTCCATGGGCACCGGGAGTCCATTTAATTCAACCTTCAGCATTATCGGGGGACACTTTGTGGTAAATGCATACACCCCATATATCTCTGCCTCCTTGGTCTGAGGCTCTGGTTCGTTGTGATCCACCATGGATTTGTCCTCCTCTGCAACATGGTGGTTTGCAGGATTAGCAGGATTTCCAGCTCGCCTGCACATGCGTTGGAGGTGTCCCATTGTTCCACACCCTTGCAAACGTATCCTTTGAAGCAGCATGAATGGAAACAATGATCACCCTGTATTTGTGTTGAACTATGGACAAGGTCTCAAGTGGCTTGCTGGCACTGTTTTGGCCAAAGAGGGGAGTAGGATGTTTGTGCTCAAACTCGCAAATGGACTCACATGCAGGAAACATTTGGACCAAACCAAACTCAGATTTACGGACTATCCAGAGCAACCCACAATATCTTTTTCGACCCTCCAACACACACACGTGGCAACCGACCCAGCTGTTGACCACGAAGCAGAGCCCATCACCCGCAGCAGACCAGCAAGACGTACCACCCCTAGCAGCCCAGCAAGGCCAGCTGCGCAGCAGCCCAGCGAAAGCCCAACAAATGACTCACCAACACCAGCATTTGCACTGTGATGATCAACCAGGGAAAGAAAGGCCACAGATCGACTCATATTGTAAATAGTTACACTATTGACTTTGGCGGGGAGTGTTGTTATGTATGTAAACCTGTAATTACCATGCCTAATCACCAGAGGGATTATCCCCTGGAGTCTCAAGGGATCCCACAATCCCTTGGGAGCACCTGTATATAAGGAGGCCTCACAGGCTGGAAATGGACTCTGAGATCTGTATTAAAGGTCTACGGTCACACCTTACTTTGAGCTTGCAGTATCTAGTCTGACTCTTTATTCAAGGCATAACAAGGGTAATGCAGTATATTTTAAATAGTAGACACATGAATAAGGTCAGAACATGTGGGGTCAGGTCACAAGTAGCACAATGGATAGCAAGCAGGCTATTAAACAGAAAACAGAGAGTAGGGGCCAAAGGTAATTAGTCAGACTGGAAAAAGGTTAGAAGTAGTGTTCCAAAGAGATCAGTGCTGAGACCCCTGTTGTCCACCACATACATAAACGATTTGGACTCGGGAATCGGAACTACAATTTCAAAATTTGGGGATGACGCCAAATTGGGGAATATAGTTAACATGGAAGACTGTAACAAAATACATGAAGACATTAATAAACTTGCAGAATGAGTATGCAAAGACAGTATAATTTCAATATAGATCACTGTGAGTTGGTGCATTTTGGAAGGAGGAATAAAGAGGCTACAATGCCTTGGAAAATAAGAGACTAAATGAGGTAGAGGAGCAAATGGATCTCGGGGTACAGATTCACGAATCATTAAAAGTAGCAAGGCAGGTTAAGAAGGACATAAAAATGCTAATAAAGCAGTGAGTCCATTTCTAAAGGAATAGAACTGGAAAGCAGAGGAGTTATGTTCAACTTATGTAGAACCACGGTTAGGCCACAGTTAGAATTACTGCGTATAGTAGCATAGCGGTTATGTCACTGGACTAGTCAATCCAGAGGCCTGGACTAACAATACAGATACCCAGATGGCATCGATCTTGGCATTGAATTATCCTCACTAATGTCTGGGGACCTGTGCCAAAATTGGAAGAACTGTTTCGCAGCCTAGTCAAGCAACAGCCTGACAAAGTCATACTCACAGAATCATACCTGTCAGCAACATCCCAGACTCCTCCATCACCATTCCCACTGGACGCCAGACCCACCAGTAATTGTGGCACAGTGTTATACTGCTGGGAGGGAGTGGCCCTGGGAATCCAATCCTGCCAATTTCTGCCCTATCAGTCAATCATCAGCAAAGTAATGGAAAGTGCCGCCAACAGTGCTATCAAGAGGTATTTACTCACCAACAACCTGCTCAATGATGCTCAGTTTGGGTTCCGCCAGGACCACTCGGCTCCAGACCTCATTACAGCCTTGGTCCAAACATGGACAAAAAAGGTCAATTCCAACGGTGAGGTGAGAATGACTACCCTTGACACCAAGGCAGAATTCAACTGAGTGTGGCATCAAGGAGCCCTGGTAAAATTGAAGTCAATGGGAATGGTGGAAAACTCTCCACTGGCTGGAGTCATACCTAGCAGAAAAGAAGATGGTTGTGGTTGGTGGAGACTACTCATCTCAGCTCAGGACATCGCTGCAGGAGTTCCTCAGAGCAGTGTGCTAGGCCCAACCATCTTCAGCTGCATCATCAATGACCTTCCCTCCATCATAAAGTCAGAAGTGAGGATATTTGCTGATGATTTCAGTCTTCAGTTCCATTCGCAACTCCTCAGATAATGAAACAGTTCATGCTCGCATGCAACAAGACTTGGACGACATTCAGGCTTAGACTGATAAGTGGCAAGTAACATTCGCGTCACACAAGTGCCAGGCAATGACTACCTCAAACAAGCGAGAGTCTAACCACCACAATTGACATTCAACGGTATTACCATCGCCGAATCCCCCACCATCAATGTCCTGGAGGGGGTCACCATTGACCAGAAACTTGACTGGACCAGTCACATAAATACTGTGACAACATGAGCAGGTCAGGGGCTGGGTATTCTGTGGCAAGTCACCTCCTGACTCTCCAAAGCCTTTCCACCACCTACAAGGGAAAAGTCAGGAGTCTGATGAGTGCCTGGATGAGTGCAGCTCCAACAACACTCAAGACAAAGCAGCCCACTTGATTGGCACCTAACCAACTTAATCCGACCGTGCCAGCAATGACTACATTCCAGAAACGAATAAAAAATAACTTCTTCCTGCATTGACATCAAATGCTGGGTGCTACCCTCCTGCCATGCACATAACTTTCAATTACTTCCCACTGACTACGGTGATGATACCTGGAGGGTTTCCAGACCCCTGGGAGGGAGAAGGGGATCTCCCTCCTCCCATCCACCAACTGCAATAGTGCCTCCATAACTCCATCGGAGCATATGAATGCCCTCTCAGTAGTTACTTGAGCTATATCTCTCCTCCCAGAAGTGTTTCCCGGGTGTGTGCAGCCAGAATGCATCTCCCCTTTAAGAGGTGCTGGCTGCCTTTAAGTGGCATCAGAGATGGCCAAAATCCAGCCCACCACCCTCCTATAGGTGTGCAACCAACGAGCAGTGCAGGAAGCGCTTGGTGCATACCTCACTCATTGCGCACCTCAACCCCTTTTAGCCCATTTCCGGGCGTGATCAGATGTCCAGACCTTTCAATCTACTGTCTCTAAGTATTGCTCATGATACCAACATTGCTTGATGACCCGAGGCAGTAAATCGAGACAATCTGAATAAATTAACCTTCTGCAAAGGAGGACAAATTCTGAAATCACACCCAGGGTACAAATACATTCCATTGCACTGTGTATGTACAAAATCACTACACACCTGTCCTGACCCTTCAACTTTTAATGGATTACTGACCACATCCTGCCAGTAACTCACTTCAGATCAGGTGTAGCCCTAATTGTGAGCAGTTCTGTAATTACCTGAGAATCTGCAATTGACATGGACATTGTTGTAGTTTCATGTTGCTTTGCCACAGCCTCTGGACTTAGATTTGATGCTAATAGAGGGCTAATTTTTGACAATGTCAAACTGTGATGGCTTCCAGAATATTTTTATTTTGAAAAATAGATAGATATGATTATTTTTAGCAATGCTGCATATATTTTTCTAAACTCTGTACTGCCTCCTACACTGAACAAAGCTGACCAGAGATCTATGGCATATTTATGCATTGCGAATTAGGAAGCCAAGATAACTACTAAGCCATTTGATTTTCATGACTGCCAGCACGAGTGATTCACCATTTACTGGACAAGGAATATTAAATGAGCATATGAGCTATTTATAATTCCTTTTGTAAAGTCCTGTCCCCTCAATACAAATTCACACGAGGCATGTAGTGAAGTCAAGGTCCCTCTGGACCTGCACCTTTATTTCACAGCTCTGGAATGCTGCACTTGCCTGAGACCTGTCCTTATATACCTGTCTCTTGCAAGCGCACCCCTGGTGGTAAGGTATGCTGGTGGTTACAGGTCATATCTTATTACAGTCATGTATAGCATGTTAGGATACAGTTATATATAATAATGTAAGATACATGACACCTTTTATTAGATTTCTTGAGAATGGTGAGAGGAGGTTTGTCCAATGAATAGAATGACCTGCTTGTTGATGTTGGACCTTTCATAATTTTGCAGTTTTGTCTCTTAAGCATTGAAGGTAGTTGATTCACTTTGAACATTTCTATCTACTTCCTTCAGATTACTACCAGCTGTGTCATGTAAGTAACTCGGATTCCATCTGTCGTATAATAGTACAGCGTTCAAGCGACTATAAACCAATCAGCTTTGAGATCATCTGGCAATTGGTGCCATTGAGGACCAGGTAGTATGCAATCTTGCCCTCCATGGAGCTGGAACCTGTGGCATCGTGTCCCTGGGCACTTGAAAGAGAGTGTCAAGGGTTAGCTTGTGGTGTGAATGAAGAGCAGAGAGAGAGAGAGAGAAGTGGGTGGTGAAAGCATTTGCAGCTGGTCTTGCAGAGTGTTTAGGCTGAGATAGAAATCTGAAGGGACAAAGAGGATTAGGTGTGAAGCAACCCAGCATAACGTCATTTTCAGCATTGCCAGTCACCATGGCCTCAACTCAAATATTCTACGAATGGAACGGATTTCTAAAGGGAAGGTCAGGCTCGACCAAGTTTATTGAATTTTTTGAAGAAGTATTCAAAAGAGTAGACAAGGTTAAGATAGTAAATGTAACATACTTGGGCTAGACTTTCCCGTATGATCGCTATCACCCAAAAATGGGTGATATTTTCGGCCTTAGTGCTTTTTTTATTTTTCAGGATTGCTGGAATATCGCCCATTTTAAAAACCGCTAATTTCGCCTTTTTAATTTGGGTGATAGCCTTGGCGATGTGAAATAGGTCTTAGCGATGTATTCAGTCATGCAAGGCTGGCGTCCATAGCAATGGTCGTACTGCGCATGTGCTTTTTTTTTCAACAAAGAACTTTTCCAATGATTCGGGAGGTAAGGGTTCATCTGCGCATGCTCAGAAGACTGAAAGAGAGGGAGAGAGAGAAGGAAGGTGTAAAGAAGTGTGTGCAGTGTGTAAAATGTCAAACGAAGAATCTATCGATAATAGTATGCAGCAGGAGCTTTCAGGGAGAAGGAGAGCGAAAGCATTCTCTGATGAGGCTAGTGAGGCCCTGGTGAATGAAGTGGAAAATTGGTGGGATCAATTTATCAAAAAATATGGGGCGATATCGCCATCCTGGTCTCATCGGTGGCCCATGATAGGCATGTGGCAGACCACTGCCGCAAGCGGTGGAACAGTCTCGTTGCATCGGCAAGAGTAAGTATTCAATTATTACATTTTAAATTGTAATGATCCACTGACTCATTCATTAGAATGTAAATCTGCTGGATTGTAATTAAGCTGGGTAATCTTGGGTAGCTTCCCCGCTAAGATTTGGACTGGGTTTGGAACCTATGCCCTTTGTCTAATTTTGCTGAGATGCCTTACATTTAATAAACAGTATTAATTATTATTATTTAAAGGCTTTGATTGAAAATTGTGGCCAAAGGAATGACTAGAAACAGACAGACCGCAAACATTTGGCATTTCTACCACTTTAGTTTCGAAGGAGAATTCTTGTGTGCTGTGAGCAATTCTTTAACTTGGGCATCGTCTCCTTTTTGGTTACTTTGGTGGATGGGGCACAACTGAGCACTGAGGGGTCAGGTCAGCTTTACCCAGACTGTGTGAGTCTCTCTGGCTGCTGTCACTTACACAGTGACCCAGCCTGGACTGGGAGAGAGCTGCCCTGGCTCACTGTCTGCCCTGGGATACCTTGGGACATTAACTCCGGCCACATGGAGGTCTCCGAGCACAGCTCATGGACACGGTGCCCCCTCCCATTACAGTCCTGTCATTGCCAAGCTCACCAGCAGTCCCGATCCCGACCCCCTTCTGGGGCACCTCCATCGATTTAAATAAACCGCCTACCTCCCCTCAGGCGCCGAATGGCATGGCCCGTGGGTGGGGCCTTTCCTGGAGATTGTACACAAGATGTTTGGTGTCAAGCATTCATTCGTAAACACGATCTTATTAAATATTTTCTCTGAACGTAGATGTTATAACCATGCATCCATTGTGGATACAAACCGTTTTAGCATATAACGTTAACATTACCGATGAATAGCATGTGGGGTGACGAATTGTGGATTACAATATCTGTTGTGTTTCCGTAATAGTACCTAGTCAATTAGCTTATGCCATGCTCTTGTCACGTTTGCAGAGGAAGATACCTAAGAATCATGCAGAGCAGAGGCGGACTGGAGGAGGGCCTGCTGAGCTGCACCCTCTCACCGATCTGGAAGGACGTGCCGTATCATAAGTGGGTACCCATAATCGTTCTGCCACCCGTGGTGATGCAGATCCCGTTGTTGCACCACGTGAGTAATGTGTAAAGCAGTGGTAAACCAGTGGTAATTTAAAGTAATTTAATGGCATTTGATTATAATATATGAATGATGTAATTTTATACATACAGTTTCTGTATCTTCTGCACTCTCATGTTAATCGTCTACCTCCCCTCTCTCGTTCACATTTATTTCAGTAATGTTGCTCCTCGTTCATATGCTAGTGCAGCGCAAGCATTCTCATGTCTCCCCTTCTCTTCCAATAACCTTAATTATGTTTTCCAGCTCCCCAGGCACAACGGGAGGCCCCTGTACCGCTGCAGGTCGTGATCACCACGGGTGACGAACAGCAAAGTGAGGAGGAGGAGGATGTCTCATCTGTGGTACCAGCGGCCACATCATCCTCAACGGATGAAGTAGCGGGGCCAAGCGGCTTGCAGCAGGCCACTCCAAGTTGTCCAGTGCCCACGCCGACCCTGTGGAAGTTGAGTCGGCGAGGTAGACTTAACCTCCGCTACTCCAGGCGCCTCCAGACGCCTGGTGGATTGACCGGAGACATTGCCGCACTGTCTGCGAGACTAACGGAGGGAATGGAGCAGATAGTTGCAGCAATGGGGTGAATGACCGACTCTGTCGATGCCTTGCGGCATGTGATATTTTCGGGATACGGCACTGCATGCCAAGGTGCTGTACCATCAACCAGCATGACAAATGCCTCGTCTTCGCCTCCATTCACTGAAGGCATTCTGCTGACGTCGCAGATGGGTGATGTGGTGGGAAGCCTGAGGTAGGTCCAATCTTGTGGGATTCACAGGGTTTGGTTTAAAGTAAGGATTTAAGTGTTTGAGACTCCTGATTAGGGTCTATTAGGGCTAGGGGAAGTTTAGACAGTGGGAGGGGGGATGTTGCCAGATGATAGGAGATGATAGTTGTTCAGCAGGGGAGCTCCCCTCCCCGGTGGCCATCTGCGCACATACAGAGGCTGAACTCCAGGATATAGTCGACGTATTTACCGAGGCGTACGAAAGCATGGGCCTTACGCCAAACATCCGTAAGACAAAGGTCCTCTACCAGCCTGATCTCGCGCACAGCACTGTCCCCAAGTCATCAAGATCCATGGCGCAGCCCTGGACCACGTGGACCATTTCTCATATCTCGGGAGCCTATTATCAACAAGAGCAGACAGCGACGACGAGATTCAACACTACCTCCAGTGCGCCAGTGTAGCCTTCGGCCGCCTGAGGGAAAGAGTGTTTGAAGACCAGACCCTCAAAACTGCCACCAAGCTCATGGTCTACAGCGTTGTAGTAATATCAGCCCTCCTGTATGACTCAGAGGCATGGACCATTTGGCAGATGGAAAGTGTGAGGTCATGCACTTTGGCAGAAAAAATCAAAGAGCAAGTTGTTATTTAAATGGAGAAAAATTGCAAAGTGCTGCAGTACAGCGCGACCTGGGGGTACTTATGCATGAGACACAAAAGGATAGTATGCAGGTACAGCAAGTGATCAGGAAGGCCAATGGAACCTTGGCCTTTATTGCAAATGGGATGGAGTATAAAAGCAGGGAAGTCTCGCTACAGCTATACAGGGTATTGGTGAGGCCACACCTGGAATACTGCGTGCAGTTTTGGTTTCCATATTTACGAAAGGATATACTTGTTTTGGAGACAGTTCAGAGAAGGTTCACTAGGTTGATTCTGGAGATGAGGGGGTTGACTTATGAGGAAAGGTTGAGTAGGTTGGGCCTCTACTCATTGGAATTCAGAAGAATGAGAGGTGATCTTATTGAAATGCATAAGATTATGAGGGGGCTTGACAAGGTGGATGCAGAGAGGATGTTTCCACAGATGGGGGGAACTAGAACTAGAGGGCATGATCTTAGAATAAGGGGCCGCCCATTTAAAACTGAGATGAGGAGAATATTTTTCTATCAAAGGTTTGTAAATCTGTGAATTTTTTTGCCTCAGAGAGCTGTGGAAGCTGGGACATTGAATAAATTTAAGACAGAAATAAAGGGATAAGGGTTTATGGGGAGCGGGCAGGGAGGTGGAGCTGAGTCCATGATCAGATCAGCCATGATCTTATTAAATGATGGAGCAGGCTCGAGGGACCATATGGCCTACTCCTGTTCCTATTTCTTTTATTCTTATGTTCTTATGTACAGTAGACACCTCAAGTAGCTGGAGAAATACCACCAAGAATGCCTTCGCAAGATCCGACAAATCCCCTGGGATGACAGACGCATCAACATTAGCGTCCTCAACCAGGCCAACATCCCCAGCATTGAAGCACTGATCACACTTGATCAGCTCCGCTGGGCAGGCCACATCGTATGCATGCCAGATACGAGACTCCCAAAACAAGCGCACTACTTGGAACTCCTTCATGGCTGTCATGTATGTACATGATGTTTGTAGCCACCAGATGGCGTCATTGTTGGAGGCCACTGAGCAGCACGCACATGGTGCTGCTCAGGTATAAAAGGTCAGCCATTTTGAGAGTAAGGCGCTTTGGGCCTAAATAAAGCAGAGCCAAGGTCGTACCTTGCTTAGTTAAACAGTACTCAGTTTGAACCTTTATTGCACATAACATTTGGCGACGAGAATATAAGAACCTTTGTTTGCAAAATAAGCACATTTGGATTTTTAGAGCGATTCGTGGAGGGAGAAGATTGGGCAGACTTTGTAAGCTGTTTGAACCAGTACTTCGTGGCCAACAAAATGAAGGGAGTCAATGATGCGGATCGGTGCCGGGCCGTGTTACTCACTGTTTGCGGTTCAAAGATCTACGGTCTGATAAAGAATCTACTCATGCCTAGTGATCCAACAGAGAAAACGTACGAGGAGTTGTACACATTGGTATAGGAGCACCTCAAGCCAGACGACGGCATCGTCATCTCGAGATACAGGTTTTATACACACTTTCGATCGGAGGGCCAGAGCGCGGCGGAATTCGTTGCCGACCTGAGACGTCTAGCGGGACCGTGCAAGTTCAGGACGGTGTTGGCAGAATTTAAACCATTTCACAGGCGCAAGGATGAACTCTCGATTCAGGCCGATTGCCTACTGTGGGGAAACCGCGTAGTCATGCCCCAGATGGGCAGAGAGGTGTTCATCAGAGAACTCCACAATGGGCACCCGGGCATTGTCACGATGAAGGCAATTGCCAGGTCACACGTTTGGTGGCCAGGGATAGACGCAGATCTGGAACTTTGTGTTCGCAGGTGCAACACGTCTGCCCAGCTGGGTCATGCGCCCAGGGAAGCCCCCCTTAGCCCCTGGCCCGCCAAGCCTTGGTCACGCATCCATGTGGACTACGCAAGTCCTTTCATGGGGAAAATGTTTTTGGTTGTAGTAGACGCCTACTCCAAATGGATCGAGTGTGACATTTTAAATTCAAGCACATCCTCTGCCACGATAGAAAGTCTACGGGCAATGTTCGCCGCCCACGGTCTACCTGACATCTTGGTCAGCGACAATGGCCCGTGCTTCATAAGCACTGAATTCCAGGACTTCATGGCAGGCAATGGAATTAACCATGTTAGAACGGCATGGCAGATAATCAAACAGGGGATGCTCAGATTCCAAGGGGGTTCCCTACAAACCCACTTATCACGCCTCCTGTTGGCCTATAGATCCCGACCACACTCGCTCACAGGGGTTCCACCCGCAGAGCTACTAATGAAAAGGATGCTCAAAACCCGATTATCCCTTATACACCCCACCATGAAAGAAATTGTCGAGAGCAGACGCCAGTCACAATATCACTACCATGACAGAAATGCGAGGGCGCGATGTATTGATGTAAATGATCCTGTTTTTGTCCTCAACTATGCTGCAGGGCCCAAATGGCTCACAGGCACTGTGGTTGCCAAAGAGGGAAATAGGATTCTGGTAGTTAAACTTACCAATGGACAAATCTGCCGCAAACATGTGGATCAAACAAAAAGGAGGTTCAGCAACCCCATAGAAGAAGCAGAGGAAGAACACGATAGAGTTCACTCCACCACAGGTGACCGAACAGCGGAACCAAAGGGAGGAGAGCCCAGTCACTGTGGGCAGTCCGGACAGGCCTGAGGCACTGCAAACAGCAGACACTCAGGCCAGCGCCCAACAACCGGAGCCCCAACTCAGGCGCTCCACGAGTGAGCGTAAACCACCAGAGAGACTCAACCTGTGATCCCAATAAGACTTTGGGGGGGGGAGGTGATGTCATGTATTCAACCAATATTGTAACCCATGTATAAACTGACCTAAGTTGTACACCGTGAGAACACTGACCACTAGGTGGGAGACACTCCTAACCTGGACCTTCAGGTATAAAAGGGGAAGCTCCACCCACCTTCATCACTTGAGTACTAAGGAATAAAGGACAGGTCACAGACTGACCTTCTCTCAAGCATGGGCCTCGTGTGCATTTATACTGTGTAGTAAGGACGTATCAGAACCTTTACTCAAAGATATAATAAAAAACGAACTAGAATGTAATAAATATATAAAGAAAGACTTGGATTTATATAGTGCCTTTCACGACAAATGGATGTGTCAAAGCGCTTTACAATTATGTACTTTTGGATTGTAGTCACTGTTGTAATGTTGGAAACATGGCAGCCAATTTGTGCCAAAGCAAGCTCCCACAAACAGCAATGTGATAATGACCAGATAATCTGATTTTTTGTTTTGTTGACTGAGTGATAAATATTGGCCAGGGCACCAAGGATAACACCCCTGCATGAAATAGTTCCAGAGGATCTTTTACATCCACTTGAGAGAGCAGACAGGACCCTCAGTTTAACATCTCATCCGAAAAACTGTACTTCCGACAGTGCAACACTCCCTCGGCACTGCACTGGAGTGCAACCTAGATTTTTTGTGCTCAAGTCCCTGGAGTGGGACTTGAACCCACAACCTTCTGACTTAGATATGAGTGTGCTATCCACTGAGCCACAGCGATAAAGAATAAAACCAATTTCAAAATGGAAAGTCATGCTTGACCAACTTTATTGCATTTTTGGAAGAAAGAGTAGACACGGGTAATGCAGTAGATGTAATATAGTAGACACATGAATAAGGTCAGAACATGTGGGGTCAGGTCATAAGTAGCACAATGGAAAGCAAGCTGGCTATTAAACAGAAAACAGAGAGTAGGGGCCAAAGGTAATTAGTCAGACTGGAAAAAGGTTGGAAGTAGTGTTCCAAAGAGATCAGTGCTGGGATCCCTGTTGTCCATCACATACAAAAACGATTTGGTCTCAGAAATCATAAGTACAATTTCAAAATTTAGGGATGACACCAAATTGGGGGATATAGTTAATATGAAAGACTGCAACAAAATACAAGTCATTAATAAACTTGCAAAATGGATGTGTAAGGGCAATGTAATTTCATTATAGATCCTGTGAGTTGGTGTATTTTGGTAGGAGGAATAAGGAGGCTATAATTCCTTGGACAATGAGGCGAAATGAGGTAGAGGAGCAAATGGATCTAGGGGTACAGATTCACGAATCATTAAATGTAGCAAGGCAGGTTAAGAAAGCCATAAAAATGCTAACAAAGCAGGGGGTTCATTTCTAAAGGAATAGAACTGGAAAGCAGAGGAGTCATGTTCAACTTATGTAGAACCTTGGTTAGTCCACAGTTAGAATTACTGGGTATGGTAGCATGATGGGTATGTCACTGGACTAGTCAATCCAGAGGCCTGGACTAACAATCCGGAGACTTGAGTTTGAATCCCACCATGGCAGTTTGTGAATTTGAATTCAGTTCATTAAATAAATCTGGAATAAAATGCTTGTACCAATAATAATGACGATGAAGCTATTGGATTGTCGTAAAAACCCGACTGGTTGACTAATGTCCCTTGTGCAAGGAAACCTGCCATCCTTACCAGGTGTGCTCTATATGTGTCTCCAGACCCACAGCAATGTGATTGACTCTTAACTGCCCTCTGAACTGTCGAAGCAAGCCATTGTATCAAGCTGCTACAAAAAAGCATAATAAGATTACACCCAGACCTGGCAATGACCTAAGCATCGGATTCTCCACACAATGGGCCCAACTTAGCCCAACTCCTTTTTTGTGCACCGACTTTGCGCGCTGGAAACGGCGCTGGGAAAAAGTCGCCCCATCCTTGCCGCTCTTCAGAGTTCCCAAAGTCCCTGCATGGCGTGCATTCTGAAGTGGGACGCGGAGCAACAGGCCAGCGCCGAAAATAGTGCCAGCACCTGCGCGCATGCGCAGTGGTGTCGGCCCGATGTGCGCGCATGCGCAATAGCGGCAAAACTTGGCACTCGGCCATTTTTAAAGTGCATCGCAGCTGCTATTCGTTGCGTGCCAGAGCTCTGAATCGAAATAACTGCTGTGCTGAATGTAAGCAGCAGTGTCCTGCCTTAAATTCACTGTTACATGCTTGGAAAAGTGTTTGGGATCATTGCAAAAGTGCTGTTAAGTGTCTCAGAGGACTGTGTGTTTTGAAAAATCACAGTTTGACTAAGTGCAGTGGAAAAGTGTGTCAGAGCATTGCAAAAGTGCTGTTAGTGTCTCTGAGCAGTTACAGCAATAATGCAGCAACGTCCACCAAGAACAAAGAATTTTTTGCATTACGATGTCGAGTCACTAGTTACTGTCATTGACAACAGAAGTGGCAGGACATTGGTCAAGTAGTTAGTGTAACTTAAAGTTTAAGTGATCTTAGCGTGTAACTGTTCTCACATTGGGTGTTTTTCATAAGTCATGTAACTTTACACGTTTATAAGTGAACTTAAAGTTTAAGTGATCTTACAGAATAAATGTTCTAACATTGGATTTTTCTTGTAAGTTATGTAATGTTACAAGTTTATAAGTGATCTTAACGTTTAAGTGATCTTAAAGAGTAAAGTTTGATACAAGAATATTTTTATTACACTAAAGTTAAGTACATTGCAAAGTTTTGAATAAAATATATTTTACATTAACAATGAATCATGTTCAATTAATACAACACAAGATTAGGAACAGCTCCAAAAAATAAACCCTCCTCTCCCCACCCCCACCCTTCCCAGCCTCCCTGTTGTATAGAGGCCAGCATCTCTCTCTCTCTGGCTACCCCGCCGACCCCCCTCCCCCCCGTGACCATCGCTTCATGCAGCTCGCATTTCTCCGGTCGCTTGGCAGCGCCCCACCCCCTGCCACCCCCACCACCCGTGACATGGCGTCCAACAGCTCGCACTTCTCCGGTCACTTTGGACTCCCAGTGCGCGTCTTCCCCCCTATCCCAGGCCGAATAGCCTCACGCACAGGCCGGCCCGCTGCCTTTCCCGGGCCGACTTCAAATATTAAGGTAGGATTTACTTCATTTTTATTAGTATTTTAATGGTTTGAGCTTTTCCTTGCAATGTTTGGTGCTTGGTTGTAGAGGTCCTCTCTTTTATGTATGGAGCAAGAGTCAGACTGAACACTGTGAGCTCAAAGGAAAGTGTGACCTTAGTCTTTTATTGCAGGTCTCCAGAGTGCCTCTCCAACCTGTGAGGCCTCCTTAAATACCTGTGCTCCCAAGGGATAATGGGATCCCTTGCGACTCCAGGGGATGAGCACTCTGGTGGCTGTACAGAGTATATACAAGTTTACATATATAACAACACACTGAGCCCCCAAAGTCAATGGAGTAACTATTTACAATGTGAGTCGATCTGGGGCCCTTCTTGCCCTGGTTGATCGTCTCGGTGTGAAAGCTGGTCTTGGTGAATCAATTGTTGGGCCCTCGCTGGGCTGCTGTGCAGCTGGTCTTGCTGGGCTGCCTGGTGTGGTGGGTCCTGCTCGGCTGCTGTGGATGATGGGTTCTGCTTCGTGGCCAACCGTGGTGCCGGTTGCCACTGGTGTGTATGTTGGGGGGTCAAAGGAGGTAGGGTCCAAAGTGGGTTGCTCAGGATAGTCCGTAAATCTGAGTTTGATTTGGTCCCAGTGTTTCCGGTGAATGAGTCCATTTGAAAGTTTGACATGAAACACCCTGTTCCCCTTTTTGGTCACGACAGTGCCGGGAAGCCACTTGGGACCTTGTCCATAATTCAATACAAATTCAGGATCATTGATTTCAATCTCACGTGACACATTTGCGCTATCATGGTATGTACTTTGTTGAAGCCGCCTCCTCTCTACCTGTTCGTGTAGATCAGGGTGAACTAACGAGAGCAGTTCAGCAGGTGGGATCCCAGTGAGCGAGTGGGGTCTCGTGCGGTAGCTAAGCAGGACTTGGGATAGGTGAGTTTGCAGTGAGCCTTCAGTTACCCTCGTCAAGCCTTGCTTGATGGTTTGCACTGCTCTCTCTGCCTGACCATTGGACGGACGCTGGTTTAAACAGGGCAGATGTGACATATTTGATCCCGTTGCGGGTCATGAACTCTTTGAACTCGGCACTGGTAAAACATGGCCCGTTGTCGCTCACCAGGGCATCGGGTAGGCCATGTGTGGCAAACATGGCCCGCAGGCTTTCAGTAGTGGCAGCGGACGTGCTAGCCAATATTATATCACATTCAATCCACCTGGAGTACACATCTACAACATTTTACCCAAGAACGGGCCTGCATAGTCGACATGTACCCTAGACCACAGTTTGGAAGGCCAGGACCATAAACTTAGTGGCGCCTCCCTGGGTACATTGATTAACTGCGAGCATGTATTACAACTGTGAACGCAGGACTCTAAGTCCACATCGATACCGGGCCACCACACGTGGGATTTGGCTATTGCTTTCATCATTACGATGCCTGGGTGGGTACTGTGGAGGTCACTGATGAAGGTGTCTCTGCCCTTCTTGGGAACCACTACTCAATTGCCCCACAGAAGGCAGTCTGCCTGTATAGACATTTCATCTTTGCGCCGCTGGAACGGCTTTGTCTCTTCCTGCAGTTCCACTGGGACACTGGACCAGCTCCCGTGAAGCACACAGTTTTTGACTAGGGACAATAAGAGGTCCTGGCTCATCCAGGTTTTGATCTGCCGGGCAGTGACGGGTGATTGCTCACTCTCAAATGCTTCCATAACCATGGCTAAATCTGCGGGCTGCACCATTTCCACCCCCATGGTGGGCAATGGCAGCCTACTGAGAGCATCGATGCAGTTTTCTGTGCTTGGCCTGTGGCGGATGGCGTAGTTGTATGCGGACAACATGAGCGGGCCGATGCATTGGTATTTATCTCTTTACTCTCGGAAAACAGGGATATGAGTGGTTTATGGTCAGTTTCTAATTCGAATTTTAGCCCAAACAGATATTGATGCATTTTCTTTACCCCATAGACACACGATAACGCTTCTTTTTCAATCATGCTGTAGGCTCTCTCAGCCTCAGACAGACTCTTGGATGCGTAAGCAACTAGTTGCAGTTTCCCAAAATCATTAGCTTGTTGCAATACACACCTGATGCCATATGACGCCACATCACATGCTAGTACCAAATGCTTACATGGATCATACAACACAAGCAATTTGTTTGGGCATAACAATTTTCTAACTTTTACAAAGGCATTTTCTTGGCTTTTGCCCCATGCCCATTCATCCCCTTTATGCAGTAAGACATGCAGTGGTTCTAACAGTGTGCTGAGACCAGGTAAGAAGTTACCAAAGTAGTTGAGGAGTCCTAGAAATAATCGCAGCTCCGTCACGTTCTGTCGCCTCGGTGCGTTCTCGATTGCCGCCGTCTTCACGTTGGTGGGCCTGATGCCGTCCGTCGCAATCCTCTTTCCCAAGAACTCCACTTCAGGTGCCAGGAAAATGCACTTCAAACGTTTTAACCTGAGCCCCATGCGGTTGAGTCGACTAAGAACCTCCTCCAGGTTCTCGAGATGCTCAACTGTGCCCCGACCTGTGACCAAGATGTAGCCTGGAAGACCACGGTGTGCGGGACCGACTTCAGTAAGCTTTCCATGTTTCTCTGGAATATCGCCGCCGCTGATCAAATTCCAAACGGGCACCTGTTATAAACAAAAAGACCTTTGTGCGTGTTGATGCAGGTAAGGCCCTTCAATGATTCCTCCAGTTCCTGCAACATGTAGGCTGAAGTCAAATCCAGCTCCCGCCACCATTGCAAAGAGGTCATCGGCCTTTGGTAGTGGGTATTGGTCCTGCCGGAGAAACCATTGATAGTTACTTTGTAATCGCCACAGATTCTGACGGTGCCATCTCCCTTGAGGACTGCGACAATAGGACTGGCCCACTCATTGAACTTGATCAGTGAAATGATGCCCTCTCTTTGCAGCCGGTCTAGCTCGATCTCTACCCATTCTCTCATCATGTACGATACTGCTCTCACCTTGTGATGGATGGTTGCGCCGCCAGAATTAGGTGGATCTGCACTTTTGCTCCTTAGAATTTCCCGATGCTGGTTCGAACAGCGAAGGGAACTTGTTTAAGACCTGGGCACATTAAGTGTCGTCAGCGGGCAATAGCGCTCGGACGTCGTCCCAGTTCCAGCGTATCTTTCCCAGCCAGCTCCTGCCGAGCAGCGTGGGACCATCGGCAAGTACCACCCAGAGTGGTAGCTTATGCAACGCTCCATCATAGGAGACCTTTACAGTAGCACTGCCGATTACGGGAATCGGTTCTTTTGTGTAAGTTCTTAGTTTCGTGCGAACTGGAGTTAAGACTGGCCTTGAGGCCTTACTGCACCACAATCTTTCAAAAGTCTTTTTGCCCATGATGGACTGGCTCGTGCCCATGTCCAACTCCATTGACACCGGGACTCCATTTAGTTCAACATTCAGCATTATCGGGGGACACTTTGTGGTGAATGTGTGCACCCCATGTACCTCTACCTCCTCGGTCTGAGGCTCTGGTTCGTCGTGATCCTCCATGGATCTGTCCTCCTCTGCAACATGGTGGTTTGCAGGATTAACAGGATTTTCAGCTCGCCTGCACATATGTTGGAGGTGTCCCATTGTTCCACAGCCCTTGCAAATGTACCCTTTGAAGCGGCATGAATGGAAACAATGATCATCCCCACAGCACCAACAAGGTGTTAATGGCCTTGCATTCATCACCCTAGATGTGCAGCTGCAGGCATGTGTGACCTGCCCTGTACGTTGCGATTTGAAAACAACATCACTTTGTTCACAGTACTTGTAGCAGCACTTGTGTGCTGAGAGATTTGCTTCGTATTGTCACTGGTGGCAATGAACTCCTGGGCTATCGCTATGGCCTTACTCAAGGTTGGGGTCTCTACAGTCAGAAGTTTACAAAGTATGGTTTCGTGGCCAATGCCAAGTACGAAAAAGTCTCTGAGCATGTGCTCCAAATGTCCTTCAAATTCGCAATGTCCTGCAAGGAGTCTTAGCTCGGCGACATAACTCACCACTTCCTGGACTTCAGACATTTGTAGGTGTAGAACCGGTACCTCGCCATCAGAATGCTTTCCTTTGAGTTCAAGTGCTCCCAGACCAGTGTACATAAATCATCGTATGATTTCTCCGTGGGTTTCGCTGGAGTAAGCAGGTTTTTTATAAGGCCATACGTTGGTGCCCCACAGACAGTGAGGAGAATTGCCCTTCGTTTGACAGCATTCTCTTCTCCATCCAGCTCGTTGGCTACGAAGTATTGGTCGAGTCGCTCCACAAAGGTTTCCCAATCATCTCCCTCCAAGAATTTCTCCAGGATGCCAACTGTTCTCTGCATCTTTGGGTTCGTTATCTGTATCTCGTTGCCAGTTGTTATGTATGGAGAAAGAGTCAGACTGAACACTGTGAGCTCAAAGTAAAGTGTGACCTTAGTCTTTTATTGCAGGTTTCCAGAGTACCTCTCCAACCTGTGAGGCTTCCTTAAATATCTGTGCTCCCAAGGGATCCTTTGGGACTCCAGGGGATGAGCCCACTGGTGGTTGTACAGAGTATATACAAGTTTACATATGTAACACATCTCCAGTTGACTTCCCTCCCCTATCCCTGCCCTAATGTCTGCCGAATGTGCGCTGCTTTTTCTTCACTGCCCGCAAGATTTTTCAGAGCTGGCCACATACGCTGACCTAAGTCAATTTGGAGTAAGTTTTTGCTGGCCAAAGTGGCACAAATGGCCAAAACTGTTGTAAGTATCTGGGAACGCTCCCTTTTGGAAAAAAACTGACCTAAAAAAAAATCATATCTAACTGACTTACTCTAGAGCAAATTTTGGGGGGAAAATGGCTTTTTTTAGTTACGACAGAAAAAAACAACTTACTCCAAAAAAATTGATACAAGTCATGGCCTAATAATCTGGAGACTTGTGTCAAAATTGGAAGAACTGTCCCACAGAGTAGTCCAGCAACAGCCTGACAAAATTATACTCACAGAATCATACCTGTCAGCCAACATCCCAGACTCCTCCATCACCATTCCCATTGGACAACAGACCCACCAGCAGTTGCGGCACAGTGTTATACAGTTGGGAGAGACTGGCTCTGGGAGTCCTCAACATTGACTCCAGATGCTATGAAGACTCATGGCATTATGGGCAAAGAAACCTGATGCTGAAATACCACGTACCTCCATCAGCTGATGAATCAGTAGTCCTCCATGTTGAACAATGCTTGATAGAAGCACTGAGGTAGCAAGGGCACAGAATGTACTCTGGGTGAGGGATTTCAATGTCCATCACCAAGTATAGCTCAATAGCACCACTACTGACAAAGCTGGCCAAGCCCTGACTAAGCTTACGGCAGTTGGTGAGAGAACCAACACGAGGTAAAAACCTACTTGACCTCACTGATCTAATGGTTGCAGATGCATCTGTCCATGACAGTATTGTTATGACCAGTGTAACTATAATGTTCAAATCATTAGTCCTTGAAGTTTTACAGCTCAAAACTGGGCAACCAAGAAATGCTGTGGGCCATCAGCAGTTGCAGACTTGTGTTCCACCACAATCTGTAACCTCATGGTCCGGCATATCCTTCACTCTACTATTACCACCCAGGTGACAAACTCTGGGTTCAATGAGGAGTATAGAAGAGCATGCCAGGAGCAGCACCCGGCGTATCTAAAAATGAGGTACCAACCTGGTGAAGCTGCAACACAGGACTCATCATCATCATCATAGGCGGTCCCTCGAGCGAAGATGAATTGCTTCCACAAGAGTTCACAGATGTTTCAATGAAGAACCCGATGTTCCAGTCCTGAACTCCAATTGAGGGGATGGAAGATGCCTGTGCGTGGATTTTTTTAACATGTGGTGACCGTTGCACATCAGCCACCACACAGGCTTGGCAGAGCTAGGCCTTTATCCAGTGGCAAGGGTTAACCAGGACAACTGGAGACCTGCTCTGGACTACATGTATGTTAAAAAGCAGAAGCAGCATGCTATAGAGCTAAGTGATTCCCATCAATGGATCAGATCAAATTTCTGCAGTCTCCCACATCCAATCATGAATGGTGGTAGACAATTAAATAACTAACGGCAGGAGGAGGTTTCATGAACATCCTCATCTTCAACAATGGCAGAGCCCGCATATGAGTGCAAAAGACAAGGCTGAAGCTTTCGCAACCATCTTCAGCCCGAAGTGCCAAGTGGATAATCCACATTGCACCTTCCTGAGGTACCCACCATCATAGATGCCAGCCAGTTTTCAGCCAATTCATTTCACTCCACGTGATATTGAGAAACGGCTGAGCGCACTGGATACAGCAAAGGCTTTACATAGGATTACATAGGATATACGGCACAGACACAGGCCATTTGGCCCAACCTTTCCTGATATATATACCCTCGCATTTCTGGTATCATTCTTGTAAATCTTCTCTGTACCCTCTCCAGTGCCTCTATATGCTTTTTATAATATGGCAACCAGAACTGTACATAATAATTTTAAGTATGGTCTAACCAAGGTTCGATACATTTTAAAATAACTTCCCTACTAGAAATAAAGCCTTGTGCTTGGATTGCTTATTTTAATGGCATTGCTAACTTGTGTCGCAACTTTTAGCGATTTCTGAATTTGTACTCCGAGATCCCTTTGTTGTTCCTCTACCTCACTGAGACTCGCACCCTCCAAGTAATAAATGACCTCCCTACTCTTCCTATCAAAATGTAATATCTCACAATTATCTGTGTTGATCTTCATTTGCCAATTATATGCACATTCTGCAAATGTATTAATGTCCTCCTGCAATTTGTTGCAGTCCTCCTCAGTATTCACTATCACCCCCACCCCCGTCAATTTGATGTCATCCGTAAATTTAGAAATTGTGCTTTTGATTCCAAAGCCTATATCATTAATATAAATTGTGAATCAACAGTGGTCCCAGCACTGATCCTTGTGGAACACCGCTACCCACCTTCTGCCACTGTGAATTACTACCTTTCACCTCTACTCTCTGCTTTCTTTCTTGAAGCCAGCTAGTTACCAATTCTGCTACTTGTCCCCTGATTCCACATTCTCTGACCTTGTTCATCAGTCAGACACCTTATCAAAGGCCTTTTGAAAATCTAGATACACTACATCTACGGCATTACCGTTGTCTACTATCTCTGTTATCTCTTCAAAAAATTCAATGTGGTTGGTCAAGCAAGACTTTCCCTTTTGAAATCCATGCTGACTATTCATTACTGTATTTGTGGTTTCTAGATGTTGTTCTATTTTTTCCTTTAGTAGGGATTCCATTAATTATCCTACCACCGATGTTAAGCTGACAACATAAGAACATGAGAAATAGGAGTAGGAGTAGGCCATTTGGCCCCTCGAGCCTGCTCCACCATGCATTAAGATCATGGCTGATCTGATCATGGACTCAGCTCCACTTCCCTGCCCGCTTCCCATAACCCTTTACTCCTTTATCACTCAAAAATCTGTTTATCTCCGCCTTAAATATATTAAATGGCCCAGCCTCCACAGCTCTCTGGGGCAGAGAATTCCATAAATTTACAACACTCTGAGAGAAAAATTTCTCCTCATCTTGGTTTTAAATGGGTGGCCCCTTATTCTAAGACTATGTCCCCTAGTTTTAGTTTCCCCATATGAGTGGAAATATCTTCTCTGCATCCACCTTGTCGAGCCCCCTCATTATCTTATAAGTTTCGATAAGATCACCTCTCATTCTTCTGAACGCCAATGTGTATAGGCTCAAACTACTCAACCTATCCTCATAAGTCAACCCCCTCATCTCCGGAATCAACCTAGTGAACCATCTCTGAACAGCCTCTAATGCATTTATATCCTTCCTTAAATACGGAGACCAAAACTATACGCAGTACCCCAGGTGTGGCCTCACCAATACCCTGTACAATTGTGGCAGGACTTCTCTGCTTTTATACTCTATCCCCCTTGCAATAAAGGCCAACATTCCATTTGCCTTTCTGATTACTTGCTGTACCTGCTTACTAACTTCTTGTGTTTCATGCACAAGGACCCCCAGGTCTCTCTGTACTGCAGCACTTTGAAATTTTTCTCCATTTAAATTATAATTTGCTTTTCTATTATTTTTGCCAAGGTGGATAACCTCACATTTTCCCACATTATACTCCATCTGCCAAATTTTTGTCTACTCACTTAGCCTGTCTATATCCCTTTGCAGATTTTTTGTGCCCTCCTCACAATTTGGTTTCCCACCCATCTTTGTATCATCAGTAAACTTGGCTACATTACACTCGGTCCCTTCATCCAAGTCATTAATATAGATTGTAAATAGTTGAGGCCCCGACACCGATCCCTGCGGCACTCCACTAGTCACTGTTTGCCAACTGGAAAATGACCCATTTATCCCGACTCTCTGTTTTCTGTTAGTTAGCTAAACCTAAAACGTGCTAATATATTAACCCCAACCCCGTGAGCTTTTATCTTGTGCAGCAACCTCTTGTGTGGCACCTTATTGAATGCCTTCTGGAAATCCAAATACACCACATCAACTGGTTCCCCCTTATCCACCCTGCTCGTTACATCCTCAAAAAACTCCAGCAAATTTGTCAAACATGAGTTCCGTTTCATAAAACCATGCTGACTCTGCTTGATTGAATCATATTTTACCAAATGTCCCGCTGCTGCTTCTTTAATAATGGACTCCAGCATTTTCCCAACGACAGATGTTAGGCTAACTAGTCTATAATTTCCTGCTTTTTGTCTGCCTTTTTTTTTAAATAGGGCCGTTACATTTGCAATTTTCCAATCTGCTGCGACCACCAGGGATCCAGGGATCTAGAATCCAGGGAATCTTGGTAGATTATAACCACTATCTCTGCAGCCACTTCTCTTAAGACCCTAGGATGTAAGGCATCAGGTCCAAGGGATTTATCCGTCTTCAGTCCCATTATTTTATCGAGTACTACTTCATTAGTGATAGTGATTGTATTAAGTTCCTCCCTCCCTATAGCCCCTTGATTATCAACTATTGGGATGTTTTTAGTGTTTTCTACCGTGAAGACCCATACAAAATATTTGTTCAACGTCTCTGCCATTTCCCTGGTCTCCATTATTAATTCCCCAGTCTCATCCTCCAGGGGACCAACATTTACTTTAGTCACTATTTTCCTTTTTATGTACCTGTAGAAACTCTTACTATCTGTTTTTATATTTTGTGCTAGTTTACTTTCATAATCTATCTTCTATCTATCTATCTATTGGGTCTATAATTCCCTGGACATGTTCTATCCACTTCTTAAATATAAGTATTATCTTAGCTCTCCGCCAATCCTCTGCCACGACACCTTTTTCTAACGAATTATTAAATAAGTGTAGTAATGCCTCTGCTATCTCTTCCATAGGATATTTTAAAATGCGTGGATGCAATCCATCCGGACCAGGGGTTTTATCCTCTTTGAGTTTGATTAGCTTATTTAATATATCCCCTCTTTTTTTAATGCACTTATCTCATGACTAAGCTCCTCATCCAATCTCATGGTCACCTGTTCTGTCTCCCTGTTAAATACTGAAGCAAAATAATTATTTAATATTTCGGCCATCTCTCTATCGTTACCTGTGGTATTATCCTATCTATCCTCTAATGGCCCTATTCCCATCACACCCTTCCCTTTTTTATTGATGTGCCTGTATAATATTTTACAATTTTGTTTTATGTTCCTTGATAATTTAATTTTATAGTTCCTCTTTGCCTTCCTAATTGCTTTTTTGACTTCCCTCCTAATCTCTTCGAATTCTCCCTTATCATGCACTCCATTGCTGTCTATGTACTTAATATATGCCTCTTTCCTTACCCTCAATTGTTCCCTTATGGCTTTATTCAGTTTGATCATTAGTGTTTAGTTTGATCTTTCTTTTTAGCGGAATATATAGGTCCCGAGAACATCTCAGCTGTAATGCTGAAGACTGGCACCTACCCGACAATGTGGAATACTGCCCAGGTATGTTCTGTCCACAAAAAGCAGGACGAATGCAATCCAGCCAATTAATGCCCCATCAGTCTGCTCTCATATCAGCAAAGTCTTGGAAGGTGTCATCAACAGTACTGTCAAGTGGTTCTTGCTCACCAATAACCAATGGCAGAAACACCGAACAAATATTTTGTATCAGTCTTTATGGTAGAGGACACTAAAAATAGCCCAACAGTGGATCGTCACAGGGCGATGGGGGGAGGAACTTAACACAATCACAATCACTAAGCAGGTGGTACTCAGCAAGATAATAGGACTAAAGATGGATAAATCCTCTGGACCTGATGGCTTGCATCCTAGGATCTTAAGAGAAGTAACGGCAGGGATAGTGGATGCATTGGTTGTAATTTACCAACATTCCCTGGATTCTGGAGAGGTCCCAGCAGATTGGAAACCTGCAAATGTAACGCCCCTATTTAAAAAAGGAGGCAGACAAAAAGCAAGAAACTATAGACCGGTTAGCTTAACATCCGTGGTTTGGAAAATGTTGGAGTCCATTATTAAAGTAGCAGTAGCAGGACATTTGGAAAAGCATAATTCAGTCAGGCAGAGACTGCATGGATTTATGAAGGGGAAGTCATGTTTGACAAATTTGCTGGAATTCTTTGAGGATATAACGAACAGGTTATGGATAAAGGGGAACCAGTGGACTTCCAGAAGGCATTTGACAAGATACCACATAAAAGGCTACTGCACAAGATAAAAGTTCATGGGGTTGGGGTAATATATTAGTGTGGATAGAGGATTGGCTAACTAACAGAAAACAGAGAGTCGGGATAAATGGTTCATTCTCAGGTTGGTAACTAGTGGGGTGCACAGGGATCAGTGTTGGGACCCCAATTATTTACAATCTATATTAACGACTTGGATGAAGGGACCGAGTGTAACGTAGCCAAGTTTGTTGATGATACAAAGATAGGAGGAAAAGCAATGTGTGAGGAGGACACAAAAAACCTGCAAAAGGACATAAACAGGCTGAGTGGACAAGAATTTGGCACATGGTGTATAATGTTGGAAAGGGTGAGGTTATGCCATTTGGCAGTAAAAAACGAAGAGCAAATTATTATTTAAATGGAGAATAATTGCAAAGTGCTGCAGTGCAGCATAACCTGCGGGTCCTGGTGCATGAAATACAAAAGGTTAATATGCAAGTATAGCAAGTCATCAGGAAGGCCAATGGAATCTTGAACTTTGTTGCAAAGGGGTGGAGTATAAAAGCAGGGAAGTCATGCTACATTTATACAGCGCATTGGTGAGGCCACACCTAGAATACTGCATACAGTTTTGGTTTACATAGTTATGAAAGGATATACTTGCTTTGGAGGCAGTTCAGAGAAAGATCACTATGTTGATTCTGGAGATGAGGTGGTTGACATGAGGAAAGGTTGAGGAGGATGGGCCTCTACTCATTGGAATTCAGAAGAATGAGAGGTGATCTTATCGAAACATATAAGATTATGAGGGGGCTTGACAAGGTGGATGCAGAGAGGATGTTTCCACTGATAGGGGAGACTAGATCTAGGGGGCATAATCTTAGAATAAGGGGCCGCCCATTTAAAACTGATATGAATAAGAATTTCTTCTCTCAGAGGGTTTTAAATCTGTAGAATTCGCTGCCTCAGAGAGCTGTGGAAGCTTGGTCATTGAATAAATTTAAGACAAAGATAAGACAGTTTCTTAACCGATAAGGTGATAAGGGGTTATGGGGAGCGGGCAGGGAAGTGGACCTGAGTCCATGATTGGTTCAGCCATGATCATATTAAATGACGGAGCAGGCGCGAGGGGGGTCGTATGTTCTACTCCTGCTCCTATTTCCTATGTTCTTATGTAACCTGCTCACCACTGCTCAGTTTGGATTCCACTAGGACCACTCGACTGCAGACCTCATTACAACCTCGGTCCAAACATGGAAAAAAGACCTGAATTCCAGAGATGAGATGAGAGTGACTGCCTTTGATTTCAGGACAGCATGTGCAGCACCAAGGAGCCCTAATAAAATTTAATTCAGGATAAAAAGATTCCTTTGGCTAGAGTCATACCTAGCACAAAGGAAGATAGTTATGCTTGTTGGAAGATAAACATCCAGGCTTGGGCTGATAAATGGTAAATAACATTTGCAACATACAAGTGCCAGGCAAGACCAAGAGTCTAACCACCACCCCTCGTCATTCAATAGCATTACCACATCAATATCCTGGGGTCACCATTGACAAGAAACTTAGCTGCACCAGCCACATAAATAGCGTGGCTACAAGAGCAAGTCAGAGGCTGGGTATTCTGTGGTGAGTGTCTCATCTCCTGACTCCCCAAAGCCTTTCCACCACCTACATGACACAAGCCAAGAGTGTGATTGAATACTCTCCACTTGCCTAGGTGAGTGCAGTTCCAACAACACGCAAGAAACTTGACACTATCCAAGACAAAGCAGCCCGCTTGATTGGCACCCTATCCACCACCTTCAACATTCACTCCCTCCACCACCAGCTCACTGCGGCTGAAGTATGTATCATTTACAAGATGTACTGTAGCAACTCACTACGGCTTATTCGACAGATCCTCCCAAACCTGCAACTTCTACCACCTAGCAAAATAAGGGCGGCAGGTGCATGGGAACACCATCAACTCCAAGTTCCTCTCCAAGTCACACACCATTGTGACTTGGAAATAAATTGCCATTGCTTCATCGTTGCTGGGTTAAAATCCTGGATCTCCCTATCTAACAGCAGTCGTAAATGGTGGTGTTCAATTAAACAACTAATAGGAGGAGCAGGCTCCATGAATATCCCCATCCTCAATGATGGGGGAGCCCAGCACACAAGTGCAAAGACAAGGCTGAAGTGTTTGCAACTATCTTCAGCCAGAAGTGCCGAGTGGATGATCCATATTGGCCTCCTCCAGAGGTCCCCAATGTCACAAAAGCCAGTCTTCAGCCAATTTGATTAACTCCACATGATATCAGAAAGTGGCTGAGCGCACTGTATACAGCAAAGGCTATGGTCACCGACAACATCCCGGCTGTTGTGCTGAAGACTTGTGCTCCAGAACTAGCCGTGCCTCTAGCCAAGCTGTTCCAGTACGGTTACAACACTATCACCTACCCGACAATGTGGAAAACTGCCTAGATATGTCCTGTCCACGAAAAGCAAGATTAACCCAATCTGGCCAATTACCACCCTATTAGTCAACTCTCAATCATCTGAAAAGTTATGGAAGGTGTCATTGACAGTGCTATCAAGCGGCACTTACACACAAATAACTTGCTCACCGATGCTCAGTTTGGGGTCCACCAGAATCACTCGGCTCCAGATCTCATTACAGCCTTGGTCCAAACATGGACAAAAGAGCTGAATTCTCGAGGTGAGGTGAGAGTGACTGCCCTTGACATCAAGGCAGCTTTTGACTGAGTGTGGAATCAAGGAGCCCTGGTAAAATTGAAGTCAATGGGAATCAGAGGGAAAATCTCTCCACTGCCTAGAATCATACCTAGCACAAAGGAAGATGGTTGTGGTGGTTGGAGGTCAATCATCACAGCCCCAGGACATCGCTGCAGGAGCTCCTCAGGGCAGTGCCTTAGGCCCCATCTTCAGCTGCTTCATCAATGACCTTCCCACCATCATAACGTTAGAAATGGGGGTGTTCACTGATGATTGCACAGCGTTCAGTTCCATTTGCAAATCCTCAGAAAATGAATCAGTCGCAGAATGCCAGGCAATGACTATCTTCAACAAGCGAGAGTCTAACCACCTCTTCATGATATTCAATGGTATTACCATCACCTGCAAGTTCCTCTCCAAGTTACACACCATCCTGACTTGGAAATATATTGCCGTTCCTTTATCATCGCTGCATCAAAATCCTGGAACTCCTTTCCTGACAGTACCTCCACCGGTTCAAGAAGGCGGCTCACCACCACCTTCTCAAGGGCAATTAGGGATGGACAATAAATGCTGGTCTTGCCAGTAACACCCACATCCTGGAAGGAATATAAAAAATACATTGTGGGAGTACATTTATCTCACAGACTGCAGTGGTTGAAGGCAGCAGCTCTCCATCACCTTTGCAAGGGGAATTTGGGATGGGCAATAAATGCTGGTCTTGCCAGGGACACTCACATCTTGTGAATTAATTTAAAAAAAGATAAAAAGAATAATGTGCACAGTTCTGGCCTCCATATTACAAAAAATGATAGAGGCACTGGAGAAGGTACAAGAAAGATTTACAAGGATGATATTAGAACTGAGAGGTTACAACTATCTGGCAAGACTGAACATACCGGGACTCTTTTCCCCAGAAGAGAGAAGGCTGAGAGGGGACCTAATAGAGATCCTTAAAATTTTGAAGGGGCAAATTTTGGTAGATGTAGAGATGCTTCCATTGGCAGGGAGACCAAAGCTAGGGGGCATGAATATAAATAGTCACTAATAAATTCAATAAAGAATTCAGGATAATTTTTAGAACATGGAACTAGCTGCCACATGAAAAAGCTGAGGTGAATAGCAGAGATGAATTTTAGAGGATGCTAGGTAAGTATGAGGGAGAAAGGAAGAGAAGCATATGCTGATAGAGTTGAATGAAGTTGAGTGGGAGGAGGCCTGTGCGGAGCATGAAGCAATTGGGCCAATAGTGCTGTGTCTTGTGATGAATACTGCAACTGGTCTTTGTGAACAGACAATAAGAAACCAGTATTCTTACTAGTGAGATCATTAAACTCCATTTCAACATTCAGCATTTATCTGCAGACAATTCGTGGTGAATGTGTGCACCTCATGTACCTCTGCCTCCTCGATCCGAGGCTCTGGTTTGTCGTGATCCTCCGTGGATCTGTCCTCCTCTGCAACATGGTGGTTTGCAGGTTTAACAGGCTTTGCAGCTCACCTGCACACTCTTTGGAGGTGTCACATTGTTCCACAGCCCTTGCAACCGTACTTTTTGAATCGGCATAAATGGAAATAATGATCACCCCCGTAGCGCCAACAAGGTGTTAATGGCCTTGCATTCATCACCTTTGATGGTGGACTCTGAGTCATCTGCGAACATGCAGCTGTAGGTATTTGTGACCTGCCCTGTATGTTACGATTCGAAAACAACATCACTTTGTGGCAATGAACGCCTGAGCTATCGCTATGGCCTTACTCAAGGTTGGGGTCTCTACAGTCAGAGGTTTGTGGAAGTATGGTTTCATGGCCAATGCCAAGTACGAAAAAGTCTCTGAGCATATGTTCCAAATGTCCTTCAAATTCGCAATGTCCTGCAAGGCGTCTTACTTCGGTGACATAACTCGGCACTTCCTGGCCTTCAGACCTTTTGTAGGTGTAGAACCAATAGCTCGCTATCAGAACACTTTCCTTCGGGTTCAAATGCTCTCGGACCAATGTGCACAAATCATCGTACGATTTCTCCGTGGGTTTCGCTGGAGTGAGCAGATTCTTCATGAGGCCATACGTTGGTGCCCCACAGACGGTGTGGAGGATCGCCTTTCGTTTGGCTGCACTCTCTTCCCCATCAAGCTCATTGGCCACGAAGTATTGGTCGAGTCGCTCCACAAAAGTTAACCAATCATCTCACTCTGAAAATTTCTCCAGGATGCCCACTGTTCTCTGCATCTTTGGGTTCGCTATCTGTATCTCGTCGCCAGTTGTTGTGTATGGAGAAAGAGTCAGATGGAACACTGAGCTCAAAATAAAGTGTGACCGTAGTCTTTTATTGCAGGTCTCCAGAGTGTCTCACCAACCTGTGAAGCCTCCTTAAATAAGGGATTATGGGATTCCTTGGGACTCCAGGGAATGAGCCCTCTGGTGGCTGTGCAGTGTAAATACAAGTCCACATATATAACACCGATGATCACCTCTGCAGCGCCAACAGGGCGTTAACTGCCTCGCATTAACAGATGATGGCGGACTCTGGGTCAATTGAGGTCAGGCCACAGCAGCCATCATGTACGTTCTGCCATGTACATTTCTGCTCAAAACCGACATTACTTTATGCACAGTACTGGTCGAAACTTCTTTACTCTGCGAAATCTGCTTGGTGTTGTCACTGGTGGACATAAATGCCTGGGCTATCGTTATGGCTTTACTCAGATTCGGAGCTTCTACAGTCAACAGTTTGCCAAAGATTGCCTCATGTCCGATGCCCAGCACGAAAAAATCTCTGAGCATTTGTTCTCGGAATCCCTCAAACTCACAATGTCCTGCGAGGCGCCTTAGTTCGGTGACATTGCTCGCCACTTCCTGTCCCTCCGATCGTTGATATGTGTAGAACCGATATCTCACCATCAAAATGCTTTCCTTAGGATTTAGGTGCTCCCGGACCAGGGTACACAATTCTTCATAGGATTTCTCATTTGGTTTGACGGGGCCAGGAGATTCTTCATGAGGCCATAGGTTGTTGCCCCACAGACAGTTAGGAGGATCGCTCTTCGTTTGGTGATGTTCTTGGCCCCTTCCAGCTTGTTGGCCACAAACTATTGGTCGATTCTCTCCACAAAGGCCTCCCAATTGTCCCCTTCTGAGAACTTTTCCAGGATGCTGACTGTTCTTTGCATTTTCGCGCGGTTGTTCATTACCTCGTCGCCAATTGTTACACTTATAATAAATGGTTAGACTGAGTACTGTGCCCCCGTTTTTGCACAGTTGAGTATTTACCTGATCAGCTGAGAATGCTGTTGAGATTTTCTCAGTTGCAGCTTGCTCTCTGTCAGTCTCTAAAGCTGAAGGTAAAGAAGATCGTATTTCTTCTAAAGCCATAGAGGAACTTGTTTCTGAATGTAGCTAAATAGAAAGAGATGATTATTTTTAGCAACGCTGCATATATTTTCTATAACTCTGCGCCACCCCCTACACTGAATAAGGCAGAACAGTGCGATCCAGGGCATATTTATGTATTGTGAATTAGGAAGCCAAGATAACTACTGAGCCATTTCCCCGACTGCCAGCACGCATGATTCACCATTTACTGAGCCTGGAATGTTAACTGTGAATATATGAACCTTTTATAATTCCGTTCATTCGATTACTTGACTTCGGTGAGAGGAAGTTGGTGTAATGGATTACACAAGCGGCAGGTCGGGGACATAAAAGGAGCAGAGGTGCGACGGCTCGGGAGAAGCATGGAGGCCACATCAGGGAGCAGTGCAAGCTGGTGCAGGAGGGCAATGGCAGCAAAGAGTGATGTCATCAAGGTCCAGGTTGGTGATTGGAGCATGGGCAGATACAGCAGGAGCGGCGAGAGACTGTGGAGGGATGTGATCGGGGCCCAGGGGAGGCGCGAGTTCGAGGCCAAGGGCCCAGGGACAGCATGGGCCAGCCCACACTGCAATATGTGTGTGCATTAGGTCCATACAGCAGAGCAGGTCTCCTGTCAACTTGGGTAATCCTTGCCACTGGATCAAGACCTAGCTCTATCAAGCCCGTGTGGTGGCTGGTGTGCAACGGCTACCACACATTAAAAAAATCCACACACAGGCATCTTCCACCCTTCAGGATGCAGTTCAGGACCTGGAATATTAGGTCCTTCATTGAAACACCTGTGAATTCATCCTTTTTTGGTGTGGAAGTGGGTCATCCTTGTTTTGAGGGACCGCCTATGATATGATGATGAATGGAGAGAATGATCTGCTTGTTGATGTTCAGCTCTTTATAATTTGGGAGTTTTGTCTCTTCAGTATTGAAGGTAATTAATTGACTCGGGACATTTCTATCTACTTCCCCCAGGTTATTGCCAGCTGCATCAGGCAAGTAACTAGGATTCCGTCTGTCCTATCGAAGTACAAGGGTCAAGCGGCTATAGTTCGATCAGTTTTGAGATCCTCTGGCTATTGGTGCCAGGGAGGACCAAGACAGAAATATATGTGTCCAGAATTTGTGGTCAGTGGTGAAGTGACGGCAATCGCCACTGAGCTCCAAATTGTGAATGGTAGCATAGTGGTTATGTTACTGGACTAATAATGCAAAGGCCTGGACTAATCCAGAGACGCGAGTTAAATTCCCCAGCTCCTGCCACGGTGGTTGGGGCATTTAAGTTCAGTTAATTAAACAAATCTGGAATTTTAAAAAGCTAGCATCAGTAATGGTGACCATGAAACTATCGGATTGTCATAACAACCCATCTGGTTCACTAATATCCTTTAGGGAAGGAAATCTGCCGTCCTTACCTGGTCTGGCCTATATGTGACTCCAGACTCACAGCAATGTGGTTGACTCTTAACTGCCACCTGAAATGACTGAGGAAGTCACTCAGTTGGCTACAAAACAAAAACAACAACAAGAATAAAACCGAATGGACCACCCGGCATCGACCTCGGCACCAGCTGTGGACACACAGCGACACACCCAGCCCAGTCAACCCTGCAAAGCCCTCCTCACAAACATCTGGGGACTTGTGCCAACATTTTGAGAGCTGTCCCACAAACTAGTCAAGCAACAGCCTGACATAGTCATACTCACAGAATCATACCTTTCAGACAATGCCCCAAACTCCTCCATCACCACCTCTGGGTATGTCCTGTCCCACTGTCAGAACAGACCCATCAGAAGTGGCGGCACAGACATATACAGTCGGGAGGGAGTGGCCCGGGGAGTCTCTGGACCACATGGGCAAGGAGACCTGATTACCACCTGCCACCCTCCCTCAGCTGATGGATCAGTACTCCTCCGTGTTGAACACCACTTCGAAGAAGCACTAAGAGTAGCAAGGGCACAGAATGTCCATCACCAAGAGTGGCTCAGCAGCACCATGACTGACTGAGCTGGGCGAGTCCTGAAGGACATATCTGCCAGACTGGGCCTACGGCAGGTGATGAGAAAACCAACACGAGGGAAAACCTAGTTAACCTCATCCTCACCAATCTACCTGTCCATGATAGCATCTGTCCATGACAGCATTGGTAGCAGTGACCACCACACAGTCATTGTAGAGATGAAGACCCGTCTTCACACCGAGGACACTATCGTGTTGTGTGGCACTACCACTGTGCTAAACGGGATAGATTCAGAACAGATCGAGCAGCACAAAACTGGGCATCCATGAGGCACTGTGGGCCATCCACCACAATCTGTAACCTCATGGCCCAGCATATCCCTTACTCTACCATTACCATCAAGCCACGGGACCAACCCTGGTTCAATAAGGAGTGTAGAAGAGCATGCCAGGAGCAGTACCGGGCGTAACTAAAAATGAGGTGCCAACCTGGGGAAACTGCAACACAGGACTACATCCATGCTAAACAGCAGAAGCAGCATGCTATAGACAGGGCTAAGCAATCCCACAATCAACGGATCAGATCAAAGCTGCAGTCCTTCCACATCCAGTTATGAATGGTGATGGACCATTAAACAACTAACGGGAGGAGGATCCATGAATATCCCCATCCTCAATGGTGGCAGAGCCCAGCACGAGTGCAAAAGACAAGGCTGAAATATTCTCAACCATCTTCAGCCAGAATGCCGAGGGGATGATCCATATCGGCCTTCTACTGAGGTCCCCACCATCACAGAAGCCAGTCTTCAGCCAATTCGATTCACTCCATATGATATCAAGAAATGGCTGAGTGCATTGTATACAGCAATGGTTATGGGCCCCGAGAACATCCCGGCTGTCGTGTGGAAGACTTGTGCTCCAGAAATAGCCGCACCTCTAGCCAAGCTGATCCAATACAGCTACAACACTGGCATCTATCCAATTATTTTGAAAACAGCCCAGGTATGTCCTGTCCACAAAAAGCAGGACAAATCCAATCCATCCAATTACCGCCCCATCAGTCTACTCTAAATCATCAGCAAAGGGATGGAAGATGTCGTCGACTGTGCTATCATGCGGCACTTACACACTAATAACCTTCTCACCAATGCCACACTTACACACTAATAACCTTCTCACCAATGCTGCACTTACACACTAATAACCTTCTCACCAATGCCACACTTACACATTAATAACTTTCTCACCAATGCTGCACTTACACACTAATAACCTTCTCACCAATGCCACACTTACACATTAATAACCTTCTCACCAATGCTGCACTTACACACTAATAACCTTCTCACCAATGCCACACTTACACCCAATAACCTTCTCAACAATGCCGCACTTACATACTAATAACCTTCTCACCAATGCCGCACTTACACACTAATAACCTTCTCACCGATGCCACACTTACACACGAATAACCTTCTCACCAATGCTGCACTTACACACTAATAACCTTCTCACCAATGCTGCACTTACACACTAATAACCTTCTCACCAATACTACACTTACACACTAATAACCTTCTCACCAATACCACACTTACACACTAATAACCTTCTCACCAATGCTGCACTTACACACTAATAACCTTCTTACCGATGCCTCACTTGCACACTAATAACCTTCTCACCAATGCTGCACTTACACACTAATAACCTTCTTACCGATGCCTCACTTGCACACTAATAACCTTCTCACCAATGCCACACTTACACACTAATAACCTTCTCACCAATACCACACTTGCACACTAATAACCTTCTCACCAATGCCACACTTACACACTAATAACCTTCTCACCGATGCCACACTTACACACTATTAACCTTCTCACTGATGCCCAGTTTGGGTTTCGCCAGGACCACTGGGCTCCAGACCTCATTACAGCCGTGGTCCAAACATGGACAAAAGAACTGAATTTCAGAGGTGAGGTGAGAGTGATTGGTCTTGACATCAAGGCAGCATTTGACCGAGTGTGGCATCAAGGAGCTCCAGTAAAACTGAAGTCAATGGGAATCAAAAGGATACCTCTCCACTGGATGTAGTCATACCTAGCACAAAGGAAGATGGTTGTGGTGGTTGAAGGTCAATCATCGTAACTCCAGGATATTGCTGCAGGAGTTCCACAGGGCAGTGTCCTAGGCCCACCCATCAATGCTTCATCAATGACCTTCCCTCAATCATAAGGTCAGAAGTGGGGATGTTCGTTGAGGACCGCACAGTGTTCAGTACCATTCACAACTCCTCAGATAATGAAGCAGTCCATGCCCGCATGCAGCAAGACCAGGACAACATTCAGGCTGCGGCTCATAAGTGGCAATTAACATTCGTGGTGCACAAAACAATGACTATCTCCAACAAGCGAGAGTCTAACCACCATTCATTGACATTCAAATGCATTACCATCGCCAATTCCCTGTCTCACCTCCTGACTCCCCAAAGCCTTTCCACCATCTGCAGGTCACAAATCAAGAGTGTGATGGAATATTCTCCATTTGCCTGGATGAGTGCAGCTCCAACAACACTCAAGAACCTCGACACTATCCAGGACAAAGCAGCCCGCTTGATTGGCACCTCATTAGTGCTAATACTTTAAACATTTACTCCCTCCTCCATACTATGGCTGCAGTGTGTACCAACTACAAGATGCACTGCAGCAACTCACCAAAGCTTCTTCCGCAGCACCTCCGAAATCCGTGACCTCTACCACCTAGAAGGACCAGAGCAGCAGGCGCATGGGAACATATTACCTGCATGTTCCCCTCCATGTTACACACTATCCTGATTTTGATGGATATTGTCATTCCTTCATTGTTGCTGGGTCAAAATCCTGGAACTCCCTATCTAACAGCATTGTGGGAATACCTTCACCACACGGACTGCAGCGGTTCAAGAACGTGGCTCACCACCCACCTTCTCAAAGGCAATTCGGGATGGGCATTAAATGCTGACCTTGTCGGCAACGTCCACAGCCCAGGAACTAATAAAAAAAAGCTGCCCACAAAGATCTTGCGATCGCTGTGACGCAAATTTTAGCTTTCTCGATATTAAATGGATTGAAGCGCTATCAAAAGGGGATCCCCAGCGTAGAGCAACAGTGATGTCATCAAGCTGTCTAAATAGTCAATCACATTGAAGGATTCTCACACACAACAAACCAGGAAATAAAAAGCATTCATTATCAATTCAGTTTTAAAAGTTTTTACAGAGACCGAAATAAAGATTGGGACACACACCTGGGGTTAAGGTAGAAGCTGAAATATGAACAAACTTCAAAAACACTTTTTTAATTGTTTTAAAATAGAAACATAGAAACATAGAAAATAGGTGCAGGAGAGGCCATTCAGCCCTTCTAGCCTGCACCGCCATTCAATGAGTTCATGGCTGAACATGAAACTTCAGTACCCCATTCCTGCTTTCTCGCCATAATCCTTGATCCCCCGAGTAGTAAGGACTTCATCTAACTCCCTTTTGAATATATTTAGTGAATTGGCCTCAACTACTTTCTGTGGTAGAGAATTCCACAGGTTCACCACTCTCTGGGTGAAGAAGTTTCTCCTCATCTTGGTCCTAAATGGCTTACCCCTTATCCTCAGACTGTGATCCCTGGTTCTGGACTTCCCCAACATTGGGAACATTCTTCCTGCATCTAACCTGTCTAAACCCGTCAGAATTTTAAACGTTTCCATGAGGTCCCCTCTCATTCTTCTGAACTCCAGTGAATACAAGCCCAGTTGATCCAGTCTTTCTTGATAGGTCAGTCCCGCCATCCCGGGAATCAGTCTGGTGAATCTTCGCTGCACTCCCTCAATAGCAAGAATGTCCTTCCTCAAGTTAGGAGACCAAAACTGTACACAATACTCCAAGTGTGACCTCACCAAGGCCCTGTACAACTGTAGCAACACCTCCCTGCCCCTGTATTCAAATCCCCTCGCTATGAAGGCCAACATGCCATTTGCTTTCTTAACCGCCTGCTGTACCTGCATGCTAACCTTCAATGACTGATGTACCATGACACCCAGGTCTCATTGCACCTTCCCTTTTCCTAATCTGTCACCATTCAGATAATAGTCTGTCTCTCTGTTTTTACCACCAAAGTGGATAACCTCACATTTATCCCCATTATACTTCATCTGCCATGCATTTGCCCACTCACCTAACCTATCCAAGTCACTCTGCAGCCTAATAGCATCCTCCTCGCAGCTCACACTGCCACCCAACTTAGTGTCATCCGCAAATTTGGAGATACTGCATTTAATCACCTCGTCTAAATCATTAATGTACAATGTAAACAGCTGGGGCCCCAGCACAGAACCTTGCGGCACCCCACTAGTCACTGCCTGCCATTCTGAAAAGTACCCGTTTACTCCTACTCTTTGCTTCCTGTCTGACAACCAGTTCTCAATCCACGTCAGCACACTACCCCCAATCCCATGTGCTTTAACTTTGCACATTAATCTCTTGTGTGGGACCTTGTCGAAAGCCTTCTGAAAATCCAAATATACCACATCAACTGGTTCTCCTTTGTCCACTTTACTGGAAACATCCTCAAAAAATTCCAGAAGATTTGTCAAGCATGATTTCCCTTTCACAAATCCATGCTGACTTGGACCTATCATGTCACCATTTTCCAGATGCACTGCTATGACATCCTTAATAATTGATTCCATCATTTTACCCACGACTGAGGTCAGGCTGACCGGTCTATAATTCCCTGTTTTCTTTCTCCCTCCTTTTTTAAAAAGTGGGGTTACATTGGCTACCCTCCACTCCATAGGAACTGATCCAGAGTCAATGGAATGTTGGAAAATGACTGTCAATGCATCCGCTATTTCCAAGGCCACCTCCTTAAGTACTCTGGGATGCAGTCCATCAGGCCCTGGGGATTTATCGGCCTTCAATCCCATCAATTTCCCCAACACAATTTCCCGACTAATAAAGATTTCCCTCAGTTCCCCCTCCTTACTAGACCCTCTGACCCCTTTTATATCCGGAAGATTGTTTGTATCCTCCTTAGTGAATAGCGAACCAAAGTACTTGTTCAATTGGTCTGCCATTTCTTTGTTCCCCGTTATGACTTCCCCTGATTCTGACTGCAGGGGACCTACGTTTGTCTTTACTAACCTTTTTCTCTTTACATACCTATAGAAACTTTTGCAATCCGCCTTAATGTTCCCAGCAAGCTTCTTCTCGTACTCCATTTTCCCTGCCCTAATCAAACCCTTTGTCCTCCTCTGCTGAGTTCTAAATTTCTCCCAGTCCCCAGTTTCGCTGCTATTTCTGGCCAATTTGTATGCCACTTCCTTGGCTTTAATACTATCCCTGATTTCCCTAGATAGCCACGGTTGAGCCACCTTCCCTTTTTTATTTTTACGCCAGACAGGAATGTACAATTGTTGTAATTCATCCATGCGGTCTCTAAATGTCTGCCATTGCCCATCCACAGTCAACCCCTTAAGTATCATTCGCCAATCTATTCTAGCCAATTCACGCCTCATACCTTCAAAGTTACCCATCTTTAAGTTCTGGACCATGGTCTCTGAATTTACTGTTTCATTCTCCATCCTAATGCAGAATTCCACCATATTATGGTCACTCTTCCCCAAGGGGCCTCGCACAATGAGATTGCTAATTAATCCTCTCTCATTACACAACACCCAGTCTAAGATGGCCTCCCCCCTAGTTGGTTCCTCAACATATTGGTCTAGAAAACCATCCCTTATGCACTCCAGGAAATCCTCCTCCACCGTATTGTTCCAGTTTGGCTAGCCCAATCTATGTGCATATTAAAGTCACCCATTATAACTGCTACACCTTTATTGCATGCACCCCTAATTTCCTGTTTGATGCCCTCCCCAACATCTCTATTACTGTTTGGAGGTCTGTACACAACTCCGACTAACGTTTTTTGCCCTTTGGTGTTCTGCAGCTCTACCCATATAGATTCCACATCATCCAAGCTAATGTCTTTCCTAACTATTGCATTAATCTCCTCTTTAACCAGCAATGCTACCCCACCTCCTTTTCCTTTTATTCTATCCTTCCTGAATGTTGAATACCCCTGAATGTTGAGTTCCCAGCCCTGATCATCCTGGAGCCACGTCTCCGTAATCCCAATCACATCATATTTGTTAACATCTATTTGCACAATTAATTCATCCACCTTATTGCGGATACTCCTTGCATTAAGACACAAAGCCTTCAGGCTTGTTTTTTTAACACCTTTGTCCTTTTAGAATTTGGCTGTACAGTGGCCCTTTTTGTTCTTTGCCTTGGGTTTCTCTGCCCTCCACTTTTCCTCATCTCCTTTCTGTCTTTTGCTTTTGCCTCCTTTTTGTTTCCCTCTGTCTCCCTGCATTGGTTCCCATCCCCCTGCCATATTAGTTTAAATCCTCCCCAACAGCACTAGCAAACACTCCCCCTAGGACATTGGTTCCGGTCCTGCTCAGGTGCAGACCGTCCGGTTTGTACTGGTCCCACCTCCCCCAGAACCGGTCCCAATGCCCCAGGAATTTGAATCCCTCCCTGCTGCACCACTGCTCAAGCCACGTATTCACCTGCGCTATCCTGCGATTCCTACTCTGACTATCACGTGGCACTGGTAGCAATCCCGAGATTACTACTTTTGAGGTCCTACTTTTTAATTTAGCTCCTAGCTCCTTAAATTCATTTCGTAGGACCTCATCCCTTGTTTTACCTATGTCGTTGGTACCAATGTGCACCACAACAACTGGCTGTTCACCCTCCCATTTCAGAATGTCCTGCACCCGCTCCGAGACATCCTTGACCCTTGCACCAGGGAGGCAACATACCATCCTGGAGTCTCGGTCGCGGCCGCAGAAACGCCTATCTATTCCCCTCACCGTTGAATCCCCTATCACTATTGCTGTCCCACTCTTTTTCTTGTCCTCCTGTGCAGCAGAGCCAGCCACGGTGCCATGAACTTGGTTGCTACTGCCCTCCCCTGATGAGTCATTCCCCTCAACAGTACTCAAAACGGTGTATCTGTTTTGCAGGGGGATGACCGCAGGGGACCCCTGCACTACCTTCCTTGCACTACTCTTCCTGCTGGTCTTCCATTCCCTATCTGGCTGTGGGCCCTTTCCCTGCCGTAAGACCAACTCACTACACGTGATACTCACGTAATTCTCAGCATCGTGGATGCTCCAGAGTAAATCCACCCTCAGCTCCAATTCCGTAACGCGGACCGTCAGGAGCTTGAGGTGGACACACTTCCCGCACATGTAGTCGTCAGGGACACCGGAAGTGTCCCTGAGTTCCCACATGGTACAGGAGGAGCATCACACCCGACCGAGCTCTCCTGCCATGACTGAACCCTTAGATACACTTAAATTGGCAACCACAATGTTAAAAGTTACTGACTAATATAAGAAGAAAAAGAAAAACTACTCACCAATCACCAGCCAATCACTTACCCCCTAGGCTGTGACGTCACCTTTGTTTCTTTCTTTGCCTTCTCCCTGTAGCTGCACCGGCACGCCTCTCGCCGAACCCGGACTCGCGCTGCTCCGAGCTCCCGCCTCCTCGACTGACTGCTCGAACTGCTCGACTCCCGCTGGCCTTTATAGGCCTCTCGCCGACCCCGGACTCGCGCTGCTCCGAGCTCCCGCCTCCTCGACTGACTGCTCGAACTGCTCGACTCCCGCTGGCCTTTATAGGCCTCTCGCCGACCCCGGACTCGCGCTGTTCCGAGCTCCCGCCTCCTCGACTGACTGCTCGAACTGCTCGACTCCCGCTGGCCTCTAACAATTTTTATCATAATTTCACATACCACAAATATAAAATTAGTTTTTCAGGGCTAGAACGGTTGTTCATCAGTCAAGACGCCATTAAGACTCTAGCTACACCAATTCCATCGTGTCTTTAATAGAGATATTTGATCGTGAAATGTTTAAGCTTTGGTCAGTATAACTGATTTCACTGATTGCCAGCTATGGGGTGTTCTATAGCGCCGCCCATTATCATCATCATAGGCGGTCCCTCGAACGAGGATGACTTGCTTCCACATGAGTTCACAGATGTTTCAATGAAGGACCCGATGTTCCAGTCCTGAACTCCAATTGAGGGGGTGGAAGATGCCTGTGCATGGATTTTTTTAACGTGTGGTGACTGTTGCACATCAGCTAACACACGGGCTCGACAGAGCTAGGCCTTTATCCAGTGGCAAGGGTTAACCAGGACGACTGGAAACCAGCTCTGCTGCATGAACTGAGTACGCACACATATCAGTGTGGGCTGGCCTGTGCTGCCCCTGGGCCCTCGGCTCTTCTGGGTAGCCCATAGCGGAGCAGGGAATGACTGACCACAATTTCAGGATACCTGCATTTAGATGCACAAGCGCTGAATCCTGAGGTTACGGTCAGTTTGAGAGGGGTAATGACAGTGAACGCTGAGTTTCGCCATCATTACCACCTCAAAATAAAGGCCTCGATTTCAGGAGTATGATACTAAAAGAGGTTCATTGGTTCATATTGGAAGAGATAGAGTGAAATCTGTAAATTACAGACACCTTAGGGACTGGCATCAGCTGTCCTTTTTTGCAGGTGTCCTTATTTTCAAAATGGTCATTGTATGTATGGTAAATATTTTCAGTGGAATGGTCATTACCCAGCATCCAATGCAGCAGAGAAATTGTTCTGTTGCTCCGATAGAGACATGGAAGAATGCAATCATAGAGATAGAGCGGTTTCTCTGCCACTAAGCATGCTGATAAAGAGCTCCCCATTTCACAAAAGCTGTTCCTTTCACAAAACCCACTGCCACTTCTTGCTGACCGGCATAAACTGACCTCACAATAATTTAGGGCAGAGAGGATGGAAGCTGCAAGGAGAAGTGCAAGTGTACCCAACTGAGTGAAAGTTCCACATACAGCAGCTTTGTACCAGGCTGTGTCCAGTGCTTTAAGTTATAAAATGGCTTGGTCCATTGAAGGCTGTCTGTAATTTGAAATTTGTCATTTGTGAGTGTCCATGGTTTCAGAGTGTCTCTGGTATATCTTATCATGTCGGTTATTTGGGTGTCTCAATAAGTATCTGTTTTATTGCAGGTGCCCATTTTTTGGGAACATTGCTTATGCCGGTTTCACTGTATTCAAGTAAGTTGAACTTAATTTACAGGCATATAGCTAAAGGTATTGTTAGAGATCATCTTAAAAAAACCCAGAAGGAATCCCAGCATGGCTTCTGGTCCGCACTCCTGGGTCTACCTGCCTTTCTTCCGCAACATTCCTGGGTTATGGCAACCCTCTCCAGGTTGCCAGATTTTCCATGCTTCCCTCCTCCTCTGTTACTCTGCTGTCACCATTTACATCTCCTCTGGATCTATCCTTTTGTTTCTATATCTATCCCATTCTCATCTCCTTTTGCCTTGCACCATCATTCCTTTTATGATTTAATCACACTTGCCCTCCACCTTATCTCGGACCTTTCCCTTTGCTCTTTTCCTGCTCCCTTTTTTCTGGCTCTGTACTTGTTTAAAAGGTGCTAAATCTCCAACTTCTTCCTGTTCTGGTGAATTGTCATCGGTCTGAAACATTAACTCTAATTCTCACTGCACAGATGTTCCCTGACCCACTGAATTTTTCAAGCATTGTCTGTTCTTATTTATAATGAAGAATCACCCATTTGCCAGGCCATAGTGCCTGTATTGCTCATTCCTTTCCTATTCTTAGTGTTCCTATGACGTGATTCCTATACTCTGTAATCTCTTTCCATTGACAGCGGTGTTACATCGAATTACATAGATTTACTACACAGAAATCGACCATTCAGCTCATCTTATCTATGCTGGTTTATATGCGCCACACAAGCCACTTGGAAGAAGGACTGAGGGTAGCAAGGGCACAGAATGTTCTCTGGGTGGGAGATATCATCGTCACTCACCAAGAGTGGCTCGGTAGCACCATTACTGACCGAGCTGGCCGAGTCCTGAAGGGCATAGCTGCCAGACTTGGCTTGCGGCAGACGGTGAGTGAACCAACATGAGGGAAAAACCTACTTGACCTCGTCCGTGCTCATCTACCTGTCGCAGCTGCATCTGTCCATGACACTTGGTACGATCGCAGTGTAGCTATAAAATTGAACTCATCTGTCCTTGAAGGCAAAGTTCCATCTTCACACTGAGGACACCCTCCATTGTGTTGTGAGGCCTACCACCATGGTAAATGGGATAGATTCAGAACATAAGAACATAAGAATTAGGAACAGGAGTAGGCCATCTAGCCCCTCGAGCCTGCTCCGCCATTCAATAAGATCATGGCTGATCTGGTCGTGGACTCAGCTCCACTTACCCACCCTCTCCCCGTAACCCTTAATTCCCTTATTGGTTAAAAATCTATCTATCTTTGACTTGAAAACATTCAATGAGCTAGCCTCCACTGCTTCCTTGGGCAGAGAATTCCACAGGTTCACAACCCTCTGGGAGAAGAAATTCTTTCTCAACTTGGTTTTAAATTGGCTCCTCCGTATTTTGAGGCTGTGCCCCCTAGTTCTAGTCTCCCCCACCAATGGAAACAACCTCTCTGCCTCTATCTTGTCTATCCCTTTCATGATTTTAAATGTTTCTATAAGATCACCCCTCATCCTTCTGAACTCCAACGACTAAAGACCAAGTCTACTCAATCTATCATCATAAGGTAACCCCCTCATCTCCGGAATCAGCCTAGTGAATCGTCTCTGTACCCCTTCCAAAGCTAGTATATCCTTCCTTAAGTAAGGTGACCAAAACTGCACGCAGTACTCCAGGTGCGGCCTCACCAATACCTTATACAGTTGCAGCAAGACCTCCCTGCTTTTGTACTCCATCCCTTTCGCAATGAAGGCCAACATTCCATTTGCCTTCCTGATTACCTGCTGCACCTGCAAACTAACCTTTTGGGATTCATGCACAAGGACCCCCAGGTCCCTCTGCACCACAACATGTTGTAATTTCTCCCCATTCAAATAATATTCCCTTTTACTGTTTTTTTTCCCAAGGTGGATGACCTCACATTTTCCGACATTGTATTCCATCTGCCAAACCTTAGCCCATTCGCTTAACCTATCCAAATCTCCTTGCAGCCTCTCTCAGTCCTCTACACAACCCGCTTTCCCACTAATCTTTGTGTCATCTGCAAATTTTGTTGCACTACACTCTGTCCCCTCTTCTAGGTCATCTATGAATATTGTAAACAGTTGTGGTCCCAGCACTGATCCCTGTGGCACACCACTAACCACTGTTTCCCAACCGGAAAAGGACCTATTTATCCTGACTCTCTGCTTTCTGTTCGCCAGCCAATTCTCTATCCATGCTAATACATTTCCTCTGACTCCGCGTACCTTTATCTTCTGCAGTAACCTTTTGTGTGGCACCTTATCGAATGCCTTTTGGAAATCTAAATACATACATCGGTACACCTCTATCCACCATGCTCGTTATATCCTCAAAGAATTCCAGTAAGTTGGTTAAACATGATTTCCCTTTCATGAATCCATGCTGTGTCTGCTTGATTGCACTATTTCTATCCAGATGTCCCGCTATTTCTTCCTTAATGATAGTTTCAAGCATTTTCCCCACTACAGATGTTAAACTAACCGGCCTATAGTTGCCTGCCCCCTTTTTTAAACAGAAGCGTTACATTAGCTGCTCTCCAATCCGCTGGTACCTCCCCAGAGTCCAGAGAATTTTGGTAGATTATAACGAATGCATCTGCTATAACTTCCGCCATCTCTTTTAATACCCTGGGATGCATTTCATCAGGACCAGGGGACTTGTCTACCTTGAGTCCCATTAGCCTGTCCAGCACTACTCCCTGAGTGATAGTGATTGTCTCAAGGTCCTCCCTTCCCACATTCCTGTGGCCTGCAAATTTTGGCATGGTTTTTGTGTCTTCCACTGTGAAGACGGAAGCAAAATAATTGTTTAAGGTCTCAGCCATTTCCACATTTCCCATTATTAAATCCCCCTTTTCATCTTCTAAGGGACCAACATTTACTTTAGTCACTCTTTTCCGTTTTATATATCTGTAAAAGCTTTTACTATCTGTTTTTATGTTTTGCGCAAGTTTACTTTCGTAATCTATCTTCCCTTTCTTTATTGCTTTTTTAGTCATTCTTTGCTGTTGCTTAAAATTTTCCCAATCCTCTAGTTTCCCACTAACCTTGGCCACCTTATACGCATTGGTCTTTGATTTGATACTTTCCTTTATTTCCTTGGTTATCCACGGCTGGTTATCCCTTCTCTTGCCGCCCTTCTTTTTCACCGGAATATATTTTTGTTGCGCACTATGAAAGAGCTCCTTAAAAGTCCTCCACTGTTCCTCAATTGTGCCACCGTTTAGTCCTTGTTTCCAGTCTACTTTAGCCAACTCTGCCCTCATCCCACTGTAGTCCCCTTTGTTTAAGCATAGTACGCTTGTTTCTGACACAACTTCCTCATCCTCAATCTGTATTACAAATTCAACCATATTGTGATCACTCGTTCCGAGAGGATCTTTTACAAGGAGATCGTTTATTTTTCCTGTCTCGTTACACAGGACCAGATCCAAGATGGCTTGCTCCCTTGTAGACTCTGTTACATACTGTTCTAAGAAACAATCCCGTATGCATTCTATGAATTCCTCCTTCAAGCTACCCCCTGCGATTTGATTTGACCAATCGATATGTAGGTTAAAATCCCCCATGACTACTGCCGTTCCTTTTTCACATGCCTCCATTATTCCCTTGATTATTGCCCGCCCCACCGTGAAGTTATTATTTGGGGGCCTATAAACTACGCTGACCAGTGACTTTTTCCCCTTACTATCTCTAATCTCCACCCACAATGATTCAACATTTTGTTCATTGGAGCCAATATCATCCCTCACAACTGCCCTGATATCATCCTTTATTAACAGAGCTACCCCACCTCCTTTCCCTTCTTGCCTATCTTTCTGAATCGTCAGATACCCCTTTATGTTTAATTCCCAGTCTTGGCCACCTTGCAACCATGTTTCTGTAATGTCCACCAAATCATACCCATTTGTAATGATTTGTGCCGTCAACGCATTTACTTTATTTCGAATGCTGCAGCTCACAACTGGCAACCATGAAGTGCTGTAAGCCAAGAGCAGTTGCAGACTTTTATTCCAATACAATTTGTAACTTCATGGTCCGGCATATATTTCGCTCCAGTATTACCATCAAGCCAGGCACCAAGCCTGGTTCAATGAAGAGTGTAGAAGAATATGCCATGAGCAGCACCCAGCGTACCTAGAAATGAGGTGGCAACCTGATGAAGCTGCAACACAGGACTACGTGCATGTTAAACATCAGAAACAACATGCTATGGAGCTAAACAATGTCCCTTCAATGGATCAGATCAAAGTTCTGCCGTCTTGCACATCCAGTCATGAATGGCGGTGGGCAATTAAACAACTAATGGGAGGAGGAGGCTCCATGAACATCCCTGTCCTCAAAGTAGGCAGAGCCCAGTAGCTGAGTGCAAAAGACAAGACTGAAGCATTCTCAACCATCTTCAGCCAGAGTGCCAAGGTTCTCACCATCATAGATGCCTTTCTTTAGCCAATGTGATTCACTCCACGCGATATCAAGAAACAACTGAGCGCAGTGGATACAGCAAAGGCTATAGGTCCCAAAAACATCCAGAACTAGCCATGTCGCTCGCCAAACTGTTCGGCCCCTTGAGCCTGCTCTGCCATTCAACAAGATCATGGCTGATCTTTTACCTCAATTCCACTTTCCTGCATTATCGCTATGTTCCTTGATTACCTGTCCACAAATGCAGGACAAATCCATTTTGGCCAATTACCGCCGCATCAGTCTACTCTCAATTACCAGCAAAATGATAAAAGATGTCATCGACAGTACTATCAAGCGGTTCTTACTCGCCAATAAGGTGCTCACCATTGCTAAGTTTAGATTCCACCAGAACCACTCATTCCAGACCTAATTACAGCCTTGTTCCAAACATAGACAAAAGAGCTGAATTCCAGAGATGAGATGAAAGTGACTGCCCTTGACAACAAGGCAGCATTTGGTTGAGTGTGGCACCAAAGTGCCCTTCTAAAACTAAACTCAGTGGGAATCAGGGCACAACCATTCCACTGATTATAGTCATGCCTAGCTCAAAGGAAAATGGTTGTGGTTATTGCAGACCAATCAGCTCAGACCCAAGAGATCCTCAGGGCAGTTTCCTCGGCCCAACTATCTTCAACTGCTTCATCAATGATCTTCCCTGTATTATAAAGTTAGAAGTGGAATGTTCAGTGATGATTGCACAGTGTTCAAGCCCATTTGCAATTCCTCAGATAATGAAGCAGCCCATGCCCACAGGCAGCAAGGCCTGGATAACAACCAGGCTTGGGATGATAAATGGTAAATAACATTCACGCTACATAACTCAACAAGAGAGAGTCTAACCACCTTCCCATGGCAAACCATGGCAATACCATCATCAAATTCCCCACATCAACATCGTGAGGGGTCACTGTTGACCAGAAACTTAACTGGACCAGCCACATAAATACTGTGGCTACAAGAGCAGGTCGGAGGCTGGGTATTCTGTGGTGAGTGTCTCACCTCCTGACTCCCCAAAGTCTTTCCAGCACCTACAAGATACAAGTCAGAAATGTGATGGAATACTCTCCACTTGCAGGTCCACCAGCACTCAACAAGCTCAACACTATCCAAGACAAAGCAGCCCGTTTGATTGGCACACCATCAACCACATTAAACATTCACTTCCTCCACCACCGGTGCACTGTGGCTGCAGTGTGTACCATCTACAAAATGCACTGCAGCAATTCGCTACGGCTTCTTCAACAGCATCTCCCAAATCCACAACCTCTACCACCTAGAAGGACAATGCCAGCAGGGGAATGGGAACAGCACCAGCTCCAAGTTCCTCTCTAAATCATATACCATCGTGACTTGGAAATATATCGCCGTTCCTTCATAGTCACTTGGTCAAAATCCTGGAACTTCCTCCCAAACAGCACTGTGGGAGTACCTTCACCACATGGACTGCAGTGGTTCAAGGCAGCGGCTCACCACCTCCTTTGCGAGGGCAATTAGGGATGGGCAATAAATGCTGGCCATGCCTAATAGAGATCTTTAAAATTATAGATGAATTTTAAGGGATGGTAGGTAAATACATGAGGGAGAAAAGAAGAGAAGCATATGCTGATAGAGTTGAATGAAGTTGAGTGGGAAGAACCAGTATTCTTACTATGACTTCTCTAGTGAGATCATTGAACTTCTACAGGTACCTGCATTGCAGCCAAGTCTTGGGTGCTAGGCTCCTGCCATTCACAAACCCTGCAATTTCTTCCAACTACAGGTATTAAAGTTTTTCTGCCCCGGCCTTTCTCTGGTTCTGTATTTGTTGAAAATCTGTTCAGCGCCAACATCTTCCATTTGTGATGAAAGGTTATCGACCTGAAACTCTAACTCTTTCTCTCACCACAGATGCCGCTTGACTTGTCAACTGTCTCCAGTATTATCTGTTTTTATTTATAATTAAGAATCATCCTTGTGCCAGCCATTGGTGCCTGTCTTGCACGGTCCTTTCAGTTTTTTGGAGTGCTCCGGCGAGGTGTTCCCCATACGCTGCAATTTCCCCCCACTGACAGAGTGTTGGTGCCTGGAGGGTTTCCAGTCCTGTCGGCGGGGGGAAGAGGATATCCCTCCTCCTGTCCACTGCCTGTACCGGGGCCTCTATAGCAACGTCGGAACATCCCTTGCTCTTTCAGTACTTATGTCAGTCATATCTCTCCTCCCAAAAGTGTTTCCCTGATAATTGCAGCCAGAATGCACCTTCAAACATCCAAAATTGATGAACAGGGAAATACCAGCACACCTGTGTCACACCATGTGACCACTTCCTGTGACCACTACTGTCCACCCATCCCATAGCCATGTAATCTCCAGGCTGAGGCACAAAGATATTAAAAATTCAGTGCCAATAAGAGAACAAATACACTGTAAAATTCCTGTTCAAACCTCTCAGAAGTTCAAAACCATTCCAGGAGATCACGTGTTACCTATCAAGACACTTACCTTCCATATGATGAGACCTCTGTCCAAATTAAGAACTGTTCCAGCAATCTCTTGCAGGCATAGAGAGAGTCAGGACCCACCATACCAGCTGGAAATCTATTTTTTAAATTTTTTTTATCCAATTTCGTTCCAGATCAACTCTAACGCCAAAGATCACTTTGCGCCAATGTGTTTGATCTTAGGCCAAAAGGCCGAGAGGCGAAGTTGCACCGTTCCTGGAAATATTGCAATACCAGGTCGGTGCATGGAGTGGACGGGGCATACCCCTGGTCCAGCTCCCTGTCCAAAAATCAATTCAATATCATGTCCCCATAGGGGATATTAAACTGATAAGAACAGATACTACACTTGATCTTAGCCAAAAGGCCGAGAAGCGTGGCAATCTATTGATGAGGCTCACTACTCTCTGGGAAAAGAAGAACTGCCTAACGTCCAGTCTATTCGTACACTTACATAGATTAACCCTCCCCTTTAAGATATGCTGTCTGCCTTTAAGTGGCATCATAGATGCCCGAAAGCAGGTTCCCCCCTATAGGCTTGCAGTCAATGAGCAGTTTGGGTAGCACTGGCTGTATGTCTCACTCATGATACTCGTGCAGCCTGATTAAATTATAACAGGTGAGTGCAATGCGTCCACATCCTCTCTCTTCCCATTCCGGGCATCTGCCATCTCTAAATATTGTAGATGATACCAACATTGCTTGATGACCCGAGGCAGTAGATGGAGACATCACTAAAAGAGGAAACACTCTGTATTCACACCTAGGGTAAAAATAAATTCCATTGCGTAGTGTTTGTACAAAATCACTGCATTTGTCCCCAACTTCCAACTTTTAATACACATCGCTGATCCCTTCCTGCCAGTCACTCTCTTCATGGTCGACTTCATCGTGTGGTCCCAGTTTTGGACAGTTGTGTAATTACCTGATCAGCTGAGAATGAAGTGGTCTTTTTAGTAGTTGTATATTCCTCTGTATCACTCTCTGGTGAAGTTGATGCTAGAGAATAGGTGTTTTCTGCTAAATCATAATAGTAAGTTGTTTGTGAAGGTACCTAAATAGAAAGAGATTAATCTTTTTTTAGCAATGCTGAATATATTTTTCTATAACTCTGCACTACCTCCTACACTAAACAAAGCAAACCAGTCTGAGCCATTTTCCCGACTGCCAGCGTGAGTGATTCACCATTTACTGAGCAAGGAATGTTAACTGTGAACATATGAACCTTTTATAAATCCGTTCATTAGATTTCTTGAGAACGGTGAGAGGAAGTTTGTGTAATTGATAGAATGCTCTGCTTGTTGATGTTCATCTCCTTATAATTTGAGTTTTGTCTCTAGTGTTGATGGTGGTTGATTGACTCGGGACATTTCTATCTATTTCCCCCAGGTTATTACCAGTTGTATCCGCAAGTAACTAGGCGTCAAGCAGCAATCGCCATCGAATCGTCACTGACCGCAAATTCCAGGCTTATAAATTTCTGACTTGGTCCTCACTGACATCAATAGCCAATAGTTTTGAGATCCTCTGGCTATTGGTGCCAGTGAGGACCAAGACAGAAATATATAAGCCTGGAATTTGCGGTCAGTGGCGAATCGATGGCGATTGTTGCTGACCTCGAAGAAAGCTGCTCACAAAGATCTTGCGATCTCTGTAGCACAAACTTTAGTTTTCTTAATATTAAATTCATTGTAGCGCTGTCTAAAGAGGATCCCTAGCGTAGAGCAGCAGTGATGTCATCAAGCTGCCCAAACAGCCAATCACATTGAAGAATTCCCACGGAAAACAAATCAGGAAATAATAATCATTGATGATCAATTTGTTTTTTTTAATTTACAGAGAGCACAAAATAAAGATTTGGACATACACCTGGGGTTAAGGTAGAAGCTAAAATAAATATAATAACATCAAAAATTTTTTTTAAATATTTTTAATTATTTTAAAATTCCAGTAATTTTTATTCTAATGTAGAAATATGACATTCCAGAAATATAAATGTTGTTTTTCAACGTCAGAACGATTGTTTGGCAGTCAATATGCTGTTAAAACCCCAGCTACACCTATTGCATCAAGGCTTAACATTTTATGGAGTGTTTAACAGCAATATTAGATCGTAAAAGTTTAAATTTTCATCAGATCACCTGTTTTCAACGATTGTTGGCTATGGGGAATTCCATAGCGCAGCCTGTGACGGAGCAAGGAATGACTGACCGCAACTTCAGGATTTCTGTGTTTAGATGCGGGATTATTTGTACTGCACTTTTTTTGACAGACAGGTGTGTGTCCAGCCCTGCCACCCCCACGCGCCCCCCGCATCCCGCCGCAGCCTGTACTTCACTTTTTTGATCAACAGGCAACAAGCCCCGTCCCATCAAGCTCCGCCCTCCTCCCAGCCTGAATCATTCCATGCGCGTGGTGCCGAGAAGCAGGACCTGAAGCCCTGAGTCTCTTCCCCGCCCCCCCGCCCCCCCCGGTCAGCCAGGGCCCAATGGCGGTGGGAGGGTGCCGATGACGGCGGGAGGGATCCGATGATGGCAGGCCTGGGCCCGATGGCGAGAGAGAAGCTGGGGGGTGCGAGGAGAGAGAGAAGTGGGTCCCCAAACCGGAAGTGGGACCCTGCAATCAGTCCGACCACATTGTTGCTCCATGGGTTCTTCGACCGAGCTGCTCCTCCTCCACGAGCCTGCTTCTCCTACCGACCGCTGACCGGGCCTCCCGCCGAGCTCCGAGCCTCCCGCTGAGCCGCAAGTCCCAAGCGGCGGTGGCGGGAAGCTGGCTGGGGGGGTGGGTGGATGGGGGAGAGAGAGAGAGCCTGGGGGGAGAGAGAGAGGCTGGGGGGGGGAGAAAGAGGCGGAAGGGGAGAGAAATGCTGGGGGGGAGAGAGAAATGTTTCTATAAGATCACCCCTCATCCTTCTGAACTCCAACGACTAAAGACCCAGTCTACTCAATCTATCATAAGGTAACCCCCTCATCTCCGGAATCAGCCTAGTGAATCATCTCTGTACCCCCTCCAAAGCTAGTATATCCTTCCTTAAGAAAGGTGACCAAAACTGCACGCAGTACTCCAGGTGCGGCCTCACCAATACCCTGTACAGTTGCAGCAGAACCTCCCTGCTTTTGTACTCAATCCCTCTCGCAATGAATGCAAACATTCCATTCCATTCCATTCCATTCCTTCCTGATTACCTGCTGCACCTGTAAACTAACTTTTTGGGTTTCATGCACAAGGACCAATTGTGAAGCAGTGGAGGCGTGTCCTGCTCAGTTGGAGCTGTGAGCAGTGAGGAGAGCAGCCATCAACTTGAGCTCCTGCCTGGAGAGCCCTGAGACCAGCCCAGGAAGAGAAGGAGGGAAGGGGCTTCACCACCAACTTTTACCCAGAGGGAGAGGAGGAGAACAGAAAACTTTTTTAACAACTTTACCATTTCTGCAAGGAGTTGGAGAGAGGGGGAAAAACCAACAAACATCCAGTGTGGAAGGAGGGAGACTCTACACTTTCTACAGGTGGGTGTGGGTGCATTTCCCAAACAGACTTTGTTGTATCGGTGGGGGGAGGAAAGAAGACCACTGAGGGCCGGAACATCGCGGGGGGTGTATGTGTGTGTGGAAGTGTGCGTGGGGGCCGTGCTTACAACTAGGCCCCCCCCACAATTGGAACCCCCCCCACCCCCCACATTTGCCTAGCCTGGGATAGCTGGAGCTACCAGGCTGAAGATTTTTCTCATTTACCCAATTAACATCGTTAGGAGTGCGTGCCTGGTGGCTCTAGCTACCCCAGCTGAAGACATCTTCTCCCCCCACCTGAAGACCAACCCAAAGACTGTGCTTGTGTGTTTTGCCATCTGGGGAGTGCACCCACCCACAGCTGCGAGGGGAGACCTGCCCTCGCAGTTCCCCCCCCTTCCCACCCCCCTCTCTCTTTCCCTGTTACTCTGATTCTCCCCTCTCTCTCTGAGAGCCCTTTTCCTCCCAAATCAATTAAAAAAACAACAAACAAACAATTGAGACAACTGAGCAGAGGGAGCAAGGCCCCTCCTCAATTGCCAACTAGGGGAGAGGTACCTCATTAAGGGCTCCTCTGCTCAGTCTAATCAAACGAGGCCAATTAAGACCATTAAGGCCTGTGACTTTGGGGTGGGTGTAGCCCTTAAAGGGACCCCGTGATGGCGACCCCATCCACGCCGGTGGCAGGGCCAGCGAGGACATATGCGCAGGTGGCAACCGCTTCCACGGCACCTCCTGCGCCACCCGCTGCCCTGCCACCTTTCAGATTAATCACCAAAAAACACGGGGTCAAGAGCTACACTCACCCCACAATGACCATCGAGGAGTGCGTGCGGGCGATGGCTGGGGTAGTCGGCCCCTCGGCCATTGTCGCAGCCTCCAAGATGTCTGGGAAGGCCGTGTTCTTCCTGGGGTCGGAGCGGGCGGTGTCCCTGGCCCTTGAAAAGGGGCTCACGGTGGGCGGGACGTTCCTGCCGGTGGACCCTCTCGAGGCCACCGCGCAGAGGGTCATCGTGTCAAACGTCCCGCCCTTTGTTTCCGCTGAGCTCCTCCTCCCTCACCTACACCAACTGGGGGAGGTAAGGCCGGGGATCAACCCCATACCGCTCGGCCTCAGGGAGAACAGCCTGCGCCACGTGTTCTCCTTCCGCCGCCAGCTCTTTGTCCGGCTGGCGCGGGAGGACATGACGGAAGGGCACTTTAATGTGGTGCACGAGGGGACTGCCTACCGCGTCTTCTGGACGTCGGACGGCGTGCGGTGCCATGCCTGTAGGGAGGTGGGGCACGTTCGTAAGAACTGCCCCGCCTCCAAGGCCGCCAAACCACCGAAGGCGGCCAAGGCTGGCGCCGCCGCCACCCCTCCCCCTAGTTGCGTCCGCGTGCCGGGAGCCATGGGTGCGCGGGCATCGTCGGGGGCCTTTGTTTTCACGGCCTCCGGCGGGGGGGAGGGAGAGCGTCCGATCGAAAAGAAGGCGCGGAAGAAGACGAGACATCTAGAGGCGGGTCCCCTCAGTGCGCCGGAAAGTTTGACCACCGCGCTCAGCCCAACCCAGTCACCGGCGAGCGCGGGGTGCCCTGAGCCCGTGCCCAAGCCCTTGACCAATACCGCAGAGGGGCTCGGGCGAGGGCAAGATAAGGAAAAGGGGGGGGCGGAGCGGGAGGCCTCGGCAGACATGGAGGTCCCCCTGCCTCCGCGCACCCCCAGGAACAAAAGGAGGCACCGCCCCAATGAGGCGGAGGGGGAACAACGTCCCTCCGCGGAGGAGGCGGTGCCCGCCGCGTGTCCCGCGTCCCCCACCAGCGCCCCCAAATTGCGCTGTAGGCGCGAGGAATCTGTCCCCGGGGAGGGTGAGGCAGGCGAGGCTGCCCAGCCGCTGCCTCCTGGGGAGGGCGTGGCAGATCTGCCTGTCGTGGGGGCCGTGGGGCCAGCGGAAGAATGCGTAGCCGCCGGGTCGAGCGTCCCGGGGACTGAGGCGGGCGGGGCTGAAAAGGCTGAACCTGAGCCCGCCCAGCCAATACCCAACTTCCCCCGGGATTTGCTCGACTCTGAAAATGCCAATTTTATGGAATCCGTTCACGCTGGGCTGGGGGGTGGCGGCGGGGAGGGAGAAGAACAACAACCCTCGCCCCCTACTGTGGAGCTGGGGGAATTGGAGGACCTGGAACATTACTTTGACCAGGTCTCTCCCTGTTCCCCGGTTCCTGGGGCGGAGGGGGAACCCCTTCTGCTGTCGCTTCCCGACCCAGCACCAATTTTAAAAGAGCCCAGTGGGGACTCCTCTGCCGACGATCCTGGGGGTGGGATCGGGGCAGAGCCAGGGCCAAATGGAGCGGCCGGGCCGTTTGCCATACCTCGTGTGGTCGACGGGCCGGCTGCTAGCGGCGACCTCCCGGAGGGGGACGGGGACTCGGTGGAGGACGCGGGTGAAGATCTCGAGTCCATCGCCAGTGAGGCGGTGGATCTGCTCGCGGCCGCCACTGAGACCCTCCTCATTCCCGCAGAGGACCTCCGGGACTTTTTGGTCCAGTGCCGGGGTCGCCGCGACCAAGCCCGTCTGGCCCTGGAAAGATGGTCCGAGCCGGGGCTGCTCGTCGCGTCCGTTCGCGCCGCCGCTAAAACCATGGCCGCGGGCGGGCCCTTATCAAAGGCTCAAGGCCTTGAGCTGCGCCGGCTCAAAAAGTTCCTCGCTGGGCTGCTGATGGAGTGGAGGTCAACAAACGACTCCACTCCCTCCCCCACAATAGGCTAAGGAAGAGGTTGCACTATGCTTTTGCCATGAAGATAACCATAGCCAGCCTCAACATCAACGGCGGCAGAGGGGCACGCCGTAGATTTGACAATTTTTCGCTCCTGCGGGAGGGGAAATATGCGGTGTGCTTCCTGCAAGAAACCCACACCGTTCCGGGAGACGAAGCCACGTGGCTCCTGGAATGGCAAGGAGAGGTCCGCATTTCTAGTGGGGTGGCCATCTTGCTGGGCCCGCATTTTCAGCCGGAGATCTTGGGGGTCGAGGAGCCCGTGCCAGGCCGCTTGCTGCACGTAACGGTTCGCCTGGGGGACGTGCCGCTCCATCTCGTGAACGTGTACGCCCCTCAGCCCGGCCCGCAGCAAACGCGCTTCTTTGAAGAGGTGTCCGCTCTTCTTGGCTCCGTCGACGTCGGCGACTGCATTGTCCTCGGGGGGGATTTTAACTGCACCCTCGAGGCGAGGGACCGCTCCGGTGCCCCGCAGTGCATGACGGCGATGGAGAAGTTGAGGGACCTGGTCGGGTCCTTCGACTTGGTGGACGTCTGGCGAAATCTCCACCCCGACTCCAGCGCCTTTACTTGGGTGAGGCCTGGAGTAGGATGGTCTAGAGTCGACCGCCTTTACGTGTCTCGGGCGTACGTTTCCTGCGTCCCGGCGGCCTCCATGCGGCCGGTGCCGTGTTCGGACCACCACCTGGTGTGGGCGGAGCTCGCTTCGCTCCGCGCGAGGACGGGGTCCGCGTACTGGCACTTTAACAACCGGCTGCTGGAGGACGTGCGGTTCCAGGACTCGTTCCGTCGATTCTGGTCCGACTGGAGAAGGAAGCAGGGGGGCTTCCCCTCCTTGAGGCTATGGTGGGACGTGGGCAAGGCTCACGTCCGCGTCTTCTGTCAAGAGTACGCGAGGGGGTCGACCAAGAGGCGGGCGGCCAGAGTCGGGCGCCTAGAAAAAGAGGTGCTCGACCTGGAAGCCCGTCTCGGTCAAGTCGTCCAGGGCCCGGCCCTGCGGACGGTGTACGAAGCGAAGAGGGCCGCGCTGAAGGACCTGCAGCTCGTCGGGTCCCGAGGCGCGTTCGTGAGGTCGCGGATCCGGTTCCTGCGGGATCTGGACCGCGGCTCCCCCTTCTTCTACTCGCTGGAAAAAAGGCAGAGTGTCCGTAAGCAGCTCTTGACGCTGCTGGCCGACGACGGCTCTCTCGTCTCGGATCCGGAGGGCGTCAACAACAGGGCCCGTGAATATTACGGGGCTCTGTTCTCTCCGGATCCGTCCAGCGAGGAAGCGCGTAGAGTTTTGTGGGAGGACCTGCCGAAGGTCAGCCCGGAGGGCGCCGAAAATCTGGAAGCTCCGCTAAGCCTGGCGGAGCTGACCGGTGCCCTCGCCCGGCTCTCGAGGGGAAAATCCCCGGGGCTGGACGGGCTGACCGTGGAGTTCCACAGGGCGTTCTGGGACGTCCTGGGGGGCGACTACGCGCGGGCCCTGGGGGAAAGTCTGGCGACCGGGGAGATGCCCCTCTCTTGGCGCAGGGCAGTCATCGTCCTGCTGCCTAAGAAGGGCGATCTCCGCCTCCTTAAGAACTGGCGCCCGGTCTCCCTCCTCAGCACGGACTACAAAATCTTCGCCAGGGCGATGTCTGCTCGCCTTGGTGCCGTGCTGGACCACATGATCCACCCCGACCAGTCCTACACGGTCCCGGGCCGGACAATCCACGATAACATCCATCTGGTCCGGGACCTCATCCATTGTTCCCAGGAGGCTGGTCTGTCGGTCGCCTTCCTATCCCTCGACCAAGAGAAGGCGTTCGACAGGGTGGATCACGTCTATCTGCTCGGAACTCTGCGCGCTTTCGGGTTCAGGACGCATTTCGTCGCCCGGATCCGACTTTTGTACGCCGCCGCGGAGTGTCTGATTAAGGTTAACGGGTCCTTGACGGCGCCCCTTCGCTTTAGGAGAGGGGTGCGCCAGGGATGCCCCATGTCCGGCCAGTTATACGCCGTTTGCGTGGAGCCTTTCCTGCGCCTCTTGCGGACGAGGTTGACGGGACTGGCTCTGCAAGGGCCGGGCGTGGAGGTCGTCCTCTCGGCTCACGCCGATGACGTGCTCCTCGCGGTAGAGGATCCCGCTGACCTGCGGAGGATGCGTGAGTGCCAGGAGATTTACTCGGCCGCGTCCTCCGCCAGGATCAACTGGGAGAAATGTTCCGGACTCCTGGTGGGTCAGTGGCGGGTGGACTCCCTGCCGGAGGAGCTCAGGCCTTTTGCCTGGAGCACGACCCATCTCCTCTATCTGGGAGTCTACCTTAGCCCCGACGAGGGAGCCTGGCCGGCGAACTGGCAGGAGCTGGAGGCCAAGGTCGCCGCTCGCCTAGGGCGCTGGACAGGACTGCTCCGAGTGCTGTCCTACAGGGGTCGAGCGCTAGTCATAAACCAGCTGGTGGCCGCAATGTTGTGGTACCGGCTGGTCACTTTGACCCCTCCCCCTGCGTTTGTCGCCAAGATACAGAAGAAGCTGGTGGACTTCTTCTGGAACAACAGGAAGCACTGGGTCTCTGCCGCGGTCTTGAGTCTCCCGCTTGAGGAGGGCGGTCAGTCGTTGGTGTGCGTCAGCGCCCAGCTCACGACTTTCCGTCTTCAGACCCTGCAGAGATACCTTTACGTCGAGCCCCCTCCTAGGTGGTGTGCTTTGGCGAGGTATTTCTTCCGCCAGCAGCGCGACCTCAATTATGACACGCAGCTCCTGTTTGTGAACTTGGGGGGTGCTAGGACCGCCCTCCGGGAGCTGCCTGTCTTTTACAGGGAACTCATCAGGGTCTGGAACAAAGTCTCCACCAAGCGCAGCTCTCCGCCGGCTGGAGTGGCGGCCGTCCTGCAGGAGCCGCTGCTCGGGAATCCGTACCTCCACGGCCGAGGCTTCATGTGGCGGTCGGAAGAGAGGGCTGTGGCTGGTGAGGTGACCAGGGTCAGGGACCTGCTCGATGGCGGAGGAGCGGGCTGGATGGCGCCAGACACACTGGCGCGGCGCCTAAACTCTGCCAACGTCCGCCACGCGGCCGATGCCATCGAGTCGCTAAAAACAGCTCTGGGCCCTGACTCCGTTAGGTGCACCGAGGAGGCTCAAGCACGTGGGGAGATCCCGTCCGAACTGACCCCCGTCCGGACGGAATTCCTCATCGGCGCCAAACCCCGGAACCTCCCTCGGGGGCCGGCGCCTCACAACTTGAGCCGCCTCGGGGAAATCCCCTCCGTGCCTTTCAGTTCCGCGCGGAGGGGTTTCATGTACGGGCTGCTCCTGCACACCCTCAACTTTGCCATCCTCGCCTGCCGTCCGGACACGTCATGGCGTACCATCTTGCCGTCCGGAGGAGGCGGGGGTCCCCGATGGAGGGCACTCTACGCAGGGGTCCTCGCACTATTCGTCGGGGACTTGGCCTGGAGGGTGGTGCACGGAGCAGTGCCGTGCAACAAATTTTTAAGCCGGTTCACGGACTCCCAGGCCGCCTGCAATTTTTGCGGTCTGGAGGAGTCCGTGTTCCATGTTTTTATTGAGTGCACGAGGTTGCAGCCCCTGTTCCATTATTTGAAGGGGCTGCTCCTGAAACTCTGGCTGCACTTCAGTCCCACTCTCCTGATCTTTGGGCACCCTGTGCGGAGGGGAGCGGGTAGGTCCGAAGGCCTCCTCGTAGGACTGCTCCTGGGCACGGCCAAGGGTGCCATCAGTCGGTCCAGGCAGCGGGCGGTCGAGGGGGTCGTTCAACCTGACTGCCTGCCTCTCTTCCGCTCTTACATCCGGTCCAGGGTGTCCTTGGAGATGGAGCACGCGGTGTCCACCGGTACGCTCGCGGCCTTCCGCGAGAGGTGGGCACCGGAGGGACTGGAGTGCATCATCACGCCCGGCAACCAAATTTTAATTTGATTTTACGTTTTAAAGTTTAATTTGTTTTAATTGCCGGTGCTTTTAGTGTCCCCCTTCCCTTTTATAGGGGGCACTGGGGAAATTGTGATTTTAGTGCCCAAAAAAAAACAAAAACAAAAAACAAAAAAAAACACAAAAAAACCCCCAAAAAAATGAAAAAAAGGGCCTTGTAAATGTCTGGTGTGTCACCCAGGTCGGGTGGCACAGTTTAATGTTTATGTTTTGCAGGTAGACTCTAAAAGAGTTTCATGCACAAGGACCAATTGTGAAGCAGTGGAGGCGTGTCCTGCTCAGTTGGAGCTGTGAGCAGTGAGGAGAGCAGCCATCAACTTGAGCTCCTGCCTGGAGAGCCCTGAGACCAGCCCAGGAAGAGAAGGAGGGAAGGGGCTTCACCACCAACTTTTACCCAGAGGGAGAGGAGGAGAACAGAAAACTTTTTTAACAACTTTACCATTTCTGCAAGGAGTTGGTGAGAGGGGGAAAAACCAACAACATACAGTGTGGAAGGAGGGAGACGCTACACTTTCTACAGGTGGGTGTGGGTGCATTTCCCAAACAGACTTTGTTGTATCGGTGGGGGGAGGAAAGAAGACCACTGAGGGCCGGAACATCGCGGGGGGTGTGTGTGTGTGTGGAAGTGTGCGTGGGGGCCGTGCTTACAACTAGGCCCCCCCCACAATTGGAACCCCCCCCACCCCCCACATTTGCCTAGCCTGGGATAGCTGGAGCTACCAGGCTGAAGATTTTTCTCATTTACCCAATTAACATCGTTAGGAGTGCGTGCCTGGTGGCTCTAGCTACCCCAGGTGAAGACATCTTCTCCCCCCACCTGAAGACCAACCCAAAGACTGTGCTTGTGTGTTTTGCCATCTGGGGAGTGCACCCACCCACAGCTGCGAGGGGAGACCTTCCCTCGCAGTTCCCCCCCCCTTCCCACCCCCCTCTCTCTTTCCCTGTTACTCTGATTCTCCCCTCTCTCTCTGAGAGCCTTTCCTCCCAAATCAATTAAAAAACAACAAACAAACAATTGAGACAACTGAGCAGAGGGAGCAAGGCCCCTCCCCAATTGCCAACTAGGGGAGAGGTACCTCATTAAGGGCTCCTCTGCTCAGTCTAATCAAACGAGGCCAATTAAGACCATTAAGGCCTGTGACTTTGGGGTGGGTGTAGCCCTTAAAGGGACCCCGTGATGGCGACCCCATCCACGCCGGTGGCAGGGCCAGCGAGGACATATGCGCAGGTGGCAACCGCTTCCACGGCACCTCCTGCGCCACCCGCTGCCCTGCCACCTTTCAGATTAATCACCAAAAAACACGGGGTCAAGAGCTACACTCACCCCACAATGACCATCGAGGAGTGCGTGCGGGCGATGGCTGGGGTAGTCGGCCCCTCGGCCATTGTCGCAGCCTCCAAGATGTCTGGGAAGGCCGTGTTCTTCCTGGGGTCGGAGCGGGCGGTGGCCCTGGCCCTTGAAAAGGGGCTCACGGTGGGCGGGACGTTCCTGCCGGTGGACCCTCTCGAGGCCACCGCGCAGAGGGTCATCGTGTCAAACGTCCCGCCCTTTGTTTCCGCTGAGCTCCTCCTCCCTCACCTACACCAACTGGGGGAGGTAAGGTCGGGGATCAACCCCATACCGCTCGGCCTCAGGGAGAACAGCCTGCGCCACGTGTTCTCCTTCCGCCGCCAGCTCTTTGTCCGGCTGGCGCGGGAGGACATGACGGAAGGGCACTTTAATGTGGTGCACGAGGGGACTGCCTACCGCGTCTTCTGGACGTCGGACGGCGTGCGGTGCCATGCCTGTAGGGAGGTGGGGCACGTTCGTAAGAACTGCCCCGCCTCCAAGGCCGCCAAACCACCGAAGGCGGCCAAGGCTGGCGCCGCCGCCACCCCTCCCCCTAGTTGCGTCCGCGTGCCGGGAGCCATGGGTGCGCGGGCATCGTCGGGGGCCTTTGTTTTCACGGCCTCCGGCGGGGGGGAGGGAGAGCGTCCGATCGAAAAGAAGGCGCGGAAGATGACGAGACATCTAGAGGCGGGTCCCCTCAGTGCGCCGGAAAGTTTGACCACCGCGCTCAGCCCAACCCAGTCACCGGCGAGCGCGGGGTGCCCTGAGCCCGTGCCCGAGCCCTTGACCAATACCGCAGAGGGGCTCGGGCGAGGGCAAGATAAGGAAAAGGGGGGGGCGGAGCGGGAGGCCTCGGCAGACATGGAGGTCCCCCTGCCTCCGCGCACCCCCAGGAACAAAAGGAGGCACCGCCCCAATGAGGCGGAGGGGGAACAACGTCCCTCCGCGGAGGAGGCGGTGCCCGCCGCGTGTCCCGCGTCCCCCACCAGCGCCCCCAAATTGCGCTGCAGGCGCGAGGAATCTGTCCCCGGGGAGGGTGAGGCAGGCGAGGCTGCCCAGCCGCTGCCTCCTGGGGAGGGCGTGGCAGATCTGCCTGTCGTGGGGGGCGTGGGGCCAGTGGAAGAATGCGTAGCTGCCGGGTCGAGCGTCCCGGGGACTGAGGCGGGCGGGGCCGAAAAGGCCGAACCTGAGCCCGCCCAGCCAATACCCAACTTCCCCCGGGATTTGCTCGACTCTGAAAATGCCAATTTTATGGAATCCGTTCACGCTGGGCTGGGGGGTGGCGGCGGGGAGGGAGAAGAACAACAACCCTCGCCCCCTACTGTGGAGCTGGGGGAATTGGAGGACCTGGAACATTACTTTGACCAGGTCTCTCCCTGTTCCCCGGTTCCTGGGGCGGAGGGGGAACCCCTTCCGCTGTCGCTTCCCGACCCAGCACCAATTTTAAAAGAGCCCAGTGGGGACTCCTCTGCCAACGATCCTGGGGGTGGGATCGGGGCAGAGCCAGGGCCAAATGGAGCGGCCGGGCCGTTTGCCGTACCTCGTGCGGTCGACGGGCCGGCTGCTAGCGGCGACCTCCCGGAGGGGGACGGGGACTCGGTGGAGGACGCGGGTGAAGATCTCGAGTCCATCGCCAGTGAGGCGGTGGATCTGCTCGCGGCCGCCACTGAGACCCTCCTCATTCCCGCAGAGGAACTCCGGGACTTTTTGGTCCAGTGCCGGGGTCGCCGCGACCAAGCCCGTCTGGCCCTGGAAAGATGGTCCGAGCCGGGGCTGCTCGTCGCGTCCGTTCGCGCCGCCGCTAAAACCATGGCCGCGGGCGGGCCCTTATCAAAGGCTCAAGGCCTTGAGCTGCGCCGGCTCAAAAAGTTCCTCGCTGGGCTGCTGATGGAGTGGAGGTCAACAAACGACTCCACTCCCTCCCCCACAATAGGCTAAGGAAGAGATTGCACTATGCTTTTGCCATGAAGATAACCATAGCCAGCCTCAACATCAACGGCGGCAGAGGGGCACGCCGTAGATTTGACAATTTTTCGCTCCTGCGGGAGGGGAAATATGCGGTGTGCTTCCTGCAAGAAACCCACACCGTTCCGGGAGACGAAGCCACGTGGCTCCTGGAATGGCAAGGAGAGGTCCGCATGAGCCACCTCACCGCCATTTCTAGTGGGGTGGCCATCTTGCTGGGCCCGCATTTTCAGCCGGAGATCTTGGGGGTCGAGGAGCCCGTGCCAGGCCGCTTGCTGCACGTAACGGTTCGCCTGGGGGACGTGCCGCTCCATCTCGTGAACGTGTACGCCCCTCAGCCCGGCCCGCAGCAAACGCGCTTCTTTGAAGAGGTGTCCGCTCTTCTTGGCTCCGTCGACGTCGGCGACTGCATTGTCCTCGGGGGGGATTTTAACTGCACCCTCGAGGCGAGGGACCGCTCCGGTGCCCCGCAGTGCATGACGGCGATGGAGAAGTTGAGGGACCTGGTCGGGTCCTTCGACTTGGTGGACGTCTGGCGAAATCTCCACCCCGACTCCAGCGCCTTTACTTGGGTGAGGCCTGGAGTTGGATGGTCTAGAGTCGACCGCCTTTACGTGTCTCGGGCGTACGTTTCCTGCGTCCCGGCGGCCTCCATGCGGCCGGTGCCGTGTTCGGACCACCACCTGGTGTGGGCGGAGCTCGCTTCGCTCCGCGCGAGGACGGGGTCCGCGTACTGGCACTTTAACAACCGGCTGCTGGAGGACGTGCGGTTCCAGGACTCGTTCCGTCGATTCTGGTCCGACTGGAGAAGGAAGCAGGGGGGCTTCCCCTCCTTGAGGCTATGGTGGGACGTGGGCAAGGCTCACGTCCGCGTCTTCTGTCAAGAGTACGCGAGGGGGTCGACCAAGAGGCGGGCGGCCAGAGTCGGGCGCCTAGAAAAAGAGGTGCTCGACCTGGAAGCCCGTCTCGGTCAAGTCGTCCAGGACCCGGCCCTGCGGACGGTGTACGAAGCGAAGAGGGCCGCGCTGAAGGACCTGCAGCTCGTCGGGTCCCGAGGCGCGTTCGTGAGGTCGCGGATCCGGTTCCTGCGGGATCTGGACCGCGGCTCCCCCTTCTTCTACTCGCTGGAAAAAAGGCAGAGTGTCCGTAAGCAGCTCTTGACGCTGCTGGCCGACAACGGCTCTCTCGTCTCGGATCCGGAGGGCGTCAACAACAGGGCCCGTGAATATTACGGGGCTCTGTTCTCTCCGGATCCGTCCAGCGAGGAAGCGCGTAGAGTTTTGTGGGAGGACCTGCCGAAGGTCAGCCCGGAGGGCGCCGAAAATCTGGAAGCTCCGCTAAGCCTGGCGGAGCTGACCGGTGCCCTCGCCCGGCTCTCGAGGGGAAAATCCCCGGGGCTGGACGGGCTGACCGTGGAGTTCCACAGGGCGTTCTGGGACGTCCTGGGGGGCGACTACGCGCGGGCCCTGGGGGAAAGTCTGGCGACCGGGGAGATGCCCCTCTCTTGGCGCAGGGCAGTCATCGTCCTGCTGCCTAAGAAGGGCGATCTCCGCCTCCTTAAGAACTGGCGCCCGGTCTCCCTCCTCAGCACGGACTACAAAATCTTCGCCAGGGCGATGTCTGCTCGCCTTGGTGCCGTGCTGGACCACATGATCCACCCCGACCAGTCCTACACGGTCCCGGGCCGGACAATCCACGATAACATCCATCTGGTCCGGGACCTCATCCATTGTTCCCAGGAGGCTGGTCTGTCGGTCGCCTTCCTATCCCTCGACCAAGAGAAGGCGTTCGACAGGGTGGATCACGACTATCTGCTCGGAACTCTGCGCGCTTTCGGGTTCGGGACGCATTTGAGGAGAGCAGCTAGCAACTTTTGCTCCTGCCTGGAGAGCCCTGAGACCAGCCCAGGAAGAGAAGGAAGGAAGGGGCTTCACCACCACTTTCACCCAGAGGGAGAGGAGGAAAAAGCAGAAAACTTTGAACAACTTTACCATTTCTACAAAGAGTTGGAGAGAGGGGGAAAAGACCAACAACAACAACATCCAGTGTGGAAGGAGGGAGACTCTACAATTCTACAGGTGGGTGTGGGTGCATTTCCCAAACAGACTTTGTTGTATCGGTGGGGGGAGGAAAGAAGACCACTGAGGGCCGGAACATCGCGGGGGGTGTGTGTGTGTGTGGTAGTGTGTGTGGGGGCCTTGCTTACAACTAGGCCCCACACACAATTGAACCCCCCCCCAATTGCCTAGCCTGGGATAGCTGGAGCTACCAGGCTCAAGAATTTCTCCTAATCACCTAATTAAACATCGTTGGGAGTGTGTGCCTGGTTGGCTCTAGCTGCCCCAGGTGAAGACATCTTCTCCCCTCACCTGAAGACCATCCCAAAGACTGTGTTTGTGTTTTTTGCCATCTGGGGATTGCACCCACCCACAGCTGCGAGGGGAGACCTGACCTCGCAGTACCCCCCCTTCCCACCCCCCTCTCTCTTTCTCTGTTACTCTGTTTCTCCCCTCTCTCTCTGAGGCCCCTTTCTCCTAATTTAAAAAAAAAATCAATTGAGACAACTGAGCAGAGGGAGCAAGGCCCCTCCCCAATTGCCAACTAGGGGAGAGGTGTGTCGTTAAGGGCTCCTCTGCTCAGTTAATATACGAGGCCAATAAAGACCATTAAGGCCTGTGACTTTGGGGTGGGTGCAACCCTTAAAGGGACCCCGTGATGGCGACCCCATCCACGCCGGTGGCCGGGCCAGCGAGGACACATGCGCAGGTGGCAACCGCTTCCACGGCACCTCCTGCGCCACCCGCTGCCCTGCCACCTTTTCAACTTATCCCCAGGAAACACGGGGTCAAGAGCTACACTCACCCCACAATGAGCATTGAGGAGTGCGTGCGGGCGATGGCTGGGGTAGTCGGCCTCTCGGCCATTGTCGCAGCCTCCAAGATGTCTGGGAAGGCCGTGTTCTTCCTGGGGTCGGAGCGGGCGGTGTCCCTGGCCCTTGAAAAGGGGCTCACGGTGGGCGGGACGTTCCTGCCGGTGGACCCTCTCGAGGCCACCGCGCAGAGGGTCATCGTGTCAAACGTTCCGCCCTTTGTTTCCGCTGAGCTCCTCCTCCCTCACCTACACCAACTGGGGGAGGTAAGGTCGGGGATCAACCCCATACCGCTCGGCCTCAGGGAGAACAGCCTGCGCCACGTGTTCTCCTTCCGCCGCCAGCTCTTTGTCCGGCTGGCGCGGGAGGACATGACGGAAGGGCACTTTAATGTGGTGCACGAGGGGACTGCCTACCGCGTCTTCTGGACGTCGGACGGCGTGCGGTGCCATGCCTGCAGAGAGGTGGGGCACATTCGCAAGAACTGCCCCGCCTCCAAGGCCGCCAAACCACCGAAGGCGGCCAAGGCTGGCGCCGCCGCCACCACTCCCCCTAGTTGCGTCCGCGTGCCGGGAGCCATAGGTGCGCGGGCATCGTCGGAGGCCTTTGTTTTCAGGGCCTCCGGCGGGGGGGAGGGAGAGCTTCCGAACGGAAGGAAGACGCAGGACAAGGCAAAACATCCAGAGGCGGGTCCCCTCGGTGCGCCAGACAATTTGTTTACCGCGCTCGGCCCAACCCAGTCACCGGCGAGCGCGGGGTGCCCCGAGCCCGTGCCCGAGCCCTTGAACAACACCACAGAGGGGTCCGGGCGCGGGCAAGAAAAGGAAAAGGGGGGGGCGGAGCGGGAGGCCTCGGCAGACATGGAGGTCTCCCTGACTCCGCGCGCCCCCAGGAACAAAAGGAGGCACGGCTCCGATGAGGCGGAGGGGGAACAACATCCCTCCGCGGAGGAGTCGGTGCCCGCCGCGTGTCCCGCGTCCCCAACCAGCGCCCCCAAGCTGCGCTGTAGGCGAGAGGAGTCTGTCCCCGGGGAGGGTGAGACAGTCGAGGCTGCCCAGCCTCTGCCTCCCGGGGATGGCGTGGAAGATCTGCCTGTCGTGGGGGGCGTGGGGATCGCGGAGGAATGCATTGCCGCCGGGTCGGGCGTCCCGGGGACTGAGGCGGGCGGGGCCGAAAAGGCCGAACCTGAGCCCGCCCAGCCAATACCCAACTTCCCCCGGGAGTCGCTCGACCCGGCAGAAACCGAAACAAATATTTATGACACTGTAGATGCTGGGCTGGGGGGTGGCAGCGGGGAGGGGGAGGAACACCCACCCTCGCCCCTTACTTTGGAGCTGGTGCACTTGGGGAGCCTGGGGATTTCCTATGGCCGGGTCTCTCCTTGTTCCCCAGTTCCTGGGGTGGAGGGGGAACCCCTTCCGCTGTCATTTCCCGACCCAGCACCATTTTTAAAAGAGCCCAGTGGGGACTCCTCTGCCGACGATCCTGGGGGTGGGATCGGGGCAGAGCCAGGGCCGGTTGGAGCGGCCGGTTCATTTGCCGTGCCTTGTGCGGTCGATGGGCCGGCTGCTGGCGGCCACCTCCCGGAGGAGGACGGGGACTCGGTGGGGGACGCGGGTGAAGACCTAGAGACCACCGCCAGCGAGGCGGTGGATCTGCTCGCGGCCGCCGCCGAGACCATCCTCATTCCTGCAAAGGAACTCCGGGACTTTTTGGCCCAGAGCCGGGGTCGCTGCAACCAAGCCCGACTGGCCCTGGAAAAATGGTCCGAGCCAGAGCTGATCAAGGGGTCTGTCCGCGCCGCCGTCAAAACCTTGGCCGCGGGCGGGCCCTTGACAAAGGCGCAACACCTTGAGCTGCGCGAGCTCGAGGGACTCCTTGCTGGGCTGCGGAGGGAGCGGAGTTCAACAAAAGACTCCGCTCCCTCCCCCACAATAGGTTAAGGTAGAGGTTGCACTATGCTTTTGCCATGAAGATAACCATAGCCAGCCTCAACATCAACGGCGGCAGAGGGGCACGCCGTAGATTTGACAATTTTTCGCTCCTGCGGGAGGGGAAATATGCGGTGTGCTTCCTGCAAGAAACCCACACCATTCCGGGAGACGAAGCCACGTGGCTCCTGGAATGGCAAGGAGAGGTCCACATGAGCCACCTCACCTCCATTTCTAGTGGGGTGGCCATCTTGCTGGGCCCGCATTTTCAGCCGGAGATCTTGGGGGTCGAGGAGCCCGTGCCAGGCCGCTTGCTGCACGTAACGGTTCGCCTGGGGGACGTGCCGCTCCATCTCGTGAACGTGTACGCCCCTCAGCCCGGCCCGCAGCAGACTCGCTTCTTTGAAGAGGTGTCCACTCTTCTTGGCTCCGTCGACGTCGGCGACTGCATTGTCCTCGGGGGGGATTTTAACTGCACCCTCGAGGCGAGGGACCGCTCCGGTGCCCCGCAGTGCATGACGGCGATGGAGAAGTTGAGGGACCTGGTCGGGTCCTTCGACTTGGTGGACGTCTGGCGAAATCTCCACCCCGACTCCAGCGCCTTTACTTGGGTGAGGCCTGGAGTAGGATGGTCTAGAGTCGACCGCCTTTACATGTCTCGGGCGTACGTTTCCTGCGTCCCGGCGGCCTCCATGCGGCCGGTGCCGTGTTCGGACCACCACCTAGTGTGGGCGGAGCTCGCTTCGCTCCGCGCGAGGATGGGGTCCGCGTACTGGCACTTTAACAACCGGCTGCTGGAGGACGTGCGATTCCAGGACTCGTTCCGTCGATTCTGGTCCGACTGGAGAAGGAAGCAGGGGGGCTTCCCCTCCTTGAGGCTATGGTGGGACGTGGGCAAGGCTCACGTCCGCGTCTTCTGTCAAGAGTACGCGAGGGGGTCGACCAAGAGGCGGGCGGCCAGAGTCGGGCGCCTAGAAAAAGAGGTGCTCGACCTGGAAGCCCGTCTCGGTCAAGTCGTCCAGGACCCGGCCCTGCGGACGGTGTACGAAGCGAAGAAGGCCGCGCTGAAGGACCTGCAGCTCGTCGGGTCCCGAGGCGCGTTCGTGAGGTCGCGGATCCGGTTTCTGCGGGATCTGGACCGCGGCTCCCCCTTCTTCTACTCGCTGGAAAAAAGGCAGAGTGTCCGTAAGCAGCTCTTGACGCTGCTGGCCGACGACGGCTCTCTCGTCTCGGATCCGGAGGGCGTCAACAACAGGGCCCGTGAATATTACGGGGCTCTGTTCTCTCCGGATCCGTCCAGCGAGGAAGCGCGTAGAGTTTTGTGGGAGGACCTGCCGAAGGTCAGCCCGGAGGGCGCCGAAAATCTGGAAGCTCTGCTAAGCCTGGCGGAGCTGACCGGTGCCCTCGCCCGGCTCTCGAGGGGAAAATCCCCGGGGCTGGACGGGCTGACCGTGGAGTTCCACAGGGCGTTCTGGGACGTCCTGGGGGGCGACTACGCGCGGGTCCTGGGGGAAAGTCTGGCGACCGGGGAGATGCCCCTCTCTTGGCGCAGGGCAGTCATCGTCCTGCTGCCTAAGAAGGGCGATCTCCGCCTCCTTAAGAACTGGCGCCCGGTCTCCCTCCTCAGCACGGACTACAAAATCTTCGCCAGGGCGATGTCTGCTCGCCTTGGTGCCGTGCTGGACCACATGATCCACCCCGACCAGTCCTACACGGTCCCAGGCCGGACAATCCACGATAACATCCATCTGGTCCGGGACCTCATCCATTGTTCCCAGGAGGCTGGTCTGTCGGTCGCCTTCCTATCCCTCGACCAAGAGAAGGCGTTAGACAGGGTGGATCACGACTATCTGCTCGGAACTCTGCGCGCTTTCGGGTTCGGGACGCATTTCGTCGCCCGGATCCGACTTTTGTACGCCGCCGCGGAGTGTCTGATTAAGGTTAACGGGTCCTTGACGGCGCCCCTTCGCTTTAGGAGAGGGGTGCGCCAGGGATGCCCCATGTCCGGCCAGTTATACGCAGTTTGCGTGGAGCCTTTCCTGCGCCTCTTGCGGACGAGGTTGACGGGACTGGCTCTGCAAGGGCCGGGCGTGGAGGTCGTCCTCTCGGCTTACGCCGATGACGTGCTCCTCGCGGTAGAGGATCCCGCTGACCTGCGGAGGATGCGTGAGTGCCAGGAGATTTACTCGGCCGCGTCCTCCGCCAGGATCAACTGGGAGAAATGTTCCGGACTCCTGGTGGGTCAGTGGCGGGTGGACTCCCTGCCGGGGGAGCTCAGGCCTTTTGCCTGGAGCACGACCCATCTCCTCTATCTGGGAGTCTACCTTAGCCCCGACGAGGGAGCCTGGCCAGCGAACTGGCAGGAGCTGGAGGCCAAGGTCGCCGCTCGCCTAGGGCGCTGGACAGGACTGCTCCGAGTGCTGTCCTACAGGGGTCGAGCGCTAGTCATAAACCAGCTGGTGGCCGCAATGTTGTGGTACCGGCTGGTCACTTTGACCCCTCCCCCTGCGTTTGTCGCCAAGATACAGAAGAAGCTGGTGGACTTCTTCTGGAACAACAGGAAGCACTGGGTCTCTGCCGCGGTCTTGAGTCTCCCGCTTGAGGAGGGCGGTCAGTCGTTGGTGTGCGTCAGCGCCCAGCTCGCGACTTTCCGTCTTCAGACCCTGCAGAGATACCTTTACGTCGAGCCCCCTCCTAGGTGGTGCGCTCTGGCGAGGTATTTCTTCCGCCAGCAGCGCGACCTCAATTATGACACGCAGCTCTTGTTTGTGAACTTGGGGGGTGCCAGGACCGCCCTCCGGGAGCTGCCTGTCTTTTACAGGGAACTCATCAGAGTCTGGAACAAAGTCTCCACCAAGCGCAGCTCTCCGCCGGCTGGAGTGGCGGCCGTCCTGCAGGAGCCGCTGCTCGGGAATCCGTACCTCCACGACCGAGGTTTTATGTGGCGGTCGGAAGAGAGGGCTGTGGCTGGTGAGGTGACCAGGGTCAGGGACCTGCTCGATGGCAGAGGAGCGGGCTGGATGGCGCCAGACACGCTGGCGCAGCGCCTAAATTCTGCCAACGTCCGCCACGCGGCCGATGCCATCGAGTCGCTAAAAACAGCTCTGGGCCCTGACTCCGTTAGGTGCATCGAGGAGGCTCAAGCACGTGGGGAGATCCCGTCCGAACTGACCCCCGTCCGGACAGAATTCCTCATCGGCGCCAAACCCCGGAACCTCCCTCGGGGGCCGGCGCCTCACAACTTGAGCCGCCTCGGGGAAATCCCCTCCGTGCCTTTCAGTTCCGCGCGGAGGGGTTTCCTGTACGGGCTGCTCCTGCACACTCTCAACTTTGCCATCCTCGCCGGCCGTCCGGACACGCCATGGCGTACCATCTTGCCGTCCGGAGGAGGCGGGGGTCCCCGATGGAGGGCACTCTACGCAGGGGTCCTCCCACTATTCATCGGGGACTTGGCCTGGAGGGTGGTGCACGGAGCAGTGCCGTGCAACAAATTTTTAAGCCGGTTCACGGACTCCCAGGCCGCCTGCAATTTCTGCGGTCTGGAGGAGTCCGTGTTCCATGTTTTTATTGAGTGCACGAGGTTGCAGCCCCTGTTCCATTATTTGAAGGGGCTGCTCCTGAAATTCTGGCTGCACTTCAGTCCCACTCTCCTGATCTTTGGGCACCCTGTGCGGAGGGGAGCGGGTAGGTCCGAAGGCCTCCTCGTAGGACTGCTCCTGGGCACGGCCAAGGGTGCCATCAGCCGGTCCAGGCAGCGGGCGGTCGAGGGGGTCGTTCAACCTGACTGCCTGCCTCTCTTCCGCTCTTACATCCGGTCCAGAGTGTCCTTGGAGATGGAGCACGCGGTGTCCACCGGTACGCTCGCGGCCTTCCGCGAGAGGTGGGCACCGGAGGGACTGGAGTGCATCATCACGCCCGGCAACCAAATTTTAATTTGATTTTACGTTTTTTAAGTTTAATTTGTTTTAATTGCCGGTGCTTTTAGTGTCCCCCTTCCCTTTTATAGGGGGCACTGGGGAAAATTGTGATTTTAGTGCCCAAAAAAAAACCCAAAAAAAGAAAAACACAAAAAAAAAGGGGGAAAAAAAAAAGGGCCTTGTAAATGTCTGGTGTGTCATCCAGGTCGGGTGGCACCGTTTAATGTTGTTTGTTTTGCAGATGAACTCCAAAAAGAGTTTCATGCGCAAGGACCCCCAGGTCCCTCTGCACCGCAGCATGTTGTAATTTCTCCCCATTCAAATAATATTCCCTTTTACTGTTTTTTTTCCCAAGGTGGATGACCTCACATTTTACGACATTGTATTCCATCTGCCAAACCTTAGCCCATTCGCTTAACCTATCTAAATTTCTTTGCAGCCTCTCTGTGTCCTCTACACAACCCGCTTTCCCACTAATCTTTGTGTCATCTGCAAATTTTGTTGCACTACACTCTGTTCCCTCTTGCAGGTCATCTATGTATATTGTAAACAGTTCTGGTCCCAGCACCGATTCCTGTGGCACACCACTAACCACCGATTTCCAACCCGAAAAGGACCCATTTATCCCGACTCTCTGCTTTCTGTTAGCCAGCCAATTCTTGATCCATGCCAATACATTTCCTCTGACTCCGCGTACCTTTATCTTCTGCAGTAACCTTTTGTGTGGCACCTTATTGAATGCCTTTTGGAAATCTAAATACACCACATCCATCGGTACACCTCTATCCACCATGCTCGTTATATCCTCAAAGAATTACAGTAAATTAGTTAAACATGATTTCCCCTTCATGAATCCATGTTGCATCTGCTTGATTGCACTATTCCTATCTAGATGTCCCGCTATTTCTTCCTTAATGATAGTTTCAAGCATTTTCCCCACTACAGATGTTAAACTAACCAACCTTCCTTTTGTCTGCCCCCTTTTTTAAACAGAGGCGTTACATTAGCTGCTTTACAGTCCGCTGGTACCTCCCCAGAGTCCAGAGAATTTTGGTAGATTATAAAGAATGCATCTGCTATAACTTCCGCCATCTCTTTTAATACCCTGGGATGCATTTCATCAGGACCAGGGGACTTGTCTACCTTGAGTCCCATTAGCCTGTCCAGCACTACTCCCCTAGTGATAGTGATTATCTCAAGGTCCTCCCTTCCCACATTCCCGTGACCAGCAATTTTTGGCATGGTTTTTGTGTCTTCCACTGTGAAGACCGAAGCAAAATAATTGTTTAAGGTCTCAGCCATTTCCACATTTCCCATTATTAAATCCCCCTTCTCATCTTCTAAGGGACCAACATTTACTTTCGTCACTCTTTTCCGTTTTATATATCGGTAAAAGCTTTTTGTTTTTATGTTTTGCGCAAGTTTACTTTCGTAATCTTTCCTTTCTTTATTGCTTTCTTAGTCATACATGATGCGAGAGAAAGTGGAGATCGAGCTGGACAGGCTGCAATGAGAGGGCATCATTGCGCTGGTTGAGTTCAACGAGTGGGGCAGTCCGATTGTTCTGGTTCTCAACCGCAATGGCACGTTCTGAATTTGTGGGGACTATAAAATAACGATTAACCGTTTTTCGCTGCAGGACCAGTACCCGCTACCTAAGACAGACGACCTATTTGCGACGCTGGCAGGAGGGAAGATGTTCACCAAGTTGGACCAGACCTCGGCCTACATGTCACAGGGGCTGGCTGAATCTTCGAAAGGCCTCACCTGCATCAACACGCACAAAGGTCTGTTCATCTACAATAGATGCCCGTTTGGGATTCGATCGGCTTTAGCTATTTTTCAAAGGAACATGGAGAATCTGCTAAAGTCGGTTCCATGCACCGTGGTTTTCCAGGACGACATATTGATCACAGGTCGGGACACCATCGAACACTTGCAGAACCTGGAAGAGGTTCTAAATCGGCTAGATCATGTGGGACTCAGGTTGAAACGCTCGAAGTGTGTTTTCCTGGTGTCAGAGGTCGAGTTCTTAGGGAGAAGAATCGCGGCAGACAGCATCAGACACACCGACGCCAAGACGGAGGCCATCAAAAACGCTTCGAGACCACAGAACATAATGGAGCTGCGGTCGTTCCTGGGATTCCTCAATTATTTTGGTAATTTCCAACCTGGGTTAAGCACTTTGCCAGAACCTCTGCATGTGTTGCTATGCAAGGGAGATGACTGGGTATGGGGGAAATCACAAGAGACTGCTTTTGAGAAAGCCAGAAATCTCCAACAAACTGCTTGTTCTGTATGACCCATGTAAACATTTAGTGCTAGTTTGCGATGCATCTTCGTGCGGGGTCGGGTATGTGTTAAAACAAGCAAACGAATTGGGAACATTGCAACCGGTCGCTTATGCATCCAGGAGTTTGTCCAAGGCTGAAAGGGCTTACAGCATGATTGAAAAAGAAGCTCTGGCATGTGTTTATGGGGTGAAAAAAATGCACCAGTATCTGTTTGGGCTTAAGTTTGAGTTAGAAACTGACCATAAGCTACTCATATTGCTATTCTCAGAGAGCAAAAGTATTCATACCAATGCCTCTGCTCGCATCCAAAGATGGGCACTCACGTTGTCTGCATAAAACTATGTAATCCACCACAGGCCAGGCACAGAGAACTGTGCTGATGCTCTCAATCGGCTACCATTGCCCACCACCGAGGTGGAAATGGCACAGCCTGCAGACTTGCTCTTGGTGATGGATGCGTTTGAAAACGAAAAGTCACCCGTTACGGTCCACCATATCAGAACCTGGACCAGTCAGGATCCTTTACTGGCGCTTGTAAAAAACTGTTCTCCATGGGAGCTGATCCAACGTCCCAGCAGATCAAGCCATTCCAGCGGCGTAAAGATGAAATGTCCATACAGGCGGACTGTTTTTTGTGGGGCAATCGCGTGGTTTTGCGCAAGAAAGCCAGGGAAACATTCATACGCGACCTACACAGTACCCACTCAGGCATAGTAATGATGAAAGCTATAGCCAGATCCCATGTGTGGTGGCCCGGCATCGACTCAGATTTGGAGTCTTGCGTGCGCCAGTGCAACACTTGCTCTCAACTGAGCAATGCATCCAGGGAGGCACCGCTAAGTTTGTGGTCATGGCCCTCCAAACCGTGGTCTAGGATTCACGTTGACTTCGCTGGCCCATTTCTAGGCAAAATGTTTTTGGTTGTTGTGGATGCTTATTCAAAATGGATTGAGTGTGTAATAATGTCTGTAAGCACATCCACTGCCACCATCGAAAGCCTACGAGACATGTTTGCCACGCACGGCCTGCCTGATGTCCTTGTCAGCAACAATGGGCCGTGCTTCACCAGCGCTGATTTCAAGGAATTCATGACCTGCAATGGGATCAAGCACGCCACATCTGCCCCGTTCAAGCCCGCATCTAACAGCCAGGCAGAACGGGCAGTCCAAACCATCAAGCAAAGTTTGAAATGCGTGTCGGTAGGCTCCCTGGAGACCCGCCTGCTCCAAGTCCTGCTCAGCTACCGCACAAGACCCCACTCGCTCACCGGGGTTCCCCCTGCTGAACTGCTCATGAAAAGGGCGCTCAAAACACCAAGGCTCTCTCTTGTCCATGATCTCCATGATCATGTCACGGGCAGGCGGCATCAGCAAACATGTACCATGACCGCACAAATTTGTCACGCGATATTGTAGTCAATGACCCTGTATTTGTACTCAACTATGGACATGGTCCCAAATGGCTTGCTGGCACTGTCATAGCCAAAGAAAGGAGTAGGGTGTTTGAGGTCAAACTTGCAAATGGACTAACATTAGAAAGCATTTGGACCAAACCAAACTGCGATTCATAGACAGCCATGTGCAACCTGAAGAGGACACCACCAACTTCGACCCTCCGATACACACACAAGTGGCAACAGACATTACAGTTGACCACCAAGATGAACTCATCCTCCCCAGCAGCCCAGCAAGGCCAGCTGCGCAGCAGCCCAGCGAAGGCTCAACCAATTCACCTGCACCTGTGTTTGTACCGAGACGATCGACTTGGGAGCGCAAAGCCCCAGATCGTCTCACCCTGTAAATAAGTGTACTATTGACTTGGGGGGGGGGGCGGGGGCGAGTGATGTTATGTATGCAACACCTTGTAACCAGCATTCTACCACCACCAGAGGACGCATCTATTGGAGTCCCAAGGAATCCCAGCATCCCTTGGGAGCACTGCATATAAGCAGGCCTCCCATGCTGTGCCAACACTCTGGAGTCAGAATAAAGAGACTAAGGCCACAATTACTCAAGTCTACAGTACTCAGTCACATTGCTTTATTTGAGACATAACAATTACCACCGCAAAATAAAAGCCTAGATTTTAGGATGACAAAGCTAAAAGATGTTCATTTGTCCATATTGCAAGAGATAGTGAAATCTGTAAATTACAGACACATTAGGGATTTGCATCAGCTGTCCTTTTTTGCAGGTGTTCTTATTTTCAAAATGGTCATTTTATGTATTGTAAATATTTTCAGTGGAATGGTGAGCTCATTACCCAGCAACCATAGCAGCAGAGAAACCGTTCTATTCCTTCCACAGAGACATGGAAGAATGCAATCCTAGAGATAGAGCAGTTTCTCTGCTACTAAGCATGCTGATAAAGAGCTCCCCATTTCACAAAAGCTGTTTCTTTCACAAAACCCACTGCCACATCTTGCTGACCGGCATAAATTGACCTCACGAGAATTTAGGGCAGAGAGGATGGAAGCTGGAAGGAGAAGTGCCAGTGTACCCAACTGAGTGAAAGTTTCAAATACAGCAGCTTTGTACCAGGCTGTGTCCCGTGCTTTAAGTTATAAAATGGCTTGCTCCATTGAAGGCTGCCCATAATTTGTAATTTGTGAGTGTCCATGGTTTCGGAGTGTCTCTGGTATATCTTATCATGTCGGTTATTTGGGTGTCTCAATAAGTATCTGTTTTATTGCAGGTGCCCATTTTTTGGGAACATTGCTTATGCTGGTTTCACTGTACTCAAGTAAGTTGAACTTAATTTACAGGCATATAGCTAAAGGTATTGTTAGAGATCATCTTAAAAAAACCCAGAAGGAATCCCAGCATGGCTTTTGGTCCGCACTCCTGGGTCTACCTGCCTTTCTTCCGCAACATTCCTGGGTTATGGCAACCCTCTCCAAGTTGCCAGATTTTCCATGCTTCCCTCCTCCTCTGTTACTCTGCTGTCACCATTTACATCTCTTTTGTTTCTATACCTATCCTATTCTCACCTTCTTTTGCCTTGCACCATCATTCCTTGCCCTCCACCTTATCTCAGACCTTTCCCTTTGCTCTTTTCCTGCTCCCTTTTCTCTGGCTCTGTATTTGTTGAAAAGCTGCGAAATCTCCATCTTCTTCCTGTTCTGATGAAAGTTCATCTGTCTGTAGCATTAATTTCTTGCTGCACAGATGCCGCCTGATCCACTGAATTTTTCAAGCATTGTCTGTTTTTATTTCTTATGAGGAATCATCCATTTGCCAGGCCTTAGTGCCAGTATTGCACATTCTTTTCCCTTTCTTAGTGTTCTTACGACAGGTTTCCTATACTCTGTATTCTCTTTCCATTGACAGCGGCGTTACGTTGAATTACATAGATTTACAACACAGAAATCGACCATTCAGCCCACCTTATCTATGCTGGTTTATATGCGCCACACTTGCCACCACTTGGAAGAAGGACTGAGGGGAGCAAAGGCACAGAATGTTCTCTGGGTGGAAGATATCAACATCAATCACCAAGTGTGGCTCGGTAGCACCATTACTGACCGAGCTGGCCAAGTCCTGAAGGACATAGCCACCAGACTTGGCTTGAGGCAGATGGTGAGAGAATCAACATGAGGGAAAAACCTACTTGACTTTGTCCTCGGCAATTTCTCTGTCACAGATACATCTGTCCAAGACACTATTGGTATGATCGCAGTGTAGCTATAAAATTAAAACTATCAATCCTTGAAGACAAAGTCCCACTTGCACACCGAGGACACTCTCCATCATGTTGTGTGGCCTATCACCGTTCTAAATGGGATAGATTCAGAACAGATCCATCATCTCAAAACTGGCCAACCATGAAGTGCTGTGCACCATCAGCAGGAGCAGAATTATATTCCAATACAACGTGTAACCTCATGGTCCGGCATATATTTCACTCCAGCATTACCATCAAGCCAGGCACCAACCCTGGTTCAATGAGGGTGTAGAAGAGCATGCCAGGAGCAGCAGCCGGCATATCTGAAAATGAGGTGCCAACCTGGTGAATCATAGAATGGTTACAGCACAAAAGGAGGCCATTCGGTCTGTCGATTCTCATGTGGCTCTCCGCAAGAGCAGTTCAGCTCATCCCACTCCCCGCCCATTCCTCGTAGCCCTGCAATTTTTTTCATTCATGTACTTATCCAATTGCCTTTTAAATGCCTTTTGAGTGCCTCCACCACCCTTTCAGATAGTTCCTAACAACTCGCTGCCGAAAAAAGTTTTCACTCATATTGCCTTTGGTTCTTTTGCCCATTACCTTAAATCTGTGTCCTCTAGTTCTCGACCCTTCCGCCAATGCGAACAGTTTCTATCTAGCTACACTGTCTAGATCCCCTCATGATTTTGAGCACCTTTATCAAATCTCCTCTCAACCTTCTCTGCTCCAAGGAGAACAACCCCAGCTTAATAAGAACATAAGAAATAGGAACAGGAGTAGGCTATGCGGCCCTTCTAGCCTGCTCCGCCATTCAATACGATCATGGCTGATCTGATCATGGACTCAGCTCCACTTCCCTGCCCGCTCCCCATAACCCCTTATCTCCTTATCATTCAAGAAACTGTCTATTTCTGTCAAATTTATTCAATGTCCCAGCTTCCACAGCTCTCTGAGGCAGCAAATTCCACAGATTTACAACCCTCTGAGAGAAGAAATTCCTCCTCATCTGTTTTAAATGGGCAGCCCCTTATTCTAAGATCATGCCCTCTAGTTCTAGTCTCCCCCATCGGTGGAAACATCCTCTCTGCATCCACCTTGTCAAGCCCCATCATAATCTTATACGTTTTGATAAGATCACCTCTCATTCTTCTGAATTCCAATGAGTAGAGGCCCAACCTACTCAACCTTTCCTCATAATTCAATCCCCTCATCTCCGGAATCAACCTAGTGAACCTTCCCTGAACTGCCTCCAAAGCAAGTATATCCTTTCATAAATATGAAAACCAAAACGCAGTATTCCAGGTGAGGCCTCACCAATACCCTGTATAGCTGTAGCAAGACTTCCCTGCTTTTATACTCCATCCCCTTTGCAATAAAGGCCAAGATACTATTGGCCTTCCTGATCACTTGCTGTACCTGCATACTATCCTTTTGTGTTTCATGCACAAGTACCCCCAGGTCCCGCTGTACTGCGGCATTTTGCAATCTTTCTCCATTTAAATAATAACTTGCACTTTGATTTTTTTTCTGCATAACCTCACACTTTCCAACATTATACTTCATCTGCCAAATTTTTGCCCACTCACTTAGCCTGTCTATGTCCTTTTGCAGATTTTTTGTGTCCTCCTCACACATTGCTTTTCCTCCCATCTTTGTATCATCACCAAACTTGGCTACGTTACACTCAGTCCCTTCTTCCAAGTCGTTAATGTAGATTGTAAATAGTTGGGGTCCCAGCACTGATCCCTGCGGCACCCCACTAGTTACTGGTTGCCAACCAGAGAATGAACCATTTATCCCGATTCTCTGTTCTCTGTTAGTTAGCCAATCCTCTATCCATGCTAATATGTTATCCCCAACCCCGTGAACTTTTATCTTGTGCAGTAACCTTTTACTTTGCACCATGTCAAATGCCTTCTCTAGTCTATCTACATAACTGAAGTCCCTCATCCCTGGAATCATTCTCATAAATCTTTTCTGCACCATCTCTAAGGCCTTCACATCCTTCCTGCGGTGCCCAGAATTGGACACAATATTCCAGTTGAGGCCGAAGCAGTGTTTTATAAAGGTTCATCATAATTTCTTTGCTTTTGTACTCTATGGGGTAAAAATCCGGGCCCGCGGGAAACCTGGCACACCTACTGTCTTAAAAATGTTTCTTCCGCCACACTGGGTGAGGTGGCCTCTTTCCTGAAAATTAGCTCTTGGTGTTTTTTTTCAGGCTGACCGGAAGCCGGTCATACTGGGGGCGGAAGTGGGATGGTAAGCAGAAGATCGACAACGAGAAGGCCGGAAGTGGAGGCGGGATGGAGTCATCACCGCTGTCAATCATCAACAGGACGGTGATGACATCAGGACGTGTGTGTGTCACCAAAGCTCTCGCCTTCACTTAAAGGGGAGAGCCTTCGCCATTTTAAAACTTTGGCCCACTGGGCCACCAGGGAGGGTTTTGACTAGGTCTGAATTTCAGCGGCATAATTGTCAGCCTGACGTGGCAGTCGGCCGACAAATAAAAACATGTCGCCCATGGCAGTGCGCCCTTGCCTTTAATAACGGCCGCACTGCCATGTCTCACACACAGAAAACAAGGTGCCGGGGGCACCACACGGCGGATCAAAGATTTTTCACAGTGAATTTGGCTGGAGGTGTGGGAGATCGGCGGTGCGTGCTTTGATTATCTACTTCGGCAGCAGTGGGGTGGAAGTGGGAACCGCCGGAAAATCCATCAAGGTGAATTTCGCTAGTGGCGGCCATTCGACCGCAAATCGGTGGCCACTGGACTCCGCCATTTGGCCACTGCTTTCAGCCTTTTTAGGAGGCTGAATTTCGGCCCCTATGCCTCTATTTATGAAGCCCAGTATCCCACATGTTTATTAACCGCTTTCTCAACCTGCCCTGCCAGCTTCAACGATTTGTGCACATATACCCCCAGGTCTCTCTGTTCATGCACCTCTTTATGATTGTAGCCTTTAGTTTATTTTGCCTCTCGGCATTCTTCCTACCAAAATGTATTACTTCGCACTTTTCTGCGTTAAATTTCATCTGCCACATATCTGCCCATTTCATCAGCCTGGCTATGTCTTCTTGAAGTCTATCACTATCCTCCTCACTATTCACTATACTTCCAAGTTTTGTATCATCTGCAAATTTTGAAATAGTGTCCTGTACTCTCAAGTCATTAATGTATATCAAGAAAAGCAGTGGTCCTAGTATCGACCCTTGGGGAACACCACGGTATACCTTCCTGCAGTCCAAAAAACAACCATTCACCACTACTCTCTGTTTCCTGTCACTTAGTCAATTTCGTATCAATGCATCCATTGTCCCTTTTATTCCATGGGCTTCAACTTTGCTGGCAAGCCAATTATGTGGCACTTTATCAAACGCCTTTTGGAAGTCCATGTACACCACATCAACCGCATTGTCCTCATCATCCCTCTCTGTTATCTCATCAAAAAACTGGATCAAGTTAGTTAAACACGATTTGCCTTTAACAAATCTGTGCTGGCTTTCCTTAATTAATCCACACTTGTCCAAGTGATTGTTAACTTTGTTCCTGATTATAGTTTCCAAAAGCATCCCCACTACTGAGGTTAAACTGAATTACCTGTAGTTGCTGGGTTTATCCTTATACCCTTTTTTGAACGAGGATGTATCATTTGCAATTCTCCAGTCCTCTGAAACCACCCTGGAATCCAAGGAGGATTGGAAGATTATGGCCAGTGCCTCTGCAATTTCCTCCTTAACCTCCTTCAGCATCCTAGGATGCATCCCATCTAATCCTGGTGTCTTATCTGTCATGTATGTATGCTTGGGGTTACTAGCCACCAGGTGGCACCACTGTCGGAGGTCATTGGGCTGTACGGACATGTGTGCGGCCCAGGTATAAAAGGTAAGCCATCGTGTAATGTAATCACTTTGGGCCCTAATAAAGCAGAGCCAGGTTTGTACCTGTGTTAGTTTACAGTATTCAGTCTATCGAGTTATTACGTACGTAACATTTGGTGATGAGGTAATTTAAGAACCTTCGCATGCAAAAATGAGCACAATTGGAATTCTGGAGAGAGTCGTGGAGGGAGAGGACTGGCAGATTTTGTAGCTCACCTGGACCAGCACTTCGTGGTCAACAAAATGGAGGAACCCACTGACACAGTTAGGCGCAGGGCGGTCTTCCTCACGGTTTGCGGTCCGAAAATCTATGGACTCATAAAGAATCTTCTCTCACCTACAAGTCCAATGGACAAAATCCATGAGGAATTGTGTGCTCTGGTACATGTCCATCTCAAACCAGAAGGTGGCATCATCATCTCACGATATCGATTCTACAAGCACGTTCGTTCTGAGGGCCAGGCTGTGTCGGAATTCATTGCCGACCTAAGACATCTAGCTGGACCGTGTAAGTTCGAAAACGGGTTGGGAGACATGCTGCAGGACTTCTTTGTAATTGGCATCAACCACGAGATGATCCTGCGTAAGCCAATGCCGGCGGAGATGCTGGATTTGAGCAAGGCCATCACGATTGCCCAGGCATGCATGATGACGGACAAAAATTTAAAGCAGATATCATCGAAAAATTGGAACTCAGCAAGTACTGTAAACAAGATTGTATTGTCGTTTGGCAGAGCTGCATATGGCAGGGGCTACTCGACTGCATATGCGAAACCTGTGGCTGCCCAAAGTCCGCCAACAGGAATGAATATGATTTCATTGTGTTGGCGTTGTGGGGGCAATCATCGGCCTCATCAGTGTCGGTTTAAACAGTATATTTGTAAAGGCTGTTCGAGACTGGGGCATCTCCAGCGGATGTGTCCGCAACTGAGCAAGTGTGCTGCGACACACCACGTGGAGGATGATGACCAGTGTAGCCCGGATCTAGATATGCAATCCGAGATACTAGAGGATGAAGTGCATGGACTGTATTCGTTCCTAACAAAGAGTCAACCGACAATGATTAATGTGAAACTTAACAGTGTGCCAGTACCGATGGAATTGGACACGGGTGCGAGTCAATCAATAATGAGCCAGAGGACATGCGACAAGCTGTGGGACACTAAGGCTGTGAGGCCTAAGCTGAGTCCAGTCAATGCCAAGTTGCGTGCGTACACTAAAGAACTCATAACGGCGATTGGCAGTGCAGTAATCAAGGTGTTATATGATGGTGCAGTTCATGATTTACCGTTATGGATTGCTCCAGGCAATGGTTCAATGCTGTTCAGCAGGAATTTGCTAGAAAAAATCAAATGGAATTGGAACAATATCAAAGCATTGTCATCGGAGGATGATACTCCATGTGCTCAAGTGCTGAGCAAGCTCCCCTCGCTGTTTAAACCAGGCATTGGCAATTTCACAGGCGCCAAGGTGCAGATCCATGTGGACTCGATGCAAGACCCGTCCATCATAAAGCTCGGGCGGTTCTGTACATGATGAGGGAGAAGGTCGAAATCGAACTGGACAGACTCCAGCGTGAAGGGGTCATATCACCGGTCGAATTTAACGAATGGGCCAGCCCCATTGTTCCTGTGTTGAAGAGTGATGGCCCTGTCAGGATTTGTGGAGACTACAAGGTTATGATCAACCGAGTTTCGAAACAGAATCAATACCCGTTACCGAAGGCTGATGACCTGTTTGCAACACTAGCCGGGGGGAAGTCGTTCACTAAACTGGATCTGACATCGGCCTACATGACACAGGAGCTGATCGAGATGTCGAAGAAACTTGCGTGCATCAACACTCATAAAGGACTGTTTATCTACAACAGGTGTCCTTTCGGAATTCGCTCGGCTGCAGCCATATTTCAGAGGAACATGAAGAGTCTACTGAAGTCCGTTCCCAGAACCATCGCATTCCAAGATGACATCCTGGTCACAGGAAGTGACACCGTCGAACATCTGAACAACCTGGAAGAGGTTCTACATCATCTGGACAAAGTGGGACTCAGACTGAAACGTTCGAAGTGCGTCTTCATGGCACCGGAAGTCGAATTCCTGGGGAGGAAAATTGCTGCTGATGGCATCAGGCCTACAGATTCGAAAACCAAGGCCATCAAAAATGCACCCAAGCCTCAGAATGTGATGGAGCTGCATTCGTTCCTGGGACCACTCAACTACTTCAGTAATTTCCTACCTAGATTGAGCACTTCATTAGAGCCACTGCACATGCTGCTAAGAAAAGGCGACAACAGGGTTTGGGGTGCATCTCAAGATAGAGCTTTGCTCTAACAAGCTGCTGGTACATTATGATCCGTGTAAGTGTCTAGTATTGGCCTGTGATGCTTCATCATATGGAGTTGGTTGCGTGCTCCAACAAGCTAATGAGCCGGGTAAACTACAATCTGTTGCTTATGCTTCTAAAAGTTTGTCAGAGGCAGAAAGAGCCTACAGCATTGTAGAAAAAGAAGCATTAGCTTGTGTGTATGGGGTTAAAAAGATGCATCAGTACCTGTTTGGTCTTCGGTTTGAACTGGAAACAGATCACAAGCCACTCATTTCATTGTTTTCAGAAAACAAAGGTAAAATACCAATGCATCAGCCAGATTCCAGAGGTGGGCGCTGACATTATCTGCCTATGATTATGTAATTCACCATAGATCTGGCACTGAGAATTGTGCCGATGCACTGAGCCGTCTGCCGTTGCCCACACCGGAGTTGGAGACGCCACAACCTGCAGACCTACTGTTAGTCATGGACGCTTTTGAAAATGAAGCCCTGTCACAACTCAACAAGTTAAGACCTGGACCAGCCAGGACCCGATATTATTGTTTGTGAAACATTGTGTCCTGATAGAGAATTCAAACAGGCTGCATTCAGACAGGATGTGAGAATTCACAGACCCCAAATCAAAGCTGCTACGTGCAACTCAGCATGTTGCATTAAGTTATCAATCAACTTGACATTTTAGGACCTTTGGTAGCAAGCCAATTAAAGGTTAACAGTATATCAATTGAGCCAATAAGGTCAAAGAAGGCACGTTCTTTTTGTAAACTGAGTCAGGTATAAGAACAGCCATTTTGGCCATGTGGTCTCAGAAGGACAAAGGCCTGACTTAAAGCCAGAAGCTTGTTGCTGCTGCCAGAATAAAGTTACATTAAAACTACAACCGGAGTTCGCATTTCATTGAAAATTAAGAGATCTAACAATTTTGGCGTCACGAACACGATCGCTGAGGAAAGAAACTGAATTTTGGACATCGGACCTACATACTGAGGTAAGGACTCCTCTTTATAAAAGTCCCCCCTGTCAAAAGTCTAAATTCGCCTCTCCTTCTACGCGATTCCGAAAGCCTCCGGTTTGCGAACCCTCTGGTTGGTAGTCGGCTCGAGCTCCCATTTACGTCTAACTTCGGCAGTGTGTTAGTTAATAACCCACTGATCGGCTGGAAAGCCTACGACTCGAGACTCCAGTAAAGAAATCAATATTATGGCAGCAGGAGATAAGAGCAAAGAATTGCCTACAACTGTTAAAGGCAGGCGGGCACCACCTGAGGTTTCGATAGATGAACTCCTCCAACAGTTGAAAGAATACATAGAGCAACAATTCAACTTATCTAAAACCTCTATTAAGTTCGAACAAAAGTACGGAACCTCCAAAGGACAATGGTCCTTGGACGAGATTAAAAAGTTCTGGGGAAAAACGACCCATATGAAAAATAAAAAGCAAATCCGATGGTCTCTAACCGTTATGGGACAGATCCGAAAGTGGAATGAAATTATAACGCATTCCCAACATGATAGGGACCTGACTAGTACAAAGGACCAATTGGAAGCTGTTTGTGCACAGCTGCAACAGAAAAGACTTGAACTTGAAAAGTCGGAAGCAGAAGTTAAAGATCTTAAAGGTGAAATTAAAGAATGGAAAAAATCATTCAGTCAAGAGACAGTAATAGGAAAAGGAAAATGTATCGGTCAATTCCCAAGGCACCCATGTTTGGATAAATTAAAAGCGCAAACCCGAAGACACGACCGAGGAATAGATACGGATTCTGAATCCTCTGATGATACAGGGTTGGAGGATGAAGAATTAGGGGTGCGCTTTGCCCCGTTTAAAAAAAACCGAGTTGTAGTCAAACCAGAAGAGACTGCGGATGAGGGCGGAACCAAAAAAACAAAGAGAAGGGTGTACGCAGAATACTTAGTTCATGCTCCGGCAGACCCAGAGAAAATTGATAAATGGTCCAAGGAATTGCCCAATCCAAAGAAAGGGGGAGTGAAAATATATATCAACTTCATCGCTGGGACGGAGTGCAAATTTTGACCATAATGGTGCCAAAAACACAGGGAAGAAAATTGCACGACAAGGTGGAAGAAGCTTTGGGGCAGGATGAGCAAGAATTAGATGCAGGATGGGAGGCGATTAAACACTGGCTGCAAGCCTTCAGTCCAGCTAAGACAGACTGGGGAAAAATTGCAGCCTGCCAACAGAAAGGAACAGAGGAGGTCCTGGAATATGACGAGCGGTTTAGATGCACGTGGCTAGAACATTCGGGTATGAATAATACAGATGAGGAAATGGATGAACAAGTGTTTGGACCCCTGAAAGCAACTTTCGTGGCAGGTCTAAAGCCAGAACTGTCCAAAATGCTTAAGGTAGTGTTACCGGTTTGGGAAGGTAGAGGAACTACCTTTGCAGCATTGGTGGATCGATGTAACCAATTAGATCGGGATATGGGAGCTAAAGTCCGAGTCCTGCAGGCTGTGGGATGGAAATCCCAGGATTCCGATAAACAGTTATTAGGAAAATTACCCGGAAAATTTCATTATTGTGGGAAAGAAGGTCACTGGGCCAAGACGTGCAGGGCAAAACAGAAAGGTCGTGGCTGGGGAAGAGGACGCAGCCAGGGATACAATTCAGCCATAAACCAGGCTTGTCATAAGATAACGACCTCATAGAAGCATTTAAGCGACTGACAATACAACAACAGAAGGAGTTACTTGGGATAGCAAAAAACGATTAGAGCCCACCCTGGCCCCCCTCCTCGCACTAATACAACAGAAGGGAGATGGGCTATATATAACTGTGAAGGTTGGCGATAAGGATGTGGACTGTCTTTTAGACACAGGGGCAGAATTAACATGCTTACCCCTACAATATGGAGACTTTTTGCCGTTGGATGGTAGGGCACGTACAGCCTATGGAGTTGGAGGCCATAAAATGGAAATTAAAAGGACAACACCGGTACTTATAGGGCTGGGTCCACATGAACTAACCACGGCGGTCTGGATAGGCCCAGTAGATCAACCCCTTTTGGGAATGAATGTTCTAATCCAAGTAGATTCATCGTTGCATTTTGAGGATGGTCGGGTGACATGGTCAATTAGAACTTTAAAGAAAGAAGAATTGAAGGAACGCCCGATATGGGCTAAAGATAAGAACGATTGTGGCCTACTCCAGATGGAGCCTGCGTCATTTACCAGGACCAAGCCTCCATGCACTAAACAGTATCCCATCAGTCCAACTGCCATTGCAGGAATCTTACCGGTTATTCAGCAATTGGAGAAACAAGGGTGCTTATTAAAACGAATAGCTCCTCCAATAGCCCCGTGTGGCCGGTACAGAAATCTAATGAGACTTGGCGTTTGACTGTCGATTATAGGAAAGCTAACCAGTGTATTGATCAAAAAGCTCCTTTGGTCGCAGATCCCTCCACCGTTTTTAATGCCCTCAAACCGGAACATAAATATTTCTCGGTTATAGATATGGCCAACGGATTTTGGTTGGTGCCTCTGGCACCGGAGGTTCGACAGTGGTTTGCTTTCACAGTCTAAGGACAACAGTATACTTGGACCCGGTTACCGCAGGGTTTCCACAACAGCCCTACGGTATTCCACATGGTTTTACAAAGCCATTTGCGAGAATTACCTCCCCTGTCATCCACAGTCATCCAATATGTAGACAATATCCTGCTAGCTTCAAACACGGAAGAATACCATGAACAAGATTTACGAGCTTTGCAGGACCACCTTTGGCTGAAAGGACATAAAGCCAGCATTGACAAAGCACAAATATCCCAAGAAGAGGTTGTATACCTGGCACAAAAGATTTCACAAGGAAAGAGAGAACTTACCCAGGATAGAACTGCAGCCATTCGGGCTGCTAAAAAACCCACCACTATTCAGGAACTAAGGTCTTTTTTGGGATTGTGTAACTTTAACAGAAATTGGATTGACTCCTTCACACAGCTTGCTCAGCCATTGAATGATATTTTAAAGGGGAAACGTGCCTCTAAAGAAGACATCACCCTCACTAAGGAACAGCAAGAGGCCTTCCTGAGTTTGAAAAAGGCTATGTGTTCGGCACCGGCTCTGGGAATCCCCGACAGTGGTAAGCCATTTACCCTGTTTGTCCATGAGAAAGAAGGATATATGACAGCTATACTGACACAAGAACATGGGGATCGGCAAAGACCTATTGGCTATTATTCGGCAAAACTGGATGAGGTAGCCCTCGGATGGGGAAGTTGCCTAAGGATCATGGAAGCTACATGTCGAGCGGTAATGACCACTGCGAGTCTAGTCCTCGACTAAAAGCTGATTGTCAAGTGTCCCCACACTGTACATGCTTTGCTGTCTATGAATAGAATGTCTCAGGTGACGGCAGCAAGATGGACCCGCTGGACAACAGTTTTGGAAGCTCCTAATCTCCATATCGTCCAGGCCAGCCCAGTTAATCCCGCAACTATGTTCCCGATGTCAGAATCGAGGGAGCAAGAGGGTGGAGAATGTGAAGAGCATGACTGCGTGGAGATTTTAAAAGTAACAGAAGAAGCAGCCTTAGCAGCAGAGGAGCCTCTGCACAACCCAGATCTCATCCTGTTTACAGATGGTTCCTTCTTTGTTGACAATGGTACCAGAAAAGCAGGATGGGCAGTTACAACCTTATATGAGCTAGTGGCAAAAGGATGTTTACCCTCAGGAATGTCAGCACAACAGGCCGAGTTACGCGCCCTGTCAGAAGCATGTTGAATAGCAGAAGGACAGACAGCTAATGTCTACACAGATTCGCGTTATGCTTTTGGAGTTGCTCACGACTTTGGTCTGTTATGGCGGAAAAGAGGATTCCTCACTGCTGCTGGTACACCTATCCGAAATGCAAAAGAAGTCCGAGACTTACTAGAGGCCATACAACTACCTCAGGGAGTGTCCATCCTTAAGTGTAAGGCCCATACCAAGGAAAATACCACGGAAGCACAGGGAAATGCCCTAGCCGACCAGGCAGCTAAAGATGCCGCCACACAGGGTGTTCCCCCAGAAGAACCAACACAGATGTGCAGATTGAAAGCACTCAGGACTCTGACACGAGACCTTCAAACAATGCAAGGCAAGTGCTCCCGAGAGGAAAAATGGACATGGATTGAGGCAGGAATTAAGCTATGTGAAGATGGTGTCTGGAGACAAAGAGTTACCGACAAGCCAGTCGCGCCACTAGCGCTTATGCCTTTTTTAGCCCAACAGATCCACTCGTGGGGACACTTGGCCTCACAACAGATGACGGCACGGTTCCAGAAAAGCTGGTGGGGTCGGGGATTTAACAAACATGCCCAGCTGGTAACAGACCGCTGTGTGGTCTGCCAGAAAAATAATTCTGGACCCATCACGGTAGTGCCCCAACTGAGGCCCCCTGCCCCTGTCGGACCATTCCAGCATCTGCAGGTTGATTATATATCTCTTCCTTCATGCCAAGGATACACTAACATTCTTGTCATGGTCGACAGATTCTCTAGATGGGTAGAAGTTGTCCCAACTAAAAGAGCCACAGCCAATCACACTGCAAAGGTCTTGTGTAAGGATTGCATTCCCCGATGGGGAGTCCCGAGTAGCATTGACTCAGATCAGGGAACACACTTCACATGTGCTGTCTGCCAAGAAGTCTGTAGGTTACTGAACATTACGTGGGATTTACACTGTCCTTATCATCCACAATCATCAGGACAAGTAGAGCGAATGAATCGAACTTTGAAACAACGGCTTGCCAAATATCACTAAGAAGGAACACCATGGCCCCAGGCACTACCAATAGTGCTATGTAGTATTAGGGCAACCCCAAACAGAACTACAGGTCTAAGCCCATTTGAAATTATAACAGGAAGACCCATGTCGCTGCCAGGAACTATTGATTTACGGAAAGTTGATGTTCACTTAATGAGTGACACTTTGTTATCATACTGTCAGAACCTAACCAATGCTATTAGTTCTGTTTCCCGACAGGTATCGGCAGCTTGGGGTAATCCACCCGAAGGAGGACACAACATCATCCCGGGAGTCTGGGTCTATGTGAAAAAGTTGCATAAAGAACCTTTGGGTGCCAAGTGGGAGGGACCTTATCAAGTGTTATTGACCACCCAGGCACCTGTTAAAGTCCAAGGAAAGAAAGCCTGGATTCACGCTTCACACGTTAAATGAACACCCGTAATTGAAGCTGAAATCTAATAAGGACAATTACTTTTTGCCAAAATGTATAAATTTACTGTATTACTGATTGTAAGTATTCTAGGCATATGCCTACTTCTTACTCGTCAACCCTCTGCATCAAAGGGAAATAGTAGAGTAGCAAGGGAATTACATGTAAATACCTTTTTATATATGTCATACATTTATGCCAAACAAGGTAACATTTCTAGTTGTTGGATATGTGCGCATATTCCTATTCACTCAAAGGGAGGGATTCCCTTGAGGCCAGTTCCCTTGAATATCTCGGAAATGGCTGAGTGGATAATTAATCAAAACAAAACAGGCAATGCATTTCAGGATATGGAAAACTGGGCACGTAAATGGAAGTCAGCAGGTTACAATCTGACTACCTTTGAAGGGGGATACCAACCGTGCTACAATAATTCCAACAGCCCACATTTTTTGTTATCACTAATACAACGGGAATAAGAAGACCGGGGGAATCGGTCTGTCTGATTAGAAACATCAAAGGAGACCAAAATATGGGGTATAGTAACTGCTCCAGGAATTATAATGTAATCAAGCCACGGAACCGTCCAAACTGGGCCGATGTGGGAATTTTTAACATAACGGGGATTCTGAATAAAACAGATGGAAAAGCCTGGACAGGCGGAGTGTTGCTGACAAAGAAACAGCTAACATTCATTGCCTATAATGGCACCTATTGGGTGTGTGGCCACAAGGCCTACCCTTGGCTGCCCCAGAATGGGACGGGATCCTGCTATTTAGCCTACATTGTGCCATATATGTATCATATAAAGTCACTGTCGGAACACTTAACCGTCCGAAGAGAGCTATCACAGAAACAGAGAGGTTCTTTGCCATTCTGATCCCTGGGTATGGGACCGCCAAACTGGCAAGGGAATCCATTAACATGGCATCCGTTGTGGAACGGGTAGCCAATGATACCTCAGAGGCCCTAGTTAAAATCAATGCAGAAATGGTAGCAATCCGCACAGTAGCCCTACAGAATAGACTGGCCCTTGATTACATCCTGGCTGAAAAGGGAGGTACTTGCACCCTACTCGGAACTGAGTATTGCACGTATATCCCAGATAGCTCCGAAGAAATTACCCACTTAGCGGAGCATATCCAAAAGGAGGTAGAAAAACTTAAGCAATCCCCATCATTCAATTTGTGGAGCGGAGCCACTGAATGGCTAGGTTCAATAGGAACTTCATTGGTGGAAGGTTTAATTCTATTCATTGTAATTATTTTACTTTTATATTGTTTGTTTATGTTGATTAGACCAGGCGGCTGTAGCTGCTGTCCCGCATTGAGACACCTTGCAGGTCCCAGCAGACCATCTGTACATGGCACAGGGGTATGTTATGCTTAAGGAAAGGTTGTTTACTGGTTGAATTAAGATATTGATTTGGATTAAATTGGAATAAGGTTAATTAACCTACTAAAACCAGACTTCTATTGTGGCCACGATGGAATTTGGGTTGGTGTAAATTTGTGTGGAAGGACATGTGGCGAAACACATCAACAAATTTTAGAAGGAAACTCAATTAACATGTGTGAAATTATTTTGTAGAATGTTTAACCAGTGATAGCTGATGTTTTATGATTCAGTTTGTGAAAGAATCAAAGGGGGGATTGATAGAGAATTCAAACAGGCTGTATTCAGACAGGATGTGAGAATTCACAGACCCTAAGACAAAGTTGCTACGTGCAACTCAGCATGTTGCATTAAGTCATCAATCAACTTGACATTTTAAGACCTTTGTTAGCGAGCCAATTAAAGGTTAATAGTATATCAATTGAGCCAATAAGGTCAAAGAAGGCGCGTTCTTTTCTGTAAACTGAGTCAGGTATAAGAACAGCCATGTGGTCTCAGAAGGACAAAGGCCTGGCTTAAATCCAGAAGCTTGTTGCTGCTGCCAGAATAAACATTAAAACTATAACCGCAGTTCGCATTTCATTGAAAATTAAGAGATCTAACAGTCCTTAGTGGTGATTGGTCTGCCATACCCAAGTAAATGGGTGATGAGAGCAAACCTTACAACCGTCACAAAGATGAACTATCCATTCAGTCAGATTGTTTACTGTGGGGTAATCATGTTGTCATGCCTAAGAAAGGCAGAGAGAAATTTGTACATGATCTACATAGCACTCATCCCGATATTGTCATGATGAAAGCCATTGCCAGATCTCATGTATGGTGGCCCGGAATTGACTCTGATCTGGAATCATGTGTGCAACAATTGCATGCAGCTAAGTAAAGCACCAGCAGAATCGTCGATGAGTCTGTGGTCATGGCTATCTAAACCATGGTCCAGGATCCACATCGACTTTGCAGGTCCCTTTCTGGGAAAGATGTTTTTAGTTGTGGTGGATGCATATTCCAAGTGGATAGAGTGTATAATCATGTCATTCAGTACATCCACAGCTACCATTGAGAGCCTTCGTGTTATGTTTGCCACTCATGGTCTGCCCGACATCATTGTAAGTGACAACAGACCTTGCTTCACTAGTCTGGAGTTGCAAGAGTTCATGAAACTCAATGGTATTAAAGATGTGAGGTCAGCACCATTCAAACCCACATCTAATGGTCAAGCAGAGCGTGCTGTCCAAACCATCAAGCAGAGTATGAAACGTGTACCTCATGGTTCACTATAGACTCGCTTGTCACGCATATTGCTTAGTTACAGGACAAGACCCCACACACTTACCGGGGTCCCCCCTGCTGAAGTATTGATGAAGAGAGGCCTTAAGACCAGGTTCTCTCTTGTCCACCCTGACTTGAATGATCATGTTGAATACAGACATCAAAGTCAGCAGTGGTATCATGATCGCGCTGCTGTGTCACACGACATTTCTGTTAACGATCCTGTGTATGTACTAAATTATGGTCAAGGTCCCAAGTGGATCGTCGGTACTGTTACGGCCAAGCAGGATAACAGAGTGTTTATTGTCAAGCTCAAGAATGGGCAGACATGCAGGAAAGATGTTGATCAGATAAAGCTGCGGCACACGGATGAACTGGAACAGTCTGAGGAAGACACAATCAGTGACCAACCAACCTACCCTCAGTCATCAGAGAACTCCGCTGTCATCAGTGAATCCGGACTTTCAATCCCTGACATGGTCATTGCCATTCCCATCAGATCGGCTACCCAGCCCCCAGTCATAACAGACTCAGAACGCTCGCCCAAGGCTGGAGTTGAACTGAGATGATCAACTCGGGAGCGGAAAGCCCCGGACCGTCTCAATTTGTAAAAAGTCTGTTACTAATATGTTAAAGGGGATATTGTCATGTATGTATGCTTGGGGTTACTAGCCACCATGTGGCGTGACTGTCGGAGGTCATTGGGCTGTATGGACATGTGTGCGGCCCAGGTATAAAAGGCAAGTCATCGTGTAATGTAATCACTTTGGACCTGAATAAAGCAGAGCCAGGTTTGTACCTGTGTTAGTTTATAGTATTCAGTCTATCGAGTTATTACATACATAACATTATCAACTTTAAGTACTACTCCCAATCACCAGCAAATTGATGGAAGGGGTCTGCCATGTATGTAACCACAATGTAACACCACTGTATTACTGTATACACTCAACCTAGATGCACACTTTGACCACAATGAGTGAACTTGTGGGAGACACTCCTTACCTGATCACACAGGTATAAAAAGGGAGGTCCCACGCAGGGTCATCGCTTTTGGAATCCTATGAATAAAGAGTTAAGGTCACAGAGTGACCTTGTCCCCAGAATGTGCCTCGTGTGGTTTCATACTGTAGAGTAAGGACTTTACATTGGCAATAAAAAACTGGAATTCACGACCCAAGAGAATGGCCACCGGTAGCACAGAGGACCGGTACTGTGTTGGGGAAGACTGGGACGATTTTGTCGAGAGGCTTCAGCAAAGATTCGTTATGAAAGAATGGCTGGGGGATGCAGCGGCCGACAAGCGAAGGGCTCATCTTTTAACCAGCTGCGGACCAAAGACTTACGCGCTCATGAAGGACTTACTAGCACCCGAAAAGCCTGTGGACAAAACCTTTGAAGAACTTAGCAAATTGATCGGGGAGTACCTCAAACCGGCGAGTAGCATGTGGCCCGACACAGATTCTACACCCACCGACGTCGTGAAGGACAGAACATAGCGGACCTCCGGCGTTTGGCCAGCCTCTGTAAGTTCACAGACGTCTGCAGGGGGGAGATGTTAAGGGACTTCTTTATCGAAGGCATCGGTCATGCAGGAATTTTCCGCAAATTAATTGAGACCAAGGATTTGACTTTGGAAGCGGCGGTTGATAGCTGAAACTTTCATGGCGGGGGAGGAAGAGACGAAAATAATATACGCTCGCAATTCTGCTTCTAACGCGGCGATGGATCAGGGAGTCAACATCATCAATGCGACTCAGAGCCTCACAGGCAGGCAGGGACAGTCCGACACTCCCCCAGGCAGCAATAGACCCCAGAGTAGGACTTCAACAGAGGCAATGGCAGGCTGAACGGACATTCACGCCATCACAGTGGACAATGCGGCCTGGGATGGGGCCATTGACACTCACTAATTGGGTACTTAAGAGTAGTCAAAAGGACAGTCAGCACGGAATGCCTGGCCATAGTCCCTTTGTTCCCAACAATGGAAACTTTAACTCATGCTGGAGGTGTGGGGGAAAACACTCAGCTAGATATTGCAGATTTCAACAGTTTTTCTGCAGGAACTGTAATCTCAGTGGCCACTTAGCTCGAATGTGCAGGAAGTCTGCAACCAGACTAATATACGAGGCGGATGGACCAGAAGAGGGTTCTTTGAGGCAGGATGACTTTTGGGGCAAATCGATGGACGTCGAGGTTCAATGGGTCCATGTGGCGAATATTCACAGTTCATACATCAAAACGCCACCAATGATGAGGGTTTTATTAAACGGTATCCCAGTACGCATGGAGCTGGGCACTGGGGCCAGCCAGTCACTCATGGGCGTTCAGCAATTTGAGAAGCTATGGCCACTTAAGGCCAGTCGACCCAAATTAGCACGTATTGAGACACAATTACGGACTTGCACTAAAGAAATAATTCCGGTGCGAGGCAGTGCAATGTTGGCTGTCACACACAATGGGTTAGTGAATCGGCTGTCGCTCTGGATTGCCCTGGGCAATGGTCCCGCACTGTTGGGGAGGAGCTGGTTAGCCGAGATGAACTGGAAATGGGGGGATGTTCACGCAATGTCATCTGTGGAGCGAAGTTCGTGCTCACAAGTCCTACAACAATTCGATTCACTATTCCAACCTGGCGTCGGGACTTTCAAAGGCACTAAAGTAGTGATACACATCACCCCGGACGCCAGGCCAGTGCACCACAAAGTCAGAGCGGTGCCGTATGTGATGCGGGAAAAGATCGAGAGCGAATTGGACTGGTTGTTGAGAGTGGGCATCATCTCGCCTGTTGAATTCAGCGACTGGGCGAGCCCCATCGTTCCCGTCCTAAAAGCGGATGGCTCTGTCAGGATCAGTGGGGACTACAAGGCCACCATCAATCGAGTGTCCCTACAAGATCAATACCGGTCCCGAGAGCGGAGGACCTCTTCACCACGCTGGCAGGCGGCAAGCTGTTCACCAAGTTGGACCTCACTTCAGCCTATATGACCTAGGAACTGGCCGACGAATCTAAACTACTGACCACCATCACCACGCACAAGGGGCTATTTGTTTCTAACAGGTGCCCGTTTGGCATTCGATCAGCGGCCGCGATTTTTCAACAAAACATGGAAAGCCTGCTTAAATCCATTCCTGGAATGATTGTATTCCAGGACGACATCCTAATCACGGGTCGAGACACCGAGGAACACCTCCACAACCTGGAGGAGGTGCTACGCCGACTGGACCGGGTAGGCCTGCGAGTCAAGAAGTCAAAATGTGTGTTCTTAGCTCCTGATGTTGAGTTTCTGGGCAGGAGGGTTGCTGCAGATAGGATTCGGTCCACCGAATCCAAAACAGAGGCGATTCGACGAGCACCCAGGCCCTGCAACACATCGGAGTTGCATTCATTCCTGGGACTGTTAAACTATTTCGGGAACTTTCTGCCGAACTTGAGCACGTTGTTGGAGCTGCTATACGTGCTCCTGCATAAGGGTTGCGATTAGTTTTGGGGGGATTGTCAGGAACGGGCTTTTGATCGGGCGCGAAACCTACTTTGTTCAAACAAGTTGTTGACCCAGTACGACCACCGTAAAAAATTGATTCTGACATGTGATGCATCGTCCTATGGGGTTGGGTGCGTGTTGCAGCAGGGCAATGCTGAGGGTCAACTATAACCTGTGACTTATGCCTCCAGGTCGCTCTCTCAAGCAGAACGGGGATATGGGATGGTCGAGAAGGAAGCGCTTGCATGTGTCTATGGTGTAAAAAAAATGCATCAGTACCTCTTCGGTAGGAGGTTTGAATTAGAGACAGACCACAAGCCATTAACATCCCTGTTGTCAGGCAGCAAGGCTATCAATGCCAACACATCAGCTCGCATACAGCGATGGGCTCTCACGCTGGCTGCTTATGACTACTCCATCCGGCACCGGCCCGGCACTGAAAATTGCGCTAACGCGCTCAGCAGGCTTCCACTGGCCACCACTGAGGGGGCAGCGGAGCAAAGCGCTGAGATGGTCATGGCTGTCGATGCCTTTGACAGCGCAGGCTCTCACATCACAGCCCGCCAGATCAAAATCTGGACAAACAGAGATTCCCGCCTATCTCTGATTAAGAAATGTGTCCTGACTGGGGATTGGGCACCCACACGCGGAGCATGCCCTGAGGAGGTCAGACCGCTTCACAGACGGATGGATGAGCTCTCCATCCAAGCCGACTGCCTACTATGGGGCAGCCGGGTAGTTATGCCCCAGAAGGGCAGGGAGGCATTCATCAGGGATCTCCACAGCGAGCACCCAGGCATTGTGCTGATGAAGGTCATTGCCCGGTCACAATGTTTGGTGGCCTGGAATTGACTCAGACCTGGAACACTGTGTTCGCAGGTGCACGACATGTGCCCAGCTGGGTAATGCCCCCAGGGAGGCCCCGCTCAGCCCGTGACCCTGGCTCACCAGGCCAAGGTCACGCATTCATGTTGACTACGCGGATCCGTTCATGGGAAAGATGTTCCTTATTGTTGTAGGTGCGTACTTGAAATGGATCGAGTGCATCATTCTGAATTCATGCACGTCATCCACCACCGTGGAAAGCCTACGTGCGATCTTTGCAACCCATGGCTTGCCGGACATCCAAGTTAGTGATAATGGCCCAAGTTTCACAAGCTACGAATTCCAAGGGTTTATGTTGGGCAATGGCATCAACCACGTTAGGACTGCGCCGTTCAAGCCGGCCTCCAATGGCCAGGCGGAACGTGCAGTCCAAATCATTAAGCAAGGTATGCTCAGGATTCAAGGACCCTCCCTACCATGCCGCCTATCGCGTTTCCTGCTGGCCTATAGATCCCAACCGTGCTCGCTCACGGGGGTCCCACCCGCAGAGCTACTAATGAAACAGACACTCAAAACTTGGTTGTCCCTCATTTACCCAGGCCTGACCGACATAGTTGAGGACAAGTGCAAGTCACAAAACGAGTACCATGACTATAATTCGAGGGGGAGATGTATAGAAATAAATGATCCTGTATTCGTCCTCAATCACACCATGGGGCCCAAATGGCTTGAGAGCACTGTAATTGACAAAGAGGGGAATAGGGTCATTGTGGTAAAACTCAACAATGGTCAGATATGCCGTAAGCATCTGGACCAAGTAAAAAAAAGGTTCCGCATCGACACGGAGGAACCTGAAGAAGACCATGAGATGGAGCTCACAACACCACCAGTGAATGAGCGACAAGAGCAATCAGAAGAATGCACAGTCCCTGCGGTCAGCCCGGACAGGCCGGAATCACCACAGGTGACAGACACTCACGTCAGTATCCAACAACCAGAGCCCCAACTGCGGTGCTCCACGAGGGAGCGTAGACCACCTGAAAGACTAAACCTATGATCCCAATAAGACTTTGGGGGGGGGGGAAGGTGATGTCATATATGTAACCACAATGTAACACCACTGTATTACTGTATACACTCAACCTAGATGCACACCTTGACCACAAGGGGTGAACTTGTGCGAGACACTCCTTACCTGATCACACAGGTATAAAAAGGGAGATCCCACACAGGGTGATCGCTTTTGGAGTCCTGTGAATAAAGAGTTAAGGTCACAGAATGACCTTGTCCCCAGAATGTGCCTCGTGTGGTTTCATACTGTAGAGTAAGGACTTTACAGGGTCGTTGACAGTGCTATCAAGCGACACTTCCTCACCAATAACCTGCTCAACGATGGTCATTAGATTACTTGAGAACGGTGAGAGATTTGTGTAATTGCTAGAATGATCTGCTTGTTGATGTTCAGCTCTTCATAACTTTGGAGTTTTGTCTCTTGACTCTTGATGGTGGTTGATTGACTCGAGACATTTCTATCTTCTTCCCTCAGATTATTACCAGCTGCATCAGGCAAGTAACCAGGATTCCATTTATCCTATGGAAGTACAAGGGTCAAGTGGCTATAGTACAATCAGTTTTGAGATGATCTGGCTGCTGGTGCCAGTGAGAAGCAAGACAGAAATATATGTGCCCAGAATTTGCGGTCAGTGGTGAATCGATGATGATCACCGCTGACCTTGAAGAAAATTGCCCACAAAGATCTTGCAATCTCTGTGGCAAAAACTTTAGCTTTCTCGATATTAAATTGATTGTAGCACTGTCAATAGGGGATCCCCAGCATAGAGCAGCAGTGATGTTATCATGCTGTCTAAGCAGCCAATCACATTGAAGAATTCTCACAGACAACAAACCAGGAAATAAAAAGCACTGATTATCAATTCGATTTTTTACCAATTTTACAGAGAATAAAATAAAGATTGGAACATACACCTGGGGTTAAGGTAGAATCTGAAATACCATAAACAAACTTCAAAAAAAAAAGTGTTATTATTTTAAAATCCAGTAATTTTTACCATAATTGAGAGATTTCTAATTTCACAAATATAAATTTAGTTTTTCAGGGCCAGAACTGTTCAGCAGTCAATACGCCGTTAAAACCTCAGTTACAATTATTGCAACAAGTCTTAACAGCAATATTAGATTGGAAATATGATTTCACTGATTGTCAGTTATGGGGAGTGCCATAACGCGGCCTGTGTTGGAGCAGGGAATGACTGGTGGCAATTTCAGGATTTCTGTGTTGTTGGGCTTCTTACGCACTGGGTAAGAAAGGAGACCTGTACACACTATAAAAACTCCATTCCCTTTTCCACTTTCCCTGATTCTTCTTGCCAGTTTCACTGGGATTGGTTCAAATATTTCATGATTATTATTCTTTGACATTTACTCATTTCAAAAAATGTGATAATATATTTTTGCACCAATTCCCTTCCACAATAACCCTATTAGTATGATCAACATGTTCTTATCCTTGATCTCAATCCCTGTGTATTCTGTTTCTATCTTAATGTTAGTTATGTCCCTTTTTTCTATTGCGATTATTTTATCTCTAATTAATACAGCTACCAATCCATTCTTCTTCCTTCCCTATCCTTTCTAAATAGATTATACCCTGCAATATTTAACAGCCATTCCTGTTCTTTATGTAGTCAAGTTTCAGTTATGCTGAAGCTGGAGGGCTTCCAGCCCCTGGGGGCTGGGCGGGGAGGGAGGAGTTGGGTGGAGGGGTGAAGAAGATCTCCATCCTCTTGTCCACTGCCTGCACCCGGGCCTCTATAGCAGCAGCACAAAATCTGGGTGCTGTCTCCATAGCTCTCCTCCCAGAATTGATTCCCTGGTGTCTGCAGCCAGAATGCACTTCACCTTTAAGAGGTGCTGGCTGCCTTTAAGTTTTTTTTTAATTCCTTCATGGAATGTGGGCATTGCTGGCCAGTGGCGGCATGGTTGCCCGAAATCTGCCCCTCTACTTATAGCTAATGAGCAGCGGGATAAGTGCTGGCTGCACGTCTCACTTGTGATAATGCATGTTGCCTGAGTCAATGAACAACAGATGTGTGCAGTGCGTGCACAAGCACCGAGAACCCATTTCTTGGTGTGATTGGATGTCCAGGCCTTTCAACCTGCTGTCTCTAATTATTGTTGGCATTACTAATGTTGCTAAATGACCCGAGGCAGTAGATTGAGACATCCTGAATAAATCAATTTTCACTAAAAGAGGGAAAACTCCAAAATCACACCAAGGGTACAAATAAATTGCATATCGCTGTGTATGTACAAAATCACGACACACCTGTCCCGACCTTCAACCTTTACTACACATCACTGACCCCTTCCTGCCGATCACTCTGTTCATGGTTGACTTCATCAAGTGCGGCCCCAGTTTTGGGCAATTGAGTAATTACCTGATGAACTAAGAATGAAGAGGACTGTTTAGTAGGTTCAGTGTCCTCTGTGTCATTCTCTGAACCTGAGGTTAATGACATTAAAGGTTCTTTTTCTGCGAAATCCATTTCGGAACGTTTTTCTGAATGTATCTAAATATAAAGATATGAATCTTTTTTTAGTAATGCTGCATATATTTTGTTTAACTCTGCACCACCTCCTGCATTGAACAAGGCAGATCCAAAGCATATTTATGCATTGCGATTTAATAAGCCAAGATAACTACTGAGCCATTTTCTCGGCTGCCAGCGAGCATGATTCAGCATTTACTGAGCAAGGAATGTTAATGGTGAACATATGAACCTTTTATAAATCCATTCATTAGATTTCTTGAGAACGGTGAGAGGAAGTTTGTCTAATGGATAGTGATATGTCCTTACTATACAGTATAAATGCACACGAGGCCCATACTTGACAGAAGGTCACTCTGTGACCAGTTACCTTTATTACCAAGACTTCAAGTGATGAAGGTGGGTGGAGCTTCCCCTTTTATACCTCAAAGTCCAGGTTAGGAGTGTCTCCCACAAGTTCGCCCCTTGTGGTCAATGCACTCAAGATGTACAATTTAGGTCAGCTTATACATGGGTTACAATGATAGTTGAATACATGACATCACCTCACCCCCAAAGGCTTATTGGGATCACAGGTTAAGTCTCTCTGATGGTTTCCACTCCCTTGTAGAGCGCCTGGTTTGGGGCTCCGGTTGTTGGGCGCTGGCCTGAGTGTCTGCTGTTTGCGGTACTCAGGCCTGGCCTTTCCGGACTGCCCACAGTGACTGGGTTCTCCTCCACTTGGTTCTGGTGTTGGGTCACCTGTGGTGGAGTAAACTCTATGTTGTGTTCTTCCGCTGCTTCTTCTATGGAGTTGCTGAACCTCCTTTTAGTTTGAGCCACGTGTTTGTGGCAGATTTTTCCATTGGTAAGTTGAACTACCAAAATCCTATTCCCCTCTTTGGCAATCACAGTGCCTGCAAGCCATTTGGGCCCTGCAGCGTAATTAAGGACAAAAACAGGGTCATTGACATCAATACATCGCGCCCTTGCATTCCTGTCATGGTAGTCACATTGTGACTGACGCCTGCTCTCAACAATTTCTTTCATAGTAGGGTGTATAACGGATAACCTGGTTTTGAGTGTCCTTTTCATTAGCAGCTCTGCGGGTGAAACCCCTGTGAGCAAGTGTGGTCAGGATCTATTGGCCAACAGGAGGCGTGATAAGCGACTTTGTAGGGAACCCCCTTGGATTCTGAGCATCCCCTGTTTGATTATCTGCACTGCTCATTCCGCCTGGCCATTTGAGGCCGGCTTGAACGGTGCCGTTCTGACATGGTTGATTCCATTGCCTGCCATGAAGTCCTGGAATTCAGTGCTTGTAAAGCACGGGCCATTGTCGCTGACCAAGACATCCGGTAGACCATGGGCAGCGAACATTGCCCGCAGACTTTCTACCGTGGCAGAGGATGTGCTTGAATTTAAAACGCACATTCAATCCATTTGGAGTAGGCGTCTACTACAACCAATAACATTTTTCCCATGAAAGGACGTGCGTAGTCCACATGGATGCGTGACCATGGCTTGGCGGGCCAGGACCAGGGGCTAAGGGGGGGCTTCCCTGGGTGCGTTGCCCAGCTGAGCACACGTGTTGCACCTGCGAACACAAAGTTCCAGGTCTGCATCTATCCCTGGCCACCAAACGTGTGATCTGGCAATTGCCTTCATCATGACAATGCCCGGGTGCTCATTGTGAAGTTCTCTGATAAACACCTCTCTGCCTATCTGGGGCATGACTACACGGTTTCCCCACAGTAGGCAATTGGCCTGAATCGAGAATTCATCCTTGCGCCTATGAAACGATTTAAATTCCTCAGGGCATGCCCCGTACGTGGCTGCCCAGTCCCCATTCAGGACACATTTCTTAACTAAAGACAGTAGCAGGTTTTTATTTATCCAGACTTTAATCTGACGTGCTGTCACAGGTGAGCCTTCGCTTTTGAAAGCTTCAACAGCCATGACCATCTCAGCATCATGCTCAGTTGCCCCGTCAGAGGTGGGTAGTGGGAGCCTGCTGAGTGCATCGGCGCAGTTTTCAGCGCCCGGTCTGTGCCGAATTATGTAGTCATAGGCGGCTAACGTAAGTGCCCACCTCTGTATGTGGGCCAATGCATTCGCATTTATGGCCTTGTTGTCGGCCAAAAGGGACGTTAGGGATTTGTGATCTGTCTCCAGCTCAAATTTCCTGCCAAACAGGTACTGGTGCACTTTTTTTACTGCATATACACATGCTAGTGCTTCCTTTTCTACCATCCCATAGCCCCTTTCTGCCTGGGACAGACTTCTGGAGGCATAAGCTACCAGCTGTAACTGACCATTGGCATTCACATGCTGCAACACACACCTGACCCCATAGGATAACACACCGCACATTAAAACAAGTTTCTTACACGAATCATACAACGTTAACAGTTTTTTGGAGCATAACAAATTTCGTGCTCTATCAAAAGCCTTTTCCTGGCTGTCCCCCCAGACCCAATCGTGGCCTTTGTGTAGGAGCATGTGTAGCGGCTCTAACAGCGTACTCTATTTGGGAAGAAAGTTACCAAAATAGTTCAGGAGCCCCAGGAACGAACGCAGCTCCGTCGTGTTACGGGATCTGGGTGCTCTCTGGATCGCTTCCATTTTGGATGCAGTAGGTCTGATCCCGTCTGCTGCTACCCTCCTCCCCATGAATTCTACCTCCGGAGCTAAAAAAACGCACTTCGCCTTTTTCAGTCGCAGTCCTACTCGGTCCAGGCTGCGTAGCACCTCCTCCAGGTTGTGGAGGTGTTCTTCAATATCGCGACCCGTGATGAGGATGTCGTCTTGAAAAATCACCGTCCTTGGAATCGACTTGAGGAGGCTTTCCATGTTTCGCTGAAAGATCGCGGCGGCTGAAAGAATCCCGAACGGACATCTGTTATACTCAAACAAACTCTTGTGTGTCGTGATGGTGGTCAGCTTCTTCGACTCACTCGCCAGCTCCTGGGTCATGTAAGCTGAGGTCAGGTCCAATTTTGAAAAAAGTTTGCTACCGGATAGCGTCGCAAAGAGGTCCTCCGCTCTCAGTAGCGTGTACTGGTCTTGGAGTGACACCCGATTGATCGCCACATATCCTGACAGACCCATCCGCCTTGAGCACCGGCACAATCGGACTCACCCAGTCACTGAATTCGACTGGCGAGATGATGCCTTCCCTCAGCAGGCGGTCCAATTCGCATTCATCTTTTCCCGCATCACGTACGGCACCGTTCTGACCTTGTGGTGTACTGGCCTGGCATCCGGGTTTATGTGAATCACTACCTTGGCCCCCATGAAAGTGCCGAGTCAAGAAGAAAGTGAAATAATGAGTCAAATTTGTCCAGGACCTGTGAGCATGATACTCGCTCCACAGAAGAAATTGTATTGACATCGCCCCACTTCCAGTTCATGACAACGAGCCAACTCCTCCCCAGTAGTGCGGGACCATCCCCCGGGACAATCCAGAGTGGCAACCTGTTCTCCGAATCTTTGTGGGTCACAACTACCGTGGCGCTGCCTCGCACCGGAATGATCTCCTTTGTATATGTCCGTAGCTGTGCGTCAATCGGCCATAATTTTGGCCTCCTGGTCTTGGACACCCAAAACCTTTCGAACTGTTTGATACTCATCAGGGACTGGCTGGCCCCCTTGTCTAGCTCCATTGATACTGGGATGTCATTGAGGAGCACTTTTATCATTATCGGTGGCGTCCTGGTATATGAACTGTATATGTGTTCCACATGAACTCGCTGAACTTCAGCTTCCAGCGATTTCCCCCAGTATTCATTTGGCCTCGTAAGGCTTACACTGAGCCCATCCTCCTCGTACATCAACCTGGCTGCAGGCTTCCTGCACATACACGCCAAGTGACCTCTGACGTTGCAGCTTCTGCAGGTATATTGCTGATACCTGCAAGCTCTGGCTGAGTATTTGCCTCCACACTTCCAGCATGAGCTGGAGGCCCCGTTGTTGGAAACAAAAGGTCCATTACCAGCCGATCTTCTCTGACTGTCTCTGTAACTGTCCTTAAGTACACCATTAACAGGTGTTGATGGCCCCATTACTGGCCGCATTGTCCATTGCGATGGCATGAATCGCCATTCAGCTAGCCATTGTCTCTGTTGAATTCCCCCTTTGGGTTCGACTACATGTCCAATTGCCCTTGTCTGCCTAGAGAACTGTGTGCCGCATTAACAATGTTGACTCCCTAGTCGTTTGCTGCATTTGAGCCAAGATTTTTGTCATACATCATTCTGGTCTCTTCCTCCCCTGAGATAAATGTCTGGGCTATCAGAGCTGCCGCTTCCAAGGTCAAGTCTTTGGTCTCAATCAGTTTCCTGAAAACCCCAGTGTGTCCGATGCCCTCAATAAAAAAGTCTCGCAGCATCTCCGCTCTGCATGCATCTGGGAACTTACATAGGCTCGCCAGTCGCCTGAGATCTGCCACGAAGTCTGGAACGCTTTGTCCTTCTCGCCACCGGTGCATGTAAAACCGGTGTCTCGCCATGTTCATGCTGCCCGCTGGTTTAAGGTGTTCCCCGATGAACTTACTGAGCTCTTCGAATGTCTTGTCCGCCGGCTTCTCTGGCGCTAGAAGGTCCTTCATCAGGGAGTACGTTCTGGATCCACAAACCGTCAGGAGGTGAGCCCTGCCTTTGTCGGCCGAATCCTGTCCCAACCATTTCTTAGTGACAAAACTTTGCTGTAGTCTCTCAATAAAGTCATCCCAATCATCACCAACACACAGTACCTCTCTTCTGTGCAGCTAGTGGCCATGCTCGCGAAGGTTAAATCCCAGTTTCTCGTCGCCAATGATATGTCCTTCCTATACAGTACAAATGCACACGAGGCCCATACTTGAGAGAAGGTCACTCTGTGACCAGTTACCTTTATTATCAAGACATCAAGTGATGAAGGTGGGTGGAGCTTCCCCTTTTATACCTGAAAGTCCAGATTAGGAGTGTCTCCCACAAGTTCGCCCCTTGTGGTCCATGTTCTCAAGGTGTACAACTTAGCTCAGCTTTTACATAGGTTACAATGATAGTTGAATACATGACAGATAGAATGATCTGCTTGTTGATGTTCAGCTTTTTATAATTTTGGAGTTTTGTCTCTCGGGTGCTGAAGATGGTTGATTGACTCAGGTCATTTCTATCTGCTTCCCGCAGATTATTACCATCGGCATCACGCAAGTAAGTAGGATTCCATCTGTCATACAGATGTACAGGGGTCACGCGGCTATAGTATGATCAGTTTTGAGATCATCTGGCTATTGGTGCCAGTGAGGACCAAGACAGAAATATGTGTGTCCGGAATTTCCGGCCAGCGATGAAGTGATGGCGATCACCGCTGACCTCAAAGAAAGCTGCCCACAAAGATCTCGCGATTTCTGTGGCGCAAACTTGAGCTTTCTCAGTATTAAATTGAATGCAACACTATCAAAAGGGGATCCCCAGTGAGGAGCAGCATTGATGTCATCAAGCTGCCAAAACAGCCAATCACATTGAAGAATTCTCACAGAATACACACCAGGAAATAAAAAGCATTGATTATCAATTCAGTTTTTAACAAATTTACAGAGCGTGGAATGAAGATTAGGACATACATCTGAGGTTAAGGAAAAAGCTGAAATATCATAAATAAACTTAAAAAAAAAACATATTGGGGTTGAAATTCGGTATCGCCACATTTGGGCCGGTAACCGAGGCGAGGCGGGACTTCCTGCACCCGGCGCGGAAGTCCCGCCCTGGCAGCGAAATTGGGATTACTGGCCCCAAAAGGAAGTGGAGTGCAATGTCGGGTCCGGATGGTAAGCATACAAATTTCCCAGTGCTCTGCAGCCTCTCCTGTTCCGTTAAACGGGAGGGCACGCAAGACCGATACAAAATATTTGTTCAACGTCTCTGCCATTTCTCTGTTCTCCATTATTAATTTTCCAGTCTCATCCTCCAGGGGACCAACATTTACTTTAGCCACTCTTTTCCTTTTTATGTACCTGTAGAAACTCTTACTATCTGTTTTTTTATATTTCATGCTAGTTTACTTTCATAATCTATCTTCTATCTATCTATCTATCTTTCTGGTCTATAATTCCCTGGATATGTTCTAACCCCCTTCTTAAATATAAGTATTACTTTAGCTATCCGCCAATCCTCTGCCACTACACACTTTTCTAATGAATTATCAAATAAATGTAATAATGCCTCTGCTATCTCTTCCCTGGATTCTTTTAAAATGCAATCCATCCAGACCAGGGGTTTTATCCTCTTTGAATTTGATTTCTGCCATCTCTCGATCATTACCTGTGGTATTATCCTATCTATCCTCTAATGGCCCTATTCCCATCCCAACCTTCCCTTTTTTATTGATTTGCCTGTAAAATATTTTACAGTTTTGTATTATGTTCCTTGATAATTTAATTTCATAGTTCCTCTTTGCCTTCGCAATTGCTTTTTTGACCTCGCTCCTAATCTCTTCATATTCTCCCTTATCATACACTCTACTGCAGTCTATGTACTTAATGTGTGTCTTTTTCCTCATCCTCAATTGTTCCCTTATGGCTTTATTCAGTTTGATCATTAGTGTTTAGTTTGATCTTTCTTTTTAGCAGAATATATAGGTCCCGAGAACATCTCAGCTGTAGTGCTGAAGACTGGCACCTACCCGACAATGTGGAATATTGCCCAGGTATGTCCTGTCGAGTGGTTCTGTCGAGTGGTTCTTACTCACCAATAACCAATGGCAGAAATTCTAAACAAATATTTTGTATCAGTCTTTACGGTAGAGGACACTAAAAATATCCCAAGAATGTATAGTCAAGGAGCTATAGGGGGTAGAGGAACTTAACACATTCACAATCACTAAGGAGGTGGTATTCAGTAAGATAATGAGACTAAAGGCGGATAAATCGTCTGGACCTGATGGCTTGCATCCTCAGGTCTTAAGAGAAGTAAGGGCAGGGATTGTGGATGCATTGGTTGCAATTTACCAAAATTCCCTGGATTCTGTGGAGGTCTCAGCAGATTGGAAAACTGCAAATGTAACACCCCTATTTAAAAAAGGAGGCAGACAAAAAGCAGAAAACTATAGACCAGTTAGCCTAACATCTGTGATTGGGAAAATGTTGGAGTCCATTATTAAAGTAGCAGTAGCAGGACATTTGGAAAAGCATAATTCAGTCAGGCAGAGTCAGCATGGATTTATGAAGGGGAAATCATGTTTGACAAATTTGCTGGAATTTTTTGAGGATGTAACGAACAGGGTGGATAAAGGGGAACCAGTGGATTTGGTGTATTTGGACTTCCAGAAGACATTTCACAAGATGCCACATAAAAGCTTACTGCACAAGATAAAAGTTCATAGGGTTGGGGGTAATATATTAGCATGGATAGAGGATTGTGTAGTGTATGGCGAAAGAGTCAGACTGAACACTGTGAGCTCAAAGTAAAGTGTGGCCTGAGTCTTTTATTGCAGATCTCCAGAGTGCCTCTCCAACCTGTGAAGCACTCTTAAATACCTGTGCTCCCAAGGGATTATGGGATCCCTTGGGACTCTGGGGAATGAGCCTTCTGGTGGCTGTACAGAGTAAATACAAGTCCACATACATAACAACATTCCCCCCTAAAGTCAAGAGTGTAACTATTTACAATGTGAGTCGATCTGGGGCCCTTCTTGCCCTGGTTGATCGTCTCAGTGTGAAGGCTGGTATTGTTGAGTCATTTGTTGGGCCCTCGCTGGGCTGCTGTGCAGCTGGCCTCACTGGGCTGCCTGGTGTGTTGGGCCCTGCAGGGCTGCTGTGGATGATGGGTTCTGCTTCGGTGTCAACCGTGGTGTCGGTTGCCACTGGTGTGTGTGTTGGGGGATCAAAAAAGGTAGGGTCCAAGGTGGGTTGCTCAGGGTAGTTCGTGAATCTGAGTTTGATTTGGCCCAAGTGTTTCTGGTCAATGAGTCCATTTGAAAGTTTGACCCGAAACACTCTGCTCCCCTCTTTGGCCACGACAGTGCCAGGAAGCCACTTGAGACGTTGTCAATAATTTAATACAAATACAGGATCATTGACTTCAATCTCAAGTGACACATTTGCGCTATAATGGTATGCACTTTGTTGAAGCCGCCTGCTCTCTACCTGTTCATGTAGATCAGGGTGAACTAGCGAGAGCCTTGTCTTAAGTCCTCTTTTCATGGGCAGTTCAGCAGGTGGAATCCCAGTGAATGAGTGTGGTCTCGTGCGGTAGCTAAGCAGGACTCGGGATAGGCGAGACTGCAGTGAACCTTCAGTTACCCTCTTCAAGCCTATCTCAATGGTTTGCACTGCTCTCTCTGCCTGACTATTGGACGCTGGTTTAAACGGGGCAGATGTGACATATTTGATCCTGTTACGGGTCATAAATCCTTTGAACTCAGCACTGGTAAAACATGTCCCGTTGTCGCTCACCAGGACATCGGGTAAGCCATGTGTGGCAAACATGGCCCGCAGACTTTCAATGGTGGCAGCGGAGGTGCTAGCCGACATTATCTCACATTCAATTGTGTTCCTAACACAGATGAGACTGCACACAGGGAGGTTAAAGTAACAGTGACTTCAGTCTTTATTAAGACACTCCAGAGTGAGGAACAGGCCTTAGGGGCCGGCTTATATACAGTGCTCCCAAGAGTTGCTGGGATCCCTTGGGACTTCAGGGGATGCGCTCCCTGGTGGTGGAACATGGGAGTGCATGCTTTACAAATGCACAACATCACTCCCCCGCAAAGTCAAAGTGAAAACTATTTACAGGGTGAGCCGGTCGGGAGCCTTTCTTTCCCCGGTGGACCGTCTCGGTACAAATGTTTGTTCTGGTGTGTTGGCTGCGCCCTCGCTGGGCTGGCATGTTGTTGGCCCTGCAGGGCTGCTGGGTGAGCCTGGCCTTGTTGGGCTGTTGGGCGTGATGGGTTCGATTCCCTGGTCCGGCGTGGTGTCGTTGATCATTTGGGTGTGTGTTGTGGGCTCAAAAATGATGGTGTCTGCTGTGGGTTGTTCAGGGCAGTCTGTGAACCGCAGCCTCGTTTGGTCCAGGTGCTTTCTGCAAATTTATCCATTGTCTAGTTTGACGACAAACACCCTACCCCCTTCTTTAGCGATCACCATGCCCACGATACACTTGGGACCATGTCCATAGTTTAGCACATACACAGGGTCATTCAGATCAATTTCCCGTGACACAGTGGCGCGACCATCGTTGTCGCTGCCGCCTGCTCTCTAACTGATCATGCAGGATGGGGTGAACCAGCGAGAGTCCTTTTCATGAGTAGCTCAGCCAGGGGCTGAGCGTGTGGTGTCTCATGCGGTAGCTGAGCAGTATTCGGGACAAGCGGGTTTGGAGTAAGCCTTCTGTGACTCGTTTAAGACTCTGTTTGATTGTTTGTACTGCCCGTTCTGCCTGCCCATTGGAGGCTGGTTTAAACGGGGCCGAGGTGACATGTTTGATCCCATTGCGGGTCATAAATTCTTTAAATTCGGCACTGGTGAAACATGGCCCGTTGTCACTGACCAGTATGTCAGGCAGGCCGTGGGTGGCAAACATGGCCCTCAGGCTTTCAATGGTGGTAGTGGCGGTGCTTCCCAACATTATTTCACATTCAATCCATTTTGAAAAAGCATGCACCACCACCAGGAACATTTTACCGGGAAACGGGCCCGCATAGTCGACATGGACCCTTGACCATGGTCTGGAGGGCCAGGACCACAAACTTACTGGTGCCTCTCTGGGCGCATTGCTCAACTGAGCACACACACTGCATTGCCGTACACAGGACTCTAAGTCAGAGTCAATACCGGGCCACCACACATGGGATCTGGCTATTGCTTTCATCATTACTATACCCGGGTGTGTGCTGTGGAGATCCGAGATGAACGTCTCCCTGCCCTTTTTGGGTAGCACTACATGGTTACCCCACAACAGGCAGTCTGCCTGAATGGACAGCTCGTCCTTTCGCCGCTGGAACAGCTTGATTAGCTCTTGCATTTAAACGGGGATGCTGGCCCAGCTCCCATGCAGTACACAGTTTTTTACTAGGGACAGAAGAGAATCTTGACTGGTCCAAGCCCTAATCTGGCGGGCCGTGACAGGTGATTTATCATTTTCAAACGCTTCCATGACCATCAACAAGTCTACGGGCTGCGCCACCATCAACAAGTTTGCAGGCTGCGCCATTTCCACCCCCGTAGTGGGCAATGGTAGCCGGCTGAGAGCACAGTTCTCGGTACCTGGCCTGTGGCGGATGGTATAGTTATACGCTGATAACGCGAGTGCCCACCTTTGTATGCGGGCTGAGGCATTAGTATTTACCCCTTGTTCTCAGCGAACAGGGATATGAGGGGCTTGTGATCGGCTTCCAGCTCAAATTTGAGGCCAAACAGATACTGATGCATTTTCTTTACCCCAAACACACACGCTAATGCCTCTTTCTCAATCATGCTGCAGGTCTCTCGGCCTTAGACAAACTCCTGGAGGCATAGGCGACAGGTTGCAACTTCCCCGCAATGTTAACTTGTTGAAATTCACACCCGACCCCGTACGACGACATGTCACATGCTAGCACAAGTCTTTTATACGAGTTATACAATACAAGCAGCTTGTTGGAGCATAAAATGTTTCTGGCTTTCTCAAAAACAATTAATTGTTTTTTCTCCCCATACCCAGTTCTCACCTTTACGCAATAACACATGTAGGGGCTCTAAGAGGGTGCTTAACCCCGGTAGGAAGTTACCAAAATAGTTGAGGAGTCCCAGGAACGACCGCAGCTCCGTGACGTTCTGTGGCCTGGGCGCGTTCCTGATAGCCTCTGTCTTGGCGTCTGTGGGCCGAATGCCGTCGCCACGATCTTTCTCCCCAAAAACTCCACTTCTGTTGCCATGAAGATGCATTTCGACCTCTTCAGCCGCAGCCCTACGCGATCCAGTCGCTGGAGGACCTCCTCCAGGTTTTGTAGGTGCTCGACGGTGTCCCGACCCGTGACCAATATGTCGTCCTGAAAGACCACCGTGTGTGGTATCGACTTGAGTAAGCTCTCCATGTTTCTCTGGAAGATCGCTGCAGCCGACCGAATTCTAAATGGGCACCTGTTGTAGATGATCAGTCCCTTGTGCGTGTTGATGGAGTGAGGCCCTTCGAAGACTCCTCCAGCTCCTGCGTCATGTAGGCCGAAGTCAGGTTGAGCTTGGTGAACGTCTTGCCTCCTGCCAGCGTCGTAAATAGGTCATCTGCCTTAGGTAGCGGGTATTGGTCCTGTAGCGAGAAACGATTAATAGTTACTTTATAATCACTGCAAATCCTGACCGTGCCATCACTTTTGAGTACTGGAACAATCGGGCTGGCCCACTCACTGAATTCCACTGGGGAGACGATGCCCTCGCATTGCAGCCTGTCCAGCTCGATTTCCACTCTCTCCCTCATCATGTGAGGTACCGCTCGCGCCTTGTGGTGAATGGGTCGTGCCTCTGGGACCAAGTGGATCCGCACCTTCGCCCCGGAAAAGTTTCCAATGCCTGGCTCAAAAAGGGAAGGAAATTTGTTAAGAAACTGGGTACATGAGACCTCATCGACATGTGATAGCACTCAGATGTCATCCCAGTTCCAGCGGATTTTGCCCAGCCAGCTCCTTCTAAGCAGTGTGGGGCAATCGCCCGGGCCAATCTAGAGTGGCAGTTCATGCACCGTGCCCTTGCAGGTGACCTTGACCATGGTGCTGCCCAGGACAGTGATAAGCTCTTTGGTGTACGTTCTCAGTTTCGTCTGGATGGGGCTCAGGGTTGGTCTGAGTCCCTTTTTGCACCACAGTCTCTCAAACATCTTTTTACTCATGATGGGTTGGCTAGCGCCAGTGTCCAGTTCCATGGCTACGGGTAAGCCATTCAATTTTACATTTAGCATTATAGGTGGACATTTCATTGAAAATGTGTGCACCCCATGTACTTCAACATCTACCTCCTCTCTCTGAGGCTTGAAATTGCTTTGATCCACCATGGACTGATCTTCCTCTGCCACGTGATGGTTAGCAAGTTTTGCAGAGCTTGCAGCTCATCTGCAAGCTCTTTGGAGGTGCCCCATTGTTCCACAGCTCTTGCAAACATACCCTATGAAGCGGCATGAATAGGCTGAATGGAAGCCTCCACAACGCCAACAAGGTGTGAAATGCCTTGCATTCATCCTTTGTTGGGGACTCTGAGTCATCTTGGTCACGTGAGGCCTGCTGGCCGTTGCAGACTCGTAGCTTCTGCCCTGTACATTTCTGCTCGCAAACACAGTTCCAGTTAATTTATGAACATTGCTAGCACTTGCTGGCTGAGAGATTTGTTTGGTGTTATCACTGGTGGACATAAACGCCTTTGCTATCGCAATTACTGAGGGTCGGTGTCTCTGCAGTCAAAGGTTTTCATAGGATGGTCTCGTGGCCAATGCCCAGTACAAAAAAGTCTCTGAGCATTTGCTCAAGGTAGCCATCAAACTCACATTGTCCTGCAAGTCGCCTTAGCTCGGCGACATAGCTCCCTGACCTTCAGATCGCTGGCACATGTAGAACCGATACCTCTCCATCAGCACGCTCTCCCTCGGGTTAAGATGTTCCCGAACCAGTGTACACAGCTCCTCATATGACATATGTGTGGGTTTCACCGGAGCCAGAAGATTCTTCATGAGGCTGTAGGTCAGTGCCCCGCAGACCGTGAGGAGGACCGCTCTCCTTTTTGCAGCGCTTCCTTCTCCGTCCAGCTCGTTGGCTACAAAGTACTGGTCTAGCTGTTCGACATAGGCTTCTCAGTCCTCACCCTCTGAGAACTTCTCCAGGATGCCCACAGTTTGCTGCATCTTTGTGTTGGATTCGCATACTCGTCGCCAGTTATTGTGTTCCTAACACAGATGAGACTGCACAAAGGGATGTTAAAGTAACAGTGAGCTCAGTCTTTACTAAGACACTCCAGAGTGAGGAACAGGCCTTCAGGGCCAGCTTATATACAGTGCTCCCAAGGGATGCTGGGATCCCTTGGGACTTCAGGGGATGCACTCCCTGGTGGCAGAACATGGGAGTGCATGCTTTACAGATACACAACACAATCCACTTGGAGTATGCGTCTACAACCACAAGAAACATTTTACCCAAGAACGGGCCTGCATAGTAGTCGTGTACCCTAGACCACGGTTTAGAGGGCCAAGTCCATAAACTTGCCGGTGCCTCCCTGGGTATATTGCTTAACTGCGAGCATGTATTAGATCTGTGAACGCAGGACTCTAAGTCCGCATCGATGCCGGGCCACCACACGTGGGATCTGGCTATCACTTTCATCATTACGATGCCTGGGTGGGTACTGTGGAGGTCATTGATGAAGGTGTCTCTGCCCTTCTTGAGGATCACTACTCAATTGCCCCACAGAAGGCAGTCTGCCTGTATTGACATTTCATCTTTGCGCCGCTGGTATGGCTTTATCTCTTCCTGCATTTCCACTGGGACACTGGACCAGCTCTCATGAAGCACACAGCTTTTGATTAGAGATAATAAGGGGTCCTGGCTTGTCCAGGGTTTGATCTGCCAGGCAGTGACAGGTGATTGCTCACTCTCAAATGCTTCCATAACCATGGCTAGATCTGCGGGCTGCCCCGTGGTGGGCAATGGCAGCCTACTGAGAGCATCGGCGCAGTTTTCTGTGCCTGGCCTGTGGCGGATGGCATAATTGTATGCGGACAACATGAGCGCCCATCTCTGGATGCGGGCCAATGCGTTGGTATTTATCCCTTTACTCTCGGAAACAGGGATATAAGTGGCTTATGATCAGTTTCCAATTCGAATTTTAGCCCAAACAGGTATTGATGCATTTTCTTCACCTCATAGACACACGCTAACGCTTCTTTTTCAATCATGCTGTAGGCTCTCTCAGCCTTAGACAGACTCCTGGATGCATAAGCAACCAGTTGCAGTTTTCCGAAATCATTAGCTTGTTGCAATACACACTCAACGCCATATGACGACGCATCACATGCTAGTACCAAACGCTTACATGGATCATACAACACAAGCAATTTGTTTGAGCATAACAATTTTCTCGCTTTTACAAAGGCATTTTCTTGGCTTTTGCCCCAAACCCATTTGCCCTCTTTTCATAGTAAGACATGTAGGGGTTCTAGCAGGGTGCTGAGACCCAGTAAGAAGTTACCAAAGTAGTTCAAGAGTCCCGGGAACGACCACAGCTCTGTCACGTTCTGTGGCCTCAGTGCGTTCTCGATTGCCTCCATCTTTGCGTTGGTGGGCCTGATGCTGTCTGCCGCAATCCTCCTTCCCAAGAACTCCACTTCAGGCACCAGGAAAACGCACTTCGAGTGTTTTAACCTGAGCCCCATGTAGTTGAGCTGACTAAGAACCTCCTCCAGGTTCTGCAGATGCTCAACTGTGTTCCGACCTGTGACCAAGGTGTCGTCCTGGAAGACCACGGTGTGCGGGACCGACTTCAGTAAATTTTCCATGTTTCTCTGGAATATCGCCGCTGCTGATCGGATTCCAAACGGGCATCTGTTATAAACAAAAAGACCTTTGTGCGTGTTGATGCAGCTGAGGGCCTTCGATGATTCCTCCAGTTCATGCGTCATGTAGGCTGAAGTCAGATCCAGCTTCCTGAGCATCTTTCCTCCCGCCAGCGTTGCAAAGAGGTCGTCGGCTTTTGGAAGTGGGTATTGGTCCTGCAGGGAGAAACGATTGATAGTTACTTTGCAATCGCCACAGATTCTGATGGTGCGGTCTCCCTTGAGGACTGGGACAAAAGGACTGGCCCACTCGCTGAATTCGATCGGTGAGATGATGCCCTCTCTTTGTAGCCGTTCAAGCTGAATTTCTCTCATCATGTACGGTACTGATCTCGCCTTCTGATAGATGGATCGTGCCCCCGGAATTAGGTGGATCTGCACTTTTGCTCCTTGGAATTTCCTGATGCGTGGTTCGAACAGCAAAGGAAATTTGTTTAAGACCTGTGCACACAAAGTTTCGTCAGCGGGCGATAGCGCTCGGATGTTGTCCCAGTTCCAGCGTATCTTTCCCAGCCAGCTCCTGCCGAGCAGCATGGGACCATCGCCTGGTACCACCCAGAGTGGTAGCTTGTGCACCACTCCATCGTAGGTAGCACTGCGATTACAGGAATCAGTTCTTTCATGTAAGTTCTTAGTTTCGTGCGAATGGGAGTCAGGACTGGCCTTGAGGCCTTGCTGCTCCACAACCTTTCAAAAGTCTTTTTGCCCATGATGGACTGGCGTGTCCATTTAGTTCAACATTCAGCGTTATCGGGGGACAATTCATGGTGAATGTGTGCACCCCATGTACCTCTGCCTCCTCTATCTGAGGCTCTGTTTCGTCGTGATCCTCCGTGGATCTGTCCTCCTCTGCAACATGGTAGTTTGCAGGTTTAGCAGGCCTAGCAGCTCGCCTGCACACTCGTTGGAAGTGTCCCATTGTTCCACAGCCCTTGCAAATTTATCCGTTGAATCAGCATGAATGGAAACGATGATCACCCCCGCAGCGCCAACAAGGTGTTAATGGCCTTGCATTCATCACCCTTGATGGTGGACTCTGAGACATCTGCGGACATGTAGCTGCAGATATGTGTGACCTGCCCTGTCTGTTACGATTTGAAAACAACATCACTTTGTTCACAGTACTTGTAGCAGCACTTGTGTGCTGAGAGATTTACTTCGTATTGTCACTGGTGGCAATGAACGCCTGGGCTATTGCTATGGCCTTACTCAAGGTTGGGGTCTCTACAGTCAGAAGTTTGCGAAGTATGGTTTCATGGCCAATGCCAAGTATGAAAAAGTCTCTGAGCATGTGCTCCAAATGTCCTTCAAATTCGCAATGTCCTGCAAGGTGTCTTAGCTTGGCGACATAACTCGCCACTTCCTGGTCTTCAGATCTTTTGTAGGTGTAGAACCGGTACCTCGCCATCAGGACACTTTCCTTCGGGTTCAAATGCTCTCGGACCAGTGTGCACAAAGCGTCATACGATTTCTCCGTGGGTTTTGCTGGAGTGAGCAGGTTCTTCATGAGGCCATACATTGGTGCCCCACAGACGGTGAGGAGGATCGCTCTTCGTTTGGCAGTGTTCTCTTCCCCATTTAGCTCGTTGGCCACGAAATATTGGTCGAGTCGCTCCACAAAAGTTTCCCAATCATTTCCCTCCAAGAATGACTTCAGGATGCCCACTGTTCCCTGCATCTGTATCTCGCCGCCAGTTGTAGTGTATAGAGAAAGCATCAGACTGAACACTGTGAGCTCAAAGTAAAGTGTGGCCTTAGTGTTTTATCGCAGGTCTCCAGAGTGCCTCTCCAACCTGTGAAGCACTCTTAAATACCTGTGCTCCCAAAGGATTATGAGATCCCTTGGGACTCCGGGGAATGAGTCCTCTGGTGGCTGTACAGAGTATATACAAATCTAGATACATAATCGATTGGATAACTAACAGAAAACAGAGAGTTGGGATAAATGGTTCATTCTCAGGTTGGCAATCAGTAACTAGTGGGGTGCGCAGGGATCAGTGCTGGAGCCCCAACTATTTACAATCTATATTAACGACTTGGATGAAGGGACCGAGTGTAACGTAGCCAAGTTTGCTGATGATACAAAGATGGAAGTAATAGCAATGTGTGAGGAGGACACAAAAAACCTGCAAAAGGACATAGACAGGCTAAGTGAGTGGGCAATAATTTGGCAGATGGAATATAATGTTGGAAAGTGTGAGGTTATGCATATTTGGCAAAAAAAAATCGAAGAGCAAGTTATTATTTAAATGGAGAAAAATTGCAAAGTGCTGCAGTACAGCGCGACCTGAGGGTCCTGGTGCATGAAGTACACAAGGTTAGAATGCAGGTACAGCAAGTGATCAGGAAGGCCAATAGAATCTTGGTCTTTGCTGCAAAGGGGATGGAGTATAAACGCAGGGAAGTTTTGCTACATTTATACAGGGTTTTGGTGAGGCCACACCTGGAATACTGCGTAGTTTTGGTTTCCATATTTATGAAAGGATATAATTGCTTTGGAGGCAGTTCAGAGAAGGTTCACTAGGTTGATTCTGGAGATGAGGGGGTTGACTTATGAGGAAAGGTTGAGTAGGTTGGGCCTCTACTCATTGGAATTCAGAAGAATGAGAGGTAATCTTATCAAAATGTTAAGATTATGAGGGGGCTTGATAAGGTGGATGCAGAGAGGCTGTTTCCATTGATAGGGGAGACTAGAACTAGGGGGCATAATCTTAGAATAAGGGGCCGTCCATTTAAAACTGAGATGAGGAGGAATTTCTTCTCTCAGAGGGTTGAAAATCTGTGGAATTCGCTGCCTCGGAGAGCTGTGGAAGCTTGATCATTGAATAAATTTAAGACAGAGATAAGACAGTTTCCTAACCGATAAGGGGATAAGGGGTTATAGGGAGCGGGCAGGGAAGTGGACCTGACTCCATGATCGGATCAGCCATGATCGTATGAAATGGCAGAGCAGGCTCGAGGGGCCGTATGGTCTACTCCTGCTCCTATTTCTTATGTTCTGATGTTCTTATGTCATCATCATCATAGGCAGTCCCTTGGAATCGAGGAAGACTTGCTTCCACTCCTGAAGTGAGTTCTTTGATGGCTGAACAATGCAATACGAGAGCCACAGACTCTGTCACGGCTGGGGCAGACAGGCGCCGATGGGACTGGTTTACCTACGCTCCTTCCACTGCCTGCGCTTGACCACTTCGCGCTCTCAGCGTTGAGATTCGAAGTGCTCAATGCCCTCCCAAATGCCCTTTCTCCACTTAAGGCGGTCTTTGGCCAGAGATTCCCAGGTGTCAGTGGTGATGTCGCACTTTAGCAGGGAGGCTTTGAGGGTGTCCTTGTAACATTTCCGCTGCCCATTTTTGGCTCATTTGCCTTGAAGGAGCTCCGCATAGAGCACTTGGTTTGGGAATCTCGTGTCTGGCATGCGAATTATGTGGCCTGCCCAGTGAAGCTGATCGAATGTGGTCAGTGCTTCAATGCTGGGGATATTAGCCTGGACGAGGACACTGATGTTGGTGCGCCTGTCCTCCCAGAGGATTTGCAGGATCTTACGGAGACATCATTGGCGATATCTCTCCAGCGATTTGAGGTGTCTTCTGTACATCATCTATGCCTCTGAGTCATACAGGAAGGCGGGTATTACTACAATCCTGTAGACCTTGAGCTTGGTGGTAGATTTGAGGGCCTGGTCTTCGAACATTCTTTTCCTCAGGTAGCCGAAGGCTGTACTGGTGCACTGGAGGCGGTGTTGAATCTCCGCATCAATGTCTGCTCTTGTTGATAAGAGGCTCCTGAGGTATGGGTAATGTTCCACGGTGTCCAGAGCCGCGCCGTGGATCTTGATGACTGGGGGGCAGTGCTGTGCGGCGAGGACAAACTGATGGAGGACCTTTGTCTTACGGATGTTTAAAGTAAGGCCCATGCTTTCATATGCCTCAGTAAATACATTGACTATATCCTGGAGTTCAGCCTCAGAATGTGTGCAGACACAGGCGCCGTCCACATGCTGTAGCTCAACATCCGAGGTTGGGGTGAACTTGGACCTGGCCTGGAGGTGGAGTAGGTTAAACAGCTTCCCACTGGTTCTGTAGATAAGTTCCACTCCAGCGGGGAGCTTGTTGACTGCGAGGTGGAGCGTGGCAGCTTTCCATATTTATGAAAGGATATACTTGCTTTGGAGGCAGTTCATAGAAGGTTCACTAAGTTGATTCCGGAGATGAGGGGGTTGACTTATGAGGAAAGGTTGAGTAGGTTGGGCCTCTACTCATTGGAATTCAGAAGAATGAGAGGTGATCTTATCGAAACGTATAAGATTATGAGGGGGATTGACAAGATGGATGCAGAGAGAATATTTCCACTGATAGGGTAGACTAGAACTAGGGGGCATAATCTTAGAATAAAGGGTCGCCCATTTAAAACTGAGATGAGGAGTAATTTCTTCTCTCAGAGAGTTGTAAATCTGTGGAATTCACTGCTTCAGAGAACTGTGGAAGCTGGGACATTGAATAAATTTAAGACAGAGATAAGACAGTTTCTTAACTGATAAGGGGATAAGGGGTTATGGGGAGCGGGTAGAGAAGTGGACCCGACTCCATGATCGGATCAGCCATGATCGTATGAAATGGCAGAACAGGCCTGAGGGGTGGTATGGCCTACTCCTGTTCTTATGTTCTTGTGTTCTTATGTAACCTACTTACCACTGCTCAGTTTGGATTTCGCTAGGACCACTCGACTGCAGACCTCATTACAACCTCGGTCCAAACATGGAAAAAAGACCCGAATTCCAGAGATGAGATGAGAGTGACTGCCTTTGATTTCAGGACAGCATGTGCGGCACCAAGGAGCCCTATTAAAATTTAAGTCAGGGCAAAAACATTCCTTTGGCTGGAAGATAGTTATGCTTGTTGGAAGCTAAACATCCAGGCTTGGGCTGATAAATGGTAAATAACATTTGCACCACACAAGTGCCAGGCACTAACCATCTTCAGTAAGAGAGAGTCTAACCTCCGCCCCTTGTCATTCAATAGCATTACTGTTATGTCCAGAATAAAGTAATGTGATTGAGTACTGTAGACGTGAGTAAGTGTGAGTAAGTGTGACCTTGGTCTCTTTATTCTAACTCCAGAATGCTGGTGCAGCATGGGAGGCTGCTTATATACAGTGCTCCCAAGGGATGCTGGGATCCCTTGGGACTCCAACAGGTACGCCCTCTGGTGGCGGTAGAATGCTGGTTACATCGGGTTGCATAGATAACATCACTCCCTCCCAAAGTCAATAGTACACTTATTTACAGGGTGAGTCAATCTGGGGCTTTTCACTCCCTAGTCGATCATCTTGGTACAAATGCAGGTGCAGGTGAATTGGTTGGGCCTTCGCTGGGCTGTTGCACAGCTGGCCTTGCTGGGCTGCTGGGAATGATGAGTTCAGCTTCGTTGTCAACCGTGATGTCAGTTGTCACTTGTGTGTGTATCGGAGGGTCGAAGTTGGTGGTGTCCTCTTCAGGTTGCTCGTGGCTGTCTGTGAATCACAGTTTGGATTTGGTCCAAATGCTTTCTGCAAGTTAGTCCATTTGCGAGTTTGACCTGAAACACCCTACTCCCTTCTTTGGCTATGACAGTGCCAGCAAGCCATTTGGGACCATGTCCATAATTGAATACAAATATAGGGTCATTGACTTCAATATCGCGGGACAAATTTGTGCAATCATGGTACATGCTTTGCTGATGCCGCCTGCCCTCAACGTGATCAGGGAGATCAGGGTGGACGACAGTGAGTCTTGTTTTGAGCGCCCTTTTCATGAGCAGCTCGGCTGGGGGAACCCCAGTGAGGGAGTGGGGTCTGGTGCAATAGCTGAGCAGGACTCGGGACAGGCGGGTCTGCAGGGAGCCATCCGACACGCGTTTCAAGCTTTGCTTGATGGTTTGAACTGCCCGTTCTACCTGGCCGTTAGATGCGGGCTTGAACGGGGCAGATGTGACGTGCTTGATCCCATTGCGGGTCATGAATTCTTTGAATTCAGCGCTGGCGAAGTACGTCCTGTTGTAGCTGACAAGGACATCAGGCAGGCCGTGCGTGACAAACATGGGGGTCGTAGGTTTTGGATGGTGGCAGTGGAGATGTTTAAAGACATTATTACACACTCAATCCACTTTGAATAAGCATCCACAACAACCAAGAACATTTTGCCTAGAAATGGGCCAGCGAAGTCAAGTGGATCCTTGACCACGGTTTGGAGGGCCATGACCACAAATTTAGTGGTGCCTCCCTGGGTGCATTGCTCAGTTGAGAGCAAGAGTTGCACTGGCGCACGCAAGACTCCAAATCTGAGTCGATGACGGGCCACCACACATGGGATCTGGCTATAGCTTTCATCATAACTATGCCTGGGTGGGTACTGTGTAGGCCGCGTATGAACATTTTCCTGCCTTTCTTGGGCAAAACCATGCGATTACCCCACAAAAGGCAGTCCGCCTGTATGGGCATTTCGTCTTTGCGCTGCTGGGACGGTTTGATCTCTTCATGCATCTCCGCTGGGACACTGGACCAGCTCCCATGGAGGACACAGTTTTTTACATGGGAGAGTATGGGATCCTGGCTGGTCCAGGTCCTGATTTGGTGGGCCGTAACGGGTGACTTTTCATTTTCAAATGCATCCATCACCAAAAGCAAGTCTGCAGGCTGTGCCATTTCCACTCTGGTGATGGGCAATGGTAGCCGACTGAGAGCATCAACGCAGTTCTCTGTGCCTGGCCTACAGCGAATTACATAGTTGTATGCAGATAGCGTGAGCGCCATCTTTGGATGCGAGCAGAGGCATTGGTATTAATACCTTTGCTCGCTGAGAATAGCGATATGAGCGGCTTATGGTCAGTTTCTAACTCGAACTTAAGCCCAAATAGATACTGGTGCATTTTTTTTAGCCCGTAAACGTATGCCAGAGCTTCTTTTTCAATCATGCTGTAGGCTCTTTCAGCCTTGAACAAGCTCCTGGATGTATAAGCGACCGGTTGCAATGTTCCCGATTCGTTTGCTTGTTGTAACACACACCGTACGAAGACACATCGCAAGCTAGCACCAAACATTTACAAGGATCATACAGGACAAGCGTTTGTTGGAACAGAACAGATTTCTGGCTTTCTCAAAAGCTGTCTCTTGTGATTTCCCCCATACCCAGTCATCTCCTTGCGTAGCAACACGTGTAGAGGTTCTAACAAGGTGCTTAAACCGGGTAGGAAATTACCAAAATAATTGAGGAGTTCCAGGAACAACTGCAGCTCCATCACGTTCTGTGGTCTCGGCGCGTTCTTGATGGCCTCCGTCTTGGCGTCGGTGGGTCTGATACTGTCTGCCGCGGTTCTTCTCCCGAAGAACTCGACCTTTGGTGCCAGGAAACACACTTCGAGCATTTCAACCTGAGTCCCACACTATCTAGCCAACTGAGAACCTCTTCCAGGTTCTGCAAGTGTTTGATGGTGTCCCGACCTGTGACGAGTATGTTGTCTTGGAAAATCACGGTGCACGGAACTGACTTTAGCAGACTCTCCATGTTCCTTTGAAAAATGGCCGCGGCCATCTATTGTAGATGAACAGGCCTTTGTGCGTGTTGATGCAAGTGAGGTCTTTCGAAGATTCCCCCAGCTCCTGCGTCATGTAGGCCGAGCTCAGGTCCAACTTGGTGAACGTCTTTCCTTCTGCCAGTGTCGTGAATAGGTCATCTGCCTTGGGTAGGGTACTGGTCCTGCAGCGAAAAACGGTTAATCGTTACTTTATAATTCTAATCGTGCATCGCCCTTGAGAACCGGAACAATCGGACTGGCCCACTCGTTGAACTCCACCGGAGCGATGATGCCCTCTCGTTGCAGCCTGTCTAGCTCAATTTCCACTTTCTCTCGCATCATATATGGCACTGCCCATGCCTTGTGGTGGATGGGTCGTGTACTGGGAATCAAGTGGATCTGCACCTTCACCGCCGAGAAGCTTCCAATGCCTGGCTCAAACAACGACGGAAACTTGCTCAGAATCTGGGCACATGAGGCGTCGCCGACGGGCGAAAGCGCTCGCATGTCATCCCAGTTCCAACGGATTTTTGCCAGCCAGCTTCTGCCGAACAGTGTGGAGCTATCTCCTGGTACTATCCATAGTGGGAGTTCGTGCACTGCTCCATCATAGGAGACTTTTACTGCTGCGCTCCCAATTACAGGGATCAGCTCTTTAGTGCAAGTTCTCAGGTTGGTGTGAATGGGGCTCAACTTGGGCCTGTGTGTCATGTTGCTCCACAGCCTGTCGAAGGCCTTTTTGCTCATGATGGACTGACTCGCACCCATGTCCAATTCTATGGATACTGGAATTCTGTTCAGTTCAACTCTGGTTGAGCATCTGAGTTGGACGCTGGGTGTGGGTGAACATTTTGTGGTGAAGGTGTGTACCTCATACACTTCTGCCTCCTCAGTTTGTGACACTTATGCTTATCACTATAATAAATCACATGTGGCCCATGCTGGAGCTGATCACCTTGAGACCTTTAGGTTTAATGTCAACTCCAAAAGTGAGCACTGCAGGGGGAGCCTGCTTTATATAGGGCGGCAGCACGAGGTGCAGTAATGTGTGACTCCCGGGCTTTCCCCATCTGTTGGCTATTACATGTAATTACATGGTACAATGCATGGTACAGAGTATGGCTGCAAATATATCACAACACTTCCCCCCCAAGCCTCAGATGCGGTTTACAGGTCAACCCTGACCGGGGGTCTGCGCTCCCTGATTGAGCGTCTGAATTGCACGCTGGGCCTGACCGGAGTGTCACTGCCTTGCGGTGCTGCGGCTCTGGTCGAACTGTCTGGTGCGATGGGTTCTGTCTCTTAGTGAACCGCTGGTTCTGTTGCTTGTGGTTGGAACTCAACCGCTGGATCATCAGTGAACCTCAATTTGGTTTGATCGATGTGCTTCTTGCAGGTTTGGCCATTAGTGAGTCTTACCACGAATACCCTACTCCCCTCTTTAGCTACGAGCCACTTGGGGCCCGTACCAAAGTTCAGCATGAAAACAGGGTCATCGACATTGATACAACCCATTACAGAGTTGCGATCATGATATGTACATTGCTTAAGACGCCGGTTTTCGACAATCTCATTTAAAACTGGGTGCATGAGGGACAACCTTGTTTTGAGGGTCCTCTTCAGAAGGAGTTCGGTGGGCGGAACCCCTGTGAGTGGGTCGGGCCTCGTCCGATATGCAAGCTGCACACAAGACAGACGGGTTTGCAAGGGGCCTTCCGTCACTTGCTGCATGTCCTGCTTTATGATCTGTATTGCCCGTTCAGCCTGGCCATTGGAGGCTGGTTTGAATGGGGCCGACCTGACATGCTTTATGCCGCTACAGCACATAAATTCTCGAAATTCGGAATTCGTAAAGCATGGTGCATTGCCACTAACAAGGACGTCGGGCAGGCCATGGGTGGCGATCATTGTCTGAAGGCTCTCTATTGTGGCGGTGGATGTGCTGGACGACATTATAACACATTCGATCCATTTAGAATAAGCATCAATTACAACTCGGAACATTTTTCCTAGAAAAGGACCCGCATAGTCTACGTGGATACGGGACCAGGGTTTGGAAGGCCAGGACCACAGGCTCAGGAGGGCTTCCCTGGATGCATTGCTGAGTTGCACGCATGTATTGCACCGGTGTACGCACGAGTCGGGCCACCACACGTGCAATCTCGCAATGGCTTTCATCGTTACGATGCTGGGGTGTGTGCTATGGAGATCCTTGACAAATAAATCTCTGCCCTTCTTGGGCAGGACTACGCAATTTCCCTACAAAATGCAGTTGGCCTGGATGGATAGCTCGTCCTTGCGCTGGTGAAACGGCTTAAAATCGCATACATCTCTCCATACGTGGTTGCCCAGTTTCCACTTAATATACAGTTTTTCACCTGGGACAGCAGTGGGTCTTGGCTGGCCCAGATTCTTATCTGGCGCGCTGTGACGGGTGACCCTTCGCTCTCAAAGGCTTCCATGGCCATGACCAGTTCGGCGGGTTACTCTGCTTCACCCTCGGTGGTGGCGAGCGGGAGCCAGCTGAGCACATCTGTGCAGTTATCGGTGCCTGGTTGTGTCGGATCGTGTAGTCATAAGCGGACAGCGTTAATGCCCACCTCTGAATGCGAGCTGAAGCGTTAGTATTAATGCCTTTGCTCTCAGAGAATAACAACGTAAGTGGCTTGTGGCCGGTCAAATAGGTACTGGTGCATCTTTTTTTACCGCATACACACAAGCTAGGGCCTCCTTTTCGACCTTGGAAAGGCTGTGGGACACATACGCTACAGGTTGGAGCTTACCCAACACATTCGCTTACTGAAGCACACACCCGATCCCGTAGGATGATGCATTGCATGCTAAAACAAGATGCCTACAGGTATCATACAGCGCCAGTAGTTTGTTTGAACACAATAAGTTTCTGGCCTTCTCGAAGGCAGTTTCTTGATTTTTACCCCAGACCCAATCATAGAAACGTAGAAACATAGAAAATAGGTGCAGGAGTCGGCCATTCGGCCCTTCGAGCCTGCACCACCATTCAATAAGATCATGGCTGATCATTCCTTCAGTACCCCTTTCCTGCTTTCTCTCCATACCCATTGATCCCCTTAACCGTAAGGGCCATATCTAACTCCCTCTTGAATATATCTAATGAACTGGCATCAACAACTCTCTGCTGCAGGGAATTCCACAGGTCAACAACTCTCTGAGTGAAGAAGTTTCTCCTCATCTCAGTCCTAAATGGCCTACCTCTTATCCTAAGACTATGTCCCCTGGTTCTGAACTTCCCCAACATCGAGAACATTCTTCCCGCATCTAACCTGTCCAGTCCCGTCAGAATCTTATATGTTTCTATGAGATCCCCTCTCATCCTTCTAAACGCCAGTGAATAAAGGCCCAGTTGATCCAGTCTCTCCTCATATGACAGCCCAGCCATCCCTGGAATCAGTCTGGTGAACCTTCGCTGCACTCCCTCAATAGCAAGAACATCCTTCCTCAGACTAGGAGGCCAAAACTGAACACAATATTCCAGGTGAGGCCTCACTAAGGCCCTGTACAACTGCAGTAAGACCTCCCTGCTCCTATATTCAAATCCCCTAGCTATGAAGGCCAACATACTATTTGCCTTCTTTACCGCCTGCTGTACCTGCGTGCCCACTTTCAGTGACTGATGAACCATGACACCCAGGTCTCATTGCACCTCCCCTTTCTCTAGTCTGCCGCCATTCAGATAATATTCTGCCTTCGTGTTTTTGCTCCCAAAATGGATAACCTCACATTTATCCTCATTATACTGCATTTGCCATGTATTTGCCCACTCACCTAATCTGTCCAAGTCACCCTGCAGCCTCTTAGCGTCCTCCTCACAGCTCACACCGCCACCCAGTTTAGTGTCATCCGCAAACTTGGAGATATTACACTCTATTCCTTCATCCAAATCGTTAATGTATATTGTAAAGAGCTGGGATCCCAGCACTGAGCCCTGCGGCACTCCACTAGTAACTGCCCCCCATTCTGAAAAGGACCTGTTTATCCCGACTCTCTGCTTCCTGTCTGCCAACCAGTTCTCTATCCAAGTCAGTACATTAGCCCCAATATCATGCGCTTTGATTTTGTACACCAATCTCTTGTGCGGGACCTTGTCAAAAGCCTTTTGAAAGTCCAAATACACCACATCCACTGGTACTTCCTTGTCCACTCTACTAGTTACATCCTCAAAAAATTCCAGAAGATTTGTCAAGCATGATTTCCCTTTCATAAATCCATGCTGACTCGATCCGATCCTGTCACTGCTTTCCAAATGGGCTGCTATTTCATCCTTAATGATTGATTCCAACATTTTCCCCACTACTGATGTCAGGCTAACCGGTCTATAATTACCCGCTTTCTCTCTCCCTCATTTTTTAAAATGAGGCGTTACATTAGCAACCGTCCAGACCATAGGAACTGATCCAGAGTCGATAGATTGTTGGAAAATGCTCACCAATGCATCCACTATTTCTAGGGCCACTTCTTTAAGTACTCTGGGATGCAGAGTATCAGGACCCGGGGATTTATCGGCCTTTAATCCCATCAATTTCCCTGACACAATTTCCTGCCTAATAAGGATATCTTTCAGTTCCTTATTCTCACTAGACCCACTGTCCCCTAGTACATACGGACGGTTATTTGTATCTTCCTTTGTGAAGACAGAACCGACGTATTGGTTCAATTGGTCTGCCATTTCTTTGTTTCCCATTATAAATCCACCTGAATCCGACTGCAAGGGACCTATGTTTCTCTTCACATATTTATCGAAGCTTTTGCAATCAGTTTTTATGTTCCCTGCAAGCTTCCTCTCGTACTCTATTTTCCCCTTCTTAATTAAACCCTTAGTCCCCCTCTGCTGAATTCTAAATTTCTCCCAGTCCTCAGGTTTGTTGCTTCTTCTAGCCAATTTATATGCCTCTTCCTTAGTACATGTAATGGTTCAAGCAAAGTGCTCAGCCCAGGCAGAAAGTTACCAAAGTCGTTCAGTAGTCCTAGGAACGAGTGCAGCTCCATCGTGTTGAGTGGTCTCGGGGCCTTCTGGATCCCCTCCGTGTTGGAGTCTGAGGGTCTGATGCCATCTGCTGCGATTCTCCTTCCCAGGAATTCCACCTCTGGTGCCAAGAAGATGAATTTGGTTCATTTCAACCTTAGACCTACTCGATTTAGTCAGCGTAGCACCTCTTCCAGGTTATGGAGATATTCATCGGTGTCGTGTCCGGTGATCAAGATGTCATCTTGGAAGACGACCGTTCCCGGAACAGATTTCAGCAGGCTCTCCATGTTTCATTGGAAGATCGCAGCCACTGAACGGATCTCGAAGGGGCACCGGTTATATACGAACAGCCCCTTGTGTGTGTTTATGCACGTCAGCTTCTTGGACGATTCCGCCAGCTCCTGGGTCATGTATGCTGAGGTGAGGTCCAATTTTGAAAACAGCTTTCCGCCCGACAGGTTCGCGAACAAATCCTCCACCTTGGATAGCGGGTCCTGTAACGATACTCGGTTTATGGTTACTTTATAATCCCCACAGATTCTAATTGTCCCATCACTTTTAAGAATGGGGACAATGGGACTGGCCCAGTCATTAAATTCCACTGCCGATATGATGCCTTCGCGCTGAAGCTGATCTAGCTTGACTTCTACTTTCTCCCGCATCATGTAAGGGAGCGCTCTGGCCTTGTGGTGAACGGGTCTCGCGTCTGGGCTGAGGTGAATTTTCACCTTGGCCCCTGTGAAGCTGCCGATGCCAGGCTGGAACAGTGACGGAAACTTGTCTATGACCTGCACATACGTGGCTTTCTCCACCGACAATAATGCTTTTACATCGCCTCATTTCCAGTTAAAATTCCGTAGCCAGCTTCTGTCAAGCAGCATGGGCTCATTACCAGGAACAATCCATAGTGGCAATTTATACATAGAACCATCATACAGCACCTGAACCATTGCACTTCCGAGGACCGGGATAATCTCATTAGTGCAGGTACGCAGCTTTGTGTCGATCGGACTCAGCTTGGGCCTGTGTGCCTTGTTTGCCCATAACTTCTCGAAAGCCTTATGGCTCATGATCGATTGGCTTGCACCTGTGTCCAGTTCCATCGGTACCAGTATGCCGTTCATAATCGGGGGACTCTTGTTGGTAAAGGTGTGCACGTGCACCCCATGTACCTTTTCCTCCTCGGTCACCTCTGCGCAATCCTCAGGATCTACGCTTGGCCTCCCATCCTCCGCTACGTATCGAGTTATAGCACGTTCACGAGGTGCCCCATCATTGAGCAACTCTTGCACACATGTTGTTTGAACCTGCACTGGTTTGTTCGTTGAGCCCCTCCACAGCGCTAACAGCTTGCTGATGGACTTGCATTCACAGGTACTGATCTCTTTCCATTAATCCATTGTTGTGGTGAGTGAGTCATCTCAGGTCGAGCAGAGATCGCATTAGCCCAGCTGGGGCACTTCTCCTGTCTGCTGACGAATTTAGCTTATTCACGGTGTTTGTCCCCGGGTGATTCCGAAGTTGTGAGTAGAGTAGCTTTGTTTCTTCCTCTCTGGCCATGTATGCCTGAGCAATCAGGGTGGCTTTGGCTAGGTCCAAGATTTCCTCCGCTAGCAATTTGCAGAAAATCCCTTTGTGTCCGATTCCCAAAATGAAGAAGTCTCTTACCATTTCTTCAAGAACTGTCCCGAATTTACATGGCCCAGCAAGACAATGAACGCTGCCATGTCCTGGCCTACTCCGCGCGGATGGGTGTAGAAACAGTACCTCGCCATGAGCGCACTGCGTTTCGGATTTAGGTGATTTCAAACTATCTCGCACAGTTCTTTGTAACTTTTCTCAGCAGGTTTCGTTGGGGCCAATAAGTTCTTGATCAGTGCGTATGTCCTTGATCCGCAGACCGTGAGGAGGACGGCCCTGCGTTTGCTGGCATTCCCAGCTCCCTCTCAGTCTTTCCCGACAAAGCATTGATCCAGCTAGTTAATGAAGTCATCCCAGTCTTCCCCGACGTAATATCGCTCGATGTAGTCAATGGTGGCCATAGCTGCGTGTTAGTGTCTTATTCTCGTTGCCAGTTGATACGTATACTTATCACTATAATAAATCACATGCTGGAGCTGATCACCTTGTGACCTTTAGGTTTAATGTAAAGTCCAAAAGGGAGCCTGCTTTATATAGGGAGGCAGCACGAGGTGCAGTAATGTGTGCCTCCCGGGCTTTCCCTATCTGTTGGCTATTACATGTAATTACATGGTACAATGCATGGTACAGAGTATGGCTGCAAATACATCACAGTTTGAATCTTTAGTTCACTTTGATCTGCCATGGATCAGTCTTCCTCTGTAATGTGGTGGTTTGTAGGGTTTGCAGCTTATCTGCACCTTCGCTGGAGGTGACCCATTGTTCCACAGCCTTTGCACGCATAGTGTTTGAAGCGGCATTGATGGGCTCAATGGTCACCTCCGCAGCGCCAACAAGGTGTTAACTGCCTTGCATTAACGTTTGATGGCAGACTCTGAGTCATCTGAGATCGTGCAGCTGCAGGCGTGTACGTTCTGCCATATGCCTTCCCACCTGAAAACAACATTGCTTTGTGTACAGTACTTGCCGAAACATCTTTATGCTGTGAAATTTGTTTGGTGTTATTGCTGGTGGACATAAATGCCTGTGCTAACGTTATGGCTTTGTTCACTTTCGGTGTTTCAACAATCAAGCGAAGGATAACCTCATGGCCAATGTCAAGCACAACAAAATCTCTTAACATTTGCTCCAGGAATCCATCAAATTTGCAATGTCCTGCTAGGTGCTTTAGTTTGGCGATGTAGCTCGCCACTTCCTGGCCTTCAGTCCGTTGACTTGTGTAAAATCGATATCTTGCCATCAGAACGCTCTCCTTCGGATTTAGGTGTTCCCAGACCAGCGTACACAGTTCTTCATACGATTTGGTTGTTGGTTTCACCGGAGCAATAAGATTCTTAATGAGGCCATAGGTTGTTGCCCCGCAGTCGGTGAGGAGGATCGCCCTTCTTTTGGCAGCTTTCACACTCCCTTCCAGCTCGTTGGTCACGAAATATTGGTCGAGTTGCTCCACTAAGGCCTACCAATTGTCCCCTTAAGGAATTTCTCCAGGATACCAACAGTTCTCTGCATTTTCGTGTGATGGTTCGTTATCTCGTCACGAGTTGTTATATCCAGAATAAAGTAATGTGATTGAGTACTGTAGATGTGAGTAAGTGTGACCTTAGTCTCTTTATTCTAACTCCAGAGTGCTGGTACAGCATGGGAGGCATGCTTATATACAGTGCTCCCAAGGGATGCTGGGATCCCTTGGGACTCCAACAGGTACACCCTCTGGTGGCAGTAGAATGCTGGTTACATAGGGTTGCATACATAACATCTACCACATCAATATCCTGGGGGTCACCATTGACCAGAAACTTAACTGCACCAGCCACATAAATAATGTGGCTTCAAGAGCAGGTCAGAGGCTGGGTATTCTGTGGTGAGTGTCTCACCTCCTGACTCCCCAACGCCTTTTCACCACCTACAAGGCACAAGCCAAGAATGTGATTGAATACTCTCCACTTGCCTAGGTGAGTGTAGTTTCAACAACACTCAAGAAGCTTGACACTATCCAAGACAAAGCAGCCCGCTTGATTGGCACCCCATCCACCATCTTCAACATTCACTCCCTCCACCACCAGCTCACTGCAGCTGAAGTATGTATCATTTACAAGATGTACTGTAGCAACTCACTACGGCTTATTCGACAGATCCTCCCAAACCTGCAACTTCTACCACCTAGCAAGATAAGGGCGGCAGGTGCATGGGAACACTGCCAACTCCAAGTTCCTCTCCAAGTCACACACCATTCCGACTTGGAAATAAATTGCCTTTGCTTCATCGTTGCTGTGTCGAAATCCTGGATCTCCCTATCTAACAGCAGTCATGAATGGTGGTGTTCAATTAAACAACTAATAGGAGGAGCAGACTCCGTGAATATCCCCATCCTCAATGATGGGGGAGCCCAGCACACAAGTGCAAAGTCAAGGCTGAAGCGTTTGCAACTATCTTCAGCCAGAAGTGCCGAGTGGATGATCCATAGCGGCCTCCTCCACAGGTCCCCACTGTCACAGAAGCCAGTCTTCAGCCAATTTGATTAACTCCACGTGATATCAGGAAGCAGCTGAGTGCACTGTATACAGCAAAGGCGATGGGCACCAACAACATCCCGGCTGTTTTGCTGAAGTTTTATGCTCCAGAACTAGCCCTGCCTCTAGCCAAGCTGTTCCAGTACCATTACAACACTGTCACCTACCCGACAATGTGGAAAACTGCCCATATATGTCCTTTCCACGAAAAGCAGGACTAACCCAATCTGGCCAATTACCACCCCATCAGTCAACTCTCAATCATCAGAAAAATTATGGAAGGTGTCGTTGACATTGCTATCAAGCAGCACTTACACACAAATAACTTGCTCATCGAAGCTCAGTTTGGGTTCCATCAGAACCACTCGGTTACAGACCTCATTACAGCCTTGGATCAAATATGGACAAAAGAGCTGCATGCCAGAGGTGAGGTGAGAGTGACTGCCCTTGACATCAAGGCAGCATTTGACTGAGTGTGGCATCAAGGAGTCCTGGTAAAATTGAAGTCAATGGGAATCAGGGGGAAAATCTCTCCACTGGCTAGGGGCATACCTCGCACAAAGGATGATGGTTGTGGTGGTTGAAGGTCAATCATCACAGCCCCAGGACATCACTGCAGGAGTTCCTCAGGCCAGTGTCTTAGGCCCCATCTTCAACTGCTTCATCAATGACCTTCCCGCCATCATAAGGTTAGAAATGGGGATGTTCAGGCAGTGGAGCAGCCTATAAAGGCCCGAGAGTCGGAGGAGGCGGCCACAGGAGCGGGAATTCGGGCAGTCGAGTGGACTATAAAGGCCCGCGAGTCAGAGGAGGTAGCCACAGGAGTGGGAGTTCGGGCAGTCGAGCGGCCTATAAAGGCCTGAGAGTCGGTGGAGGCTAGCTGGTGCAGGGGCAGGGACAGGAGGTAAACAAAGAAATAAGAAGAAATCGAAGTGGGACGTCACAGCCAAGTGGGTAAGTGATTGGCTGATTGGTGATTATTTGATCTTTTATTTTTCTTAGCAGTAAGAAACCTTGGGCATTGTTACAAGTTAAGTTAATCTAAGGGTTAAGTCATAGCAGGAGAGCCCAGACCCGTATCATGCTCCTCCTGTGCTATGTGGGAAATCAGGGACACTACCAGTGTCCCTGACTACTACGTGTGTGGGAAGTGTATCCAGCTGCAGTTCCTGACAGGCCGCAATGCGGCACTGGAGCTGCTGATGGATTCACTCTGCAGCATCCGCGATGCTAAGGATGTCATGAATAGCACGTTTAGTGAGTTGGTCACACGGCAGATAAAGGTTGCACAGCCAGATAGGGAATGAGTGACCATCAGGAAGAACAAGGGAAGGCAGGTAGTGCAGGAGTCCCCTGCAGTCACCTCCCTCCAAAACGGATATACCGTTTTGGGTACTGTTGAGGGAGGTGGCTCATCAAGAGAAGGCAGCAACAGCCAAGTTCATGGCACCAGGGGTGGCTCTGCTGCAGAGGAGGGCAGGGAGAAAGAGGGGAAGAGCTATAGTGATAGGGGATTCTATTGTAAGGAGAATAGATAGACGTTTCTGCGGCCGCAAACAAGACTCCAGGATGGTATGTTGCCTCCCTGGTGTAAGGGTCAAGGATGTCTCGGAGCGGCTGCAGCACATTCTGGAGGGGGAGGGTGAACAACCAGCTGTCATGGTGCATATAGGTACCAGCGATATAGGTAAAAAATGGGATGAGGTCCTACAAGCTGAATTTAGGGAGCAAGGAGTTAAATTAAAAAGTAGGACCTCAAAGGTAGTAATCTCAGATTGTTATCAGTGCCACGTGCTAGTCAGAGCAGGAATCGCAGGATAGCTCAGATGAATACGTGGCTTGAAGAATGGTGCAAGGGGGAGGTATTCAAATTCCTGGGACATTGGAACCAGTTCTGGGGGAGGTGGGACCAGTACAAACCGGATGGTCTGCACCTGGGCAGGACCGGAACCGATGTCCTAGGTGGAGTGTTTGCTAGTGCTGTTGGGGACGGTTTAAACTAATATGGCAGGGGGATGGTAATCAATACAGGGAGGCAGAGGGAAATAAAAAGGGGGCAGAAGTAAAAGGTAGGAAGGAGAAAAACAAGAGTGGAGAGCAGAGAAATCAAGGGCAAAAATCAAAAAGGGCCACATTACAACATAATTCTAAAAGGACAAAGAATGTTAAAAAATACAAGCCTGAAGGCTCTGAGTCTCAATGCAAGGAGCATTCTTAATAAGGTGGATGAATTAACTGCGCAGATAGCTGTTAACGGATATGATGTAATTGGGATTACGGAGACATGGCTCTAGGGTAACCAAGGCTGGGAACTCAACATCCAAGGGTATTCAATATTCAGGAAGGATAGATAGGAAGGAAAAGGAGGTGGGGTAGCATTACTGGTTAAAGAGGAGATTAACGCAATAGTAAGGAAGGAAATTAGCGTGGATGATGTGGAATCTATATGGGTAGAGCTGCGAAACACCAAAGGGCATAAAACATTGGTGGGAGTTATGTACAGACCACCAAACAGTAGTAGGGAGGTTTGGGACAGCATCAAACAGGAAATTAGGGACGTGTGCAATAAGGGTACAGCAGTTATCATGGGTGACTTTAATCTACATATTGATGGGGCTAACCAAACTGGTAGCAATACTGTGGAGGAGGAGTTCCTGGAATGTATAAGAGATGGTTCTCTAGACCAATATGTCAAGGAACCAACTAGAGAGCAGGCCAAACTATACTGGGTCTTGTGTAACGAGAGGGGGTTAATTAGTAATCTGGTCGTGCGAGGCCCCTTGGGGAACAGTGACCATAATCTGGTAGAATTCTTCATTAAGATGGAGAATGACACAGTTAATTCAGAGACTAGGGTCCTGAACTTAAAGAAAGGAAACTTCGACGGTATGAGACGTGAATTGGCTAGGTTAGACTGGAGAATGATACTTAAAGGGATGACAGTGGATAGGCAATGGCAAATATTTAAAGATCACATGGATGAACTACAACAATTGTACATCTCTGTGTGGTGGAAAAAATAAAAAAGGAAGGTGGCTCAACCGTGGCTAATAAGGGAAATTAGAGAATGTGTTAAATCCAAGGAAGAGGCATATAAATTGGCCAGAAAAAGCAGCAAAACTGAGGACTGGGAGAAATTTAGAATTTAGCAGAGGAGGACAAAGGGTTTAATTCGGAGGGGGAAAATAGAGTACAACAGGAAGCTTGCCGGGAACATAAAAAGTGACTGCAAAAGCTTCTATAGATATGTGAAGAGAAAAAGATTTGTAAAGACAAATGTAGGTCCCTTGCAGTTGGATTCAGATGAATTTATAATGGGGAACACAGAAATGGCAGACTAATTGAATAAATACTTTGGTTCTGTCTTCACGAAGAAAGACACAAATAACCTTCCGGATGTACCAGGAGACAGTGGGTCTAGTGAGAAGGAGGAACTGAAGGATATTCTTATAAGGCTGGAAATTGTGTTGCGGAAATTGATGGAATTGAAGGCCGATAAATCCCTGGGGCCTGATAGTCTGCATCCCAGAGTACTTAAGGAAGTGGCCCTAGAAATAGTAGATGCATTGGTGGTCATTTTCCAACATTCCATGGACTCTGGATCAGTTCCTATGGATTGGAGGGTAGCTAATGGAACACCACTTTTTAAAAAAGGAGGGAGAAATAAAACAGGGAACTATAGACCAGTTATCCTGACATAGGTGGTGGGGAAAATGCTGGAGTCAATTATTAAAGAAGAATAGCAGCGCATTTGGAAAGCAGTGACAGGATCAGTCCGAGTCAGCATGGATTTATGAAAGGGAAATCATGCTTGACAAATCTTCTAGAGTTTTTTGAGGATGTAATTAGTAGAGTGGTTAAGGGAGAACTAATAGATGTGGTGTATTTGGACTTTCAAAAGGCTTTTGACAAGGTCCCACACAAGAGATTAGTGTGCAAAATTAAGGCACATGTTATTGGGGTAATGTATTGACGTGGATAGAGAAATGGTTGGCAGACAGGAAGCAAAGAGTGGGAATAAATGGGTCCTTTTCAAAATGGCAGGCAGTGATTAGTGGGGTTCCGCAGGGTTCACTGCTGGGACCCCAGCTATTTACAAAATGCATTAGTGATTTAGATGAAGGAATTGAATGTAATATCTCCAAGCTTGCAGATGACACTAAGCTGGGTGGCAGTGCGAGCTGCGAGGTGGATGCTAAGAGGCTGCAGGGGGACTTGGGCAGGTTAGGTGAATGGGCAAATGCAGTATAATGTGGATAAATGTGAGATTATCCACTTTGGTAGAAAAACAGGAAGGCAGATTATTATCTGAATGGTGACAGATTAGTAAAAGGGGAGGTGCAACGAGATCTGGGTGTTATGGTACATCAGTCATTGAAGGTAAGCATGCAGGTACAGCAGGCAGTAAAGAAAGCAAATGGCATGTTGGCCTTCATAGCGAGGGAATTTGAGTATAGGAGTAGGGAGGTCTTGCTGCAGTTGTACAGGGCCTTGGTGAGACCACACCTTGAGTATTGTGTGCCGTTTTGGTCTCCTAATCTGAGGAAGGATGTGCTTGCTATTGAGGGAGTGCAGCGAAGGTTCACCAGACTGATTCCCAGGATGGCAGGACTGACATATGAGGAAAGACTGGATCGACTAGGCTTACACTCACTGGAATTTAGAAGAATGAGAGGGGATCTCATAGAAACGTATAAAATTCTGATGGGACTGAACAGGTTAGATGCAGGAAGAATGTTCCCAGTGTTGGGGAAGTCCAGAACCAGGGATCACAGTCTAAGGATAAGAGGTAAGCCATATAGGACCAAGATGAGGAGAAATTTTTTCACCCAGAGAGTTGTGAACCTGTGGAATTCTCTGCCACAGAAATTTGTTGAGTCCAGTTCATTAGCCATATTCAAAAGAAAGTTAGATGTGGCCCTTATGGCTAAAGGGATCAGGGGGTATGGAGAGAAGGCTGGGGTGGGATACTGAGGTTGAATGATCAGCCATGGTCATATTGAATGGAGGTGCAGGCTCGAAAGGCCGAATGGCCTACTCCTGCACCTATTTTCTATGTTTCTATGTTTCACTGATGATTGCACAGTGTTCAGTTCCATTTGCAAATCCTCTGAAAATGAACCAGTCACAGAATGCCAGGCAATGACTATCTTCAACAAGCGAGAGTCTAACCACCTCATCATGATATTCAATGGCATTACCATCACCTGCAAGTTCCTCTCCAAGTTACACACCATCCTGACTTGGAAATATATTGCCGTTCCTTCATCATCGCTGCATCAAAATTCTGGAACTCCCTTCCTAACAGTACCTTCACTGGTTCAAGAAGGCGGCTCACCACCACCTTCTCAAGGGCAATTAGGGATGGACAATAAATGATGGTCTTGCCAGTAACACTCACATCCTGGAAGGAATATAAAAAATGCATTGTGGGAGTACATTTATCTCACAGACTGCAGTGGTTGAAGGCAGCAGCTCTCCACCACCTTTGCAAGGAGAATTAGGGATGGGCAATAAATGCTGGTCTTGCCAGTGGCACCCACATCTTGTGAATGAATTTAAAAAATGATAAAAGAATAATGTGCACAGTTCTGGTCTCCATATTACAAAAAACGATATAGAGGCACTGGAGAAGGTACAATAAAGATTTACAAGGATGATATTAGAACTGAGAGGTTACAACTATCAGGCAAGACTGAACATACCGGGACTCTTTTCCCCAGAAGAGAGAAGGCTGAGAGGGGACCTAATAGAGATCCTTAAAATTTTGAAGAGGCAAATTTTGGTAGACGTAGAGATGCTTCCACTGGCAGGGAGACCAAAGCTAGGGGGCATGAATATAAATAGTCACTAATAAATTCAATAAAGAATTCAGGATAATTTTTAGAACATGGTACTAGCTGCCACATGAAAAAGCTGAGGCGAATAGCAGAGATGAATTTTAGAGGATGCTAGGTAAGTATGAGGGAGAAAGGAAGAGAAGCATATGCTGATAGAGTTGAATGAAGTTGAGTGGGAGGAGGCCTGTGCGGAGCATGAAGCAATTGGGCCGATAGTGCTGTGTCTTGTGATGAATACTGCAACTGGTAATTGTGAGCAGATAGTAAGAAACCAGTATTCTTACTATGACTTCTCTAGTGAGATCATTGAACTTCTACAGGTACCTGCATTGCAGCCAAGGCTTGGGTGCTAGACTCCTGCCATTCACAAACCCTGCAATTTCTTCCAACTACAGGTATTAAAATTTTTCTGCCCCGGCCTTTCTCTGGTTCTGTATTTGTTGAAAATACCTAAATCCTAAGGAAAGCGTTTTGATGGTGAGATATCGGTTCTACATGTGTCAACGATCGGAGGGTCAGGAAGAGGCGAGCTATGTTGCTGAACTAAGGCGCCTCGCAGGACATTGTGAGTTTGAGGGATTCCTAGAACAAATGCTCAGAGACTTTTTTGTACTGGGTATTGGACATGAGACAATCCTTTGCAAATTGTTGACTGTAGAAACTCTGAATCTAAGTAAAGCCATAACGATAGCCCAGGTATTTATGTCCACCAGCGACAACACCAAGCAGATTTCGCAGAGTAAAGAAGTTTCGGGCAGTACTGTGCATAAAGTAACGTCAGTCTCGAGCAGAGATGTACATGGCAGAACGTACATGCCGGCTGCTGCGGCCCGATCTCAGTTGATCCAGAGTCCGCCATCAATCGTTAATGCGAGGCAGTTAATACCTTGTTGGCGCTGCGGAGGTGATCATCGGTCCCATCAAAGCCACTTTAAGCACTATGCGTGCAATGGTTGCAGAACAATGGGACACCTCCAATGAATGTGCAGGTGAGCTGCAAACCCTGAAAACCACCACATTGCAGAGGAAGATCGATCCACTGTGGATCAGGCTGAACTGGAGACTCGTACTGAGGAGGCAGAAGTGTACAGGGTACACACATTCACTATGAAATGTCCACCAATAATGTTGAAAGTTGAACTGAATGGTATTCCAGTAGCTATGGAACTCGACATGGGGGCAAGTCAGTCCATAATGGCCTTCGACAAGCTGTGGAGCAAAAAGGCATACAGGCCCAAGCTCAGCCCCATTCACACCAAACTAAGGACTTACACCAAGGAACTAATTCCTGTAATTGACAGTGCAGAAGTCAAAGTTGACTATGACGGAGCAGTACATGAACTCCCACTGTAGATTGTGCCAGGGGATAGCCCCATGTTGTTTGGCAGAAGCTGGCTGGGGAAAATCCGCTGAACTGGGACGACATTTGAGCGCTTTCGTCCGTCGACGACGCCTCATGTACCCAGGTTCTGAGCAAGTTCCCATCGTTGTTTGAGCCAGGCATTGGAAGCTTCTCAGGGGCGAAAGTCCATTTGGTTCCCGGTACGCGACCCATCAACCACAAAGCACGGGCGGTACTGTACATGATGCGTGAAAAAGTGGAAATTGAGCTAAACAGGCTGCAACATGAAGGCATCATTACGCTGGTGGAATTCAAAAACTGGGCCAGTCCGATTGTCCCAGTACTTAAGGGGGACGGCACGGTTAGAATTTGTGGTGATTATAAAGTAACGATTAACCGTTTTTCGCTACAGGACCAGTACCCGCTACCCAAGGCAGACGACCTATTTGCGACCCTGGCTGGAGGGAAGACGTTCACCAAGCTGGACCTGACCTTGGCCTACATGACGCAAGAGCTGGAGGAGTCTTCGAAAGGCCTCACCTGCATCAACACGCACAAACGTCTGTTTATCTACAACTGGTGCCCATTCAGGCTTCGGACGGCTGCGGCTATCTTCCCGCGTAACATGGAGAGCCTGCTAAAGTCGGTTCTTTGCACAGTGGTTTTCCAGGACGACATATTGGTTACAAGTCAGGACACCATGGAACACTTGAAGAATCTGGAAGAGGTTCTTAGTCGGTTGGATCGCGTGGGGCTCAGGTTGAAACGCTTGAAGTGTGTTTTCCCGGCACAGGACATCGAGTTCTTAGGAAGAAGAATTGCAGCAGACGGCATCAGATCCACCGACGCCAAGACAAAGGCCATCAAGAACCCGCCACGACCACAGAACGTGATGACGCTGCGGTCGTTCCAGGGACTCCTTAAATATTTCAGTAATTTCCTACCTGGGTTAAGCACCCTGCTAGAACCCCTACATGCGCTACTGTGCAAGGGAGACAACTGGGTATGCAGGAATTCACAAGCGGCTGCCTTTAAGAAAGCCAGAAATTTGTTTTGTTCAAACAAACTGCGTGTTCTGTAGAAGCCTTGTAAACGATTAGTGCTAGCTTGTGATGCGCCGTCATATGGGGTCGGGTGTGTGTTACAACAGGCTAATGAATCTGGGATTTTGCAACCGGTCGCTTATACGTCCAGGAGTTTGTCCAAGGGCGAAAGAGCCTACAGCATGATTGAAAAAGAGGCTCTGGCGTGCGTATACGGGGTGAAAAAAATGCACCAGTACTTATTTGGCCTCAAGTTTGAGCTTGAAACTGACCACAAGACTCTCATATCGCTGTTCTCTGAGAGCAAAGGGATTAACACCAATGCCTCTGCCCGCGTCCAAAGATGGGCGCTCACGCTGTCAGCATACAACTATGGAATCCGCCACAGACCGGGCACAGAGAACTGCGCAGATGCTCTCAATCGGCTGCCATTGCCCACCACCGGGGTGGAAATGGCACAGCCAACGGTCTTGCTCATGGTCATGGAGGCATTCGAGAACGAGAAGTCCCCCGTTACAGCTGCCAGATCAGGACCTGGACCAGCCAGGATCCGTTACTGTCCTTGGTAAAAAACTGTGTCCTCCATGGGAGCTGGTCCAGTGTCCCAGTGGATTTGCAGGAGGTGATTAAGCCATTCCACAGATGCAAAGACGAGCTGTCCTTGCAGGCAGACTGTCTATTGTGGGGCAATCGCGTGGTCTTGCCCAAGAAAGGCAGAGACAGATTCATATGTGAACTGCACAGCACCCACCCAGGCATCGTAATGATGAAAGCCATAGTCCGATTCCATGTGTGGTGCCCCGGCATCGACACAGATTTAGAGTCATGCGTGCATCAGTGCAACACTTGCTCTCAGCTGAACAATGCATCAGCTAAGTTTGTGGTTGTGGCCTTCCAAACCGTGGTCGAGGATCCACGTAGACTATGCGGGCCCATTTCTAGGCAAAATGTTTTTGGTTGTCATGGACGCTCACTCAAAATGGATTGAATGTGCAATAAAGTCTGTAAGCACGTCCACGGCCACCATTGAAAGCCTACAAGCCATGTTTGTCACGCACGGCTTGCCTCATGTTCTAGTCAGCGACAATGGGCCGTGCTTCACCAATGCTGAATTCAAGGAATTCATGACCCACAATGGGATCAAACATGTCACATCTGCTCTGTTCAAGCCCACATCCAATGGTCAGGCAGGACGGACAGTTCAGACCATCAAGCAAAGCTTGAAATGTGTGTCGGAAGGATCCCTGCAGATCTGACTGTCCCGAGTGCTGTTCAGCTACCGCACCAGACCAAACACACTAACCGGGGTTCCACCAGCCGAGCTGCTCATGAAAAGGGTGCTTAAAACAAGGCTCTCTCTTGTCCATCCTGATCTCTATGATCACGTGGAGGACAAGCGGCATCGACAAAATGTGTACCATGACCACGCAAATTTGTCACGCGATATTGAGATCAATATCCTGTGTTTATGCTCAATTATGGACATGGTCCCAAATGGCTCGCTGGCATGGTCACAGCCAAAGAGGGGAATAGGGTGTTTCAGGTCAAATTGGCCAATGGACAAACACACAGAAAACATTTGGACCAAATCAAATTGCGGTTCACCAACAGTTACGAACAACCGGAAGAGGACACCACCAACTTTGACCCTCCAAGACACACACAAGTGGCAACTGACATCATGGTTGACCACGAAGCCGAACTCACCATCCCCAGCAGCCCGGCAAGGCCGGCTGCCCAACAGCCCAGTGAAGAACTGACCAACCCACCCACAGCCGTATTTGTCCTGAGACGATCAACAAGGGAACGTAAAGCCCCAGATCGTCTCACCTTGTGAATAAGTGTACTGTTGACATCACGGGGGAGTGATGTTATGTATTTAACCCTTTGTAACCTTCATGACACCTGACCACCAGAGGGCCCACCTGTTGGAGTCCCATGGGATCCCAGCATCCCTTTGGAGCATAGTATATAAGCAGGCCACCCACGAGGTAACTGCACTCTGGAATCTTATTAAAGGAGCTAAGGTCACACTTGCTCATTGTGCACAATACTCAGTTTCATCCTTTATTATGAGTGTACCAGTCCCTTTGTGATGAAAGATCATCGACCTGAAACACTAACTCTCTTTCTCTCACCATAGAGGCTGCCTGATCTGTCGACTGTTTCCAGCATTATCTGTTTTTATTAATAATTAAGAATCATCTTTGTGCCAGCCATTGGTGTCTGTCTTGCACGGTCCTTTCGCTTTTTTAGTGTTACTACGAGGTGTTCCCCATACGCTGCAAATTCCCCCCACTGACGGAGGTGTTGGTGCATGGAGGGTTTCCAGTCCTGTCGGCGGGCCGGAAGAGGATCTCCCTCCTCCCGTCCACTGTCTGTCTCTATAGCAGCATCGGAACATCCTTTGCTCTTTCAGTACTTATGTCAGTCATATCTCTCCTCCCAAAAGTGTTTCCCTGATAACTGCAGCCAGAGTGTATCTACAAACATACAAAATTGATGGACAGGAAAATACCAGCACACCATGATGGCTGGAGCATCATGACTAAACACTTCCTGTGACCACCGCTGTCCATCCATCCCATAGCTATGTAATCTCCAGGCTGAGGCAAAAAGATATTAAAAATACAGTGCAAATAAGAGAACAAATACACTGTAAAATTCCTGTTCAAACCTCTCAGACGATCAAAATCATTTCAGGAGATCATGTGTTACCTATCAAGACACTTTCCTTCCATATGATGAGACCTCTGTCCAAATTAAGAACTGGTCTAGCAACCTCTTGCAGGCATAGAGAGAGTCAGGACCCACCATACCAGCTAGCAATCTATTGATGAGGCTCACTACTCTCTGGGAAAAGTAGAACTGTCGAACGACCAGTCTATTCGTACACTTACATAGATATGCTGTCTGCCTTTAAGTGGCATCATAGATGCCCGAAAGCAGGTTCCTCCCTATAGGCTTGCAGCCAATGAGCAGTTTGGGTAGCACTGACTGTATGTCTCACTCATGATACTTGTACAGCCTGAGTAAATTATAACAGGTGAGTACAATGAGCCCGCTTCCTGTGTGTGCCCATTCCGGGCATCTGCCATCTCTAAATATTTTAGATGATACAAAAATTGCTTGATGACCCGAGGCAGTAGATGGAGACATCACCAACAGAGGAAACACTCTGTAATCACACCCAGGGTACAAATAAATTCCATTGCGTAGTGTTTGTATAAAATCACTGCATTTGTCCCCACCCTCCACATCACTGATCCCTTCCTGCCAGTCACTCTCTTCACAGTTCATTTCAGGTGTGGCCTCAGTTTTGGACAGTTGAGTAATTACCTGATAAGCTGAGAATGCTGTTGAAATTTTCTCAGTTGCAGCTTGCTCTCTGTCAGTCTCTGAAGCTGAAGGTAAAGAAGATTGTATTTCTTCTAAAGCCATAGAGGAATTTGTTTCTGAATGTAGCTAAATAGAAAGAGATGATTATTTTTAGCAACGCTGCATATATTTTCTTTAACTCTGCGCCACCTCCTACACTGAACAAGGCAGACCAATACGATCCAGGGCATATTTACGTATAGTAAATTAGGAAGCCAAGATAACTATTGAGCCATTTTCCCGACTGCCAGCACGCATGACTCACCATTTACTGAGCCTGGAATATTAACTGTGAACATATGAACCTTTTATAAATCCGTTCATTAGATTTCTTGAGAACAGTGAGAGGAGATTTGTATAATGGAAAGAATGATCTGCTTGTTGATGTTCAGCTCTTTATAATTTGGGAGTTTTGTCTCTTCAGTATTGAAGGTAATTGATTGACTCGGGACATTTCTATCTACTTCCCCCAGGTTATTACCAGCTGCATCAGGCAAGTAACTAGGATTCCGTCTGTCCTATCGAAGTACAAGGGTCAAGCGGCTATAGTTCGATCAGTTTTGAGATCCTCTGGCTATTGGTGCCAGGGAGGACCAAGACAGAAATATATGTGTCCAGAATTTGTGGTCAGTGGTGAAGTGACGGCAATCGCCACTGAGCTCCAAATTGTGAATGGTAGCATAGTGGTTATGTTACTGGACTAATAATGCAAAGGCCTGGATTAATCCAGAGACGAGAGTTCAAATCCTGCCATGGGAGCTGGGGCATTTAAGTTCAGTTAATTAAACAAATCTGGAATTTTAAAAAGCTAGCATCAGTAATGGTGACCATGAAACTATCGGATTGTCATAACAACCCATCTGGTTCACTAATATCCTTTAGGGAAGGAAATCTGCCGTCCTTACCTGGTCTGGCCTATATGTGACTCCAGACTCACAGCAATGTGGTTGACTCTTAACTGCCACCTGAAATGACTGAGGAAGTCACTCAGTTGGCTACAAAACAAAAACAACAACAAGAATAAAACCGAATGGACCACCCGGCATCGACCTCGGCACCAGCTGTGGACACACAACGACACACCCAGCCCAGTCAACCCTGCAAAGCCCTCCTCACAAACATCTGGGGACTTGTGCCAAAATTTTGAGAGCTGTCCCACAAACTAGTCAAGCAACAGCCTGACATAGTCATACTCACAGAATCATACCTTTCAGACAATGCCTCAAACTCCTCCATCACCACCTCTGGGTATGTCCTGTCCCACTGTCAGAACAGACCCATCAGAAGTGGCGGCACAGACATATACAGTCGGGAGGGAGTGGCCTGGGGAGTCTCTGGACCACATGGGCAAGGAGACCTGATTACCACCTGCCACCCTCCCTCAGCTGATGGATCAGTACTCCTCCGTGTTGAACACCACTTCGAAGAAGCACTAAGAGTAGCAAAGGCACAGAATGTTCTCTGGGTGGGGGACTTCAATGTCCATCACCAAGAGTGGCTCAGCAGCACCATGACTGACTGAGCTGTGCGAGTCCTGAAGGACATATCTGCCAGACTGGGCCTACGGCAGGTGATGAGAAAACCAACACGAGGGAAAACTTAGTTAACCTCATCCTCACCAATCTACCTGTCCATGATAGCATCTGTCCATGACAGCATTGGTAGCAGTGACCACCACACAGTCATTGTAGAGATGAAGACCAATCTTCACAGCAAGGACACTATCGTGTTGTGTGGCACTACCACTGTGCTAAACGGGATAGATTCAGATCGAGCAACACAAAACTGGGCATCCATGAGGCACTGTGGGCCATCCACCACAATCTGTAACCTCATAGCCCAGCATATCCCTTACTCTATCATTAGCATCAAGCCACGGGACCAACCCTGGTTCAATAAGGAGTGTAGAAGAGCATGCTAGGAGCAGCACCGGGCGTAACTAAAAATGAGGTGCCAACCTGGGGAAACTGCAACACAGGACTACATCCATGCTAAACAGCAGAAGCAGCATGCTATAGACAGGGCTAAGCAATCCCACAATCAACGGATCAGATCAAAGCTGCAGTCCTTCCACATCCAGTTATGAATGGTGATTAAACAACTAACGGGAGGAGGCTCCATGAATATCCCCATCCTCAATGGTGGCAGAGCCCAGCACGAGTGCAAAAGATGAGGCTGAAAAGTTCTCAACCATCATCAGTCAGAATGCCGAGGGGATGATCCATATCGGCCTTCTACTGAGGTCCCCACCATCACAGAAGCCAGTCTTCAGCCAATTCGATTCACTCCATATGATATCAAGAAATGGCTGAGCGCATTGTATACAGCAATGGTTATGGGCCCCAACAACATCCCGGCTGTCATGCTGAAGACTTGTGCTCCAGAAATAGCCGCACCTCTAGCCAAGCTGATCCAATACAGCTACAACACTGGCATCTATCCAATTATTTGAAAACTGCCCAGGTATGTCCTGTCCACAAAAAGCAGGACAAATCCAATCCGTCCAATTACCACCCCATCAGTCATCATCAGCAAAGGGATGGAAGATATCGTCGACTATGCTATCATGCGGCACTTACACACTAATAACTTTCTCACCGATGCCACACTTACACACTAATAACCTTCTCACCGATGCCACACTTACACACTAATAACCTTCTCACCGATGCCACACTTACACACTAATAACCTTCTCACCGATGCCACACTTACACACTAATAACCTTCTCACCGATGCCACACTTACACACTAATAACCTTCTCACCGATGCTGCACTTACACACTAATAACCTTCTCACCGATGCTGCACTTACACACTAATAACCTTCTCACCGATGCCACACTTACACACTAATAACCTTCTCACCGATGCCACACTTACACACTAATAACCTTCTCACCGATGCCACACTTACACACTAATAACCTTCTCACCGATGCTGCACTTACACACTAATAACCTTCTCACCAATGCTGCACTTACACACTAATAACCTTCTCACCGATGCCCAGTTTGGGTTTCGCCAGGACCACTGGGCTCCAGACTTCATTACAATTTTGGTCCAAACATGGACAAAAGAGCTTAATTCCAGAGGTGAGGTGAGAGTGATTGCTCTTGACATCAAGGCAGCATTTGACCAAGTGTGGCATCAAGGAGCTCCAGTAAAACTGAAGTCAATGAGAATCAAGCGGATACCTCTTCACTGGATGTAGTCATACCTAGCACAAAGGAAGATGGTTGTGGTGGTTGGAGGTCAATCATCGTAACTCCAGGACATCGCTGCAGGAGTTCCACGGGGCAGTGTTCTAGGCCCAATCAACTTCAGCTGCTTCATCAATGACCTTCCCTCAATAATAAGGTCAGAAGTGGGGATGTCCGCTGATGACCGCACAGTGTTCAGTACCATTCACAACTCCTCAGATAATGAAGCAGTCCATGCCCATATACATTCAGGCTGGGGCTCATAAGTGGCAAGTAACATTCGTGCCGCACAAGAGCCAGGCAATGACTATCTCCAACAAGCGAGAGTCTAACCACCATTCATTGACATTCTAATGTATTACCATCACCGATTCCCTGTCTCACCTCCTGACTCCCCAAAGCCTTTCCACCATCTACAAGTTATAAGTCAAGAGTGTGATGGAATATTCTCCACTTTCCTGGATGAGTGCAGTTCTAACAACACTCAAGAACCTCGATACTATTCAGGACAAAGCAGCCCGTTTGATTTGCACCCCATCGGTGCCAATACTTTAAACATTTAGTCCCTCCTCCATACTATGGCTGCAGTGTGTACCAACTACAAGATGCACTGCAGCAACTCACCAAAGCTTCTTCCGCAGCACCTCCGAAATCCGTGACCTCTACCACCTAGAAGGACCAGAGCAGCAGGCGCATGGGAACATATTACCTGCATGTTCCCCTCCATGTTACTCACTATCCTGATTTTGATGGATATTGTCATTCCTTCATTGTTGCTGGGTCAAAGTCCTGGAACTCCCTATCTAACAGCACTGTGGGAATACCTTCACCACACGGACTGCAGTGGTTCAAGAACATGGCTCACCACCCGCCTTCTCAAAGGCAATTCGGGATAGGCAATAAATGCTGACCTTGCCAGTGATGATCACTTTCCAGGAATTAATTTAAAAAAGCTGCCGACAAAGATCTTGCGATCTCTGTGGTGCAACTTTTAACTATCTTGATATTAAATGGATTGAAGCGCTGTCAAAAGGGGATCCCCAGTGTAGAGCAGCAGTGATGTCATCAAGCTGTCTAAATAGCCAATCACATTGAAGAATTCTCACAGACAACAAACTAGGAAATAAAAAACATTAATTATCAATTCAGTTTTTAAAATTTGCAGAGACCAAAATAAAGATTGGGACATACACCTGGGGTTAAGGTAGAAGCTGTAATATCATAAACAAACTTCAAAAACACTTTTTTAATTGTTTTAAAATCTAGCAATTTTTATCATAATGGAGAAATTTCACATACCACAAATATAAAATTAGTTTTTCAGGGCTAGTATGGTTGTTCAGCAGTCAAGATGCCATTAAGACTCTAGCTACACCAATTCCAAAACAGGTACCTTTTTATGGAGTGTTTAATCGAGATATTAGATCGTGAAATTTTTAAGCTTTGGTCAGTACAACTGATTTCACCAATTGCCAACTATGGGGTGTTCTATAGCGCAGCCCATCATCATCATCATAGGCGGTCCCTCGAACAAGGATGACTTCCTTCCACAAGATTCACAGATGTTTCAATGAAGGACCCGATGTTCCAGTCCTGAACTCCAATTGAGGGGGTGGAAGATGCCTGCGCGTGGATTTTTTTAACGTGTGGTGACCGTTGCACATCAGCCAACACATGGGCTTGACAGAGCTAGGCCTTTATCCAGTAGCAAGGGTTAACCAGGACGACTGGAGACCAACTCTGCTTCACGGACCGAGTGCGCACACATATCAGTGTGGGCTGGCCCGTGCTACCCCTGGGCCCTCGGCTCTTCTGGGCAGCCCATAGCGGAGCAGGGAATGACTGACCACAATTTCAGGATATCTGTATTTAGATACACAAACGCTGAATCCTGAAGTTACGGTCAGTTTGAGAGGGGTAATGACAGTGAACACTGACAGTTTCGCCATCATTACCACCTCAAAATAAAGGCCTCGATTTCAGGAGTTCTAAACTAAAAGAGGTTCATTGGTCCATATTGTCATGTATGTATGCTTGGGATTACTAGCCACCAGGTGGCGCAACTGTCGGAGGTCATTGGTCTGTACGCACATGTGTGCGGCCCAGGTATAAAAGGCAAGCCATCATGTAATGTAATCACTTTGGGCCCTAATAAAGCAGAGCCAGGTTTGTACCTGTATTAGTTTACAGTATCAGTCTATCGAGTTCTTACATACATAACATTTGGCGACGAGGTAACTTAAGAACCTTCACATGCAAAAAAAATGAGCACAATTGGAATTCTGGAGAGATTGGTGGAGGGAGAGGACTGAGCCGATTTTGTAGCTCACCTGGACCAGTACTTCGTGGCCAACAAAATGGAGGAATCCACTGAAGCAGTTAGGCACAGGGCGGTCTTCCTCACGATTTGCGGTCCAAAAATCTATGACGTCATAAAGAATCTTCTCTCGCCCACAAGTCCAATGGACAAGGACTATGAGAAATTGTGTGCTCTGGTCCATGATCATCTCAAACCAGAAGAAGGCATCATCATCTCAAAATATCGATTTTACAAGCACGTTCGTTCTGAGGGCCAGGATGTGTCAGAATTCATTGCTGACCTAAGACATCTAGCTGGACCGTGTAAGTTCAAAAACACATTGGGAGACATGCTGCGGGACTTCTTTGTAATTGGCATCAACCACTGTAAGCTACTGGCGGCGGAGACTCTGGATTTGAGCAAGGCCATCACGATTGCCCAGGCATACATGACGATGGACAAAAATTTAAAGCAGATATCATCGAAAAATCGGAACTCTGCAAATAATGTAAACGAGACTGTATCATAGTTTGGCAGAGCTGCATATGGCAGGGCCTACTTGACTGCGTATGCGAAACCTGTGGCTGCCCAAAGTCTGCCAATGGGAATGAATACGATTTCACTGTGTTGGGATTGTGGGGGCAATCATTGGCCTCATCAGTGTCCGTTTAAACAGTACATTTGTAAAGGCTGTTCGAGACTGGGGCACCTCCAGCGTAACTGAGCAAGCGTGCTGCGGCACACCATGTGGAGGATGATGACCAATATGGCACGGATCCGGATATGCAATCCGAGATACCAGAGGATGAAGTGTATGGACTGTACTCGTTTCTAACAAAGAGCCAACCGATAATGATTAATGTGAAATTTAACGGTGTGCCGGTACCGATGGAATTGGACACAGGTGCGAGTCAATCAATGATCAGCCAGAGGACATTCGACAAGCTGTGGGATACTAAGGCTGTGAGGCCTAAGCTAAGTCCAGTCAATGCCACGTTGCTTACATATGCTAAAGAACGCACAACAGTGATTGGCAGCACAGTAGTCAAGGTGTCGTATGATGGTGCGATTCATGATTTACCATTATGGATGGTTCCAGGCAATGGTCCAATGCTGTTCGGCAGGAATTGGCTCGAAAAAAATCACATCGAATTGGAACGATATCAAAGTGTTGTCGTCGGAGGATGATACTCCATGTGCTCAAGTGCTGAGCAAGTTCTCCTCGCTGTTTGAACCAGGCATCGGCAATTTCACTGGAGTCAACGTGCAGATCCACGTGGACTCGGATGCAAGACCCGTCCATCATAAAGCTCGGGCGGTTCTGTACATGATGAGGGAGAAGGTCGAAATCGAACTGGACAGACTCCAGCGTGAAGGAGTCATATCACCGGTCAAATTTAATGAATGGGCCAGCCCCATTGTTCCTGTGTTGAAGAGTGATGGTACTGTCAGGATTTGTGGAGACTACAAGGTTACAATCAATCGAGTTTTAAAACAGGATCAATACCTGTTACCGAAGGCTGATGACCTGTTTGCAATGCTAGCCGGGGTGAAGTCGTTCACCAAATTGGATCTGACATCAGCCTACATGACACAGGAGCTGGTCGAGACATTGAAGAAACTTACGTGCATCAACACTCAAAAAGGACTGCTTAGCTACAACAGGTATCCTTTCGGAATTTGCTCGGCTACAGCCATATTTCAGCGGAACATGGAAAGTCTACTGAAGTCCGTCCCTAGAACTGTCATGTTCCAAGATGACATCCTGGTCACAGGTCGTGACACCGCAGAACATCTGAACAACCTGGAAGAGGTTCTACATCATTTGGACAAATTGGGACTCAGACGGAAACGTTCGAAGTGCGTCTTCATGGCACCGGAAGACGAATTCCTGCGGAGGAAAATTGCTGCTGACGGTATCAGGCCGACGGACTCGAAAACCAAGGCCATCAAAAATACACCCAAGCCTCAGAATGTGGCGGAGCTGCATTTGTTCCTGGGACTACTCAACTACTTCGGTAATTTCCTACCTAGATTGAGCACTTTATTAGAGCCACTGCACATGCTGCTAAGAAAAGGCGACAACCGGGTTGAGTAGTTGGGGTGCATCTCAAGATAGAGCTTTTGAGAAAGCTACTAATCTGCTTTGCTCGAACAAGCTTCTGGTATATTATGATCCGTGTAAGCGTCTAGTATTGGCCTATGATGCTTCATCAAATGGAGTTGGTTGCGTGCTCCAACAAGCTAATGAGTCGGGTAAACTACAACCTGTTGTGTATGCTTCTAAAAGTTTGTCAAAGGTGCAAAGAACCTACAACATGGTAGAAAAAGAAGCATTAGCCTGTATGTATGGGGTTAAAAAGATGCATCAGTGCCTGTTTGGTCTTCGGTTTGAATTGGAAACAGATCACAAGCCACTCATTTCATTGTTTTCGGAAAACAAAGGTATCAATACCAATGCATCATCCTGCATCCAGAGGTGGGCACTGACATTATCTGCCTATGATTATGTCATTCGCCATAGACCTGGCACCGAGAATTGTGCCGATGCATTGAGCCGTCTGTCGTTGCCCACACCAGAGGTGGAGACGCCACAGCCTGCAGACCTACTCAACATCCAAGGATATTCAACATTCAGGAAGGATAGAATAAAAGGAAAAGGAGGTGGGGTAGCATTGCTGGTTAAAGAGGAGATTAATGCTATAGTTAGGAAGGACATTAGCTTGGATGATGTGTAATCTATATGGGTAGAACTGCAGAATACCAAAGGGCAAAAAACGTTAGTGGGAGTTGTGTACAGACCTCCAAACAGTAGTAGTGATGTTGGGGAGGCCATCAAACAGGAAATTAGGGGTGCATGCAATAAAGGTGCAGCAGTTATAATGGGTGACTTTAATATGCATATCGATTGGGCTAAACAAACTGGAAGCAATACGGTGGAGGAGGATTTCCTGGAGTGCATAAGGGATGGTTTTCGAGACCAATATGTCGAGGAAACAACTAGGGAGGGTGGCCATCTTAGACTGGGTGTTGTGTAATGAGAGAGGATTAATTAGCAATCTCGTTGTGCGAGGCCCTTTGGGGAAGAGTGACGATAATATGGTGGAATTCTACATTAGGATGGAGAATGAAACAGTTAATTCAGAGACCATGGTCCAGAACTTAAAGAAGGGTAACTTTGAAGGTATGAGGCGTGAATTGGCTAGGATAGATTGGCGAATGATACTTAAGGGATTGACAGTGGATGGGCAATGGCAGACATTTAGAGACCGCATGGATGAACTACAACAATTGTATATCCCTGTCTGGCGTAAAAATAAAAAAGGGAAGGTAGCTCAACCGTGGCTATCAAGGGAAATCAGGGATAGTATTAAAGCCAAGGAAGTGGCATACAAATTGGCCAGAAATAGCAGCAAACCCGGGGTCTGGGAGAAATTTAGAACTCAGCAGAGGAGGGCAAAGGGTTTGATTAGGGCAGGGAAAATAGAGTACAAGAGGAAGCTTGCAGGGAACATTAAGACGGACTGCAAAATCTTCGATAGATATGTAAAGAGAAAAAGGTTAGTAAAGACAAACGTAGGTCCCCTGCAGTCAGATTCAGGGGAAGTCATGAAGGGGAACAAAGAAATGGCAGACCAATTGAACAAGTACTTTGGTTCGGTATTCACTAAGGAGGACACAAGCAACCTTCCGGATATAAAAGGGGTCAGTAAGAAGGAGGAACTGAGGGAAATCTTTATTAGTCGGGAAATTGTGTTGGGGAAATTGATGCGACTGAAGGCCGATAAATCCCCAGGGCCTGATGGACTGCATCCCAGAGTACTTCAGGAGGTGGTCTTGGAAATAGCGGATGCATTGACAGTCATTTTCCAACATTCCATAGACTCTGGATCAGTTCCTATGGAGTGGTAGCCAATGTAATCCCACTTTTTAAAAAAGGAGGGAGAGAGATAACGGGGAATTATAGACCGGTCAGCCTGACATCGGTAGTGGGTAAAATGATGGAATCAATTATGAAGGATGTCATAGCAATGCATTTGGAAAGAGGTGACATGATAGGTCCAAGTCAGCATGGATTTGTGAAAGGGAAATCATGCTTGACAAATCTTCTGGAATTTTTTGAGGATGTTTCCAGTCGAGTGGACAAGGGAGAACCAGTTGATATGGTGTATTTGGACTTTCAGAAGGCTTTCGACAAGGTCCCACACAAGAGATTAATGTGCAAAGTTAAAGTACATGGGATTGGGGGTAGTGTGCTGATGTGGATTGAGAACTGGTTGGCAGATAGGAAGCAAAGAGTAGGAGTAAATGGGTACTTTTCAGAATGGCAGGCAGTGACTAGTGGGGTACCGCAAGGTTCTGTGCTGGGGCCCCAGCTGTTTACATTGTACATTAATGATTTAGACGAGGGGATTAAATGTAGTATCTCCAAATTTGTGGATGACACTAAGTTGGGTGGCAGTGTGAGCTGCGAGGAGGATGCTATGAGGCTGCAGAGTGACTTGGATAGGTTAGGTGAGTGGGCAAATGCATGGCAGATGAAGTATAATGTGGATAAATGTGAGGTTATCCACTTTGGTGGTAAAAACAGCGAGACAGACTATTATCTGAATGGTGACAGATTAGGAAAAGGGGAGGTGCAACGAGACCTGGGTGTCATGGTACATCAGTCATTGAAGGTTGGCATGCAGGTACAGCAGGCGGTTAAGAAGGCAAATGGCATGTTGGCCTTCATAGCGAGGGTATTTGAGTACAGGGGCAGGGAGGTGTTACTACAGTTGTACAGAGCCTTGGTGAGGCCACACCTGGAGTATTGTGTACAGTTTTGGTCTCCTAACTTGAGGAAGGACATTCTTGCTATTGAGGGAGTGCAGCGAAGGTTCACCAGACTGATTCCCGGGATGGCGGGACTGACATATCAAGAAAGACTGGATCAACCGGGCTTGTTTTCACTGGAGTTCAGAAGAATGAGAGGGGATCTCATCGAAACGTTTAAAATTCTGATGGGTTTAGACAGGTTAGATGCAGGAAGAATGTTCCCAATGTTGGGGAAGTCCAGAACCAGGGATCACAGTCTGAGGATAAGGGGTAAGCCATTTAGGACCGAGATGAGGAGAAACTTCTTTACACAGAGAGTGGTGAACCTGTGGAATTCTCTACCACAGAAAGTTGTTGAGGCCAATTCACTAAATATATTCAATAAGGAGTTAGATATAGTCCTTACTACTAGGAGGATCAAGGGTTATGGCGAGAAAGCAGGAATGGGGTACTGAAGTTGCATGTTCAGCCATGAACTCATTGAATTGCAGTGCAGGCTCGAAGGGCCAAATGGCTTACTCCTGCACCTATTTTTCTATGTTTAGTCATGGATGCTTTTGAAAGTGAAGGAACCCCTGTCACGGCTCAACAAGTTAAGACCTGGACCAGCTAGGGCCCGATATTATCGGTTGTGAAACGTTGTGTCCTTAGTGGTGATTGGTCTGCCAAACCCAAGCAAATGGACGATGAGATGAAACCTTACAACCGTCGCAAAGATGAACTATTCATTCAGTCAGATTGTTTACTGTGGGTAATCGTGTTGTCATGCCTAAGAAAGGCAGAGAGAAATTTGTACATGATCTACATAGCACTCATCCCGGTATTGTCATGATGAAAGCCAATGCCAGGTCTCATGCATGGTGGCCTGGAATTGGCTCTGACCTGGAATCATGTGTGCATCAGTGCAACACTTGCATGCAGCTAAGTAAAGCACCAGCGGAATCGTCGGTGAGTCTATGGTCGCGGCCATCTATACCATGGTCCAGGATCCACATCGACTTTGCAGGTCCCTTCCTGGGAAAGATGTTTTTAGTTGTGGCGGATGCATTTTCCAAGTGGATAGAGTGTATAATCATGTCATCCAGTAAATCCACAGCTTCCATTGAGAGCCTTCGTGTCATGTTTGCCACTCATGGTCTGCCCGACATCGTTGTAAGTGACAACAGACCTTGCTTCACTAGTCTGGAGTTTCAAGATTTCATGAAACTCAATGGTATCAAACACGTGAGGTCAGCACCATTCAAACCCACAACTAATGGTGAAGCAGAGCGTGCTGTCCAAACCATCAAGCAGAGTATGAAACATGTAAGTCAAGGTTCACTGCAGACTTGCTTGTCACGCATACTGCTTAGTTACAGGACAAGACCCCACACACTTACCGGGGTTCCCCTGCTGAACTATTGATGAAGAGAGGTCTCAAGCTCGCTCTTGTCCACCCTGACTTGAATACAGACGTCAAAGTCAGCAGTGGTATCGTGATCGCGCTACTGTGTCACATGACATTTCTGTTAACAATCCTTTGTATGTACTAAATTATGGTCAAGGTCCCAAGTGGATCGCCGGTACTGTTACGGCCAAGGAGGGTAACAGAGTGTTTATCGTCCAGCAAACATGCAGGAAACATGTTTATCAGATAATGCTGCTGCACACGGATGAACTGGAATAGTCTGAGGAAGACACAGTCAGTGACCCAACCTACCCTCAGTCATCAGAGGACTCTGCAATCATCAATGAATCTGGACTTCTGTCAGAGGTCATTGGGCTTATGCATGGGTGCGCGGCTCAGGTTTAAAATGCAAGCCATCATGTAATGTAATTACTTTGGCCCTAATAAAGCAGAGCCAGGTTTGTCCCTGTGTTAGTTTACAGTATTCAATCTATCGAGTTATTATATACAGAACACATGGGGTGGAAGGGATTGGTACTGAAAAAGGATCTCCCTGCTCCTGTCCACAAAGAACTCTAGAATCACACCCACGATACAAATCCATTGCGCTGTGTACATACACAATTACTACACACCTGTCAACTGACTACACATCACTGACCTCTTCCTGTCGGTCGCTCTCTTCAGACTTGACTTCTTCAGATGTGGCCGCAGTTTTGGGCAGTTCTGTATTTACCTGGGAAGCTGTCAATTCTTCAGTTGAAGTTTTCTCTGTTATAGTTTCACTCGTTTCAATTGATGACATTGAAACTGTACTAATTGTACCAACTGACCAATCTAGACTGGTATTTTTTCTTAATGATGACTGTATTCAAAAATAGAAAGAGATGATTATTTTTAATAATGTTGCCTATATTTTTCCATTACTCTGCACGGCCGCCTACAAGTGAGATTTAGGAATATTTAGAGCCATTTGTTTTTCACGACTGCCATTGCGAATAATTCACCATTTACTCGGTAAGGAATGTTACCTGTGAACATATGAACCTTTTATAAATCCTTTCAAAAGATTTCTTAAATAGGGTGAGAGAAGGTTAGTCTACTGGATAGAATGACCTGCTTGTTCAGGTTGGACTCTTCAGAATTTTGGAATTTTGTCTCCACATTGATTTGCATTAGCCATGTGTCTGCTAATTTCACCTATCTATCCATATCCTCCTGAAGTCTGCTGCTTTCATGGTCACTATATACTACATTGCAAAGTTTTGATTCGCCTGCAAACTTCGAAATTGTACTCCTATACCCAATTCCAGATAATTTATAGAAAACAAGAAAAACACTGGTCCTAACACTGACCTCCCTAAGGGACCACTGTATACTTCTCTTCAGTCAAAAAACATCCGTTCACCATTACTCTCTGCCTCCTATCCCTTGGCTAATTTCGAATCCAAGTTACCACCCTCCTCTTAATATCATGAACTTCTATTTTTCGAATAAATCTGATTTGAGGTACTTCAACAAATGCCATTTGAAAATTCATATATATAACATCTACAGCACTACATTTACCAAACCTTTGTTAATTCAAAGAACAAAGGTTAGTCAGACACAATTTGCATTTAACAAATCCGTGCTCGCTGTCCCTTATTAACCCATGCTGATTGACTTGTAGTTACCAGGTTTATCCCTCTCCTTTTTTCAACAGGAGTGTAACATTTGTAATCCACCAGTCCTCTGGCACCACACCCATATGCAAGAAGGATTGAAAGAGTGTGGTTAGAAGTACTGTTATCTCCATCCTAGTTTCCCTCAGCAACCTATGATGCATTGCATCTGGACCAGGTGACTTGTTAACTTTGTGTCATGCAAACCTACATAGCACCTCCTTTTTAAAAAATTCATTTCCGGCATTTGGGCAAGGCCAGCATTTTTTGCCAATCTCTGGTTTCCCTTGAGAAGGTGGTGGTGAGCACTGTTCCCTCTTGTTGTGTATCTATAAAGCATGCACTCCCATGTTCCGCCACCAGGGAGTGCATCCCGTGAAGTCCCAAGGGATCCCAGAATCCCTTGGGAGCACTGTATATAAGCCGGCCCCAAAGGCCTGTTACTCACTCTGGAGTGTCTTATTAAAGACTGAGGTCACTGTTACTTTAACCTCCCAATGTGCAGTCTCATCTGTGTTAGGAACACAATAACTGGCGATGAGTATACGAATCCAACACAAAGATGCAGCAAACTGTAGGCATCCTGGGGAAGTTCTCGGAGGGTGAGGACTGGGAAGCCTATGTCGAATGGCTAGACCAGTACTTTGTAGCCAACGAGCTGGACGGAGAAGGAAGCGCTGCAAAAAGGAGAGCGGTCCTCCTCACGGTCTGCGGGGCACCGACCTACAACCTCATGAAGAATCTTCTGGCTCTGGTGAAACCCACAGATAAGTCATATGAGGAGCTGTGTACACTGGTTCGGGAGCATCTTAACCCGAGGGAGAGCGTGCTGATGGCGAGGTATCGGTTCTACACGTGCCAGCGACCTGAAGGTCAGGAAGTGGCGAGCTATGTCGCCGAGCTAAGGCGACTTGCAGGACAATGTGAGTTTGATAGCTACTGGAGCAAATATTCAGAGACTTTTTTGTACTGGGCATTGGCCACGAGACCATCCTACGAAAACTTTTGACTGTAGAGACAGTAAGGCCTTTGCAATAGCACAGGCATTTATGTCCACCAGTGATAACACCAAACAAAACTCTCAGCACACAAGTGCCAGCAATGTTCATAAATTAACTGGAACTGTGTTTGGGAGCAGAAATGTACAGGGCAGAAACCACGAGTCAGCAACTGCCAGCAGGCCTCAAGGTGACCCAGATGACTCAGAGTCCACAACAAAGGATAAATGCAAGGCAATTCACACCTTGTTGATGTTGTGGAGGCTTCCATTCAGCCTATTCATGCCGCTTCAAAGGATATGTTTGCAAGAGCAGTGGAACAATGGGACACCTCCAACGAGCTTGCAGGCGAGCTGCAAGCTCTGCAAAACCTGCTAACCACCACGTGGCAGAGGAAGATCGGTCCATGGTGGATCAAAGCAATTTCGAGCCTCAGAGAGAGGAGGCAGATGCTGAAGTACACGGGGTGCACACATTTTCGACAAAATGTCCACCTATAATGCTAAATGTAAAATTGAATAGCTTACCTGTAGCCATGGAACTGGACATTGGCACTAGCCAGTCCATCATGAGTAAAAAGATGTTTGAGAGACTGTGGTGCAACAAGGCACTCAGACCAGCCCTGAACCCCATCCACACGAAACGGAGAATGTACACCAAATACCTTATCACTGTCCTGGACAGCGCCATGGTCAAGGTCATCTACGAGGGCACGGAGCATGAATTGTCCCGGGTGATGGCCCCACACTGCTTAGAAGGAGCTAGATGGGCAAAATCCGCTGGAACTGATGTCAAAATCCGATGTCACCCGAGCGCTATCACATGTCGATGAGGCCTCATGTACCCAGGTTCTGAACAAATTTCCTTCCCTTTTTGAGCCAGGCATTGGAAACTTTTCCGGGGTGAAGGTGCGGATCCACTTGGTCCCAGAGGCACAACCCATTCATACAAGGCGCGAGCGGTACCTCACATGATGAGGGAGAGAGTGGAAATCAAGCTGGACAGGCTGCAACGCAAAGGCATCATCTCCCCAGTGGAATTCAGTGAGTGGGCCAGCCCGATTGTTCCAGTACTCAAAAAGTGATGGCACGTTCAGGATTTGCAGTGATTATAAAGTAACTATTAATCGATTCTCACTGCAGGACCAATACCCACTACCTAAGGCAGATGACCTATTTGCGACGCTGGTAGGAGGCAAGACATTCACCCAGCTCAACCTGACTTCGGCCTACATGGCGCAGGAGCTGGAGGAGTTTTTGATGGGCCTCACCTGCATCAACACGCACAAGGGACTGTTCATCTACAACAGATGTCCGTTTGGAATTTGGTCGGCTGCAGCGATCTTCCAGAGAAACATGGAGAGCCTACTCAAGTCGGTACCACACATGGTGGTTTTTCAGGACGACATATTAGTCATGGGTCGGGACACCGTCGAGCACCTACAAAACCTAGAGGAGGTCCTCCAGTGACTGGATCGCGTAGGGCTGCGGCTGAAGAGGTCGAAATGCGTCTTCATGGCAACAGAAGTGGAGTTTTTGGGGAGAAAGATCACAGCGGATGGCATTCGGCCCACAGACGCCAAGACAGAGGCTATTAGGAACGCACCCAGACCACAGAACGTCATGGAGCTGTGGTCGTTCCTGGGACTCATCAACTATTTTTGTAACTTCCTACCGGGGTTAAGCATCCTCTTAGAGCCGCTACATGTGTTATTGCATAAAGGTGAGAACTGCGTATGGGGAAAAAAACCAAGTACTTGCTTTTGAGAAAGCCAGAAACATTTTATGCTCCAACAAGCTGCTTGTATTGTATAACCCGTGTAAAAGGCTTGTGCTAGCATGTGATGCATCGTCGTACGGAGTCGGGTGTGTATTACAACAAGTTAATGTTGTGGGGAAATTGCACCAAAAGCTTGTTTAAGGCCGAGAGGGCCTACAACATGATTGAGAAAGAGGCATTAGCGTGTGTGTTCTGGGTAAAGAAAATGCATCAGTACCTGTTTGGCCTCAAATTTGAGCTGGAAACCGATCAGAAGCCCCTCATATCCCTGTTTGCTGAAAACAAGGGGATAAATACTAATGCCTCAGCCCGCATACAAAGGTGGGCACTCGCGCTATCAGCGTATAACTATACCATCCGCCACAGGCCAGGTACCGAGAACTGTGCGGATGCTCTCAGTCGGCTACCATTGCCCACCACGTGGGTGGAAATGGCGCAGCCCGCAGACTTGTTGATCATCATGGAAGCGTTTGAAAATGATAAATCACCTGTCACGGCCCTCCAGATTAGGAGTTGGACCAGCCAAGATCCTCTGCTGTCCCTAGTAAAAAACTGTGTACTGCATGGGAGCATGGAAGCGTTTGAAAATGATAAATCACCTGTCACGGCCCTCCAGATTAGGAGTTGGACCAGCCAAGATCCTCTGCTGTCCCTAGTAAAAAACTGTGTACTGCATGGGAGCTGGGCCAGCATCCCCATTGAAATGCAAGAGCTAATCAAGCCGTTCCAGCGGCGAAAGGACGAGCTGCCCATTCAGGCAGACTGCCTGTTGTGGGGTAACCATGTAGTGCTACCCAAAAAGGGCAGGGAGACGTTCATCTCGGATCTCCACAGCACACACCTGGGTACAGTAATGATGAAAGCAAAAGCCAGATCCCACGTGTGGTGGCCCGGTATCGACTCTGACTTAGAGTCCTGTGTATGGCAATGTAGCGTGTGTGCTCAGTTGAGCAACGCGCCCAGAGAGGCACCACTAAGTTTGTGGTCCTGGCCCTCCAGACCATGGTCGAGGATCCATGTCGACTATGCGGGCCCGTTTCTCGGTAAAATGTTCCTGGTGGTGGTGGATGCTTTTTCAAAATGGATTGAAGGTGAAATAATGTCGGGAAGCACCGCCACCGCCACCATTGAAAGCCTGAGGGCCATGTTTGCCACCCACGGCCAACCTGACATACTGGTCAGTGACAACGGGCCATGTTTCACCAGTGCCGAATTTAAAGAATTCATGATCCACAATGGGATCAAACATGTCACCTTGGCACCGTTTAAACCAGCCTCCAATGGACAGGCAGAACGGGCAGTACAAACAATCAAACAACCTTAAACGAGTCACAGAAGGCTCACTCCAAACCCACCTGTCCCGAGTACTGCTCAGATACCGCACAAGACCCCACTCGCTCACAGGGGTGCCCCCGGCTGAGCTACTCGTGAAAAGGACACTTAAAACCAGACTCTCGCTGGTTCACCCCAACCTGCATGATCAGGTAGAGAGCAGGTGGCAGCAACAAAATGTAAACGATGGTCGCGCCACTGTGTCACGGGAAATTGATCTGAATGACCCTGTGTATGTGCTAAACTATGGACATGGTCCCAAGTGGATCGCGGGCATGGTGATAGCTAAAGAAGGGAGTAGGGCGTTTGTAGTCAAACTAGACAATGGACAAATTTGCAGAAAGCACCTGGACCAAACGAGGCTGCGGTTCACAGACTGCCCTGAACAACCCACAGCAGACACGGCCTTTTTCAAACCCACAACACATACCCAAAGGATCAACGACACCACCCCGGACCAAGAAATCGAACCCATCACGCCCAAAAGCCTAGCAAGGCCAAGCTCACCCAGCAACCCTGCAGGGCCAACAGCACACCAGCCCAGCGAGGGCACAGCCAACACACCAGAACAGACATTTGTACCGAGGCAGTCCACCAGGAAAAGAAACGCTCCCGACCGCCTCACCTTGTAAATAGTTTTCATTTTGACTTTGTGGGGGGAGTGATGTTGTGTATCTGTAAAGCATGCACTCCCATGTTCCGCCACCAGGGAGCGTATCCCCTGAAGTTCCAAGGGATCCTAGCATCCCTTGGGAGCACTGCATATAAGCCGGCCCCTCAGGCCTGTTCCTCACTCTGGAGTGTCTTAATACAGACTGAGGTCACTGTTACTTTAACCTCCCTGTGTGCTGTATTAGGAACACAATACCTCTAATTTATTTTTGGGCTGTGTGGCCCATTTAAGGAGCTGCATGGCCCATTCAAAAACCTACGCCTGCACAGTTTTTGTATTTACTGTTGGTGGGAGCACCACACAGCTGCGCAAATGTGCAGCTTAAATGGAACATTGCTGGTGAGCCGCATTCTTGAACAATAACAACTTACATTTATATACCAACTTTAACACAGTAAAACATCCAAGGGTGCTTCACAGGAACGTTAACAAAAACAAAATTTGACACCGTGCCATACAAGGAGCTGATAGGGCAGGTGACCAAAAACTTAGTCAAAGAGGTAGATTTTAAGGAGAGTCTTAAAGGAGGGAAGAAAAGCAGAGAGGCCTAGAGATTTGGGTGGGGGGGGGGAGGCGGTGGGGGTGGTGGCGCGGGTGGTAATTCCAGAGGTTAAGAATTAGGCAGCGGAAATGTAGGCACCTGTTGCTCGGCCACATCCTCCACTAAGATCAACTGGGAGAAATGTTCCGGACTCCTGGTGGGTCAGTGGCGGGTGGACTTCCTGCCGGAGGAGTTCAGGCCTTTTGCCTGGAGCACGACCCATCTCCTCTATGAGGGAGTTTACCTTAGCCCCGACGAGGAAGCCTGGCCGCCGAACTGGCAAGAGCTGGAGGCCAAAGTCGCCGCTCACCTAGGGCGCTGGACAGGACTGCTCCGAGTGCTAGTCATATACCAGCTGGTGGTCGCTATGCTGTGGTACTGGCTGGTCACTTTGACCCCTCCCCTTACGTTTGTCACCAAGATACAGAAGAAGCTGGTTGACTTCTTCTGGAACAACAGGAAGCACTGGGTCTCTGCTGCAGCTCTCAGTCTCCCGCTTAGGGAGGGCAGTCAGGCATTGGTGTGCGTCCGTCTTCAGACCCTGCAGAGATACCTGTACATCGAGTCCCCTCCGAGATGATGTGCGCTAGCGATGTATTTCTTCCGCCAGACGTCTGGCGCACGGCCAATGCCATCGAGTCGCTAAAAACAGCACTGGGCCCTGACCCCATTAGGTATGTAGAGGATGCTCAACCACGTGGGGAGATCCCGTACAAACTGACCCCCATCCGGATGGAATTCCTCATTGGCGCCAAGCCCTGAAACCTCCCTTGGGAGCCGGCATCTCACAACTTGAGCCTCCTCTGGAAATCCCCTATGTGCCTTTCAGTTCTGTGCAGAGGAGATTCCTGTACGGGCTGCTCTTGTACACTCTCCACTTTGCCATCCTCGTCTGCCCTCGTACACACCATGGCGCATCATCTTGCCATCTGGAGGAGGCGGGAGTCCCCAATGGAGTGCTCTCTATGCGGGAGTCCTCCCTCTATTTGTTGGGGACTTGGCCTGGAGAGTGTTGCACGGAGTAGTCCTGTGCAATAGGTTTTTAAGTCGATACACAGACTCCCAGGCCGCCTGTAATTTCTGCGGTCTGGAGGAGTCCGTGTTCCATGTTTATGTAGAGTGTGCGAGGTTGCAGCACCTATTCCATTATTTGAAGGGGCTACTCCTCAAATTCTGGTTGCACTTCACTCCAACGCTCCTGATCTTTGGGCACCCTGTGAGGAGGGTGCGGGCATGTCGGAGGGTCTCCTCGTGGGCCTGCTCCTGGGCATGGCCAAGGGGGCCATCACCCGGTCCAGGCAGAAGGCGGTCGAGGGGGTCGTTCAGCCTGACTGCCTGCCTGTCTTCCATGGTTACATCTGAGCCAGGGTGTCCCTGGAGATGGAACACGCGGTGGGCACCGGAGGGACTGGAGTGCATCATTACCCCCGGCAACCAAATTTTAATTTGATCTCATAATGTAAAAAGTGGTTTCATTTGTCAGTTTTAGTGTCCCTTTTAAGGGGGGCACTTGATTTATAGTTTTCACAAAAATAGTTATAGAACTATTGATTGGGAGTGGCTTAGCCACTTGGGAATTGGAGGAAGGAACTGCAAATGCTGTCTGAATGCCTGCTTGCCTGCAGCCAGGGAGACAGTGAGTCTCCAGGAGAGGAGGAGGAGGCCTCCTACTGGATCAACAATTTGTGAGAGGAGGAGAGGAAGAGCTGCAAACAACACCACATAGAAACATAGAAAACATAGAAAATAGGTGCAGGAGCAGGCCATTCGGCCCTTCTAGCCTGCACCACCATTCAATGAGTTCATGGCTGAACATGAAACTTCAGTACCCCGTTCCTGCTTTCTCGCCATACCCCTTGATCCCCCGAGTAGTAAGGACTTCATCTAACTCCCTTTTGAATATATTTAGTGAATTGGCCTCAACTACTTTCTGTGGTGGAGAATTCCACAGGTTCACCACTCTCTGGGTGAAGAAGTTTCTCCTCATCTCGGTCCTAAATTGCTTGCCCCTTATCCTTAGACTGTGACCCCTGGTTCTGGACTTCCCCAACATTGGGAATATTCTTCCTCCATCTAACTTGTCTAAACCCGTCAGAATTTTAAACGTTTCTATGAGGTCCCCTCTCATTCTTCTGAACTCCAGTGAATACAAGCCCAGTTAATCCAGTCTTTCTTGATAGGTCAGTCCCACCATCCCGGGAATCAGTCTGGTGAATCTTCGCTGCACTCCCTCAATAGCAAGAATGTCCTTCTTCAAGTTAGGAGACCAAAACTGTACACAATACTCCAGGTGTGGCCTCACCAAGGCCCTGTACAACTGTAGCAACACCTCCCTGCCCCTGTACTCAAATCCCCTCGCTATGAAGGCCAACATGCCATTTGCTTTCTTAACCGCCTACTATACCTGCATGCCAACCTTCAATGACTGATCTACCATGACACCCAGGTCTCGTTGCACCTTCCCTATTCATAATCTGTCACCATTCAGATAATAGTCTGTCTCTCTGTTTTTACCACCAAAGTGGATAACCTCACATTTATCCACATTATACTTCATCTGCCATGCATTTGCCCACTCACCTAACCTATCCAAGTCACTCTGTAGCCTCATAGCATCCTCCTCGCAGCTCACACTGCCACCCAACTTAGTGTCATCCGCAAATTTGGAGATACTACATTTAATCCCCTCGTCTAAATCATTAATGTACAATGTAAACAGCTGGGGCCCCAGCACAGAACCTTGCGGTACCCCACTAGTCACTGCCTGCCATTCTGAAAAGTACCCATTTACTCCTACTCTTTGCTTCCTGTCTGACAACCAGTTCTCAATCTACGTCAGCACACTACCCCCAATCCCATGTGCTTTAACTTTGCACATTAATCTCTTGTGTGGGACCTTGTCGAAAGCCTTCTGAAAGTCCAAATATACCACATCAACTGGTTCTCCTTTGTCCACTTTACTGGAAACATCCTCAAAAAATTCCAGAAGATTTGTCAAGCATGATTTCCCTTTCACAAATCCATGCTGACTTGGACCTATCATGTCACCATTTTCCAAATGCGCTGCTATGACATCCTTAATAATTGATTCCATCATTTTACCCACTACTGAGGTCAGGCTGACCGGTCTATAATTCCCTGTTTTCTCTCTCCCTCCTTTTTTAAAAAGTGGTGTTACATTGGCTACCCTCCACTCGATAGGAACTGATCCAGAGTCAATGGAATGTTGGAAAATGACTGTCAATGCATCCGCTATTTCCAAGGCCACCTCCTTAAGTACTCTGGGATGCAGTCCATCAGGCCCTGGGGATTTATCAGCCTTCAATCCCATCAATTTCCCCAACACAATTTCCCGACTAATAAAGATTTCCCTCAGTTCCTCCTCCTTACTAGACCCTCTGACCCCTTTTATATCCGGAAGGTTGTTTGTGTCCTCCTTAGTGAATAGCGAACCAAAGTACTTGTTCAATTGGTCTGCCATTTCTTTGTTCCCCGTTATGACTTCCCCTGATTCTGACTGCAGGGGACCTACGTTTGTCTTTACTAACCTTTTTCTCTTTACATATCTATAGAAACTTTTGCAATCCGCCTTAATGTTCCCTGCAAGCTTCTTCTCGTACTCCATTTTCCCTGCCCTAATCAAACCCTTTGTCCTCCTCTGCTGAGTTCTAAATTTCTCCCAGTCCCCGGGTTCGCTGCTATTTCTAGCCAATTTGTATGCCACTTCCTTGGCTTTAATACTATCCTTGATTTCCCTAGATAGCCACGGTTGAGCCACTTTCCCTTTTTTATTTTTACGCCAGACAGGAATGTACAATTGTTGTAATTCATCCATGCAGTCTCTAAATGTCTGCCATTGCCCATCCACAGTCAACCCCTTAAGTATCATTCGCCAATCTATCCTAGCCAATTCACGCTTCATACCTTCAAAGTTACCCTTCTTTAAGTTCTGGACCATGGTCTCTGAATTAACTGTTTCATTCTCCATCCTAATGCAGAATTCCACCATATTATGGTCACTCTTCCCCAAGGGGCCTCGCACAATGAGATTGCTAATTAATCCTCTCTCATTACACAACACCCAGTCTAAGATGGCCTCCCCCCTAGTTGGTTCCTCGATATATTGGTCTAGAAAACCATCCCTTATGCACTCCAGGAAATCCTCCTCCACCGTATTGCTTCCAGTTTGGCTAGCCCAATCTATGTGTATATTAAAGTCACCCATTATAACTGCTGCACCTTTATTGCATGCACCCCTAATTTCCTGTTTGATGCCCTCCCCAACATCACTACTACTGTTTGGAGGTCTGTACACAACTCCCACTAGCGTTTTTTGCCCTTTGGTGTTCTGCAGCTGTACCCATATAGATTCCACATCATCCAAGCTAATGTCCTTCCTCACTATTGCCTTAATCTCCTCCTTAACCAGCAATGCTACCCCACCTCCTTTTTCTTTTATTCTATTCTTCCTGAATACCCCTGGATGTTGAGTTCCCAGCCCTGATCATCCTGGAGCCACGTCTCCGTAATCCCAATCACATCATATTTGTTAACATCTATTTGCACAGTTAATTCATCCACCTTATTGCGGATACTCCTTGCATTAAGACACAAAGCCTTTTGGCTTGTTTTTTTAACACCCTTTGTCCTTTTAGAATTTTGCTGTACAGTGGCCCTTTTTGTTGTTTGCCTTGGGTTTCTCTGCCCTCCACTTTTCCTCATCTCCTTTCTGTCTTTTGCTTTTGCCTCCTTTTTGTCTCCCTCTGTCTCCCTGCATTGGTTCCCATCCCCCTGCCATATTAGTTTAACTCCTCCCCAACAGTACTAGCAAACACTCCCCCTAGGACATTGGTTCCGGTCCTGCCCAGGTGCAGACCGTCCGGTTTGTACTGGTCCCACCTCCCCCAGAATCGGTTCCAATGCCCCAGGAATTTGAATCCCTCCCTGCTGCACCACTGCTCAAGCCATGTATTCATCTGCGCTATCCTGCGATTCCTACTCTGACTAGCACGTGTCCCGAGATTACTACTTTTGAAGTCCTACTTTTTAATTTAGCTCCTAGCTCCTTAAATTCGTTTCGTCGGACCTCATCCCTTTTTTTACCAATGTCGTTGGTACCAATGTGCACCACGACAACTGGCTGTTCTCCCTCCGTTTTCAGAATGTCCTGCACCCGCTCCGAGACATCCTTGACCCTTGCACCAGTGAGGCAACATACCATCCTGGAGTCTCGGTTACTGTTAGAGTTTGAGAGGGGTGGGCAGTGGAGAGTGGGGGTCGGGGGGGGGCGGGAAACAAGTTGCATCAACTGTGTGGAAGGAGGGAGAGCCATTTACAACAATCTACAGGTGGGTGTTTTGGTGCACTCTCCCAAAAGACTTTAATTTGTAGGTGGGGGGAGGAAAGAAGACCATGAAGGCCAGAATATCGTGGTGTGTGTATGTGTGTGTGTGTGTGTGTGTGTGTGCATGTGTGGTGTTTTTGTGTATAACCAGGCCCCACACACCACTAAAAGCACCCCACCCCCATTGCCTGGCCTGGGGTCACTGGAGCTGCCTGGATGAAGTTAACTCCCTTAATAGCATCGTTGATACCTGGTCGAGGACTGTGCCTGGGTGGTTCCAGCTATCTCGGGTAAGACATCTTCTCCCCACACCTGAAAACCATCTACAAAGACTTCGTTTTTTTGCTATCAGGAGAGTGTACCCCTGCAAACACCCACCCAACACTGTTAGGGTCGACCCTGCCCTCACAGCCTCCCTCCTTCCCACCCCTCGCTCTCTCGCACTCTCTCTCTCTCTCTGTCTCTCCTCTCTCTCTGAGAGGCCAATTTTTCTCTTTTTTAAATTATTAATTCAAACTACTGAGCAGAGGGAAAAGGACACTCCCCCATTGTTAAAACAAGAAGGGGAGAAGTGTGCCTCATTAAGAGCTCCCTCTGCTCACTTAAAGAGGCCATTAAGACCTTTCGGCCTGTGACATTGGGGTGGGTGCAGTTCTTAAAGGGACCCTGATATGGCGAGACCATCTTCGCCGGTGGCAGGGCCAGTAAAGACCTATGCACACGTGGCAGCCATGGCCACAGCTGCTGCTGTTGCTCCTGCTGCCCTGTCACCATTCAGGCTAATTACAAAAAAGAATGGGGTCACCCCAACATGACCATTGAGGAGTGCATGAGGGCAATGGCTGGGGTAGTTGGCCACTCGGCCATTGTTGCCACCTCCAAAATGTACGGGAAAGCTGTGTTCTTCATGGGGTTGGAGCAGGTGGTGTCCCTGGACCTTGGTAAGGGGCTCATGTTGGGCGGGACCTTCCTGCCGGTGGATCCTCTCATCCCGGCGAGCTCCTCCTCCCCCACCTACGTCAACTGGGGGAGGTGAGCTCAGGGATAACACCAATCCCGCTTGGCTTCAGGGAGGTCAGCCTCCGTCATGTTCTCCTTCCACTGCCAGTTTTTTGTTCAGCTGGCCTCGGAGGAGGTAACGGAAGGGACCTTTAATGTGGTCCATAAGGATACAGCATACCGCATCTTCTGGACATCGGACGGTGTGCCGCGCCTGTAAGGAGGTGGGGAATGTCCACAAGCACTGCCCCGCCGCCAAGGCCGCTAAAACATCTAAAGCGGCCGAGGCTGGTGCCGCCGCCACTCCTGCCCCATTGCCATCCACGTGTCGGAAGCCAAAGATTTGCGGGCGTCGTCGGGGGCCAATGCCAACTCGGCCTCCGGCAGTGGGGGGGAGGGACAGCGTCCGCGCAGAAGAAAGGCGTGGAAGAAAATGAAACACCTGCAGGCAAGTCCCCTCAGTGGGCCAAACGGCCCCATCACTGCGCTCAGCCCCAACTCACCACCGGCAAGCGCGGGGCGTCCCATGCCCAAGCCCGAGTCCTTGACCACACCTGCGCCTGCAGATGGTTTGATACCCGCAGTCGGGCTCGGGCACGGGAATGAAGTACAGAAGGAAGGAGCAGAGGCGGAGGCCTTGGCAAACATGGAGGTCTCCCTGCCTCCGCATCCCTCCAGGCACAAAAGGAGGCACCACTCCGGGGAAATGGAGGAGGACCAAGAACCCTCCGTCCAGGAGTTGGTGCCTGGCGTGGGTCCCGTATCCCCCACCACCGCTCCCAACGCGTGCCGAAGGCGGTGGGGGGCTGGAGTCTGTCCCTCGGGAGGATGAGACAGCCAAGGCTGTGCAGCCTGGGTCTCCCGGGGATGAGGAAGAAGACCTGCCTGTTGCGGGGGCCACGGGGCCGCCAAAATAAAAAATCGCCGCCGGGTTGAGTGTCCTGAGGACTGAGACAGGTGAGACCGAAGAGGCCGAGTCCAAGCCCGCCCAGTCAAACATTGACATCCCCTGGGATCTGCTCAACCTGGCGGAAAACGTTTCACAAGAATCCCTGCCCGCTGGGTTGGAGGATGGTGGCGGGGAGGGTGAGGATCCCCAATCTCCGTCCCTGACGTTAGCGCTGGGTGTGTTGGAGGAACTGGAGGTGTTTTTCAGCCCGGTTTCTCCGTGCACCCGGTGCCTGGGCGCCCGTCCGCTGCCGCTTCCCAACCCGGCACCCCAGGAAGAGCCCAGGGAGGACTCCTCTGCCGTCGATCCTAGGGGTGGGATCGTGACAGAGATAGGGCCGGATGGTTGGGCCGTTCGCCGTACCCCGTGCGGTTGACGGGACTGGCCGCTAGCGATGACCTACCGGATGAGGACGGGGACTCGGTGGCGGGCGTGGGAGAGGATTTAGAGTCCATCGCCAGTGGGGCGATGGATCTCCTTGTGCCCGCCGCTGAGTCCCCCATCATTCCTGCCAAGGAACTCTGGGACTTTATGGCGGAATACCAGGGTCGCCGCAATAAAGCCCAGCTGGCCCTGGACAAATGGTCCGAGCCAGCATTGCTCATCAGGTCTGTCTGCGCCGTCGTCAAAATCATGGGCACGGACAGGACCTTATCAATAAAAGACAAACTTGAGCTGCGCCGGCTCAAAACATTCCTTGTTGGGTTGCTCAGGGAGTGGAGGTCATCGCATGACTCTGCTCCCTCCCCACCATAGTATAAGTTAGAGGTTGCACTATGCTCTTCTCACGAAGATAACCATAGCCAGCCTCAACATCAACGGTGGCAGAGAGGCATGCCATAGATTTAACAATTTTTCGCTCCTACGGGAGGGGAAATATGTGGTGTGCCTCCTGCAAGAAACCCACACCGTACCGGGAGATGAGGCTACGTGGCTCCTGGAATGGCAAGGAGAGGTCCGCATGAGCCACCTCACCGCCACTTCTTGTGAGGTGGCTATCTTGCTGGCCCCACATTTTCAGCTGGAGATCTTGGGGGTCAAAGAGCCTGTGCCAGGCCACTTGCTCCATGTCATGGTTCGCCTGGGGGATGTGCCGCTCCATTTAGTGAACGTGTAAGCCCCCCAGCCCGGTCCGCAGCAAGTGCGCTTCTTCGAAGAAGTGTCCACTCTTTTAGGTTCCATCGATGTTGGTGACTGCATTGTCCTCGGGGGGGATTTTAACTGCACCCTCGAGGCGAGGGACCGCCCCAGTGACCCGCAGAGCATGACGGTGATGGAGAAGTTGAGGGACCTGGTCGGGTCCTTTGACTTAATGGATGTCTGGCGAAATCTCTATCCCGACTCCACTTGGGTGAGGCCTAGAAGAGGATGGTCCAGAATCGATCGCCTATATGTGTCCCGGGCGTACGTCTCCTGCATTCCGGCGGCTTCCATGCAGCCGGCGCCATGCTTGGACCACCACCTGGTGTGGGCGGGGCTTGCTTCGTTCCGCGCGCGGGTGGGGTCCGTGTATTGGCATTTTAACAACCTGCTGCTGGAGGACGAGCGGTTCCGGGATTCGTTCCGTCGGTTCTGGGCCAACTGGAGAAGGAAGCAGGGGGGCTCACGTCCGTCTCTTCTGCCAAGAGTACGCAAAGGGGTCGACCAAGAGGTGGGAGGCCAGAGTGGGACGCCTGGAGAAGGAGGTGCTCGACCTGGAGTCCCGTCTCGGTCAAGTTGTCGAGGACCCAGCCCTGCAGACGGTGTACGAAGCGAAGAAGGCCGCGCTGAAGGACCTGCAGCTCGTCGGGTCCTGAGGCGCGTTCGGGAGGTCGCGGATCCGGTACCTCCGGGACCTGGAATGCGGATCCTCCCTTCTGCTCATTGGAAAAAAGACAGGGGGTCCATAAGCAGCTCTTGACGCTGCTGGCCGACAATGGATCTCTGGTCTCGGATCCGGAGGACGTCAGCAACAGGGCCCGAGACTATTACGAGGCTCTGTTCTCTCCAGATCCATCCAGCGAGGAAGCGCGTAGAGTTTTGTGGGAGGATCTGCCGAAGGTCAGCCCGGAGGGCGCCGAAAATCTGGACGCTCTGCTAGGCTTGGCGGAGATGACCGGTACCCTCGACCAGCTCTTGAAGGGAAAGGCCCCGGGGCTGACCACAAGGCGTTCTGGGGCGTCTTGGGGGGGCGACTACGCATGGGTCCTGGGGGAAAGTCTGGCAACCGGGGAGATGCCCCTCTCTTGGCGTCATCGTCCTGCTGTCTAAGAAGGGCGATCTCCGGCTACTTAAGAACTGGCTCATGGTCTCCCTCCTCAACACTGATTACAACATTTTTGCCAGGGCCATGTCTGCTCGCCTTGGCACCATGCTGGACCACATAATCCACCCCGACCAGGCCTACGCGGTCCCGGGCTGGACAATCCACGATAACATCCATCTGGTCTGGGACCTGATCCACCATTCCCAGAGGGCTGGTCTGTCGGTCGCCTTCCTTTCCCTGGATCAGGAGAAGGTTTTCGAAAGGGTGGATCATGAGTATCTTTTTGGGACTCTGCGCATTTCAGGCTCGGGATGTATTTCGTCGCCCATATCCGACTTCTGTACACCGCTTCAGAGTGTCTGATGAAGGTTAACGGGTCTTTGAGGCGCCGCTTTGCTTTGGGACAGGGGTGCGCCAGAGATGCCCCATGTCCGGCCAGTTATATGCGTGGAGCCTTTCCTGCGCCTGTTGCGGAAGAGTTTGACAGGACTGGCTCTGCAAGGGCCGGGCGTGGAGGTCATCCTCTCGGCTTACGCCGATGACGTGCTCCTCATGGTCGAGGATCCCATTGACCTGCGGAGGATGCGTGAGTGCCAGGAGATTTATTGGGCTGCATCCTCCTCCAGGATCAATTGGGCGAAATGTTCCAGACTCCTGATGGATCAGTGGCGGATGGACTCCCTGCCGGTGGAGTTCAGGCCTTTTGCGTGGAGCACCACTCATCTCCTCTATCTGGGAGTCTACCTTCGCCCTGATGAGGAAGCCTGGCCGGCGAACTGGCAAGAGCTGGAGGCCAAAGTCACCGCTCAACTAAGGCGCTGGACAGGACTGCTCCTAGTAGAAACTTAGAAACATAGAAAATAGGTGCAGGAGTAGGCCATTCGGCCCTTCTAGCCTGCACCGCCATTCAATGAGTTCATGGCTGAACATGCAACTTCAGTACCCCATTCCTGCTTTCTCACCATACCCCTTGATCCCCCTAGTAGTAAGGACTTCATCTAACTCCTTTTTGAATATATTTAGTGAATTGGCCTCAACAACTTTCTGTGGTAGAGAATTCCACAGGTTCACCACTCTCTGGGTGAAGAAGTTCCTCCTCATCTCGGTCCTAAATGGCTTACCCCTTATCCTTAGACTGTGTCCCCTGGTTCTGGACTTCCACAACATTGGGAATATTCTTCCTGCATCTAACCTGTCTAACCCCGTCAGAATTTTAAACGTTTTATGAGGTCCCCTCTCATTCTGCTGAACTCTAGTGAATACAAGCCCAGTTGATCCAGTCTTTCTTGATAGGTCAATCCCGCCATCCCGGGAATCAGTTTGGTGAACCTTCGCTGCACTCCCTCAATAGCAAGAATGTCCTTCCTCAGATTAGGAGACCAAAACTGTACACAATACTCCAGGTGTGGCCTCACCAAGGCCCTGTACAACTGTAGCAACACCTCCCTGCCCCTGTACTCAAATCCCCTCGCTATGAAGGACAACATGCCATTTGCTTTCTTAACCGCCTGTTGTACCTGCATGCCAACCTTCAATGACTGATGTACCATGACACCCAGGTCTCTTTGCACTTCCCTTTTTCCTAATCTGTCACCATTCAGATAATAATCTGTCTCTCTGTTTTTACCACCAAAGTGGATAACCTCACATTTATCCACATTATACTTCATCTGCCATGCATTTGCCCACTCACCTAACCTATCCAAGTCGCTCTGCAGCCTCATAGCATCCTCTTCGCAGCTCACACTGCCACCAACTTAGTGTCATCTGCAAATTTGGAGAGACTACATTTAATCCCCTCGTCTAAATCATTAATGTACAGTGTAAACAGCTGGGGCCCCAGCACAGAACCTTGCGGTACCCCACTAGTCACTGCCTACCATTCTGAAAAGTACCCATTTACTCCTACTCTTTGCTTCCTGTCTGACAACCAGTTCTCAATCCATGTCAGCACACTACCCCCAATCCCATGTGCTTTAACTTTGCACATTAATCTCTTGTGTGGAACCTTGTCAAAAGCCTTCTGAAAGTCCAAATATACCACATCAACTGGTTCTCCCTTGTCCACTCTACTGGAAACATCCTCAAAAAATTCCAGAAGATTTGTCAAGCATGATTTCCCTTTCACAAATCCATGCTGACTTGGACCTATCATGTCACCTCTTTCCAAATGCGCTACTATGACATCCTTAATAATTGATTCCATCATTTTACCCACTACTGAGGTCAGGCTGACCGGTCTATAATTCCCTGTTATCTCTCTCCCTCCTTTTTTAAAAAGTGGGGTTACATTGGCTACCCTCCACTCCATAGGAACTGATCCAGAGTCAATGGAATGTTGGAAAATGACTGTCAATGCATCCACTATTTCCAAGGCCACCTCCTTAAGTACTCTGGGATGCAGTCCATCAGGCCCTGGGGATTTATCGGCCTTCAATCCCATCAATTTCCCCAACACAATTTCCCGACTAATAAGGATTTCCCTCAGTTCCTCCTCCTTACTAGACCCTCCGACCCCTTTTATATCCGGAAGGTTGTTTGTGTCCTCCTTAGTGAATACCGAACCAAAGTACTTGTTCAATTGGTCCGCCATTTCTTTGTTCCCCGTTATGACTTCCCCTGATTCTGACTGCAGGGGACCTACGTTTGTCTTTACTAACCTTTTTCTCTTTACATATCTATAGAAACTTTTGCAATCCGTCTTAATGTTCCCTGCAAGCTTCTTCTCGTACTCCATTTTCCCTGCCCTAATCAAACCCTTTGTCCTCCTCTGCTGAGTTCTAAATTTCTCCCAGTCCCCGGGTTCGCTGCTATTTCTGGCCAATTTGTATGCCACTTCCTTGGCTTTAATACTATCCCTGATTTCCCTTGATAGCCACGGTTGAGCCACCTTCCCTTTTTTATTTTTACGCCAGACAGGAATGTACAATTGTTGTAGTTCATCCATGCGGTCTCTAAATGTCTGCCATTGCCCATCCACAGTCAACCCCTTAAGTATCATTCGCCAATCTATCCTAGCCAATTCACGCCTCATACCTTCAAAGTTACCCTTCTTTAAGTTCTGGACCATGGTCTCTGAATTAACTGTTTCATTCTCCATCCTAATGCAGAATTCCACCATATTATGGTCACTCTTCCCCAAGGGGCCTCGCACAACGAGATTGCTAATTAATCCTCTCTCATTACACAACACCCAGTCTAAGATGGCCTCCCCCCTAGTTGGTTCCTCGACATATTGGTCTAAAAAACCATCCCTTATGCACTCCAGGAAATCCTCCTCCACCGTATTGCTTCCAGTTTGGTTAGCCCAATCTATGTGCATATTAAAGTCACCCATTATAACTGCTGCACCTTTATTGCATGCACCCCTAATTTCCTGTTTGATGCCCTCCCCAACATCACTACTACTGTTTGGAGGTCTGTACACAACTCCCACTAACGTTTTTTGCCCTTTGGTGTTCTGCAGCTCTACCCATATAGATTCCGCATCATCCAAGCTAATGTCCTTCCTCACTATTGCCTTAATCTCCTCCTTAACCAGCAATGCTACCCCACCTCCTTTTCCTTTTATTCTATTCTTCCTGAATGTTGAATACCCCTGAATGTTGAGTTCCCAGCCCTGATCATCCTGGAGCCACGTCTCCGTAATCCCAATCACATCATATTTGTTAACATCTATTTGCACAGTTAATTCATCCACCTTATTGCGGATACTCCTTGCATTAAGACACAAAGCCTTTTGGCTTGTTTTTTTAACACCCTTTGTCCTTTTAGAATTTTGCTGTACAATGGCCCTTTTTGTTCTTTGCCTTGGGTTTCTCTGCCCTCCACTTTTCCTCATCTCCTTTCTGTCTTTTGCTTTTGCCTCCTTTTTGTTTCCCTCTGTCTCCCTGCATTGGTTCCCATCCCCCTGCCATATTAGTTTAACTCTTCCCCAACAGTACTAGCAAACACTCCCCCTAGGACATTGGTTCCGGTCCTGCCCAGGTGCAGACCGTCCGGTTTGTACTGGTCCCACCTCCCCCAGAACCGGTTCCAATGCCCCAGGAATTTGAATCCCTCCCTGCTGCACCACTGTTCAAGCCACGTATTCATCTGCGCTATCCTGCGATTCCTACTCTGACTAGCACGTGGCACTGGTAGCAATCCCGAGATTACTACTTTTGAGGTCCTACTTTTTAATTTAGCTCCTAGCTCCTTAAATTCGTTTCGTAGGACCTCATCCCTTTTTTATCTATGTCGTTGGTACCAATGTGCACCACGACAACTGGCTGTTCTCCTTCCCTTTTTAGAATGTCCTGCACCCGCTCCGAGACATCCTTGACCCTTGCACCAGGGAGGCAACATACCATCCTGGAGTCTCGGTTGCGGCCGCAGAAACGCCTATCTATTCCCCTTACAATTGAATCCCCTATCACTATCGCTCTCCCACTCTTTTTCCTGCCCTCCTGTGCAACAGAGCCAGCCACGGTGCCATGAACTTGGCTGCTGCTGCCCTCCCCTGATGAGTCATCCCCCTCAACAGTACCCAAAGCAGTGTATCTGTTTTGCAGGGGGATGACCACAGTGGACCCCTGCACTACCTTCCTTGCACTGCTCTTTCTGTTGGTCTTCCATTCCCTATCTGGCTGTGGACCCTTTCCCTGCGGTACGACCAACTCGCTACACGTGCTACTCACGTCATTCTCAGCATCGTGGATGCTCCAGAGTGAATCCACCCTCAGCTCCAACTCCGCAACGCGGTCCATCAGGAGCTGGAGGAGGATACACTTCCCGCACATGTAGTCGTCATGAACACTGGTGTCGTCCCTGAGTTCCCACATGGTACAGGAGGAGCATAACACGTGACCGAGCTGTCCTGCCATGACTTAACCCTTAGATAGGCAATAACAATGCTAAAGTTTACTCACTGTTATAGAAGAGAAAAAAGAAAAACTACTCACCAATCACCAGCCAATCACTTACCCCCTTGGCTGTGACGTCACCTTTTGATTTCTTTCTATTTCTTTTTTGCCTTCTCTCCCCGCTGCAGCTGCACAGGTACGCCTCTCGGACTGATGCCGCCTCTCGCTGCCGCTGAGCCTTTATAGGCCTCACCAACGCCAGGAACTCCCGCCTCTCGGACTGCCGCCGCCTCTCGCTGCCGCTGAGCCTTTTTCGGCCTCACCAACGGCAGGAACTCCCGCCTCTCGGACTGCCGCCACCTCTCGCTGCCGCTGAGCCTTTATAGGCCTCACCAACGCCAGGAACTCCCGCCTCTCGGACTGCCGCCGCCTCTCGCTGCCGCTGAGCCTTTATAGGCCTCACCAACGGCAGGAACTCGCGCCTCTCGGAGTGCTGTACCACAGGGGTCGAGCGCTAGTCATAAACCAGCTGGTGGCCGCTATGCTGCGGTACCTGTTGGTCACTTTGACCCCTCCCCCTATGTTTGTCCCCAAGATACAGAAGAAGCTGGTTGACTTCTGGAACAACAGGAAGCACTGGGTCTCTGCTGCGACTCTGAGTCTCCCACTTAGCGAGGGCGGTCAGGCGCTGGTGTGTGTGAGCACCCAGGCTGCGACTTTCCATCTTCAGACCCTGCCTAGATACCTGTACATTGATGTGCACTGGTGATGTATTTCTTCCGCCAGCAGTACTGCCTCAATTACGATACGCAGCTCCTGTTTGTAAACCTGGGACATGTCCGGACCACCATGCAGGGGCTGCCTGTCTTTTACCAGGAACTCAACAGGGTCTGGAACAGAGTTGCCAGCAAGCGCAGTTCTCCCCCGTCTGGAATGGCGGCTGTCCTTCGGGAGTCACTGCTCAGGAATCTGTACTTCCATGAGCTCAGTTTTAGGTGGCAGGCGGATGAGAGGGCTGTGTTTGGCAAGGTGACCAGGGTCAGGGACCTACAGGATGGTGGAGGAGCGAGCTGGAACGGCGCCTATCCTGGGCCGGCGCACGGCCAATGCCATCGAGTCGCTAAAGCCAGCACTGGGCCCTGACTCCATTCGGTGTACCGAGGATACTCAAACACGTCGTGCGATTCTGTCTGAACTGACCCCTGTCCGGATGGAATTCCTCATCGGCATCAAGCCCCGAAACTTCCCTCGGGAGCCGGCGCCTCACAACTTAAGCCTTCTCTGGGAAATCCCCTCCGTGCCTTTCAGTTCTGTGCGGAGGGGATTCCTTTATGGGCTGCTCTTGCACACTCTCCACTTTGCCATCCTCGTCTGCTGTCCAGACACGCCATGGCGCACCATTTTGCCATCTGGAGGAGGTGGGGTTCCCCAGTGGAGTGCTCTCTACGCGGGAGTCCTCCCTCTATTTACTGGGGACTTGGCCTGAGTGTTGCACGGAGCAGTCCCATGCAATAAGTTTTTAAGTCGGTTCATGGACTCCCAGACCGCTTGTAATTTCTGCGGTCTAGGGGAGTCTGTGTTCCATGTTTATGTACAATGTGTGAGGTTGCAGCCCCTATTCCATTATTTGAAGGGGATGCTCCTCAAATTCTGGTTGCACTTCAGTCCCACGCTCTGATCTTTGGGTATCCTGTGCGGAAGGGAGCGGGTAGGTCGGAAGGCCTCCTCGTAAGCCTGCTCCTGGGCATGGCCAAGGTGGCCATGAACCGGTCCAGGCAGAGTGCAGTCGAGGGGGTCGTTCAGACCGACTGCCTGCCTCTCTTCCGCAGTTACATCCGAGCCAGTGTGTCCTAAGAGATGGAGCACGCAGTGTCCACTGGTACGCTCGCGGCCTTCCACGAGAGGTGGGCACCAGAGGGACTGGAGTGCATCATCACCCCCGGCAACCAAATTTTAATTTGATTTATGTTTCCGGTAAAACGTTAATTGGTTTAATTGTCGGTTTTGTGCCCCCTGTTAATAAGAGGGCACTTGATTTATGGTTTTACACCAAAAATAGTTGTAGAGCTCTTGAGTTTGGAGTGGCTTAGCCAGTCATGTGATGTTTACAAGACTCAATAAAACCTGAGATGTTGAGTGTACTCACAGGTGCATAATGGTGGAGCGATTAAAATCGGGGTTGTTGAAGAGGCCAGAATTGGCGGAATGCAGAGATATCGGGGGATTGCAGGGCTGGAGGAGATTCCTCTTAGGCAGTCCCTTGGAGTCGAGGACGACTTGTTTCCACACTAAAAATGAGTTCCTAGGTGACTAAAGAGACCGATGTGGGACCAACAGTCTCTGTCACAGGTGGGGCAGACGGTGGTTGAAGGGACGGTGGTCGAAGGGACGGTGGTTGAAGGGACGGTGGTTGAAAGCACGGTTGGGTGGGGTGCTTGGATTGTCATGCGCTCCTTTCACTCTTTGCGCTTGGCCTCCACTTGCTCCTGGTGAAGAGACTCGAGGTGCTCGGTGCCTTCCCGGATGCTTCTCCTCTACTTTGGCCGGTCTTGGGCCAGGAATTCCCAGGAGTTGGTGGGGATGTTGTACTTTTTCAAGGAGGCTTTGAGAGTGTCCTTGAAGCATTTCCTCTGCCCATCTGGGACTCGCTTGCCATGTTGAGCTCCGAGTAGAGCGCTTGTTTTGGGAGTCTTGTATCGGGCATGTGGACGATGTGACCTGTCCATCGGAGCTGATTGAGCTTGGTCAATAATTCGATGCTGGGGATGTTGGCCTGAGCGAGAACACTGACATTGGTGCGCCTATCATGCCAATGGATTAGCAGGATCTTGCAGAGGCAGTATTCGTGATACTTCTCCAGTGCTTTGAGGTGCCTGCTGTACATAGTACATGGCTCTGAAGTACAAAGATGGGCGAGTATCACCACTGCTCTGTAGACTATGAACTTGGTGCTGAGTTTGAGGTCATGGTCTTCAAACACTCTATTCCTCAGGCAACCGAAGGCTGCACTGGCACACTGAAGGCGGTGTTGGAATTCGTCATCGACGTCTGCCCTTGTTGACAATAGGCTCCTGAGGTACGGAAAATGGTCCTTGTCCAGGGCCTCGTCGTGGATTTTGATAATCGGGGGCAGTGCTGTGTGGTGGGGGCAAGTTGGTAGAGGACCTTTGTCTTATGGATGTTTAGTGTAAGACCCATGCTCTCGTCATTGTCAACACCTTCACAGAAGCATACGAGAGCTTGGAGAAGATTACGGAGATAGGAGGGGGCAAGACCATGGAGGTATTTGAAAACAAGGATGAGAATTTTAAAATCAAGGCATTGCTCAACTGAGAATCATTGTAGGTCAGCAAGCACAAGGGAGATGGGAGAAAGTTTTGGATGACCTCAAGTTTATGGAGGGTAGAACTAAGGAATCCATCCACTAGCGTGTTGGAATAGTCGAGTCGATGCTAACAAAGGCATGGATGAGGGTTTCAGCAGGAGATAAGCTGAGACAAGGGTGAAGACGGGTGATGTTATGGAGGTAGAAATGGGTTGTCTTAATGATGGAGCGGAAATGAGATAGGAAGCTTAATTCGTGATCAAATATGATATCAAGTTGAGAACAGACTGGGTCAGCCTTAGACAGTTGCCAGGGAGAGGGATGGAATTGGCAGCAAGAGAACGGAGTTTATGGCGTGGACGAAGGCAATGGCTTTTGTCTTCATGATATTTAATTAGAGGAGATTTCTGTTCAGTCAGACAAGCAGTCTGGCAATATGGAAACAGTGGAGGGTTCAAGAGAGATGTACGACAGGTCGAGCTCGGTATGATCAGCGTACATGTGAAAATTCACATTGTGTTGTCAGATGATGTCAGACGAGGGACAGCATGAGATATAGAATCAATGCAGTTTGTGTGGTGAAGGTACTCCCACAATGCTAATAGGTAGGGAGTTCTAGGGGGATGAAATTTGGGTACTTTGCGCCTCCCGTTAGGGTCTGCTGGCGCAAATGACTTCTCGAGGCAGGACCGCTACCGCCTCCCGCGAAACTCTCCAGGAGTTAGTGGAGGAGAAAACCAGTAGCACCCTGATCTTGTCGGTAGTGCCCCGGGCCGCTGCGCTGGCGATGACAATGTCATCACTCTGTGCAGCGACCAGCTTTTGCCCCAGAGTGAAAATTTGGTAGCGCCCCATGAGGCCTGCGCCAGGTTCTCGGGTCGCAAATTAATGGGGAGGTGCGGTGTCAACATTTTGACTTACCCTCCTGAAATCGCGGGGTCCATGGTGCGATGTTGCAGCCCGGCACTGCAATTCTGTGCCAGGCTGCAGCCACGGCACCCCACACCCCAGTGGTAAAGTGGTAGCCCCTTATCCTCGGTGTAGAGTTAGCAGCATGCCCTCCCCTTAAACGGAAGGGGAGAGCCCTATGCTCACGCGGCTCTCCGCGTAGCGCTGGTAAATTCTTGTGGTTAACACCACAGTCCCGCCTCCCAAGTGGAAGTGGAGCGCGCGACATTGCTCTCCACTTCCTCTTGGGGGCGGTAACCGAAATTTCGCTGTCTGGGCGGAACTTCTGCGCATGGCGCAGGAAGTCCCTCCTCACCTCGGTTACCTCCCTCCCCCGAATTTTGCCCCTCTTATATTTTGGCCCAGCGATGATGCAGGAAAGACAATATTTCCAAGTCAGGATTGATGTTTCCTGCAATTTTTGGGGGGCCACGCAACCCCTTTACCAGGCTGGGTCATCCATTCTAAATTCTATGTATGCCCGGTTTTCTCAATTTAAAAGCAGGCTCACCGGCTATGTGGGACCCCTAGAGCTAAAGGGAACATTCGTCAGGATGGTGTGTGACTTGGAGAGAAATTTGTAGGTGATGGTGTTCCCATGTGCACACTGCCCTTGTCCTTCTAGATGGTAGAGGTCGCGAGTTTGGGAGGTTCTTTTGAAAAAGCCTTGGTGAATTGCCGCAGTGCATCTTGTAAATGGAACACACTGCAGGCATGGTGTACCGGTGGTGGAAGGAGTGAATATTTAAGGTGGTGGATGGGGTGCCAATCAAGTGGGCTGCTTTGTCCTGAGTGCTGTTGAGCTTCTTGACTGTTGTTGGAGCAGCACTCACCCTTCAGTATGTAGTTCAGGACCTAGAATGTCAGGTCCCTCATTGAAACATCTGTGAACTCATCTATTTTTGGTGTGGAAGCAGGTCATCCTTGATACAAGGGAATGCCTAATACTAATACATCCAAGCAAGTGGACAGTATTCCTGACTTGTGCCTTGTAGATGGTGGAAAAGGTTTGGGGAGTCAGGAGTTGAGTCACTCACCATAGAATACTCAACCTCTGACCTGCTCTTGTAACCACAGTATTTATGTGGCTGGTCTCGTTACATTTCTGGTCAATGGTGACCTCCAGGATGTTGATGGTGGGGATTCAGCGATGATGATGCTGTTGAATGCCATGGGGAGGTGGTTAGACTTTCTTTTGTTGGTGATAGTCATTGCCTTGCACTTAAGCGGCGTGATAGTTAATAGACACTTATCAGCCCAACCTTGAATATTGTCTAGCTCTTGCTGTATGTGGGCATGGACTGCTTCATTATCTGAGGAGTTGCGAATGGAACTGAACACTGGTATCATCAGCGAACATCCCCACTCCTGACCTTATGATGGAGGGAAGGTCATTGATGAAGCAGCTGAAGGTGGTTGGGCTTAGGACACTGCCCTGAGGAACTTCTGCAGCGATATCCTGGGGCTGCGATGATTGACCTCCAACCACCACAACCATCTTCCTTTGTGCCAGGCATGACTCCAGCCAGTGGAGAGATTTCCCCCTGATTCCCATTGACTTCAATTTTACTAGGGCTCCTTGATACCACACTTGGACAAATACTGCCTTAATGTCAAGGGCAGTCACTCTCACCTCACTACTGGTAGTCAGTTTTTTTTGTCTATGTTTGGACCAAGGCTGTAATGAGATCTGGAGCCAAGTGGTCCTGGTGGAACCCAAACTGAGCATCGGTGAGCAGGTTGTTTGTAAGTGCTGCATGATAGCATTGTAGCTTCACCAGGTTTGCACCTCATTTTCAGGTATGCCTAGTGCTGCTTCTGGCATGCACTTCCACACTCCTCATTGACCAGGGTTGGTCCCCTGGCTTGATGGTAATGGTAGCATGAGGGAGATGCTGGTCCATGAGGTTATAGATTGTGGAGGAATACAATTCTGCTGCTGCTGATGACCCACAGCGCATCATGAATGCCCAGTTTTGAGCTGCTAGATCAGTTCTGAATCTATCCCATTTAGCACGGTGGTAGTGCCACACAACACGATGGAGGGTGCCCTCAGTGTGAAGACGGGACTATCTATTTTTACCTGATCCAAAATCTCTACTCTCCCTTTCCTTACTCAGACATTAATTTCATCCTCTTCTTTTGCTTAGACAGATGTAAAGTACTTATTCAGTAGCTCTAGTCATACTCTCTGTCTCCACAAGAAGATTTCCTTTTTTGTCCCTAATGGACTCCACCATTGCTTTAGCTATCCTTTTAATTTTTATATGTTTATAAAAGATTTTTGGGTCCCCTTTTGTTTTCTACTAATCTTTTCGCATATGCTCTCTTTGCCCTTCTGATAACTTTTTTCAATTACCCCTGCATTATATTCTGCCAGGATTTTGATTATATTTTGTACCTGACATTTGTCATAAACCTGTTTTGGATTATTTTAACCTCTATTTTCTTTTTCATCCAGGGAGCTCTAGCTTTGGATGCCCCATCTTTCCTCCTTATGGCAATATGCTTGATTTGTACTCAAACTATCTCTGCCTTGACGGCCTGCCATTGCTCATTTATTGTTTGCTGGCCAATCTTTTTTTTAGTCCACCTGTGCTAGATTCCTTCTCAAATCATTGAAATTGCCTCTCTTCCAGTTGAGCATTTTCACCTTTGCTTTTCCATTTTCTCTTTCCAGAACTCCTTCAAACCTAATTATATAATGATAACTATTACCCAGATGTTCTCCCACTGAAACACACTCCATTTGCCCCTACTCCATTCCCTAGAACTAGATCCAGCACCAGTTCCTTCTTCGTTGGGCTAAGACAGTTCTCCTGTACATTTATTTTTAGGAATTCTTCACCTCCTTGCTCTTTACTCTGTTGTTTTCATAATCTATATTTGGGTAATTGGCGCCTCCTACTATTACTGCTCAATTATTTTTTCATTTCACTGAAATTTGCATACAGATTTGCTCATAACTCCTTCTCATTATTTTAGAATCTATAGCAAACAGTATTCTGTTATTACCCGATTAAGTATGAATGATGAGGAGAGTTGGGAAATGTCATCTTGCTCTGTGTCACTGTCTATCAGTGATACTGATGAAGGTGATTTTGTAGACAAAACTACACTATGACGTCTTGCTCGATGGTTCTGTAGTGAAAAATAAAAGATATGATTATTTTTATATTACCCTGGCCCACCTCCTACACTGAACAAGGCAGACTTGTGTATTACGAAATAGGCAGCCAAGATAATTATTGAGTCATTTGATTTTCATTACTGCCAGTTTGAGTAAGTTGCCATTCACTGAGCAAGGAAAATTAACTTTTCACTAGATTTCTTGAAAACGGTGAGAGGAGATTTGTCTAATGGATAGAATAATCTGCTTGCTAATGCTGGACCTTTCATAATTTTTATTTCTTGAGTGTTGAAGGCATTTGATTGACTCGGGACATTTCTATCTACTTCTCTTAGGTTATTACCAGCTGCATCAGGCAAGTAACTCGGATGCCATTTGTCATACAGAAGTACAGGGATCAAGCGACGATAATATGATCACTTTTGAGATCATCTGGATATTGGTGCCAGTGAGGACCAGGTCAGAAAATTATGATTTCTGGAGGACAAAACTGAAAGAAGTTAAGTGGTCCATTTTACTAACAGTTAGCTGGGACAAAGAAAAGCCGTATTATTAAATATGCAGGACAATATATATACTTGTTAGTTTAACTTAATTTACAGGCAAGATGCTAAAAGGTATTGTTAGTGATCATCTAAAAATAACAGAGGGATCCCGGCATGGCTTCTGGTCCGCGCCCTTGGGGTCTACCTGCATTTCTTCCACCACATTTCCGGGTCACCGCAACCATCTCTGTTTTGCCAGGTTTTCCATGCTTCCCTCCCCCTCTGCTATTCTGCTGTTACTATTTATATCTCCTCTAGACCCATCTTTTGTTCCTTTACTTGTTCCATTTTCACCTTGTTTTGCCTTGCACCATCGCCCATTTTGTCATTTAATCACCTTTACGCTCCACTCTATCTCAGACTTTCACTTTCTTCTTTTCCTGCCTCCCTTTTCTCTGGCTCTATTTTTGTTGAAAAGCCATTCATCTCTAACATTCCAATTCTGATGAAAGGTCATTGACCTGAAACCTTAACTCTGTTTCTCTCCCCACAGATGCTGCCTGACCTGCTGAGTATTTCCAGCTTTATCTGTTTTTATTTATAATGAAGAATCACCCTTGTGTCAGCCCATAGTGCTTGTTTTGCTTGCTCCTTTCCCTATCTTAGTGCTCTTATGAGGTGTTTTTCATACTCCGCAATCTCTTCCCACTAATGGTTGTGTTGACGCCTGGAGGGCTTGAACCCCCTGGGTGGGGGCAGAAGAGGATCTCCCTCCTACTACCCACTGCCTCTATAGCAGCATTGGAACATCACGGTGCCCTCTCAGTACTTGTGTGAGCTATATCATCCTCCCTGATATCTGCAGCAAGAATGCACTTCCCCTTTAAGAGATGCTGGCTGTCTTTTAGTGGCATTAGATGCCCTAAGTCTGGCCCCCTTATAGGCGTGCAACCAATGAGCATTGCGGGAAGCGCTGGCTGGAAGTCTCACTCATGATAATGATCAGCCAGCACTGATATTACGTGTTCTCCCACTGAAACACACTCCACTTCATAGAATCATAGAAACTTACAGCACAGAATGAGGACATTCAGCCCTTCATGCCTGTGCTAGCTCTTTGAAAGAGCAGTTGTGCTTAGTCCCACATCTCCAGTATTTAGTCTGCAACCCTGTGAGTTCCTCATCCTCAAGTACCTGTCCAACTCCCTTTTAAAATTATTTATGAAATCAGCTTCCACCACCTTTTCAGGTAGAGCGTTCCAGACCCTGACAACTCACTGAGTCCACTTGCCCTACTTCATAACACAGAAATAGATCCAGCACTGCCTGTTGGGCTAAGTAGATTCTCTTGTATATATTTTAGGAATTCTTCACACTCCTTGCTCTTTACAATGTTTTCCCCCCAGTCTATATTCGGGTAATTGAAGTCCTCTACTGTTGCTGCTCTATTATCTTTACATTTCCCTGAAATTTGCCGGCAGATTTGCTTCTCTCTCTCCTCATTATTTAGGGTTCTATAGTAAACAGTAATCTGTTATTACCTGATATTCTGAGAATTGTGAGGATGTTTCATCTTCCTCTATGTCACTGTCTGTACTCATTAGTGATGCTAATGAAGGTCTACTTGTTATGAAAACTGAACCTTGATTACTTCCTGAACGTTTCTGTAGTGAAAAATAGAAAGATATGATTATTTTTAGCAATGCTGCCTCTATTATTCTCTTACTCCGCTTCCTATGCTGAACAAGGCAGACCAGTGAGATCCAAGGCATATTTATGCATTGCGAAATAGGAAGTCACGATAACTACTGAGCCATGTGATTATCATGACTGCCAGTGCGAGTGATTCGCCATTTACTGGGCAAGGATGTTAACTGTGAACATATGAACCTTCAATAAATCCTTTTGTTAGGTTTCTTGATAACAGTGAGGGGAGGTTTGTCTAATGGATAGAATGACCTGTCTGTTGATGGGTGACCCTTCATAATTTTGGAGTTTTGTCTCTCGAGCGTTGAAGGTAATTAAATGACTCGGGACATTTCTATCTAATTTTCTCAGGTTATTACCAGCTGCATCGTGTAAGTAATTAGGATGCCACCTGACACAAAAAGTACAGGGGTCAAACAACTATAAAATGATCAGCTTTGAGATCATCTGGCTATTGGTGCCAGTGAAAACCAGGTCAGAAAAATAGGATTTCATACAGACAAAACTAAAAGAAGTTAAATGGTCTGTATTGTCGAGAGATAGCGGGGGGAAAAAAATTCAGAAAAAGTTGGTATTATTAAATATGCAGGACGAAGTATAAATTGACATTAGTTTAACTTAAGTTACAGGCTAAAGGTATTGTTGGAGAACTTCTGAAAAGAACAGAGTAAATCCCAATATGGCTTCTGGTTCCCACTTCTGAAGTCTACCTGTCTTTCATCTGGGCCATGGCAACGCTTTCTGCTGTGCCAGGTTTTCAATGCTTCTCTTTCCCTCTGCTATTCTGCTGTAACCATTTACACCTCCTCTTGACCTGTTTCGTTTTTGTCCAATTCCCATGTCCTTTTGTCTTGCACCATCATCCCTTAATCACTCCTGCCCTCCACCCTGTCACGACCTTCCCCTTCACTGTTTTCCTGCCTCCTTCTTCTCTGGCTCTGTATTTTTGAAAATCTGTTCATGTCACAGAAAGATAGTGAACTATAAATGACACAATTTTGAAAAGTGTGGATGAGAAGAGAAACCTTGGTGTTCACACATGGACGTGATGGGCCGAAATGGCTTCCTTCTGCGCTGTAAATTTCTATGTTTCTATATACACAATTACCTCAAGGTCCCTTTTAAAAGGTGCTGGCTGCCTTTAAGTGGCATCATAGATGCCCAAAATCTTGTCCCCCATTACAGGCATGCAGCCGATGAGCAGTGTGGGAAGTGCACATCTCACTCGTGATAATGAATATTACTTGCTGTCTGAGTCAATTACAACAAACGTGTGCAATGCGCGCCCCACCCAACTGCATGCCTGTTTCCGGGGGGTGATCAGATGTCCAGGCCTTTCAATCTGCCATCTCTAATTACCATTGGTGATACCAACGTTGCTTGATGATGCAAGGCTGTAGATCAAGACATCCTGAATAAATCAACCTTCATCAAAAGAGAAAACCTCTGAAATCACACCCAGGGAACAAATAAACTCCATTGTGCTGTGTACGTACAAAATCACGACACACCTGTTCCGACCTTTCAATTTTTAAATCACATCACTGACCCCTTCCTGCCATTCACATTCTGCACAGTTGTCTTTACCAGATGTGGCCCCAGTTTTGCTCCGTTCATAGAATTAGAAAATCATAGAATCTTACAGCACAGAATGAGGCCATTCGGCCCATCACACCTGTGCCAGATCTTTGAAAAAGCTGTCGAATTTAGTCCCATGCCCCAACTTTTTCCCCATAACCCTGCAAATTTAGTCCTCATCAAGTACATTTCCAATTGCCTTTCAAAAGTTCCTATGGAATCTGATTCCACCACGTTTTCAGGTTGTGCGTTCCAGATCTTATCAATGAGGAAATGTCTCCTTTTCTTTTACCAATTATTTAAAATTTATGACCTCTAGTTACCAACCCATTTGAGAGAGGAAAGTTTCTCCTGACTTGCTCTATTAAAACCCCTCATAATTTTGATTAACTCTATTAGGTCTCTGCTTAAATCTCTCTGTTCCAAGGAGAACAATCTCAGCTTCTCCAATGTCTCCATATAACTGAACTCCCTCACCCCTGGTATTATCCTGATAAAACTCCTCTGTATCCACTCCAAGACCTTGACAGCCCTCCTAAAGTGTAGTGCCCAGAATTGGACACAATACTCCTGCTGAGAACTAACCAGAGATTTGTAAAGGTTTAACCTGACTTTCTTGTTTGTGTATTCAATGTCCCTATTTACAAAGTCAAGTATTCCATATGCTTTCTTTGCTGCCTTATCATCTTGCCCTGTCACCTTTAAAGATTTATGAATATGCACCCTCGGGTCCCTGTTGTTGTTGCACACTCCTCAAAATATTACCACTTAGATTATACTGCCTCTCCATGGACTCAATTTTCCCCAGTGATTTGCGCCGTTTTTTTGGCGTGTGCTGCTTTTTTTTGCCTAAAGTTAAAAAGCCAAGTTTCCGCAAAGGTTGTGTGCCAGCATAATTCAGTTAGTTCCGATTTTTTTAGTTTCTTTTTTTTGCGTCATAAGTGGCTTAACCTGATATCTGCGCCAGTTTTTCACAATTATGCAAGTTTGGCCAACTTATAATTCTCCTAGGATGGCATATGTGACCACTCCCAAAAAACCTTCTGGGCACTTAAGAAAAACCAGGTGCAGAAAGACACCATTGTTTTTAGGTGAAGTTTTGGAGGGTGTCAAGAACACATAAATATGCATCATCAACCTTAAATTTTTCCAACTGAAACTGCAGAAAATGGAAGTTTCATGCAATTCTTTAAGTTTGGATTTTTAAAAAAGTGCCCACCACCACCAAATTGGGCTCGAGGGTCGGAGCGTCGGCCAGCAGAATCGGTCCCTCAGCTTGAAAGAAGCCCGGGGAGGGCGGGATGGAAGCCGAACTGAAGGCATGAGAAGCCTTACATTATGCCACTATGCAGCAAGCAAGCAGCATCAAATGAAGCCCAGAGGCGGGGGGGGGGGGGGCGGGGGGTGTTTCCCGATCTAAGCAAGCCCATTGCACATGTTCAGACCTGGGTATGGTCCATACTAGGATGTCGACTTTGGGGAGAGAGACAACAAAGAAGCTTGTCCTGCCTGCCGTTTTGAGCTTCTTGCAAAGGTACAATTTAATCATGGGGGCAATAGTGACAATGCCATACCACGTGCAAGCCTTCTGCATGATGGTGTTGTGGAGGTGACAAGCCCCCTGGACCTGATGGCTTACATCCTAGGATCTTAAAAGAAGTGGCTGCAGAGATAGTGCTTGCGTTGTAATCTACCAAAATTCCCTGGATTCTGGGGTGGTCTCTGCGGATTGGAAAACCGCAAATGTAACACCCCTATTTAAAAAAGGAGGCAGACAAAAAGCAGGAAACTATAGACCAGTTAGCCTAACATCTGTCGTTTTATGAAAGTGAAATCATGTTTGACAAATTTGCTGGAGTTCTTTGAGTATGTAACAAGCAGGGTGGATAAGGGGGAACCAGTGGATGTGGTGTATTTGGATTTCCAGAAGACATTCGAAAAGGTGCCACATAAAAGGTTACTGCACAAGATTAAAGTTCACTGGGTTGGGGTTAATATATTAGCATGGATAGAGGATTGGCTAACTAACAGAAAACAGAGAGTCCGGATAAATGGGTAATTTTCCGATTGGCAAACAGTAACTAGTGGGGTGCCGCAGGGATCAATGCTGGGTCCTCAACTATTTACAATCTATATTAATGACTTGGATGAAGGGACCGAGTGTAATATAATGTAAGTTTGCTAATGATACAAAGATGGGTGGGAAAGCAAATTGTGAGGAGGACACAAAAAAATCTGCAAAGGGATATAGACAGGCTAAGTGAGTGGGCAAACATTTGGCAGATGGAGTATAATGTAGGAAAATGTGAGAAAAGCAAATTATAATTTAAATGGAGAAAAATTGCAAAGTGCTGCAGTTCAGAGGGACCTGGGGGTCCTTGTACATGAAACATAAGTTAGTATGCAGATACAGCAAGTAATCAGGAAGGCAAAAAGAATGTTGGCCTTTATTGTAAGGGGGATAGAGTATAAAATCAGAGAAGTCCTGCTACAACAGTACAGGGTATTGGTGAGGCCACACCTGGAGTACTGCATGCAGTTTTGGTCTCCGCATTTAAGGAAGGATATACTTGCATTGGAGGCTAGCCAGAGAAGGTTCACTAGGTTGATTTTGAAGATGAGGGGATTGACTTATGAAGATAGGTTGAGTTGGTTGAGCCTATACTTATTGGAATTCAGAAGAATGGGAGGTGATCTCATCAAAACATATAAGATAGTAAGGGGGCTCGACATGGTGGATGCAGGGAGGATATTTCCACATAGAGGAAACTAAAACTAGGGGACATAGTCTCAGAATAAGGGGCCACTCATTTAAAACTGAGATGAGGAGGAATTTCTTCCCTGAGGGTTGTAAATCTATGGAATTCTCTGCCCCAGAGAGCTGTGGAGGCTGGGTCATTGAATATATTTAAAGCAGGGATAGACAGATTTTTGAGCGATAGGGGAATGAAGGGTTATGGAGAGCGGGCAGGGAAGTGCAACTGAGTCCATGATCAGATCAGCCATGATCTTATTGAATGGCGGAACAGGCTCGAGGGGCCGAGTGGCCTACTCTTGCTCTTATTTCTTATGTTCTTATGATTTGACGTCATCGCATGAAAACCTCAGAGCATGTAGGATGATGGGCAGGAGGCCTTACCAACGTAGGGTATATCGAGACAGGCATTCATACCTGCACCTGTATGATGCAGACTGCTTCAGAAGGCTTCGTTTATGCAAAGAAGTTGTAACTGATATCTGTGAGTTAGTAAAAGCAGACCTGCAACCTAGAAGCATCAGGCAGACTGCTTTGTCAGTTGAAGTGAAGATTAGAACTGCACTTTCATTCTATGCATCTGGATCATTCCAGGCCACAACTGGGAATGTGTGCGCAATTTCTCAACATGCAACACATATCTGCATTCGGCAGGTGACTGCTGCACTATATGCCAAGAGAAATGACTATATAAAGCTACCCATGACCACCCAGGCAATGCGTGAAAGTGCTGTGGGCTTCTCCAGGATTACTGGCTTCCCAAAGATACAGGGTTGCATTGATTGTACCCACATCGCCTTGTGAGCACCTTTGGTGGATTCTGAGATGTACAGGAACAGAAAAGGCTTCCACTCCTTTAATATGCAACTCATGTGTGACAACATGCATCGCATCATGACAGTCGATGCAAGATACCCTGGGAGCGCCCATGATGCGTTCATCCTACATGAGAGTGCTATATCTGCCATGTTTCAGCAGCAGCCAGAAGGGCAGAGCTGACTACTGGGAGACAAAGGGTATGATCTTGCCACCTGGCTCATGACGCCCCTACGCGTAACCCGGATGGAAGCTGACCGGGAATACAACATGTCTCACATTGCGATGCGCAACATAATAAAGAAGACCATTGGCATCGTGAAACACCATTTACGATGCCTGGACCATTCCAGAGGCTACTTGCAATACTCCCCTGAGATTTACGGTCAGTGCTGCATGCTGTATAACTTAACCATCATGAGGCAGCAGCAGCTGGTAGTAGAAGACCCTCCTGAGGTGAGAGTGGCTGATGATGAGGAAGATGCAGATGATGAGGAGGAGGAGGAGAATGAGGAAGCCATGCAACTACCTAACCCCGAGCACGACAGCGGAAGAGGGCGGGCCATCGTGCCCCTTTAATGATTGCTCGAGCCTTGCGCCAGCAGCTCATCCGTGAACACTTTGCTGCCTGAAGGATCAACGGCAACTATTCCAAATGGACCATGTTTACTGTTTGGACCTGTTCCGTAATGTTGTGTTGTGTTAATGAAACAAATGATGGAACTGATTCTTGTTTACTTCAAAAAGTTGCATTAATAATGGAAATTATTCAGTTATAATTTAAAATATATTTTATTCAAAAGTTTAACAAACATTTGTTTGTACTTAACTTTAATAAAAATATTTTTGTATCAAACTTTAACGTTTTCAGTTAAGATCACTTACAAACTCTAAGATCACTTAAAAACTTTAAGATCACTTACAAACTCCAAGATCACTTAAAAACTTTATCACTTACAAACTTTTAAACTTGTAAATTTACATAACTTCCAAAAAACTTAATTTGAGAACAGTTACAACAGTAACAATAATAACATCCACAAAGAAAGGCTGCGCCCATCTCTCCTCCACCTTATTCTAAGACCACCCCCGCTGCGCTTGGTCTTGGCGACTCCAGCCCTGCCCACAGGCGGTGGCGCAGCATTCCTCGGGTTGGTACCAAGCTTATTCTTTCAAACATCTCAGGTAATGCGCACTTCTTGAAGTAGGGGAGGTGGCAGCCGGTAATATGGAAGGCCCGGCTTGGACCTCTTCAGAGGCTGGTCTGGGGATTAAAAGTGGGAGTGTCAGTTGATTCTGTCAATGGGCGCAGGATCTGGACATGTTCCCTTATTGCAGCAGCTAACTCCAACATTCCCTCCCTCATGTGCCCTGACAGTGTGTCAACTACCTGCACCCTTCCCTCCCTCATGTTCGTCAACAGTGTTTCAGCTACCTGTGACATGCCCTCCCTCATGTTGAGCAACAGTGTGTCAATGACCTGCAACATTCCCTCCCTTATGTTCCCGGACAGTGTTCCCATTGCTCGTGAGAGTGTTGTTACTTCTCCTGACAGTCCCAATACCTCATCATCCACCCCACTGATAGTGTCCAGGAATGATTGCGTAAGATCAATGCTCTCCGCACTCATTGCCACCATCTGAACCACGTCTGTTAGATCCTGCACCTCAGCAGAGCACTGTCGAGCTCTCCTTCCCTTCCTCAACCTGGTTGTGGCTCGCTGCATCCCACTGGGACCCGCAGCCTTGGATGGTAGGGCCCTTGGTGCACCTCATTGCGCCCCACTGGAATCCCCAGCCTCGGACAGTGGGAAACCATGGAAAGTCCCAGCAACACTCATACCACTCAGGAAAGGGGCTGGCACCTCAATGGGCGGCACCTGCACCTCCACCAAAGTGAGTAATAACAGTGGGGACTTCATCCATCCCCTCCCCCTCCCTTCACCCCCATGCTCTTGGTCTGGAAGGTGGGATTGGAAGATGTTCTCCTCTTCAGGCTCGTCCACATCTGAATCTTTTTCTGCATCGTCAGGGTTGGCCTCAAGTTCTTCAAAATATAAGAGCAGACAAATGGTTAGCAGCAGAGGAGGGGGCAGGGTTAGGTAAGCTCACACAGCGGAGATTGTGCAGTGGTGATTGCTTTTCTCCAGGCAGTACCCAACAAAGCAGTGACCCTCTCTTCCAAAGTTGTCAGTGGGTGCAGATTTGCCAGGCCTCCTCCTGTTCGAGTTCTTTCCCATTTGTTGTGTGCCACCTTCCTCTGCAAAGATGAAAATATAACTTTTTAGGGAGGGTGTCTTTCTGCTGGGTGAACATATACAGCTGGTCACATTCAATTCCATTGAATAAATGAAAATATTACTTACACTAACTTCTTGACCAAGGTCCTGCCATTTCTTTTTGCACTGGCCTCCAGACCTCAGAGTGGTCACCATTGCACAGTAATCTTCTGCAAGTTGCTTCCAGCATTTCTTCATTTCTTTTGCTGAAACCTTTGTGTGACCTCTGTTGGTGTCCAGTTTGTGCCATCTGGCCTCAATTACGGTAACTAGTGCTTCCACTTCATCCTGTAAGAAATTCTTGGTCCTTGAGCCACGTTGCATCTTGTATTGGAACTCGGATTTTTGCAATGAGAATTAAAGTTCTCACACACAACTGGCTCTTTAAAAATGGCCGAATGCAAACAGGGAGCTGTACTGGGCATGCGCGCCCATAGCAATCACATCATAAAGGTCCTTTTCTTTTTTGCACATGCATAGAAGGGGGGTCAGCGTTTTTTTGGCATAGATATTAGGCTCCACCCCCCCGAAGCTACAGAACAGGCTGCGCGGCACCAATTTCAAAAAATAGAATGAGGAAACTTGGTACTTATTTTTTTGGAGTAGTTGGGACAAGAAAAAAATGGGCGTAACTCTGGCAATATGCCAAAAAATGGCATTGGGGAAAATTGAGCCCTATCTTGTTTCTTCCAAAGGGCACCACTTCACACTTTCCCCGCATTAAATGGCATCTGCCATGTACTTGCCTGTCTATGTCCTCCTGAAGTCTACTGCCATGCACACTATTTCCTACATTGCCAAGTTTTATATCGTCTGCAAACTTCAAAATAGTACTTCATATACCCAAGTCCAGGACATTTATATACAAGAAAAACAAAGTTCTTAATACAAACCCCCTGGGAGACCCCACTGCATACTTCTCTCCAGTCAGAAAAAACTTCCGTTCACCACTAATCTTTATCTCTTATCCCTTAGCCAATTTCATACCCAAGTTACCACCCCTCCCTCCCTTTGATACCATGTGTTTCTATTTTCCAAGTAAGTCTGTTCTGAGGTACTGTATCAAACAGGTTAGTCAGACACGATTTGCCTTTAATAAATCTGTACTGGCTGTCTCTTATTAATTCACGCTTCTCCAAGTGAGAATTAATTTTTTTCCTTGACAATGGTTACAAGTAGTTTTCCCACCACTGATGTTAGACTATAGTTACCAGGTTTATCTCTCTCTCTCTTTTTGAACACGGGTGTAACATTTGCAATCCTCCAGTCCTCTGGCATCACTCCAATATCCAAGGAGGATTGAAAGATTGTGGTCAGAGCTTCTGCTATCATCATCCTTGCTCGCCTCAACAACCTAGGATACATCCCATCTGGACTAGGTAACTTGTTAACTTTGTGTGCTGCCAACCTATTTCTAACTATTTTTATCTGATCCAATATTTGAACACTGGCATTAACTTGATCCTCTTCCTTTGTGAAGACAGATGCAAAGTACTCATTCAATACCTCAGTCATACCCTTGCCTCCACAAGAAGATTTCCTATTTTGTCCTAATGGGCTCCACCCATCCTTTTAATTTTTATGTGTTTATAAAAGAGTTTTAGGTTCCCTTTCAATGGTCCTCTAATTTTTGAGGGCCATGTGGCCCCTTTAATGGACTGCGTGGCCCATTCAAAATTTCACGTACGTGCGTTTTTTTCCATTTAAAAGCTGGTGAGGTGGCTGCGCGGGACCTCCAAAGCGTTGCCCATCCACGCAGCTGCTAATCTTATATCATATTCTCTCTTTCCCCTTCATATATCATTTTTCAATTTCCCCCTGCACTCTCTGTATTCTGCCTGGTTTTCAATTGTTTTCTGTACCTGACATTTGGAATAAGCCTCCTTTTCTTGTGTTATCTTAACCTCTATTTCCTTTGAAATCCAGGAAGTGCTAGCTTTGAATGCCTCATCTTTCCTCCTTATGGGAATCTGTTTGGTTGGTACTCAAACTATCTCTGCCTTGAAAGCCTGTCATTGCTCATTTACTGTTTTCGGGGCCAATCATCTTTTTTTCAGTCCCCCTGTGCTAGATCTCTTCATAAATCACTGAAATTCTTTCCCAGTTGGGAATTTTCTTTGTTCCCTTCCATAACTACTTTAAACCTAATTATTTTATGATCACCATTACCCAGGTGTTCTCCCTCTGAAACACCCTCCACTTGCCCTGTTTTGAAACAGAACTAGATCCAGCACTGCGCCATTCCTTATTGGGCTAAGACAGTCCTCCTGTAAATTCTTTTTAAGAATTCCTCACCCTCCTTGCCCTTTAATCTGTTTTTCCCCAGTCTATTTTGCGAAATTGAAGTCCCCTCCTATTATTGCTCTATTATTTTTACATTTCTCTGAAATTAGCCTACAGATTTGCTCCTCTAGCTCCTTCTCATTATTTGGGAGTCTATAGTAAACAGTATTCTGTTATTACCCGAGGAGCTATGAATGATGAGAAAGTGTCATGTTGCTCTGCCTCACTGTCTATACTTAGCAGTGATATCGCTGAAGGTGCATTTGTAGAGGAAGCCACACTGCGACGTTTTACTTGAGGTCGCTGTAGTAAAAAATAGAGATATGATTGTTTTTAGCAATGCATCCTATATTTTTTTCTCTTACTCTATTTCGCCTCCTACACTGAACAAGGCAGAGATCTAACAACAACAACTTGTATTTATATAGCACCTTTAACGTAGTGAAACGTCCCAAGGCGCTTCACAGGAGTATTATGAGATAAAGAATTTGACACCGAGCCGCATAAGTAGAAATTAGCGCAAGTGACCAAAAGCTTGGTCAAAGAGGTAGGTTTTAAGGAGTGTCTTGAAGGAGAAAAGAGAGGTAGAGAGGCGGAGAGGTTTAGGCAGGGAGCTCCAGAGCTTGGGGCCTAGGCAACAAAAGGCACGACCACCAATGGTTGAGCAATTATAAACAGGGATGCTCAAGAGGGTAGAATTAGAGGAGTGCAGACATCTCGGGGGGTTGTGGGGCTGGAGGAGATTACAGAGATATTGAGGGGCGAGGCCATGGAGTGATTTGAAAATAAAGATGACAATTTTGAAATCGAGGCATTGCTTAACTGGAAGCCAAAGTAGGGCAGCGAGCACAGATGATGGGTGAGCGGGACTTGGTGCGAATTAGGACACGGGCAGCCGAGTTTTGGATCACTTCTAAATTACATAGGATAGAATGTGGGAGGCCAGCCAGGAGTGCATTGGAATAGTCAAGTCTAGAGGTAACAAAGGCATGGATGAGGGCTTCAGCAGCGGGTGAGCTGAGGCAAAGGCAGAGACGGACAATGTTACGGAGGTGAAAATAGGTGGCCTTCGTTATACTGTGGAGAAATCCAGGGCAAATTTATGCATCGCGAATTAGGAAGCCAAGATAACTACTGAGCTATTTGCTTTTCACGATTGCCACCACGAGTGATTCACCATTTACTGGGCAAGGAATATTAACTGTGAACATAAAACCTTTTATAAATCCTTTGATTAGATTTCATCAGAACACAGGGAGGAGGTTTGTCTAATAGGTAGAATGATCTTGGGCCCATCATAGTTTTGGAGTTTTGTCTCGAGTGTTGAAGGTGGTTGATTGACTCGGGACATTTCTATCTACTTCCCCCAGGTTATTACCAGCTGTATCATGTAATTAAACAGAATTCCGTCTGTCATATAGAAGTACAGAGGTCAAGCGACTATAAAATGAGCAGCTTTAAGATCATCTGGCTATTGGTGCCAGTGAAGATCGGGATAGAAAAATATGATTTCATGCGGACAAAACATAGTTAAGCATTCATGTTGCTGACAGAAAGCCAGAACAAAAAAAAACATAGAAATCACTGATTTTATTAAATATGCAGGACAAAGTATATACTCAAGTTAGTTTAACTTAAGTTACAGGCAAGATACTAAACGGTATAACCCATTTCCACCTTTGTAATATCACCCATCTCCACCCTTGCCCCAACTTATCTGCTGCTGAAACCCTCATCCATGCTTTTATAACCTTTAGACTTGACTATTCCAATGTACTCCCGGTCGACCTCCCTTGTTCTACCCTCATCCAAAGCTCTGCCGCTCGTGTCCTAACTCACGCCAAGTCCCGCTCACTCATTTGCCCTGTGCTTGCTGACTTACAACCGTGTAACTTCTTTCAATTTTCTCTGCATGAGATTATATTTTTCTGTCCCGATCCTCACTTGCACCAATAACCAGATGATTTAAAAGCTGATCGTTTTATAGTTGCTTGACCCCTGTACTTCTGTATGATAGATGGCATTCTGGTTACTTATATGACACAAATGGCCCATCTTTTGTTTTTATACTTGTTCTATGACCACCCATCTTGCCTTGCACCATCATCACTTTTGTCATTTAATCACTCCTGGCCTCCATCCTATCACAGACCTTTCCCTTTTGTTCTTTTCCTGCCCCACTTTTCCTGGCTCTGTATTTGTTGAAAAGTCATTCATCTCTAACATCTAGCAGTTCTAATGAAGGGTCAGCAACCTGAAATGTTAACTCTGTTCTCGCTCCACAAATTTGATACCGAACCATATAAGAGGCTGTTAGGGCAGATGACCAAAAGCTTGCTTAAAGAGATAGGTTTTAAGGAGGAAAGAGAAGTGGAAAGGCGGAGAGATTCAGGGAGGGAGTTCCAGGACTTAGGATCTAGGCAGTTGAAGGCACGACTGCCAATGGTGGAGCAATTAAAATCGGGGATATTCAAGAGGCCAGAATTAGCAGAGCGCAAATATCTCGGGGGATTATAGGGCTGAAGGAGATTACAGAGGTAAAGAGAGGCGAGGCCATGGGGGAATTGGAAAACAAGATTGAGAATTTTAAAATCAAGGCGTTGCTTAACTGGGAGCCAGTGTAGGTCAGTAAGAACAGGGGAGATGGGTCAGCGGCACTTGGTGTGAGTTAGGACAGAGTTTTGGATGACCTCAAGTTTATAGAGGGTAGAACGAGGGAGGCCGGCCAGGAATACATTGGAATAGTCAAGTCTAGAGGTTATAAAGGCATGGATGAGGGTTTCAGCCATGCCTTGTGGAGGCACGGGTGGGGACAGGCAATATTACAAAGATGGGAATGGGTGGACTTAGTGATAGAACGGATATGAGGTAGGACGCTCAATTCATGATCAAATATCACACCAAGGTTGCGAACAGACTTGGTCAGCCTTAGACACTCGCCAGGGAGAGAGATCGAATCAGTGGAAGTGGTTTGAACCAAAGACAATGGGGCTGAAATTGCTTCCTGACCAAAAAGTAGGCGCACTCATCGATTCGTTAGGTTTTTCTCCGCCCCAATCCATCGAGTGGAAATTGGTTCACCTCTTTGTTTTCCATTTCCGGTCAAGGCGGTGTTGAGGGCGGAAGTGCCATTGAAGTGGGACGGCCATGCGACGAGTTATCAGTGCCGCGCTGATGACGACAGCACAATGCGGATGTGCCGCATCGCATTAACGCATCACAATGTCCCTCACATTCAGTTAAAGGGGAGGGCCACTGCGAGCTCTGCAGTTAGTTTAGTTAGGCCTGCTGGACCACCAGGGAGGGTTTCAGGTACCCAAGAGGGGTTGCCGGGCTGTCTATTGGCGGCCCAGCCAAACCTGTTGCCACCATTGTCGAGCCGACTTTGGAGTCGGCCGACAACTAAAATAAAATGGAGGCAGCGACAGCGCGCCCTCCCCTTTAAGGGCAGGCGTGATGCCCAGCCACACACAGCTTCCTGCAGGGGAAAGCAGTCAGTGACACCGAGCGGCGGCGGGACTGCTCCCGTGGGCAATTTCCCTCGCGGGTTGGAAAGAGGGTCGCCTCCGGTCGGAAGGGGATCGGCATGTGCCCAATGGGCGGCAGCAGAAATCTGTTCCCGCTGCTCCCGGCTCGGAGGCAATTTAGGATGGGTCGGCCCTGGTCGAAGAGGCCTTAACGAGGGGGGTAATTCCGGCCTCAATGGCTTTGCTGTTTATGATATTCAATTGGAGGAAATTTCTACTCATCCAGTGCTGGATGTCGGACAAGCAATCTGATAGTATAGAGACAGTGGAAGATTTGAGAAAGGTGGAAGAGAGGTAGAGCTGGGTGTCATCAATGAACATGTAAAAACTCTTGGTGTGTCGCTGGATGGTGTCACTGAGGAACAGAATATAGATGAGAAATCGGAGGGGGCCAAGGATAGATCCTTGGGAGAAACCAGAGGTGACGGTGCCGATTCGGGTAGAGAAATAATTGCAGGCAATTTTATGGCTATGGCTCGAAAGATAGGAATGGAACGAGGCAAGTGCAGTCCCATCCAGCTGGATGATGGTGGAGAGGTGTTGGAGCAGAATTTTTTGGTCAACCGTGTCAAAAGCTGCAGGCAGGTCCAGAAGGACAAGAAAGGATAGCTTACTTTTATCGCATCAATTAGGATGTCATTTGTGAACTTGGTAAGAGCCGTTTTGGTGCTGTGGTGGGTTGGAAACTTATTTGGAGGGATTCAAACAAGGTGTTCTAGGAACGATGGGCATGGATTTTGGAGACGACAACATGTTCGAAAACCTTGGAGAGGAAAGGAAGGGTGGAGGTGGGGTGATAGTTTGCAAGGACAGAGGGGTCAAGGATGGCGGTGTTGATGCTTGGAGGACTTCCTGCCACCTAAGCAGGGTGAAGAGGATCTCCCTCCTCCTGTCCACTTCCTGCACTGGGGCCTCTATAGCAGCATTGGATTATCCCGGTGCTCTTTCATGTTTACGCCATCTGTAAGAATTCAGCTAAAACACTTTTTGGACATTGCTACTATATTCACAGCAGAAGAGCTGGCTGGGACAGGTCCAAACATGTTTAACTTGAATACACATCAGCTGGGCGGGAATGAGAATGGCTGAAAGCAGGAACATCATGGTTGATGGATTCCCATTCCATGACAAAAGGTGCCCATCAGTGAGACATTAAGTGGGCGGGGTTTCAGGCCATCAAAGGACAAAGGAAAACTATTTCGACCACAGACTCGTCGGAGCCACACATCGAGGTACAGCCCAGTTAAAAAGGGAACAAGCCAGAGACTTGATTTTGTTTTTCAGTAGGACAACCTCAGGGAAAAGGGCAGTTGGATTTTTGGCACGAAGAAGATGCATTTTTGCAAGTATAAGAGAGGCAGTTTTTGGCTGCCATCTCTCTCTCTCTCCCCTCTTCGACACCTGTTTGCAATGCACAAGGACTGAGCACTCCGTCTGGAACAGAGAGAAGAAACCACCATCTACGAGGCTAGAGAGCCTTGCTACTTGAGACTGGACTTGAATACCACAGTTTGGTACAGACCCAGAAGTTATGCCTCATTGGGAGAAGCAGCAAGTAAGCCAGAGGGGTAATTGGTGAGCATTTATCCCAGCCCACGCATCTTTAAGACCACCGTGTGAAAGGGTGTCATGTGTCCCAACCAAGCCTTAGAGGTTTTAGTGGGGAGATTTTTGCAAGGATCATAAGCGTACGCACATTCTGTGGAACAGATCCAGTGGTGCAATTTTGAATCTGAGCAGGGGTGGTTCGCGTTAGGGGTCTGTTTAGACAGGCCAGATTGTGTGTTGTACTGTGTTTGTTTGTATTACACTACCAGGGTGTATTTTTACTGGGTGCAGGTGTATTTTAACTTGAATAAAAGCATTTTAACGGTGGAGAACGAAAAGATCTGTCTATGACTGTATATTACTTTTCACGACTATAATTCCGCTGCCTAGAACTATTGTAAGAGGGGTGATTCACAACCACCAGGGGCGAAACCACTTACAATCCATATTGCTCCTCCCAGAAATTTTTCTCTACTATCTGAAGCCAAATGCAGCTCCCCTTTAAGAGGTGCTGACTGCCTTTAAGTGGCATCATAGATGCCCAAAATCCAATCAGTCCCCATTAATCTAAAACAATAGGGGAATTTTAACCTTAAGGAGCATGTATATTTGGGTGCAGGTGGCGGGGAGGGGGCGGTGGTGAAGGTGGAGTGGTGAAAATCAGGAGAAATGCAACACATCGGGAAGTCTTCTCCAACCCGCCGATTTCTGCATTTAACTCGAGCGCATTCGGCTGGTTCCGCACAAGCCCCTCAGGAGAGGGGCTTGCCCATTGACATGCTATTCACTCAATCTACGGGTTTCCCAGTCTTCCTGAAACTCGACAGTGAAAGCAAGGCATGAACACAGTGGGAATTGAGGGAGCTGATGGATATACTGCAATACATACTCAGTACTCACAGCCGCTTTCTTACCTACTAGTGGGAAAGGCTTTGTTCACACAACCTTTGCTGAAAGTTCACCTTCTACCGTTTGGAGGTTTTCTCAATCACGTCAGGATGGCTGGCTGCCTCAGATTCAACCTCGGACACGGAATAATATGACCAGCACCAGGAGCAGCCTACTGTTTTAGAGCCCTGCAGCTGGACAGCAAACAGCAGGGTAGCAGAGGGGTACAGCTCACAGGAGGCACTCTACCCACGACACAGGGTGTACAGGCAGAGGCTGAATTTCCTTGGCATGTCAGAATAGCAGTGCTTCAGGAGGCTCAGGATGTCATGTCAGGTGGTAGCAGACATCTGCAGCCTCCGTAACAAAGACTTGCTCCCTGTTGGACCTGATGGTCCTGCGTTACCAGTGGCAGCCAAAGTCACCACTGCCCTCAACCTTTTTGCCTTTGGATCCTTTCAAGGCTCTGCCAGAGACACACAGCCACAGTGCTACAATGAATGCCATATTACCACCCGATGAACAAGCCATTGGCATGCTGAAAGTAGGCTTCAGGTGCCTGAACAGATCTGGGTGCGCCCTTCAGTACATATTAGGCAGGGTCTCCAGAATGGTTGTGCTTTTGCTGCGCTCTGCACTATATTGCACAGCAGCGAGGTTTGGACCTGCAGGAGGAACAAGGCACAGAGCTCTGATCCTCTTCGGACGATTCAGAGGAGGAGAAAGATGAGGGGGAGGAGGATGATGAGGGTAATGCAACCCCACAGCTGCTTACATTGCTACCCAGGATGCAAAGAATGCCCTTATAAATGCAAGGTTCACTTAGGTTTCACCAGTGGATCGATGTCAGGAGCACATGTAACTGCTACTCTTCCCACTCTTCCCCAATGCAACTGACACAAAACAGTCCTACAAACATCCAACCACCCCTTGCACATACCCCCATTGGTCATCAGCAATTCATGTCTTCCCATTCATCATCAAACAAGTTAAAAGGCGACTTGCTACCCAGCAACCAAGAATGGGTAAAACGGGAATGTGGTGCAATAGAATAACATTTTTGTGACTGAAATAAGGAAATGAAACTTCACAAATATAACATAGACTCACACACCCATGTGCATACCCTTGTGCAGCTGCAAAGCTTTACTCTTCCTTTTGCTACCAGTCCTATGCGGTGAAATGCCTATGACTTAAAACAAGCATGTGCAGTGTGCAACCCACCCAGTGTTCAGCCCTTTCAATCTGCCATCTCTAATTATCGTTGGAGAAAACAATGTTGCTTGATGGCCCCGAAGCAGTAGAACGAGACATCCTCAATAAATGAACCTTCACCAAAAGAGGAAAAACTCCGAAATCACACCCAGGATACAAATAAACTCCATTGCGCTGTGTAGATACAAATCACTGTACACCTGTCCCGACCCTTCAACATTTGCTATGCATCACTGAACCCTTCCAGCTGGTCGCTCTATTCACAAATGACTGCATCGGTTGTGGCCCCAGCTTTGGGCAGTGCTGCTATTACCTGATAAGTTAAGAATGATGCTTGATCTTGCTCTGATTCACTGAGTGACTTTGTCATTGATGTTTCAAAAGGTTTATTTTTTGAATGAATTTGGCTGTAATGTTTTCCTGCAAATTTCTGTATTGAAAAATAGAAAGATATAATTATTTTTAGCAACGCTACCTATATTTTTCTATTACTCGGCACTGAACAAGACAGACCAGTCAGATCCAGGGCATATTTATGCATTGCGCAATAGGAAGCCAAGATAACTACTGAGCCATTTTTATGACTGTCAGCACGAGTGATTCACCATTTACTGGGCAAAGAATGTTAACTATGAACATGTGAATCTTTTCTAAATCCTTTCATTAGGTTTTTGAGAACTGAGAGACGAGGTTTGTGTAATATATGTGCTGGTGTACTGTCATACTTGTGGAGTTTCGTCTCTTGACTCAGGACATTTCTATCTACTTGCCCCAGGTTATTATCAGCTGCACCATGTAAGTAATTAAGATGCCATCTGTCATACAGAAGTACAAGGACCAAGCGACTATAATACGATCAGCTTTGAGAGCTATTGGTTCCAGTGAGGACCAGGACAGAAAAATACGATTTCATGCAAACAAAACTAAAAGAAGTTAAATGGTCCATATTGCCGAGAGATAGCTGGGAGAAAGAAACATGGAAAAAACTGATATTATTAAATATGCAGGACACAATATATACTCAAGTTAGTTTAACTTAAGTTACAAGCAAGATGCTAAATAATATTCTGTCCAACTCAGGTTCCCTCCCTCACCTTTTTTTCTGGTACATTGATGATGGTATTGGTGCCGTTTTCTGCTCTTGCCTTGAACTAGAAAATGTAATCAACTTGGCTTCCAATTTCTATCCTTCCCTCACCTTCACATGGTCCATCTCTGACTCTTCCCTTCCTTGACTTCTCTGTCTCTATTTCTGGGGATCAGTTATCAACCAATATCCACTATAAGCTCACTGACTACCTTGACTACACTTCCTCCCACCCCGCTTCCTGTAAGGACTCTATTCCATTCTCCCAGCTTCTCCATCCCAATGCATGTATTCCATCAAAGCCACCTTCCACACCAGTGCTTCCAAAATGTTGTCCTTTTTCCTCAACCGAAGAATCCCCTCCATTGTGGTTGACAGAACCTTCGACTGTGTCCATTCTATTTTCCGCATTTCTGCTCTCACCTCTTCCCCTCCCTCCCAGAGCCACAATCGGGTTCCCCTTGTCCTCAACTTCCAACCCACCCTCCTTCACATTCAACAGATCATCCTCTGACATTTTTGCCACCTACAGTGTGATCTCATCACCAAACACATCTTCCCCTCCCCTCTCACCATTTCGAAGGAACCGTTCCATCCACGACACCATGGTCCACTCCTCCATCACCCCCAACACCCAATCCCGATCCCACGTACCTTCCCGTGCAAGCGCAGGAGATGCAACACCTGCCTTTTTACATCTTCCCTTCCTACTGTACAGGGCCCCAAACACCCCTTTCAGGTGAAACAGCAATTTACTTGTACTTTAGTATACTATATTCGCTGCTCATGATGCGGTCTCCTCGCCATCGGGGAGACCAAACGCAGATTGGGTGACCACTTTGCGGAACACCTCCATTCAGTGTGACCCTGAGCTTCTGGTTGCTTCCCATTTTAATTCCCACTCTGACCTCTCTGTCCTTGGCCTCCTACACTGTGAAGTTTCAATGTAAGCTCAAGGAACAGCACCTCATCTTTCTACTAGGCACTTTACAGCCTTCCAGACTCAACATTGAGTTCAACAATTTCAGATCATAACCTCAGACCCCATTTATTTTCAGACAGCTGGTGTGGGTGATGACTCCAATATTCCCATTTACACTTCCTTTAGATGCGTCTTTTGTTTCTTTAATTTCAGATATCCATCATCCAAAGTATTTTCTGCTGGTAAAGATATTGTTAGAGTCCATCTAAAAAGAATAGCTGGAATCCCAGCATGGGTTCTGGTCCATACCCCTGGGGTTTACCTGCCAAGTTTGCGGGACATGGAAACCTTCTTGGCTTTGCCAGGTTCTACATGATTCCATCTAACTCTGCTATTCCGCTGTAACCATTCTTCATAGTCGGTCCCTCGAACGAGGATGACTTGCTTCCACATGAGTTCACAGATGTTTCAACAAAGAACCCAATGTTCCAGGTCTGAACTCCAATTGAGGGGGTGGAAGATGCCTGTGCGTGGATTTTTTTTAACTTGTGGTGACCGTTGCAAATCAGCCACCGCACGGGCTTGACAGAGCTAAGCCTTCTACTCTGCATGGCAGATGCATTCCAGAGTACTTAAGGAAGTGTCCCTAGAAATAGTAGAAGCATTGGTGGTCATTTTTCAACATTCTATAGACTCTGGATCAGTTCCTATGGATTGGAGGATAGCTAATGTAACCCCACTTTTTTAAAAAGGAGGGAGAGAGAAAACAGAATTATAGACCGGTTAACCTGATATCGGTAGTGGGGAAAATGTTAGAATCAATTCTTAAAGATGTAATAGCAGTGCATTTGGAAAGCAGTGACAAGATCGGTCCAAGTCAGCATGGATTTATGAAAGGGAAATCATGCTTGACAAATCTTCTAGAAATTTTTGAGGATGTAACTAGTAGAGTGGACAAGGGAGAACCAGTGGATGTGGTGTATTTGGACTTTCAAAAGGCTTTTGACAAGGTCCCGCACAAGAGATTAGTGTGCAAAATTAAAGCACATGGTATTGGGGATAATGTATTGACATGGATAGAGAATTGGTTGGCAGACAGGAAGCAAAGAGTAGGAATAAATGGGTCCTTTTCAGAATGGCAGGCAGTGACTAGTGGGGTGCCGCAGGGTTCAGTGCTGGGACCCCAGCTATTTACAATATACATTAATGATTTGGACGAAGGAATTGAATGTAATATTTCCAAGTTTGCAGATGACACTAAGCTGGGTGGCAGTGCGAACTGCGAGGTGGATGCTAAGAGGCTGCAGATGACTTGGACAGGTTAGGTGAGTGGGCAAATGCATGGCAGATGCAGTATAATGTAAATAAGTGTGAGGTTATCCACTTTGGTGGGAAAAACAGGAAGGCAGAATATTATCTGAATAGTGACAGATTAGGAAAAGGGGAGGTGCAACGAGACGTGCATGTCATGGTACATCAGTCATTGAAAGTTGGCATTCAGGTACAGCAGGCGGTGAAGAAGGCAAATGGCATGTTGGTCTTCATGGGATTTGAGTATAGGACCAGGGAGGTCTTACTACAGTTGTACAGGGCCTTGGTGAGGCCACACCTTGAATATTGTGTAAGTTTTGGTCTCCTAATCTGAGGAAGGACATTCTTGTTATTGAGGGAGTACAGCGAAGGTTCACCTGACTGATTCCCAGGATGGCAGGACTGACATATGAAGAAAGACTGGATCGACTAGGTTTATATTCACTGAAATTTAGAAGAATGAGAGGGGATCTCATAGAAACATATAAAATTCTGACGGGATTCAATAGGTTAGATGCAGGAAGAATGTTCCCAATGTTGGGGAAGTCCAGAACCAGGGGTCACAGTCTAAGGATAAGGGGTAAGCCATTTAGGACCGAGATGAGGAGAAACTTCTTCACTCAGAGAATTGTGAACCTGTGGAATTCTCTACCACAGAAAGTTGTTGGGGCCAGTTCGTTAGATATATTAAAAAGGGAGTTAGATGTGGCCCCTAAGGCTAAAGGGATCAAGGGGTATGGAGAGAAAGCAGGAATGGGGTACTGAAGTTGCTTGATCAGCCATGATCATATTGAATGGTGGTGCAGCTCGAAGGGCCGAATGGCCTACTCCTGCACCTATTTTCTATGTTTCTATGTTTATCCAGTGACAAGGGTTAACCTGGACGACTGGAGGCCTGCTCTGCTGCACGGACCTAGAGCGCACACATATCACACTGTGGGTAGGCCCATGCGGCCCCTGGGCGCTCGGCTCCTCTGGGCCCCATACCCTCATTCGCCACACCTCTGCCACGATTTCTCACTGCTCCTCTGCCACAAAAACACTTGCCGCATGCCTGCCACGATCTCCCGCCGCACCTTGAATGCAATACGCCGATGTAGATCGTGAGGCTTTGTTTTCCCGCTGCTGATCAGGTTTCTTTGCGGGGTCCAGGCCGAGAACACTCAGCCCGGCACTCTGCTTGTCGGGCTGATCGTGTGGCACCCCCACTCCCTGGTGGTCCAGATAGGTCCCTTTTCCGTCTGCAGAGTCGGCAGTGTGGGCCCTTCCCATTAAGTGACGGAAGGACCCCTCGAACGCGGCAGCGCTGCTGATGCGTCCATCCCGTTAGCACCCCAGGAAGGAAGTGTAACCATTCATACCTACTCTAGACCCATCTATTATGTTTATACTTGACCCATTCTCACCTCCTTTTGCCTTGTACCATCACCTCTCTGTCCTTGGCCTCTGTAATGTATTTCACCATCTTGCAATGACTATAAGTATGTAACTGTAACTCATGCATACTGTACCTGTACCCTTGTAATGCACACCCTGACCACAGGGAGTGAGCTCCTCACCTGGGCTTCCAGGTATAAAAGGGGAGGTCCCACCCAGGATCAGCACTCTTTAGTCCTGGGAATAAAGTGAAGGTCACAGAGTGACCATGTCTGATATATACATGCCTCGTGTGAGTTTGTAACAAGATGCAGAGACATCGCATTTGGCGACAAGAAACGGGAATCACCGAACCACGAGGATGGCCACCGGTGGCACAGAGGAACGCTACTTTGTGGGTGAGGACTGGGACGACTTTGTGGAAAGACTCCAGCAGAGCTTTATCACAAAGGACTAGCTGGAAGAGACAGCGGCTGACAACCGGAGGGCGCATCTACTGACCAGCTGTGGTCCACAGACGTATGCACTGATGAAAGACCTACACGCACCCCAAAAGCCAGCGGACAAGTCCTTCGAGGAGCTCATCCAGCTGATCAGTGAGCATCTCAAGCCGGTAAGCAGCGTACACATGGCCCGGCACCGGTTCTACTCTCACCAGCGCCGGGAGGGTCAAAATGTCACGGACTTCATTGCAGAACTGTGGCGTTTGGCCAGTCTCTGTAAGTTCTTCGATGCCTGCAGGGGGGAGATGTTGAGGGACTTTTTCATCGAGGGCATTAATAATGCTGGCATTTTCAGGAAGCTCATAAAGACGAAGGACTTGACTTTAGAAGGGGTGGCGTTGATAGCTCAGACCTTTATGGCAGGGGAACAGGAGTCCAAGCTAATTTACGCACGCAGCCCTGGTTTTAATGTTGCGATGAACCAGGGAGTTAATGTTGCAAAAGTGATACAGAACCCCGCAGGCAGGCAAGGGCAATTCGACACCACCCAGGCAGGCAGGCAAGGGCAATTTGACACCGCCCAGGCAGCAACAAGCTCCAGGGTGGGCCCGCAACAGGGACAATGGAAAGGGGATTGGCAATTCACGCCATCACAAGGAACAATGCATCCTGTGATGGGACCAATAATACCCTCCATCAGAGTGCTTAGAAACAGCCAAACGGGCCATCAGAGAGGAATGCCTGGGAATAGTCTTTTTGTTAACAGCACTCTCAGCTCATGCTGGAGGTGTGAGGGTAGACACACTGCCAAAAGCTGCAGGTTCCATTTATACCTGCAGGATTTGTAATGTCAGTGGACACTTGGCCAGGATGTGCAAAAAGGCAGTAGCGAGGCTAGTCTGCGAGACAGAGGAACTAGATAAGGGGTCTGTAATGCAGGATGAGGCCTGGGGAACAATCATGGATGCTGAAGTTCAGAGAGTTCATGTGGCTGACGTCCACAGCTCATACACTAAAACGCCACCCATAATGATGAAAGTCTTACTGAATGGCATCCCGGTGCACATGGAGCTGGATAGAGGAGCTAGCCAGTCACTCATGAGCGCCCAACAATTTGAGAGACTATGGCCACACAGAGCTAGCAGGCCCAAACTGGAACGCATTGAGACGCAGCTATGTACGTACACCAAAGAGATAATCCCAGTGCTGGGCAGTGCAAACTTGGTGGTAACGCATAATGGATTACAGAATCGGCTGCCACTCTGGATTGTTCCGGGAAATGACCCCGCGCTTTTGGGGAGGAGTTGGCTAGTTGAGATGAATTGGAAATGGGGGGATGTGCACGTCATTTCATCAGTGGAGCGAAGTTCATGCTCGCAGGTATTGCAAAAAAGGTGGAAAGCTGTTTTCGAAGCTGGACCTCACTTCGGCCTACATGACTCAGGAACTGGCGGAAGATTCCAAGCTTCTGACCACCAGCACGACGCACAAAGGATTATTTGTCTACAACAGGTGCCCGTTTGGCATTCTTTCGGCAGTGGCTATCTTTCAGCGAAACATGAAAAGCTTGCTCAAGTCCATCCCTGGAACGGTTGTATTCCAAGATGACATCCATGTAACGGGTCGAGACACCGAGGAACACCTCCGCAACCTGGAGGAGGTGCTACGCCGATTGGATCGGGTATGCTTGTAGCTGAAAAAGGTCAAGTGTGTGTTTTTGGCCCCAGAGGTCGAGTTCCTCGGCAGGAGGGTTGCTGCAGATGGGATCCGGCCCACTGAATCAAAAACTGAGGTGATTCGCCGGGCGCCTAGGCCCGGCAACACGTCAGAGTTGCGATCATTCCTGGGACTTTTGAACTATTTTGGGAACTTTCTGCCGAACTTAAGCACATTGTTGGAGCCGTTACACATGCTCCTGCGTAAAGGTTGTGAATGGTTTTGGGGGGATTGTCAAGAATGGGCTTTCAATAAGGCGAGGAACCTGCTGTGTTCCAATAAACTGTTGACTTTGTATGACCCCTGTAAAAAACTGATTTTAACATGCGATGAGTCATCCTATGGTGTTGGGTGTGTATTGCAGCAGGGTAACGATGACGGCCGACTCCAACCTGTGGCTTACGCCTCCAGGTCGCTCTCCCAGGCAGAGCGTGGATACGGCATGGTCGAGAAGGAGGCACTCGCGTGTGTGTACGGTGTGAAAAAGATGCACCAGTACCTTTTTGGTAGACAGTTCGAGCTAGAGATGGACCACAAGCCGTTAACATCCCTGTTGTCCGACAGCAAGGCTGTCAACGCTAACGCATCAGCTTGCATACAGCGATGGGCCCTCACGCTGGCTGCATATGACTACACCATACGGCACCGGCCAGGCACCGAAAATTGCGCTGATGCACTCAGCAGGCTCCCACTGGCCACCACCGAGGGGGCGTCGGAGCAGAGCGCTGAGATGGTCATGGCCGTTGAGGCTTTTGACACTGCAGCCTCCCCCATCACAGCCCGACAGATCAAACTCTGGACCAACAGGGACCCCCTCCTATCCATGATAAAGAAATGTGTCCTAACTGGGGACTGGGCGCCCACACGAGGAAGTCAGACCATTTCAGAGACGGATGGATGAACTCTCCATCCAAGCCGACTGCCTGTTATGGGGCAGCCGGGTAGTCATGCCCCAGAAAGGAAGGGAAGCGTTCATCAGGGAACTCCACAGCGAGCACCCTGGCATCGTGTTAATGAAGGCCATTGCCCAGTCACATGTGTGCCCAGCTGGGCAATGCCCCCAGGGAGGCTGCACTCAGCCCGTGGCCCTGGCTCACAAGGCCATGGTCACGTATTCACATAGACTATGCGGGCCCGTTCATGGGGAAAATGTTCCCGATCGTAGTCGATGCATACTCGAAGTGGATCGAGTGCATCATACTGAACTCGTGCACGACATCCATCACCGTGGAGAGTCTGCGTACGGTTTTTGCGACCCACAGCTTGCCGGACATCCTGGTCAGCGACAATGGCCCGTGTTTTACCAGCCATGAATTCCAGGAGTTTATGTCGGGCAATGGGATCAAGCACATCTGGACAGTGCCATTCAAGCTGGCTTCCAATGGCCAGGCAGAACGGGCGGTCCAAGTCATAAAGCAGGGCATGCTACGAATCCAAGGACCCTCCCTTCAGTACCGCCTATCGCACCTCCTACTGGCCTATAGGTCCCGGCCGCACTCGCTCACGGGAGTCCCGCCAGCGGACCTCCTCATGAAACGCACGCTCAAGACGCGGCTGTCCCTCATTCACCCAGACCTGGCAGACATTGTTGAGGGCAAGCGCCAGTCCCAAACCGAGCTCCATGATCGAGGCTCAAGGGGGAGGTGTATAGAAATAGATGACCCGGTATTTGTTCTTAACCATGCTTTGGGACCCAAATGGCTTGAAGGCACCATAATTGGCAAAGAAGGAAACAGGGTCATGGTGGTCAGACTAAACAATGGGCAGATATGCCGCAAACACTTGTACCAAGTAAAGACAAGGTTCAGCATAGACACGGAGGAACTGGAAGAAGAGCATGATGAGATAGCACACACACCACTGCCAGCATACGAGCAACAAAGACACCCCTCAGCATGCACAGTCCCTGCAGCCAACCCGGACAGGCCGGAATCACCTCAAGTGACAGAGATGCGTACTGAGGCTCAGCCATCAGAGCCACAACTGCGGCGCTCCACGAGAGAGCGTCGACCACCCGATAGACTTAACCTCTGAAACTAAAAGACTCAAGGGGGGAGGTGATGTCATTGTATTTCACCACCTTGCAATGACAATAGTTATGTAACTGTAACTCATGCACACTGAACCTGTACCCTTGAAATGCACACCCTGACCACAGGGGGCGAACTTGCAGGAGACACTCCTCACCTGGGTTTCCAGGTATAAAAGGGGAGGTCCCACCCAGGGTCAGCACTCCTTGGTCCTGGGAATAAAGTGAAGGTCACAGAGTGACCGTGTCGGATATATACATGCCTCGTGTGAGTTTGTAACAATGTGCAGAGACACCACACTCTCTGTCCTTGGCCTCCGACACTGTGAAGATTCAATGTAAACTCGAGGAATAGCACCTCATCTTTCTACTAGGCACTTTACAGCCTTCCAGACTCAACATTGAGTTCAACAATTTCAGATCATAACCTCAGACCCCATTTATTTTCGGACAGCAGGTGTGGCTGATGACTCTGATATTCCCATTTACACTTCCTTTAGACACATCTTTTGTTTCTTTAATACAGATATCCAGCATCCAAAGTATTTTCTGCTGGTAATGGTATTGTTAGAGTCCATCTAAAAAGAATAGCTGAAATCCCAGCATGGGTTCTGGTCCATACCCCTGGGGTTTACCTGCCAAGTTTGCGGGACATGGAAACCTTCTCGGCTTTGCCAGGTTCGACATGATTCCCTCTAACTCTGCTATTCCGCTGTAACCATTCATACCTACTCTAGACCCATCTATTATTTTTATACTTGACCCATTCTCACCTCCTTTTGCCTTGTACCATCACCACTTTTTTCATTTAATCTCCTGCCCACCACCGAATCTCAGACCTATCCCTTTGTTCTTTCTTCCACCCCTCCCCTCCACACCCCTCCCATCACTTTTCTCTGGCTCTGTATTTGTTAAAAAGATGTTGATTTCTAATATCTTCCAGTTCTGATGAAAGGTCATCAACCGCAAACATTGATAGAACTTTAACCTCGAGGAGCGCATGTGTTTGGATGCGGGTAGGGGGAGGTGAAAACCGGGAAAAATGCACCAATCGGCAACTCCCACGTTTATCTCGCATTAGGTTGGTTGCATGCAACTCCCAAGAGAGAGAGAGAGAGAGAGAGAGGCGGGTTGCCCATTAATGTGCAACCCAATTTGAGCAATATTTCCATTCACTTTCAAATTTAATGGCACATCGATGGGCTTCATAAAACTCGCCTGTACAAGTATAGCGAGAACCCAATGACAATGGACTGGGTCAAACTCATGGAAATACTGCAATATATTCTCAGCTGCTTTCTTACCTATTGGTGGGAAAGGGTTTTTTTCAAAGTACTTTTGCTGAAAGTTCGAATTCTACCCTTTGGAGGTTTTCTGGATCACTTCAGGATTGATGACTGCCTCAGATTCGACCTCGGCCAAGGAGCAATATGACACGCTCCAGGAGCAGCCTGCTCTTTTTGAGACCTGTAGAGAACGGGGCACAGAGGGTGCAGCTCACAGGAGGCACACTACCCGCGACACAAGGCGTACAGGCAGAGGCTTCGTTTCCTTGGCATGTCAGAATAGCAGTGCTTCAGGAGGCTGAGGATTTCATGGCAGACATCTGCAGCCTACTAAAAGAACACCTGCTCCATGCTGGAACTGGTGGTCCCATGTTACCAGTGGCTGTCAAAGTCACCACTGCTCTCACCCTTTTTGCCTCTGGATCCTTCCAGGGCACTGCTGCAGACATATCCAGGATCTCCCAAGTGGCTGCCCACAAATGCATAAGGCAGGTGACTGATTCTTTTTCAGGGCCAGCAATTATGTCAACTTTGCCTGCGATGATGCCAGTCAGAGTGAGCAGCATTTGACTTTACGGCTCCGGCTGGCTTCCCACAGGCACAGAGCCTCATCGACTACACACATGTGGCAAATCCAGGCACCCCCAGCTCAAACAGGAGTATTTGTCATCCGCAAGGGCTTCCACTCCATCAATGTGCAGCTGGTGTGCAACCATCTAAGGTGGAATCGGTATGGGTGGAGCTACAGAATACGAAAGGGCAGAAAACGCTAGTGGGAGTTGTGTACAGGCCACCAAACAGTAGTAGTGAGGTTGGGAACAGCATCAAATAAGAAATAAGGGATGTGTGCAATAAAGATACAGCAGTAATCAAGGGTGACTTTAATTTACATTTGATTGGGCTAACCTAACTGGTAGAAATGTGGTGGAGGAGGATTTCCTGAAGTGTATTAGGGTTTTCTAGACCAATATGTTGAGGAACCAACCAGAGAGCTGGCTATCCTAGACTGGGTGATGTGTAATAAGAAGAGACTAATGAGCAATCTTGTTGTGCAGGGCTTGGGGAAGAGTGACCATAATATGCTAGAATTCTTTATTAAGATGGAGAGTGACACAGTTAATTCAGAAACTAGGGTCCTGAACCACGTCGGCAGCAGTCGGGAGCAGCGTCAAGAGGTGCGTGGAGAGGCCTATAAAAGGCACAGCAGGGAGTCCGGGGCCCAGCGTCGGCGGCAGTCATGAACAGCGTCGGAGGTGCGTGGAGAGGCCTATAAAAGGCACAGCAGGGAGTCCGGGGCCCAGCGTCGGCGGCAGTCGTGAACAGCGTCGGAGGTGCGTGGAGAGGCCTATAAAAGGCACAGCAGGGAGTCCGGGGCCCAGCGTCGGCGGCAGTCGGGAGCAGCGTCGAGAGGTGCGTGGAGAGGCCTATAAAAGGCACAGCAGGGAGTCCGTGGCCCAGCGTCGGCGGCAGTCGGGAGCAGTGTCGAGGAGGTGCGTGGAGAGGCCTATAAAAGGCACAGCAGGGAGTCCGGGGCCCAGCGTCGAGGAGGTCCGTTGGTGAGGCCTATAAAAGGCGTACTTGTGCAGCTACAGGGAGAAGTCAAAAAAGAAGTAGAAAGAAACAGAAAGGTGACGTCACAGCCAAGGGGGTAAGTGATTGGCTGGTGATTAATGAGTAGTTTTTCTTTTTTCTCTTCTATAACAGTAAGTAAACTTTAGCATTGTTGTTGCTTTTCTAAGGGTTAAGTCATGGCAGGATAGCTCGGACATGTGTTATGCTCCTCCTGTGCCATGTGGGAACTCAGGGACGACATCAGTGTTCCTGACGACTACGTGTGCGGGAAGTGTATTCGCCTCCAGCTCCTGACGGACCGCGTAGCTAGTCAGAGTAGGAATCGCAGGATAGCGCAGATGAATACGTGGCTTGAGCTGTGGTGCAGCAGGGAGGGATTCAAATTCCTGGGGCATTGGAACCGGTTCTGGGGGAGGTGGGACCAGTACAAACCGTACGGTCTGCACCTGGGCAGGACCGGAACCAATGTCCAAGGGGGAGTGTTTGCTAGTGCTGTTGGGGAGGAGTTAAACTAATATGGCAGGGGGATGGGAACCAATGCAGGGAGACAGAGGGAAACAAAAAGGAGACAAAAGCAAAAGACAGAAAGGAGATGAGTAAAAGTGGAGGGCAGAGAAACCCAAGGCAAAGAACAAAAAGGGCCACTGTACAGCAAAATTCTAAAAGGACAAAGAGTGTTAAAAAAACAAGCCAAAAGGCTTTGTGTCTTAATGCAAGGAGTATCCGTAATAAGGTGGATGAATTAACTGTGCAAATAGATGTTAACAAATATGATGTGATTGGGATTACAGAGACGTGGCTCCAGGATGATCAGGGCTGGGAACTCAACATCCAGGGGTATTCAACATTCAGGAAGGATAGAATAAAAGGAAAAGGAGGTGTGGTAGCATTGCTGGTTAAGGAGGAGATTAATGCAATAGTTAGGAAGGACATTAGCTTGGATGATGTGGAATCTATATGGGTAGAGCTGCAGAACACCAAAGGGCAAAAAACGTTAGTGGGAGTTGTGTACAGACCTCCAAACAGTAGTAGTGATGTTGGGGAGGGCATCAAACAGGAAATTAGGGGTGCATGCAATAAAGGTGCAGCAGTTATAATGGGTGACTTTAATATGCACATAGATTGGGCTAACCAAACTGGAAGCAATACGGTGGAGGAGGATTTCCTGGAGTGGATAAGGGATGGTTTTCGAGACCAATATGTCGAGGAACCAAGTAGGGGGAGGCCATCTTAGACTGGGTGTTGTGTAATGAGAGAGGATTAATTAGCAATCTCAATGTGCAAGGCCCCTTGGGGAACAGTGACCATAATATGGTGGAAATCTGCATTAGGATGGAGAATGAAACAGTTAATTCAGAGACCTTGGTCCAGAACTTAAAGAAGGCTAACTTTGAAGGTATGAGGCATGAATTGGCTAGGATAGATTGGCAAATGATACTTAAGGGGTTGACTGTGGATGGGCAATGGCAGACATTTAGAGACTGCATGGATGAACTACAACAATTGTACATTCCTGTCTGGCGTAAAAATAAAAAAGGGAAATCAGGGATAGTATTAAAGCCAAGGAAGTGGCATACAAATTGGCCAGAAATAGCAGCGAACCCGGGGACTGGGAGAAATTTAGAACTCAGCAGAGGAGGACAAAGGGTTTGATTAGGGCAGGGAAAATGGAGTATGAGAAGAAGCTTGCAGGGAACATTAAGACGGATTGCAAAAGTTTCTATAGATATGTAAAGAGAAAAAGGTTAGTAAAGACAAACGTAGGTCCCCTGCAGTCAGAATCAGGGGAAGTCATAACGGGGAACAAAGAAATGGCGGACCAATTGAACAATACTTTGGTTCGATATTCACTAAGGAGGACACAAACAACCTTCCGGATATAAAAGGGGTCAGATAGTCTAGTAAGGAGGAGGAACTGAGGGAAATCCTTATTAGTCGGGAAATTGTGTTGGGGAAATTGATGGGATTGAAGGCCGATAAATCCCCAGGGCCTGATGGACTGCATCCCAGAGTACTTAAGGAGGTGGCCTTGGAAATAGCAGATGCATTGACAGTCATTTTCCAACATTCCATTGACCCTGGATCAGTTCCTATGGAGTGGAGGGTAGCCAATGTAACCCCTTTTTTAAAAAAAGGAGGGAGAGAGAAAACAGGGAATTATAGACCGGTCAGCCTGACAGCGGTAGTGGGTAAAATGATGGAATCAATTATTAAGGATGTCATAGCAGCGCATTTGGAAAGAGGTGACATGATAGGTCCAAGTCAGCATGGATTTGTGAAAGGGAAATCATGCTTGACAAATCTTCTGGAATTTTTTGAGGATGTTTCCAGTAGAGTGGAAAAGGGAGAACCAGTTGTGTGGTATATTTGGACTTTCAGAAGGCTTTCGACAAGGTCCCACACAAGAGACTAATGTGCAAAGTTAAAGCACATGGGATTGGGGGTAGTGTGCTGACATGGATTGAGAACTGGTTGTCAGACAGGAAGCAAAGAGTAGGAGTAAATGGGGACTTTTCAGAATGGCAGGCAGTGACTAGTGGGGTACCGCAAGGTTCAGTGCTGTACATTAATGATTTAGACGAGGGGATTAAATGTAGTATCTCCAAATTTGCGGATGTCACTAAGTTGGGTGGCAGTGCGAGCTGCGAGGAGGATGCTATGAGGCTGCAGAGTGACTTGGATAGGTTAGGTGAGTGGGCAAATGCATGACAGATGAAGTATAATGTGGATAAATGTGAGGTTATCCACTTTGGTGGTAAAAACAGAGAGACAGACTATTATCTGAATGGTGACAGATTAGGAAAAGGGGAGGTGCAACGAGACCTGGGTGTCATGGTACATCAGTCATTGCAGGTTGGCATGCAGGTACAGCAGGCGGTTAAGAAAGCAAATGGCATGTTGGCCTTCATAGCGAGGGGATTTGAGTACAGGGGCAGGGAGGTGTTGCTACAGTTGTACAGGGCCTTGGTGAGGCCACACCTGGAGTATTGTGTACAGTTTTGGTCTCCTAATCTGAGGAAGGACATTCTTGCTATTGAGGGAGTGCAGTGAAGGTTCACCAGACTGATTCCCGGGATGGCGAGACTGACCTATCAAGAAAGATTGGATCAACTGGGCTTGTATTCACTGGAGTTCAGAAGAATGAGAGAGGACCTCATAGAAACATTTAAAATTCTGATGGGTTTAGACAGGTTAGATGCAGGAAGAATGTTCCCAATGTTGGGGAAGTCCAGAACCAGGGGTCACAGTCTAAGGATAAGGGGTAAGCCATTTAGGAGCGAGATGAGGAGAAACTTCTTCACCCAGAGAGTGGTGAACCTGTGGAATTCTCTACCCCTTGTTGAGGCCAATTCACTAAATATATTCAAAAAGGAGTTAGATGAAGTCCTTACTACTCGGGGGATCAAGGGGTATGGCGAGAAAGCAGGAATGGGGTACTGAAGTTGCATGTTCAGCCATGAACTCATTGAATGGCGGTGCAGGCTAGAAGGGCCGAATGGACTACTCCTGCACCTATTTTCTATGTTTCTATGTTTCTATGAAAGGTAACTTTGATGGTATGAGGTGCGAATTGGCTAGATTAGACTGGCAAATGATACTAAAAGGGTTGACGATAGATAGGCAATGGCAAACCTTTAAAGATCATAAGGACGAACTTCAACAATTGTACATCCCTGTCTGGAGTAAAAATAAAATGGGGAAGATGGCTCAACCATGGCTAAGAAGGGAAATTAGGATAGTGTTAAATCCAAGGAAGAGGCATACAAATTAGCCAGAAAAAGCATCAAACCGGTGGACTGGGAGAAATTTAGAATACAGCAGAGGAGGACAAAGGGTTTAATTAAGAGGGGGAAAATAGAGTACAAGAGGAAGTTTGCCGGAAACATAAAAAATGACTGCAAAAGCTTCTATAGATATGTGAAGAGAAAAAGATTAGTGAAGACAAACGTAGGTCCCTTGCAGTCAGATTCGGGTGAATTTATAATGGGGAACAAAGAAATGGCAGACCAGTTGAACAAGAACTTTGGTTCAGTCTTCACAAAGGAAGACACGAATAACCTTCCTGGAACCGAGGGTCTAGTGAGAAAGGGGAACTGAAGGATATCCTTATTAGGCAGGAAATTGTGTTAGGGAAATTGACGGGATTGAAGGCCGATAAATCCCCAGGGCCTGATAGTCTACATCCCAGAGTACTTAAGGAAGTGGCTCTAGAAATAGTGGATGCATTGGTGATAATTTTCCAACAGTCTATCGACTCTGGATCAGTTCCTATGGACTGGAGGGTTGCTAATGTAACACCACTTGTTAAAAAAGGAGGGAAACAGAAAACGAGTAATTATAGGCCGGTTAGCCTGACATCAGTAGTGGGGAAAATGTTGGAATCAATCATTAACATAGAAACATAGAAACATAGAAAATAGCAGCGCATTTGGAAAGCAGTGATAGGATTGGTCCAAGTCAGCATGGATTTATGAAAGGGAAATCATGCTTGACAAATCTTCTGGAATTTTTTGAGGATGTAACTGGTAGAGGGAAAACCAGTGGATGTGGTGTATTTGGGCTTTCAAAAGGCTTTTGACAAGGTCCCACACAAGAGATTGGTGTGCAAAATTAAAGCACATGGTATTGGGGGTAAGGTACTGATGTGGATAGAGAGCTCGTTGGCAGATAGGAAGCAGAGAGTCGGGATTAACGGGTCCTTTTTAGAATGGCAGGCAGTGACGAGTGGAGTGCCGCAGGGCTCAGTGCTGGGACCCCAGCTCTTTACAATATATATTAATGATTTAGATGATGGAATTGAGTGTAATATCTCCAAGTTTGCAGATGACTCTAAACTGGGTGGCGGTGTGAGTTATGAGGAGGACGCTAAGAGGCTGCAGGGTGATTTGGACAGGTTAGGCGAGTGGGCAAATACATGACAGATGCAGTATAATGTGGATAAGTGTGAGGTTATCCACTTTGGTGGCAAAAACACGAAGGCAGAATATTATCTGAATGGCGGCAGATTAGGAAAAGGGGAGGTGCAGCGAGCCCTGGGTGTCATGGTTCATCAGTCATTGAAGGTTGGCATGCAGGTACAGCAGGCGGTGAAGAATGCAAATGGTATGTTGGCCTTCATAGCAAGGGGATTTGACTATAGGAGCAGGGAAGTCTTACTGCAGTTGTACAGGGCCTTGGTGAGGCCCCACCTGGAATATTGTGTTCAGTTTTGGTCTCCTAATCTGAGGAAGGACGTTCTTGCTATTGAGGGAGTGCAGCGAAGGTTCACCAGACTGACTCCAGGGATGGCTGGACTGACATATGAGGAGAGGCTGGATCAACTGGGCCTTTATACACTGGAGTTTAGAAGGATGAGAGGGGATCTCATTGAAACATATAAGATTGTGACGGGACTGGACAGGTTAGATGCGGGAAGAATGTTCCCGATGTTGGGGACGTCCAGAACCAGGGGACACAGTCTTAGGATAAGGGGCAGGCCATTTAGGACTGAGATGAGGAGAAACTTCTTCACTCAGAGAGTTGTTAACCTGTGGAATTCCCTGCCGTAGAGAGTTGTTGATGCCAGTTCATTAGATATATTCAAGAGGGAGTTACATATGGCCCTTGGCGCTAAAGGGATCAAGAGGTATGAAGAGAAAGCAGGAAAGGGGTACTGAAGTAATGATCAGCCATGATCTTATTGAATGGTGGTGCAGGCTTGAAGGGCCGGATGGCCTACTCCTGCACCTATTTTCTATGTTTCTGTGTTTCTCTGGTATATCTGCAGGTGTGTGCAAGATTCTCGGGGAATTGCCATACTACTTTCATCCTGCGGCAGTCGAAGGTCCCTGACCTCTTTGGATTTGGAAACATACTTAAGGGGTGGCTGCTAGGAGACAAGGGATACCCCACTTCAAACTTGGCTGTTAACTCTCGTCATAAACCCAACCAATGAAGACTGACAACACTACAATGAATGCTGTATGACCACCAGATGTGTGATTAAACAAGCCAGTGGCATGCTGAAGATTTGCTTCAGGAGCCTAGACAGATCTAGAGGCGCCCTTCAGTATGCAACAGCCAGGGTGTACAGAATGGATGTGATGTGTAGCACTCTGCACAACATTGCACATCAGCGAGGTTTGGAGCTGCAGGAGGATCAAGGTGCAAAACGTTGATCCTCTTCAGACGATTCAGAAGAGGAGGAGGAGGTAGTTGAACACTGAAGCCCAACAGCGCTACGATGAATGTCATATTACCACCAGATGTGTGATTAAACAGGCCGTCGTCATGCTGAAGGTATGCGTCAGGTACCTTGACAGATCTGGATGCGCCCTTCAGTACACACCAGCCTGGGTCTCCAGAATGGTTGTGCTTTGGCCACACTCTGCACAACATTGTGCAGAAGCAAGGTTTGGAACTGCAGCAAGAAGGCGAACAGCTCTGCTCCTCCTGTGTGGTCTGCATAGAGTGCACTTAAACAGAGTGTTTTATTTGGGAATTTGGAAAGAGTGGGCATTCGGAGAAGAGGGGGAAGGAGTTGCTGCTTTTTGCCTGAACTACTTGTCTTGCTTTATGTTACAGGTAGATATTTCAGTTAATTATCCATAAGTTAATCTAGATCAATTAAGAAGGCAAGGAACTAAACTGTAAACTAAATTACTTTAATACAAATTTAACTAAATGTAATTAAATAGAACAAGGTCATATAGGGATGGCAGTGCAGGTGGTGTGCCACAACTGCAGCATGTGGGAGTTTGTGGAGAACATTGTGATCCCGGACAACCACATTTGTAGTAAGTTCCTGCATCTTAAGGAACTTCAGCTCAGAGTTGTTGAGCTAGAGTCTGAGGTGCAGACATTGCGGGGCATAAGAGTTACTTGGACACTTTGATCCAGGAGGCAGTCACTTACCTTCGGATCGGTAGTGGTACAGGTCTGGTTCGTGGTCAGGGACAGGAGGGTGTGACTGCAACTCAGACAGGTAAGGGGACCCCAGGTGCAGTGCTAGAAGAGCCTCAGCCTTTGCTCTTATCCAACAGGTATGAGGTTTTTGCTGCCTGTGTGGATGAGGGAAAAGCCTGCAGGATGGATGAGCAGGCTGACCATGGCATAGAAAGCCATTGAACATTAAAGACATCTCCTCAGGGCTGGAGAAGAACTTGGAGTGGGAAGGGGAGGATCCAGTTGTCGTGGTCCACGTGGGAACCAACATCAGTAGAACTAGCAATGAGATTCTGCTGAGAGAGTTTGAGGAGTTGGGGTCTAAATTAAAAAGCAGAACCTTAAAGGTAATAATCTCCTGGAAAAGGAGAAGCAGATTAGAAGGTTAAAGCCATGACTCAAAGAGTGGTGTGGGAGGCAGGGGTTTTACTTCATGGGGCACTGACACCAGTACTGGGGACGGGTTCCACTTGAACCAAGCTGGAACCAGTGTTCTGGCAAATCTAGTAACTAGGGCAATAGACAGGGCTTTGAATTAATGAAGTGGGGAGAGATGGTTCAGGAAAGAGTAAATTTAAAAGCTGCAAGAGAAATGTCAAGGCTCTAGAGCAGAGCAGAGTTTTGAGTAAAAATAAGCAGAGTGGGTCAGGAAGGGCCAGAGAATATAACAAAGGTAATAGGGCATCAGTGACTAAAGTGACATCAGGGAGCAATAGAAAAAAATCAAAGCTAAAGGCACTTTATCTGAATGCGCGAAGCATTTGCAACAAAATAGATGATTTAATAGCACAGATAGAAATTAATAGGTTTGATCTAATAGCCATTACGGAGACATGGTTGCAAAGTGACCAAGGTCGGGAACTCAATATTGCAGGATACTTAATTTTTAGAAGAGATAGGCAAAATGGAAAAGGAGGTGGGATAGCCCTGATAAAGAATGGGATAAAGACAGTACAGAGAAAGGATCTTAGCTCAGAAAATCAAGAAGTAGAATCAGTTTAGGTCGAGCTAAGAAGCAGCAAAGGACAGAAAACATTGGTGGACTTTGTTTAAAGGCCCCCAAACAGTAGTGGTAATGTAGGCACAGTATAAATCATGAAATTAGAGGCGCATGTAACAAGGGTAATATAGTAATCATGGGGGACTTTAATCTACAGACAGATTGGGCAAACCAAACTTGCATTAATACTGTGGAGGACAAGATAGTTTTCCAGATCAGTATGTTGAGGAACCAACTGGGGAACAGACTATATTAGATCTACTATTGTGCAATGAGAAAGGGGTTAATTAATAACCTTGTAGTAAAGGGTCCTTTAAGGAAGAGTGGTAATAATATGATAGAATTTTCTATTGAGTTTGAAAGTGATTTCGTAAAATCTGAAACTAGGGTCTTAAATCTGAACAGAGCAAACTACGTAGATATTAAGGGCAAGTTGGCTAAGGTAGATTGGGATACTACATTAAAAGGTATGATGGTAGACAAGCAATGGTTAGCATTTAAAGAATACATAATTTACAACAAATATACATTCCTTTCAGGCTTAAAAACCCCACAGGAAAAGTGATCCAACCATGGCTAACAAGAGAAGTTAAAGATAGTATTAAATCAAAGGAAGAGGCTTATAATGTTGCCAAAAAGAGCATTAAGCCTGAGGATTGGGAGGATTTTAGGATTCAGCAAAGGAGGACCAAGATATTGATAAAGAAAGGGAAATATGAGAGTAAACTAGTGAGAGACATTAAAACAGAATGTAAAAGCTTCTATAGATATGTAAAAAGGAAAAGATTAGCAAAAGTAAATGTATGTCCCTTACAGGCTGAGATAGGAGAAATTATAGTGGGGAATAAGGAAATGGCAGAGAAATTAAACAAATATTTTTAGAGGCACTCACAGCTCCGAGTAAAGGATCCTCTTGGAAAGAGTGATCATAGCATGGTTGAGTTTCAAATTCAGTTGGAGAGTGAGAAAGTTGGATCTCAAACCAGTGTCCTAAGTTTAAATAAAGGAGATTACAAAGGTATGAAAGCTAAAGTGGACTGGGAAAATAGATGAACGTGTGGGACAGTTGATGAACAAGGCGGACATTTAAGGAGATATTTCATAACTCTCAAGAAAAATACATTCCAATAAGAAGGAAAGACGTTAAGAGAAGGGATAACTAAGGAAATAAATTGAAAACAATGGCATACAAAGAGGCCAAGATTAGTGGGAGGCCAGAGGATTGGGAAAATATTAAAAACCAGCTAAAAATAACAAAAATAGAGAGAGAAGATAGATTATGAAAGTAAACTAGCTAGAAATATAAAAACAGATAGTGAGTTTCTACAGGTATATAAAAAGAAAAAGAGTGGCTAAATTAAATGTTGATCCCTTAGAGGATGAGACTGGGTAATTTAAAGAGAGAAAGATTACAAAATGCTGCAGTACGGAGGGACCTGGGGGTCCTTGTACATGAAACACACAAAGGTAGTATGCAGGTACAGTAAGTAATCAGGAAGGCAAATAGAATGTTGGCCTTTATTGCAAGGGGGACGGAGTATAAAAGCAGCAAAGTCCTGCTACAACTGTACAGTTGATGAGGCCACACCTAGCGTACTGCATACAATTTTGGTCTCCTTATTTAAGAAAGGATATACTTGCATTGGAGGCAGTCAGAGAAGGTTCACTGGGGTGATTCCGGCGATGAGGGGGTTGACTTGTGAAGATAGATTGAGTAGATTGAGCCTATACTCATTGGAGTTCAGAAGAATGAGAGGTGATCTTATTGAAACATATAAGATAATGAGGGGGCTTGACAAGATAGATGCAGAGAGGATATTTCCACTCATAGGAGAATCTAGAACTAGGGGAAATAGTTTCAGAATAAGGGGTCACTCATTCAAAACTGAGCTGAGGAGGAATTTCTTCTCTCAGAGGGTTGTAAATCTGTGGAATTCTCTACCCCAGAGAGCTGTGGAGGCAGGGTCATTGAATATATTTAAAGCGGAGATAGACAGATTTTTGAGCGATATGGGAATAAAGGGTTATGGGGAATGGGCAGGGAAGTGGAGCTGATTCCATGATAAGATCAGCCAGGATCTTATTAAATGGTAGAGCAGGCTTGAGGGGCCAAATGGTCTACTTCAGCTCCTATTTCTTTCTTATGTTCTTTTAGAAAAAGGCAACTTCGGCCCCTTTGTGTCTGTCTTCACGGAAGAATACGCAAAAAAAACTCCCGGAAATAGTGGAGTACCAAGGGTCTAACAAGATTGAGGAACTGAAAGAAATTAGTATTAGTAAAAAAATAGCGCTGGACAAATTAATGGGACTGAAAGCCAATAAATCCCCTGGATCTGATGGCCTACATCCTAGGATTTTGAAGAGGTGGCTAGAGAGATAGTGGATGCATTGATTGTTATCTTCCAAAATTCCATAAATTCTAGAATGGTTCCCACGGATTGGAAGGTAGCAAATGTAACACCACTAATAAAGAAAGGAGGGAGAGAAAAAATGGGGACTACAGACCAGTTAACCTGACATCAGTAGTAGAGAAAATGCTAGAATCTATTGTTAAGGACGCGGTAACAGGGCACTTAGAAAATAATAATAGGATTGGGCAGAGTCAAAACAGAGTTATGAAAGGGAAATCATGTTTGATAAATCTGTTAAGAGTTTTTTGAGGTCGTCACTAGCAGAATAGTTAAGGGGGAACCAGAAGACGTGGTGTAATTTGATTTTCAGAAGGCATTCGATAAGATGCCACACAGAGGTTATTAAACAAAATGAGGGCTCATGTGATTGGGAGTAATATACCAGTATGGATTGGGGATTGGTTAACGGGCAGAAAACAGAGAGTAGGAGTAAACTGGTCATTTTCAGGTTGGCAGGCTGTAACTAGTGGGGTACCGCAAGGATCGGTGCTTGGGGCCCAGCTGTTCACAATCCATTTCAATGATTTGGAGGAGGGGACCAAATGTAATATATCCAAGTTTGTTTATGATACAAAGCTATGTGGGAATATAAGTTGTGAGGAAGATGCAAAGAGGCTTCAAAGGGATATAGAAAGGCTAAGTAAGTGGACAAGAACATGGCAAATGGAATATAATGTGGACAAATGTGAAGTTATCCACTTTGGTAGGAAAAATAGAAAAGCAGATTATTTTTTAAATGGTGAGAGATTGGGAAGTGGTGGTGTTCAGTGGGACCTGGGTGTCCTTGTACACGGATCACTGAAAGTTAATTTGCAGGTACAGCAAGCAATTAAGAAAGCAGATGGTATTTTGGCCTTTATTACAAGAGGATTTGAGTACAAGAGTAAAGACATCATACTGCAATTATATAGGGCCCTGGTGAGACCGCACCTGGAGTATTGTGTACAGTTTTGATCTCCTTACCTGCTACCGTCCGGACACGCCATGGCGTACCATCCGGAGGAAGTGGGGGTCCCCGATGGAGTGCACTATACGCGGGAGTCCTCCCACTATTTATCGGGGACTTGGCCTGGAGGGTGATGCACGGAGCAGTCCCGTGCAACAAATTTTTAAGCCGGTTCACGGGCTCCCAGGCCGCCTGCAATTTCTGCGGTCTGGAAGAGTCTGTGTTCCATGTTTTTATAGAATGTGCGAGGTTGCAGCCCCTGTTCCATTATTTAAGGGGGCTGCTCCTCAATTTCTGGCTGCACTTCAGTCCCACACTCCTGATCTTTGGGCACCCTGTGCGGAGGGGAGCTGGTAGGTCCGAGGACCTCCTCGTAGGACTGCTCCTGGGCACGGCCAAGGGTGCCATCAGCCGGTCCAGGCAGCGGGCGGTCGAGGGGGTCGTTCAGCCTTACTGCCTGCCTCTCTTCCGTGCTTACATCCGGGCCAGAGTGTCCCTAGAGATGGAGCACGCGGTGTCCACCGGTACGCTCACGGCCTTCCGCGAGAGGTGGGCGTCTGAGGGATTGGAGTGCATTATCACCCCCGGCAACCAAATTTTATATGTTTTAAAGTTTAATTTGTTTTAATTGCCAGGTTTTAGTGTCCTACTCCCCTTTTATAGGGGGCACTTGTGTATATATATATATATATATGTGTGTTTTAGCGCCCCCAAAAAAACTACAAAAAAACACAAAACCCCCCCCAAAAAAACAAAAAAGGGCCTGGAAAAATGGTTGGAGTGTCCCCCAGATCGGGGGGGGCACTTGTTTTAACTGGTTAATTTTGTTTACCTCAAAAGAGTTGTGGAGCTTTTGGAGTGTTCCCCAGATTGGGGGCACTTGATTTAACTGTTTTATTTTTGTTTCCAACAAAAAGAGTGGTCTCCTTACCTAACGAAGGATATACTTGCCATAGAGGGAGTGCAATAAAGGTTCTTGATTCCTGGGATGGGGGGGAGGGGGGATTGTCTTACGAGGAGAAATTGAGTGGATTAGGTTTATATTCTCTCGAGATAAGAGGTGATCTCATTGAAACATACAAAATTCTTATCGGGCTTGACAGTGTAGATGCAGGGAACATGTTTCGCCTAGCTGGGAAGTCTAGAACCAGGCGTCACACTCTCAGACTAAGGAGTCGGCTATTTAGGACTGAGATGAGGAGAAATTTCTTCACTCAGAGGGTGGTGAATCTTTGGAATTCTCTGCTCCAGAGGTCTGTAGATGCTCAGTCGTTGAGTATATTCAAGACAGAGATCGAAAGATTGTTAGATATTAAGGGAATCAAGGGATATGGGATAATGCAGGAAAGTGGAGTTGAGGTAGAAAATCCGCCATGATTTTATTAAGTGGCAGAGCAGGCTCACAGGGCCGAATGACCTATTCCCGCTCCTATTTCTTATGTTCTTATGATTCAGAGGGGGAGGAGGAAGAAGCGCAGGAGGAGGGTGATGAAGGTAATGCACCCCCCGCACCCCCCGCCGCCAGCTGCTCACATCGCTGCCCAGGATGCAAGGAATGTCTTTATAAATGCAAGGTTGCACCAGTGGACCAATGTCAGAAGCACCTGCAATGGCCACTCTTCCCGCCCCTCCTTAATGCAACTGACACAAAACAGTCCTGCACATCTTGCACATCTCCCATTGGTTGCCGGCAATTCATATCTTCCCATTCATCATCAAACAAGTGAAATGGCTTCTTGCCCCCCAGCAACCAAGAATGGGCATGACGAACATGTGGTGCAAATGAATATAATGTATGTGATTGAACTAAAGAATAGAAACTTCACAACAGAACATATTTTCACACACCCATAAGCAGATCCTTGTGCAACTACAAAGCTTTACTATTCCTTTACCTACCCGTCCCACATGGTGAAACCTCTATGGCTTGTAACATGAATGTGCAATGTGCGTCCCAACCCCTGCGTGCCCATTTCTGGGTGTGATCAGATTCCAGGGCTTTCAATCTGCTGTCTCTAATTATCATTGGCGACACCAATGTTGTTTGATGACCAAGGCAGTAGATTGAGACATCCTGAATAAATCCTGCACCAAAAGAGGAAAAACTCCAAAATCACACCCAGGGTACAAGTACATACACAGCATTGCGCTGTGTATGTACAGAATCACTATACACCTGTCCCAACCCTTCAACTTTTAATGCACATCAGTGACCCCTTCCTGCCGGTCGCTCTCTTCACAGTCGACTTCTTCAAATGTTACCCCAGTTTTCAATAGTTCTGTAATTACCTGATAAGCTGAGAATGACATATTTTCATCTTGTTCTGTGTCACTCTGTATTGAGAGTCAGCAGGCCAGGGCTATTAGAGGGAGCAACGTGTGGCGGCCCGGCCTGGAAATCAGCACGGTCCCGGCCTGCAAGACCATCAGCAAGACGGGGCCAATAGAGGGAGCAACGTGCGGTGTGCCATGCAGGGAGCAACGCATGCTGCTGCAGGAGGGCGACGGCTGCCAAGAGGGTGTGAGGATTTGACGTCACCAAAATCCAGGTCGTTGATTGCAGTGCAGGCAGATACAGCAGGGGCTGCGTGGTCGGGGTGAAGGAGCGGCAACAGTCCATAGAGGGATGTGATCGGGACCCAGGCGAGGCGTGAGTTTGGGGCCCAGAAGAGGCGAGGGCCCAGGGGCAGCATGGACCAGCCCACACTGCGATATATGTGTGCACACAAGGTCCGTGCAGCAGAGTTGGTCTCCAGTCAACTTGGTTAATCCTTGCCACTGGACCAAGACCAAGCTCTGTCAAGCCCGTGTGGTGATGTGCAATGGCCACCACATGTTAAAAAAATCCACGCACAGGCATCTTCCACCCTTCAAGATGTAGTTCGGGATCAGGAATATTAGGCCCTTCATTAAAACACCTGTGAACTCATCCCTTTTTTGGTACTGCCCCAGACCCAGTCGTAGAAACAGAGAAACATAGAAAATAGGTGCAGGAGTAGGCCATTCGGCCCTTCGAGCCTGCACCGCCATTCAATAAGATCCTGGCTGATCATTCCCTCAGTACCCCTTTCCTGCATTCTCTCCATACTCCTTGATCCCCTTAGCCGTAGGGGCCATATCTAACTCCCTCTTGAATATATCCAATGAATTGGCATCAACAACTCTCTGCGGCAGGGAATTCCATAGGTTAACAACTCTCTGAGTGAAGAAGTTTCTCCTCATTTCAGTCCTAAATGGCCTACCCCTTATCCTAAGATTGTGTCCCCTGGTTCTGGACTGCCCCAACATCGGGAACATTCTTCCTGCATCTAACCTGTCCAGTCCCATCAGAATCTTATACGTTTTTATGAGATCCCCTCTCATCCTTCTAAACTCCAGTGAATAAAGGCCCAGTTGATCCAGTCTCTACTCATATGACAGTCCAGCTATCCCTGGAATCAGTCTGGTGAACCTTCGCTGCACTCCCTCAATAGCAAGAACGTCCTTCCTCAGATTAGGAGACCAAGACTGAACACAATATTCCAGGTGAGGCTTCACCAAGGCCCTGTACAACTGCAGTGAGACCTCCCTGCTCCGATACTCAAATCCCCTAGCTATGAAGGCCAACATCCCATTTGCCTTCTTCACTGCCTGCTGTACCTGCATGCCAACTTTCAATGACTGATGAACCATGACACCCAGGTCTCGTTTCACCTCCCCTTTTCCTAATCTGTCGCCATTCAGATAATATTCTGCCTTCGTGTTTTTGCCCCCAAAATGGATAACCTCACATTTATCCAAATTATACTGCATCTGCCATGCATTTGCCCACTCACCTAACCTGTCCAAGTCACCCTGCAGCCTCTTAGCGTCCTTCTCACAGCTCACACCGCCACCCAGTTTAGTGTCATCTGCAAACTTGGAGATATTACACTCAATTCCTTCATCTAAATCGTTAATGTATATTGTAAATAGCTGGGGTCCCAGCACTGAGCCCTGCGGCACTCCACTAGTCACTGCTTGCCATTCTGAAAAGGAAGCGTTTATCCCGACTCTCCGCTTCCTGTCTGCCAACCAGTTCTCTATCCACGTCAGTACATTACCCCCAATACCATGCACACCAATCTCTTGTGCAGGACCTTGTCAAAAGCCTTTTGAAAGTCCAAATACATAACATCCACTGGTTCTCCCTTGTCCACTCTGATGGTTACATCCTTAAAAAATTCCAGAAGATTCATCAAGCATGATTTCCCTTTCATAAATCGATCCTGTCACTGCTTTCCAAATGCGCTGCGATTTCATCCTTAGTGATTGATTCCAACATTTTCCCCACTACTGATGTCAGGCTAACTGGCTATAATTACCCGTTTTCTCTCTCCCTCCTTTTTTTAAAAGTGGTGTTACATTAGCTACCCTCCAATCCATAGGAACTGATGCAGAGTCGATAGACTGTTTGAAAATGATCACCAATGCATCCACTATTTCTAGGGCCACTTCCTTAAGTACTCTAGGATGCAGACTATCAGGCCCCTGGGATTTATCGGCCTTCAATCCCATCAATTTCCCTAACACAATTTCCCGCCTAATAAGGATATCCCTCAGTTCCTCCTTCTCACTAGACCTACTGTCCCCTAGTACATTCGGCAGGTTATTTGTGTCTTCCTTCGTGAAGACTGAACCGAAGTATTTGTTCAATTGGCCTGCCATTTCTTTGCTCCCCATTATAAATTCACCTGAATCCATCTGCAAGGGACCTACGTTTTTCTTCACTAATCTTTTTCTCTTCACATATCTATGGAAGCTTTTGCAGTCAGTTTTTATGTTTTCTGCAAGCTTCCTCTCGTACTCTATTTTCCCCCTTTTAATTAAACCCTTAGTCCTCCTCTGTTGAATTCTAAATTTCTCCAAGTCCTCAGGTTTGTTGCTTTTTCTAGCCAATTTATATGCCTCTTCCTTGGTTTAACACAACTTAATTTCCCTTGTTAGCCACGGTTGAGCCACCTTCCCCGTTTTATTTTTGATTGAGTGTCTGTGCTGAGAAATCTTCATTGTGATGTCTTACTGCATATTTCTGTACTGAAACATAGAAAGATATAATTACTTTTAGCAATACTGCATATACTTTTCTATTCCACTACAACGCCTCCTACACTTGATGTGTTCAACTCCAGCTCCCGTGATTTAAGCACAATCGAGGCTGACATTCCAGTGCAGTACAGAGGGAGTGCTGTACTGTCGGAGATGTCGTCTTTTGGATGAAACTGTACTGTCGCTGCACCTTGCTACTGAATCACACAAGGCATGTACTGCAGACACGGTCACTGCGTAACTTTTCTTTATTCCCTGCGTGGGACCTCCCTTTAAGTACCTGAGTGCCTAGGTGAGGAGTGTCTCCCACAAGTTCACCCTCTGTGGTCAAGGTGTGCATTTCCAGAACATATATACAGTGTACAGTGTGGTTGCATGAAGGTTACAGTTACATGAAGGTTACACTTGTATGAAGGTTGCGTACATGACATCACCTCCCCCCTCATGTCTTTTTGTGTCAAAGGTTAATTCTTTCAGGCGGTCGATGCTCTCTCATGGAGCGCCGTAGTTGGGGCTCTGGTGGCTGAGCCTTGGCATGCATCTCTGTCACCTGAGGTGATTCCAGCCTGTCCAGGCTGGCCGCAGGGACTGTGCATGTTGGTGAATGTCCTTGTTGCTCGTCCACTGGCAGTAGTGTGGGTAACATCTCATGTTCTTCCTCAGGTTCCTCAGTGTCTATGCCGAACCTTTCCTTTACTTGGTCCAAGTGTTTTCGGCATATCTGCCTATTGTTGAGTCTGACCGCTATGACCCTATTCCCCTCTTTGCCAATTATGGTGCCATCAAGCCACTTGGGTCCCAAAGCATGGTTAAGAACAAATAACAGGTCATGAATTTCTATACACCTCCCCCTTGCATTTCGATCATGGCACTTGGTTTGGGACTGGCGCTTGCCCTCAACAATGTCTGACAGGGCTGGATGAATGAGGGACAGCCACGTTTTAAGCGTGCATTTCATGAGTAGTTCCGCTGGCAGGACTCCCGTGAGCGAATGCGGACCGGACCTGTAGGCCAGTAGGAGGCGCAATAGGCGGTGCTGAAGGGAGGGTCCTTGGATACGGAGCATGCCCTGTTTTCTGACTTGGACCGCACATTCCACCTGGCCATTGGAAGCCGGCTTGAACGGCGCTGTCTGGGCGTCTTTGATGCCATTACCTGACATAAACTCCTGGAATTCATGGCTGGTGAAGCACGGGCCATTGTCGCTGACCAGAATGTCCGGCAAGCCGTGGGTCGCGAAAACCGTGCGCAGACTCTCCACTGTGATGGATGTCATGCACGAGTTTAATATGATGCACTCAATCCATTTTGAGTATGCATTGACAACGATCAGGAACATTTTTCCCATGAACGGGCCCGCGTAGTCTACGTGAACGCGTGACCATGGCCTGATGGGCCAGGGCCAGGGACTGAGGGGGGTCTCCCTGGGGGCATTGCCTAGCTGGGCACACGTCGTGCACCTGCGAACCCAGTGTTCAAGGTCTGAGTCAATTCCCGGCCACCATACATGTGACCGGGCAATGGCCTTCATTAGCACGATGCCAGGGTGCTCGCTGTGGAATTCCCTGATGATTGCTTCCCTTCCTTTCTGGGGCTGCCCCATAGCAGGCAGTCAGATTGGATGGAGAGCTCATCCATTCGTCTGTGAAACGGTCTGACCTCCTCGGGGCACGCCCCGTGTGCGGGCGCCCAATCCCCAGTCAGAACACATTTCTTTATCATGGACAGGAGGGGGTCTCTGCTGGTCCAGATTTTGATCTGGTGGGCTGTGATGGGGGAGCCTGCGGTGTCAAAAGCCTCAACAGCCATGGCCATCTCAGCGCTTTGCTCCGACGCCCTCTCAGTGGTGGCCGGTGGGAGCCTGTTGAGCGTGTCAGTGCAATTCCCGGTGCCTGGCCAGTGCCGTATGGTGTAGTCATACGCAGCCAGTGTGAGAGCCCATCGCTGTATGCGAGCTGACGCATTGGCCTTGCTGTCGGACAACAGGGATGTTAACGGCTTGTGGCACGTTACTAGCTCGAACCGTCTACCGAAAAGGTACTGGTGCATCTTTTTCACACCGTAAACACAAGCAAGTGCTTCCTTTTCGACCATGCCGTATCCACGCTCTGCCTGGGAGAGCGACCTGGAGGCATAAGCCGGCCATCATCATTACTCTGCTGCAACACGCACCCAACCCCATAGGATGATGCATCACACGTTAAAAGCTTGTTAGAACAAAGGAGGTTCCGCGCTCTATTGAAAGCCCGTTCTTGACCGTCCCCCCAAAACCATTCACAACCTTTACGCAAGAGCACGTGTAACGGCTCCAACAATGTGCTTAAGTTCGGCAGAAAGTTCCTGAAATAGTTCAAATGTCCCAGGAATGATCGCAACTCTGATGTGTTGCCGGACCTGTGCGCCAGGCAGATCACCTCCGTATTATCTTTGGTGGGCCGAATCCCATCTGTGGCAACTCTCCTGCCCAAAAACTCGACCTCTGGTGCCACAAACACACACTTGGGCTTTTTCAACCGCAAGCCTACCCGGTCCAGTCAGCGTAGCACCTCCCCCAAGTTTTGGAGGTGTTCCTCGGTGTCTCGACCTGTTATTAGGATGTCGTCTTGGAATACAATCGCTCCAGGAATGTATTTAAGCAAGCTTTCCATGTTCCTCTGAAAGATAGTGGCCACCGAACAAATGCCAAACGGACACCTGTTGTAGATAAATAAACCCTTGTGCGTCGTGATGGTGGTCAGAAGCTTGGATTCTTCAGCCAGTTCCTGAGTTATGTAGGCCGAAGTGAGGTCCAACTTGGTGAACAGCTTTCCACCTGCCAGCATGGCAAAAAGGTCCTCCGCTCTCAGAAGCGGGTACTGGTCCTGCAGTGTCACTCGGTTGATGGTGGCTTTGTAGTCACCACAAATCCTGACCGAGCCATCCGCTTTGAGAACAGGAACGATGGGGCTTGCCCAGTCACTGAATTCAACTGCCGAGATTATGCCCTCTCTGAGCAGCCTGTCCAATTCACTTTCAATTTTCTCTCGCATCACATACGGCACCGCTCTGGCTTTGTGGTGCACTGGTCTGGCGTCCGGGGCGATGCGTATCACTACTTTGGTGCCCTTGAAAGTCCCAACAACTGATTGAAACAGTGCCCCGAATTTCTGTAGGACCTGTGAGCATGAGCTTCGCTCCACCGATGAATTGGCGTGCACATCCCCCCATTTCCAGTTCATCTCGGCTAGCCAGCTCCTCCCCAAATGTGCGGGGCCATTTCCCGGGATAATCCAGAGTGGCAGCCGGTTCTCTGACCCATTATGTGTTTCCACCAAGTTTGCACTGCCTAGCACTGGGATGATCTCTTTTACATCCGTAGCTGCGTGTCAATGCGTTCCAGTTTTGGCCTGCTAGCTCTGTGTGGCCATAGTCTCTCAAATTGTTGGGCACTCATAAGAAACTGGCTAGCTCCTGTGTCTAGCTCCATGCACACCGGGATGCCATTCAATAAAACTTTCATCATCATAGGTGGCGTTTTGGTATATGAGCTGTGGACGTCAGCCATATGAACCCGCTGAACTTCAGCATCCATGGCTTTGCTCCAAGCATCATCCTGCATTGCAGACCCCTCGTCTGGTTCCTCTGTCTCATAGATTAGCCTCGCTACAGCCTTCCTGCACATTCTGGCCAAGTGTCCACTGATGTTGCAATTCCTACAGATAAATTGCTGGAACCTGCAGCTTTTCGCAGTATGTCTACCCCCACACCTTCAGCATGAGCTGAGGGTGTTGTTAACAAAAGGACTGTTACCAGGCATTCCTCTCTGATTGTCCCTTTGGTTGTTTCTAAGCGCTCTCATGGTGGGTGTCAACGATCCCATCACAGGATGCATTGTTCCTCAAGATGGTGTGAATTGCCGATCCCCTTTCCATTGTCCCTGTTGCGGGCCCACCCTAGCGTCTGTTGCTGCCTGGCCGGTTTCAAAATGCCCTTGCCTGCCTGCAGTGTCCTGAGCCGCGTTCACCATGTTAACTCCCTGGACAATCGCCACGTTGGAACCAGAGCTGCGTGTGTAAATTTGTTTGGTCTCCTCTTCCCCTGCCATGAAGGTCTGAGCTATCAACACTGCCCCTTCTAAAGTCAAGTCCTTGGTCTCTATGAGCTTCCTGAAAATCCTGGCATGACTAATGCCCTCAATGAAGAAATCCCTTAACATCTCCCCCCTGCAGGCGTCTGTGAACTTACAGAGACTGGCCAAGTGTCACAGGTCCGCAACGAAGTCCGAGATGTTTTGTCCCTCCCGATGCCGGTGTGAGTAGAACCGGTGCCGGGCCATGTGTACGCTACTCGCTGGTTTGAGATGCTCACCAATCAGCTGGCTGAGCTCTTCGAAGGACTTGCCCGCCGGCTTCTCGGGTGTGAGCAGGTCTTTCATCAGTGCATACGTCTTTGGTCCGCAGCTGGTCAGTAGATGCGCCCTCCGCTTGTCAGCCGCTGCCGCTCCCAGCCAGTCTTTCGTGACGAAACTCTGCTGGAGTCTCTCAACGAAGTCGTCCCAGTCCTCACCCACACAGTAAAAGTCCTCTGTGCTACCGGTGGCCATCCTCGTGGTTCGGTGATTCCCGTTTCTCATCGCCAAATGTAGTGTCCCTGCACCTTGCTACTGAATCACACGAGGCATGTACTGCAGACACGGTCACTGCGTGACCTTTCTTTATTCCCAGGACCAAGAATTGATGACCCTGCGTGGGACCTCCCTTTAAATACCTGAGTGCCCAGGTGAGGAGTGTCTCCCACAAGTTCACTCCCTGTGGTCAAGGTGTGCATTTCCAGGACATATATACAGTGTACAATGTGGTTGCATGAAGGTTACAGTTACATGAAGATTACAGTTGTATGAAGGTTGCATACATGACAGAAACTTTAAGCCGAAACCACGTCTGCCCTCTCAAGTGGGCATAAAAGATCGCACGGCACTATTTCGAAGAAGGACAGGGGAGCTCTCAGTGTCCTGGCCAACATCACTAAAATAGATTATCTGGTCATTATCTCAGTGCTCTTTTGTGGGAGCTTGCTGTGCGCAAAATTGGCTGCTGTGTTTCCTACATTACAACAGTAACTACATTTCAAAAGTACTAAAGGGTATGGGGAAAAAGCAGGGCAATGGGGCTAAGTGAAGATCTCTTTCAGAGAGCTGGCATAAACAAGAAGATCTGAATGACCTCATCTGTGCTGTAAAATGTTAACATTCTATGGGGGAGAAATTGGCTAACCCCTGAAAATAGGCGCAGGGATTGCGGTATGCGATTAACCCATGCCCGTTCATTGGTTTGCAGGCAGCACAGTGCTGCCTACTGTTTTACGTGAGTTCTGTCTGCAGCCAGCGCTATCCATGCTCATCTTTGGTTGCATGTATCAGCAGGAGGTCCGATAATCACGAGTGGCTAATGCTATTTAAAGGCAGCTTGCACTTCTTAAAGATTAGGTGCATTGTGGCTGCAAGAAGTGCTGGGAGTCAGTTGAAAACTGATTCTGTGCTCTGATACTTTGGGAAATGGCTGAACATGTAAGAGAGCGTGCACCAAGGTTTTTAGACATTGCACTGGAGATCTTGCTGGAAGAGGTGGAAAGGAGCAGTGACGTCCTATATCTGCCGGCAGGTTGGAGTCGGTGGCAGAAGGCCCTCCAGACAGATTCTCAAGAGACAGTGAGAAGAAGTAGTGGCAGAGGCCAATGCCAGGAGTGTAGCTCCAAGAACATGAATGCAGTGCAGGGAGAAGTTTAACAATCTCACACAAGTTGTCAAGGTGAGTGAGTTCATCTTCAAATGGCATATCCTACCAACTGCGCCTCTGCTCAATTCTCTACATCCCCCATCGATCAACAATCTCGATCAATCAGAAATCAACCCTAAAATTCATATACTTTACCTCACACCCACAACTCTCAGTTTGTACAGATTGGCACCCAAACATATTGCAGGACACTCACTGACACACTTCCCTTTTTCTCGCAGGAAAAGATGGCGCATAACAGCAGGCAGCAGCAAAGAACTTGAGGAGGACAAGCGTTGTTTTAACCCCAATGGAGGAAACAGTGCTGGCTGTCATGGGAAGGGGCATCACTGAAGGCGTAGCCACTAGCGCACGATGATGACGGTATCACCATACCTAACTCTCCTCTCATCCCACCTCTCCATCATTCCTCAATCTCTTATAACTTAGAAACAGCAGGTGGTGTAAGCTCGAACTTCTCACCTTCTCCTCTCACCACAACCCAACCCTTGTTAATTTCAGCTACCCATGAACTAGAGCCTTCACAGTCAGTGGAGGAAGAGGAAGACAGTAAAAATAAAGAGACACCATCACTTGATCTTACCCTCACAACTATCAGCTCAGATACTGACATTGTGCATATTTTAGAGGCTAGGATAGAGAAGGAATCTGCACATGTTGTGACACCAGATACAAGAGCGCAGGAGCCAGGGTGGAGGTGGAAAGAATAGCGCAGATGTCAACTCACTGGAGGGTGAGGTCACATAGGAGTTCTGCTGCAGAGGTCTCAGATGAGGACTTCGATGGGCCAGGCTACAGAAGAAGGCGGATGGTTGTAGATAACCAAACGCTTGGTGCACTGGAAAGCCTAGCAGAAAGCCTGCGCTCAATGTGAAGTAGCATGGAGGAGTCCAGCACCAATTTGGGGTAGGGCTTTGTGCAGAGCTTGGAGCCAATCCTTTCCAACATGGAATGGGTGGTCACCTCCATCAGCATAGCTGTGGAACCCATCATGATGCAGTGTTTGATTTTCGACATCACAGCTTCCATTGCAGCACAAACAGCTTCCACCTGCAGCCTGAGGACTGCAGTGGAAACTCAGACTGCTACCATCATGTTCTATATACCACTGCTCAACGGGATTTCCAGGGTCTCACAGCAGTCTCTGAATCTGTTCTCCAACAGGTCAGTAGGATTGCTGAGGCACATTGATGACAACATTCCTGCTCCCACCCCTGTCACTCTGTCAGTGCCCTTGCTGCTCCCTGTCCATCAGCCAGTCCAGACTGTTGCATCTTAGGCCGAAATCATGCAGCCTTAGCTGGCCTTCTAGGCCCAGAGCTGCTCGAGGCCGACCTCCAAGGTCATCTGCAGACTCCTCAATTGGAGGTCAGCAGCCTTCCACCACCCTTGCTGCAACCACTGGGGAAGCACCTCATAGGGGCACTAGAATAGGCAAAGGCACACAGAATTCAGGCACTATGGAAATGCAGAAGGGCAATTTGTTTATTTTTGGGTGCATTATGTCATGATTGAATTTATAAATTTGGATTGGAATGTGCATTTTCTGGTGGTTTTTATTTTTGTGTTGTCGGAAAGATGGTCAGTGATAGAAGAAAGGTAAGGAGCATGGGGCGGTTGGTGAATGAGGAGGTTTGGTTGAGGTTACTGGTGTTGCTCATTAATTATTTGATTACGTAGAGCCCCAAAAAGGGGCTGTCTATGTTGCAGCTTCCCTTCCTCTTCTTGTTCCTCCACTTCCTTCTTCTCCTCATGCTTCTGCTCCTCAGCTTCCCACCTGTTGGGGGTGGCAAGGGCTGTTCCCTCATAATGGCCAGGTTGTGCAGCATGCAGCATACCAGCACAAATCTTGATACCATTCAGCTGAGTACTGCAGGGCTCCTCCAGAGCGGTTCAGGCAGCGGAAGCATTGCTTAAAAACGCCGACGGCGTACTCTATATTGATCCTTGTGGCAGCATGGCTCTCATTGTATGCCTGTTGTGCAAGTGTAGGATTGCTGAGGCATCGTCCTGGAAGACTGGTAGTGGCTCCATGGAACACAAAGCTGCTTTCCTCTGTGCACACGTGTGCGTGTTCCGGACCAGTGTCATGAGCCATGAGTGGATAACCCCCGTCACCCAATAGCCAGCCTTTGACTTGCTATGGTGGTTCAAATACAGATGGCACAGAGGATTACCGCAGAATGAAGGAATCGTAACTACTGCCAGGATAACCGGGCATTCACCTGTATGATGCGCTGCCTGTGGTCACACACCAGTTGCACATTGACGGAGTGGAGAATCCCTTTCGGTTCATGAAAATGGCAGAGTTCACATGAGGTGCACATAAGCTAATGTATGCAGTCAGTGGTACACTGCACCATGGGGAAGCTGTGCTCCATGCAAACCCTCGTGTTTGCTCCACCTGCTTGTCACGGCAAGTGGAAATGAGCTGAAGCTGTCTCTCTATGTATAGAGAGCCTCAGTGACCTCCCTTATGGTATTGCAAACTGCAAGGTGTTGATAATTTCCAGCAGCAGCCTGGAAGGAGGCATGCACATTAAAGTTAAAAAACACGGTGACCTTGACAGGCACAGGCATTGCTGTCTTTGTCCTGCTTTGAGGTTGCAACAGTTGGCAGATTTCAGTGACAACCTCTTTAGTGAAGCAAAGACATCTCATACTGTCATGTATGTACTTTTAGGATCACTAGCCACCAGATGGCATCACTGTTGGAAGCCATTGGGCTGCACGCACGTGTGTGCAGCCCAAGTATAAAAGGCCAGCCATTTTGTATATTAGTCACTTTGGGCCTTAATAAAGCAGAGCCAAGGTCATACCTCTTGGAGTTAAACACCCTCAGTCTAACAGTTATTGTATACACAACATTTGGCGACGAGGCAACAAGAACCTTTGCATACAAAAATGATCACAATTGGATTGTTGGAGCGTTTTGTGAAAGGAGAAGATTGGGCAGACTTTCTGAGTCATTTGAGCCAGTTCTTCATGGCCAACAAAATGGAGGAGGTCAGCGATGCAGATCAGCGGCGGGCAGTGTTCCTCAAGGTTTGCGATCCAAAAATCTGATAAAGGATCTACTCCTGCCTGTGAGTCCAACAGAGAAGACATATGAAGAATTGTGTACACTGGTACAGGACCACCTTAAGTCAGACGAAGGCATCATCATCTCGAGATACAGATGTTACATGCATGTTCACTCAAAGAGCCAGAATACGGCGGAATTTGTTGCCGACCTGAGACACCTAGCGGGACCATGTAGGTTCGGGGCTGTGTTGGCAGACATGCTGCGGGACTTCTTTGTAATTGGCATCAACCACGAGGTGATCCTGCGAAAACTACTGGCGGTGGAGACATTGGACTTGAACAGGGCCACCACGATCGCTCAGTCATGCATGACGACGGATAGAAGTCCAAAGCAGATATCAGTGAAAAATCTAAACTCGGCAAGTACTGTAAATATGATTGATTCGGCGTTCGGCAGAGTAGCACATGGCAGGGCCTACCCGACTGCTTATGCAAAACCTGTGGCTGCCCAAAGTCCGCCAGTGGGAATGCATTCGATTTCTCCGTGTTGGCGTTGTGGAGGAAATCACCAGCACCAGCAGTGCCGATTTAAGCAATATAGTTGCAAAGGCTGTCTGAGAGCGGGGCATCTCCAGCGCAAGTGTCCGCAGATAAGCAAGCATGCTGCAACACACCACATGGAGGATGATGGTCAGACTAGCGCAGATCCGGATACGCAATCCAAGATACCAAAGGAGGAAGTGTATGGACTATACTCATTCCTAACTTAGAGCAAACCGATAATGATCAACGTGAAATTTAATGGGGTGCTGCTATCGATGGAACTGGACACGGGGGCGAGTCAATCGATAATGAGCCAGAGGACATTCGACAAGCTGTGAGACACTAAGGCTGTGAGGCCCAGGCTGAGTCCAATCAATGCCAAGTTGCGCACGTACACCAAAGAACTCATAACGGTGATTAGCAGTGCCACAATTAAAGTGTGGTATGATGGTCCGGTTCATGAGTTACCGCTATGGTTTGTCCCAGGTAATGGCCCAACGCTGTTCGGCAGGAACTGGCTTGAAAAAATCAGAAGCGACTGGAACGACATCAAGGTGTTGTCATCGGAGGAAGATACATATGCCTAAGTACTGAGCAAGTTTCCCTCGCTGTTTGAACCAGGCATCGGCAACTTCACAGGAGCCAAGGTGCAGATCCACGTGGACTCGGATGCAAGATCCATCCATCATAAAGCTCGGGTGGTTCCGTATATGGTGAGGAAGGTCGAAATCGAACTGGACAGACTCCAGCACTATTAGCGCCTCGGGGTGGGTGGTGTTAGCACTGTGGGTGAAATTGGCCAAGATTTTGCCGGTAGCGCCGTGCCCTGGGCCGGCACGCCACAGGCGATGACATCCGCCTGGGGCACCCCTTAAAGGGGAGGCCATGTGCACCCCGGGCCAACATTTTATTTTGTCGGCCAACTTGTGGGTCGGCCCGACAATGGCGGCCCTCGCCTCGACTTGCCATCATACAGCCCAGCACTCCCTTTTGGGTGCCGGACCACTGGCCCGGTTGAACGGTGGCCCAGTGGCGGCCACCAAAGGGCCTGCAGAGTACTCAGCAGTCCTCCCCTTTAGAACATAGAAAGAAAACATCGAAAAATAGGTGCAGGAGTAGGCCATTACGCCCTTCGAGCCTGTACCGCCATTCAATTAGATCATGGCTGATCATTCCTTCAATACCCCTTTCCTGCTTTCTCTCTATACCCCTTGATCCCCTTAACCGTAAGAGCCATATCTAACTCACTCTTGAATATATCCAGTGAACTGGCATCAACAACTCTCTGTGGCAGGGACTTCCACAGGTTAACAACTCTCTGAGTGAAGAAGTTTCTCCTCATCTCAGTCCTAAATGGCCTACCCCTTATCCTAAGACGATGTCCCCTGGTTCTGCACTTCCCCAACATCGGGAACATTCTTCCCGCATCTAACATGTCTAGTCCCGACAGAATCTTAGATGTTTCTATGAGATCCCCTCTCATCCTTCTAAACTCCAGTGAATAAAGGCCCAGTTGATACAGTCTCTCCTCATATGACAGCCCAGCCATCCCTGGAATCAGTCTGGTGAACCTTCGCTGCACTCCCTCAATAGCAAAAATGTCGTTCCTCAGACTAGGAGACCAAAACTGAACACAATATTCCAGGTGAGGCCTCACTAAGGCCCTGTACAACTGCAGTAAGACCTCCCTGCTTCTATATTCAAATCCCCTAGCTATGAAGGCCAACATACCATTTGCCTTCTTCACCGTCTGCTGTATCTGCTTGCCCACTTTCAATGACTGATGAACCATGATACCCAGGCCTCGTTGCACCTCCCCTTTTCCTAGTCTGCCGCCATTCAGATAATATTCTGCCTTCGTGGTTTTGCCCCCAAAATGGATAACCTCACATTTATCCACATTATACTGCATCTGCCATGCATTTGCCCACTCACCTAACCTGTCCAAGTCACCCTGCAGCCTCTTAGCGTCCTTCTCACAGCTCACACCGCCACCCAGTTTAGTGTCATCTGCAAACTTGGAGATATTACACTCTATTCCTTCATCCAAATTGTTAATGTATATTGTAAAGAGCTGGGGTCCCAGCACTGAGCCCTGCGGCACTCCACTAGTCACTGCTGCCATTCTGAAAGGGACCCATTTATCCTGACTCTCTGCTTCCTGTCTGCCAACCAGTTCCCTATCTACGTCAGTATATTACCCCCAATACCAGGTGCTTTGACTTTGCACAAGAATATCTTGTGCGGGACCTTGTCAAAAGCCTTCTGAAAGTCCAAATACACCACATCCACTGGTTCTCCCTTGTCCACTCTGCTAGTTACATCCTTAAAAAATTTCCAGAAGATTCGTCAAGCATGATTTCCCGTTCATAAATCCATGCTGTCTTGATCCGATCCTGTCACCGCTTTCCAAATGCGCTGCTATTTCATCCTTCATGATCGATTCCAACATTTTCCCCACTACTGATGTCAAGCTAACCGGTCTATAATTACCCGTTTTCTCTCTCCCTCCCTTTTTAAAAAGTGGTGATACATTAGCTACCCTCCAGTCCAAGGGAACTGATCCAGATCGATAGACTGTTGGAAAATGATCACCACTGCATCCACTATTTCTAGGGCCACTTCCTTAAGCACTCTGGGATGGAGACTATCAGGCCCCTGGGATTTATCGGCCTTCAATCTCATCAATTTCCCTAACACAATTTCCCGCCTAATAAGGATATCCTTCAGTTCCTCCTCTCACTAGACCCACTATCCCCTAGTACCTTTGGAAGGTTATTTGTATCTTCCTTTAACTGAAAGGGAGGGGCATTGAAGCGCACCAGTGCTACGCTGAGCTTCCGCATAGCGCTGACCCCTTCAGCACCAGTCAGACCACTCCTTGCAAAGTATTCAAGGGTCAAAATTTGGTATGGTCGTTTTTGAGGCAGTGTCACTGTCTGAGTACTGATTTTAGAGTCAGACATGAGGGGATGCCTCAAACTGTCAAATGAAGTTTTATTGCCCAAAGATGAGAGGCAGCGCTAAAAGTAACATTGCACACTCATCCTTGGGCGCCAACGGGAGCGCTGGAGGCCTACTCAATTTTGTGACGGGAAGTTAAATAATTGCTGAAATAAATAAAGAAAAAAAACTTACCTTGCTCTCTGGGCCGGGGTCCATGATGTTCCGACTGCTTTTTGCAGGCTGTATGAATGCCTGCCGGTAGAAACCAAATATCGCAGCAGCGGCACCAAGCAGGCATTGCACGCTCGTTGATGTCACCACGTGGGTGGCGTTAGAGGGCGCAGTGTTACCTATTGGTGCCTCCACCAACACCCAACTCAATTTCTACGGAAGCGTGGATGCCGTTCTCCGCCGACAGTATGCCTTTGCCACCCATTAGCTGCCCATCACCAATGTTATCAAGCGAATTTCGGCCCCTCAAACTTTAAACAAGTATAGGAAAGCTCCAATAGTACAATTGCACCAGCAGTCAGAAGAAATAATCCAGCAACTAACCTGTAAGTAGTTCATGATCCTTTTAAATCAACAAAAAAAGTACTTCAGCACCAGGCGGACCACTCCATGTAGACTATACACAAGAATAGAAAAGCTCCAAAAATGTGTACAATTGCACCAGCACTGAAAATAAATAATCCAGCAACTAACATGTAAGTAGCGCTGGTTGGGAGTCCTTCATGCTATTTAACGTCGTATTCAGCTATGCGAGATTAATCATAGAGATTTATAGCACGGAAGGAGGCCATTTTGGCCCATTGTGTCTACGCCGGCCAACAAAGAGCTATCCAGCCTAATCCCACTTGGTCCATAACCCTGTAGGTTACGGTACTTCAAGTGCACATCCAAGGACTTTTTAAATGTGGTGAGTGTTTCTCCATACCCCTTGATCCCTTTAGCCATAGGGGCCATATCTAACTCCCTCTTGAATATATCCAATGAACTGGCATCAACAGCTCTCTGCGGCAGGGGAATTCCACAGGTTAACAACTCTCTGAGTGAAGAAGTTTCTCCTCATCTCAGACCTAAATGGCCTACCCCTTATCCTAAGACTGTGTCCCCTGATTCTGGACTTCCCCAACATCGGGAACATTGTTCCCACATCTAACCTGTCCAGTCCCGACAGAATCTCATATGTTTCTATGAGATCCTCTCTCATCCCTCTCATCCCAATCAGTCTGGTGAACCTTCGCTGCACTCCCTCAATAGCAAGAATGTCCTTCCTCAGATTAGGAGACCAAAACTGTACACAATATTCCAGGTGAGGCCTCACTAAGGCCCTGTACAACTGCAGTAAGACCTTCCTGCTCCTATACTCAAATCCCCTAGCTATGAAAGCCAACATACCATTTGCCTTCTTCATCGTCTGCTGTACCTGCATGCCAACTTTCAATGACTGATGAACCATGACACCCAGGTCTCGTTGCACCTCCCCTTTTCCAAATCTGTTGCCATTCAGATAATATTCTGCCTTCATGTTTTTGCCCCCAAAATGGATAACCGCACATTTATCCACATTATACTGCATCTGCCATGCATTTGCCCACTCACCTAACCTGTCCAAATCATTCTGCAGCCTCTTAGCGTTCTCCTCACAGCTAACACCGCCACGCAGTTTAGTGTCATCTGCAAACTTGGAGATATTACACTCAATTCCTTCATCCAAATTATTAATGTATATTGTAAAGAACTGGGGTCTCAGCACTGAGCCCTGCGGCACTCCACTAGTCACTGCCTCCCATTCCGAAAAGGACCCGTTTATCCCGACTCTCTGCTTCCTGTCTGCCAACCAATTCTTTATCCACACCAGTAAATTACCCACAATAGCATGTGCTTTGATTTTACACACCAATCTCTTATGTGGGACCTTGTCAAAGGTCTTTTGAAAATCCAAATACACCACATCCACTGGTACTTCCTTGTCCACTCTACTAGTTACATCCTCAAAAAATCCAGAAGATTTGTCAAGCATGATTTCCCTTTCATAAATCCATTGCACCGATCCTGTCACTGTTTTCCAAATGCGCTGCTATTTCATTCTCAATAATTGATTCCAACATTTTCCCTACTACTAATGTCAGGCTAACCACTCTATAATTACCCATTTTCTCTCTCCCTCCTTTTTTAAAAAGTGGTGTTACATTAGCTACCCTCCAGTCCATAGGAACTGATCCAGAGTCGATGGACTGTTGGAAAATGATCACCAATGCATCCACTATTTCTAGGGCCACTTCCTTAAGTACTCTGGGATGCAGAGTATCAGGCCCCGGGGATTTATCGGCCTTCAATCCCATCAATTTCCCTAACGCAATTTCCCGCCTAATAAGGATATCCTTCAGTTCCTCCTTCTCACTAGACCCTCGGCCCCCTAGTACATCCGGAAGGTCATTTGTGTCTTCCTTCATGAAGATAGAACCAAAGTATTTGTTCAATTGGTCTGCCATTTCTTTGTTCCCCATTATAAATTCACCTGAGTCCAAATGCAAGGGACCTACGTTTGTCTTCACTAATCTTTTTCTCTTCACATATCTATAGAAGCTTTTGCAGTTAGTTTTTATATTTCCGGCAAGCTTCCTCTAGTACTCTATTTTTCCCCTCCTAATTAAACCCTTTGTCCTCCTCTGCTGAATTCTATATTTCTCCCAGTCCTCAGGTTTGCTGCTTTTTCTGGCCAATTTATATGCCTCTTCCTTGGATCTAACACTATCCTTAATTTCCCTTGTTAGCCATGGTTGAGCCACCTTCCCTGTTTTATTTTTACTCCAGACAGGGATGTACAATTGTTGAAGTTCATCCATGTGATCTATAAATGTTTGCCATTGCCTATCCACCGTAAACCCTTTAAGTATCATTTGCCAGTCGATTCTAGCCAATTCACATCTCATACCGTCGAAGTTAGCTTTCCTTAAGTTCAGGACCCTAGTTTCTGAATTAACTTTGTCACTCTCCATCTTAATAAAGAATTCTACCATATTATGGTCACTCTTACCCAAGGGGCTTCGCACAAAATGATTGCTAATTAGTCCCTTCTCATTACACATCACCCAGTCTAGGATGGCCAGCTCTCTAGTTGGTTCCTCGACATATTGGTCAAGAAAACCATCCCTAATACACTCCAGGAAATCCTCCTCCACCGCATTGCTACCAGTTTGATTAGCCCAATCTATATGTAAATTAAAGTCGCCCATGATAACTGCTGTACCTTTATTGCACACATCCCTTATTTCTTGTTCATTATCAACCACACAGATGATTTTGGTATCATCTGCAATCTTCTTAATCATACCCACTACATTCAAGTCTAAATCATTGATATATACACAAAAAGCAAGGGACCTGTCATGTATGTAACCTCTATGTAACACCACTGCAATACTGTATCTACTTAAGCAATGCACACCTTGACCACAGGGGGTGAACTTGTGGGAGACACTCCTTACCTGGTCATCCAGGTATATAAAGGGGGGTCCCATGCAAAGTCATCACTTTTTGGTCCTGTGAATAAAGGTTCAGGTCATAGAGTGATCTTGTCCATAGAATGTGCCTCATGTGGGTTTTGTGCCATTGAGTAAGGACATTACATTGGCGACGAGAAACGGGAATCAACGACCCACGAGAATGGCCACCGGTAGCACAGAGGAACAATACTGTGTTGGTGAGGACTGGGACGATTTCACTGAGAGGCTCCAGAAAAGCTTTGTCACGAAAGAATGGCTGGGAGATGCAGCGGCCGACAAGTGAATGGCCCATCTGCTGACCAGCTGCGGACCTAAGACTTACGCGCTCATGAAGAACCTACTAGCACCTGAAAAGCCAGTGGACAAAACCTTTGAAGAGCTCAGCAAATTAATTGGTGAGCACCTCAAACCGGCGAGCAGCATACACATGGCCCGACACAGATTCTATACCCACCGACGTCATGAAGGACAGAGCATACCGGACTTCGTTGCGGACCTCCAGCATTTGGCCAGCCTCTGTAAATTCACAGTTGCCTGCAGGGGGGAGATGTTGAGGGATTTATTTATTGAGGGCAACGGTCATGCGGGGATTTTCCGAAAGTTAATTGAGACCAAGGACTTGACTTTGGAAGCGGCAGCGTTGATGGCTCAGACTTTCATGGCGGGGGAGGAGGAAACCAAAATAATATTCTGCCTCCAACGCGGTGGGGCATCAGGGAGTCAATATCATAAACACGACTCAGAGCCCCGCAGGCAGGCAAGGGCAGTTCGACACACCCCAGGCAGCAATAGACCCTAGAGTAGGTTTTCAACAGAGACAATGGCAGGCTGAACGGACATTTATGCCATCACAGTGGACAATGTGGTCCGGGATGGGGCCATTGACCCCAATAACAGGGTACTCAAGGCAGTCAAAGGGACAATCAGCGAGGAATGCCGGGTCATAGCTCCTTTGTTCACAACAATGGGAATCTCAGCTCATGCTGGAGGTGTGGAGGCAAACATACTGCCAGGACTTGCAGGTTTCAACAATTTGTCTGCAGAAATTGCAACCTCAGTGGCCATTTAGCCTGAATGTGCAGGAAGCCTGGAACCAGGCTAATTTACATGGCGGATGGACCAGAAGAGGGGTCTGTGAGGCAGGATGACTCTTGGGGCAAGTCAATGGACGCTTAAGTTCAGCGGGTTCATGTGGCAAACATTCACAGCTCATATACCAAAACGCCACCAATGATGATGAAGGTTTTATTAAACAGCATCCCGGTCAGTTCGCATGGAGCTGGACACGGGGGCCAGCCAGTCACTCATGAGCGTTCAACAATTCGAAAAGCTATGGCCACTCAAAGCCAGTAGACCCAAACTAGAAAGTATTGAGACACAACTACGGACGTATGGCAAAGAAATCATTCCAGTACTAGGCAGTGCAATGTTGGCGGTCACACACAATGGATCAGTGAACCGGCTGCCACTCTGGATTGTCCCGGGCAATGATCCCACACTGTTGGGAAGGAGCTGGTTAGCTGAGATGAACTGGAAATGGGGGGATGTGCATTCAATGTCATCTGTGGAGCGAAGTTCGTGCTCACAAGTCCTACAGCAATTTGAGTCACTATTCCAACCTGGCGTCAGGATGTTCAAAGGTACCAAAGTAGTGATACGCATCACCCCGGATGCCAGACCAGTGCACCACAAAGCCAGAGTGGTGCCGTATGTGATGCGGGAGAAAATTGAGAGTGAATTGGACCATTTGCTGAGAGAGGGCATCATCTCGCCCGTTGAATTCAGCAACTGGGCGAGCCCCATCTTTCCCGTCCTAAAAGCGGATGGTTCTTTCAGGATAAGTGGCGATTACAAGGCCACTATCAATTGGGTGTCCCTACAAGACCAATACCCGCTCCCGAGAGCGGAGGATCTTTTCGCCAGGCTGGCAGATGGCAAGCTGTTGACCAAGTTGGATCTCACTTCAGCCTACATGACCCAAGAACTGGCCGACAAATCTAAACTACTGACCACCATCACTACGCACAAAGGACTGTTCGTTTACAACAGGTACCCGTTTGGCATTCGATCAGCGGCCGCGATTTTTCAAAGAAACATGGAAAGCCTGCACAAATCCATTCCTGGAACAATCGTATTTCAGGATGACATCCTCATCACGGGTTGTGACACCGAGGAGCACCTCCACAACCTGGAGGAGGTGTTACGCTGACTGGACCGGGTAGGCCTGCGACTCAAGAAGTCTAAATGTGTGTTTTTGGCTCCTGAGTTCCTGGGCGGGAGGGTTACTGCAGATGGGATTCGGCCCACCGAATCCAAAACAGAGGCAATTTGACAAGCGCCCAGGCCATGGTCACGTATTCATGTAGACTACGCGGGCCCGTTCATGGGAAAAATGTTTCTCATTGTGGTAGATACGTACTTGAAATAGATCGAGTGCATCATTTTGAATTCGTGCACGGCATCCATCACTGTGGAGAGTCTACCTGCAGTCTTTGCAACCCACGGCTTGCCGGACATCCTTGTTAGCGATAACGGCCCATGTTTCACGAGCTACTAATTCCGGGAGTTCATGTCGGGTAATGGCATCAACCATGTCAGGACAGCACCGTTCAAGCCGGCTTCCAATGGCCAGGCGGAACGAGCGGTCCAAATCATTAAGCAAGGTATGCTCAGGATTCAAGGACCCTCCCTTCAATGCCGCCTATCGCGCCTCCTGCTGGCCTATAGGTCCCGACCGCACTTGCTCACGGGGGTCCCGCCCGCTGAGCTACTTATGAAACGAACACTCAAAACTCGGTTATCCCTCATTCACCCAGTTCTGACCGACATAGTTGAGGGCAAGAGCCAGTCCCAAAACGAGTACCATGACCGAAATTCAAGGGGGAGATGTATAGAAATAAATTACCCCGTATTTGTCCTAAATCACGCCGTGGGGCCCAAATGGCTTGAGGGTACTGTAATAGACAAAGAGGGGAACAGGGTCACCATGGTTAAACTTAACAATGGGCAGATATGCCGTAAGCATCTGGACCAAGTTAAAAAAAGGTTCAGCATGGACACTGAGGAACCCAAGGAAGATCATGAGATGGTGCTCACACCACTGCCAGTGAACGAGCAATAAGAACATTCAGCAGCATGCACAATCCCGGCGGTCAGCCCAGACAGGCCGGAATCACCACAGGTGACAGACACTCACACCAAGGCTCAACAACCAGAGCCCCAACTGCGGTGCTCCACGAGGGAGCGTAGGCCACCTGAAGGACTTAACTTATGATCCCAATAAGACTTTGGGAGGGAGGTGATGTCATATATGTAACCTCTATGTAACACCACTGCAATACTGTATATACTTAAGCAATGCACACCTTGACCACAGGGGGTGAACTTGTGGGAGAAACTCCTTACCTGGTCATCCAGGTATATAAAGGGAGGTCCCACGCAGGGTCATCACTTCTTGGTCCTGTGAATAAAGGTTCAGGTCATAGAGTGACCTTGTCCATAGAATGTGCCTCGTGTGGGTTTTGTGCCATTGAGTAAGGTCGTTACAGGACCTAGTACTGAGCCCTGTGGAACTCAACTGGAAACAGCCTTTCAGTCACAAAAACACCCGTTAACCATTATCCTTTGCTTCTTGCCTCTGAGCCAATTTTGGATCCAACTTGCCACTTTGCCCTGGATCCCATGGGCTTTTACTTTCGTGACCAGTCTGCCACGTGGGACCTTATCAAAAGCCTTGCTAAAATCCATATACACTACATCAAATGCACGACCTTCATCGACCCTCCTGGTTACCTCCTCAAAAAATTCAATCAAGTTAATCAGACAAGACCTTCCCTTAACAAATCCATGCTGACTGTCCTGGATTAAACCATGTCTTTCTAAATGAAGATTTATCCTATCCCTCAGAATTTTTTCCAATAATTTTCCCACCACTGAGGTTAGGCTGACTAGCCTGTAATTACTCAGTCTAACTCTTTCTCCCTTTTTAAACAAAGGTACTATTTTAGCAGTTCTCCATCATCACACCTTGAGCCAGAGAGGATTGGAAAATGATGGTCAAAGCCTCTGCTATTTCCTCTTTTGCTCCTCTTAACAGCCTGGGATACATTTCTTCTGAGTCTGGGGATTTATTCACTTTCAAAGCTGCTAAACCCCTTAATACTTCCTCTCTCATTATGTTTATTTCATCTAATATTTCACACTCCTCCCTGTTTGCAATGTCTGCATCGCCCTTCTCTTTTGTGAAAACAGACCCAAAGTATTCATTAAGAACCATACACACACACACTTTACATTTATGGTCTCTTAAGACTCTAAGGCTGGAGTGTGGAGTTCAGAAATGAGAGTGCTGGCATCAAATCAGCATTGCATACTGATTGATGACATAATCTGCCTGCTCTGCGGTCGGCAGTCGTTAGGTACACGGTGCAACCTCCTTTACCAAGGTGGCGTTTACCGCACTTCCCGTCAGCTTAGTGCACGTACATCTCGCTTTAGAGCATTAGGAAGTCCATGTAGCACCTAAAAAATGGGTTTTTTAGATTGCAGAGCCCAATTTTAGTGCCTTATGTTTTATTTAAAAAAAGCAAAGATCAAAGTAACATAGGAGGAGAGTAAGCAATTCAGCCTGTCAAGCCTGTTACACCATTCAATTACATCATGCCCGATTTGTGTAAACTTCATTTACCCACGTTTGATCCATGTCCTTTGATACCCTTACCTAACAAAGATCTGTTGGTCTCAATCTTGAAAATTTCAATTCACCTGGCACGTACAACCTTTCCATAGTTCCACTACTTTTTTGTGTACAATTGCTACCTGATTTCACTCCTGAACAGCCTAGCTCTAATTCTGCCATCTTGTGCTGGATTCCCCCACCAGAGGAAAGGGCTTCTCTCTAACTATCCTATGGAATTCTTTTATCAATGTAAACCCCTCAATTAGATCACCCCTCGACTATCTAAACTCAGGTGAATACAAATGTCGTTTATGCAACCTAGTCTCACAATTTAATCCTTTAAACCTTGATATCATTCTTGTGAATGTGTGCTGTAATCTCTTCAAGGACAATATATCCTTCTTGATAACATAAGAAATAGGAGCAGAAGTAAGCCATTCAGCCCGTTGAGCCTGCTCTGCCATTCAATAAGATTATGGCTGATCTAGCTCAACTCCACCACCTTCCACTATCCCCATATCCCTTGATTCCCTTAGTATCCAAAAATCTATCAATCTCTGTCTTGAATATTCTCCTCTTCTTCTTCTTAGACAATCCCTCGGAGTCGAGGATGACTTGCTTCCACACTAACATGAGTTCTCAGGTGACTGATGAGACCAATGCGGGACCTACACTCTCTGTCATAAGTGGGACAGATGGTGGTGAAGGGACGGGTGGGTGGGGTGCTTGGGTTATTGTGCGCTCCTTCCACTGTTTGCGCTTGGCTTCCGCGTGCTCCTGGCGAAGAGACTTAAGGTGTTTGGCGCCTTCCTGGATGCTTCTCCTCCACTTTATCGGTCTTGGGCCAGGGATTCCCAGGTGTCGGTGGGGATAATTCACTTTTTCAAGAAGGCTTTGAGGGAGTCCTTGAAGTGTTTTATCTGCCCACCTGGGACACGCTTGACATGTCGGAGCTCTGAGTAGAGCGCTTGTTTTGGGAGTCTAGTGTCAGGCATGTGGATGATGTGGCCCGTCCATCGGAGCTGATCGAACGTGGTCAATGGTTCGATGCTGGGGATGTTGGCCTGAGCGAGAACACTGACGTTGGTGCGCCTATCCTGCCAATCGATTTGCAAGATCTTGCAGAGGCAGCATTGGTGGTACTTCTCCAGTGCTTTGAGGTGCCTGCTGTACATAGTCCATGTCTCTGAAGCATACAGTAGGGCGGGTATCACTACAGCTCTGTAGACTATGAGCTTGGTGCCTGGTCTTCAAACATCCTCTTCCTCAGGCAATTAATGGCTGCACTGGCACACTGAAGGCGACGTTGGACTTCGTCATCGAGGTCTACCATTGTTGACAGTGGTATGGAAAATGGTCCCATTGTCCAAGGCCTCATCATGGATCTTGATAATCGGGGACAGTACTGTGTGGCGGGGGCAGGTTGGTAGAGAACCTTTGTCTTACGGATGTTTCGTGTAAGACCTATACTCTTGTATGCTTCGGTGAAGATGTTGACGATGGTTTGAAGTTCGACCTCCGAGTGTGTGCAAATGCAAGCGTCGTCTGCATACTGTAATTCAATGATGGAGGATGAGACAACCTTGGATCTGGACTGGAGGCGGTGGAGGTTGAACAATTTCCCGTTTAGTCTGTAGATTAGCTCTACTCTAGCGCGGAGCTTATTGGGGTGAGATGGAGCAATGCAGAAAGGAAGATCGAGAAGAGCATTGGTGCGATGACACAGCCTTGCTTGACCCCGGTCCGCATGTGTATTGGGTCTTTGGTGGATCTGTTGGTTCACGGCTTGCATGTCATCATGAAGCAGGCGGAGGATGGTGACGAACTTATGAGGGCAGCCGAATTTGAGGAGGACACTCCTTAATCCCTCACGGTTGACAATGTTGAAGGCCTTTGTGAGGTCAAAGAAGGTCATATACAGAGGTTGGTGCTGCTCCCTGCATTCTTCTTGAATTTGATGCCAGTGAAGATCATGTCCATTGTGCCCTTTAGTAGGCGGAATCCGCATTGCGACTCTGGGAGGAGCTCTTCAACCACTGGGAGAAGGCGATTGAGGAGGATTCTTGTGATGACTTTCCCTGTGGCAGACAGCAGGGAAACTCCTCTGTAATTACCACAATCGGAATTGTCACCTTTCTTGAGGATGGTCACAATTACTGCATCGCCGAGATCCCCTGACATGCTCTCCTTCTTCCAAACAAGAGAAATGAGTTCATGGATTCGCGCCATGGATTCTGCTTCTCTGCCATGCTTTAGTGCTTCGTTGGGGATTCCATCTGCTCCTGAGGCCTTGGTGTTCTTCAGTTGCCGGATGGCCTTTTCAACCTCATGCCGAGCTGGGGTAGCATGCTGCAGGATGGAGTCGAGGACATTCGCATCGAAGACAGAGTCTCGGTTAAGGAGATCTTCAAAGTGCTCCTTCCAGCGGGCACTGGCTGCCTCTGTCCTTGATGAGTACCTCTCCTTTCTTGGCTCTCAGTGGGTTAGGACCTTGGGTGCTTGGGCCGTATATACTCAGCAACTGAGTCTCTACAGCCCTCTGGGGTAGAGAATTCCAAAGATTCACAATCATTTGAGTGAAGAAATCTCTCCTCATCTCAATCCTAATTGGCTAACCCCTTATTCTGACACAGTGACCCCTGGTTCTGGACTCCCAGGGGGAACATCTTCTCAGCATCTATCCTGTGGAGCTCTAAGAATTTTGTATGTTTCAATGAGATTACCCCTTATTCTTCTAAAGAATATAGGCCTAGTCTACTCAATCTCTCCTCATAGGACAATTCTCACATTCCAGGAATTTGTCTGGTGAACCTTCATTGCACTCCCTTTATGCCAAGTATATCCTTCCTTAGGTAAAGCGATCAAAACTATACACAGTACTCCAGGTATGGTCTCACCGAGGGCCTATATAATTGAAGTAAGACTTAATTAATCTTATACACCAATCCTTTTGTAATAATGGCGAGCATACCATTTGCTTTCCTAATTGCTTGCTGTAGCTGCATGTTAACTTTCAGTGATTTGTCTACGAGGACATCCAGGTCCCTATGACTGCCAATATTTCCCAATTATTTAAAAAAAAATATTCTACTTGTCTATTTTTCCTACCCAAGTGGATAACTTAAAATGTCTCTACATTATACATAATCTGTCATGTTTTTGTCCATATCCCTTTGCAGCCTCTTGCTCCTCACAACTTACTTTCCCACCTAGCTTTGTATCGTCAGCAAACTTGTATACATTTAAGTCATTGGTATAGATTGTAAATAGCTGAGGCCCACAAGTAACAGCCTGCCAATCCGAAAATAACCCGTTTATTCCTACTTTCTGTTTTTTGTCTGTTAACCAATCCTCAATCCATGCTAGTATAGTACCCCCAATACCATGAGCCCTAATTTGATTTAATAACCTCTCATGCGGTACCTTATCGAATGTCTTCTGAAAATCCAAATACAGGTACACCACATCCATTGGTTCTCCCTTATCTACTCTGCTACTTACAACCTCAAAGAACTCTAGCAGATTTGTCAAACACTATTTCCCTTTCATAAAACTGTGTTGACTTTGCCCAATCATATGATTTTTTAAGTGCCCTGTTATCATGTCCCAAATAATAGATTTTAGCATTTTCCCTACGACTGATGTCACGCTAACTGGACTATAGTTTCCCGTTTTCTCTCTCCTTCCTTTCTTGAATAACGGGGTTATAATTGCTACCTTCCAATCCATAGGCACCGTTCTAGAATCTATGGAATTCTGGAAGATTAAAACTAATACATCCACTATCTCTGTAGCCACCTCTTTTAAAACCTTAGGATGTAGGCCATCAGGTCCAGCGAACTTGTCAGCTTTTAGTCACATTAAATTCTCCAGTACTATTTATTTACGAATACTAATTTCTTTAAGTTCCTCATTCTCACCAGATCCTCAGTTCCCCATTATTTCTCAAATGTTTTTGTGTCTTCTTCCGTGAAGACAGATACAAAGTATTTGCTTAATGTCTCTGCCATTTGCTTACTCCCCATTATAATTTTTTCTGTTTCTGCCTGTAAGGGACTCACGTTTACTTTCGCTACTCTCTTCCTTTTCACATATCTATAGAAGCATTTACAATCTGTTTTTACTCTCATATTCCATTTTCTCTCTCTATCAATTTTTTGGCCCTTCTTTACTGAATTCTAAAATCCTCCCAATCATCAGGCTTACTACTCTTTTCGGCAAGATTTTAAACATCTTCCTTTAATCCAATACTATCATTAACTTTTCTTGTTAGCTATTGTTGGACCATTTTCCAGTGTGGTTTTTATTCCTTAAGGGAATTCGTTGTGAATTATGAAATATTTATTTAAATGTTTGCCATTTCTTATCTACCATCATATCTTTTAATCTAGTTTCCTATCCTACCTTAGCCAATTCGCTTCTCATGCCTATGCAGTTTTCTTTGTTCCAAATCAAGACCCTAGTTTCGCACTTAACTAAATCATTCTCAAAGGCAACATAAAATTCTATCATATTATGATCACTACTCCCCAAAGGCTCCTTTACTGCAAGGTTATTAATTAAGCTGTCTCATTGTACAGTAGTAGATCTAAAATAACTTGTTCCCCAGTTAGTTCCTCAACATGCAGATCTAGAAAACTATCTTGAATGCATTCCATGAACTCGTGCTCTGCACTATTATTGCAAATTTGGTTTGCACAGTCTATATGAAAATTAAAGTCCTCCATGATTACCGTATTACTTTCATTACATGCACCTCTAATTTCCTGATTTATACTGTGCCCAACACTACAACTACTGTAAGGGTACCTATAAACTACTCCCACTAGTGTTTTCAGCTCCTTGTTGTTTCTTAGCTTCACCCAAAGTGATTCTACATCTTGGTTTTTCGAGCTAAGATCCTTTATCTCTACTGTCTTTATCCCATCCTTTATTATCAGGGTTACCCCCTTCCTTTTTAAGTCTGCCTATCTCTTCCAAAAGTCAAGTATCCTGGAATATTTAGTTCCAAAATATGGTCACTCTGCAACCACATATTTACTGGCTATTAGCTCACACCATTTATTTCTATCTGCCCTATTAATTCGTCTTTTTTGTTGCGAATGTTTCACACATTCATAGTGCCTTTAGCTTGAACATTTTTCTATTTTTTCCTGATGTCACCTTAGTCACTGATGCCCTATTACTGTCTATATACCTAGCTCTGTCAAGCCCGTGTGATGACTGGTGTGCAACGACCACCACATGTTAAAAAAAATCCACACACAGGCATCTTCCACCCTTCAAGATTTAGTTCGAGACCTGGAATTTTAGGTCCTTCATTGAAACCTGTGAACTTTTTGACGTGGAAGCAAGTCATCCTCGATTCGAAGGACTGCCTATGATGATGATGATGATTACCTTTGTTAAGCTCTACGCTCCTTCCTGACCTACTCTGCTTACCCAAATCACTGCTCTGCTCTACTGCCTTGACATTTCTCTTACCGCTTTTGAATTTACTCTTTCCTGAATCCTCCCATCCACACCGCCTCTCCATTAGTTTAAAGCCCTATCTACCGCCCTATTAGATTCGCCAGGACAATGGTCCTAGCCTAGTTTAAATGGAGCCTGTCCCAAGGGAATAGCTCCCTCTTTCCCCAGAACTGGTGCCAGTGCCCCATGAATTGAAACCCCTTCCACCCACACCACTCTTTCAGCCACGCACTTAACCTCCTAATCTGCTTGTTCCTATGCCAATTTGCAGGTGGCTCAGTAACAATTCAGCGATTATCTTTGAGCTTCTGCATTTTAATTTGGACCCTAGCTCCTCAAACTCTCTCAACAGAACCTCATTCCTAGTTCTACCTATGTCGTTGGTACTTACGTGGATCCTCCCACTCCCACTCCAAATTCTTCTCCAGTCACGAGGAAATATCCTTAACCCTGGCACCGGGCAGGCAACACAGCCTTCAGAACTCCCGGTCGCGGCTGCAGAGAACAATAACTTTCCCCCTGTTGTGGTGCCAAAAACTGAACACAGTACTTCACATGAAGTCTGACCAAGGCTCTATGCAAATCAACCATAACTTCCTCCCCTTTGTATTCCAGCTCCTTGAGATAAAGGCCAACATTCCATTAGCCTTTTTGGTTACTTTTTTTTTACCTTTGCATTAGCCTTTAATGATTTGTTTCTGGACACTCAAATGCCTTTCGTCCCCGACAGTTCCTTGTCTTTCACTATTGAGAAAATGTTCAGATTTTTCTTTCTTGGGTCAAAATGAATGACCTCACACTTCCCCATTTTGAACTCCATCTGCCACAGTTTTGCCCACTCACTTAATCTGACAATTTTATGAAGTAACTTCCTTTTTCTACCCAAAAAATACTGTGCCTCCTAACTTAGTGTCATCTGCAAACCGAAGATACAACTCTCTATTCCTTCATCCAAGTCATTGTTATATATGGTGAAAAGATGAGGCTCCAGAACAAATCTCTGGGGGATTCCCATTTCTCACAGCCCGCCAATTCAAGAACGAACACTTTATTACTAACCTCTGTCTTCTACCACCCAACCAATTACTGACCCATCTCACAAGATTACCTTCAATTCTATGTACTTTTATTTTTGCTAATAATCTCTGTGCAGAACATTATCTAATGCTTTCTGGAAGTCCATATTGCTAACTCTGTTATCAACCATGCTAGTTAGCTTCTTGAAAAATTCAACTAGATTAGTGAGATATGACTCAGAGAAAGTTAGATATGGCCTTTATGGCTAAAGGGATCAAGGGGTATGGAGAGAGGAAAGGGGTACTGAGGTGAATGATCAGCCATGATCTTATTGAATGGTGGTGCAGGCTCGAAGGGTCGAATGACCTGCTCCTGCACCTATTTTCTATGTTTCTATGACCTACCCATTCCAATCCATGCTGACTCTCTTTGATCAGTTCATACTTATCTAAGTGCTGGCCCTGATGATAAATTACAATAACTTCCCACAACTAACATTAAACTGACTGACTGTAGTTTTCTGCTTTCACTCTCCCTCCTTTCTTAAACAATAGTGACATTTGCAATTTAGGAAGAACTTTATTATTCAAGTGTTACATGCTTGGACTAATCTGCCGGCAGGTTATCAGAGGCAATATTAAGGACATTCAAAGTGTAGCTTTATTCTTCTGTGACACAGCTAGGGTATGAGAGGGGTCAGTATCAATCGGCCAAATGACCTTTTCTCACCTTAACTTTTCTCGTGTCCTTAGTGTGATAATCAAGGGTAATTGATTGAAATATCCTGAAGCAGTGACTCCTTAACAATATTAAAAACATGGAACACAGCCAAGGCCCAAATAAATTCCATTGTGCTACATGTGTACAGAATCCTATGTCTGACCTAGCCAATCTCAATTGGAGTGGCGGTTGGGCCATTCAGATGGCATTGTTTACAGAGAAGGGAAAAGAGTATCAGCCACAGCTGCCACTCCTCGTCACCATCCAGTGATCCATGCTGAGTGCTCGTGTGTAAATGTTGGGCAAGGAAAGGATCGGGCTCAGCTGTAATGTCCCCCTCATCGAATGGCTTGCTGATACTCACGGTAAAAGCTTACTCATGAATAGTTATCACTGAGGATGAGGCATCAAAATTGTGGCGGTACCCAGCAAGAATTGGTGCCTTCAGGGGAGGAGAGGAAATCGGCAAAAGAAGGAAGAAGGAAAGAAAATAACTTTGCACCTTTCTGAATTCTATCAGTTGATCCTGAGAACCACTGGCCATTTCTTCAGCAATCTTTTTGGATTGCATACTTTGCAGATTGGTCCACGTCTGAGGCATTTACGTGTCTACAAGATGGACTACATTTCTATTTAGTGCGTTAAGTGATAATTCACTATCCCAGCTTATAACAACTGTTTGGGGAAGTCCTTCAGTTATTGCTGAATCTTTCTGTATTTAAAAACATATAGAGTCAGTTTAGTTATAGTAATATGTTTCTGAAATTTCCATTCTCCAAGATGCAGATTCAACCTTGCACAGCCTTCTACATGAATTGGAGCAGGCAAGTGAGCTCTACTGTACATTGTGTCAGGGATTAGAGTCTTGGGGCAAGAACCTCCACTTTTGTGCTTATCGCCCAAAAATAGGCGATATTTCCAGTGTGGGTGATAAAAAAGCTTTTTCAGATCGCTGGCTTCTCACCCATTCACAAATCACTTAGTCTCCATTTTTGAAAATGGGCGTTACCGCGAGTGATATGAAATGGGTGGTAGCATTAAATTTTTTTGACCTTCTGCCGTAAAGTGCCACCATCCTTAGCAACAGCATGGCAACGGTAGATTCTCGCGATTCAGGAGGTCAAGGGTCATCATGACATGAGCAGAAGAGGAGACAGATAGAGAGGGAGCTCAGAGGCACTGAAAGCATGCGTGGCTGTGGTGTGTACTTGTCTGGCTGTTGTGGGAGGCACGAGGGAGATTCACCAGCAGCAAAAAGCCTACTAAGCACCAAGAACATAGTTGGCACCGAGTTTTTGTCCAACAAATAAGATATAACATGGAATGGATGGAGGAGGCCTTGGAGCTGGCAGCCAGGAACACTGGTGGCAGAGGGCTCTCAGTGGTCCTGGAGCGCGGCACTGCACCCCAAGGTGCTGCACCCCCATTGCCAACCACACATGAGAGCCAGAAGGGCTTCTGGCTCAGAGTATGTTCCCACCTCAGGACCGTCCTCTCCCGTATCTGTCCGTCACCCCCCCCCCCCACCCCTACCAATGAAACATCGCCTGAGGAGCTCCTCAGCCAGGCGACTTGGAGTCGGGGGAGAAGGGGAAGGTGTAGAGGTGGGGAGGAGAAGCTGGGGGGGGGGGGTTGTTTTTTACAGAAATACTGATGATTTCAGATTAATGTTTGGTTTAAATGTTTTTTATTTAACAAAACCTTGTAGCACATTGGCTCAGATCACTGCACCGTTATACGCTGGTGATTCCTTAACATCAAAGGGTATAATTACACTGAACTTCAATCAACTTAAACATTAACTATCACCAAGGTGATGCCCACCATTGATGTATGACCTGCATACCCAGCAGTGTGTCAGCCTTGTAAATAACACCAATGTTCTTTCAGGCAAAGCGATCATTGATGAGCTCCTTACATAAAGCGCTTGCAGCTATCATGCCACCACTGGCCCTTTCATGCAGTCTACAGGGGGCAGGGGCATGGCTTCAGCATCAGCCTGATTGTCTGGGCTGATGTCAGCATCCGCCTCCTCATCTTCCTCTTCCTCTCTCTGGTGCGGTGGACTGTCAGACTCATCAGGCAATTCTTGTCCCCTCCTGATAGCCAAGTTGTGCAGCATGGAGCACACCACCGCGAATTTAGCTTCCTGCTCAGGGTGGTATTGGAGCTCGCCTCCTGAGTGGTCCAGGCATCTAAAGCGCTGCTTCAGCACTCCAATGGTTTTCTCCACGCTATTGCGAGTTGCTCTGTGACTCTTGGCATCGGTGTGGGTGTCATGCGGGGAGTCATCAGCCAGGTGGCGAGGCCATATCCTTTGTCACCAAACATCCAGCATTGACCTTGTGGCTGATTGTTAAACACTTCAGATACAGTGCTGTCATGAGGTTGTGAGCATTATGGATGCTGCCCGGAAATTTAGCATTCACTGCTATTATAATTTGCTGGTGGTCAACAGCCAGTTGGACATTCAGGGAGTGGAATCCCTTGCGGTTCCTGAAAACCTCTGCATCCTGAAAAGGTGCATACTGTCTATTGCTCCCTGCACCTTGGGGAAGTTTGCAATTCTGGAGAATCCTAGAGCCCTCTCATTCTAGGCCTCCATTGTCATAGGGAAGCTGATCAAGTACCTCCTGCACATGTACAGGGCTCCAGTGACCTGTCTAATGCAGCGATGTGTGGCATGCTGAGAAATTCTGCAAATGTCTCCAGCTGTGGCCTGAAAATAACCTGAGGCGTAGAACGACAGTGCCGTGGTGACTCTGACCTCGACGGACAGTGCAGTACTGATGGTGCTGGCAGGCTGCAGATCTGGCCTTAACAGCTGGCATACCTCAGTGATAACCTCTTTGTGGAAGCGCAGTCTCTGAAGGCAGGTGGTGTTGGGCAAGTCGAGGTAAGAGTGCTTTTCCTTGTACTTGCGGGGTGTGTAACGTCTTGTCCTCCTTATCAGTCTGTCACGTCTTACATCGGACACATAATGCAGTGGTGCGTACCTTCGGCGATCTCAAGTCTGTTACATGTAATTAGTCACCAAGAGAGGGTGAGAACAGACAGGCCCCATTGCAGTAGCTCTCTGTTTTCCATCGATTGGTCACAAACAAGGAATGTCCCGACGAAGACATCTATTCAATTCCAATCGGGCACAGTATGGTCAAGATATTTGTAGAGATGTTCACATCTCCAATGCCCTGCAGAGTACATCCGAACTCCGCAAAGGTTGAAGCACAGCAGCCTTTTGAATGAAGCGACCTGCAATTTTAAAAATGGCAGCCACACCGCTGGCTTTAGTTCAGAACAGTTCCACTTTTTCTGGGTGTTTTTTTGGGCATGTGATATTGTGCGTGATATATGTGTGAGGTGGTGAAAGTGACTGGGCGATCTCCTGGGTGTTAGTTTTGCCAAATGTGCTCTTTACGACAAAAAAAAATAGGCGGGCGGTATTATTGAATCTCGGCGTTAATTCCGTGCAGAAAGTAACACTGGGCAATATTATGGGCGATGATTTTCGCCCATTCTGAAGATTACGCCCCAAAAAAGTGGGCAGGCGGTAATATTTTTTCCCGGCGTTAAGCACTTAGGGAAAGTAATGCTCGGCGATAAGTTTCCTAAAAATGCCCATCAGTTTCCATTTTGTGCCAAAATGGATGATATATGGGCGTTATATGTCATTTCAGTGGTAAAATGGGCATTAAGTGGGCGTTAAGCATGCTAAAAAAGTGGAAGTTCTAGCCCATAGTATCGTACAATGCAGAAGGAAGCCATTCGGCCCATCATGCCTGTGTCGGTTCTTTGAAAGAGCTATCCCATTAGTTCCAGTACCCTGCTGCTTCTATATAACCCTGAAATGTTTTCCTTTTCAAGTGTATATCCAATTCCCTTTAGAAAGTTACGATTGAGTCTGTTTCCACTACCATTTCAGGCAGTGCATTCCATACCATAATAACTCGCTGCGTAAAGAAATTTCTCCTCATCTCCCCTCTAGTTCGTTTGCCAATTAATTTAAATCTGAATCCTTTGGTTACCGACCCTCCTGCCAGTGGAAACAGTTTCTCCCTATTTATTCGATCAATATTCTTCATAATATTGAACACCTCTATTAAATACCTCCCCTTAGCCTGCGCTACTCTGGGGAGAACAATCCCAGATTCTCTAGTCTCTCCACATATGTTAAGTCCCCCATCCAAAGTATACTTCAAGTAAATCTCCTCTATGCCAGCTCCAAGACCTTGACATCATTCCTGAAGTGTGCGACCCAGAATTGGACACAATTTTCAAGCTGAGGCCTAACCCATGATATATAAAAGGTATACGATAACTCCCTTGCTTTTGTACTCTATGGGCTTGATTTTATACATTTGTGCTTATCGCCCAAAAATGGGAATTAATTCCAGCGTGGGTGGTAAAAAAGGGTTTTCAGATTGCCGGCTTCTTGCCCATCCTCAAACCACCTAGACTCCATTTTTGAAAATGGGTGTTACCGCAAGCGATATGAAATGGACAGTAGCATTAAATTTTTTTGACCTTCTGTCATAAAGTGTCGCCGTCCTTAGCAATGGCGTGGCAACGCTCGATTCCCGCGATTCAGGAGGTCAAGTGTCATCATGATATGTGCAGAAGAGGAGACAGAGAGAGAGGGAGCTCAGAGGGACTGAAGGCGTGTCTGGGTGTGGTGTGGCTGCTTTGGGAGGAAGGAAGGAGACTGTAGAGCTTCACAGCAAGTAGGGAAACAAAAATTAGCTGTTACCAGCCACATATTTGCCCGAATTTGGCCTATATTGGAGAGTGAGGAGGAGGCATCACAGCATGCTGTGGAGAATGACGCTGGAGAGAGCAGTGAGGTGGGAGAGGAGCACATTGGAGGGCGCAAAAGAGCCAGGAGGTTCTCGGATGAGACAAATGCCTCCCTCCTGCAGGAGATCGAGTTACGCTGAGGTGACTTGACACAGGGATGGCGTGAGAAGCCCACTCCAAAGGCCTACCAGAGGATGTGGACCGAGATAGCAGAGGTGGTCTCGTCGGCGACCAACGAGGTGCGTGAGGGTAACCAATGCCGCAAACGATGGAACGACCTTGTGGAATCCGCAAGAGTAAGCATTACATTGACTTACATGTACTTATGTATTTATATAATTTGATTTGTAAAAGTCATGAGTGACTATCAGCAGATGTGCTATCTTTCACTTTTACTGGGAATGTTTTACTCAAAGCCTGCGGTCACGGTGCACATCTTTAGGTAAAGAATGATAATTTTCATAATAATCATGATTACATCTATCGGTTATGTGTTGTATCAGTCTCTGTGACAGTACCTAGCAATGATACCACGCAATGATCTCATACCATGTTGTCCTGTCACCTTTTACAGAAGACGCTATCGACGATGAGGTCCGTGCAGAGGCGAACGGGTGGGGGGGCCACCAGTCCCCGGCGACATCACTGAGATGGAGGAACTGGTGCTCGCACTCGTGGGAAAGCACACCCGGACAGCCACAGATGCATCTGCAGACCCTGAAGTGATGCCACGTGAGTAAAGCTTACACCATTGCGTGATGTAAAGTCAATAGATGCCACACCCACTCATATACGAACAATCATATATGATAGATGATTTCTAAAATTGTCATAGAAATAATGATGGCCGAATGAAAATCATTGCAATACAAATGTCTTCATGATCATGAAATGTGATGTCTGTGATGATTTTGAGAGTGGTGGTGCTTTTGTCGGGCATATGCTGTGTGTATCGCTGGACTCACCTTGTGACCCCTTCTCCTCAAATAACCTCATTTGTGTTTTGCAGCTCAGCCAGCAGCGCATCCCAAGGCAAGGCCACAGAGGTCAGAAGGTGGGGGCGCGGGGCCCGACTCTCCGGACGAACCTACAGCTGATGCTGAGGAGCTCCGATTCTCACCCATCAATCCGTTGGGTCTGTTCTCCACGGTTGAGAGCGCGGACTTCGAGGAACCTGCATCGCCACGCTCCAAAAGCCATCCCACCCCAAGGTCATCTAGTGGTCCTCCTGTCATTCCCACCTCCACTCTGGAGGTACTGGCCCCAAGCACCTCACCACAGGGCACCCCATTTATCCCCACGTCTGGTCCATGAGCGCCACTTGATAGCGGAGAGATGGTACAGTTGTCCAGGAAGACTGTAGACATTGGTGATCAGCTCATCGAAGCATTGGGGGGGCATATCCTGACAGCTGGCCACCATGACCGAGTACATTCCGCGGATGGCGGAGGCCCTGGAAGCGATAGCCAGGAACACTGCTGGCACAGGCCTCCCATTGGTTCTCGAGCGTGGCACTCCACTCTTAGGTTCCGCACCACCACTATCGCATCCAAGCCCTCCGCCATCCGCAGAATGTACTCGATCATGGTGGCTAGCTGTCGGGATATGTCCCCGAATGCTTCGATGAGCTGGTCACCAATGTCTATAGTCCTGCTGGACAACTATACCAAGATCTTGCTTCTGCATCAGAGAATGTTGCCCCCTCGGCAACCCCCCTCCTGTACCCGTGCAACCACCGCATCTGCCTTCATTCCCCCCAATGAGGCACCGCCTGAGGAGATCCTCGGCCAGGCGTAGAGGTGGGGAGAAGAAGGGGAGGGGGGAAGGAAAGTGAGGTGCATGTCCGCAGGTGATGGCTGTGTTATATCTCCATCTGGGTGTATGCAATTTGTTGTAATGTATGGGGGGAGGGGGCCACCCTCCTGCTTTGCCTTTGTATTCTGTGTTGCTGGACATGTTGAACATTTGATTGATGTCAATGGTGGAAAAAGTGGGGTGTGGGTGTGGGTTGGGTGTTATTGCCTGTGATACTTATGATTTCAGACCAGTGTTGGTATAAAAATGTTTTTATTGAACATAACCTTGTTGCGCATTGTCTCAGATAGCTGGACCGTTACACACTGGTGACTCCTTAACATGAAAGGGTTAAATAAAACTTAACTTCAATCAACGTAAACTTTAACTGGCACCAAGATGATGGGCACCATTGATGTCTGAGCTGCACACACACAGCAGTGTATCAGCATTGTCACTCACATCAATATTCTTTCAGGCAAATCGTTCAGATATCAGCTCCTGCCGTAAGAGTCTTGCAGCTATGTAGCCACCACGGGCCCTTTCCTGCGGTCTGGAGGGGGTCGTGGGCATGGGTGCATAGCCAGCCTGATTGTCTGGTCCTAGGTCAGCATCCAGCCCCTCGTTGGCCACTTTCTCTCTCTCCTGAGGTGGAGCATCAGTGCTTTCTGGCAATTCTTGGCCCCTCCTGATAGCCAGGTTCTACAGCATCGAGCACGCAACCACGATTTTACCTACTTGCTCAGGGTTGTATTGTAGCTCCCCTCCTGATCAAGACATCCAAAGCGCTGCTTAAGCACAGTTATTGTTTGCTGGCCCCATTGCATTGAAAGTATAATAGCGATTGATCAGAAACAATGATTTCCTCATTAAATACACCTAGAGTAAACCCCCAATAGTCCAGAGGCTGAAAATATGTCTGTTGAGATGTTCACTTCACCTGAGAAGAACTCCAGAGTCAATGCAAACTCCCCCAAAGTTGAAGCAGCCTTTTGAATAATGCGACCTGCGATTTTAAAAATGGCAGCCACACCGTTGGCATTCGTTCAGAATAGTTCCACTTTTTTTGGGCGTTTTTTTTGGGCGAGCGATATTGTGGGCGATATTTGTGCGAGGTGGTGAAAGTGACAGTGGGAGATCTCCTGGGTGTTAGTTTCGCCAAATGTGCTCTTTACAACAAAAAAAAGTGGATGGGTGGTATTATTGAATCTCGGCATTAATTCCGTGCAGAAAGTAATGTTGGGTGATATTATAGGTGTTGATTTCGCCCCAAAAAAGTGGGCGGACAGTAATATTTTTTCCCGGCGTTAAGCACATGGGTAAAATAACGATCAGTGATAAGTTTCCTAAAAATGCCCGCCAGTTTCCATTTTGTGCCAAAATGGGCGAAATATGAGCATTAGAAGTAATTTCAGCAGTAAAATGGGCGTTAAGTGGGTGTTAAGCATGCAAAAAAAGTGGAGGTTCTAGCCATAGCTTCTATTTATAAAGTCCAGTATACATTTTTCAAGAACTACCTGTCCAAAGCACTAGTGTGTGAAAAAGATGGGAACACAACTATTGGATCATTTGGTTCTCATAATTAATGATTTATCATTCATTGGGCAAAGAATATTAATGGTAAACACCCTCACTGTGAGAAAAATGGAAGCGCAGTTAGAGAGAAAATTATATCGCCATGACAGAAGTGGCAGTGAAACTGAAGATATAATAGTTAAAATATTAACGTTATTTTTAAAAAATTACTAAAGATGATCACACCAACTGCATTCAGAAGAGAACAGAAAGGTAATGAGGATTCTTAGAATGGAAAATTGGGTAAGGTATATAATGGACAGCCGTTCCGATAGCACCTTTTTACACAAAGTGACCCCCAAATGAGATGGTGCAATTCCCTACAGTAGAGTTTATTAAGACTTTCAAAGAGTTCTTGATAAAATTCCAAACTGGAAAATAAGTGCAATGTCAGACTGAACTGGGATGGGGATAGTTCAATTAAGTCCCAGAGGGATTTCAACACCTGGTGTTTCTCATCTTTGTTGATGACCAGGTTATCAAGACCAAATGTAAGCTTGTCAAAATCATTGCTCTCACTAAAGTAGGGCAAAAGCAGAAACGAAAAATTACCAAGGATTTACAATTGTTGCACGACCAGAAAATAGAAATGTTGGAACAGGAAGGGACAATTCATCCCCTCAAGCCTGTTCCGTCAAACAATTAGATCATGGCTGATCTGAACTTGAGCTCCATTTACCCTGCTTTGATCCAAGTCCCTTGATACCCTTGTCTAATAAGAATCTATTTATCTCAGTCTTGAAGATTTAATTAGACTGATCATCCATAGCCTTTTGGGAGAGAGAATTCCAGATTTCCACTACCCTTTGTGTGAAATGCTTCCTGACATCACCCTTGAATGGTCTAGCTCTAATTTTAAGGTTCTGCCCCTTGTTCTGGACTCCCCCAGCAGAGGAAATAGTTTCTCTCTATCTACCCTGTCAAATCCTTAATCATTTTAAACACCTCAATTCAATCTGCTATACTCAAGGGAATACAAGGCATGTTTATGCAGCTTGTCCATTTAATTTAGCCCTTTGAGACCTGGTATCATTTTGGTGAATTTGAGCTGCGCACCCTCCAAGGCCAATATATCCTCCCTGAGATGTGGTGCCCAAAACTGAATGCAGTGCTCCAGATGGGGTCTGACCAAAGCCCTATGCAATGGAAGTATAACTTCACTTTGTATTGCAACCCCCTTGAGATAAAGCTAACATTCCATTAGCCTTTTTGATTACTTTTTGTACTTTTGCACTTCCTTTAGTGACTTGTGTCCAACTCACAAATCCCTTTCATCTTCCACAGTTCCTGATCTTCATTATTGAGAAAATATTCAGATTTTTCTTTCTTAGATCCAAAGTGAATGATCAGACACTTCGACACATTGAACTCCATCTGCCAATTTTTCCCCACTCAATTAATCTGATGATAAGGAGACCTGGCTCAAAAAAGGGTTGGATTGGGTACTAAATATTCCTGGATATAAGGTGTTCAGGAAAGATAGGAAAGGAAAGAAGGGAGATGGGGTGGGTGGCAGTATTGATTAAGGAGAATATTACAGTACTGGAGAGAGTGGATGTCCTGGAGGGGGTCAAGGACAGAATGTATTTGGATTGAGTTGAGAAACATTAGAGGTGCCATTACACCACTAGGTGTATTCTATAGGCCGGCAACTAGTAGGAAGGATAAAGAGGAGCAAATTTGCAGGAAAATTACAGAGAGGTACAAGAACTATAGAGTAGTGATAATGCTCATCTGCTGCTGAAACCCTCATCCATGCCTTTGTTACCTCTAGACTTGACTACTCCAATGCACTCCTGGCTGGCCTCCCATGTTCTACCCTATGTAAACTTGAGGTCATCCAAAACTTGGCAGCCCATGTCCTAACTCATACCAAGGCCTGTTCACCCAAAAAGGGCAGAATTGGATACTAAATATTCCTGGATATGTGTTCAGGAAAGATAGGAAAGGAAAGAAGGGTGATGGGGTGGCTGACCTACATTGGTTGCTGGTTAAGCAACGCCTCGATTTCAAAATTCTCATCCTTGTTTACAAATCCCTTCATGGCCTCACCCCTCCCTATCTCCGTAATGTCCTTCAACCTCACAACCACCCCCCCCCCCGCCCCCCCCAAAATATCTGCATTCTTCTAATTTTTCCTTCTTAAGAATCCCTGATTACAACTGTGCAACCATCAGTGGCCATGCCTTCAGCTGCCTGCCTCTCTTTCCTCTTTTAAGACGCTCCTTAAAACCTACCTCTTTGACCAAGCTTTTGATCATCTGCCGTAATTTCTTCTTATATGGCTTGGTGTCACATTTATTTGTTTTGCCTTAGAACACTGCTGCCTTGGGACGTTTTACTACATTAAAGGCACTATATAAATACAAGTAGTTGTTGTAATGATGGACTTCAACTATCCTAATATAGACTGGGATAGTAATAGTGTAAAGGGCAGAGAGGGGGAAGAATTTCTGAGGTGTGTTCAAGAGAACTTTCTTGATCAGTACGTTTCCGGCCCAACGAGGAAGGAGGCATTGCTGGATTTGGTTCTGGGGAATGAGATGGGTCAAGTAGAGGAAGTGTCAGTCGGGGAACATTTAGGGAACAGTGATCACAGTATCATAAGATTCAGACTAGCCATGAAAAAGGACAGGGAACAATCTAGAGTAAAAATAGTTAATTGAAAGAAGACCAATTTCATTGGTTGAGAATGGATCTGGCCCGGGTAAATTGGAATCAAAGATTTGCAGGCAAAACTTTAACTGAATAATCAGCTGCCTTTAAAGAGGAGATGGTTTGGGTACAGTCGAGGTACATTCCCACGAGGGGGAAAGGTAGGGCTACAAAAGCCAGAGCTCCCTGGATGACGAAAGAGATAGAGAGTAAGATGAGGCAGAAAAAGGGGGCGTTTGACAGATGTCAGGTTGAGAATATAGAAAGTTCAGAGGGGAAGTGAAAAAAGAAATGAGAGGCAGAGAGTATGAGAATAGATTGGCAGTTAACATAAAAAGGGAATTCAGAAGTCTTCTATAGGCATATGAACAGCAAACGGGTAGTAAGGGGAGGGGTGGGGACGATTAGGGACAAAAATGGAGATCTACACATGGAAGCAGAGTAATGGCTGAGGTACTGAGTACTTTGCATCTGTCTTTACCAGGGAAAAGATGCTGTCAAAGTCATAGTGAAAGAGGAGGTAGTTGAGATACTGGATGGGATACAAATTGATAAGGAGGTACTAGAAAGGCTGACTGTACTTAAAGTAGATAAGTCACTAGGGATGCATCCTAGGATGCTGAGGGAAGTAAAAGTGGAACTTGTGGAGGTGCTGGCCATAATCTTCCAATCCTCCCTGAATGCAGAGCTGGTGACAGAGGACTGGAGAATTGCAAATGTTAAACCCTTGTTCAAAAAAGGGTGTAAGAAATATGGCAGAGACTTTGAACAAATATTTTGTACCGTTCTTCATGGTAGAAGACACTAAAAACATTCCAATAATAGATTATCAAGGGACTATAGGGAGGGGGGGAACTTAAAACAACCACTATCATTCAGTAAAATAATGGGACTAAAGGTGGACAAGTCCTCTGGACCTGATGGCCCGCACCCTAGGGTCTTAAAAGAAGTGGCTGCAAATTACCAACATTCCCTGGATTTTGGAGAAGTCCCAGCGGATTGGAAAACTACAAATGTAACATCCCTATTTAAAAAAGGAGGCAGACAGAAAGCAGGAAACTATAGACCAGTTAACCTATCATCTGTCGTTGGGACAATGCTGGAGTCCGTTATTAAGGAAGCAGTAGCAAGACATTTGGAAAAGCATAATACAGTCAAGCAGAGTCAGCATGGTTTTATGAAAGGGAAATCATGTTTGACAAATTTGCTGGAGTTCTTTGAGAATGTAACAAGTAGGGTGGATAAGGGGGTACCAGTGGATATGGTGTATTTGGATTACTGTACAAGAGAGGAGCTCACAGGGTTAGGCGTAATATATTAGCATGCATAGAGGATTGGCTAACTAACAGAAAACACAGAGTTGGGATAAATGGGTCATTTTCTGGTTCGCAAACGGTAACAAGTGGAGTGCGACAGGGATCAGGGCTGGGGCCTCAACTATTTACAATCTATATTAATGACTTGGAGGAAGAGACCGAGTGTAACGTAGCCAAGTTTGCTGATGATGCAAAGTTGGGTGGGAAAGCAAGTTATGAGGAGGACACAAAGAATCTGCAAAGGGATATAGACAGGCTAAGTGAGTGGGCAACTATTTGGCAGATGGGGTATAATGTGGGAAAGTGTGAGGTTAGCCACTTTGGCAGGAAAAATAAAAAAGTAAATTATTTAAATGGAGAAAGATTACAAAATGCTGCAGTACAGAGGGACCTGAGGGTTCTTGTGCATGAAACACAAAAAGTTAGTATGCAGGAACAGCAAGTAATCAGGAAGGCAGTTCAGAGAAAGTTCACGAGGTCGATTCCTGAGAAGAAGGGGTTGACTTATGAAGAAAGGTTGAGCAGGTTGGGCCTATACTCATTATAATTTCGAAGAATGAGAGGTGATCTTATTGAAACATATAAGATATTGAAGGAGCTCGACAAGATGCAGAGAGGACGTTTCCACTCATGGGGAATCTAGAACTAGGGGGCATAGTTTAAGAATAAGGGGTCTCCCATTTAGAACTGAGATGAGGAGAAATTTCTTCGTAAATCTGTGGAATTCTCTTCCCCAGAGAGCTGTGGAGGTTGGGTCATGGAATATATTTAAGGTGGAGATAGTCAGATTTTTGAATGATAGGGGAGTGAAAGATTATGGGGAGCGGGCAGGGAAGTGGAGCTGAGCCATGATCTATTAAATAACGGAGCAGACTCGATGGACCAATGCTCCTATTTCTTATGTTAAGTATGTTCCTATGATAAACAGGCCAGTCAGTAGTGAGGAAGCTTTTAGAAATGATAATCTGGGACAAAATTAACTGTCACTCGGACAAGTGTGGATTAATTAAGGAAAGCCAGCATGGATTTGTTAAAGGCAAATCATGTTTAACTAACTTGATTGAGTTTCTTGATGAGGTAACAGAGAGGGTGGATGTGGATAATGCAGTTGATGTGGTGTACGTGGACATCCAAAAGGCGTTTGATAAAGTATCACATAATAGGCTTGCCAGAAAAGTTGAAGCCCATTGAATAAAAGGGACAGTGGCAGTATGGATACTAAACTGGCTAAGTGACAGGAAACAGAATAGTGGTGAATGGTTGTATTTAAGACGGGAGGAAGGTATACAGTGGTATTCTCCAGGGGTCAGTTCTAGGACCACTGCTTTTCTTGATATATGTTAATAACTTAGACTTGGGTGTACAGGGCACAATTTCAAAATTTGCAGATGACACAAAACTTGGAAGTATAGTGAACAGTGATGAGGAAAGTAATAATCTTCAAGAAGACAGACAGGCTGGTGGAAAGGATGGACAAGTGGCAAATGGTATTTAATGCAGAAAAGTGCGAAGTGATACATTTTGGTAGGAAGAACGAGGAGAGGCAAAATAAACTAAAGGGTACAATTCCAAATGGAGTGCATGAACAGAGAGACTTGGGGGTATACGTGCACAAATCATTGAAGGTGGCAGGACAGGTTGAGAAAGTGGTTAAAAAAGTATACAGGATACTGGGCTTCATAAATAGAGGCACAGAGTGCAAATGCAAGGAAGTTATGATGAACCTTTATAATACACTGGTTCGGCATCAACTGGAGTATTGTGTCCAATTCTGGGCACCGCACTTTAGGAAGGATGTGAAGACCTTCGAGACAGTGCAGAAAAGATTTACTAGAATGGTTCCAGGAATGAGGAACTTCAGTTACATGGATAGACTAGAGAAGCTGGGGTTGTTTTCCTTGGAGCAGAGAAGGTTGAAAGGAGATTTGATAGAGTTGTTCAAAGTCATGAGGGGTCTCGACAGAGTAGATAGAAAGAAACTGTTCCCATTGGCAGAAGAATCGAGAACCAGGGACACAGATTTAAGGCGATTGGCAGAAGAACCAAAGGCGACATGAAGAAAAAATGTTTTACGCAGTGAGTGGTTAGGATCGGGAATACACTGCCTGAAAGGGTGATGGAGGCAGATTCAATCGTGGCTTTCAAAAGGGAATTGGATAAGTACTTGAAGGAAAAAGATTTACAGGGCTACGGGGAAAGGGCGGGGGAATGGGACTAGCTAAGTGCTCTTGCAGAGAGCCGGCACAAGCTCGAAGGGCCAAATGGCCTCTTTCTGTGCTGTAACCATTCTATGCTTCTATGATTCAGAGCAAATTCCTTCATCCAATCAACACAAAAAATACAGTGCCTTCTAACTTAGTGTTATCTTCAAACTTGAATATACAACGTTCTATTTTCTCATCTAAGTCATTGATATATATGGTGAAATGCTGAAGCCCCAGTACAGATCACTGCAGAACACATTCTGGTGTCACATTCTGCCAATCAGAGAATGATTGGCATAATGTGACACAATCACTACTGTCTGTCTCCTACCTCCCAACCAATTAACAACCCATGTCACACAGTTACCTCCAATTCTTTGTGCTTTTTTTTGCTAATTTCTTGCGCAAAACTTCATCAAATACCTCTGAAAGTCCATTTAGATAATATCCAAAGACCCTCCCCAATCAACCATGCTAGTTTGCTCCTCAAAAGTTCAACTAGAATAGTAAGTCATGACCTACTTTTTACAAATCCTGCTGATTCTCTTTGATTAGTTCATACTTGTCCAAGTGCTCAGTCACTCTGGCCCTGATGATAGATTCCAGTAACTTACCAGTCTGTAGATTTCAGGTATTGTAGAATTTACCAATATCTCGCAAAGATTCCAGGTACCTTTCCCCTGCAGAGGAGAAGAATACCTTTCTAGGCTTTTAAAATTAGTTTAAAGGGGCAAACGAAACCTGCGGGGGATAAAAGGGGATGCGTTCATGGAGACCCTCCCCCCCCCCCCAGTGTTTGGACTCATAGGAAAGGGAATTCAAAATGGACCTAAATTATAGAAGCTTGAGATCCCCTAAACATCTATGGGAAGGAGCATATCAATTTTAAGATTCTACAACATTTTGACTGCGAAAAAGAGTTACCAAATGTAGGAGGTGGGGCCAACCTCTGAAGCAAATTCGTGTATTAAGGATCCCAGGCTATTCGCCCCCTAAGAGATAATCGAATTATCCAATCAAGCACAATGGAAATCATGGTCAGGAAACTGGACAATCCTAAAACAATGCAAAACCAGTGATAGCACATTCTCACACCCTAATCGAGTTACTGCTGACAAAGGAGACATTTGAAAATCAATGGACAGAACAGGTTAAACAGAGCCCAAGAGATTAGATGGGAGATAACGGAACTTTTTTTTTGGATATATCTATCCCCCAGTTTTACAAGGAAAAACTAGCAGAACACAGACTGGAACTCGCACAAACTAACAGAACACAGACTGGAACTCGCACAGACTCGAACAAGGACACAGACGGGAACACAGACACAGACACAAGCAGCCTGTTTCCTCTACAGTGAAGAAATGGAATAGTGAAGGAAACTACCAGAACTCATCAAGAACTGACCGAGCACGAGGCCCACGAAACGGAAGGTTGTCAGCAACCAAATTGACAACCACTCTACAATCTACTTCTGAACGACCCAACAGGGGAGAAATTACCAAAAGGGACTAACTAAAACTATTCCTAACCAAAGAAAGTGGGTACTTACCCCATACATCCAAAACACAACTTAGCACATCAGCGGACGCACCCCAACCGAAGACTACGCAGTCCGAAGTTCTCTCCTCTGTCCGGGATGCGGCTCGCCTCGAAGGCCAAGTGCAGCGAACCCCGAAATGATGATTCACCGGCAACTGTCTAAAGAGATTGGTGAGCATAGCCCCTGAACCCTCAGAGCTATAACTTAGTTAGTCAGGGGAATTGGGAGGGGGGAGGCTGGGATAACTTGTGTAAATGTATCAGCATTCTCCTCTTTACCCCATTTAGAGTTTAAGCTGTATTCTTTTCCCCACAGGCTGTAATTTGACATTTTATTCAATGTGTTGTACCCCTCAGTGTGTAATGGTCTGTGTGTGTTATTAAAGGTGTGCCTTTTGCTTCTTTTTAAACACAATAAAGCCATACCTGCTTCCTACCTTGAAACCGATTGTCTGACCAAGTCTGTCACAGTCCCTTCATAACTCCAGTGTCGAGAAGCAAGGGTGTGGGAGCGATTCAGAACCGCTCATATAAGGTCAGAAGGGAAAGCTGACCCCCTGAAAACCACCCCTTACCGTATCTCCCTCCCTTCTTTCTTAAATAATTGAGTGACGTTTGTAATTTTCCAAGCCAAAGGCACAATTCCAGAATCTAAGGAGCTTTGGAAAATTATGGCGAATACATCTTCAATTTCTCCATCTGTTTCTTTTAATACCTTAGGGTAGAAACCATCAGATATGAAGATTTGTCTATCTGAAGTCCCGTTATTTTTTCAATTACTATTTTAAAAGAACATATTGAATCCACTAAATTCTTAATTTAGACATATTTTAGGAAAAATCTAAAACTGGCATTTGGAAGAACTTCATTATTCAAAGTGTTTTGTTTGGACTAATCTGATGGCAGGATATCAGAGGCAACATTAAGGACATTCAAAGTGTAGTTGTATTCTTTCATGTTACAGCTAGGGTACGAGAGGGGTCAGCTTCAATCGGCCGAATGGCCTTTTCTCACCTTAACTTTTCTCGTGTCCTTAGTGTGATAATCAAGGGCAATTGATTGAAATGTCCTGAAGCAGTAACTCCTCAACAAGATTGAAAACATGAAACACAGCCAAGGCCCAAATAAATTTCATTGTGCTACATAGAAAAATAGAAAAGAAAATAGGTGCAGGAGTAGGCCATTCGGCCCTTAACATATGTAGAGAACTGTTTAGAATATTAATTCAGTGAGCAGCTGAGCTCTAAAACCAAGAATGTTCTATGTTTGATCCCTGTCGTTTTCTGACCTAGCCAATCTCAATTGGAGTGACAGTAGGGCCCTACAGATGGCATTGTTTACAGAGAGGGGAAAAGAATATCAGCCACGGCTGTCACTCCTCGTCACCATCCAGTGATCCATGCTGAGGGCACAAGTGTAAATGTTGGGCAAGGAAAGGATCGGGCTCAGCTGTAATGACCCCGTCATCCAATGTCCTGATGACACTGTGAAAGCTCACTCTTGAATAGTCTCCCCTGAGGGTGAGGCATCAAAGTGTGCCAGTACCAGGAAAAGTTGGCGCTTTCAGAGGAGAAGGGGAAATCAACAAAAGAAGGAAGAAAATAAAATACATTTGTACCTGTCTGAATTCTTTTTGATTTTCATATGGACCACTGCCCATTTCCTCAGGAATCATTTCAAGTTGCATTTCCAGCGGTTTAGTCCAAGTCTCAGGCATTTCTGTGTCTATTATATAAACCAAACTACTTTTTGCTTTAGATACTGTGTCACTTGTAATGGATGTTTCGTGAATACTTTCTGAATCCAGTCTGTAATCAGTTTCCGCAGGATATTTCTGTGTTTTAAAAAAGATAGAAGCAGTTTAAATGCAGTAATATTTTTTTGAAATTTGCACAAGATGCAGATTCTCTCAGACCAGTAAAATATGCAACAGATTTAACGAGATGTCAAACATGTTATTACTCAGAAACATTAAAAGCAGAGCAAAATGCGCAGGGCACAAATGACCTCTATTCTGCAATAATGCAAAAAGAAGTCTACATCCCTTGGGATGTTTCAGGTTTGAAGTCTGTAGCAGATCATTACTGGACATACTACTACAGTTACTGTTGCTGTTGACCTAGGGTGGTAGTCTGAAAGGTCCTGATGATTACAGTACAGTGGTCTAGTGGTTATGGAGTTGGAATCCTGAGGCCGTGTACTCAAATCCCATCATGGTAAGTTCTGAAATTGATTTCAATAGGTCTGGTGATTGGTGGCCAATTCTAGATAAATAACTGTGTAACATGCTGGATTGTGAACTAAAGAAGGAAATATCTCATCCCTATCCTGTCTAGCCTAAATGTGATTCCAGTCACATTTAGTGGTGGACTTAATGCCCTTTGAAGTGGCCTAGCAAGTTAAATTCACTAAACATCCACTACAAAACAGAATAAGAGAATTGGATGGACTTATCAGCAATAATGCAGGCATTGATTAGGAAAAGAGTAAGACAATCCTAGCTCAATTGGCCCTGCAAAGTCTTCCTCATCAACATCCGGGATGAGTACCCAGGTTGAAAGGACTGTCCCACACATTAATGAAGCAACAGCTGGACTCATACTCACAGAATCCAATCCATCAGTGCCACAATCCCAGGGTATGTCCTCACCCGTCGGCAGGATAGACCCACCGCAGGTGAGGGTACAGTGTTATACAGCCAGGTGGGCATAATCCCAGGGTCCTCAAAATTGACCCTGGTTCCCATAAAGTCTCATGGCTTTAGATCAAACAAGGCTAATTACCACCTACTGCACCCTGCCACAGATGAATTAGTACTCCTCCATGTTTAACACCACTTGGAGGAAGCACTAAGGGAAGTAAAGACATAAAATGTGCTGTAGATTGAGGGGGGGGACTTCAATGTCCACCACTGAGTAGCTTGGTATTATGACCACTGACTTACTGGCTGAGTCCTACATGAGAACACAAGAAATAGGAGCAGGAGTAGGCCATTTGGCCTTCGAGACATTCAATAAGATCATGGCTGATCTGATGTTGGCCTCAACTCCACTTCCCTGCCCGCTCCCCATAACCATTGACTCCCTTATCGTTCAAAAAAAAGGAAGACAGCATTGCCAGACTAGATCTACATGAGGTGGGGTGGGGAATGATAGCATGTATAGCACCCTATGGCTAGGAGGTATAGCACCCTCGATCTGTAGAGGAAAACCTTGTGTGTGAATGAGGATCGCCATTTTAAATGCACATTGCTGACTGAGCTCCAGAATAAAGAGAGTTAAATTGAACTGAAAAGTTGTTCAAGAGACAATAAATACATGGTGTCAGAAGCGGAGACTTCCAATCTTTCGTCGAACGTATCTACGATTGAAATGTTGGAACTGAAAGACTTTTTCGAGCCGATCGAAATCGACGTTAAGCAGTGCAGTGCAGAGCATGCTTCCTACACATCGCACATGGATCTGTGAAACTGTATGTACCTATGCCGCTATGGATGGAATGGTTGCAAAATGAACAATATCAATGGACTCAAAGGGCGATAAATAGTCATAAGCTGGTAGAGTAATCTGGAGGTATTAGTAAAGGATACTTAAAATAGCATAAGCCTTGATTGAAAAAGTACTTCTACAATTACATGGCCACGATATTTTACTAATTAAACTTACTCTTGTCCTCCAGTTATTTGAACTGTATACATTTATGTGACATACTCAAAGTCCTAAACTGTAGCGAGCTATCATGACCACCATGGTGCCAACTCCCATGCACATTCCTTTCCCACCTCCATTGCAGGTGACTGGCGATTTGAAAGCCAACTGGAAAAAATTCAAATAGCTGTGGGACAGCTATGAAAATATTGTGGAAAAAACAGATAGAATTAGGGTTGTAAAATTTATCACTGCCATTGGCAGAGATGCCCTAGATATCCACAATAATCTTCCCTACAAATCAGAGGAAGACAAACAGGAAATTGAGATTATTTTGAAGCTCTGGGAAGAGCACTGTAAAGATAAAACCAACATCATCTATGAACGGTGCACAAGGGGACGAGCGTTTTGACAGATATCTCGTGAAAGTGAGGGAGCTGGCATCGTCATGTGATTTCGGCAATTTGAGGGATGATTTCATCAGAGACCGCATAGTCTGCGGAATATCTGAAACACTCTGCATAAGAGACTGTTGCAAGAATTAAGCCTAACACTAGATAAATGTGTGATGTTCTGTAAAGCTACAGAGGTCATAGTTGCGCAAATGAAAGTCATGAAACTCACTAAAACAGATTTAGACTCTGAAGATGTCAAAGTTGTCAGACAGAAACCCCGATCACAAAGAAAGAATTCACAGACAAAGATTTCACGAACACTTGTAGATATTGTGGCAAAAGACATGAGCTGTCAAAAAACTAAATGACCAGCATATGGAAAGACCTTGCACAAGTTGCGGCAATCAAAATACTTATCTCAAAAGTGCAGGCAGAATGGATCGAGGCAGGAGTCTACACATAAGCCTAAATATAAGGACAAGTCAAAAGTTCATGCACTATATGAAGACAGTGATGATTCTGATTTTGAAGTCATGACTGTAGAGATACTTGGTAAAATTGATCACACAATAGAGGACAAAGCTGACAGAAAGTATTCTAACAAGGTTATGGCTACCTTCTCCATTAAAGGCTAAATGGTAAAAATGCAAATAGATTGTGGGGCCACATGCATTGTGCTACCTCATAGATACTAAAGGCTGAAAGGTAAATTAATCTAAGACAACACTGTCACTATATGACAACCACGCAACCATTCCAGTGGTAGGATCTTGCAATGTGCCACTGGAGAATACAAAGAACAAGCAAAAGTACGTTCTGCCCTTTGTGATCATTGAGGGCCAAAGTGCACCACTGATTGGCTCACGTACTGCTCAACAGCTACAACTGATACAAGTGCAGCATCAGAATATCGAGGTGATAAATGAAACACACGAACCGCAAATTACAAACAATGCAGACATCTCGCGAGCATCAAAAACGTATGTCAACAATGCGTATCCGGATGTGCTTAAGGGACTTGGACACATGCCAGGGACAGTTCACCTTGAACTCAATGAATCAGAGACACCAGCTGTAATGCCACCCAGACGGGTGCCAGCAGTGATCAAACAAACGTTGAAAGAGGAACTCGATCGTTTGGAAGAACGACAAGTCATCATGAAAGTTGTTGAACCGACGGACTGGGTATCTAGTCTAGTGACTGTACAAAAACCAAATGGAAAGATACGAGTATGTATCGACCCTCAACATCTGAACAATGCACTGAAACGTGGACACTATCCACTTCCTGTGATTGATGACATCTTGCTACAGATGTCAGATGTAAAGGACTTCACTAAAGCAGGAAGGTTTCTTGCAAGGTGAACTACACACAGAGTTCTCCTACCTCGCGACCTGGAGACAATATTGATATAATGCAATGCTATTCGGCATCAGTCCTGCCCCAGAAACTTTCCAACAGAAACTAGACCAGAACCTTGATGGTCTAGATGGAGTCTACAAGATTGCAGATGATATCTTGCTCACTGGACGCGGTGAGACAATTAAAGAGGTCTATCTCGATCAAGATGTAAACTTACGCAAATTCATGCAGAGATGCAGAGAACGAAACATCAAACTAAACTTCAATAAGTTCGTAAGTTCGAATACAAGAGCTCCCAAGTGAAATACATGGGAGACATACTGTCTAGTGATGGAATCAAAGCCGACCCAAGCAAAGTGATCGCAAAGTGCTGCAGTACAGCGGGACCTGGGGGTACTTGTATATGAAACACAAAAGGTTAGTATGCAGGTACAGCAAGTGATCAGGAAGGCCAATGGAATCTTGGCCTTTATTGCAAAGGGGATGGAGTATAAAAGCAGGGAATTCTTGCCATAGTTATACAGGGTATTGGTGAGGCCACACCTGGAATACTACGTACAGTTTTGGTTTCCATATTTACGAAAGGATATACTTGCTTTGGAGGCAGTTCCGAGAAGGTTCATTAGGTTGATTCTGGAGATGAAGGGATTGACTTATGAGGTAAGGTTGAGGAGGTTGGGCCTCTACTCATTGGAATGCAGAAGAATGAGAGGTGATCTTATCGAAATATATAAGATTATGAGGGGGCTTGACAAGGCGGATGCAGAGAGGATGTTTCCACTGATGGGGGAGACTAGAACTAGAGGGCATAATCTTAGAATAAGGGGCCGCTCATTTAAAACTGAGATGAGGAGGAATTTCTTCTCTCAGAGGGTTGTAAATCTGTGGAATTCACTGCCTCAGAGAGCTGTAGAAGCCGGGACATTGAATAAATTTAAGACAGATATAGACAGTTTCTTAACTGATAAGGGATTAGGGGGTTATGGGAAATGGGTAGGGAAGTGGACCTGAGTCCATGATTGGATCAGCCATGATCGTATTAAATGGTGGAGCAGGCTCGAGGGGCCGTATGGCCTACTTCTCTTCTTATCAAATCAACAAAATGCAGAAACCACAGGATGTCGCAATGATTTGTCGGCATGACAAAGTACCTCGCAAAATTCTTGCCAGACCTTTCAGACCTCAGTGAGCCTCTTCGACGGCTTACTCATAAAGACACGGTCTGGAAATGGACTAAAGACCAAGACAAAACATTTGAAGCTATCAAACAACGCATGACACATTCACCGGTGCTCAGGTACTTTGACCACAAACTTGCAACCGACAGTCAAGGAGTTGCTTCGAGCACAGATCTTGGGTTGGTACTTCTGCAACAGGGACAACCAATCACATACGCGAGCCGAGCGCTCATTCCAGCAGAAATGCGATACTCTCAAATCGAAAAGGAGCTGCTCGCTCAGGTCTTCAGAATGAAACAAAACCATCAATATGTATACAGTCGCAAGATCACACCATGGATAGACCATAAGCCTTTGTTTGCCATACGACGCAAACTGTTATCTGCAGCACCCAAGTGGTTGCAACATCTGCTCATTCAGCTCAACCAATATGACGTTGAAATAAAGTATCAACCGGGAAAAGAAATGTACCTAGCAGACACCCTCTTGCACGCATACCTCGAAAACATGGGGCGATCACTAACTGAACTTGCAATGGAATGCATCCACATGGTGGACTTTCCCCCACACTCCAAACAAAGACTGACTACCATACAACACGCAACTGCAAGCGACTCCACAGTACAACTGGTCATACAACAAATCACAACGGGATGGCCAGAAACGATACATGAATGCCCGCCTTGAAACCCATGCATACTTCAAAGTGCATGATGAACTCACAACACAGGATGGCATAGTCTTCAAATGTTATCACTGTGTCATACCAAAAACCCTGAGATCCGACATTCATCAGCAACTTCATGCTGCTCACAGTGGTGTCGCGAGCATTCTTTGACGTGCCAGAGAATCTGTTTACTGGCCAGGATTGAACAGGGACATAAAAGACTATGGGCTAGACTTTCCAGGTAAATATGTGTTTTGAGATCTTCAGATTATCGCCCATTTTCAAAACCCCAACTTTACATTTTATAAAATGGGCATTATCGCAAGCGATCTGAAATGGGCGTTAGCATTATGTTTTTTGACCTTCTGCCGTAAACTGTCGGCATCCATAGCAACGCCATGGCAACGGACGATTCCCGCGTTTCAGGAGTCATCAATACATGCGCAGAACAGGAGAGAGAGAGAGGGAGAGAGGGAGTAGAGAGGAACTGAAAGCATTTGTAGGTGTGTTGTGTGGTTGTTTGGCTGTTGTGGGAGATAGGAGGGAGATTTAACAGCAGCAAAAAGACTTGTGAGCACAAATAACGTTGTTCCCATGGAGATTTGGGGGGAAAAAAATTGTTAAAATGGAAGGGATGGAGGAGGCACACAGCACGCTGTGGAGACTGAGGACGCTGGCGAAAGCAGTGAGGTGGGAGAGGAACTATTGGGAGGACGAAAATGAGTTCGGAGATTCTCCAACCAGGCAAATGCCTCCCTCCTGCAGGAGGTGGAGTCATGCTGGGGTCAATTGAACCGGGGTATGCATGGGAAGCCCACCCCAAAGATCTATCAGAAGATATGGGCCGACATAGCTGAGGTGGTCTCGTCGGCACGAATGAGGTGCGTGAGGGCAACCAGTGCCGCAAGCACTGGCATTACCTTGTCGGATCTGCCAGCATAAGTATTACATTTATTTACATTTACTTATATATTTATATAATTTAAATTGCAAGTGTAATGAGTGATTAAAATCAGATGTGAAGTCTTGCACTTATACCGGGAATGTTTTACTCAAAGCTTGCGTTGACAGTGTACGTCTTCAGGTAAATATTGATAATTTTCGGAATAACCATGATTAAATCTGTTGGTTATGTGTTGTATCAGTCTCTGTGACAGTACCTAGCAATGATCTCATGCAATGATCTCATGCCATGTCGTGCTGGTGTTACCTTTTACAGAAGAAGCTTTCGAAGAATAGGGCCGAGCAGAGGCGAGCGGGTGGCGGGCCACCAGTCATCATTGACCTCACCGACATCGAGGAGTGGGTGCTGGCACTAGTGGGGAGCCACCCCCGGTCGGCCACGCAAGCAGCAGCAGAGCCTGATGTGATGCCACGTGAGTAAAGTATACACCATTGTGTGATGTAAAGTCAATAGATGCCGCACCCACTCATATCTGACCAATAATAAATGATAGATGATTGATAAAAGTGTAATATAAATAATGATGGCCTCATGAGAATCATTGCAATGCAGAATTTGGTGATGGTCATGAAATGTGATGTCTGTGATGATTTTGATAGTGGTGGTGCTTTTGTCATGCATATGCTGTGTCTAGCATTGGAATCACCTAGCACCACCTTCTCCTCTAATAACCTCATTTATGTTTTGTAGCTCAGCCAGCAGCGCGGCCCCATGCAAGACCACCGAGCCCAAGAGCTGGGGGTCCAGGGCCGGAGTCGCTGGACGATCGTACATCTGGTGCTGAGGAGCCCCGATTATCACCCGTGGAGCTGCAGGATGCCTTCTCCATGGATGACAGTGCGGGCTTCGAGGAGCATGCATTGCCAAGCTCCATAATGCATTCAACGCCAATTACAGCTAGTGCTCCTGCGGCCATGCCCTCCTCCACCGTGGAGGGAACAGGCCCGAGCACCTTGCCGCAGGGCACCCGAGGCGTCTCCATGACTGCACCGACCATGCGGAGGTTGGTTGTACGCAGGAGGTCTGCTCCACGAACGGCAGATCTGAGCCGCGACATGGTACACTTGTCCAGGAGGAGTGTTGACCTAGGTCAGCAGATCCTACAGACAATGGGGGGCATATCCCAACAGCTGGCCAGCATGTCCGCCACCATAACCAAGTACATGCCACGGATGACAGAGGCCCTGGAGGTGATAGCTAGGAACACCGGTGGCAGAGGGCTCCCAATGGTCCTGGAGCGCGGCACTGCAGCCCACTGCACTGCACTGCCAACGATACATGAGAGCCAGGAGGAAGATCTTGCTTCTGGCTCGGAGTGTGTTCCCAGTTTGGGACCGTCCTCTCCCGTATCCGGCCAACCAGAAGTTCTGTCGTCATCCCCTCCAATGAAGCAGCGCCGGAGGTGCTCCTTGGCAAGGCGGCTTGGAGTCAGAAGGGGAAGGGTGAAGGGGTAGAGGTGGGGAGGAGAAGTGGGGGACGGGGAGAAAGGAAAGTGAGGTGCATGGTCGCAGGAGTTGTATTGGTCACAGTATTTTTATGTTGTGGATGCTATTTTGTTGGGAGGTTTGGGGGCAGGGGGAAGGGGGGGTACCTTGTTTTTTTCATTTGTGTTCTTTGATTATGAAGTTTTGTTTGAAACGTGAACACTTTTATGAATAATATAAATATAATCAATTTGTTGTGTGGGGTGGGGGTGAGGTGGGGTGTTTTTTTACAGTTATAATTATGATTTTATACAACTGTTCTCATTAAATGTTTTTTATTTCACATAACCTCGTTGCGCATTGTCTCAGATAAGACCGCTTCTCCCTGTAAGTGCATGGTGTAAGTTCTCGTCCTCCTCCTCAGTCTGCCACCTCTTTGACTGGGCACATAATGCACTTGAATATACCTTCTGCCATCTCTAGTCTGCAGCATGTCTGTGGTCATCAAGACAGGCTGAGAAATTACAGGCCCCATTACAATTACTATCAGTATTATACCTATTGTTCTCAAATAATAAATTTACCTACTAAAACACCTAAAATAAATTCAAATCGTCCACAGTATGATAAGATGTTTGTTCAGATGTTCAAATCACCTTAAAAGAACTGCACAGTACATCAAAACTTCCCAGAACTTGAAGCAGCCTTTTATATAGAAACATAGAAAATAGGTGCAGGAGTAGGCCATTCAATAAGATCATGGCTGATCATTCGCTCAGTACCCCTTTCCTGCTTTCTCTCCATATCCGTTGATCCCTTTAACCACAGGGGCCATATCTAACTCCCTTTTGAATATATGCAAATGCATGGCAGATGAAGTATAATGTGGATAAATGTGAGGTTATCCACTTTGGTGGTAAAAACAGAGAGACAGACTATTATCTGAATGGTGACAGATTAGGAAAAGGGGAGGTGCAATGAGACCTGGGTGTCATGGTACATCAGTCATTGAAGGTTGGCATGCAGGTACAGCAGGCGGTTAAAAAAGCAAATGGCATGTTGGCCTTCATAGCAAGGGGCTTTGAGTACAGGGCAGGGAGGTGTTACTACAGTTGTACAGGGCCTTGGTGAGGCCACACCTGGAGTATTGTGTTCAGTTTTGGTCTCCTAACTTGAGGAAGGACATTCTTGCTATTGAGGGAGTGCAGCGAAGGTTCACCAGACTGATTCCCGGGATGGCGGGGCTGACATATCAAGAAAGACTGGATCAACTGGGCTTATATTCACTGGAGTTCAAAAGAATGAGAGGGGATCTCATAGAAATGTTTAAAATTCTGACAGGTTTAGACAGGTTAGATGCAGGAAGAATGTTCCCAATGTTGGGGAAGTCCACAACCAGGGGTCACAGTCTAAGGATAAGGGGTAAGCCATTTAGGACCGAGATGAGGAGAAACTTCTTCACCCAGAGAGTGTTGTTAACCTGTGGAATTCTCTACCACAGAAAGTTGTTGAGGCCAATTCACTAAATATATTCAAAAAGGAGTTAGATGTAGCCCTTACTACTAGGGGGATCAAGGGGTATGGCAAGAAAGCAGGAATGGGGTACTGAGGTTGCATGTTCAGCCATGAACTCATTGAATGGCGGTGCAGGCTCGAAGGGCCGAATGGCCTACTCCTGCACCTATTTTCTATGTTTCTATGTTTCTATATCCAATGAACTGGCATCAACAACTATCTGTAGTAGGGAATTCCACAGGTTAACAACTCTCTGAGTGAAGAAGTTTCTCCTCATCTCAGTCCTAAAAGGCCTACCCCTTATCCTAAGACTGTGTCCCCTGGTTCTGGACTTCCCCATCATCGGGAACATTCTTCCCACATCTAACCTGTCCAGTCCCGTCAGAATCTTGTAAGTTTCTATGAGATCCCCTCTCATCCTTCTAAACTCCAGTGTATAAAGAGGGCCAGTTGATCCAGTCTCTCCTCATATGTCAGTCAGAACCGACCTCCGATTTACAACATAGCATCCATACCGCTGGGTTTAGTTCAGTTGAGAGCAACCTTTTTTCAACGGGTTTTTCAGCGAGCGATATTTTCGGCGATATGTGGCCGAGGTGCCGCGAGTAACGCTCGGCAATATTGTGGCCATTAGTTTCACCCATTCTAATCTTTATGCCAAAAAAAGTGGGTGGATGGTATTATTAATTCTCGGCATTAAATACATGCCGAAAGTAATGCTGGGCGATAAGTGGGCGTTAGTTTCCATTTTGTTGCTAAATGGATGATATCTGGGCGTTATACCTCATCTCAGCATTAAAATGGACGTTAATTGGGTGGTATCGATGCAAAACAAGTGGAAAGTCTAGGCCTATGTTTCAAAGTGTGAAACATGCAACTCCTATCAATTGAGCAAACCAAAAGAGCCATTTATAAGTCACAACTTCCCTCAGAGACCGTGGGAAAAGATTGTTTGTGACAGATTCACACTCAATGGCCAAGACTACTTATGCACAGTGGACTACTACTTGGACTATTTTGAGATAGACAATCTGCCCAGAAAGAAAGATGCCACTGTCATCACCAAGCACCTCAAGAAACACTTCTCCAACCACGGTATTCCAGACACAGTTCAATTCGACAATGGACCTCCCTTCAACTCACAACAGTTCATAAACTTTGCCACAAAATATGGATTCAATCACACAACAAGAATATCCACAAAGCAACGGAAAGGTTGAGAACGAGGTTATATTCGCAAAGCGTTTAATCAAGAAGACAAAGAAAGGCTGTGGTGACTTCTACATGAACCTTCTCATCTGGTGAAACACACCAACTGAAGGCTTTGATAGTTCTCCAGCACAATGCTTACTCGGTCTCCGCACAAAGACAAACATCCCAATCGCAAACAAACTATTCAAACCAGAAATTGTACAGTACGTCAACGTCTACATAGAAAAGAACCATGCCAAACAAGCACACTACTACAACAGAGGTGCTACAGCACTTCCTACAATACAGGAAGGAGAAAGAGTGAGACTCAAACAAACGTGATACAGCAAAGTGTGGCAAAAAGCTCATGTTTAGAAACAAGTCGGCATTCAGTCATATCAGGTCAATACAGAAGATGGCCGTGAGTATCGCCAAAATAGGAAACATCTGAGAAAGAGTGCTGAGACATTCATCGACACTCCAGAGATCTCAGTGACACCCACAGACAATCCATTGCCAACACAGCCAACTAACACACAAAACAGCACTCCAATGCCAACACACAAAAACAGTGATATTTCGCCTGATATTTCCCCTCAGAGCACTGATAAAGGGACTAAAGCAATCAGTGCACAGAACACCACTGAAACAACCAATTTGAGGCGAAGCAACAGAATCTGCACAACACCAAAATACCTGGAGCACTATGTACAGGAATAAGAAATCATGGACACTGGACACTTGGATAAAGAAACAATAAGACAAGGTTTTTGTTGTTGTTTATTAAATTTGTAGTTGTTTACTACATGTATTCATAAGAGGTTAATTACCAGTTTATATTGAAGCTCACTTTAATTCACTTTATTTCTTATGAAAGGAAAGGTGTAACGATAGAATGTATAGCTGGGAGGTATAGTGTCCTCGATCTGTAGAGGAAAATCTCATTTGTGTATGAGAATCACCATTTTAACTGCACATTGCTGACTGAGCGCCAGATTAAAGAGAGTTAAATTGAACTGAACAATTGTTTAAGAGACAATAAATACAGGAACCAACACAAGGAAATGACTTACTTGACTACCTCCTCACTAACCTACCTGTCACATGGTAGAATTGGTACGAATGACAACATCATACTGAGGACAACCTCCATTGTATAATGTGACATGTGCTAAACAGATCTGACAGCCCAAAGCTAGGAAATCATGAGAGATTGAGTAGAATAGGCCTATATTCTCTGGAGTTTAGAAAAATGAGAGGTGAACTCATTGAAATGTATAAAATTCTTAAAGGGCTTGACATTAGAGTAAATGCTGAGGCTGTTTTCCCTGATTGGAGAGTCTAGAACTAATCATTTTATTCATTCACGAGATGTGGGCATTGCTGGCAAGGTGGCAGTGAACCACTGTAGTCCGTGTGGTGAAGGTACTCCCACAGGGCTCAATTTCCCCCAAACCCGTTTTCTGGTGTATTGCCAGAGTTACGCCAGGTTTTCTAGGCCAGAAATGCGCCAGAAATATTTTGCCAAAGTTGCCCCGATCTATAATTCGAATTTGACGTCATCAGTGTGTCCACTCACCTTGGGGGGATGGAGCCTGTTGTCTGCGTCAAAAAACAATGCCGTACCTTCTGCGCATGCGAAGGAAAAAAAGTTAAGTTTTTGATGTCGCTCCAATGGACGCACATGCTCAGTAAAGCTCGGATTTGGCAATCGGTCATTTTTAAAGAGTCAGTTGTGTGTATGTATGTGTGAGAAGGAGTGCTGTGAGACATTGGAAAAATCACAGCTGGAGCAATACAAGATGCAACGCGGAGCAAGGACCAGGAAGATGTAGAAATACTAGTTACTGTGACTGAGAACAGATGGCAGGAGCTGGACACCAGCAGAGGTCACATAACAGTTCCACAAAAAGAAGTGAAGAAATGCTGAAACCAAGTTGCAGAAGATTACTGCGCAGAGCTGGAAGCCAGTGTAAAAAGAAATGGCAGGACCTTGGTCAAGTAGTTAGTGTAAGTAATATTTTCATTTATTCAATGCAATTGTAAATGTAACCAGCTGTATATGTCCCAACCAGCAGAAAGACACCCTCTTTAAAAAGTTGCATTTTCATCTTTGCAGAGGAAAGTGGCACACAACAAAAGGGAAAGAACTCGAACAGGAGGAGGCCCGGCAAATCTGCACCCACTGACACCCTTGGAAGAGAGGGTCACTGCTTTGATGGGTCCTGCCTGGAAAAAAGCAATCAGTACTGCACAAGCTGGGCCCACACTCGAGGGAGAAGGTGAGTCCTGCAAATTAATCGTGGCCCTTCAAATCAACCTGCTGCCTGGCCTGCGCTGTGTGAGCCTACTCATCCTATCCATCTTCTCCCCTCCTCTGCTGCTAACCATTTGACTGTTCTGTTATATTTTGCAGAACTTGAGGCCAACTCTGACAATGCAGATAAAAAGATTCAAATGAGGATGAGCCTGAAGAAGAGAACATCTTCCAATCCCACCCTCCAGACCAAGTACATGGGGGGGGGGGGGGGGGGGGGGCCTTATTAACAAGAATAATTTTATTAAAGTTAAGTTATTGTAAAATTTTGAATAAAATATATTTTTCATTAAAACTGAACTATGTTCCATTAACACAACACAACATTACGGAACAGCTCCAAACAGTAAACATGTCCATGTGGAATAGTTGTCGCTGAGCCCTCAGTGTCTCCTCTCTCTCCACCCCCCCTTGAGTCTTGTGATCTCTCTCACCCTCCCCCTCCACGGGCTACAAGCCAAAAGATCGGCTATCTTTCCCTCCTCTCCTCTCCTCTCCTCTCTTCCCCCCCCGCTGCTGAACCCCGAGCCTCTGTGTCCGGACGCGAGGCCGATTCTGCCGGCCAAACCTCCAGGCCTTCTTCAAGACTTTTGCTGGTGGCGTGTGAGTGAGTAAAAAAATGAGAAATCCAACAAATTTACACTTCTACATTGATAGGTAATAAAAAGTTGAACTTTATTATTGATTTTGATAGTGTTCTTGACTCCCTCCAAAATCTTCGATTTAAAAACAATGGTGTCTTTCAGCGCAGATTTGTGAATATGCGCTGGTTTTCTTAACTCACCAGAAGGTTTTTTGAGTGGATAGAAAAAAATGTTGGCCAAACTGCAAACAATTGAAAAAACTGTCGCAGGCATGAGGGAACCCTATGACATCAAAAAAAACTGGCCCTGAAAAATTGTAACTAAGTCAGTTACGCTGGTGCAGATTGCAAGGGAAAAGTTTGGAAAAAATAAATACGCCAAAAATTTGACTCAATATGCCAAAAAAAGAAACCTACTCCAAAAAAACGGCACAAATCACTGGGGAAAATTGAGCCCACAGTGCTGTTAGGAAAGGAATTCCAGGATCTTGACCCAGCGACTATGAAGGAATAGCAATATATTTCCAAGTCAGGGTGGGTGTGTGACTTGGAGGGGAACTTGGAGTTGACAGTGTTCCCAAGTGCCAGCTACTGCCCTTGTCCTTCTAGGTGGTAGAGGTCACAGGTTTGTGAAGTGCTGTTGTCGAAGCCTAGGCGAGTTGCTGCAGTTCATCTTGTAGATCATAAACATTGCAGCCAGGTGCACCGGTGATAGAGGGAGTGAATGTTTAAGGTGGCGGATGGGGAGACAATCAAGCAGGCTGCTTTGTCCTGGATGGTGTCGAACTTCTTGAGTGTTGTTGGAGCTGCACTTATCCAGGCAAGTGGAAAGTATTCCATCATGCTCCTGACTTATGCCTTGTAGATGATGGTTAGGAGGTGAGATACTCGCCTTAGAATAGCCAAACTCTGACCTGCTACAGTATTTATATAGCTGGTCCAGTTAAATTTGTGGTCAATGGTGACCTGCAGGTGTTGATGTCAGTACCCCCTGACCTGTAAGAGAACACCATCAGCAGGTCAGGAATAAAAGAGCTGGAGCTAGCCTCTTCAGGGAGCAGAGTGAGCTGTTCCAGGAGGGCGACGGATTTAGGGAGAGCAACTGGATTGACAATACCAAAATCCAGGTCGCCGATTGGAGTGTGGGTGGGATCATCGGCGGGGTCGGGACCCAGGTGCTGGAAGAGAGGCAGGGTCGGGGTGGAAGAGCGGGGAAAGTTCGGGGCAGAGGAGCAGCATGATTGGGGTCCAGGAGAGGCAAGAGCTCAGAGCCCAGGAGAGGCGAGAGTTCGGGGCCCAGGAGAGGCGAGAGTTCGAGGCCCAGGAGAGGCGAGAGCTCGGGGCCCAGGAGAGGCAAGAGCTCGGAGCCCAGGAGAGGCGAGAGTTCGGGGCCCAGGAGAGGCAAGAGCTCGGGGCCCAGGAGAGGCGAGAGTTCGAGGCCCAGGAGAGGCGACAGTTCGGGGCCCAGGAGAGGCAAGAGTTCGGGACCCAGGAGAGGCGAGAGTTCAGGGCCCAGGAGAAGCGAGATTTCGGGGCCCAGAAGAGGCGAGAGTTCGGGGCCTAGGAGAAGCGAGAGTTCGGGGCCCAGGAGAGGTGAGAGTTCGGGGCCTCGGAGAGGCGAGAGTTCGGGGCCTAGGAGAGGCGAGAGTTCGGAGCCTAGGAGAGACAAGGTTGGAATCAAGAAACGGCGAGATTGGAAGCAAGGTCGGAGTCAAGGAGCTGTGGGGTCGTGGCCCAGGTCAGAGTCAAGGAACCCAGCAGCGAGGCAGAGGCCCAGGAGTGGCGCAGCGTATAACAACAGCAGGATCGGGGCCCAGGACGGTGCAACACGAGCCAGCCCACACTGCGATATGTGTGCATAGGTTAATCCTTGCCACTGGACCAAGACCTTGCTCTGTCAAGCACATGTGGTGGCTGGTGCGCAATGGCCACTCCACATTAAAAGAATTCACGCACAGGCACCTTCCACCCTTCAGGATGCAGTTCGGAATGTCAGGTCCCTCATTGAACTCATGAACTCATCCCTTTTTGGTGTGGAAGTGGGTCATCCTCGACACGAAGGACTACCTAATACTATACTGATGGTGGGGGATTTGGCAATGGTAATCCCATTGAATGTCAAAGGGAGGTGGCTGGACTCTTGCTTGTTGGAAATGGTCATTACCTGGCACTTGTATGTCACGAATGTTACTTGCCACTTTTCAGCCCAAGCCTGAATGTTGTCCAAGTCCTGCTGCATGCGGGCAGAGACTATTCATTAACTGAGGAGTTGCGAATGGAACTGAACACTGTGTAATCATCAGTGAACATCTCCACTTCTGGCATTATAGATCGAAGGTCATTGATGAAGCAGCTGTTTAGGACTGAGATAAGAAGAAACTTTTTCACTCAGAGGGTGGTGAACCTTTGTAATTCTCCACACCAGAGGACTGTGGATGCTCAGTCATTAAGTATATTCAAGTATATTGTAAGGGGAATAGATAGGCGTTTCTGCGGCTGCAACCGAGACTCCAGGATGGTATGTTGCCTCCCTGGCGCAAGGGTCAAGGATGTCTCAGTGCAGGTGCAGGACATTCTGAAATGGGAGGGTGAACAGCCAGTTGTCGTGGTACATATAGGTACCAACGATATAGGTAAAAAACAGGATGAGATCCTACGAGACGAATTTAGGGAGCTAGGAGTTAAATTAAAAAGTAGGACCTCAAAAGTAGTAATCTCAGGATTGCTACCAGTGCCACGTGCTAGTCAGAGTAGGAATCGCAGGATAGCTCAGATGAATATGTGGTTTGAGCAGTGGTGCAGAAGGGAGGGATTCAAATTCCTGGGACATTGGAACCGGTTCTGGGGGAGGTGGGACCAGTACAAATCAGACGGTCTGCACCAGGGCAGGACCGGAACCAATATCCTAGGGGTTTGCTAGTGCTGTTGGGGAGGAGTTAAACTAATGTGGCAGGGGGATGGGAATCTATGCAGGGAGACAGAGGGAAATAAAATGGAGGCAGAAGCAAAAGATAGAAAAGAGAATAGTAAAAGTGGAGGGCAGAGAAACCTAAGGCAAAAAACAAAAAGCGCCACATTACAGCAAAATTCTAAAGGGGCAAAGTGTGTTAAAAGGACAAGCCTGAAGGCTCTGTGCCTCAATGCGAGGAGTATTCGGAATAAGGTGGATGAATTAACTGCGCAGATAGCAGTTAACGGGTATGATGTAATTGGCATCACGGAGACATGGCTCCAGGGTGACCAAGACTGGGAACTCAATATCCAAGGGTATTCAACATTTAGGAAGGATAGACAGAAAGGAAAAGGAGGTGGGGTGGCGTTGCTGGTTAAAGAGGAAATTAATGTAATAGTAAGGAAGGACATTAGCCTGGATGATGTAGAATCGGTATGGGTGGAGCTGCGGAATTCCAAAGGGCAGAAAACGCTAGTGGGAGTTGTGTACAGACTACCGAACAGTAGTAGTGAGGTTGGGGACAGCATCAAACAAGAAATAAGGGATGTGTGCAATAAAGGTACAGCAGTTATCATGGGCGACTTTAATCTACATATTGATTGGGCTAACCAAACTCATAGCAATGCGGTGGAGGAGGATTTCCTGGAGTGTATTAGGGATGGTTTTCTCGACCAATATGTCGAGGAACCAACTAGGAAGCTGGCCATCCTAGACTGGGTGATGTGTAATGAGAAGGGACTAATTAGCAATCTTGTTGTGCGAGGCCCATTGGGGAAGAGTGACCATAATATGGTAGAATTCTTTATTAAGATGGAGAGTGACACAGTTAATTCGGAAACTAGGGTCCTGAACTTAAGGAAAGGTAACTTCGATGGTATGAGGTGTGAATTGGCTAGAATAGATTGGCAAAGGATACTTAAAGGGTTAATGGTGGATAAGCAATGGCAAACATTTAAAGATCACATGGATGAACTTCAGCAATTGTACATTCCTGTCTGGAGTAAAAATAAAACCGGGAAGGTGGCTCAACCGTGGCTACCAAGGGAAATTAAGGATAGTGTTAAAGCCAAGGAAGAGGCATATAATTTGGCTAGGAAAAGCAACAAACCTGAGAACTGGGAGAAATTTAAAATTCAACAGAGGAAGACTAAGGATTTAATTAAGAGGGAGAAAATAGAGTACAAAAGGAAGCTTGCAGAGAACATAAAACTGACTGCAAAAGCTTCTATAAATATGTGAGGAGAAAAAGATTAGTGAAGACAAATGTAGGTCCCTTGCAGTCGGATTCAGGTGAATTTATAATGGGGAACAAAGAAATGGCAGACCAATTGAACAAATACTTCGGTTCTGTCTTCACGAAGGAAGACATAAATAACCTTCCGAATGTACTAGGGGACAGTAGATCAAGCGAGAAGGAGGAACTGAAGGATATCCTTACCAGGCGGGAAATTGTGTTAGGGAAATTGATGGGATTGAAGGCCGATAAATCCCCGGGGCCTGATAGTCTGTATCCCAGAGTACTTAAGGAAGTGGCCATAGAAATAGTGGATGCATTGGTGATCATTTTCCAACAGTCTATTGACTCTGGCTCAGTTCCTATGGACTGGAGGGTAGCTAATGTAACACCACTCTCTTAAAAAGGAGGGAGTGAGAAAACGGGTAATTGTAGACATCAGTAGTGGGGAAAATGTTGGAATCAATCATTAAGGATGAAAGAGCAGCGCATTTGGAAAGCAGTGACAGGATTGGACCAAGTCAGCATGGATTTATGAAAGGGAATCATGCTTGACGAATCTTCTGGAATTTTTTGAGGAAGTAACTAACAGAGTGGACAAGGGAGAACCAGTGGATGTGGTGTATTTGGACTTTAAAAAGACTTTTGACAATGTCTCGCACAAGAGATTGGTGTGCAAAATCAAAGCGCATGGTACTGGGGATAATGTACTGACGTGGATAGAGAACTGATTGGCAGACAGGAAGCAGAGAGTCGGGATAAACGGGTCCTTTTCAGAATGGCAGGCAGTGACTAGTGGAGTACCGCTCAATGCTGGAACCTCAACTCTTTACAATATACATTAACGATTTAGATGAAGGAATTGAGTGTAATATCTCCAAGTTTGCAGATGACACTAAACTAGGTGGTGGTGTGAGCTGTGAGGAGGATGCTAAGAGGCTGCAGGGTGACTTGGACAGGTTAGGTGAGTGGGCAAATGCATGGCAGATGCAGTATAATGTGGATAAATGTGACGTTATCCATTTTGGGGGCAAAAACGTGAAGGCAGAATATTATCTGGATGGCGGCAGATTAGGAAAAGGGGAGGTGCAACGAGACCTGGGTGTCTTGGTCCATCAGTCACTGAAAGTGGGCATGCAGGTACAGCAGGCGGTGAAGAAGGCAAATGGTATGTTGGCCTTCATAGCTAGGGGATTTTAGTAGAGGAGCAGGGAGGTCTTACTGCAGTTGTACAGGGCCTTGGTGAAGCCTCACCTGGAATATTGTGTTCAGTTTTGGTCTCCTAATCTGAGGAAGGACGTTCTTGCTATTGAGGGAGTGCAGCGAAAGTTCACCAGCCTGATTCCAGGGATGGCTAGGCTGTCTTATGAGGAGAGACTGGATCGACTGAGCCTGTATTCACTGGAGTTTAGAAGGATGAGAGGGGATCTCATAGAAACATATAAGATTCTGACGGGACTGAACAGGTTAGATGCGGGAATAATGTTCCCGATGTTAGGGAGATCCAGAACCAGGGGACATAGTCTTAGGATAAGGGGTAGTCCATTTAGGACTGAGATGAGGAGAAACTTCTTCAGTCAGAGAGTTGTTAACCTATGGAATTCCCTGCCGCAGAGACTTATTGATGCCAGTTCATTGGATATATTCAAGAGTGAGTTAGATATGACCCTTACGGCTAAGGGGATCAAGGGGTATGGAGAGAAAGCAGGAAAGGGGTACTGAGGGAATGATCAGCCATGATCTTATTGAATGGCGGTGCAGGCTCGAAGGGCGTAATGGCCTACTCCTGCACCTATTTTCTATGTTTCTATGTTTCTATGTTTCAAGATTAAGATCAATAGATCTTTGGCCACTAAGGGAATCAAGGAAAATGAAGATAGCAATTCTTCACTATTCTATCTCCATCACCATTGAGCCAGCCGATCAATTCTGGTTCAAGAGACAGTGTAGATGATAATGTCAGAAGCAATACCAGGCATCACTTAGAAAGAGGCACCAAGCTAGTAGAGCTGCAACACAATGCGACCTGCATGCTTAAACACCAAAAGCAACAGGCTATACATAGTATCACAACTAGTGAATTAGAATGAAGCTTAACTAAACCATTGACCAGAAGCTTAACTAAATCATTCACATCACCAAAATGGCAATGGCAGAGCGGTGTATTCTGTAATGGCTGGCTACCTTCTTGATCCCTTGACAAGCCTCTAGCCAGGAGTGTGTTGGAACACTCATCACCTGCCTGGCTGGGCACAGCTGCAACACTCAAGAAACTTGCCACTGTCCAAGGCAAGACAGTATACTTAGTCAGTGTCCCTGTCACTGAATTTCAATATCTGCCATCTCCATCAGTGGTGTACCATGGCTGTAGATTGTGCCATCTACAGGATGCACTGCAGCAACTGGCCAAGGTTACTTTGATAGCACATCCCTCCCCTGCAACTTCTACCAGCAGAAAAGATCACCTCCAAGTTTCACCTTCAACTCACTGCCTGAAAAGGTGTTGGTGGCAGAAACCCTCGGGGATTATTTTGGCCAAAGGGTGAAAACAAGTGCTAAATGGATGCATTGGTAATAAGACGAGTCTGTTTGAAAGTGCAAATTTAGCACACATTTTTGGTCTTATTTGCTGATTACCATAATTTGAACTTGCCTGGAGGTACTAAACCAGAAACCTGCAGGTTTAGCGCTCAAGTGCTGATTAGACTCAATTTTCATGGAGCAGTATCTATGAGCTCCTTGCACCCACTTCCACTGAAGGTCTGGAGTGTGCTGGCTGGCACACAGCTGCATGTTGCAGGGTAGCTCAGAGACTGAGGTAGAGGGAGCACAGTTTCTCAGTTGTAGCACTGGAGGTCCTGGTGGAGGAGGTCCAGAGGAGAAGGAATGTCCTGTAGCCGCAGTGGGGGAAAGGAGAATTCCTCAGAGAATTTCCGGAATACATGTTGCTTGAGTGTTGGTGACATCTTGACAAAGTGCCCCACAAATTCTCCCGATGTGTTTCAGAGAACCTTTTTACAGCTCCAGCAGCACTGATCATGAAATGGTGAGTATTCCTGTAAGTGATGAGTATCCCTTTAAGTAGTACTTGAAATCAACATCAATGCTGTGTTTACTCCCAAACAACTGGTCGCTATTAGGAGAGGGTGTTAATTGAACCGCGAGGCACCAAAATACCATGCAGCCTTTTTAATGAGCACTAGTAGGCAGCTTAAGGGGATCTCAATGAAACATATAAAATTCTGACGGGACTGGACAGGTTAGATGCAGGAAGAATGTTCCCGATGTTGGGGAAGTCCAGAACCAGGGGACACAGTCTAAGGATAAGGGGTAAGCCATTTAGGACTGAGATGAGGAAAAACTTCTTCACTCAGAGAGTTGTTAACCTGTGGAATTCCTGACCGCAGAGAGTTGTTGATGCCAGTTCGTTGGATATATTCAAGAGGGAGTTATACATGGCCAAGGGATCAAGGGGTATGGAGAGAAAGCAGGAATGGGGTACTGAGGTGAATGATCAGCCATGATCTTATTGAATGGCGGTGCAGGCTCGAAGGGCCGAATGTCCTACTCCTGCACCTATTTTCTATGTTTCTATGTTTGTAATCAGATCTTTAATAAGCCTCCGGGCGGCTGTTCCTAGCGGTAGCTTCAACTCCTTTACCAAGATGGCATCCTGCGCTAAATGCAGGCTAAACCGGCATTCCAGCTTAAGTACCCATCTTGGCCACCTCTTTTATCTCTTCAGCCCCCTCATTCTCTGCGCCAGTAAAAACAGCAACACGTGCAACAGATGAAACCTGAGAGAATTTCCGGAATAAATGTTGCTTGAGTATTGGTGACGTCTTGACAAAGTGTCCCAGACGTCAACTACTTAGTTACTCAGAATCACTAAAACAGAGAAACCCTGGCTACAAATAACCTCTATTCTGCTATATTATAAAATTAAGTCTGTACCTCTTGGGTTGCTTCAGGTTTGAAGAGATGTTGATTGGGGTCCATTTCCTGTTCTTGCTCCTCCTCGAGTTCTCTTACTCTGGGTAGAGTCTCCATCTTGGGCAATTCTGTATCTACCTTGTAACCTGAGTGGGATGTGGATGCTTCTGATGTTACATCGGGCTTTACATCCCTCTGTGGATCAGGAATAGGTGTTTGGGGACTTGTCTCATCTCCTAAATCTATTGTGAAAACAGTTCTTGGTCGACTTTCCTATATTTAAAGAGAGAAAGAATGTTGTGTGGTAATAATGCAGGAAGGATAATTGCTGTCATTTTTATTACCATATATACAGGACTTTTAACCCCTGCACAGCCTCCTATACTTAATAGAGCAGGTACATGCGATCTAGTGCACGTTTTTTTCAGGAATTAGAACATCTCATCTTAGCGATTTACCACTTACTAGACAAGGAATATTAATAGTAAACCTCTTCTTTAATGAAATATTTTTTTTTTTTTAAACGTTCACCAACATGAGGGAGGTTTGGATTGAAAGCTATTGTTACCAACAAGCACTCCCAGATTGTTAGAGCACAGATCATGGCAAACTAGAGTTGCCTCTGCTCTGCCCAAAACTGTGCCTCAGCCAAACTTCAGACCACCCACATTCCCCACACCAGCCCTGCTCTGTCCCCTCTAAATGAGATCACCAATAATGCAGTTTATATGCTGTAGCCTCATATCCACTACACACTGGCTAGAGTCTACCAAAACACATAGGACCCTTACTGTCAGCACACTGAGGAGACTTTCATCCCATCACTCTGGACTGGATATGAACTCAGGTCCTAGATGTGAAATGCCAGAGTTCAACTCACTGAACCACCCAGTTCTCCATATTAACCTTTTTTTAACTTCTTTTGCTGGATTTATTTTTTTGAGAGCACAGTGAGAGGAGGTTTGCTAGTATAGACTGCCTATCTAATTATGTTGAAATGGTATGTAATTCTTCTGTCTTTTGACCTAAATGTTGCTGATTTATGTTGGAGATAAGCAGTCTGTCTCTGATCATCATTGGTGTACCAGTGCTGTTATAGTTGATTAGCATAAAGTAGTGGATTGATATGACAGAATAAATCAACCCTCATCGAAGAAGGGAACAACTCTGAAATCGAGCAGAATGCACAGGATACAAAAATAAGCTGCTACATATGTACAAATAACTTATTCTCTACAACCAGGAAAAACTGCAACACATGCAATGAAACTAGATGTTAAATACTTCATTACTCAGAAACACTAAAGCAGGGCAGAATGCCCTGGCCACAAATGACCTCTATTCTGCTATAATGTAACGTTTCTTGAAAACCGTGAGATGGAGTTTGGCTGGTCTATAAAACTGACCACTTGTCTCTGATGAATCGTGCATGATTTTGGAGTTTTGCCAGTCTTCAACTGTGAAGTACAACATTTCACAATGTTATTTTAATTTTATTGAGACAACAGGCCTCTAGTATGGTTAGCATCAATTTTTAAAAGAGTAAAATAATTTGGGAGAAATGAATGATTAAATGTTGCTGTGTTTGGGTTTTAAAGTTTGAATACTGTTGTAGGAAGGGAATATGGATGGTGGTATGGCGTTGAGGTTTGGGTAAATAAATCTGAGTGGGAGACTATATGAGGAATCTTGATTTTAACACAGTGCTGTTGTAAGAGGAAAGCATGTATGACAGCAGTTTTATAATATAGAATTGCTATAGAAGGAAATAGAGCAGAAAATTGAGAGGCATGTAGGCACATTCACCTACACCCTGCTGTGCATATCACCCCATACCCATAACTCTACATTGTCAAGCCTACTCCAGTATATCACTCCTCACACCCACTTACCTAGCAATCCTTCTCTTTCTATGCACTTTCTCACATTCCCATCGATCCATCCACCACTTCCACTTAACCTCATCCTAATGCAATGTCATGCATCTCCCTCAGCAAAAGCACTCCAACCATCACATGAACACACATAATTACACCCACTCATGCGTCTCTACTCTCCTGCCTTACTGAAGACAGCACAGAACACCAAGGAGAGGGAGAGAACCAGCAGGCCCTTCCTGTTGGGAATGGTAGCAGAGTGGTTAAACTACAGTACTAGTAATCCAGAGGCCTGAAGTAATAATCCAGAGATGTGAGTTCAAATTCCACCATGGCAGCTGTGGAATTTAAATTAAATACATTTGGAATAAAAAGCTAGTGTCAGTCATGGTGACCATGAAACTACTGGATTGTCCTAAAAACCCTATATGTGACTCTAGACCCATGTCAATGTGATTAGAAACATAGAAAATAGGAGTAGGCCATTTGGCCCTTCGAGTCTGCACTGCCATTCAATGAGTTCATGGCTGAACATACAACCTCAGTACCCCTTCCTGCTTTCTCGCCATACCCCTTGATCCCCCTAGTAGTAAGGACTTCATCTAACTCCTTTTTGAATATATTTAGTGAATTGGCCTCAACAACTTCCTGTGGTAGAGAATGCCACAGGTTCATCACTCTCTGGGTGAAGAAGTTTCTCCTCATCTCGGTCCTAAATGGTTTACCCCTTATCCTTAGACTGTGATCCCTGGTTCTGGACTTTCCCAACATTGGGAACATTCTTCCTGCATCTAACCTGTCCAAACCCGTCAGAATTTTAAACGTTTCTATGAGATCCTGATAGAGAATTCAAGCTCTACAGCCTTGCTGCAGTTTTTGAGAAAACACAGACCACATTGCATTAAGTCATCAATCAACTTGACATTTTAGGACTTTGGGTAGCGAGCCAATTAAAGGTTAACAGACTATCAAATGAGCCAATAAGGTCAAAGAAGGCTAGTTCTTTTCTATAAATTGAACCAGGTATAAGTACAGCCATTTTGGCCATGTGGTCTCAGAAGGACAAAGGCCTGGCTTAAAGCCAGAAGCTTGTTGCTGCTGCCAGAATAAAGTTACATTAAAACTACAATCGGAGTTCGTATTTCATTGGAAATTAAGAAATCTAACAATTTTGGCGTCACGAACACGATCACTGAGGAAAGAAACTGAATTTTGGACATCGGACCTACATACTGAGGTAAGGACTCCTCTTTATAAAAGTCCTCGGTCAAAAGTCTAAATTCGTTTCTCCTTCTACGCGATTCCGAAAGCCTCCAGTTTGCGAACCCTCCGGTTGGTAGTCGGCTCGAGATCCCATAGACGTCTAACTTCGGCGGTGTGTTAGTTAATTAATCACCGACCCACTGATCGGCTGGAAAGCCTACGACTCAAGACCCCAATAAAGAAATCAGTATTATGGCAGCAGGAGATAAGAGCAAAGAATTGCCTACAACTGTTAAAGGTGGGCAGGCACCACCTGAGGTTTCGATAGATGAAATCCTCGAACAGTTGAAAGAATACATAGAGCAACAATTCAACTTATCTAAAACCTGTATTAAGATCGAACAAAAATACGGTACCTCCAAAGGACAATGGTCCTTGGACGAGATTAAAAGGGTCTGGGGAAAAACAACCCGTATGAAAAATAAAGAGCGAACCAGATGGTCCCTAGCTGTTATGGGACAGATCCGAAAGCAGAATGAAATTATAATGCGTTCCCAACATGATCGAGAACTGACCAGTACAAAGGACCAATTGCAAGCAGTTTGTGCACAGCTGCGACAGAAAAGATTTGAACTTGAAAAGTCGGAAGCGGAAGTTAAAGATCTTAGAGGTGAAATTAAAGAATGGAAAAAATCATTAGGTCAAGAGACAGTGATCGGAAAAGGAAAATGTATCGGTCAATTCCCAGAGTAACCATGTTTGGATAAATTAAAAGCGCAAACCCGAAGACACGACCAAAGAATATATACGGATTCTGAATCCTCTGACGATACAGGGTCGGAGGATAAAGAATTAGGGGTGCGCTTTTCCCCTTTTTAAAAAAGATGAGTTGTAGTCAAATCAGAAGAGACTACGGATGAGGGCGGAACCAAAAAAACAAAGAAAAGCGTGTATGCAGAATACTTATTTCATGATCCGGTAGACCCAGAGAAAATTGATAAATGGTCCAAGGAGTTGCCCAATCCAAAGAAAGGGGGAGTGAAAACGTGGGACCAATTGGACCACTTAAGAAATATATATCAACTTCATCCGTGGAACGGAGTGCAAATTTTGACCATAATGGTGCCAAAAACACAGGGAAGAAAATTGCACAACAAGGTAGAAGAAGCTTTGGGGCAGGATGAGCAAGAATTAAACGCAGGATGGGAGGCGATTAAACACTGGCTGCAAGCCATCAGTCCAGCTAAGACAGACTGGGGAAAAATTGCAGCCTGCCAACAGAAAGGAACAGAGGAGGTCTTGGAGTATGACGAGCGGCTTAGATGCACGTGGCTAGAACATTCAGGTATGAATAAAACGGATGAGGAAATGGATGAACAAGTGTCCCCGAAAGCAGCTTTCATGGCAGGTCTAAAGTCAGAACTGTCCAAAATGCTTACGGTAGTGTTACCAGACTGAAGGTAGAGGAACTACCTTTGCAGCATTGGTGGATCGATGTAACCAATTAGATCGGGATATGGGAGCTAAAGTCTGAGCTGTACAGGCTGTGGGATGGAAATCCCAGGATTCCGATAAACAGTTATGAGGAAAATTACCCGGAAAAAGTCATTATTGTGGGAAAGTAGGTCACTGGGCCAAGACGTGCAGGGCAAAACAGCAAGGTCGTGGCTGGGGAAGAGGACGCAGCCAGGGATACAATTCAGCCAACAAGCCAGGCTTGTCACAAGATAATGACCTCATAGAAGCATTTAAGCGACTGACAATACAACAACAGAAGGAGTTACTTGGGAAAGCAAAAAACGATTAGAGCCCACTCTGGACTACCTCCTCGCACTAATACAACAAAGGGAAGATGGGCTTTCCATAAGTGTGAGGGTGGGCAATAAGGATGTGGACTGTCTTTTAGGGGCGGAATTAACATGCTTACCCCTACAATATGGAGACCTTTTGCCGTTGGATGGTAGGGCACGTACAGCCTATGGAGTTGGGGCCGTAAAATGGAAATTAAAAGGACAACACCGGTACTTATAGGGCTGGGTCCACATGAACTAACCACGCCAGTCTGGATAGGCCCAGTAGATCAACCCCTTTTGGGAATGGACGTTCTAATCCAAGTAGATTCATCGTTGCATTTTGAGGAAGGTCGGATGACATGGTCAATTAGAACTTTAAAGAGAGAAGAATTGAAGGAACACCCGATATGGGCTAAAGATAAGAACGATTGTGGCCTACTCCAGATGGAGCCTGCGTCATTTACCGGGACCAAGCCTCCATGCACTAAACAGTATCCCATCAGTCCAACTGCCATCGCGGGAATCTTACCGGTTATTCAGCAATTGGCGAAACAAGGGGTGCTTATTAAAACGCATAGCTCCTCCAATAGCCCCGTGTGGCCGGTACAGAAATTTAATGAGACTTGGCGTTTGACTGTCGATTATAGGAAAGCTAACCAGTGTGTTGATCAAAAAGCTCCTTTGGTCGCAGATCCCTCCACCATTTTTAATGCCCTCAAACCGGAACATAAATATTTCTTGGTGATAGATATGGCCAACGGATTTTGGTCGGTGCCTCTGGCACCGGAGGTTCGACAGTGGTTTGCTTTCACGGTCCAAGAACAACAGTATACTTGGACCCGGTTACCGCAGGGTTTCCACAACAGCCCTACGGTATTCCACATGGCTTTACAAAGCCATTTGCGAGAATTACCTCCCCTGTCATCCACAGTCATCCAATATATAGACAATATCCTGGTAGCGTCAAACACGGAAGAACACCATGAACAAGATTTACGAGCTTTGCTGGACCACCTTCGACCGAAAGGACTTAAAGCCAGCATCGACAAAGCACAAATAAATCCAAGAAGAGGTTGTATACCTGGGACAAAAGATTTCACAAGGAAAGAGAGAACTTAACCACGATAGAACTGCAGCCATTCGGGCTGCTAAAAAACCCACCACTATTCAGGAACTAAGATCTTTTTTGGGATTGTGTAACTTTAACAGAAATTGGATTGACTCCTTCACACAGCTTGCTCAGCCATTGAATGATATTTTAAAGGGGAAACGTGCCTCGAAAGAAGCCATCGCCCTCACTAAGGAACAGCAAGAGGCCTTCCTGAGTTTGAAAAAGGCTTTGTGTTCGGCACCGGCTCTGGGAATCACCGACAGTGGTAAGCCATTTACCCTGTTTGTCCATGAGAAAGAAGGATATATGACAGCTATACTGACACAAGAACATGGGGATCGGCAAAGACCTATTTGGCTATTATTCGGCAAAACTGGATGCGGTAGCCCTCGGATGGGGAAGTTGCCTAAGGGCCATGGAAGCTACATGTCGAGCGGTAATGACCACTGCGGGTCTAGTCCTCGACCAAAAGCTGATTGTCAAGTGTCCCCACACTGTACATGCTTTGCTGTCTATGAATAGAATGTCTCGGGTGACGGCAGCTAGATGGACCCGCTGGACAGCAGTTTTGGAAGCTCCTAATCTCCATATCGTCCGAGCCAGCCCAGTTAATCCCACAACTATTCTCCCGATGTCAGAATCGAGGGAGCAAGAGGAGGGAGAATGTGAATAGCATGACTGCGTGGAGATTGTAAAAGAAACAGAAAAAGCAGCCTTAGCAGCAGAGGAGCCTCTGCACAATGCAGACCTCATCCTGTTTACAGATGGTTCCTTCTTTGTTGACAATGGTACCAGAAAAGCAGGATGGGCAGTTACACCCTTATATGAGGTAGTGGCAAAAGGATGTTTACCCTCAGGAACGTCAGCACAACAGGCCGAGTTACGGGCCCTGTCAGAAGCATGTCGAATAGCAGAAGGACAGACAGCTAATGTCTACACAGATTCGCGTTATGCTTTTGGAATCGCTCACGACTTTGGTCTGTTATGGCGGAAAAGGGGATTCCTCACTGCTGCTGGTACACCTATCCGAAATGGAAAAGAAGTCCGAGACTTATTAGAGGCCATACAATTACCTCAGAAGTGTCCATCCTGAAGTGTAAGGCCCATACCAAGGAAAATACCTCAGAAGCACAGGGAAATGCCCTAGCCTTACAGGCAGCTAAAGATGCCGCCTTACAGGGCGTTCCCCCAGAAGAACCAACACAGATGTGCAGATTGAAAGCACTCAGGACTCTGACATGAGAGTTTCAAACAATGCAAGGCGAGTGCTCCTGAGAGGAAAAATGGACATGGATTGAGGCAGGAATTAAGCTATGCGAAGGTGGTGTCTGGAGACAAAGAGTTACCGACAAGCCAGTCGCGCCACAAGCGCTTATGCCTTTTTTAGCCCAACAGATCCACTCGTGGGGACACTTGGCCTCACAACAGATGATGGCACGGGTCAAGAAAAGCTGGTGGGGTCGGGGATTTAAAAAACATGCCCACCTGGTAGCAGACCGCTGTGTGGTCTGCCAGAAAAATAATTCTGGACCCATCACGGTAATGCCCCAACTGAGGCCCCCTGCCCCTGTTGGACCATTCCAGCATCTGCAGATTGATTATATATCTCGAGGCTGATTCCGGAGATGAGGGGGTTACCTTATGATGATAGATTGAGTAGACTGGGTCTTTACTCGTTGGAGTTCAGAAGGATGAGGGGGGATCTTATAGAAACATTTAAAATAATGAAAGGGATAGACAAGATAGAGGCAGAGAGGTTGTTTCCACTGGTTGGGGAGACTAGAACTAGGGGGCACAACCTCAAAATATGGGGGAGCCAATTTAAAATCGAGTTGAGAAGGAATTTCTTCTCCCAGAGGGTTGTGAATCTGTGGAATTCTCTGCCCAAGGAAGCAGTTGAGACTAGCTCATTGAATGTATTCAAGTCACAGACAGATAGATATTTAACCAATAAGAGAATTAAGGGTTATGGGGAGCGGGCGGGTAAGTGGATCTTGTTGAATGGCGGAGCAGGCTCGAGGGGCTAGATGGCCTACTCCTGTTCCTAATTCTTATGTTCTTATGTTCTCTTCCTTCATGCCAAGGATACACTAACATTCTTGTCATGGTCGACAGATTCTCTAGATGGGTAGAAGCTGTCCCAACTCAAAGAGCCATAGCCAAACACACTGCAAAGGTCTTATGTAAGGATTACATTCCCCGATGGGGAGTCCCGAGTAGCATTGACTCAGATCAGGGAACACACTTCACAGGTGCTGTCTGCCAAGAAGTCTGCAGGTTACTGAACATTCCGTGGGATTTACACTGTCCTTATCATCCACAATCCTCAGGACAAGTAGAATGAATGAATCGAACTCTGAAACAACGGCTTGCCAAATATCACCAAGAAGGAACACCCTGGCCCCAGGCACTACCAATAGTGCTATGTAGCATTAGGGCAACCCCGAACAGAATTACAGGTCTAAGCCCATTTGAAATTATAACAGGAAGACCCATGTCGCTGCCAGAAACTATTGATTTAAGGAAAGCTGATGTTCACTTAATGAGTGACACTTTGTTATCATACTGTCAGAACCTAACCAATGCTATTAGTTCTGTTTCCCGACAGATATCGGCAGCCGAAGGAGGACACGACATCATCCCGGGAGTCTGGATGTATGTGAAAAAGTTGCATAAAGAACCTTTGGGTGCCAAGTGGGAGGGACCTTATCAAGTGTTATTGACCACCCAGGCAGCTGTTTAAGTCCAAGGAAAGAAAGCCTGGATCCACGCTTCACACGTTAAATGAGCACCCGTAACTGAAGCTGAAATCTAATAAGGACAATTACTTTTTGCCAAAATGTATAAATTTACTGTATTACAGATTGTAGGTATTCTAGGCATAGGCCTACTTCTTACTAGCCGACCCTCTGCACCAAAGGGAAATAGTAGGGTAGCAAGGGAATTACATGTAAATACCTTTTTATCCTGGCTGAAAAGGGAGGTACTTGCGCCCTACTCGGAACTGAGTGTTGCACATATATCCCAGATAGCTCCGAAGAAATTACCCACTTAGCGGAGCATATCCAAAAGGCGGTAGAAAAACTTAAGCAACCCCCATCATTCACTTTGTGGAGCGGAGCCACTGAATAGCTAGGTTCAATAGGAACTTCATTGGTGGAAGGTTTCATTCTATTCGTTGTAATTGTTTTACTTTTATATTGTTCGTTTATGTTGATTAAATGTTGTTGCAACCAGGCGGCTGTAGCTGCTGTCCCGCAGGTGAGACACCTTGCAGGTCCCAGCAGACCATCTGTACGTGGCACAGGGGTATGTTATGCTTAAGGGGAGGTTGTTTACTGGTTGAATTAAGATATTGATTTGGATTAAATTGGAATAAGGTTAATCAACCTACGAAAACCAGACTTCCATTGTGGCCACGATGGAACTCGGGTTGGTGTAAATTTGTGTGGAAGCTACTAGTCCGGACATGTGGCGAAACACATCAACAAATTTTAGAAGGAAACTCTATTAACATGTATGAAATTATTTTGTAGAATGTTTAACCAGTGATACCTGATGTTTTATGATTCAGTTTGTGAAAGAATCAAAGGGGGGATTGATAGAGAATTTAAGCTCTGCAGCCTGGCTGCAGTTTTTGAGAAAACACAGACCACATTGCATTAAGTCATCAATCAACTTGACATTTTAGGACCTTGGGTAGCGAGCCAATTAAAGGTTAACAGACTATCAAATGAGCCAATAAGGTCCAAGAAGGCGAGTTCTTTTCTGTAAATTGAACCAGGTATAAGTACAGCCATTTTGGTCATGTGGTCTCAGAAGGACAAAGGCCTGGCTTAAAGCCACATTAAGTTACATTAAAACTACAATCGGAGTTCGTATTTCATTGGAAATTAAGAGATCTAACAGATCCCCTCTCATTCTTCTGAACTCCAGTGAATATAAACCAGTTGATCCAGTCTTTGGCTTAAGACTGACTCTTAACTGCCCTCTGAAAGGACCTAGCAAGCCACTCAGTTGTAACAAACCGTGACAAGAAACAATAACAATAATAAAACCGGACGGACCACCCAGCATCGACATTGGACACGACACAGGCACACTCAGCTCTGTTGACCCCGCAAAGTCCTCCTCACTAACACCTGGGGACTTGTGCTAAAATTGGGAGAGCTGTCCCACAAATTAGTCAAACAACAGCCTGACAAAGTCACAGAATAATACCTTTCAGCCAATGTCCCAGACTCCTCTATCACCATCCCTGGGTGTGTCCTGTCTCAGCGGCAGGACACACCCATCCGAGGTGGCGGCACAGATGTATACAGTCAGAAGGGAGTGGCCCTGTGAGTCCACAACATTGACTCTGGACTCCATGAAGTCTCATGGCATCAGGTCAAGCATGGGCAAGGAAGCCTCCTGCTGATTACCACTTACCACCCTCCCTGAGCTGATGAGTCAGTACTCCTCCATGTTGAACATCACTTGAAAGAAGCACTGCGAGTAGCAAGGGCACAGAATGTACTCTGAGTGGGGGACTTCAATGTCCATCACCAAGAGTGGCTCAGTAGCACCACTACTGACTGAGCTAGCCGAGTCCTAAAGGTCACAGCTGCCAGACTGGGCCTGCATCTGTCCATGACAGCATTGGTAGCAATGATCACTGCACAGTCATTGTGGAGACGAAGTCCCATCTTCACATTGAGGATACCCTCCATCGTGTTGAGACACTACCACTGTGCTAAATGAGATAGATTCAGAACAAATCTAGCAGCTCAAAAACTGGTCATCTATGAGGTGCTGTGGGACATCAGCAGCAGCAGAATTGTATTCCACCACAATCTGTAACCTCATGGTCCGTCATAGCTCTCACTCTACCATTACCATCAAGCCAGGGGACCAACCCTGGTTCAATGAGGATCGCAATAAAGCATGCCAAGACGTACCTAAAAATGAGATACCAACCTGGGGAAGCTGCAATGCTAAGCAGCGGAAGCAGCATGCTATAAACAGAGCTAAGCGATCCCACAATCAACGGATCAGATCAAAGCTCGACAGCCCTGCCACATCCAGTCGTGAATGGTGGTGGACAATTAGGCAACTAACGGGAGGAGGAGGCTCTGCGAATATCCCCATCATCAATGATGGCGGAGCCCAGCACGTAAGTGCAAAAGACAAGGCTGAAGAATTTGTAACCATCTTCAACCAGAAGTGCTGAGTGGATGATCCATATTGGCCTCCTCCTGAGGTCCCCACCATCACAGGACCCAATCTTCAGCCAATTCAATTCACTCCACGTGATATCAAGAAGCGGCTGAACGCACTGGATACAGCAAAGGCAATGGGCCCCGACAACATCCCGGCTGTCGTGCTGAAGTCTTGTGTTCCAGAACAAGCTGCACCTCTAGCCAAGCTGTTCCAGTACAGCTATAATGCTGGCACCTACCCGACAATGAGGAAAACTACCCAGGTATGTCTTGTCCATAAAAAGCAGGACAAATCCAATCCACCCCATCAGTCTACTCTCAATCAACAGCAAAGTGATGGAAGGTGTTGTTGACAGTGCTATCCAGCGGCACTTACTTACCAATAACCCACTCACTGATGCTCAATTTGGGTTCCATCAGGACCACTCGGCTCCAGACTTCATTACAGCCTTGGTCCAAACATTGACAACAGAGCTGAATTCCAGAGGTGAAGTGAGAGTGACTGTCCTGACATCAAGATAGCATTTGATTGAGTTTGGCATCAAGGAACCCTAGTAAAACTGAAGTCAATAGGAATCAGGGGGAAAACACTCCATTGACTGGAGTCATAACTAGCACAAAGGAAGATGATTGTGGTTGTTGGAGGTCAATCATCTCAGCCCCAGGACATTGCTGCAGGAGTTCCTCAGGGCACTGTCCTAGGCCCACCATCTTCAGCTGCTTCATCATAAGTGGGGATGTTCGCTAATGATTGCAGTGATCAGTTCCATTCGCAACTCCTCAGAAAATGAAGCCGTCCATGCCCACATGCAGCAAGACCTTGGACAACATTCAGGCTTGGGCTGATAAGTGGCAAATAATATTCATGCCACACAAGTGCCAGGCAATGACAATCTCCAACAACAGAGTGTCTAACCACCTCCCCTTGATATTCAATGGCATTACCATCACCAAATCCCCCACCATCAACATCTTGGGGGTCACCATTGACCAGAAACTTAATTGGACCAGTCACATAAATACTGTAAAAATAAGAGCGAGTCAGAGGCTGGGTATTCTGTGGCGAGTGTCTCACCTCCTGACTCCCCAAAGCCTTTCTACAAGGCTCAGGTCAGGAGTGTGATGGAATACTCTCCACTTGCCTGGATGAGTGCAGCTCCAACAACACTCAAGAAGCTCAACACCATCCAGGACAAAGCAGCCCACATGATTGGCTCCCCATCCACCACCTTAAACATTCACTCCCTCCACCACCAGTGCACTATTACTGCAATGTGTACCATCTACAAGATGCACTGCAGCAGCTCACCAAGGCTTCTTAGGCAGCACCTTCCAAACCTGCAACCTCTACCACCTAGGACAAGTGCATGGGAACACCACCACCTGCATGTTCCCCTCCAAGTCACACACCATCCTGACTTAGAAATATATCACTCTTCCTTCATCGTCGCTGGGTCAAAATCCTGGAAATCCCTTCCTAACAGCACCACAAGGACTGCAGCAGTTCAAGAAGGCAGCTCACCTTCAGGTCAATTAGGAATGGACAATAAAAGCTGGCCTTGCCGGTGATGCCCACATTCCATGAATGAATAAAAAAAAGTGATTAGCCAGTAACAAGTAAAAATATGCATTGTTTTCAGTCAACTTTTATTCATAGAGCAATAACTAGTGTTAAACATGGGGGAACTGGAAGTGTCCCGCTGTTTGCACATACATTAGTTTCTTGATTGGTGGACAGTGTGGCCCAGAGTGTCAAGTGTTGCTCATGTCTGGGATTGAGATCCCCAGACAGGAGCAGTATGTGTGGATGGGTATGCATGAATGTTGATCTGCATTTGCGTCTGATGTTGATTCTTGCTCTTACAGATCTCGCCCTTCTGTAGCAACCCAACGATAATTGCAGAAGAAAATGAAAGTTTGCCTACTTCCAGCCCGATGAACATTGCTTCACTTGTAGCATTACACAAGCCATTTGTTAGATTCCTGGTATGAAGCCTCCTGTTTATGTGTAGCGAAATATAATTGTGCTGATATATTATAAATTGATACTAAATGATTGTACAGATATTGTTCAACTGAACCAAATGCCTAAGTTTTGGCTTTTGCCAACTTAGACCCATACACTCGGGATCTGGGTAAGTGGGGTGCGCCCCTACAGGGAGAGGCTTTGCACCGCGTGTCTAACAAGTAAAATATACAGCTGTAGATTTCTCAGTAGCTTGGTTGGGAGACTCTAAAACCCAGAGGATGTCGGCCAAGAGCATTTCAGCAGGGACGTGAGCAGCCTGCTTTTGTTGAAGCCACACAGTTTGCACCACATAGGAGTAGCAGAAAAGGGAAGAGTAAGGCATTGTAATTGCACAAGGGTTTGCACATTGGTTGAACAGGATCCCATTGGTTCCGTTGGGCGGGCCACATCATCCGTATGCCCAACACGAGATTCCCAAAGCAAGTGTTCTACTCGGAACTGCTACACGGCAAGCGAGCCCCAGGTGGGCAGAGGAAACATTTCAAGGATACCCTCAAAGCTTCGTTGATAAAGTGTAACATCCCCACCGGCACCTGGAAATCCCTGGCCCAAGACCGCCCTAAGTGGAGGAAGAGCATCCGGGAGGGTGCTGAACACCTTGAGTCTCATCGCCGAGAACATGCAGAAACCAAGTGCAGACAGTGGAAGGAGCATGCGGCAAACCAGACTCCCCACCCACCCTTTCCTTCAACCATTATCTGTCCCACCTGTGACAGAGACTGTAATTTCCGTATTGGACTGTACAGTCACCTGAGAACTTAGTTTTAGAGTGGAAGCAAGTCTTCCTCGATTTCGAGGGACTACCTATGATGATGTTGATGCACATTGGTGTCTGTGAAAATCTTGCTTCTTTATTTAACTCACATAAATTTATCTGGCCTGGGTAAATTGAATCAAAGATTGGCAGGCAAAACTGTAATCGAACAATAGGCTGCCTTTAAGGAGGAGATGATTCGGGTACAGTCGAGGTACATTCCCACGGGGAAAGGTAGGACAACCAAAGCCAGAGCTCCCTGGATGATGAAAGAGATAGAGAGTAAGATGAGGCAGAAAAAGGGGGTGTATGACTGATGTCAGGTTGAGAATACGGGCTGAATGCAAAAAGTTCAGAGGGAAAGTAAAAAAGGAAATAAAAGGTGCAAAGAAAATATTTGAGAATAGACTGGCATCAAAAAAAAAGGGAATTCAAAAGCATGGCTGAGGTACTAAGTGAGTGCCATGCATCTCTTTACCAGGGAAGAAGATGCTGTCAAAGTCATGGTGAAAGAGGAGGTAGTTAAGATATTGGATGGAATACAAATTAGTAAAGAGGAGGTACATAAGAACATAAGAACATAAGAAATAGGAGCAGAAGAAGGCCATACGGCCCCTTGTGCCTGCTCTGCCATTTAATACGATCATGGCTGATCCGATCATGAACTCAGGTCCACTTCCCTGCCCACTCCCCATAACTCCTTATTCCCTTATCGTTTAAGAAACTGTGTACTTCTGTCTTAAATTTATTCAATGTCCCAGCTTCCACAGCTCTCTGAGGCAGCAAATTCCACAGATCCACAACCCTCTGAGAGAAGAAATTTCTCCTCATCTCAGTTTTAAATGGGCGGCCTCTTATTCTAAGATTCTGCCCCCTAGTTCTAGACTTCCCTATCATGAGAAACATCCTCTCTGCATCCACCTCATAATCTTATACGTTTCGATAAGATCACCTCTCATTCTTCTGAATTCCACTTTCCTCATGTCAACCACCTCATCTCTGGAATCAACCTTGTGAACCTTCTCTGAACTGCCTCCAAAGCAAGTATATCCTTTCGTAAATATGGAAACCAAAACTGCACGCAGTATTCCAGGTGTGGTCTCACCAATACCCTGTATAACTGCAGCAAGACTTCCCTGTTTTTATACTCCATCCCCTTTGCAATAAAGGCCAAGATGCCATTGGCCTTCCTTATCACTTGCTGTACCTACATACTAACCTTTTGTGTTTCATGCACAAGTACCCCCAGGTCCCGCTGTACTGCAGCATTTTGCAATCTTTCTCCATTTAAATAATAACTTGCTCTTTGATTTTTTTCTGCCAAAGTGCATGACCTCACACTTTCTAATATTATACTCCATCTACCAAATTTTTGCCCACTCACTTAGCCTGTCCATGTCCTTTTGCAGATTTTGTGTCCCCCTCACACATTGCTTTTCCTCCCATCTTTGTATCGTCGGCAAACTTGGCTACATTACATTCAGTCCCTTCCTCCAAGTCGTTAATATAGATTGTAAATAGTTGGGGTCCCAGTATTGATCCCTGCAGCACTCCACTGGTTACTGATTGCCAACCCGAGAATGAACCATTTATCCTTACTCTCTGTTTTCTGTTCGTTAGCCAATCCTCTATCCATACTAATATATTACCCCCAACCCCATGAACTTTTACCTTGTGCAGTAACCTTTTATGTGGTACCTTGTCAAATGCCTTCTGGAAGTCCAAATACACCACATCCACTGGTTCTCCTTTATCCACCCTGTTCGTTACATCCTCAAAGAATTCTAGCAAATTTGTCAAACATGACTTCCCCTTCATAAATCCATGCTGACTCTCCCTGACCGAATTTTGTTTTTCCAAATGTCCTGCTACTGCTTTTTTAATAATGGACTCCAACATCTTCCCAACCACAGATGTTAGGCTAACTGGTCTATAGTTTCCTGCTTTTTGTACTAGAAAGGCTGGCTGTACTTAAAGTAAATAAGTCACCAGGACTGGATGGGATGCATCCTAGGATGCTAAGGGAAGTAAGGGTGAAAATTGCAGAAGTACTGGCTATAATTTTCCAGTCCTCCTTAGATGCAGGGTTGGTGCCAGAGGACTGGAGAATTGCAAATGTTACAACCCTGTTCAAAAAAGGGTAAGGATGCACCCAGCAACTACAGATTAGTCAGTTTAACCTCGGCAGTGGGGAAACTTTTAGAGATAATAATCCAAGACAAAATTAACAGTTACTTGGACAAGTGTGGATTAATTAAGGAAAGCCAGCATGGATTTGTCAAAGGCAAATCATGTTTAACTAGCTTGATCGAATTTTTTGATAAGGTAACAGAGAGGGTTGATGTGGGCAACGTGATTGATGTGATGTACATGGACTTCCAAACGGTGTTTGATAAAGTGCCACGTAATAGGCTTGCCAGCAAAGTTGAAGCCCATAGAATAAAAGGGACACTGAATATGAAATTGGCTAAGTGACAGGAAACAGACAGTGTGATATATTCTTATGACATCACTAACAGAAGCACACACACAAAATGGCTCCACACAAAAACTGTGTGACTTTGCCACATGACCCTTTTATTGTAGTGACAGCAGTAGTTGCATTACATCAGTAGTCCACTAAATGGAGCAGTAATCCAGTAGGGGGAGCCCTATTACACTTCTCCCTCCTTATTGAAGAAGCAATCATAACAAATTAATCATAATACATAACATGCATGGTATACACAACAAAAGATATGGGGGACGAAATTCGGCATCCTGTTAAGGCCTCTGGCTGCCTGAAAGAGGCAGCCATGGGTCGGTGCAGAATAGCCGGCGACTTGTGGCGGACTGGCCGTTGTTCGCGAAATTGACCTCAGGGATTTTTGCTGTGATATGAGGATCCGCCCCATTCCCCCCACTTCCGCTCCGCTTCTGCAGATGCATCCTTAACGACGTCATCAGCGCGCGCACCGCAGCGGCTCAGCCCCGGAAGGAAAATTTAGGTCAAACAGTTTTGCGGCTGCCTGTCGATGCCCCCGACAGTTTTTTGGGTCGGTGCACAGTGTCGGCTCAAGACCGCCAGCGGACTTTAACGGCGTGTTGCGTGCAACTCCATTTTTTTGGCCGAGAATTTTTTGAACTTCTCACAAGTTTGTCAGTTGCCCTTTTCAGAGCTGTATTGAATGCTAGTGGGCTAGAGTCCTCAAACTGTACAACACAGAGGCCTCATTGTGGAGGTTGTGCTTGTGGAGGCAATGGACTCACCTCCTTTCACATTGTGCGTGGTAGGGAGGCACACAGGAAAAGGTGGCGCCGTCTCCAACGGCTCCAAAGGCAGCAGGCAAGGGACGCAGCAGACATGGCTGCCCAACATGCAGAAGGCCATGGAAATGGCGACAGACCTCAACCCAGAGAGGTAGCCCAGGAAGAAGCTGAACCCCCTGCACCAGATAGTGATCGAAATCGAGAGAAGGCAGGATGCACAGGCGGCAGATGCTTGCCAGCAGCAGGATGCAGAGGGCAAGGAGCAGCAAGAGCATGAGGGAAAAGGAAATGAGACAGCTGCCATAGGAAGACCTGACCATCGACGTGGTGGGAGAAGGCCCTGTCGTGTAAGGGTCTACAGGCAGCAGTTTCGTTCATGGACCTTACGGCTGACTAATGTCTCTGTAGACTTCGATTCCGGAAAGACATTGTCAGGGAGTTGTGCAATCTCCTGCAGCTAAACCTCCAGCCTCAGACAAGGTTGAGGACAGCTCTGACAGTCGCAACCAAAGTGACCATAGCACTCAATTTCTATGCCACTGAATCTTTCCAATCTGTCACAGCAGACATCTTGAACATTTCTCAATTTGCTGTGCATCGCTCCGTTTGTCAAGTGACAGATGCTCTCTATAAGAGGAGTGAATACATAAGAACATAAGAAATAGGAACAGGAGTAGGCCATACAGCCCCTCGAGCCTGCTCTGCCATTCAATAAGATCATGGCTGATCTGATCATGGACTTAGCTCCATCTCCCCGCCCGCTCCCCATAACCCCTTATCCCTTTATTGTTTAAGAAACTGTCTATTTCTGTCTTACATTTATTCAATGTCCCAGCTTCCATCGCTTTCTGAGGCAGTGAATTCCGCAGATTTACAATCCTCTGAGAGAAGAAATTTCTCCTCATCTCAGTTTTAAATGGGAGGCCCCTTATTCTAATTTTATTCCCGATGAGTAGGGAGAAGCAGTTGGAGTGGCAAACCGGATTTGTGAGGATTGCGGGCTTCCCCAACGATCATGGCGCCATAGACTACACCCACATCGCATTGAGGGTGCCACAAAACAATCCCGAGATGCTCAGAAACTGCAAGGGATTCCACTCCCTCAACGTGCAGCTGGTGTGCGACCACCACCACAAAATCATGGCAGTTGATGTCCGGTACACTGGCAGCAGCCCCGATGCTTTCACCTGCGGCAGGCCTGTGTGCTCGGAGTATTTGCTGGCCCAAACCAAGATTGGCTATCCCAAGATTGGCTGCTGCCTCCCCTTCGCAACCCCAGGACTGCTGCACAGAAAGCCTACAATGATTCTCATTCAGCCACCAGGTGCTTAATTGAGCAGTACATGCGGATCCTTAAGCAGCGGTTCTGATGCCTGGATTGCTCAGGAGGAGTGTTGCAGTACTTGCATGAGCGAGTCTCCCTATTTGTGGTGGTTTGCTGCATGCTTCACAACCTGGCAATCATGAGGGCACAACCATTGGAGGATGAGCCAGCAGTACCACCTGAGGAGGAGGACCAGGAGGAGGAGGAGGCACATGAGCATGACACACACGAGGAGGGGGAGGAGAAGGCGCAGGAGGAGGTCCAGGATGCGGGTCGCCGGCCACACAGGAGGCGGAGTCACCATCCAAACCCTGCAAGGGACGTGCAGAACGGTTTCATATCTGTTCATTTCCGATGAGTTCATGCCCACTTCACCCTTCATCTTTGCATCTCCATGGCCATCCCAATGAACCCTTTCACACATCGTTGCCCACAGTGAAATGAGAGACCTGCACAGATATGCGAACACAAAGTAAAAATTTATTACACAAGAAAGAAAGGTGCAAAAAACATACACATAATAATTTCTCACCCTTGTGATTCTTCTTATAATCCCTCTTGCGCAAGCGTATTCTGGAACTACGCTGAAGTGTCTCCCCTGTGGCTGCATCATGGGTCTGGGAAGGCTGCTGTGTTTCAGGTGTCGAAACTACGGATGTCCTTCTAGATGTCCTCAGCCAGAATTGGCCCTGGAAAGGTCAACTGCAAACTGGGCAGCACCCTCCTCTTTGTGTTCAGTCGGCCTTGGCTCAGGCGAGTCCATGCTTGTTGGCAATGGCGGAATGACAGGTCTCGGATCAGGACTGCTGTGATCCTGAGAGACCACATCGTCATCCTGGTCTGCGGAGCCTGCACCACTCCCCCAGGGCAGCACCTCGCCATTCCACCAATCTGAAGGAGCACAGGTCGGTGGTGTGGTGAGAGACCAGAAGGTTCCCCATGGACTGTGGTGGACCCAGTTGCGATGGCAACTGTCAGCTCTTGCATGCATCCAGCTGAGATTGCAGGAGAGCAGACATAGTCTCAGTGCCACCAGAGACGACAGCAGTAAGACGCTCCGTGGCCTGTTGCCCAGAGTGCATAAGAGCATTCTGAGCTTCCAGGGCCATGGCCACCTTGTCCAATACAGCACTGAGATGCTCGTTCACTTGCGCCTGTACTGTTATGGCAGCTGCCACATCTCCAATGAGATGTGGCATCACAGCTGGATCCGCACGGTCACTCTGGGAGTCCACCATTGTCTGCACACTGGCAATGATGGGCTCCATGTTATGCACAGAACTGCCCACAATGCAGGAGGAGAACTCCTCCAGACTTCTGACCACTTGAATCAGGCTCTCGGGCACCCTTGCCATTGCTCCCAACATCTGGGAATGCATGGCCTTCACCCTTCTTTCATAAGCCCCAACATCGATGGGCTCTTTCTGAGTCCTCTTCAGCAGAACTCGTGTGCGACCTCGCCTCCCGGAGAGATGGCACCCAAGGTTGCCTTTGCCCTTCAAAATGCTGCAACCTGCTAGGCATACATGCATCACCCAGTGCAGACCCCTCTGCTAAGTCTAACATTCTGGACCACATGCTCCCAGTATCTGAGCTGGCATGTGCGAGTGTAGGAAGCAGTGACGCCATGCTGCCAGCTCTTCGTCGCCCTCATCGAACATGGTGCCAACATATGGAGTGGCCCTGTAGGGTGTCGGCATGGCCATGGCTGCCAGTGCCCTCAAAGCTCTCATCCTGGCTTTACCTTCCATTCGCATCAGCGGTCTCTCCCTGGCTTCGGCTGCCAGTGCCCTCAAGGCTGTCATCGTGGCTTTGGCTCACACTCACAACTGTGGTCTCTTCCTAGCTTTGGCTCACACTTGGACTCTCATCTGTGACCATAAATGGCACAAGGGCTCCCGTGAAGGTGAGCTAGGGCATTGCAGCTTGCAGCCTGCAACTTGCACATTATCATAAGCAAACGCACGGTAGGCGCTGGCACTTTCAGGGAGAAATGGCATTTAAAGGAAGGCCTTCACTTACCGATGCTGCCCCAGCGGGATCAGCACGACCGCGGCCACAGGGAAGGCAACACGTGGGCCCACTAGCTTCTGAACCCTTTCTTCAAGGTGAGTGAGCTGCTGGATCACTGGCTCGTCACCACTCTGTTGCTCAACACGGTTATGAGAAACCTTTGCCTGCAAAGCAAATAAGGCTTGCTGACTAGAAGTGTCATGAGGCCTCAGCAATGAGTGCACAAGTGTGTGTCCATTACATGCAACTGTAACTCTGACATGAAATGGAGCCTATATATGAACCTCCCTTATCCAGGACTCTCTTATCAGGCACCACCCCTCGTTCGGCACCATTCCCGGCCGCCCCGACATGAACAAATTGAAGTCCTTCCTTGTTGCCGACTCCCACAATCGCTGGCCTGACCCCGTGATCCATCCCCCCACCCTATGGTCTCTCTGCCGAGCTCCCAGCCCTGATATCCCCTTGCTAAGTACCTATACCATCCAATTTAACATGACCTCCCCTCATTCGGCAAAATCCTTTATCCGGCATTGACGAGGTCCCGAGGGTGCCGGATTAGAGAGGTTTAGCCTGTATATATACAGGCTTCAACAATCAAATGCTGCTTCAGTGACTATATAGTGAAGGTTAGAAATAAGAGAACGTGAAGGAGAGGCTCGTGAAGATGGAAGGTGAGGAGTTGGGGGAGCATGTACTCACTTTCATCAGGCGAATTATGTCATTGAGCCTTTTACGGTATTGAGTCGCGGTATGGTCACGATTGGAGGTCCCCAATACCTCCACTGCGATCTCTCGCCAGTCATTAATGAAGACAGCGCAAGTCGGTCTGCCTGTGTCAAGGTAAAGAAATGCACCTCCTTCCCTCCACAGCCTCGATGAGGGTCTCCAGTTCGCATCCGAAAATCTGCTGGCCCTTCTTGCTCCTGCTGGATTCGCCATGGCCTTGATTCAAACTGTTTCCCTGCTCAGGGCCGAGTTACAAAGCCTGCCCTTTAAGAAGGCCAGGGAGCAACTGGCTCGTTAGCAGCAAATCAGCACCAGCTGAATTTCGCGGCTCAATCAGCCACTCCACACCTACAATGCAGCAAACAGCCCATTCCCCCCACCAATACCGCTCCACGCCTTTTTTCAACCAAAAATGCTGAATTTCGCTCCAATGGCCACCACATCCATTGCAGCAGTAGGCAAAAGGCGGAAGATGCGCCCCGTTTTAGACAAAGGTGAATTTCTACCCCGTGAACTTATTTTTCCATATTTACAAATCAAACTTAACCATTGGTTTTCTGTTTCGAACAGGATACCTTCTTTCTTGAACAGAACTTTCCACTCTTGTTATCGGAATGAGCTTGACCAAAAGTTTTGCACGCAGTTACTTATGGTGGCCAGATTTAGATGAAGATATAGAGTACATCTCCAAGTTTATCTCCAAGGGCAACCCTTGATCTACATTTGGACTTTCTATAACTTCAGACTGTTTGTCTGCCTGTCTCGGACTCAGACTTAAATTCTGAGTTTCTCTTGAACTTGTTTCTAGTACATCTGATGTAGGAGTTGCTACTGGTACTCTACTTATAACAAGACTCTGAATCATCAGAAATAATCGAATCATTCCAACTTTCAAATCCTTCCACATCTCCAGGTAAAATATGATCAATGTGAACAAACCTAACCTTTCCATGATCAAACATCTTGACCAAATATGTGCGAGGACCATATATCTTCACTACTCTTCTTGGTAACCACTTTAACCATTTATGGTGACGGTTCTTCACTCTTTTCTGATTCATGCTTCTCTCTCTTACTCTACCTCAATCACGATTCTCTTTATGTCTTGATTGTTTCTCTTCTACTGACAGTGACAAGTTTGGCTTTAACAATGAGAACCTGGTTCGTGACTGTTGTTTGAGAAACAACTCTGCTGGTGTTCTACCAGTAGTTGTATGAGGAATATTATGATAAGTAATCAGAAAATTTGCTAGTTTGTGGTCCAACAACAATTGCTGTTTCTTTAGATTTGTATCCAACATTTGCTTGGTGAGGTCACGTTTTACAATTTGTACTGTGCGCTCTGCTGCACCATTTGAAGCAGGTGGTACAGTGGAACTTTGGTATGTTTCACACCATTTCTGCTCATGAACTGTGCAAATTCTTCTGAACAAAATTGCGGCCCATTATCAGACACAATTTCTTCTGGGAGGCCATATGAAGAAAACAATCTTCGAAAATTGTCTAGTGTTTTACTTGTTATTATTTTCTGCATTGGAAACACCTCTACCCACTTCGAATGACTATCAATCACAATGAACAATTGGTGTCCTTCTAGATCAGCAAAATCTACATTAACCTTTGCCACACCCTGGGAGGCCATTTCCATGGCTGTAATGGCCTCCCTGATGGTGGTTTCTTGCTCACCGATTGACATGTTGTACACTGACTAACGATGTACTCTATATCTTTATCTAGACCTGGCCACCATAAGTAACTGCGTGCAAAACTCTTAGTCAAGCACATTCCCAGGTGCTGGTCATGAAGATCTCCTCACAATTACCACTCTTGCACCCCACATGATACAGTCTTTATCCACTGACAATTCTTTCCTACGATCGAAGTATGGGTGAATATCTTCCTCTGATAACTGGTTTGGCCAGCCATAACTGGGTCACGTTTGGTTGCTCTATCAATCTCTTCAGCTGTGGCTGGCAGTTCATCAATATATGAGAAATAGAACACTTCTTCGGACATAGCATCAGCATTACTGTGATCAGCTGATTATCTAAACTCAATGTCATACGTATATGCTGACAAAATCAAAACCCATCGGGTTGCAGCTAAGGTTGGAACTGGGGACTTTGAATGGAGGATTGCTGTCATGGGCTTATGGTCAGTAACGATGGTAAACTTACGACCATACAAATACTTGTGGAACTTCTTGACCCCAAAAATCAATGCCAAAGCTTCCCTTTCGATCTGCACATAATTACGCTCACTGGCACTGAGTGTATGTGAAGCAAAAGCAATTGGTCTCTCCTCCCCACTAACTATTACATGAGAGATCACCGCCCCAACTCCAAATGGAGAGGCGTCACATGCGAGCTTGATCTCCTTAGATACATCATAGTGAACTAACACAGTACACTCTACCAATTGGCTTTTACACTCCTTGAATGCTGTGCCACATTCTTCTGACTACTTCCAATGGACCTGTTTTTTCAACAGCTCATTCAGTGGATGTAATAATATAGCCAAATTTGGTAGGAACTTCCCATAATAGTTCAAAAGACCCCTAAATGATCGAAGTTCAGTGACATTCTTGGGAGTGGGTACATTTCTGATTGCATCCAGCTTTCCCTTGATTGGATGTAAACCACCTTCATCTATTCTGTACCCTAAGTACTCCATTGAGTTTTGAAATAACTCACACTTGTGAGCAGTCACTCATACTCTGTGCTTCTTCAGCTGTTTGAGCACTTCATTCAATACAATTTGCCTGTTTGGTGCTGAAATGAGTATGCCATCTAAATAACATACTACCCATTTAAGGCCTTGCAAAATCTGGTTCATTACTCCTAGAATATGGCAGGTGTGGTGAACATTTTTTTTCGGACTGGAAGAAGGCATACAGGGTTGTTCCCCAGGGTTCGGTATTAATACCACTGCTTCTATTGATATATATTAATGACTTAGACTTGGGTGTAAAGGGCACAATTTTAAAATTTGCAGATGGCACAAAACTTGGAAGTATAGTGAACAGTGAGAAGGATAGTGATAGACTTCAAGACGGACTGGTGGAATAGGTGAAAACATGGCAGATGAAATTAATCATAGAAAAGTGCAAAGTGATACATTATGGTAGGAAGAATGAGGAGAGGCAATATAAATGAAAGAGTACAATTCTAAAGGGGTGCAGGAACAGAGCGACCTGGGGGTATATGTGCACAAATCGTTGAAGGTGGCAGGGCAGGTTAAAAAAGCGGTTAAAAAAGCATACAGGATCCCGGGCTTGTGTCCAATTCTGGGCACTGCATTTCAGAAAGGATGTGAAGACCTTAGCGAGGGTGCAGAAAAGATTTACAAGAATGGTTCCAGGGATGAGGGACTTCAGTTACATAGATAGACTGGAGAAACTGGGGTTGTTAGTGTCAGCTGTGGCTCAGTGGGTAGCAGTCTTGTCTCTGAGTTAGAAGGGTGAGGGTTCAAGTCCCAAAAATCTAGGCTGACACTCCAGTGCAGTGCTGAGGGAGCACTGCACTGTCGGAGGTGCCGTCTTTCAGATGAGACGTTAAACTGAGGCTCTGCTCTCTTAAGTGGATGTAAAAGATCCCATGGAACTATTTCAAAGAAGAGCAGGGGAGTTGGCCCTGGTGTCCTGGCCAATATTTATTCCTCAATCAGCATAACAAAAAAATCAGATTATCTGGTCTTTATCACATTGCCGTTTGTGGAAGCTTGCTTGTGCGCAAATTGGCTGCCGTATTTAGTACATTGTAACAGTGAATACACTCCAAAAGTACTTAATTGGCTGTAAAGCGTTTTGAGACGTCCAGTGGTCATGAAAGGTGCTATAGAAATCCAGTCTTGTTTCTTTATTGTTCCGCTTAGAGCAGACAAGGTTGAGAGGAAATTTGATAGAGGTGTTCAAAATCATGAGGGGTCTAGACAGAGTAGAGAGAAACTGTTCCCATTGGCAGAAGGGCCACGAACCAGAGGACACATATTTAAGATGATTGACAGAAGAACCAAAGGTGACATGAGGTAAAAGGATCTGGAATGCACTGCCTGAAAGGGTAGTAGAATTAATTGTGGCTTTCGAAAGGGAACTAGATAAATACCTGAGGGGAAAAAATTTGCAGGGCTACGGGGAAAGGACAGGGGAGTGGGATTAGCTGAAGTGTTCTTGCAAGAGAGCCAGCATGGACACGACAGGCCGAATGGCCTCCTTCTGTGCTGTCACCATTCTATGGCAACCAATGGGAGGAATATTCAAGGGGTGGTTGGTTGGTTGCAGGACGGTTTTGTGTTAATGGCATTGAGTGGGGAGGAATGACGAGGAAGAGTGGCCGTTGCATTTTCTGTTGACATGGATCCTTTGGTGCAATCTAAGTGAATCTTGCATTAATAAGGGCATCCCTGACAACAATGTGAGTAGCTGGGGGTGCATTGTCCTTATCACTCTCCTCCTCTTCTTCCTTCTACCCCCCCAAATCGTCCAAGAAGGATCTGAGTTCTTCACCTTGTGCCTCTTGCCAGTCCACGTCTTGCTGCTGCACCCATGACCATTCTGGAGACCCTGGCTGGTGCATACTGAAGGGTGCATCTAGATCTGTGCAGGCCCTTGAAGCATATATTAGCATGCCGATGACCTGTTCAATCACACATCTGCTAGTAATATGTCATTCACTGTATCACTGTTGGGCATCAGTGGTCGGATTTCTGACAGGTGTCACAAGCCATGTTTGCAGTGGGTATCCGTTGTCACCGAGCAGCCGCCCCTGAAGTCTGCTCACAGGTCCAAAGACTTCAAGGAGCTTAGACTGGTGCAGGACGAAAGGAACATGGCAGCTGCCCGGGATCATACGTACACCTGCATAAAGAGCTTTTTGTGGTTGGAGCTGTACATTGATGAAGTGGAAGCTCTTGAGGTTGACGAATACGCCAGATTGTCATGTGTGTGCAGTCGATGACGACCTGCACCTGTGGGAAACCATCCAGAGCTGCAAAGCCGAGTGCCTGCTCCTTCTGACTGGCAGCATCGCAGGAAAAGTTGACATCAGTGACCTGTCTTATGCATTTGTGGGTGGCGGACTGGCAGATCCGGGATATGTCTGCGGTAAAGCCCTGCAAGGATCCAGTGGTAAAATAGTTGGGGGCAGTGGTGACTTTGACAGCCACTAGTAATGTGTGACCACTAGGTCCACAGACAGCAGGTCTTCTTCTAGGAGGCTGCAGATGTCTGCCACCACCTGATGCAACACCCTGAGCCTCCTGAGACACTGGTGATCCGACATGTTAAGAAAATTGAGCCTCTGCTATTTTATGAGGAGTGCCTCCTGCGAGCTGCACCTCTCTGCTAGTCGCCCCTCTCCTGTGGAGCTACAGCTCTGTGACCAGCAGGCTGCTGGTGCTGTTGCTTGTCATTTTGGTCCCCATCTAAGCAGTGGCATAACTACAGAATGTGGGGCCTAATGCAAACATAGATTTAAAAAAATCACAGAACAACAGGGAAAAGTGCAGCTGGCCAGCGAAGACCCCGCGTAACTACCCCTCGAGTGAGGGGGTCCGGGGGGGCAGGAGGGAGTTCGGGGTCTGGAGGAGATGGTGTGAGGAGGAGCCAGAGCAGATGTGAGGGAGGGTTTATGGGTTGGGGCGTTACCGCGGGGACTGGGAGCGGAGCTGAGCCGGCTGCGGATGGCGGAACGATGGCCGCACCAAGCTCGGGCTCTGTACAATTTCCAGGGCGAGAATGTGGGCGAGATCTCGGTGCGGGAGGACGAGGTGCTAATCGTGTACAGCGAGCACGACATCCAGGGCTGGCTGGAGGAGGCCAACAGCCATGGCCAGAGGGGCCTCTTCCCGGCCTCGTACGTGCAGATCCTGCGGGCCGGGAGCGGGGGCGACGCTGCGCCCGGTGTCAGTGCCACTGAGCCCCCCGCCTCCCGTTATGCCAACGTGCCAATCGCTGGCTATGACAGCCCGGCATCGCCTCAGACCCCCCCCCCCCCCCCAGCGGCTGCCCCCTGCCGGCCTGCCCCGCCGCCAACGGCTTCTGGCCCCCGCCTCTTGCCCAAACGGATGGTGGCGGCCTCGGGAGGCTGGTCCTGGCACAGCGGCGGCCCCAGGCATCAGGCAGCGGCGACGACGACGATTGGGATGCTAACTCGACGGTGGCAGGCGAGTTGCTGTCCGGGGGTGGCGGGAGCAGGGAAGGTGGCGGGTTCTTGGATTTTGACGGGATGGGCCATTAGCAAGCGAGCACGGGGGCCTGCGGCCGTAATGTCAGGGGGTCGGTGTCCTCCTCCTCCTCGGCCGCTGCCTCCTACTCCAAGAGCACGGCCATGGTCAGCAGGAACCTCCTGGGTGAGGCTGCCAGTTTCGTCAAGGACAGCGACAAGATCTGCGTGGCGGCTGGCCCGCACGGCCCCGAGTGGCAGGAGAATCCTTACCTGTTCGCCTGCTCCGTCGACGAGCCCACCTAGCAGACCAAGTTCAAGGGCATCAAGAGCTACATCCCGTACCACCTGGTGCCCAGCCACACCCAGTGCCCGGTCAACTGGCGCTACAAACACTTCGACTGGCTGTACTGCCAGCTGGTGGAGAAGTTCCCCGTCATCTCGGTGCCCCACATCCCCAAGAAGCAAGCCACCAGCCATGTCGAGGAGGACGTCATCTCCAAGCGGAAGAAAGTGGATGAACCACATGACGAGCCACCCGGTGCTGGCCCGCTGCGGCACCTTCCAGCATTTCCTCACCTGCAATGATGAGAAGGCTTGGAAGCAGGGCAAGAGGAAAGTAGAGAAGGACGACATGGTGGGGGGCAACTTCTTCCTGACCTGGTCAAGGGAGCCCCCTTGACCTGCAGGAGGTGGAGAGCAGTGTTGACGGGTTCAAAACTTTCACCAAGAGGATGGACGAGAGCGTTTTCCAGCTGAGCCACACCACCAATGAGTTCGCGAGGAAGCAGGTGGTGGGCCCACCTTCAGGCGAGGACTCCAATGCCACTGCATTGGCTGCATTGGTGTAGTTATGCCACTGCATCTGAGGTCCTATCTAAGGCAATATAAGTGACACCCATCCTGATATGATAGAGCGAAACTCCAAAGTGTAGAAAGTAATGTCATGTATCTCACATTACTGTATATAACTGTATCTTACCATGCTATACATGACTGTAACTGGATATGACCTGTAACAATAAGCATACCTTATCATCAGGGGTACACTTGCAGGAGACACTCCATACCTGTCCCACACAGGTATATAAAGGCAGGTCTCAGGCAAGTGCAGCACTGGAGAGCTGTGAATTAAAGGTGCAGGTCCTGAGTGACCTTGACATCAGAATGTGTCTCGTGTAAGTCAGTACATTAGAGTCAGGACTTAACAGTGGCGACGAGTTACGGGATCACAGAATCCACAGAATGGCTACCAACGGCTCAGATGAGAAATACAATGCTGGAGACAATTGGGATGACTTTATAGAAAGGCTCCAGCAAAGCTTTGAGACCAAAGACTGGCTGGGCGACGATAAGGCAGATAAGAGAAGAGCCCATCTCTTGACCAGCTGTGGCTCGAAAACATACGCTTTAATGAAAGACCTGCTGGCACCCGAGAAACCAGCAAGCAAGTCGTTTGAGGAGTTGAGCACACTGGTGAGAGACTACCTGAAGCCAGCGAGCAGCCTACACATGGCCAGATACAGGTTCTACAACTACAGACGCTGTGTGGGCCAAAGCATGGCGGAACTTTGGAGGCTGGCTAGTTCATGTGAGTTCCCCGATGAACTAAGGAGAGAAGTACTGAGAGAGTTTTTTATTGAAGGAATAGGCATATTCCGAAAGCTTATAGAGACTAAGAACTTGACTCTAGAGGCAGCAGCACTGGTCGCACAGACATTCTTGGCAGGCGAAGAAGAAACAAGGCTGATCTATACTTCAGGTACGACAACCAACGAGGCATCGGATCAAGGGGTTCACATTGTGAAACAAACCGCTACCCCCACACACAGACAAAGGCAGGACAGCAGGCCTTCAACAGCAGACAGTGGCGCCAGAAGCCATCAAAATCAAGGGCCACATGAACGGCCGATCACACCTCATCAACCCACAATGCGAGCAATCTACAACAGATTGAGAGAAGCTCAAAGGAGATCAGCCAGACGCAGCTCATCCTTCGGAAACAATGGAAACGGTCTGTGTTGGAGATGTGGGGGAAGGCACTCAACCAGGGTGTATCGATTTCAGCATGCCATTTGCAGAAACTGCAACTACACAGGGCATCTGGCTCGTACGTGCAGAAAAACATCAGCTCGGCTGGTATACAAATCGGAAGGGTCAGAAAGCGGACCAGAAGACGGTTGGAACAGTGCACGGGACGCCGAGGTACAGCGGGTTAACACGATCAATGTCCACTGTTCTTACACCAAGACGCCTCCAATTATGATGAGGGTTCTACTCAACGGGATACCCGTCAACATGAAACTGGACACGGGGGCCAGTCAATCCCTCATGAATGTTCAACAATTTGAACAGCTGTGGCCGCACAAAAGCAATAGACCAAAACTCACAAAGATCGACACCAAACTAAGGACCTATACGAAAGAAATCGTCCCAGTCCTTGGCAGCGCCATGCTCTCGGTCACACACAAAGGGATGGTGAACCGACTTTCCCTGTGGATTGTCCCCCGGGATCTCCCAGCCCTGTTGGGGAGAAGCTGGCTAGCAAAACTAAATTAGAAATGGGATGATGTTCTCGCCATGTCATCAGAGGAACGGACCTCCTGCTCAACAGTTCTAAGCCATTTCGAACATCTCTTTCAGCCAGGTGTGGGCACCTTCAAAGGGGCTAAAGTTAGAATCTACATCACACAGAATGCCAGACCGGTCTATCACAAGGCTAGAGCTGTGCCTTATGTGATGAGGGAAAAGATTGAAAACGAACTGGACCGGCTTCTGCGGGAAGGCATAATTTCTCCTGTGGAATTCAGCGACTGGGCAAGCCGCATTGTCCCTGTCATGGAGCCTGATGGATCCGTGTGAATCTGTGGGGGTTACAAGACTACCAGAAACAGAGTCTCCAAACAGGACCAATACCCACTGCCTAGAGCGGAGGACCTATTTGCCACGTTGGCTGGAGGAAAACGTTTCTCGAAACTTGACCTCACAACTGCGTATATGATGCAAGAACTGACCGAAGAGTCTAAGCTACTGACCGCCATCGACACACATCGAGGCCTTTTTTTGTACAATCGATGCCCATTCGGCATCAGGTCAGCAGCTGCTATATTCCAGCGCAACATGGAGAGTCTGCTCAAGTCCATCCCAGGGACGGTTGTGTTTCAAGATGACATACTCATCACGGGCAGGGACACCGACTCTCATCTCCGCAATCTTGAGGAAGTACTAAGTCAATTGGATCAGGTAGGCCTACAAGTCAAGAAATCCAAGTGTCTGTTTCTCGCGCCCGAGGTTGAATTTTTGGGCAGAAGGGTTGCCGCTGATGGAATCTGCCCAACCGAATCCAAAACCGAAGCGATTCGCCTGGCACCCAGGCCCCGGAATGTCTCGGAACTGCGCGCCTTTCTCAGGCTACTCAATTACTTTGGGAACTTTATGCAGAACTTGAGCACACTGTTGGAGCCTCTCCACGTGCTACTTAGAAAGGGGTGCGATTGGTTTTGGGGAGACGCCCAAGAATGCGTCTTCAATAAGGCACGCAACCTTCTATGTTCCAAGAGTGTTTTAGCCTGTTTTGACCCAGGTAAAAAGTTAGTCCTTACGTGTGATGCGTCATCGTACGGGGTCGGATGCGTTTTACAGCATGTCAATTATGCGGGTAAATTGTAGCCCGTTGCTTATGCCTCCAGGTCACTTTCGCGGGCGGAGCGCGGGTACGGTATGGTTGAGAAGGAGACGCTCGCGTGCGTGCAAGGTGTCAAAAAGATGCACCAATACCTTTTCGGCCCCAAGTTTGCATTAGAAACCGACCACAAACCCTCACGTCCCTGCTATCCGAGTGCAAGGCAATAAACGCCAACGCCTCGGCGCGCATTCAGCGGTGGGCGCTCACGCTGGCGACTTATGACTACACGATAAGGCACAGACCAGGCACAGACAACTGTGCAGACGCGCTTAGCAGGCTACCCCTGGCAACCACGGAAGGGTCCGACGAACAGGACTGTGAGATGGTCATGGCAATCAATGCCTTTGAATCCACAGGTTCGACCATGACGGCTCGCCAAATCAGAGCCTGGACGACCAGCGACCCCACGTTATCTCTAATTAAAAGATGCGTTTTAACCGGTGACTGGGCAGAGGCTCGCGATGCCTGCCCCGAGGAGGTCAAACCCTTCCATAGGCGCATGCATGAACTCTCACTACAGGCAGACTGCCTGATGTTGGTCAGCCGAGTAGTTATGCCCTTACGAGGAAGGGAGGCGTTTGTCTGGGAGCTCCATCGCGAGCACCAGGGGATCGTCCTTATGAAGGCCATAGCCAGATCTCATGTCTGGTGGCCTGGCATTGACGCGGACTTGGAGCTCTGCGTCCATTGGTGCACCATTTGTGCCCAACTCAGTAACGCCCCCAGGGAGCCCCCCCTAAGCCCCTGGCCCTGGCCCACGAAACCATCGTCGCAGGTGCATGTAGACTATGCGGGCCCATTCATGGGCAAAATGTTCCTCGTAGTCGTTGATGCATTTTCAAAATGGATCAAGTGCACCATTTTAAACTCGAGCACCACCTCCACCACTGTGGAGAGCCTTAGAACCATGTTTGCAACGCACGACATTCCTGACATATTGGTCAGTGATAATGGTCCGTGCTTCACCAGCGCAGAATTTCACGATTTTATAGTTGACCGTGGTATAAATCACGTTAATACGGCACCTTTCAAGCCGGCCTCCAATGGCCAGGCGGAGCGAGCAGTGCAGATCATTAAACAAGGCATGCTCAGAATCCAAGGTCCCACGCTGCAGAGCCGCCTGTCGCGACTGCTGCTGGCATACAGATCTCGTCCGCATTCGTTGACTGGGATTCCCCCCGCACAACTATTGATGAAACGAAGCTTAAAGACCAGACTCTCGTTAATCCTCCCAGACATGCATGAAATTGTTGAGGCTAAGTGTCAAAAGCTAACTGAGTACCATGACCGAAATACGAGGGGGGAGGTGGAATGAGATGGGGACAAAGTGTTTGCGCGAAAAAGGGAGGGAGATCAGCCAGTTGTCGTGGTGCACATTGGTACCAACGACATTGGTAAAAAAAGAGATGAGGTCCTACGAAACGAATTTAAGGAGCTGGGAGCTAAATTAAAAAGTAGGACCTCAAAAGTAGTAATCTCGGGATTGCTACCAGTGCCACGTGATAGTCAGAGTAGGAATCACAGGATAGCGCAGATGAATACGTGGCTTGAGCAGTAGTGCAGCAGGGAGGGATTCAAATTCCTGAGGCATTGGAACCGGATCTGGGGGAGGTGGGACCAGTACAAATCGAACGGTCTGCACCTGGGCAGGACCGGAACCAATGTCCTAGAGGGAGTGTTTGCTAGTGCTGTTGGGGAGGAGTTAAACTAATATGGCAGGGGGGTGGGAACCAATGCAGGGAGACAGAGGGAAACAAAAAGGAGGCAAAAGCAAAAGACAGAAAGGAGATGAGAAAAAGTGGAGGGCAGAGAAACCCAAGGCAAAGAACAAAAAGGGCCATTGTACAGCAAAATTCTAAAAGGACAGAGGGTGTTAAAAAAAACAAGCCTGAAGGCTTTGTGTCTTAATGCAAGAAGTATCCGCAATAAGGTGGATGAATTAATTGTGCAAATAGATGTTAACAAATATGATGTGATTGGGATTACGGAGATGTGGCTCCAGGATGATCAGGGCTGGGAACTCAACATCCAGGGGTATTCAACATTCAGGAAGGATAGAATAAAAAGAAAAGGAGATGGGGTAGCATTGCTGGTTAAGGAGGAGATTAAGGCAATAGTTAGGAAGGACATTAGCTTGGATGATGTGGAATCTATATGGGTAGAGCTGCAGAACACCAAAGGGCAAAAAGCATTAGTGGGAGTTGTGTACAGACCTCCAAACAGTAGTAGTGATGTTGGGGAGGGCATCAAACAGGAAATTAGGGTTGCATGCAATAAAGGTGCAGCAGTTATAATGGGTGACTTTAATATGCACATAGATTGGGCTAACCAAACTGGAAGCAATACGGTGGAGGAGGATTTCCTGGAGTGCATAAGGGATGGTTTTCTAGACCAATATGTCGAGGAACCAACTAGGGGGGAGGCCATCTTAGACTGGGTGTTGTGTAATGAGAGAGGATTAATTAGCAATCTCGTTGTGCAAGGCCCCTTGGGGAAGAGTGGCCATAATATGGTGGAATTCTGCATTAGGATGGAGAATGAAACAGTTAATTCAGAGACCATGGTCCAGAACTTAAAGAAGGCTAACTTTGAAGGTATGAGGCGTGAATTGGCTAGGATAGATTGGCGAATGATACTTAAGGGGTTGACTGTGGATGGGCAATGGCAGACATTTAGAGACCGCATGGATAAACTACAACAATTGTACATTCCTGTCTGGCGTAAAAATAAAAAAGGGAAGGTAACTCAACCGTGGCTATCAAGGGAAATCAGGGATAGTATTAAAGCCAAGGAAGTGACATACAAATTGGCCAGAAATAGCAGCGAACCGGGGGACTGGGAGAAATTTAGAACTCAGCAGAGGAGGACAAAGGGTTTGATTAGGGCAGGGAAAATGGAGTACGAGAAGAAGCTTGCAGGGAACATTAAAACGGATTGCAAAAGTTTCTGCACATAGATGAACTACAACAATTGTACATTCCTGTCTGGCGTAAAAATAAAAAGGGGAAGGTGGCAGGCAGTGACTAGTGGGGTACCGCAAGGTTCTGTGCTGGGGCCCCAGCTGTTTGCATTGTACATTAATGATTTAGACGAGGGGATTAGATGTAGTATCTCCAAATTTGCGGATGACACTAAGTTGGGTGGCAGTGTGAGCTGCGAGGAGGATGCTATGAGGCTGCAGAGTGACTTGGATAGGTTAGGTGAGTGGGTAAATGAATGGCAGATGAAGTATAATGTGGATAAATGTGAGGTTATCCACTTTGGTGGTAAAAACAGAGAGACAGACGTATTATATGAATGGTGACAGATTTAAAATTCTGACAGGTTTAGACAGGTTAGATGCAGGAAGAATGTTCCCAATGTTGGGGAAGTCCAGAACCAGGGGTCACAGTCTAAGGATAAGGGGTAAGCCATTTAGGACCGAGATGAGGAGAAACTTCTTCACCCAGAGGGTGGTGAACCTGTGGAATTCTCTACCACAGAAAGTAGTTGAGGCCAATTCACTAAATATATTCAAAAGGGAGTTAGATGAAGTCCTTACTACTCGGGGGATCAAGGGGTATGGCGAGAAAGCAGGAAGCGAGTACTGAAGTTTCATGTTCAGCCATGAACTCATTGAATGGCGGTGCAGGCTAGAAAGGCTGAATGGCCTGCTCCTGCACCTATTTTCTATGTTTCTATGTTTCCATATGTAAAGAGAAAAAGGTTAGTAAAGACAAACGTAGGTCTCCTGCAGTCAGAATCAGGGGAAGTCATAACGGGGAACAAAGAAATGGCGCACCAATTGAACAAGTACTTTGGTTCGGTATTCACTAAGGAGGACACAAACAACCTTCCGGATATAAAAGGGGTCGGAGGGTCCAGTAAGGAGGAGGAACTGAGGGAAATCCTTATTAGTCGGGAAATTGTGTTGGGGAAATTGATGGGATTGAAGGCCAATAAATCCCCAGGGCCTGATGGACTGCATCCCAGAGTACTTAAAGAGGTGGCCTTGGAAATAGTGGATGCATTGACAGTCATTTTCCAACATTCCATTGACTCTGGATCAGTTCCTATGGAGTGGAGGGTAGCCAATGTAACCCCACTTTTTAAAAAAGGAGGGAGAGAGAAAACAGGGAATTATAGACCGGTCAGCCTGACCTCTGTAGTGGGTAAAATGATGGAATCAATTATTAAGGATGTCATAGCAGCGCATTTGGAAAGAGGTGGCATGATAGGTCCAAGTCAGCATGGATTTGTGAAAGGGAAATCATGCTTGACAAATCTTCTGGAATTTTTTGAGGATGTTTCCAGTAGAGTGGACAAGGGAGAACCAGTTGATGTGGTATATTTGGACTTTCAGAAGGCTTTCGACAAGGTCCCACACAAGAGATTAATGTGCAAAGTTAAAGCACATGGGATTGGGGGTAGTGTGCTGACATGGATTGAGAACTGGCTGTCAGACAGGAAGCAAAGAGTCGGAGTAAATGGGGACTTTTCAGAAGGCCAGGCAGTGACTAGTGGGGTACCGCAAGGTTCTGTGCTGGGGCCCCAGCTGTTTACATTGTACATTAATGATTTAGACGAGGGTATTAAATGTAGTATCTCCAAATTTGCGGATGACACTAAGTTGGGTGGCAGTGTGAGCTGCGAGGAGGATGCTATGAGGCTGCAGAGCGACTTGGATAGGTTAGGTGAGTGGGCAAATGCATGGCAGATGAAGTATAATGTGGATAAATGTAAGGTTATCCACTTTGGTGGTAAAAACAGAGAGACAGACTATTATCTGAATGGTGACAGATTAGGAAAAGGGCAGGTGCAAAGAGACCTGGGTATCATGGTACATCAGTCATTGAAGGTTGGCATGCAGGTACAGCAGGCGGTTAAGAAAGCAAATGGCATGTTGGCCTTCATAGCGAGGGGATTTGCGTACAGGGGCAGGGAGGTGTTGCTACAGTTGTACAGGGCCTTGGTGAGGCCACACCTGGAGTATTGTGTACAGTTTTGGTCTCCCAACCTGAGGAAGGACATTCTTGCTATTGAGGGAGTGCAGCGAAGGTTCACCAGACTGATTCCCGGGATGGCGGGACTGACCTATCAAGAAAGACTGGATCAACTGGGCTTGTATTCACTGGAGTTCAGAAGAATGAGAGGGGACCTCATAGAAACGTTTAAAATTCTGACGGGTTTGGACAGGTTAGATGCAGGAAGAATGTTCCCAATGTTGGGGAAGTCCAGAACCAGGGGACACAGTCTAAGGATAAGGGGTAAGCCATTTAGGACCGAGATGAGGAGGAACTTCTTCACCCAGAGAGTGGTGAACCTGTGGAATTCTCTACCACAGAAAATTGTTGAGGCCAACTCACTAAGGGGTGCGATTGGTTTTGGGGGGACGCCCAGGAATGCGCCTTCAATAAGGCACGCAACCTTCTGTGTTCCAACAGTGTTTTGACTTTCTTTGATCCAGGTTAAAAAGCTAGTTCTCACATGCGATGCATCAGCGTATGGAGTCGGGTGCGTTTTGCAACATGTCAATAGTGCAGGCAAATTACAACCCATAGCTTATGCCTCCAGGTCACTTTCGCAGGCGGAGCGCGGGTACGGAATGGTAGAGAAGGAGGCGCTCGCGTACGTGTCAAAAAGATGCACCAATACCTTTTGGGGCCAAGTTCGCATTAGAAACAGACCACAAGCCCCTTACGTCCCTCCTATCCGAGAGCAAGGCAATAAACGCCAACGCCTCAGCGCGAATTCAACGGTGGGCACTCATGCTGGCATTCTACGACTACACAATAAGGCACAGACCAGGCACAGACAACTGTGCTGACGCGCTCAGCAGGCTACCCCTGGCGACCACGGAAGGGTTTGATGAGCAGGACTATGAGATAGTCATGGCAATCAATGCCTTTGAGTCCACAGGTTCGCCCATGATGGCTCGCCAAATCAGAGCCTGGACGGCCAGCGACCCCACGTTATCCTTAGTAAAAAGATGTGTCCTAACCGGTGACTGGGCAGAGGCTCGGGATGCCTGCCCCGAGAAATTAAAACCCTTTCACAGGCGCATGCATGAGCTATCACTACAAGCAGACTGCCTGACGTGGGGCAGCCGAGTAGTCATGCCTCTGCGAGGCAGAGAGGCATTTGTCCGGGAGCTCCATTGCGAGCACCCGGGGATTGTTCTCATGAAGGCCATAGCCAGATCCCAAGTCTGGTGGCCTGGTATTGATGCGGACTTGGAGCTCTGCGTCCGAAGGTGCACCATTTGTGCCCAACTCAGCAATGCCCCCAGGGAGGCTTCACTGAGCCCCTGGCCCTGGCCTACCAAACCGTAGTCGCGGGTGCACGTAGACTATGCGGGCCCATTCATGGGCAAAATGTTCCTCGTAGTTGTAGATGCATTTTCAAAGTGGATCGAATGCACCATTTTAAACTCGAGCACAACCTCCACCATTGTGGAGAGCCTCGCAACCATGTTTGCAACGCACGGAATCCCTGACATATTGGTCAATGACAATGGTCCGTGCTTCACCAGCGCAGAATTCCAAGAGTTTATAATTGACCACGGCATAAATCACGTCAAGACGGCACCGTTCAAGCCGGCCTACAACGGCCAGGCGGAGAGAGCAGTGCAAATCATTAAACAAGGCATGCTTAAAATCCAAGGTCCCACGCTGCAGGGTCGCCTGTCGCAACTGCTGCTGGTATACAGATCTCGTCCGCACTCACTGACTGGGATCCCCCCGTGCAACTGTTGATGAAAAGGACTTTAAAATCAAGGCCCTCATTAATCCTCCTAGACATGCACAAAATCGTTGAAGCAAAGTGCAGTAAGCTGACTGAGTACCATGACAGAAATTCGAGGGGGAGATGGAATGAGATAGGGGACAAAGTGTTTGTACTAAACTATGGCAGGGGTCTCATATGGCTTGCAGAGACAGTAACGGGCAAGGAAGGAAACAGGCTACTGGTAGTACAAATGGACAACGGCAAAACCTGCCCGAGGCATGTAGACCAAGTCAAAAGCAGATTTACCAACAACACTGCGGAACCAGAGGCAGACTACAATGTGGAACTCGCACCACACCTGGTGGACAGACAGAGGGAACAACCTGAGGAAAGGGCAATCCCAACAGACAGCGCAGGCGAGTCAACAACAATCACACCAATCAAAACAGCCCAGGCGAGATACCAGCAACCACACCCAAAGAAAAACAGACACCAAGGCAAACAACTGAACCACAACTCAGACGCTCCACGCGAGAGCGTAGACCACCGGAGGCATGTTGACCAAGTCAAAAGCAGATTTACCAACAACACTGCGGAACCAGAGGCAGACTACAATGTGGAACTCGCACCACACCTGGTGGACAGACAGAGGAAACAACCTGAGGAAAGGGCAATCCCAACAGACAGCCCAGGCGAGTCAACAACAATCACACCAATCAAAACAGCCCAGGCGAGATACCAGCAACCACACCCAAAGAAAAACAGACAACAAGGCAAACAACTGAACCACAACTCAGACGCTCCACGCGAGAGCGTAGACCACCTGAGAGACTGAACCTATAAAGACAATAAGACCTTGGGGGAGGGTGATGTCATGTATCTTACATTATTATATATAACTGTATCCTAACATGCTATACATGACTGTAATAAGATATGACCTGTAACCACCAGCATACCTTACTACCAGGGTGCACTTGCAAGAGACAGGTATATAAGGATAGGTCTCAGGCAAGTGTAGCGTTCCAGAGCTGTGAAATAAAGGTGCAGGTCCAGAGTGACCTTGACTTCACTACATGCCTCGTGTGAATCTGTACTGAGGGGACAGGACTTTACACTATCAATGTGTTCCAAGTGCCTTACATAGTTTAGTAGATGTAACTGTATAAGATTCTTCATAGTTCGATGTAACTTCCATTCGCTGCGTGGACTTACTGTGACAATGCTTGAATTAGGGGGCCAGGACTTAACAGTAATGCGGAGGCTACTGTCTTTGAGATGCATATGAAGATAGAGGAGTTTACAACATCAGGGGTGGGTCTGCAGAACCGAGTAGCAAGGTTAACGGTGCATGCAGGCCCTTGCAGTGGGTGAGGTTTCCATCTGGCCTCACCCACATAGAGCATGGATGCCGGAACACTACATTGAGCAGAGAGTGCACATTGAGTTCAGAGCTTAGCACCTTGACGGTTCAAATGTAAGATACTCAGCCTCACCAGCTGTATCATCTCGTTCCACTTTTGTATGCATTCAATGGCTGTCCTGGCCACTGTGTCAATCACAGAAACTTCGCTCCAAAGGCCTTTGTAAGTTGGTACCCGCTGCCTTTCCAGGGCATCAAGGAGTGCATCCAGTGCGGTGTCCGAGAACTGATGGGGACGCTGATGAGCTGCCATGCTCAGCTTCTGAGTAAGTGCATAGGAAGCGAATACACCCACGAGGTGCTCAGTCAACGCCTCAATGGAATCCAGGTTGCGCCACTATGTCTGTGGTGCAGCTCCAAATGCTGCCTAACTCCCGGATGTTGAGCCCACACTTATCGGCCCACTTAGCGCAGTGTAGCGCCTCCAGGTAAGTGTGCAACATCATGATTTTACACTGCTATCAACTCTAGATGTCAACACTGAATTTTGCCTTTGGGGACTGCACCTAAAGCGAGGCATTAAAGATTTCTCTCAAGCAGTGACACCGCCTCAAAAATGGTGGTACTGAATTTTGACCCCACTGTGTCTCTGTCCTTCATTTGTTCTACCCAAGTATATTACACATACAAAAATAATGAAATCCTTAGGGCAGATACAAGATCTTGCTTTATCAATTCTGAAAACTTGAAGATAGTTTCTTAAATGTGAACTTAGAATGAACCTTCATTGAATCTCAACTTTTGGATAAACCGTGAAATCTGCTTATGCATTATTACCCCTCGGTGGTTCTGTGTAAAACTCTCTTTTAGAATTAGAAGGGGAATTCAAGTCTTGCAATGATCACAGATCTGTTATATGATACTCCTCAGAATGGCAGGCAAAGTGTGTGGGGGGTGGGGGGGCCCAATAGAGTTATCGCCAGGGTGGAATGTACAAAGTGTGTTTAAACTTGAAGGGAAAGTTGTAGTATAAGTGTGAATCGAGACATCTTTCAGGGGCACTGTCCAGCTGAATCCATTGTGTGTACTGTGCTCAAATGTTCATAAAATACTGAGTCTGAGAGTTCTGTCTGACAGCCTCACAGCATTCCAGAGCTGTGAAATAAAGGTGCAGGTCCAGAGTGACCTTGACTTCACTACATGCCTCGTGTGAATCTGTACTGAGGGCACAGGACTTTACAGCAACAAAATGTAAACGGTGGTCACGCCACTGTGTCACGGGAAATTGATCTGAATGACCCTGTGTATGCGCTAAACTATGGACATGGTCCCAAGTGGATCGTGGGCATGGTGATAGCTAAAGAAGGGAGTAGAGTGTTTGTAGTCAAACTAGACAATGGACAAATTTGCAGAAAGCACCTGGACCAAACGAGGCTGCGGTTCACAGACTGCCCTGAACAACCCACAGCAGACACCACCTTATTCGAGCCCACAACACACACCCAAAGGATCAACGACATCACGCCAGACCAGGAAATCAAACCCATCACGCCCAACAGCCCAGCAAGGCCAGGCTCACTCAGCAGCCCTGCAGGGCCAACAACACACCAGCCCAGCGAGGGCATAGCCAACACACCAAAACAGGCATTTGTACCGAGGCAGTCCACCAGGGAAAGAAAGGCTCCCGACCGCCTCACCTTGTAAATAGCTTTCACTTTGGCTTTGGGTGGTGGAGTGATGTTGTGTATCTGTAAAGCATGCACTCCCATGTTCCGCCACTAGGGAGCTCATCCCCTGAAGTCCCAAGGGATCCCAGCATCCCTTGGGAGCACTGTATATCAGCCGGCCCCTAAGGCCTGTTCCTCACTCTGGAGTGTCTTATTAAAGACTGAGGTCACTGTTACTTTAACCTCCCTGTGTGTCGTCTCATCTGTGTTGAGAACACAATAGTTTGAAATTGTCGTTTGGGCTGAAATGCCTTCACTATCAGAGCCAGGGTATTTTAAGCGATGGAAGAAAGGAGATTGGGGGAAGAAAGACAAAGGATGGCAATGGATGACCAAGAATACAGTTGAAGAGAAGAGCAGCTCAGTAAGGAACTGTTCGTCCCAATATCCTTTTTATAATATGGATAAAATGCACATCACATTTACCTCTATTGAAAATCATTAGGAATTTACAAACCCATTCTGAAAGTTTGTTAGCATTTTATATTTCACCTGTCTTCCTCAGTATTAACTATACCCTCTCCCCCCAACCCCCCCCCCCGCCGACAATTTGGTGTCATCCGCAAATTTGGATATTGTACTTCCAATTCCTGAGTTCAAATCATTTATGTAAATGGTGAACAATAATTGTCCCAACACTGACTTGTGGAACAGAACATCCCACCTTTTGCTACCCTGAGTAACTACCCATTAACCCCTACTCACTGCTTTATGTTTTGTAGCCAGTTTGCTGTCCAATCTGCTCCTAATCACCTGACTGCACATGTTCTAAACATAGTCATGAGTCGACTACCTTTTCAAAGGGTTTTGAAAGACCATAGGCCCCGAGTTTGGTGAAACCTTCGGCACAACCGTTATTCGGCGCTCCCTAAGCGTGATGTTTTGCCACCCGCTACCACTGGAGCCAGTCGGGCATGAGTTTCATCGCGCTTTTATCGGCGGGAGCGGGAGCGGCAGGCAGCGGGAGTCGGTGGACGTAGCGAGCGGCATCAGCAGTGTCGGTAGGTGCAGGCCTCTCGACTCGGGAAACATCGGAGGCCGTGCACCGTGCATGCGTGAGGTTTGGAATTTTATTTTGTTGTTTCTTTTGCCTGATGTAATCACTTTTCCCACGATTGGGGCTGAGGGCTCAGCTGTGCATGCGCATAAAACCTTATTACTCACTTGCACCTGATAGTTGCAGAGGGGAGTGATTTAGAGAGAGAGTCAACAGATTCATCAGCCATCCACCTTACAAAGCTCTCATGAGTGGAAGAAAAGCTGCCAAGAAGTCTAATGGAGGGAGGCACAGAGCTCCCTGGTTTACTGATGATGAGCTGGAGGCACTTGTCTCAGAGGTGGCGGGCCGGTTATAAAGACCTCACCCGTGATGGTCATGGCAAGCCAGCCCCGCCCCAATGTAAACGCATTTGGCGGGAGATTGAGGAGGCTGTGTCCGCAGTGAGCACCATGGTTCGGGATGGTGACCAGTGCAGGAAGAGATGGAACAATGTGGTAGCATCAGCAAGAGTAAGTAAACCTCTTATTGTTGCACTCCCGTACTACTCAAAAAGTATATGTGGCCGTTATGTGTGTGTGTGTGTGTGTGTGTGTGTGTGTGTGTGTGTTGCAAGTGCAAACCGGTTAAAGCTTGCAACTTTTATTTCTGCAGTATAAAAGAACATCCAACGCATCAAAGCAGTGTGGCACGGCAAGGGCCCCACCAGAGGTCATCGAGGTGACTGACATCGAGGAGCATGCCTTGGCGTTAGTGGGTGAACACCCCCGTGCCACCACACATGGTGGTGCCGATCCCATGCTACAACATGGTAAGTTTAAACAACTCACCGGTCTGTGTTACACTTATGTCACGCAAGGTCATGTCATTTGCTGTAAAATGCATTTTAATGCACTGCATGCCGGCCATTTAGGGTGTGGTGATGTAGTGATGGTAGTCCTTGAAATAAGAATGTGAAATATAACAGTACTCATGTCAGCATGACCAACACCACCCCCCTGCTAAACATTTAAATGTTGCCCTGTATTTGCAGATGATAAATTGGACAGCACCGACCTATGCACCCCATCCACCTCTGGCACACAAAGGCAGTGTCGAACACCAACACTGTCCACCTCAATGTAATCATGAGCCCGTCATAGCAGCTCCTTCCACGCGCCCCCCCAAGATCTCCTATAGCCACCGCATCCACCTCCACAACCCACAGACAGAAAGACCAGGAGGAAGAGCAGGGAGAAGGCCCAGTGGTTGTCCCACTTGAGGTCGAGGAGATGGAAGAGGAGGACTCCACTCTCCTCACGTGTACCACCTGTGTGCCCAACATCGATCTTGGGGTCTGAGTTTTTGGGATTCGAATCGGATGAGGTGGGATCAAGTGTTGGGAAGCGCAGCAGCCGTGCCGGTAAAGCCACCTCCACCCAGGTTGATGCAGCAAGGAGATGATGATGCAAGACGGGTGGCAGCAATGCAGGAAATGGGGCAGCTGTCAAGGACCAGCATCAATCTTGGTTGAGATCTGCTCCAGGCCATGACCGGGATAGCTGCCAGCATCACCACCTTTTCAGAGTGGCATACTGCCAGTATGTCGCGGCTGATCAGTGCGGTGGAGCGAACCGATAACTCTGTAGATGTCATGTGGCAATCGATGCTCTCATGCCACCCCCCAATGCCATACTAGCGATGCCAACAGAACCAGAGGGTCCGGAGATGCCAGCATCTTCCATCTCACTGCCTACATTCTCTCCACGATGAACATGACAGCAGCACTCCGGATGCCCTCCTGCACAATGTGATGGAGCCAACGCAGTGAGGGGCAGGGGTGCGGGTCTGCATGGGGATGGGCAACCCATGAAGAAGACAATGGGCCTCACTTCGAGGGGGGGGGGGAAGAGAGGTGGTGGGACTGGGTAGGGTGTTGGTCTTGGTGATGTTGGTATATCTTGTTCATGTTGTTGTTGGTGTTTCAGATGGTTAATTTACGGGTTTTTGAAATAATGTCAAGTATTTTGCTTCACATGTTTGAATGTTCTGTCACTTTTGAATCTCTCTCATCTGGAAGGAGGAGAGCATGCCGGAAGATCTCAGAGATGCAGTAATCGTGACCTTCATTAAAAAAGGGAACTACAGAGGAATCTCCCTGTTATCATCCACTGGGAAAGTCGTCAATAGAATCCTCCTCAACCGTCTTCTCCCTGTGACCGAGGAGCTCCTCCTGGAGTCACAGTGGAGATTTCGTCCCCTACAGGGCACAACGGACATGATTTTTGCAGCGCGACAGCTGCAGGAAACAGCACCAGCCCTTATACATGGCCTTCTTCGACCTTGCAAAGACCTTTGACACTGTTGTGTATAGAAGAACTTCACGAGGTTGAATACTGTGAGCTAAACTTAGTGTGACCTTAGTCTTCTTTATTACAACTCCAGAGTGCCTAAACAACATGGCAGCCAACCTTTTATACTGGCCCTGCACGTGTGTGCAGGTGACCATTAGGACTCCAACAGTCGCGCCCTCTGGTGGCAAGTATTACATGGTTACATAGATAACATCACTACCCCCCCCCAAAATCTTTGGTACAAGTTATTTACAAGTTGAGGCAATCGGGAGCCCTTCGCTGCCTGGTTAATCATCTAAGTTCATACCCTGGCGTGTATAAGTTGGTCGGACCATTGCTGCACTGCACCACGGCTGGTCTGACCGGACTGTCAGGAATGGTGAGTTCATCCTCGTGATTGACAGCGAGGTCGATTGCCGGTTGGGTGTGTGTTGGTGGATCGTCGATGGTGATGTCCTCTTCAAGTCATTCCTGGTTATCAGTAAATCGCAATTTGGTCTGATCTAAATGCTTTCTGCATGTTTGGCCATCTAACAGTTTGATTATAAACACCCTATTCCCTTCCTTGGCCAAAACAGTGCCAGTAACCCACTTGGGACCATGACCGTAATTCAGGACAAACACAGGGTCGTTAACATCAATGTCACGTGAAACAGCCGCGCGATCATGGTACATGTTCTGCCGGTGTCGCAGGGTTTCCACATGATCATTAATATCCGGGTGAACTAGGGAGAGCCTGGTTTTGAGGGCTCTCTTCATTAACAATTCTGCCGGGGGAACCCCGGTGAGCCAGTGGGGTTGCATCCGGTAACTGAGCAGAATGCGAGACAAACGGGTCTGCAGGGAGCTGTCCATCACATGTTTCATGCTCTGCTTGATTGTTTGTACTGTCCGCTCCGTTTGACCATTAGGCACAGGCTTAAACGGAGCAGACCTGATATGCTTAATGTCATTGTGGGTCATAAACTCGTTGAATTCTGAGCTGGTGAAACACGGTCCATTGCCGCTGACAAGGACATCAGACAAGCCATTGGCGGCGAACATGGCCTGGAGGCTTTCAGTGGTGGCTGTGGACGTGCTGGATGACATGATTACACATTAAATCCATTTGGAGTAAGCGTCCACAACTACTTAAAACATCTTTCCTAGAAAGGGGCTGGCAAAATCTACGTGGATCCTGGACCACGATTTGGAGGGTCATGACCACAGAATCAGTGGAGCCTCCCTTGGTGCATTGCTCAGTTGCGAGCAAGTGCTGCACTGATGCATGCATGACTCCAAGTCCAAGTCAATGCTGAGCCACCAAACATGCGACCTGGCAATTGCTTTCATCATGACAATGCCTGGGTGGGTACTGTGTAGGTCGCTGTAAGAATAAAAGTGGTTATTAATGATTAAAAAGTGATTATGTGTATGTATAAATGTTAAAGGTATAGATTATATGGAACGGCCTGCTTGTGTTGAAACAGAATGGAAGCCCACTGGTTGCCAGCATGAGCTGAGTTTTGAAACAAAAGAAACAAAATGAAAGCCCCCACAGAGATGTCGTATTGGCCTCCAGACAGCCACCTGTGTGAGGAGAGCCAATAAGAAGCTGCCCTGGAACCAAAGTCCAATCGGGAGCTTTCTGAGGACAATGGCCTTGAAGAATATTAAAAAACGCAAGCCAGGAACTTTTCCTCTCTCTTCTCTCCCTGCTGGACGTACGGCAAAAGACCTCCTGTTGAAGACCAGCCAAATCAGCATACCGTGTGTTCAAACCAGCCAGCCAGAGGGGCGTAACGTATGTCGTTTTTTATTATAACCTCATTGTACCTCTGTTGTAACTAAGGTAGATCTATAGGATATTTGATGACTGCTGTTAAATGCATGTGTATGTTTTTAATAAACTGTGCCAATTGTTCTGAAAGAATCGTCTCACTATCATATGTAAGCCCAGAGAGATTCAGAAATCCTACAAAATTGGTGGAGAATGTGGGCAACTGGTGAGACAGTTGATTATTTTGAACAATTGTAAATCTCGTGAGTTGCGATTGTAACCTGTGTTGCGATTATAATTGAAATAATTAAACGGATCGGGAGTTGCGTCTTAGGGGAGCAGTCGTCTCGATAGTTGTAACTGTTTAAGTGGGGTGGGTTGGAACTGTTTAAGTGGGGACCCACCAGTAGTTTTATTCAAAAGACACAGGATGAAGGGATCGGTCATGGACAGAAAGCCAACAATAAAAAGTAATGTTGAGCTAGTTTATCAGGAGAGGTTGTCCAAAAAGCTCCCGATACAAGATGCAAAAGGATTAAGGGCACAGGCACAGCAAGAAGGTAGACCTGCCTCATTTGGGGAGATGGTGAGAATTATACAGGAGAGGGTAGATAGGGGAGAGCTGAGAACAAAATGGGCAAACAGTCTCATGGCGTTTAGCACTTTTTATTGTGCCAGGAGAGATGAGGACTTAATGAGGCAAGAAGCCAAAGTGACACAAGATTTGAAAGAATTGTAAGTAAAAGAGATTTAGTTAAAAGAAAGAGATTGAAGGTATAAAACGACACAAGGAAGAAGGCCTCCAACTTGTGAAGCAGTTAAAAGAGAGAGAAATACAGCATTTAAGACAAGAAATTGGCCACTTAAACCACAGTATTAAGCAATTAGAAAGAGGGGCCGAACAGGCAGCTTCACTGCTACAGCAACAAAGCCTTTCAAACTTAAATGCCACCGCAGCCATTGTTGAAGCAAATGAAAACAAATTAGAGTTAAAAAAATATAAATTGGAAAACTTGAGGCTCCAGCAAGAGATAGAAGATGCTAGAGCTGCATTAAGAGAAATCATTAAGAAGCAACATAGGGAGGCAGATCACTCCCAGTGCCAACTAGAAATAGCGAGGCTAAAAAGTAAGTTAGGGGAGCAGCAGGCCCTGGTATCCGCAATAACACGGGGAGCCATAACAGAGACAGCAGAAGGGGAAAAGGAGGAAACAGATTGGGAAGAGGAAGGAAGTTAGTATAATCCCCAAGAGAGTGGTGAAGGATGGGATACCTTGGAGACACAAGAGCCAATCGTAGCCTTAATAACCACTTCTTCACAACGCAATGCGCACGGCAACATCACCAGTAACCATACCGATTCACGGCCCATACCTGGCGCTGATGCCACGGCGTGTAGCCACGAGTTGGGGCCCATTACTGATGGGAACGACCCATTGGAAGTTAATACGAGGTGGGCAAATTTCAGGAAGGGTCACCCCGAGTTGGAAGAGAGAGACTTAACACGAGTCTTCCTCTTGGCCTGTTCCACTTCCCTAAAAGATAATCTGCCAGAAGCAGTCCCCCAGACTGGCGCAGCGGCCGATGTACTCATGACCAAGATCCTAAACCATTTAGGGATCCGAAACTTGAACTTAGTGGCTCTGCTTATTCAGACCAAGCAATGCCCAGAAGAGACCCCCTAGAGCCTTCAGTAATCGCCTGTACGATATCTATCAACGTACGCAGAATCAGGCACCTGCAAATGCTACAGTAGGAAAGAATCAGGAACAATTTAAATCGATGTTCCTGACCCAACTCCACCCTTTAGTTAAAACCACCCTGGGAATAGCCATGAGGCCCACCAATCAGATATAGAGACCGATGCACAAATAGCCTGGGAGATGGTAAAAGACCAGTTAACGGTGAAGTCACCACCTCCTGCAAATAAGCCAGTGTCAATGGTGGAGGGATCTCGAAACTACCCTTTTAAGGGACAGTGCTTTAATTGTAAGAAGGTAGGTCACTTAGCAAAAGACTGCAGCAGACCCAGATCAGCACCGAATCATGGTGCAATGCATAGATACCTCCCGAGGGATGAATCCAAGCCCTCTGGGACAGATCAAAGATTGGATAAATTGATAACACTTATACAAACCCAAATTGCCATGTGGAGGATGGAAAATCATTTACCGGTGCACACAATCGCCAATGCATACTCGTTAGAGAGATCCAAACCAGAATTGACCCTATGACTGGGTTCGGCACCCAAAGATTGGGCAGAAGTGGGGTTCTGACGTGATGGTAGCAGGAGACCAGTAGTTCTTGTTGTCTTAAAAGGGGGCAGGCAGCAGATTATGCTTATCGATACTGGTTCAGCCGTTATCATCTTCCACACCTCATACCCTGAACGCCATGCGGCGGCGGGCAAGGGTTATATGACCCTTAAAGGGTTTAACGGTGATACAACTACCGCATACAGGGAAGGCCACTGAACTTCAGTTGGGAGGCCTCACCTGTAAGGTCCCAGCACCTATGCTGATGACCACCCCCGACGGAAGGGGAATTTTAGGGACTGATGTGTTGGATCAGTGTGGCGCGGTGATAGATTGTAATCAGGACTGTGTTTGGATGGGATTGGGAGATAAGGCAGGAGTGCTAGAAATTTCAGATCTCACTCGGTTTTTGCTATTAAAAAGCCATCTGAGTATGGGAGCGAAAATGAAGCTGTGGTGAAATTAATTCGGGAATACCTAGCGGTGTTTGCCACATGCAAGCATGATGTGGAAAAATGGCAGGCGAGGAATCTATTGAGGGACCCCCCCACTCATTCACTAAACAGTACCCCATCCCAAGGGAGAGTCACCCTTACGTCTGAGACACCATAAAATCCCTAGTCGAGCAGGGTGTTCTTAGGACAGGCACTTTCACGACCAATTCACCCACATGGCCGGTTAAAAAGCCTGATAGCAGCTGGCGACTGACTATTGATTACAGAAAATTACATTCTGTAACATCAGCCTGCTCACCAGTAGTAAGAGAAACTCCTACCATATTATCTCAAATTCCTGCTGGTTCCAAATACGTCTCGACCCTCGACATCACCAATGGATTCTGGAGTATCCCTGTTAAAGGGGAAGACCAGTACAAATTTGCTTTTACCTTTGAGGACCAGAGTTACACCTGGACATGCTTGCCTCAGGGGTTCCACAATGGCCCCATGATATTCCACAAAAGAATGGCTGCAATTTTAAAAGACTTTTCCCGCCCTACCTGCTTGCTACAGTACGTAGACGACCTACTGCTAGCAACTGACAGCATGGAGGAGCATCTGTCCCTTTTGCACGAACTTTTGACATTGTTGGCTCAGGCAGGACTAAAGGTGAATCCTCTTAAGGCTCAATTAGTAAAAGAACGGGTCACCTTTCTAGGAGTGTCCATTTCTCCAGAGGGATCATCTCCCAACTCGCACAAGGTGGAGATAATACAGTGCCTGCCATTACCCGCTTCGAAAACAGCCCTACGATCATTCTTGGGTTTGGTGGGGTACCAAAGGAACTTTATCCCAGGCTTTGCAGAGTGTGCAAAGCCCCTGTATGATTTAATAAAACTGCAGGGTGATGACATACGCCCGGCATGGACTGATACCCACACCCAGTCTGTGGCTAAATTAAAAACTGCAGTGATACAGGCCGCATGTCTGATCACTCCTGACTCCACGCAACCCTTCCATTTGGAGATCAGGGCCATAGAACAAAGCCTGACTGCAGTTCTGTGCCAAATGCGAGCTGATCGACTACAGCCCATTGCATATGCGTCTCGAATCCTGCAGGGGGCAGAAAAGACGTATACCGCATGCGAGCGCCATCTACTGGCCATCTTCTGGTCGGTACATCACTTTACCTTTATTACTGGGTTACAGGCTACAATCCTGCATAGCGGACATACATCTCTGAAACTACTGATGAAACCTGGAGATTCGCTAGTTTCCTCACAGCGCCTCAGCAAAAGGATATTGGAATTTATGAAAAGAGACATTGATACCATTTCCAAACCCACCACATTGCTGCCATAGTTTCTGATCTATGAGGGGGACCCGCATGAATGTCTGTTACCTCTGATTAACTTTAAGACCTATCCTGTGCAGAAAGAGCCCATACAGGGTGCCCCAGATGTCTACATCGATGGGTCCTCATATCACATTGAAGGATCCCCTCACACCGGACATGCTATGGTATTGCCAGAAAGAAGATGCAACAGACAGACTTCACAATATGCAGAAATCGCCACACTTCTAACTGCTGTAAAGGAGAATATTTGGTCCGATCATGCCTATGCTATAAACACCATGCTCTCCTTGCCCCTATACCACAAAAATGACTATTGTACAATAGACGGTAAGGCCCAGGTCCATGGGCCCTGGTTACACCTGCTCTGGTCATACCTTAAACAGCGATCCCAGCCCTGCTTCATAGGAAAGGTAGCAGCCCATAGAAAAGGGGGTCCACATAGTGAGGGAAATTCCAGAGCAGACAGAGCAGCCAAGGATGCTGCGATTGATGGGGAGATAGAAGATATAGTTGTTGAGCCCTGCAATGATGTTAGCAAGGCCTAACCAACATATCACCTAGATTTAAAATCCCTGCAGCAGCAATACTGGCCAAATGCTGTTGTAAGCGCCTGGCACGAGGAAGGCAGACCCCTTCCTCAACCAACAGCCTGGGCTCCCAATACCATACTAGCCACTGCCCCCGACTCAGATGAGCAGCTGCTGATGTTCAAAAGAAAGCCAAACACCTACCCGGTGGTGTGTGTTCCACCAGAGGTGGGTCAGGAACTGCTCTCCTTCTTTCACTCCCACCCCACAGCAGGGCACTATTCGGCCTTGGTAACCTTCTATAAGGTAGTATCCACAGCTTGGTGGCCTTCCATGAGGGAAACAATCGACCGATACGTGGCACGATGCCTACCGTGCCTGCAACACAATCCTCCCGCATGCACTAACCGAGCCTTGCTTCAAAGTGCACCCCCACCTCAAGGGCCATGGACTCACCTCCAGATAGACTTCATTGGGCCACTTCCACAGGCGCAAGGCAATTTTCAGCATGCGCTGGTGGTGGTGGATCAATTCACTAAATGGATCGAAGCATTCCCTTGCTGCTCCAACACCGCAATCACAGCAGCCAAAACATTATTGAATCGTGTGTTTTGTCGGTGAGGAGTACCAGTACAAGTGGACAGCGATCAAGGTTCACACTTTACCGGTAAAATTTTTACCCACCTGCAGGAAATGTTGGGGATCAAACACAAATCACATATTGCTCACCACCCCCAGTCATCCGAGGGGTCAAAAGAGGGAACAGGACCCTCAAGTTAATGTTAAAAAATTGTGCGCGGACCACCCCACTCAATGGGCTAACATGCTGCCAATGTGCTTAATGGCAATGAGGTCCCCACCTCATAGAACAACAGGGGTCTCTCCATATCAGGCCATGATGGGAAGGCTCATGAGACCACCAGGCCAGCTAACAATAACAGGGATGAGTCCCCTGACAATGAAAACATGTAGCTCCAAGTGGCTGGAACAAGTGATAGATCACACTGATCAGATCAATCGATTTGTGGCCATCAAGTTGGGGAAGTCAAAAAGACAAATTAAAAGGTACTTTGACAAGAAAGTACGTCCCTTTGTATACCAGGTGGGAGTCTCAGTAATGATTCCAAATTATGGGAAAAAGAAGCTGCCTTTGAGCCCAGGTGGTGGGGACCGCATAAGATTATAGACCGATTGAACCCCGCGGTTTATTTGATTTAGTTACCGGGGAAAAAGGGTGCTAAGTACAAGAAGTGGTTTCACATTAATCAGTTAAAAACTGCCAAAGAGTAAATACTGCACTGATCTTGTTTCCCACAGACCATGTTACGGATCCTCATGATTGTCAAGACGACACTGGCCATGACCGAGCCGAGGGAAGATGGAGAAGTGGGAGCTGCAGCATGACTCACGAACATCATCAATCATCGATGTGCTGTGAGAAGCGACGGTGCACTGAAGATACAGGAAGGGGAGAGTTTCCACTGGAGAAGTTATCAGACTGTTATTAAATCTCCTACACCTTACGAGGCCACCCACTTTTCTTCCTCTCCCCCTCAATGCTTACAATATATGAGGGGTCAATAAGGATATTTCCCCCTCAAGGTGGGGAGTTTGTAAGAATAAAAGTGGTTATTAATGATTAAAAATTGATTATGTGTATGTATAAATGTTAAAGGTGTAGTTAATACAGAACGGCCTGTTTATGTTGAAACAGAATGGAAGCCCACAGGTTGCCAGCATGAGCTGAGTTTTGAAACAAAAGAAACAAAATGAAAGCCCCCACAGGGATGCCGCATGGCTTTTGTGTATTGGCCTCCAGACAGCCACCTGTGTGAGGAGAGCCAATAAGGAGCTGCCCTGGAACCAAAGTCCAATCGAGAGCTTTCTGAGGACAATGGCCTTGAGGAATATAAAAAACGCAAGCCAGGAACTTTTCCTCTCTCTTCTCTCCCTGCTGGCCACATGGCAAAAGATCTCCTGTTGAAGACCAGCCAAATCAGCATGCTGTTAAATGCATGTGTGTGTTTTTAATAAACTGTGCCAATTGTTCTGAAAGAATCATCTCACTGTCAAATGTAAGCCCAGAGAGATTCAGAAATCTTACATCGCGTATAAACGTTTCCCTGACTTTTTTTGGCAAAACCACGCGATTACCCCATAAGAGACAATCTGACTGGATGGACATTTCATCTTTGTGTCGGTGAAACGGCTTAATTTCATCTTGCATTTCCCCGGGAACGGCCGACCAGTTCCCATTTAGGACGCAACTCTTTACTAATGATAGAACAGGACCCTGGCTGGTCCAGGTCCTGATCTGGCGAGCTGTGACGGGTGACCCCTCGTTCTCAAAAGCATCTATGACCAGTAGCAAGTCTGCGGGTTGCGCCATTTCAATCCCAGTGGTGGGTAATATTAGCCGGCTGAGAGCATCGGCACAGTTTTCAGTGCCTGGTCTGTGGTGGATAACATAGTCATAAGCGAATAATGTTAATGCCCATCTTTGGATGCAGGACAAAGCATTGGTATTTATACCTTTGCTCTCTGAAAACAGCGAAATGAGCGGCTTGTGGTCAGTTTCAAGCTCAAACCGAAGTCCAAATAGATATTGGTGCATTTTCTTAACTCCATATACACATGCTAGCGCCTCTTTCTCGACCATACTATCGGCTCTCAGCCTTCGACAGACTTCGAGATGCATATGCAACCGGTTGGAGGTTGCCCAATACATTGGCTTGCTGTAACACACAGCCGACCCCGTACGATGAGGTGTCACAAGCTACATGTTTACATGGGTCATAGTGCACAAGTAACAGGTTCCTGGCCTTCTCAAAGGCTGTGTCTTGAGATTTGCCCCAAACCCAGTCGTCACCCATACATAGCAACATGTGCAAAGACTCTAACAATGTGCTCAACCCACTAGAAAGTTAGCAAAATAGTTGAGGAGTCCCAGGAACGAACGCAGCTCCATCACATTCTGTGGTCTGGGTGCATTCTTGATGGCCTCTGTCTGATGCCGTTCTGTTGCAATCTTTCTCCCCAAAAATTCAATTTCTGGCACCAGGAAAACACACTTGGAGCGTTTCAGTCTGAGTCCCACTCTGTTGAGGCGACTTAGAACCTCTTCTAGGTTGTGTAGATGTTTGATGGTGTCACGACCAGTGATCAGGATGTCATCTTGAAACACAACGGTGCGCGAAACAGATTTCAGCAAACTCTCCATGTTTCTCTGGAAAATGGCTGCAGCCGAGCGAATCCTGAAAGGGCACTTGTGGTATATAAACAGCCCTTTGTGTGTGTTGATGCACGTCAGTCTTTTTGAATATTCAGCCAGCTCCTGTGTCATGTAGGCAGAGGTTACGTCCAACTTGGTGAATGACTTCCCCCCCCCCCACTAACGTTGCAAACAGGTCATCCGCCTTGGGCAGCGGGTACTGGTCCTATAGTGAGACTCGGTTAATCATTACCTTGTAGTCTCCGCAGATTCTGACCATGCCATCGCTTTTCAACACCGGAACAATTGGACTGGCCCACTCGTTGAACTCGACTGGTGATATGATTCCTTTGTATTGGAGTCTGTCCAGTTCGATCTCGACTTTCTCCCTCATCATGTACGGAACCGCCCGAGCCTTGTGATGGATGGGCCTTGCCTCGGGGCCTAGATGGATCTGTATCATGGCGCCTGTGAAGTTGCCGATGCCTGGTTCGAATAGCGAGGGAAACTTGCTCAGCACTTGAGCACACGAGGCATCATCCACTGAAGATAGGGTTTTGATGTGGTTCCAATTCCATCTAATCTTTTCTAGCCAGCTTCTGCCAAACAGCATTGGGCCATTGCTTGGAGCAATCCACAATGATAGGCCATGCACAGCTCCATCATACGATACCCTCACTGCCACACTTCCAATAACTGGTATGAGCTCTTTGGTGTAGGTACGCAGCTTTGCATTAATCGGGCTCAGTTTGGGCCTTTGTGCTTTATTGCCCCACAGTTTCTTGAAAGTCTTCTGGCTCATTATTGGCTGGATACAGGAACTCCATTTAATTTGACTTTCAGCATTATAGGATGGCTCTTGATAGTGAAGGTATGTACCCCATACACTTCTTCCTTGGGTTGAGTTGCCTGTGCTGCGTGATCTGCGCCGGATCGATCATCCTCTGTCACGTGGTATATCGCAGCATGTTTGCACATTCGCTGGAGGTGCCCCATCGTTGCACAGCCTTTGCACAAATAGTGCTTGAATCGACATTGATGGGCCCGATGACTACCCCAGCAGCGCCAACACGGTGCTAATGGATTCATATTCACCCCCGATGGCGGACTCTGAGTCATCACAGGTCTTGCAGCCGCAGATGCATAGGCCCTGCCATATGTAGCGACGTCATTTTATGCACTGTACTTGCCGGTGAGCTTCGATGTTGAGAAGATATCTGTTTGGTGTTATCGTCCATGGCCATGAATGGCTGGGCGATCGTGATGGCCCTGCTCAGGTCTAGGGTTTCGGCAGCCAGCAGCTTTCAAAGAATGACCTCGTGGCTGATGCCCAGCATGAAAAAGTTCCGCAGCATTTGCCCCAACGCAGCTCCAAAATCGCAAGGTCCCGTGAGGCGTCTCAGGTCAGCGACATAATCCGCCACGTTGTGGCCCCCGGAGCAATGGTGTATGTAAAAACGTTATCTGGCCATGAGGATACTCTCCTTCGGCTTGAGGTGGTCCCGAACCAGCATGCACAACTCTGTATATTCCTTCTCCGTTGGTTTTGTCGGTGCGAGCAGATTCTTGATGAGGCCGTATATTTTAGGCCCACAGGCGGTGAGGAGAACCGCCCTGCTCTTGGCCGCATTAGTGTCTCCTTCCAGCTCATTGACCACGAAGTACTGGTCTAGACGCTCGACGAAGGCTTCCCAATTATCACCCTCTACGAATCTTTCTAATATTCCAACAGCAGTTGTGTGAAGGTTCGTATTCTGTTACTCGTTGCCAATTGTTGTGTATAGAAGAACTCTACGAGGCTGAGTACTGTGAGCTAAACTTAGTGTGACCTTAATCTTCTTTATTACAACTCCAGAGTGCCTAAACAACATAGCAGCCAACCTTTTATACTGGCACTGCACATGAGTGCAGGTGACCATTAGGACTCCAACAGTCGTGCCCTCTGGTGGCAAGTATTACATGGTTACGTACATAAGAGACACTGTCAACCGCGAGGGTCGATGGAGTGTCCTCCTCCATTTCGGATGCCCCCAAAAGTTCGTCACCATCCTCCACTTGCTCCACGACGACATGCAGGCCGTGATCCTTACCAACGGATCCCTTACAGACCCAACATCCGGACCGGGGTCAAACACGGCTGCATCATCACCCCAACCCTCTTCTCAATCTTCCTTGCCGCCATGCTCCACCTCACACTCAACAAGCTCCCCCACTGGAGTGGAACTAAACTACAGAACCAGTGGGAACCTGTTCAACCTTCGGCGTCTCCAGGCCAGGTCCAAGACCACCCCAATCTCTGTTGTCGAGCTACAGTACGCAGACGACGCCTGAGTCTGCGCACATACAGAGGCTGAACTCCAGGGCATAGTCGATATGTTTACTGAACTGTAGGAAAGCATAGGCCTTATGCTAAACATCCGTAAGACAAAGGTCCTCCAAGAGCCTGTTCTCGCCATGTAGCACTGCCCCCAGTCCTCAAGATCCACGGCGCGGCCATGGATAACGTGGACCATTTCCCATACCCCGGGAACCTCTTATCAACAAGAGCAGACATTGACGACGAGATTCAACACCGCCTCCAGTGCGCCAGTGCAGCCTTCAGCCGCCTGAGGAAACGAGTGTTTGAAGACCTGGCCCTCAAAACTGCCACCAAGCTCATGATCTACAGGGCTGTAGTAATACCTACCCTCCTGTATGGCTCAGAGACATGGACCATGTACAGTAGACATCTCAAATCGCTGGAGAAATACCACCAACGATGCCTCCGCAAGACCCTACAAATCCCCTGAGAGGACAGACACACCAACATTAGCATCCTCAACCAGGCCAACATCCCCAATATTGAAGCATTGACCACACTTGATCAGCTCCGCTGGGCAGGCCACATCGTTCGCATGCAAGACACGAGACTCCCAAAGCAAGCGCTCTATTTGGAACTCCTTAATAGCAAACGAGCCAAAGAGGGGCAGCGGAAACGTTACAGGGACACCCTTAAAGCCTCCCGGAAAAAGTGCAACATCCCCACTGACACCTGGGAGTCCCTGGCCAAAGAACGCCCTAAGTGGAGGAAATGCAACCGGGAGGGCGTCGGGCACCTCGAATCTCATCGCCGAGAGGATGCAAAAATCAAACTCAGGCAGCGGAAAGAGCATGCGGCAAACCTGTCCCACCCTTTCCCTCAACCACTATCTGTTCCACCTGTGACAGGGACTGTGGTTCTCGTATTGGACTATTCAGCCACTTAAGAACTCATTTTTAAAAGTGGAAGTAAGTCTTCCTCGATTCCGAGGGGCTGCATATGATGATGATGACTTTTGAGTGCTGCACAATTCAATACAGAAACATTTTTGAACAACTCTTGGTCAGTGTTTCATTTTTAGATAATGAGGGGTACGTGCTGAGAATCATACAAATGTCCTTCAAATATACTGGTGTCTGAGTAATATCTTGCCATACACAGATGATGCGACTCTTTAATGGGTCCTGACATCATGTCATTTAGCCACGACAAGTAAGGGTCACCAATGCCAGACGGGTGCCATTGAATGACAGATAGTTGCAGAACTTGGAGGCCAGACATTATGGCTGGCATTTGACTGTACATTTTTTAAGTGCCACATCGCCGAACCCCACCCATAACATTACATGTTATTCAGTCACATTATGCCAGTCGATTATATATACAGGTTGAACCTCCCTTATCCGGCAACCTCAGGACTTGGCCTGTGCCGAATAAGGGATTTTGCCAGATGAGGGGAGGTCAGCGGCCCAAGTGTGGGGGAGGTTGGCGGTCCGACGTCGGGGCGGGGGGGAGGTCGGTGCCCCGAGCAGGCCCGAAGTATCAGTGGGCCCTCAGCAGGCCGCAAAGGAAGTGTCGGCACGGCCCAAGCGGGCCCAGTGTTGGCTCGGCCCCAGAGTCGGCACAGCTCCAGCAGGCCCAGTGTTGGTGTGGCCCCAGCGGGCCCAGTGTTGGTGCGGCTCCAGCGGGCCCAGTGTTGGTGCGGCCCCAGCGGGCCCAGTGTTGGTGCGGCCCCAGCGGGCTCAGTGTTGGTGCGGCCCCAGCGGGCCCAGTGTTGGTGCGGCCCCAGCGGGCCCAGTGTTGGTGCGGCCCCAGCGGGCCCAGTGTTGGTGCGGCCCCAGCGGGCTCAGTGTTGGTGCGGCCCCAGCGGGCCCAGTGTTGGTGCGGCCCCAGCGGGCCCAGTGTTGGTGCGGCCCCAGCGGGCTCAGTGTTGGTGCGGCCCCAGCGGGCCCAGTGTTGGTGCGGCCCCAGCGGGCCCAGTGTTGGTGCGGCTCCAGAGTCGGCACAGCTCCAGCAGGCCCAGTGTTGGTGTGGCCCCAGCGGGCCCAGTGTTGGTGTGGCCCCAGCGGGTCCAGTGTTGGTGCGGCCCCAGCAGGCCCAGTGTTGGTGTGGCCCCAGCGGGCCCAGTGTTGGTGTGGCCCCAGCAGGCCCAGAGTTGGTGTGGCCCCAGCGGGCCCAGTGTTGGCTCGGCCCCAGAGTCGGCACAGCTCCAGCAGGCCCAGTGTTGGTGCGGCTCCAGCGGGCCCAGTGTTGGTGCGGCTCCAGCGGGCCCAGTGTTGGTGCGGCCCCAACAGGCCCAGTGTTGGTGTGGCCCCAGCGGGCTCAGTGTTGGCGCAGCCCCAGCGGGCTCAGTGTTGGCGCAGCCCCAGCGGGCTCAGTGTTGGTGCGGCTCCAGCGGGCCCAGTGTTGGCTCGGCCCCAGAGTCGGCACAGCTCCAGCAGGCCCAGTGTTGGTGCGGCCCCAGCGGGCTCAGTGTTGGCGCAGCCCCAGCGGGCCCAGTGTTGGTGCGGCTCCAGCGGGCCCAGTGTTGGTGCGGCTCCAGCGGGCCCAGTGTTGGTGCAGCCCCAGCGGGCTCAGTGTTGGTGCGGCCCCAGCGGGCTCAGTGTTGGTGCGGCCCCAGCGGGCTCAGTGTTGGTGCGGCCCCAGCGGGCTCAGTGTTGGTGCTGCCCCAGCGGGCTCAGTGTTGGTGCGGCCCCAGCGGGCTCAGTGTTGGTGCGGCCTCAGCGGGCTCAGTGTTGGTGCGGCCTCAGCGGGCTCAGTGTTGGTGCGGCTCCAGCGGGCTCAGTGTTGGTGCGGCTCCAACGGGCCCAGTGTTGGCGCAGCCCCAGCGGGCTCAGTGTTGGTGCGGCCCCAGCGGGCTCAGTGTTGGTGCAGCCCCAGCGGGCTCAGTGTTGGTGCGGCCCCAGCGGGCTCAGTATTGTCACGGCCCCAACGGGCTCAGTGTTGGTGCGGCCCCAGCGGGCCCAGTGTTGGTGCGGCTGCAGCGGGCCCAGTGTTGGTGCGGCTCCAGCGGGCCCAGTGTTGGTGCGGCTCCAGCGGGCCCAGTGTTGGTGCGGCTCCAGCGGGCCCAGTGTTGGTGCGGCTCCAGCGGGCCCAGTGTTGGTGCGGCTCCAGCGGGCTCAGTGTTGGTGCGGCCCCAGCGGGCTCAGTGTTGGTGCGGCCCCAGCGGGCTCAGTGTTGGTGCGGCCCCAGCGGGCCCAGTGTTGGTGCGGCCCCAGCGGGCCCAGTGTTGGTGCGGCCTCAGCGGGCTCAGTGTTGGCGCAGCCCCAGCGGGCTCAGTGTTGTCACGGCCCCAACGTCGGCACAGCTCCAGCGGGCCCAGAGTCGGCATGGCCCCAGTGTCGGTGTGGCCCCAGCGGGCCCAATGTTGGTGCGGCCCCAGCGTCGGCACAGCCCCAACGTTGGTGCGGCCCCAGCGGGCCCAGTATCAGCGCAGCTCCAGTGTCGGTGTGGCCCCAGTGGGCCCAGTGTCGCACAGCTCCAGCGGGCCCAGTGTCGGCACGGCCCCAGTGTCGCACAGCCCCAGCGGGCCCAGCGTCGGCATGGCCCCAAAGTCGGGGTGGAGGTCAGACGCTTTCTGCTCATGTGGCCTCGGCTGCCGGAATCATGCCAGACGAGGGTTGGTGCCGATAAGAGAGTCCCAGATAAAGATGTTCCAACCTGTAAATATTTCCAACTTCTGTAGTTGAGCTCATGTTGTTCTCACGATCACATCCTGCCACCTAAGAGAAACTTACAGGATTTAATTATCTCCTATATACTTTGACATGAGCTCATAACATCTGTAGACTCACATTGTGTCATGTAAGCGTCGGCGCAGGCCCCAGGAAAATATTAAAGGATATTGGACATATTGTGTTTCATGCTGAAAATGTCTGGAGCAGACCGAGGTCTCTGGGCAACAATGGCCAGGAGAGAAAACTCATCCCAGGCGATTGATAGGATTGTTCAGTAATGGGAAACCACTTAGCCCAAGATTGGGTGCGAAGCAGAAACCCATCAACGGCTTTTTACGGATGAGGTAACCCCGAAAGGCGGGAAACAGAACAAAGAACTGCCATTAAGTCGCAGACCCAGTGGAAGCAGAAGCCATCAGGGGCCATCAACAGAATACACAAACATAAGATCTGGCTGATGGGCCATTCAGACAATCACCCCAGACAAAAGAAATACTCTATTTTGACAAGAAGAAGCATGGACTGTAACGTATAAGAGAAGGCAGTTTGCTGCCATTTCTCGCTCTTCTCTCTTCGTTCCAAGAACTGTGCATTCTGTCTGGAACGGAGAGGAAACCCACCAATGAGGGACCAAGAGCCTCGATACTCTACCTTCTGAAGGACCCTTGAGACCAGGACCGGAAAGCTGCAACGGTGGCACGGAATCGGAAGAGAAAGCTTTCCCGAAAGAAAAAGCAGCAAGTAAGCCAACGGATAATCTGGGTGCGCATTGTTCAAGCCTACGCACGATTAAGACCACCGTATCGAGTATGAGGGGGTGTCGTGTGTCCCAAACCAAGCCTTAGGGGTTTAGTGGGGAGCTGCTGTGTGTGATGATAGTATGTGTAAGGTGGGATTTGTTGGATGAATCCAGTTATACCCTGTACGTTACCGTAGTGTGTTGTTTTCTTAGTCGTCTTAATTTGCGACAGGGGCCTGTTAGGATGGGCCAGTTTTTGTACTGTTGCACTGTTTTGTTTACGCCACCAGGTGTTACTTTTACTGGTGTGTGTGTGTGTGTGTGTGTGTGTGTGTGGAACTGAATAAATTATTGTATGGTTGAGGCCGAAAGACCTGTCTCTGGTTCAGTTTTCTGTTCCCCCAAATAATTCTCGTGTCTAGAACCGTAGGCTGGGTTAAGGGAACAGAAGAGCATGGAAGGTCTAGAAGCCAAGAGATCGGCAATGGGGGATAGGATTTCCTCATACGTTTTCGGGAAAGTAAATGTAACCCAGCAATAGGTGTTAGATCTGTTACGGGCTGATAGTCCTCAGGATAGGGCTGCAGAGTGGACAGGGAGCAAGGAGCATAAAAAGTCTAAGGAAAAGGCGATTTGGCTCCTGTGCCAGCAGAAACAGGTCCAGCTGCTCCGGGAGCAGGTTGGAAAACTGCAGGCCGAGCTCAAAAGTCAGAAGAGCAGTCAGCCGCGAGGGGGGGTAGTCAGTAATAGACTAGTAGAGGAGTTGCGCGAGGAAAGGCAAGGGAATCATGCTCAGGAAAAAACCTTCCACAATACCGGAGAGTACCTGCAGTGCCGGGTCACTGAGGCCAAGCTCAGTGAGCAGGCTGCACGGGAGGAGAATGCCCGGTTAACGGGGAAGGTTGATGGGCCGGAAGGGCAGTTAAAAGACATCCAAATAGTTTACAGAGTAGCTAGGAGCAGAGGGTACAAGGATTCGCACCATGGACCTTGTGAGGAAAGAATCCAGAGCCTAACACAGACCCTGTCCAAAGCCAGAAGGATGGTTTAGTTAATCGCCCCGGGGGAAGCTGGAATAGTCTGGGAATAGGAAAGGCAGGAGATTAAGGATTGGGATAGGATACTATAAGGTTGCAAAATTCGTGGGAAAACCCCCCCAGTGTTTGGACTCATTGGAAAGGAAATTAAATTTGGAACTATCAACCAGAAAGTTTGAGATCCTGAAGTGCACATGGAAGAAACTACGAGTTTTAATCGAATTTTGGATTTTACAAGACAGATTGGGTCTGTGGAAAGGGCTGAAAACTAAAGGATAACTATCCTTCAAAAGAAACCAGTTTTGAGTATTGAAACTGCCTGGGATATTGAAGCTAAAACAAATTGTCTGGGGAATTGTGTAAACTCGAAAAACCTTCTCCCCGGGAGACATTAACATAGCAACAATCAACGAGAGATAGCCAGCCGTCACCCTGAGCAGGAAACCCATTCCAGTGCATATACATAATGACAATGGCACATCCAGCCAGCATGGAGAACCCAGACCTAGGCAGATATTATAAATACCAAAGCTAATCCCCATCAAGAAACAAATTTAAAAGATTGACACATCCGAGACAGGTTAACATTAATAGGCCCGCCAAAATATGACAAAAAGATGTCAAGTCCCTGTTTTCTCTCTCTCTCCTTTTTTAAAAAGTGGGCTTACATTGGCTACCCTCCACTCCATAGGAACTGAACCAGCATCTATGGAATGTTGGAAAATGACTGTCAATGCATCCGCTATTTCCAAGGCCACCTCCTTAAGTACTCTGGGATGCAGACCATCAGGCCCTGGGGATTTATCGGCCTTCAATCCCATCAATTTCCCCATCACAATTTCCCGACTAATAAGGATTTCCCTCAGTTCCTCCTTCTTACTGGATCCTCTGATCCCTTTTATATCCGGAAGGTTGTTTGTGTCCTCCTTAGTGAATACTGAACCAAAGTACTTGTTCAATTGGTCTGCCATTTCTTTGTTCCCCGTTATGACTTCCCCTGATTCTGACTGCAGGGGACCTACGTTTGTCTTTACTAACCTTTTTCTCTTTACATATCTATAGAAACTTTTGCAATCCGTCTTACTGTTCCCTGCAAGATTCTTCTCCTACTCCATTTTCCCTGCCCTAATCAAACCCTTTGTCCTCCTCTGCTGAGTTCTAAATTTCTCCCAGTCCCCGGGTTCGTTGCTATTTCTGGCCAATTTGTATGCCACTTCCTTGGCTTTAATACTATCCCTGATTTCCCTTCATAGCCATGGTTGAGCCACCTTCCCTTTTTTATTTTTACGCCAGACAAGGATGTACAATTGTTGTAGTCGTCCACGTGGTCTCTAAATGTCTGCCATTGTCCATCCACTGTCAACCCCTTAAGTATCATTCGCCAATCTATCCTAGCCAATTCATGCCTCATACCTTCAAAGTTACCCTTCTTTAAGTTCTGGGCCATGGTCTCTGAATTAACTGTTTCATTCTCCATCCTAATGTAGAATTCCACCATATTATGGTCACTCTTCCCCAAGGGGCCTCACACAACGAGATTGCTAATTAATCCTCTCTCATTACACAACACCCAGTCTAAGATGGCCTCCCTCCTAGTTGGTTCCTCGACATATTGGTCGAGAAAACCATCCCTTATGCACTCCAGGAAATCCTCCTCCACCGTATTGCTTCCAGTTTGGTTAGCCCAATCTATATGCATATTAAAGTCACCCATGATAACTGCTGCACCTTTATTGCATGCACCCCTAATTTCCTGTTTGATGCCCTCCCCAATATCACTACTACTGTTTGGAGGTCTGTACACAACACCCACTAACGTTTTTTGCCCTTTGGTGTTCTGTAGCTCTACCCATATAGATTCCACATCATCCAAGCTAATGTCCTTCATTAATCTCCTTGCATTAATCTCCTCTTTAACCAGCAATACTACCCCACCTCCTTTTCCTTTTATTCTATCCTTCCTGAATGTTGAATACCCTTGGATGTTGAGTTCCCAGCCCTGATCATCCTGGAGCCACGTCTCTGTAATCCCAATCACATCATATCTGTTAACATCTATTTGGACAGTTAATTCATCCACTTTATTACGGATACTCTTTGCATTAAGACACAAAGCCTTCTGGATCAGTTCCTATGGAGTGGAGGGTAGCCAATGTAACCCCACTTTTTAAAAAAGGAGGGAGAGAGTAAACAGGCAATTATAGACCGGTCAGCCTGACCTCAGTAGTGGGTAAAATGATGGAATCAATTATTAAGGATGTCATAGCAGCGCATTTGGAAAGAGGTGACATGATAGGTCCAAGTCAGCATGGATTTGTGAAAGGGAAATCATGCTTGACAAATCTTCTGGAATTTTTTGAGGATGTTTCCAGTAGAGTGGACAAGGGAGAACCAGTTGATGTGGTGTATTTGGACTTTCAGAAGGCTTTCGACAAGGTCCCACACAAGAGATTAATGTGCAAAGTTAAAGCACATGGGATTGATTGCAGGTAGTGTGCTGACGTGGATTGAGAACTGGTTGTCAGACAGGAAGCAAAGAGTAAGAGTAAATGGGTACTTTTCAGAATGGCAGGCAGTGACTAGTGGGGTACCACAAGGTTCTGTGCTGTGGCCCCAGCTGTTTACATTGTACATTAATGATTTAGAGGAGGGGATTAAATGTAGTATCTCCAAATTTGCAGATGACACTAACTTGAGTGGCAGTGCGAGCTGCGAGGAGGATGCTATGAGGCTGCAGAGTGACTTGGATAGTTCAGGTGAGTGGGCAACTGCATGGCAGATGAAGTATAATGTGGATAAATGTGAGGTTATCCACTTTGGTGGTAAAAACAGAGAGCCAGACTATTATCTGAATGGTGACAGATTAGAAAAAGGGAAGTGCAACGAGACCTGGGTGTCATGGTACATCAGTCATTGAAGGTTGGCATGCAGGTACAGCAGGCGGTTAAGAAAGCAAATGGCATGTTGGCCTTCATAGCGAGGGGATTTGAGTACAGGGGCAGGGAGGTGTTACTACAGTTGTACAGAGCCTTGGTGAGGCCACACCTGGAGTATTGTGTACAGTTTTGGTCTCCTAACTTGAGGAAGGACATTCTTGCTATTGAGGGAGTGCAGCGAAGGTTCACCAGACTGATTCCCGGGATGGCGGGACTGAAATATCAAAAAAGACTGGATCAACTGGGCTTGTATTCACTGGAGTTCAGAAGAATGAGAGGGGACCTCATAGAAACATTTAAAATTCTGACGGGTTTAGACAGGTTAGATGCAGGAAGAATGTTCCCAATGTTGGGGAAGTCCACAACCAGGGGTCACAGTCTAAGGATAAGGGGTAAGCCATTCACGACCGAGATGAGGAGAAACTTCTTCACCCAGAGAGTGGTGAACCTGTGGAATTCTCCACCACAGAAAGTTGTTGAGGCCAATTCACTAAATATATTCAAAATAGAGTTGGATGTAGTCCTTACTACTAGGGGGATCAAGGGGTATGGCGAGAAAGCAGGAATGGGATACTGAACTTGTATGTTCAGCCATGAACTCATTGAATGGCAGTGCAGGCTCGAAGGGCCGACTGGCCTACTCCTGCACCTATTTTCTATGTTCTATGTTTCTAAGCCCGCCAAAAATTAAACAAAGATTTGGCACAAAGATTAGAACAGCTCCCAAGGTATAACTGGGGCCCTGTTTTAATGAAGTTTATACAATGCATCTGAGGGAGAAAGGAGAGAGACCACCTCAGCAGTTTTAACCAGCCTCTCCAGCCTTGACGACACTTCCGGGGCCATACTGCCCTGCTAGCGAAGAAGAAGGAAGAACATCACTACGGTAGAGAAAGCAGCCCTAGTAACTCCGGACATCACCATCGCGGCAGCAACCGACCACAGCCAACGTGGTACCATCGAAAACACCGCGATCGACCAACTCCGGAACAAAACTCCTCAAAGCAACCGAAGATTCGAAAGTTTCCACTCTACAATCTAGTCCTGACACCAACAGGTGAAGCATTATCTAAAGAGACTTTTGAAACCTATTGCTAATAAAAGAAATTGGGTACTCACCCCATAAGTCCAATACGCGCCCTACCGCATCAGCGGACACCACCCAACTGAAAACTATGCAGTCAGAAGTCCTCTATGACGCTCGGGGTACAGCAAGCAGAACCTACAGAGTCCAGCGAACCTTGAAATCGCGAACCAACAATAAAGGATTGATGAGCATATTCCCTGTCTGCCCTGGAGTTTAACCTAGTCAGAATTAGGCATTGGGAGGTGGGAGGTGTATTATCTTCTGTAACCCCTTTGAATGTGTGATATAGTGTTCTTTATTTGAATGATTACAAGTTTGACATTGTATTTTCTTGTCCTTAATAAAATCGAAGTTCTTTGCACCAAACCAGTTGTCTCTTGCACTTTGTCATATCCCCCAAATAAATCCAAAGTCTAGAACCCAGAGAGTTGGAGCAATTTGAACCGCTCAGAAGGTCAGAGGTGAACCTGACCCCACACACCACCCCCCTACAGAATGGCGACCGCAGCAGGACTTTGAAAGAAGGGATGTGATGCAGTTCTGTTTTGGACGAAAGAACCAAGATGGAAGAGAGGATTTCCTCCTATGTGTACAAGAAAGTGAATGTCACTAAAGAATGGGTGCTTAGTTTATTGCGCGCTGATCGTCCAAGAGACGCTGCGGCCCAGTGGACAGCAAGTAAGGACCATAAAGAATCAGTAGAAAAGGCAATTTGGTTGGTCTGTCTACAGCGACAGGTCCAACTCCAAGATAAAACCATCGAGTCTCTGCAGGCAGAACTATGGGAATGTGCAGCGACATCACATGAAAGGGCTATGGCAGGAGAAACTCCATAAGCTGAAGCAAGGAAAGGCGCAGCTAATGGAGAGGTTCAAAAACAGCTAGGACTATTTTCAGTGTCATGTTACCAAGTTTAGGCATAATGAAAATATACTGCGGGAGGAAAATACTCGCCTTAACCTTCAAGTAAAAGAACTGAAGGAGGATACAAACAACCTTCCGGATATAAAAGGAGTCAGAGGGTCTAGTAAGGAGGGGGAACTGAGGGAAATCTTTATTAGTCAGGAAATTGTGTTGGGGAAATTGATGGGATTGAAGGCCGATAAATCCCCAGGGCCTGATGGACTGCATCCCAGAGTACTTAAGGAGGTGGCCTTGGAAATAGCGGATGCATTGACAGTCATTTTCCAACATTCCATTGACTCTGGATCAGTTCCTATGGAGTGGAGGGTAGCCAATGTAACCCCACTTTTTAAAAAAGAAGGGAGAGAGAAAACAGGGAATTATAGACCGGTCAGCCTGACCTCAGTAGTGGGTAAAATGATGGAATCAATTATTAAGGATGTCATAGCAGTGCATCTGGAAAATGGTGACATGATAGGTCCAAGTCAGCATGGATTTGTGAAAGGGAAATCATGCTTGACAAATCTTCTGGAATTTTTTGAGGATGTTTCCAGTAAAGTGGACAAAGGAGAACCAGTTGATGTGATATATTTGGACTTTCAGAAGGCTTTCGACAAGGTCCCACACAAGAGATTAATGTGCAAAGTTAAAGCACATGGGATTGGGGGTAGTGTGCTGACATGGATTGAGAACTGGCTGTCAGACAGGAAGCAAAGAGTCGGAGTAAACGGGTACTTTTCAGAATGGCAGGCAGTGACTAGTGGGATGCCGCAAGGTTCTGTGCTGGGGCCCCAGCTGTTTACATTGTACATTAATGATTTAGACGAGGGGATTAAATGCAGTATCTCCAAATTTGCGGATGACACTAAGTTGGGTGGCAGTGTGAGCTGCGAGGAGGATGCTATGAGGCTGCAGAGTGACTTGGATAGATTAGGTGAGTGGGAAAATGCATGGCAGATGAAGTATAATGTGGATAAATGTGAGGTTATCCACTTTGGTGGTAAAAACAGAGAGACAGACTATTATCTGAATGGTGACAGATTAGGAAAAGGGAAGGTGCAACGAGACCTGGGTGTCATGGTACATCAGTCATTGAAGGTTAGCATGCAGGTACAGCAGGCGGTTAAGAAAGCAAATGGCATGTTGGCCTTCATAGCGAGGGGATTTGAATACAGGGGCAGGGAGGTGTTGCTACAGTTGTACAGGGCCTTGGTGAGGCCACACCTGGATTTTGTGTACAGTTTTAGTCTCCTAACTTGAGGAAGGACATTCTTGCTATTGAGGCAGTGCAGCGAAGATTCACCAGACTGATTCCCGGGATGGCGGGACTGACCTATCAAGAAAGATTGGATCAACTGGGCTTATATTCACTGGAGTTCAGAAGAATGAGAGGGGACCTCATGGAAACGTTTAAAATTCTGACGGGTTTAGACAGGTTAGATGCAGGAAGAATGTTCCCAATGTTGGGGAAGTCCAGAACCAGGGGTCACAGTCTGAGGATAAGGGGTAAGCCATTTAGGACCGAGATGAGGAGAAACTTCTTCACCCAGAGAGTGGTGAACCTGTGGAATTCTCTACCACAGAAAGTAGTTGAGGCCAATTCACTAAATATATTCAAAAGGGAGTTAGATGAAGTCCTTACTACTCGGGGGATCAAGGGTTATGGCGAGAAAGCAGAAAGCGGGTACTGAAGTTTCATGTTCAGCCATGAACTCATTGAATGGCGGTGCAGGCTAGAAGGGCTGAATGGCCTGCTCCTGCACCTATTTTCTATGTTTCTATGTAAGTTAAGAGACGTACAGGCAGCTTATAAAGTAGCCAACACTAATGGGTTTGAGTCGGGAGACCATGGTCCCTGCCAGCAACAAATCAAGAGTTTAACCCTTGCTCTCCAAGGCCAAAGGCATGGTATGCCTAATAAGCCTGGGTACGGCCCGGGTAAACCTGGAAGAGAAGGAGGAAACTGTTCGACCACCACCTGTGGCGCCGGTAACAATACCGGTTCAGCAGCAGGAGGGGCGAACGGGTTGCGGGGCAGACAGGGATAACGGACCACCACCTGTGGCGCCGAGGTTCAGCTCAGTTTGGCAGCAGGGAGTGGTGGGTGAGCCAGAGCAGGAAGAGCCAGAGCCAGGGCCGATGTGCCCGGTCTGGCAACAGGGGTTTGGCCCGCCCAACGGCACTGGGGGTCAGGGGCCCCTGGAAAGTCAATTTGTGGTCCCCCACACTACCCTACAGCTTAGGGCTATGATAAGCCACCTGGGAAAGCTCACTCCAAAAGGAGACCCCTCGGTCCACTTTATGGAAGTAGAACAGGCAGGGGATATTAACGGGTGCGATGATGCCGAGATAGCAAAAATGCTTCTCCTCTCACTGGACGGCAAGATGTACCAGTCCCTCTCTGCCGAGAGCAAAAGGGGGTAGAGGACATGTGCTGCCGTCCAGGAAGACATTCTAGAAATCATGGGCTGTAATGACGGGAGTCCCTTCTCCAGAGTGGAGAAGACAGTGCAGCTCACAGGGGAAACCCGACAGGTTTTCGCAGACAGACTGTGGCCTGTGTACCAGAGCACCTGTGGTGGGGACTTTAATCGGGATCACCTAATCCAGGACGAAAGAGCCCGCTGGCTCCGAAGCCTGGTGGCAACAGTTCACCATGGATCAGAACAAAGACTGAGGCCTGGTTTTACCCGAGAAATCCCCATGCCACCGAGCAGGGAATGGTCAGGCAACTGACCCTAGCCTACCAGAATAGCAGGGGGACAGAAGGGCACCCACCCAAGGGAAGGGTCAACGAAATCAGACCTAGTCAGGATAAGAGGGAATAGCGCCAGGAGGGGGGGCAACCCCTCCAATACAAAACGTACCTGTTTCGGGTGCGGAAAGAGTGGACACTGGAGAAAGGATTGTAGAAACCCATGGAGGAATAGCACAGGGAAGAATTCTCCAGCCCCTGCCCAAAAGACCGAGACCGAGAAGCCAGTTGCTCCTCACACATTTGACACATTCATGATTGCGCTCCGAACAATGCTAGATAGCCCTGGGAGGTAGCTGCCGCCACCGGTACCGAAATCCCATCTGTCCCTATCCCAACCAAAACAGTGACTAGGACAGGCGCAGCCTGTTCACCTGTGTTCCCTCGAGTACGATGCGTGGAGGAGTCCGACCGTTCAGATCGAAGTGGAAAAGGTGAAAGGGACTTATCTGCTGTATACCGGTGCATCAAGCACCCTCGTCTATGCAGCTAACCCCACCGCCTCACCTCTGTCTAGCGGGGTCCCCTACAGCTTAGTGGGTTTCACAAGTGCCAAGCAGTCTGGCTCATTCTCCGTTCTGCTCTCTATTCGTTTGGGAACACTCCACACCAAGTGGACTTGTGTCCTAATGAAGTGGGAACAGGAAGGGAGAGGGATCCTGGGGGCTGACTTCATTCTAAGCCATGGGACCCTAGTGGATTTAATAAACCACTGTCTTTGGAGGACAATATGTACGGGACAGGAGAGTGAGGCAGTGTTATCCCAGAGAAATGGGGAAAAGGGACGGTGTGCACCATGAAGCCAAAGGAGGGTTACGATCTTGAATCACTGGTCAGTAACACTCTGATGGAGTACCAAGAGTATGTGAGGGCAAACCTTGCAGCTTTTGCCACTCACAAACATGACTGTGGAAGGATAAACTGAGTCAAGGTTAGCATAGATGGGGACCCCATGACCAGCAGAAACAGTATAACTTCCCCAGGGAGGCGGAGGCAGACATGGAAACGGCCTTGGGTTCTTTGGTTAAGCAGGGGGTATTGAGACCAATAGCTACCCATGTGAACTCTCCATTGTGGCCGGTTAAGAAACCGGACAACTCCTGGAGAGCCACGGTGGACTATTGAGTACTCAACCGTAACATCCCCGCCTGTGCACCCACGGTTGCTGCCATCGCCGACCTCATTGGAAGTATCCCAGCCTCCGCGACCACCTTCACGGTGCTGGATATTTCCAATGGGTTTTGGTCCATACCTTTAAGAAGAGAAGACCAGTACAAGTTTGCTTTTACCTTTAAAGGACAGCAATACACTTGGAACTGTCTCCCTCAGGGCTTCCACAACAGCCCTAGTATTTTCCATCAGTGTATGGCCAACTGTTTAAAGAACTTCAGCAGACCCCAGCAGTTAGTACAGTATGTGGATGACCTGCTCCTGTTCACCGATGAGGGGGAGGAGCATGGCTCACTGCTAGCTGAACTGCTGAGCTGCTGAAAGAAGAAGGGTTTAAAGTGAATCCCAAGAAGGCACAGATTGGCCTGAAGGAAGTAAAATTCCTGGGACTGACTGTGCGCGCTGGGAAAAGGGCCACTGGCAAAGCTAGAAGGGAAGCAGTGCAGAAGTTACCAACCCCCAACACAGTAACAGGAGTAAGATCTTTTCTAGGGCTAACCGGGTACTGCAGAGATTTCATTGAGGATTATGCAGCCACAGCAGCCCCTCTGCTCCGACTCCTACTCAAGAGAGTGGAATGGGAATGGGACAAAGGTTGTGAGGCAGCATTTATCCAACTCAAGAAAAACCTGCAGACCACGCCAGCTCTAGGGGCCATTGATGGGGGAAAAGAGTTCTTCCTGGAGGTAGCAACCAGCAGAGACAGTCTGAGCGCAGTACTGCTCCAGGAGCGGCACGACCGGCTGAGGCCAGTGGTTTACTCCCCCAGGATACTCACAGATGTGGAGAAGGGATACTCCAACTGTGAGCGGCACCTCCTAGCCACTCACTGGGCTGTGTAAAGATCACTGATCTTCACAGGGGGGTCCCCTATCACACTCCTTACCCACCATACACCCACCCAAATGCTCCTGGACGGGAGAATCAAGGACTGGACGGAGAGCAGTGCCCTCATTGCTCGCTGGACCCTACTCCTCTCTCAGATGGACCTAAGGGTAAAGGGTCTCTGCGAGCCAAGGGCCAAGGCTCGCAGCCAACATGATCTATCCAGGGACAGCCCACCGGTGTTCCGTAGAAGGGGTATGGGAAATTAACATAGGCTTTCGGGCCGGGTTACACCCCACAGACCGGGAGATCTATGTGGACAGGTCAAGCACGGTATCTGTGGGCGAACGACTCAGGCTGCGGAGTGTATGACCCAAAGGAAGGCATTGCCCTGGCGATTAAACTCCCCAGTACTATGAGTGCCCAGCATGCTAAACTGTCAGCGGTGGTGTACGTGGTCACACACCCCGAAGAATTCCCTACCCCATACATGATTTGCTCGGACAGTATGTTCACATGCAATTCGTGTACGGAGTACCTGGCTATCTGGTCCCATCGCGGATATACATCTGCAGATGGGAGACCCTGGCAATTAAGCCTTTATTGGAAAAGATCATGACAGACGTGGGGGATGAAGGGAAGGTCTATATACATAAAGTTAAGGCACATTCCACCAATGAACCCCGTAGCGAGGGAAACCAGCAGGCTGACATGTTGGCCAAGCAAGGTGCCTGCACGGGCAAGCTCTAGGATCCGTACAACCCAGGTCCCATCGCAGCAGTCAGTGGCAGGATTGGGACGACAAGAAGGGCAGGGGTAGCACTGCCCCCGGACCTGAATACGGTCCAGACCCAAGACCCCGTCCTCAAAACTGTCCTGAACACGCTAGCTAAAGATGAAAATGTAGACAGTCTGTACAGCACCGCAGTGGTGGTCATTAAAGAAGGCATGCTGTTCAGGGGGGAGCAATGGGTGGTTCCGCAACAACACCAGGGAGAATTCCTTCAGCTGGCCCACGAAGGTCCAGGAGCAGGACACCCCAGACCTGAGATGGAACAGGTGGAACAGGCAGGGTGGTGGCCGGGGCTCAGGGAAGATGTCCGTGATTTCTGCTCCAATTGTCTGGTGTGCGCTGCCAAGAACCCTGACCCCCAGAAAAGGAAGGTGTCTATGGGACATATCAGGAGGGTGGAGGAACCCTGGCAGTCGATCCAAATCGATTACATCGGGCCCCTACCCACTGCTCAGGGAGGCTACAAGTACTGCCTAGTGTTGGTGGATCTATTCACCAAATGGGTGGAAGCCTTCCCATGCCGAACAGCCACTGCAGTAGGGATACCTCGGATCCTGGTCAGGGAGGTATTCTCCCGATGGGGACTACCCAGTACGTGGAGTCCGGCCAAGTGAGTCACTTTACCAGGCAGATGATGCAGGAGACCCTTAAGGTGCTCGGTATCGAGGGGAAATGGCATGTCGCCCACAACCCGCAGTCATCCGGGTCTATGGAGCGTTTAAACCGCACTATAAAGGAAAGGTTACGGAAGGAAATGGGGGACCCACCCAAGAAGTGGGTAGAGGTCCTACCACTGGTCCTCATGAGGATCCGGACAACCAGTCAAAGATCACGGGGTACTTCATGACCGGCAGAACCATGCGAACCCTTACCCATGTATTAGTCCCAGTACTTATGGAAGGTCAGCTCAGGGAAGCGAACCGGGACAGCTTTGTCAGGAATCTGTTTGAACACCTTAAACAGATTCACTGGCAGGCTGCTAACAACATGGGAAAACAGCATCAGAGCAACCGAATACTGCTAGAACCCCGCAAACACCACGAATAGGAGGTAGGGGACCAGGTCATGGTAAGGAACTACGATTGAGTCGGGGCTTTTGAAGCACTATACATGAGGCCATACCACATTGTCGACAAGGCAAGCCCCATGGTCTATGCTGTAAAGATGCCCCGCCGTACAAAGTGGTTCCACATAAACCAGTGCAAACTATTCAACCCCAGGATAGCTGCTAAGTGCAAGGGAAAGCCAGGAACAGTGAACCGTACCAAAGGCAGGGACCCTCAGCCAGCAGCCCCCGACTATGGAGATCCACAGACTGCACCTAGAGGGGTGGTGGACTGTGTTACTGGAGGAGCTATTTGCCCAATAATTTGGGACCCGGACACACCTCCATAGTCAGAACCTTGAGAAGGACTATCCACCTGCCATGGCCTAAGACACCGTGGTCACCAGCGCCCCAATTTAAGTGGTTCAGCCCCGGGAGAGGGACCAGCCGCAAAGGGGTACCTAGGATCAGGGACCAGCCTGCGAGCAGGGACCCTCAGCCGGTAGTCTTGGCTGACGAGGGACCCCCGGAAGAGATAGTGGTGGACCAGCCACCAATTGGGAGTCCCCAGCCCGCAGTCCTCGACCAGGTAGAACCCTCGGGTAATGAAATGAACCTCGCCACCACCTCCAAAGGGGCGGTATGCTGCAACATTGGGGATGTTCCTCCAATAGTGTGGGACTCAGACCCACCTCCGGCCAGGACACTCCGGGTCCTGCGGTACAGGTCAACCTACTACCGGCCCCGCTGGAATCCCAGAGGCCAGAGAAGAAAGGAGAAGAACAGGAGTTAACCTGGCCACCCGGAGACGGGTGGCAGATGTACATAATTAGGATGATAAGACTCAAGCGTAGCGTAGGATTATGAGTGTAAGGTTTGTTTTTTAGGGTTACTACAACCGAAAGTAAACCACATGTATGGAAGTAGTGAAACGAGTAAAATAGGATAAAAGCATTTGTATAAATATGTAATAGAAGAGCTCTGGATGCCAGCCGGAGCCAAGTTAGTGACATAGGCCTAGTAGTAGTTGAAGGAAGCACCGGTAATAGTTCTTGGGGAAAGGAAAAGATCCCATCTTGTAGGCAGTAAAAGAGGCACTACAAGAATGATAAGAGTAAGATAAGACAAAAGTTGATAACAGACATCAGTTCCTACAGGAACTGGAAAAGACAGCCAGTGGATTACAGATTTAATTATGTTCTCCGAGAAGAAATGAGCCCAAATTGGAACTCGATCACCTTTTGTCAAGCCAGAGAGCTTTTCTCAGGACAATCTGTTTTATGTGCCCCTTAGGAAGGAGAACAACATGAGAAGGGTCCTGTTCCTGCTCGCCTTGATAAGGATGAGCAGCGGCGGCCGAGGAGACGTGGAAGAATCCCTCATTTATGGGTGCTCGGGAGAGAGAGCACCGATCATGACTACAGGGGATGACACACCGGGTGAAACATAGAAACATAGAAACATAGAAAATAGGTGCAGGAGTAGGCCATTCGGCCCTTCGAGCCTGCACCATAATTTAATAAGATCATGGCTGATCATTCCCTCAGTACCCCTTTCCTGCTTTCTCTCCATATCCCTTGATCCCCTTAGCCGTAAGGGCCATATCTAACTCCCTCTTGAATATATCCAATAAAATGGCATCAACAACTCTCTGTGGCAGGGAATTCCATAGGTTAACAACTCTCTGAGTGAAGAAGTTTCTCCTCATCTCAGTCCTAAATGGCCTGCCCCTTATCCTAAGACTGTGTCCCCTGGACCTTGTCCGCAGCCACCAAGTTGGGACAGGGGACAACCACAGGGTTGAAGGAAGAGATCCTGAGGGCCATGGGACATTCTCAGGGCAGTCCATTCTCCCGCGTGGAGAGAACAGTGCAGCTGGCTTGCAAAACACCCCAGGCATTTGCAGACAGGCTATGGCCTGTCTACGAAAAGGCCACGGGTGGGGTGATCAACAGATTGCAGTTGCTAGAAGAGTCAAGGAACCACTGGTTCAGGACCCTCGTTGCCACGAATCACGGTAAAGACGGAGGCCTGATTTGACTCAGAGGATCTCGCAAATACGGAGGCCGGTGTGCTCCGTAGGATGAACCTGGCTTTTAAAACCGGTTCAGAGGAGATGATCAAACCAAGTAAAGGCTGAGTGCATGAGATGAAGGCTAATGAGGGTAGTAAGAAGGAATGGCGTCAGCAAGGGGTTAGTGCAGAGAAGGCAAGGACATGCTTTGGGTGTGGGAAGGCAGGACACTGGAGGCGAGAGTGCCCAACCCAGAAAAAGGAGCAAGGCAAAGGGAGTCCTCCGGTACCTGTCGAGGTGAAGGGGCAGACAGGGAACCGCTTGACATTCTGGTGGCCGCCCTTCGGACAGTTTTTGGGCAGAAGAAAGGAAGGGTAGATGCTGCCGTGAGCAGTGTGATCCCAACCGCTCCCATAAGCCCACCACCTTGACTAGCATGTACGATGAGTGGGGTAGACCTTGTGTGAGGATGGGGTTGGAGACAGTACATGAGAAGTACTTGGTGGACACCGGAGCTTCGAGCATGGGACCCGGCCAATTCACAGTGGTCCAGCAAAATCCCATTCAGTCTTGTATGGTTCACAGGGAACGAGCAGGCCGGAGTGAGGTCCAGACCTCTGGCCATAGAATTAGGATCCTTCCACATGATGTCCTAATAAAGTGGGAACAGCCAGGGTCAGGAGTCCTAGGGGCTGACCTTATGCTAGCTGACAGAATAATTGTGGATTTATGGAATCACTACCTTTGGGGAGCAATGGGTTCTGATAAGGAGGGAGAAGTTATGGTAATTTCTAAGAACGAGGAAGGAAAGAGTAGCATGTGCATGATGAAACACAAGGGGAGTTACGACCTGGAGCAATTGGTCAATACTACCCCAGCAAAGTACCAGGCGACGTGCGGGACAATCTCACATCGTTCATCATGCACAAGCACGACTGGTGATGTGGTTGGAAGTCCGAGTGGCCCTAGAAATAGTGGATGCATTGGTGATCATTTTCCAACAGTCTATCCACTCTGGATCAGTTCCTATGGACTGGAGGGTAGCTAATGTAACACCACTTTTAAAAAAGGAGGGAGAAAGAAAATGGGGACTTTTAGACTGGTTAGCCTGACATCAGTAGTGGGGAAAATGTTGGAATCAATTATTAAAGATGAAATAGCAGCGCATTTGGAAAGCAGTGACAGGATCGGTCCAAGTCAGCATGGATTTATGAAAGGGAAATCATGCTTGACAACTCTTATAGAATTTTTTGAGGATGTAACTAGCAGAGTGGACAAGGGAGAACCAGTGGCTGTGGTGTATTTGGACTTTCAAAAGGCTTTTGACAAGGTCCCACACAAGAGATTGGTGTGCAAAATTAAAGCACATGGTATTGATGTGGATAGAGAACTGGTTGGCAGACAGAAAGCAGAGAGTCGGGATAAATGGGTCCTTTTCAGAATGGCAGGCAGTGACTAGTGGGGTGCCGCAAGGTTCAGTGCTGGGACCCCAGCTATTTACAATATACATCAATGATTTAGATGAAGGAATTGAGTGTAATATCTCCAAGTTTGCAGATGACACTAAGCTGGGTGGCGGTGTGAACTGTGAGGAGGATGCTAAAAGGCTGCAGGGTGACTTGGACAGGTTAGGTGAGTGGCCAAATTCATGGCAGATGCAGTATAATGTGGATAAATGTGAGGTTATCCACTTTGGGGGCAAAAACATGAAGGCAGAATGTTATCTGAATGGCAGCAGATTAGGAAAAGGGGAGTTGCAAGGAGACCTGGGTGTCATAGGACATCAGTCATTGAAAATTGGCATGCAGGTACAGCAGTCGATGAAGAAGGCAAATGGCACGTTGACCTTCATAGCTAGGCGATTTGAGTATAGGACCAAGGAGGTCTTACTGCAGTTGTACAAGGCCTTGGTGAGGCCTCACCTGGAATATTGTGTTCAGTTTTGGTCTCCTAATCTGAGGAAGGACGTTCTTGCTATTGAGGGAGTGCAGCAAAGGTTCACCAGACTGATTCCTGGGATGGCAGGACTGACATATGAGGAGAGACGGGTTCGACTGGACCTGTATTCACTGGAGTTTACAAGGGTGAGAGGGGATCTCATAGAAACATACAAAATTCTGAAGAGACTGGACAGGCTAGATGCAGGAAAAATGATCCCGAAGTTGGGGAAGTCCAGAACCAGGGGTCACAGTCTAAGGATAAGAGGTAAGCCATTTAGGACCGAGATGAGGAGAAACTTCTTCATTCAGAGAGTTGTGGGCATGTGGAATTCTCTACCACAGAAAGTTGTTGGGGCCAGTTTGTTAGATATATTCAAAAGGGAGTTAGATGTGGCCCTCATGGCTAAATGGATCAAGGGGTATGGAATGAAAGCAGGAATGGGGTACTGAAATGCATGATCAGCCATGATCATATTAAATGGTGGTGCAGGCTCGAAGGGCTGAATGGCCTACTCCTGCACCTATTTTCTATGTTTCTATGTTTCTATTCAGGGAAGACTAGAACTAGGGGTTATAAATATAAGATAGTCACTGATAAATCCAATAAGGAATTCAGGAGAAACCTCTTTACGTAGAGAGTGGTGAGAATGTGGAACTCGCAACCACAAGGTGTAGTTGAGGTGACTAGCATAGATACATTTAAAGTGAAGCTAGTTGTGTACATGAGGGAGAAAAGAATAGAAGGATATGTTGTTCCTCTACTCTATCCCATTTAGATTCTTATTTTCCAAGTAATAGGTGCCCTCTTTATTTTTCTTACTAAAATGTCATGCCTCACATTTATCTGCATTGAAATTCATTGGCCAATTATATGCCCATTCTGCAAGTTTATTAATGTTCTCCTGTAATTTGTTGTAGTCCTCCTCAGTATTGACTATTCCGCACCCCAAGAAGGATAGGAGGAGGCCCGTGTGGACCTTAAACACTGACATGGATGTACTCTGCTGAATGGCATGTTTCTGTGTTGTTAATACTATGTATTACTATGTATTAATATGCAACATTAATCGGATGGGACAGAAACTGTCGACAGTATATTGGTCAAAATTTGGGATTCCAGGTAAATTAATAATGAATCAGGGACCGGAACTTACTAAAGTTAATGTAAGGAAGCAAACAGTATTAGAAAAAATAATGGCTCTAAGACTGACAAATCCCCAGAACCTGATGGTTTCCACGCCAGAGTTTTAAAGGAAGCAGGTGAGGAAATTTCAGATACTTTAGCCATAACCTTCGAAAGAACTCTCGAATCAGATACTGTACCGTAGGATTGGAAAATAACTCCATTATTTGAGAAAGGTGAGAGAAAGAAACCTGGAAATTATAGACCTGGTAGTCTAAAATAAGCCTTATTGGAATCTATAAGGGCAGAGTGACTGAGCACATAGAGAAATGTGATCTGATTAGAGAGAACCAACATGGATTTGTAAAGAGTAGGTCATGTCTAATGAACCTAATTGCATTTTTTGAGGAAGTCACTAAAGTTGAAGATGAAAATGTCTATAGATGTAGTTTACATGGATCCAGAAGGCATTCAATAAGGTTCTACATAAGAGACTGTTGGGTAAAATTAAAGTTTATGGAATTGAAGGCAAATTATTGTCCTATTTAGGAGATTGGTTAGGCAGTAGAAGACAGTAGGGATAATTGGTTTGTACTCAAAATGGAAGGAAGTAACTAGTGGTGTCACACAAGGATCTGTACTGGGGTCTCAACTATTCTCTATATTTATTAATGACCTGAATAACAATAGAGGCCCATATATCCTATTAGCCAATGACACAATGATTAATGGTATAGTAAGTATTGTTTTTCTTTTATCTTTTAAATTAACATATAGCATATAACTAAATACTAAAAACTGACCTTTAATTATTTAACTAATTTAATATAAACTATATAGGGTAAATACTTGATTAATGCTAAACTAATTAATTGAATAAAATAATGGGAAAACAGGAGATGTGTTGCTGCTGCAATATGTGGGAGCTTCTGGATGTTTTGGTCCAGGGCGACTGCATCTGTGGTAAGTGTCTGCGGCTCGATGAACTTCGGCTCCAAGTTGAGGAGCTAGAGTCCGAGCTGCAGACATTGCAAGACATCAGGGAGGAAGAAAGTTACCCAGGCTCCAGGAGGCAGCCACACACTCGAGATTAAATGCTTTATAATTGACATGTGGTCAGGGACAGGAGGGTGTGACTGCGAGTGAAGCAGGGAAGAGGATCCAGGAGGTAGTATTGCAGGAACCTCAGTCCCTGCACTTGTCCAATAGATTTGAGGTTCTTGCAAGTGGCAAGTGTGCAGTTTGTGGGGTGGATGAGCAGACTGACCAAGGCACTGTGGTACAGAAAACCATTCAAGTGGGGAGAGTAAAGAGGCAGGTGGTTGTAGTGAGGGACAGTATAGTTAGGGGGATAGATGGGGTTCTCTGCAGCCAAGAGCATGCGACCCGAAGGCTGTGTTGCCTACCCAGTGCCAGAGTAAAAAGACATCTCCTCCAGGCTGGAGAAGAACTTGGAGTGTGAGGGGGAGGATCCAGTTGTCGTGGTACATGTAGGTACCAATGACATAGGTAGGACTAAGAATGAGGTTCTGCTGAGAGAATTTGAACAGCTAGGGACTAAATTGAAAAACAGGACCACAAAGGTAATAATCTCTGCATTATTACCTGAGCCACGAGCAAATTGGTAGAGGGTCAATAGAATCAGGGAGATGAATGCGTGGCTCAGAGGTTGGTGTGGGAGAAGTGGGTTTCGATTCGTGGGGCACTGGCACCAATAATCAAGAAAGAGAGAGCTGTTCCTTAGGGACGGACTACACTTGAACTATGCTGGGACCAGAGTTCTCGCGAAGCGAATAACTAGGGAGGTAGGCAAGGCTTTAAACTAAATAAGGAGTGGAGGGGGGAGGGGGGGGGCGCGAGGGGAGGACGGTCCCAGTGGAAAGAAATCTTGAAAGCTAAAGAGAAAAGAAAAGGAAACAATGCAGGAAAGTGATTGTGGTAAGGATAACCAGATTATGTCAGGAAGGGACAGAGCATACAAACAAAGAGTGCACTAACAAATAGGGTCCAAGTAAGAAAAAATAGCGATAAGACAAATAGGGCTAAAGTACAAAATAATGTTAAGATGTCTAGTAATATTAAAAAGCCAAATTTAAAAGCATTGTATCTGAATGCACGAAGCATCTGTAATAAGGTAAATGAATTAACAGCGCAAATAAATGTAAACGGATTCGATATAGTTGCAATTAGGGAGACATGGTTGCAGGGTGACCAGGGTTGGGAACTGAATATCCAAGGATATGCAATATTTAGGAAGGACAGGCAAAAAGGAAAAAGAGGATGGTGTGGCATTGTTAGTAAAGGATGAAATCAGAGCAATAATGAGAAAGGATATTGGCTCAGAAAATCAAGATTGAGAATCAGTCTGGGTAGAGCAAAGGAAGAAAACATTGGTGGGAGTTGTCTAGAGGCCTCCAAACAGTAGTGGTAGTGTAGGGGACGGCATCAAACAGGAAATTAGAGATGCATGTAGCAAGGGTACTACAGTACTCGTAGGTGACTTTAATCTACATACAGACTGGCCAAACCAAATTAGTAATAATACTGTGGCAGATGAATTCCTGTAGTGTGTACGAGATGATTTTTTTTAGACCAGTATGTTGAGGAGCCTACAAGGGAACAGGCTATCCTAGATTGGGTATTGTGTAATAGAAGGGGTTAATTAACAGTCTTGTTGTGCAGGGTCCTTTAGGGAAGAGTGACCATAACATGATTGAATTCTTTATTAAGATGGAGAGTGAAGTAGTCCAATCCGAAATGAGAGCCCTAAATCAAAATGGATTTGTGAAAGGGAAATCATGCTTGACAAATCTTCTGGAATTTTTTGAGGATGTTTCCAGTAGAGTGGACAAGGGAGAACCAGTTGATATGGTATATTTGGACTTTCAGAAGGCTTTCGACAAGGTCCCACACAAGAGATTAATGTGCAAAGTTAAAGCACATGGGATTGGGGGTAGTGTGCTGACATGGATTGAGAACTGGTTGTCAGACAGGAAGAAAAGAGTAGGAGTAAATGGGTACTTTTCAGAATGGCAGGCAGTGACTAGTGGGGTACCGCAAGGTTCTATGCTGGGGCCCCAGCTGTTTACACTGTACATTAATGATTTAGACGAGGGGATTAAATGTAGTATCTCCAAATTTGCGGATGACACTAAGTTGGGTGGCAGTGTGAGCTGCGAGGAGGATGCTATGAGGCTGCAGAGCGACTTGGATAGGTTAGGTGAGTGGGCAAATGCATGGCAGATGAAGTATAATGTGGATAAATGTGAGGTTATCCACTTTGGTGGTAAAAACAGAGAGACAGACTATTATCTGAATGGTGACAGATTAGGAAAAGGGGAGGTGCAACGAGACCTGGGTGTCATGGTACATCAGTCATTGAAGGTTGGCATGCAGGTACAGCAGGCGGTTAAGAAAGCAAATGGCATGTTGGCCTTCATAGCGAGGGGATTTGAGTACAGGGACAGGGAGGTGTTGCTACAGTTGTACAGGGCCTTGGTGAGGCCACACCTGGAGTATTGTGTACAGTTTTGGTCTCCTAACCTGAGGAAGGACATTCTTGCTATTGAGGGAGTGCAGCGAAGGTTCACCAGACTGATTCCTGGGATGGTGGGACTGACCTATCAAGAAAGACTGGATCAACTGGGCTTGTATTCACTGGAGTTCAGAAGAATGAGAGGGGATCTCATGGAAACGTTTAAAATTCTGACGGGTTTAGACAGGTTAGATGCAGGAAGAATGTTCCCAATGTTGGGGAAGTCCAGAACCAGGGGTCACAGATAAGGGGTAAGCCATTTAGGACCGAGATGAGGAGAAACTTCTTCACCCAGAGAGTGGTGAACCTGTGGAATTCTCTACCACAGAAAGTTGTTGAGGCCAATTCACTAAATATATTCAAAAAGGAGTTAGATGAAGTCCTTACTACTAGGGGGATCAAGGGGTATGGAGGAAAAGCAGGAAGCGGGTACTGAAGTTGCATGTTCAGCTATGAGCTCATTGAATGGCGGTGCAGGCTAGAAGGGCCGAATGGCCTACTCCTGTACCTATTTTCTATGTTTCTATGTTTCTATGTAAACAAAGGTAACTACGAAGGTATGAGAAATGAATTGGCTCTGATATATTGGGAACATTCATTAAAATGCATGACGGTGGATAGGCAATGGCTAACATTTAAGGAACGAATGCATGAATTGCAACAGTTACACATTCCTTTCTGACGTAAAAACACAAAAGGAAAAGTGGCCCAACCATGGCTAACAAAATAAATTAAGAATAGTATTAGATTCAAAGAGGAGTTATAGAACGTTGCCAGAAAAAGTAGCAAGCCTGAGGATTGGGAGCAGTTTAGAATTCAGCAAAAAAGGACCAAAAGATTGATTAAGAGGGGAAAAATAGAGTATGAGAGTAAACTTGCAAGGAACATAAAAACCAACTGCGAAAGTTTCTACAAGTCCATAAAAAGAAAAAGATTAGTGAAGACAAATGTAGGTCCTTTACAGACAGAAACGGGAGAACTTATAATGGAGAACAAGGAAATGGCAGAACAATGAAATAAATATTTTGGTCTGTCTTCACAGAAGAGGACACAAATAACATTCCAGAAACGCTAGGGAATTAAGAGTTTAGTGAGCAAGAGGAATTAAAGGAAATAATTATTAGTAACAAAATAGTCCTAGAGAAACTAATAGGACTGAAGGCCGATAAATCCCCAGGGCTTGATGATCTGCATTCCAGAGTACTAAAAGAGGTAGCCATGGAAATAGTAGATGCATTGGTTGTCATCTTCCAAAATTCTATAGATTATAGAACAGTTCCTGCAGATTGGAGGGTGGCAAATGTAACCCCACTATTTAAAAAAGGAGGAAGAGAGAAAACAGGGAACCACAGACTGGTTAGCCTAACATCAGTATTGGGGAAAATGCTAGAGTCTATTATAAAGGATGTGATAACGGCACACTTAGATAATATCAACAGAATTAAACAAAATCAACATGGATTTATGAAAGGAAAATCATGTTTGACAAATCTACTGGACTTTTTTGAGGATGTAACTGACAGAATAGATAAGGGAGAACCAGTGGATGTAATGTATTTGGATTTTCAGAAGGCCTTTGATAAAGTCCCACATAAGAGGTTAGTGTGCAAAATTAAAGCACATAAGATTGGGGGTGATGTATTGGCATGGATTGAAAATTTGTTAATTGATAGGAAACAGAGAGTAGGAATAAATGGGTCTTTCTCGGGGTGGCGGGCAGTGACTAGTGGGGTACCACAGGGATCAGTGCTTGGGCCCCAGCTATTCACAACATATAGAAACATAGAAACATAGAAACATAGAAAATAGGTGCAGGAGTAGGCCATTCGGCCCTTTTAGCCTGCACCGCCATTCAATGAATTCATGGCTGAACATGCAACTTCAGTACCCCATTCCTGCTTTCTCGCCATACCCCTTGATCCCCCAAGTAGTAAGGACTTCATCTAACTCCTTTTTGAATATATTTAGTGAATTGGCCTCAACAACTTTCTGTGGTAGAGAATTCCACAGGTTCACCACTCTCTGGGTGAAGAAGTTTCTCCTCATCTCGGTCCTAAATGGCTTACCCCTTATCCTCAGACTGTGACCCCTGGTTCTGGACTTCCCCAACATTGGGAACATTCTTCCTGCATCTAACCTGTCTAAACCCGTCAGAATTTTAAACGTTTCCATGAGGTCCCCTCTCATTCTTCTGAACTCCAGTGAATACAAGCCCAGTTGATCCAGTCTTTCTTGATAGGTCAGTCCCGCCATCCCGGGAATCAGTCTGGTGAACCTTCGCTGCACTCCCTCAATAGCAAGAATGTCCTTCCTCAGGTTAGGAGACCAAAACTGTACACAATACTCCAGGTGTGGCCTCACCAATACTCTGTACAACTGTAGCAACACCTCCCTGCCCCTGTACTCAAATCCCCTTGCTATGAAGGCCAACATGCCATTTGCTTTCTTAACCGCCTGCTGCACCTGCATGCCAACCTTCAATGACTGATGTACCATGACACCCAGGTCTCGTTGCACCTCCCCTTTTCCAAATCTGTCACTATTCAGATAATAGTCTGTCTCTCCGTTTTTACCACCAAAGTGGATAACCTCACATTTATCCACATTATACTTCATCTGCTATGCATTTGCCCACTCACCTAACCTATCCAAGTCACTCTGCAGCCTCATAGCATCCTCCTCGCAGCTCACAATGCCACCCAACTTAGTGTCATCCGCAAATTTGGAGATACTACATTTAATCCCCTCGTCTAAATCATTAATGTACAGTGTAAACAGCTGGGGCCCCAGCACAGAACCTTGCGGTACCCCACTAGTCACTGCCTGCCATTCTGAAAAGTACCCATTTACTCCTACTCTTTGCTTCCTGTCTGCCAACCAATTCTCAATCCACGTCAGCACACTACCCGCAATCCCATGTGCTTTAACTTTGCACATTAATCTCTTGTGTGGGACCTTGTCGAAAGCCTTCTGAAAGTCCAAATACACCACATCAACTGGTTCTCCCTGGTCCACTCTACTGGAAACATCGCAAAAAATTCCAGAAGATTTGTCAAGCATGATTTCACTTTCACAAATCCATGCTGACTTGGACCTATCATGTCACTTCTCTCCAAATGCGCTGCTATGACATCCTTAATAATTGATTCCATCATTTTACCCACTACCGATGTCAGGCTGACCGGTCTATAATTCCCTGTTTTCTCTCTCCCTTCCCTTTTTTTAAAAGTGGGGTTACATTGGCTACCCTCCACTCCATAGGAACTGATCCAGAATCAATGGAATGTTGGAAAAAGACTGTCAATGCATCCGCTATTTCCAAGGCTACCTCCTTAAGTACTCTGGGATGCAGTCCATCAGGCCCTGGGGATTTATCGGCCTTCAATCCCATCAATTTCCCCAACACATTTTCCCGACTAATAAGGATTTCCCTCAGTTCCTCCTCCTTACTAGACCCTCTGACCCCTTTTATATCCGGAAGGTTGTTTGTGTCCTCCTTAGTGAAAACCGAACCGAAGTACTTGTTCAATTGGTCCGCCATTTCTTTGTTCCCCGTTATGACTTCCCCTGATTCTGACTGCCGGGGACCTACGTTTGTCTTTACTAACTTTTTTCTCTTTACATATCTATAGAAACTTTTGCAATCCGTCTTAATGTTCCCTGCAAGCTTCTTCTCCTATTCCATTTTCCCTGCCCTAATCAAACCCTTTGTCCTCCTCTGCTGAGTTCTAAATTTCTCCCAGTCCCCGGGTTCGCTGCTATTTCTGGCCAATTTGTATGCCTCTTCCTTGGATTTAACACTATCCCTAATTTCCCTTGATAGCCACGGTTGAGCTACCTTCCCTTTTTTATTTTTACGCCAGAGAGGAATGTACAATTGTTGTAGTTCATCCATGCGGTCTCGAAATGTCTGCCATTGCCCATCCACAGTCAACCCCTTAAGTATCAGTCGCCAATCTATCCTAGCCAATTCATGCCTCATACCTTCAAAGTTACCCTTCTTTAAGTTCTGGACCATGGTCTCTGAATTAACTGTTTCATTCTCCATCCTAATGCAGAATTCCACCACAACGAGATTGCTAATTAATCCTCTCTCATTACACAACACCCAGTCTAAGATGGCCTCCCCCCTAGTTGGTTCCTCGACATATTGGTCTAGAAAACCATCCCTTATGCACTCCAGGAAATCCTCCTCCACTGTATTGCTTCCAGTTTGGTTAGCCCAATCTATATGCATATTAAAGTCACCCATTATAACTGCTGCACCTTTATTGCATGCACCCCTAATTTCCTGTTTGATGCCCTCCCCAACATCACTACTACTATTTGGAGGTCTGTACACAACTCCCACTAACGTTTTTTGCCCTTTGGTGTTCTGCAGCTCTACCCATATAGATTCCACATCATCCAAGCTAATGTCCTTCCTAATCTCCTCCTTAACCAGCAATGCTACCCCACCTCCTTTTCCTTTTATTCTATCCTTCCTGAATGTTGAATACCCTTGGATGTTGAGTTCCCTGCCCTGATCCTCCTGGAGCCACGTCTCTGTAATCCCAATCACATCATATTTGTTAACATCTATTTGCACAGTTAATTCATCCATCTTATTACGGATACTTCTTGCATTAAGACATAAAGCCTTCAGGCTTGTTTTTTTAACACCCTTTGTCCTTTTAGAATTTTGCTGTACTGTGGTCCTTTTTGTTCTTTGCCTTGGGTTTCTCTGCCCTCCACTTTTCCTCATCTCCTTTTTGTCTTTTGCTTTTGTCTCCTTTTTGTTTCCCTCTGTCTCCCTGCATTGGTTCCCATCCCCCTGCCATATTAGTTTAACTCCTCCCCAACAGCACTAGCAAACACTCCCCCTAGGACATTGGTTCCGGTCCTGCCCAGGTGCAGACCGTCTGGTTTGTACTGGTCCCACCTCCCCCAGAACCGGTTACAATGCCCCAGGAATTTGAATCCCTCCCTTCTACACCACTGCTCAAGCCACGTATTCATCTGCACTATCCTGCGATTACTACTCTGACTAGCACGTGGCACTGGTAGCAATCCCGAGATTACTACTTTTGAGGTCCTACTTTTTAATTTAGCTCCTAGCTCCTTAAATTCGTTTCGTAGGACCTCATCCCGTTTTTTACCTATGTCGTTGGTACCAATGTGCACCACGACAACTGGCTGTTCTCCCTCCATTTTTAGAATGTCCTGCACCCGATCCGAGACATCCTTGACCCTTGCACCAGGGAGGCAACATACCATACTGGAGTATCGGTTGCGGCCGCAGAAACGCCTATCTATTCCCCTTACAATTGAATCCCCTATCACTATCGCTCTCCCACTCTTTTTCTTGCCCTCCTGTGCAACAGAGCCAGCCACGGTGCCATGAACTTGGCTGCTGCTGCCCTCCCCTGATGAGTCATCCCCCCCAACAGTACTCAAAGCAGTGTATCTGTTTTGCAGTGGGATGACCACAGGGGACCCCTGCACTACCTTCCTTGCACTGCTCTTCCTGCTGGTCTTCCATTCCCTATCTGGCTGTGGACCCTTTACCTGCGGTACGACCAACTTGCTACACGTGCTACTCACGTCATTCTCAGCATCGTGGATGCTCCAGAGTGAATCCACCCTCAGCTCCAATTCCGCAAAATGATTTGTATGAGGGAACCAAATGTAATATTTCCAAGTTTGCTGGCGACACAAAACTAGATGGAATTATGAGTTGTGAGGAGGATGCAAAGGCGATTTAGATAGGTTGATTGTGTGGGCAAACACATGGCAGATGCAGTATAACATGGATAAATGTGAAGTTATCCACTTTGGTAGGAAAAACATAAGGACAAAGTATTATTTAAATGGTGATGGCTTGGGAAGTGTCGCTGTACAGAGGGACCTGGGTGTCCTTGTACACCAGTCATTGAAAGCAAACATGCAGGTGCAGCAAGCAGTTAGGAAGGCAAATGGTATGTTGGTCTTCATTGCAAGAGTATTTGAGTACACGAGCAAGGATGTCTTACTACAGTTAAAAAGGGCCTTGGTGAGACCGCACCTGGAGTATTGTGTGCAGTTTTGGTCTCCTTACCTAAGAAAGGATATACTTGCCACAGAGGGAGTGCAGCGAAGGTTCACCAGACTGATTCCTGGGATTGCAGGATTGTTATATGAGGAGAGGTTAGGTCGACTAGGCCTGTATTCACTAGTTTAGAAGAATGAGAGGGGATCTCATTGAAATGTATAAAATTCTGACTGGGTTGGATAGACTGGATGCCGGGAGGATGTTTCCCCTGGCTGGGAAGTCTAGAACAAGGGATCACAGTCTCAGGATACGGGGTAGGAAATTCAGGACCGAGATGAGAAATCTTTTCACTCAGAGGGTGGTGAACCTGTGGAATTCTCTACCACAGAAGGCTGCTGCGGCCAAGTCACTGAATATATTTAAGAGGGAGATAGATAGATTTCTAGAAACAAAAGACATCAAGTGGTATGGGGGGAAAGCAGGAATATGGTGTTGAGACAGGGGATCAGCCATGATCATATTGAATGGCGGTGCAGACTCGAAGAGCTGAATGGCCTACTACTGCTCCTATTTTCTATATTTCTATGGGAGCATATAATTTCAAAGATATGAGTGGGTGAAACTGGTAGATGGATTTCAACAAAGTTAAGAGTGAGGTTATCCATTTTGGACCAAAAAAGGAAATATCCAAGTATATAACTGGTGAAAAGCTGGAAACAGTGGAGGTCTAAAGAGATTTAGGGGTCCATGTACACATAACTAAAAATAATCAAAAAGGCTTTACCCAGAGGGCTAGAATATAAAGGGAAAGACGCTATGCTACAGCTATACAAAGCCCTGGTTAGACCACATCTGGAGTACTGTGTACAGTTCTGGGCACCACACCTTAGAAAGGATATATTGGCCATGCAGATTCGCCAGAATGTTATCAGAGTTCCAATGGTTAAATTATGAGGCGAGATTACTTAAACGAGGCTTGTATTACCTAGAATATAGAAAGTTAAGAAACATAGAAACATAGAAAATAGGTGCAGGAGTAGGCCATTCGGCCCTTCTAGCCTGCACCGCCATTCAATGAGTTCATGGCTGAACATGCAACTTCAGTACCCCATTCCTGCTTTCTCACCATACCCCTTGATTCCCCTAATAGTAAGGACTTCATCTAACTCCTTTTTGAATATATTTAGTGAATTGGCCTCAACAACTTTCTGTGGTAGAGAATTCCACAGGTTCACCACTCTCTGGGTGAAGACATTCCTCCTCATCTCGGTCCTAAATGGCTTCCCCCTTACCCTTAGACTGTGTCCCTGGTTCTGGACTTCCCCAACATTGGGAACATTCTTCCTGCATCTAACCTGTCTAACCCCGTCAGAATTTTAAACGTTTCTATGAGGTCCCCTCTCATTCTTCTGAACTCCAGTGAATACAAGCCCAGTTGATCCAGTCTTTCTTGATAGGTCAGTCCCGCCATCCCGGGAATCAGTCTGGTGAACCTTCGCTGCACTCCCTCAATAGCAAGAATGTCATTCCTCAGGTTAGGAGACCAAAACTGTACACAATACTCCAGGTGTGGCCTCACCAAGGCCCTGTACAATTGTAGCAACACCTCCCTGCCCCTGTACTCAAATCCCCTCGCTATGAAGGCCAACATGCCATTTGCTTTCTTAACCACCTGCTGTACCTGCATGCCAACCTTCAATGACTGATGTACCATGACACCCAGGTCTCTTTGCACCTCCCCTTTTCCTAATCTGTCACCATTCAGATAATAGTCTGTCTCTCTGTTTTTACCACCAAAGTGGATAACCTCACATTTATCCACATTATACTTCATCTGCCATGCATTTGCCCACTCACCTAACCTATCCAAGTTGCTCTGCAGCCTCATAGCATCCTCCTCGCAGCTCACACTGCCACCCAACTTAGTGTCATCTGCAAATTTGGAGATACTACATTTAAGGGGTGATTTGATTAAGGTATTTAGAATTTTGAAAGAAATTGATAGGGTAGATAGATAAAATTTTTCAGCTGGTGTGGGAGTCTAGGACAAGGGGACATAATATTAAAATCAGAGCCAGGTCATTCAGAGAAGTTAGAAACATAGAAACATAGAAAATAGGTGCAGGAGTAAGTCATTCGGCCCTTCGAGCCTACACCACCATTCAATAAGATCATGGCTGATCATTCAGCTCAGTTCCCCTTTCCTGCTTTCTCTCCATACCCCTTGATCCCTTTAGCCGAAAGGGCCACATCTAACTCCCTCTTGTATATATCCAATGAACTGGCATCAACGACTCTCTGCGGTAGGGAATTCCACAGGTTAACAACTCTCTGAGTGAAGAAGTTTCTCCTCATCTAGGAAATCCTTCATCACGCAAAGGGTGGTAGGAGTATGGAACTCACTCCCACGAAAAGCAATAAATATTAGTTCAATTAATTTTAAATCTCAGATCGATAGATTTTTGCTAGACAATGGTATAGAGGGATATGGCACCAAGACGGATTGATGGAGTCAGGATACAAATCAGCCATGATCTCACTGAATGGTAAACAAACTCGAGGGGCTGAATGGCCTACTCCTGTTCCTATGTTATGCCCCAATTCATCTAACCCCATCAGCATATACTTCTATACCTTTCTCCCTCATGTATTTATCTAGCTTCCCTTTTACTGCATCTATGCTATTCGCCTCAACTGCTCCATGTAGTAGTGAGTTCCACATTCTAACCAGACTCTGGGTAAAGAAGTTTCTCCTGAATTCCATATTAGATTTATTAGCAGCTATCTTATTATTTATGGCCCCTAGTTTTGTCTCCCCCACAAGTGGAAACATCTTTTCTACGACTGCCCTATCAAACCCTTTCATAAGCTTAAATGCCACTGTCACCCCCTCAGCCTTCTCTTTTCCAGAGAAAAGAGCCCTAACCTGTTCAATCTTTCCAGATAGGTATAACCTTTCAGTTATGGTATCACTTGCAAATCTATTTGCACCTTCTCCAATGCATCTATCCGCATCTATCCTCTTTATAATATGGATAAAATGCACCACATCACAGATATATATTGAAATTAATTTGCAATTTTACACCCAGTCTGCAAGTTTATCCAAATCTTGCATTATATTGCTGCCTTCCTCAGTATTAACTATAGCCCCCAATTTGGTGTCATGCACAAATTTTGATACTGTACTTCAAATTACTGAGTCCAAATCATTTATAATTGGTGAAAAACAGGGGTCCCAGCACCTACTTATGGAACACCACTGCCTTCATTTTGCTGCCCTAATAACTACCCGTAACCCCTACTCTTCGCTTTCTGTTTTGTAGCCAATTTGCTATCCATACAGCAAATATGCCCTGACTCCACATGCTCTGATTTTACTCATGAATGTACTATCTCACCTTATCAAAGGCCTATTAAAAGTCCATGGGTTAGACTTTCCACTTTTTTTGCATCGATACTGCCCACTTAATGTCCATTTAACATTCACCAGACTGATTCCCGGGATGGCGGGACTGACCTATCAAGAAAGACGGGATCAACTGGGCTTGTATTCACTGGAGTTCAGAAGAATGAGAGGGGACCTCATAGAAACGTTTAAAATTCTGACGGGTTCAGACAGGTTAGATGCAGGAAGAATGTTCCCAATGTTGGGGAAGTCCAGAACCAGGGGTCACAGTCTAAGGATAAGCGGTAAGCCATTTAGGACCGAAATGAGGAGAAACTTCTTCACCCAGAGAGTGGTGAACCTGTGGAATTCTCTACCACAGAAAGTTGTTGAGGCCAATTCACTAAACATATTCAAAAAGGAGTTGGATGAAGTCCTTACTACTTGGGGGATCAAGGGGTATGGCGAGAAAGCAGGAATGGGGTACTGAAGTTGCATGTTCAGCCATGAACTCATTGAATGGCGGTGCAGGCTCGAAGGGCCCATTTAGGCACAAAATGGAAACTAACGCCCATGTATCGATCACTTATCGCCCAGCGTAACTTTTGGCATGTACTTAACGGCGAGAAATAATAATACCGCCCAGCCATTTTTTTTTGTCGTGAAGATCAGATTTACCGAAACCAACGGCCAAAATATCGCCGAACGTTGCTGTCGGCACCTCGCACACATATCGGCGAAAATAATTATCGCCGAAAAAACTGCTGTGAAAAAATTGCTGAACTAATCACAGCGGTATGGACGTCATTTTCTACATCGCAGATTGCTTCATTTAAAGGACTGCTTCAACTTCTGGAGAGTTTTGAGGTACTATGGAATTTTTTTTTTTAAAGGTGATTTGAACATCTGAACAAACATCTTATCATAATGTGGATGATTGGAATTTAGTTTAGGTGTCTTAGTGGGAAAAATTTATTGTTTGTGAACAATAGGTATAATACTGATAGTTATTGGAATGGGGCCTGTCATTTCTCAGCCTGTCTTGATGACCACGCACATGCTGCAGACTAGAGATGGCAGAAGGTATATTCAACAGCATTATGTGCTCAGTCTAAGACATGCCAGAGTGCTGAGGAGGGCAAGACGTTACATCCCATGCACTTACAGGGAGAAGCGGTCTTACCTGTACTTGTCCGATAACACATGTCTTTGGAGACTGCGCTTACACAAAGAGGTTATCAGTGAGATATGCCAGCTCATCAGTGGAGATGTGCAGTCTGCTATCACCATCAGGACCGCACTGTCCATCGAGGTCAAGGTCACCGCGGCACTTTCGTTCTACGTGTCGGAGTCCTTTCAGGCCTCAGCTGGCGACATTTGCGGTATATCTCAACATGCCACACATTGTTGCATTCGACTGGTCACTGAAGCCCTTTCTGCACGCAGAATGGACTTTATCAGCTTCTCTATGACCAGGGAGACACAGACTGAGGGGGCTCTAGGATTCTACCGAATTGCTAACTTCCCCAAGGTGCAGGGAACAATAGCACATCGCTATGCTGGCACCTTTTCAGGATGCAGAGGTTTTTTGGAACCGAAAGGGATTCTACTCCCTGAATGTGCAACTCGTTGTCGACCACCAGCAAATTATAATGGCAGTGAATGCCAAATTTCCAGGCAGCATCCATGATGCTCACATCCTGCGTGAGAGCACTGTATCTGACATGTTTACCAGTCAGCCACAAGGTCAATGCTGGATGCTTGGTGACAAAGGATATGGCCTCGCCACCTGGCTGATGACACCCCTGCGTAACATCCAGACAGAAGCTGAGAAGCAATATGAGAGCCACAGAGCCACATGCAATATCGCCGAGAAAACCATTGGACTGCTTAAGCAACTCTTTAGATGCTTGGACCACTCAGGAGGTGAGTTACAATACCACCCTGAGGAGGTAGCTCAATTCGTGCTGGTGTGCTCCATGCTGCACAACTTAGCTATCAGGAGGGGACAAGAATTGCCAGAAGGGACTGCCGGTCCACCTCAAGGAGAGGAAGAGGAGGTGGACACTGACCTCGGCCAGACAATCAGGCTGACGCTGAAACCATGCCCCTCCCCCTCTAGACCAGAGGAAAGAGCCCATGGTGGCTGCATAGCTGCAAGACTCTTACATCAGCAGCTCATAAATGAGCGCTTTGCTTGAAATAACATTGCTGGTATTTACAAATCTGCATCACTGCTGTGTCTGCAGCTCATAAATCAATGGTGGGCATCACCTTGGTGACAGTTAAAGTTTAAGTTGATTCATGTTGAGTTTAATTATCCCCTTTCGTGTTAAAGAATCACCAGTGTGTAATGGTGCAGTTATCTGAGACAATGCACAACAAGGTTATGTTAAATAAAAAACATTTAATGAGAAGATTTGTATGAAATCATAATTATAACTGTAAAAAACACCCCACCCCACAACAAAGTTATAACATTTAGATCAATCAAATGGTCAACATTTCCAACAACACAGAACACAAGTGCAAACCAACAAGGTAGCCCCCTCCCCCTTCCCCCAAACCACCCAACAAAATAGCACCAAAAACATAAAAATATGCCCAAGACAACACCCGTGGCCATGCACCTCACTTTCCTTTCTCCCCCCGCTTCTCCTCCCCACCTCTACCCATTCCCCTCCTGACTCCCCAAGCTGCCTGGCCGAGGAGCTCCTCAGGCGCTGCTCCATTGGTGGGAATGACGGCAGAACCGCTGGTTGGAAAGATACGGGAGAGAATGGTCCTGAGGTGGGAACGTGCTCCGAGCTAGAAGCAAGATCTTCCTCCTGGCTATCATGTGTCGTTGGCAATGTGGGTGCGGCACCGTGGGGTACAATGCCATGCTCTGGGATCACTGGGAGGCTTCTGCCACCAGTGTTCCTGGCTATCATCTCCAGGGCCTCCATCATCCATGGCACATACTCCGTCATGGTGGCGGACATGCTGGCCAGTTGATGGGATATGCCCCCATTGTCTGGAGGATCTGCTGACCTATGTCAACACTCCTCTTGGACAAGTGTACCATGTCTCCGCTCAAATCTGCTGCTCGTGGAGCAGACCTGCCGCGTCGAACCAACCTCCGCTTGTTCGGCGCTATCCTGGAGACACCTGGGTTGCCCTGTGGCAAGGTGCTTGGGCGCGGTACCTCCACGGTGGAGGTGAGAAAGGCCGCAGGAGCACTAGATGTCATCAGTGTCGAATGGATTATGGAGCTTGGCGATGCAGGCTCCTCAAAGTCGGCACTGTCATCTGTGGAGAAGGGACTCAGTAGGGTGAGAATCAGGACTCTTCAGCACCAGATGGAGGATCGTCCGGCGAGTCCGGCCCCACGCCCCCACCTTCTGGGCTCATTGGTCTTGCATGGGGCCATGCTGCTGGCTGAGCTGCAAAACATAAATGAGGTTATTAGAGGAGAAGAGGTGCTAGGGTCACAAGGTGATTCCAGCGCTACACACAGCATATACACGACAAAAACACCACCATTATCAAAATCATCACACACATCACATTTCATGACCATCACCAAATTCTGCATTGCAATGATTCTCATGAGGCCATCATTATTTAGAGAACACTTTTATCATTCATCTATCATATATTATTGTTCGGATATGAGTGGGTGTAGCATCTAGTGAATTTACATCACGCAATGGTGTATACTTTACTCACGTGGCATCACATCAGGTTCTGCTGCTGCTTGCGTGGCCAACCGGGGGTGGGTCCCCACTAGTGCCAGCACCCGCTTCTCGATGTCGGTGAGGTCAATGATGACTGGTGGCCCCCCAATCGTTCGCCTCTACTCAGCCCTATTCCTCGAAAGCTTCTTCTGTAAAAGGTAGCAGCAGCACGACATAGCATGAGATCATTATGTGAGATCATTGCTAGGTACTGTCACAGAGACTGATACAACACATAATGAAAATGATCATTCTTTACCTAAAGACGTACACCCTGAACGGAGGCTTTGAGTAAAACATTCCTGGTATAAGTGAAAGACATCACATCTGATTTTAATCATCATTACACTTACAATTCAAATTATATAAACATATAAGTAAATATAAATAAATGTAATACTTACTCTGGTGGATCCGACAAGGCCGTTCCAGCGCTTATGGCACTGGTTGTCCTCACGTGCCTCGTTGTTCGCCGACGAGACCATCTCGGCAATGCCGGCCCCAATCCTCTGGTAGACCTTTGGGATGGGCTTTCCACGGCCCATCCCAATTGACCCCAGTGTGACTCTACCTCCTGCAGGAGGGAGGCATTTGCCTCGTCCGAGAATGTCCTCGCTCTTTTTCGTCCTCCCAATTGTTCCTCTCTCACCTCACTGCTTTTGCCAGCATCAGTCTCCACAGCGTGCTGTGTTTCCACAGCGTGCTGTGTCGCCTCCTCCATCCCTTCAATTGTAACAATAAATTTTCCACAAAATACTCGGTGGGAACAATGTTATTTGTCCTTGGAATTATTTTCGGTGCTAGAAAATCTCCCTCTTGTAGGGTTGCAAAATTCGAGGAAACCGCCCCCCCGCCAGTGTTTGGACTCATTGGAAAGGAAATTCGATTTGGGACTATCAGCCAGAAAGTTTGGGATCCTACAATGCATGTGGAAGAAACTATGAGTTCTAACCAAGTTTGGGATTTTAAAAGGCATATTGGATCAGTGTGGAAAAGGACTGCAATGAGGGACAACTAGCCTCTATAGAAGCCGTCTTTGGGTACTGAAACTGTCTGGGGTATTGAAGCTAAACAAATTGTCTGGAGAATTGTGTAAACTCGAAAACCCTTCTCCCCGGGAGACATTAACATAGCAACAATCGACCCAGAGATAGCCAGCCATAGCTCTAAGCAGGAAACCCATCCAGCACATGCATAATGTCAACAGCCCATCCAGCCCACATGGAAAACCTAGGCCTAGGCAGACAAAGTAAATACTAATACTCAATCTCCCAAATCAAAAATGAATTGGACAGATCGACATATCCGAAACAGGTTACCATTAACGAGCCCACCAAAATATGACAAAGAATTATCAAGCCCACCAAAATTAAGACAAAGAATTGGGGTTCATTTGGCGCGCAGATTAGAACGACTGTCAAAGTATAGCTGGGGCTTTGTTTTTACGGGTTAGAGTGAGCACCACAGCAGCCTTAATCAACAGCTTCAGCCTCGACGACACTCCTTGGTCACACTTCTCTGCTACCGAAGAAGAAGAAAGTAATCATCAAGGCAGAGAAAAGCAGTTCCCATAACTTCGGACATCGCCATCGCGGCATTAACTGACCACAGCTAACGTGGTAACATCGAGACCACCGCAATCGACAAATTTTAAGAACAAAATTCCTCAAGAAGAATCTGAAGATTCGAAAGTTTCCACTCTACAATCTGTTCCTAGCTACCAACAGGTGAAACATTACCTAAACGAACTTTAAAACCTACTGCTAACGGAAGAAAGTGGGTACTCACCCCATAGATACAATACGCGCCCTACCGCATCGGCGGACACCACCCAACTGAAGACTACACAGTAATAAGTCTTCCACGACGTTCGGGATACGGCAAGCAGAACCTATAGAGTGCAGCAAACCCCGAAATCGCGAACCACCGCTTACTGACAATAAAAGGATTGGTGAGCTTAATCCCTGTTTACCCTGGAGTTTAATCTAGTCAGAGTTAAGCATTGGGAGGTGGGAGGTGTATTATTTACTGTAACATGTGATAAAGTGTCCCTTATTCTAATGATTGTGTGTTTTGGCATTATAACTTGTTCTTAATAAAATCAAAGTTCTTTGCACCAAAACCACTTTGTCACATCCCCAAATAAATCCAAAGTCTAGAACCCAGGGAGTGGGAGCGATTCGAACTGCTCAGGTGGTCAGATGTGAACCTGACCCCCGAGACCACCCCCTACAGAATAGCGACTGCGGCAGGACTTTGGTACAAAGGATGTGATGCAGAGAGTACTGTTTTGGAGGAAAGAACTAAGGTGGAAGAGAGGATTTCCTCCTATGTATATAAGAAAGTGAATGTCACTAAGGAATGGATGCTTGGTCTGTTGCGTGCTGAGCGTCTGGGAGACGCTGCAGCCCAGTGGACTGCAAGCAAGGATCATAAAGAATCAGTAGAAAAGGCAATTTGGTTGCTCTGTCTACAGCGATAGGTCCAACTCCTAGACAAGAACATTGAGTCGCTGCAGGCAGAACTGTGGGAATGTGCAGAAAGATCACATGAAAGGGCTATGGCAGGAGAAGGTTTATGGGGAGAACTCTGTAAGCTGAAGCACGGAAAGGCGCAGCTAATGGAGAGGTTGAAGAACAGCCAGGACTATTTTCAGTGTCAGGTCACAGAGGCTAAGAATAATGAAAAGATACTGCGGGAAGAAAATACTCGCCTTACCCTTCAAGTAAAAGAGCAGGAGGGGAAGTTAAGAGACATACAGGCAGCTTACAAAGTAGCCAGCACTAATGGGTTTGAGTCAGGAGACCACGGTCCCTGCCAGCAACAAATCAGAAGTTTAACCCTTGCTCTGTCCAAGGCCAAAGGCATGGTATGCCTAATAAGCCCGAGTGCGGCCCGGGTCAACCTGGAAGAGAGGGAGGAAACTGTTCAACCACCACCCGAGGTGCCGGTGTTGGTACCGGTTCGGCAGCAGGAGGGGCGAACGAGTTGCGAGGCGGACAGTGATAGCGGACCACCACCACCTGTGGCGCTGAGTTTCAGCTCGGTCTGACAGCAGGGAGAGGTGGGTGAGCCAGAGCAGGAAGAGCCAGAGCCGGGACTGATGTGCCCGGTCCGGCAACAAAAGTTTGGCCCGCCCAACGTTGCTGGGGGTCAGAGACCCCTGGAAAGTCAATTTGTGATTCCCCACACTACCCAACAGCTTAGGGCTATGATAAGCCACCTAGGAAAGCTCATTCCAAAGGGAGACCCCTCGATTCACTTTATGGAAGTGGAACAGGCAGGAGATATTAACAGGTGCGACGATGCCAAGATAGCGAAAATACTCCTCCTCTCACTGGATGGCAAGGTGTACCAGTCCCTCTCTGCCGAGAGCAAAAGACAGCAGAGGACATATGCTGCCATCTGAGAGGACATTCTGGAAGCCATGCGCTGTAATGATGGGAGTCCCTTCTCCAGAGTGGAGAAGATAGTGCAGCTCACAGGGGAAACCCCACAGGTTTTCGCAGACGGACTGTGGCCTGTGTACCAGAGCGCCTATGGTAGGGACCTCAACCGGAACCTCGTAACACAGGACGAGAGAGCCCACTGGCTCCGAAGCCTGGTAGCAAACAGTTCACCACGAATCAAAGCAAAGGTTGAGGCCTGGTTTGACCCGCGAGATACCCATGCCACAGAGGAGGGAGTGGTCAGGCAACTGACCCTAGCCTACCGGAACGGCAGAGGAACAGAAGAGCATCCACCCAAGGGAAGGATCCACAAAATTAGACCAAGTGAGGATAAGAGGGAATGGCACCAGGAGGAGGACTACCCCTCCGATACGAAGCGGACCTGCTTTGAGTGCGGGAAGAATGGGCACTGGAGAAAGGATTGTAGGAATCCATGGAAGAGTAGTGTAGGAAAAAATTCTCCAACCCCTGCCCAAAAGACCGAGACCGGAAAACCAGTTTCTCCCCACACATTTGACACATTCATGACTGCGCTCCGAATGATGCTAGATGGCCCTGGGAGAGTAGCCGCCGCCACCGGTACCGAAATCCCATCTGTCCCTATCCCAACCAGGACAGTGACTAGGACAGGCGCAGCCTGTTCACCTGTGTTCCCTCGAGCACGATGCGTGGGGGAGACTGACCGTTCAGATGGAAGTGGAAAAGGTGATGGGGACTTATTTGCTGGATACCGGTGCATCAAGCACCCTCGTCTATGCAGCTAACCCCGTCGACTTGCCTCTGTCTAGCGGGGTCCCCTACAGCTTAGTGGGTTTCACAGGCGCTGAGCAGGCTGGTTCATTCTCCGTTCCTCTATTCATTTGGGAACACTCCACACCAAGTGGACTTGTGTCCTAATGAAGTGGAAACGGGAAGGGAGGGGGATCCTAGGGGCTAATTTTATTCTAGGGCATCGGCTCCTAGTGAATTTACAGAACCACTGTCTTTGGGGGGCAGTATGCACGGGACAGGAGAGTGAAGTGGTGGTTATCCCAGAAACATAGCGAAAAGGGACGGTGTGCACCATGAAGCCAAAGGAGGGTGACGACCTCGAATCACTGGTCAGTAACACTCCGATGGAGTACCAAGAGTATGTGAGGGCAAACCTTGCAGCTTTTGCCACACACAAACATGACTGTGGGAGGATAAACAGGGTCGAGTTAGTGTAGATGGGGACCCCATGACCTGACCGCAGAAACAGTATAACTTCTCCAGGGAGGCGGAGGCAGACATGGAAAAAGCCTTGGATTCTTTGGTTAAACAGTGGGTATTGAGATCGATAGCCAACCATGTGAACTCTCCCTTGTAGCTGGTTAAGAAACCGGACAACTCCTGGAGAGCTACGGTACACTATCGAGTACTCAACCGTAACATCCCCGCCTGTGCACCCACGGTTGCTGCCGTCGCCGACCTCATTGGAAGTATCCCAGCCTCCACGACCACCTTCACGGTGCTGGATATTTCCAACGGGTTTTGGTCCATCCCGTTATGAAGAGAAGACCAGTACAGGTTTGCTTTTACTTTTAAAGGCCAGCAATACATTTGGAACTGTCTCCCGCAAGGCTTCCACAACAGCCCTAGCATTTTCCACCAATGTATGGCCAACTGTTTAAAGAACTTTAGCAGACCCCAGCAACTGGTACAGTATGTGGATGACCTGCTCCTATTCACCGATGAGGGGGAGGAGCATGGCCCACTGCTGGCGAAGCTGGTGGAGCTGCTGAAGGAAGAGGAGTTTAAAGTAAAGCCCAAGAAGGCACAGATCGGCCTGAAGGAAGTCAAATTCCTGGGACTGACTGTGCGCGCTGGGGAAAGAGCCATTGACCAAGCTAGAAGGGAAGCAGTGCAGAAGTTACCAACCCCCAACACAGTAACAGGAGTAAGATCTTTTCTAGGGCTGACTGGGTACTGCAGAGATTTCATTGAGGATTATGCAGCCACAGCAGCCCCTCTGCTCCGACTCCTACACAAGGGAGTGGAGTGGGAATGGGACACAGGTTGCGAGGCAGCATTTATCCAACTCAAGAAAGACCTGCAGACCGCGTCAGCTCTAGGGACTATTGATGGGGGAAAAGAGTTTTTCCTGGAGGTAGCAGCCAGCGGGGACAGCCTAAGTGCAGTACTGCTCCAGGAGCGGCACGGCCGGCTGAGACCAGTGGTTTACTCCTCCAGGATACTCACGGACGTGAGAAGGGATACTCCAACTGTGAGTGGCACCTTTTAACCACTCACTGAGCTGTGAAAAGATCATTGATCTTCACAGGGGGGGGTCCCCTATCACGCTCCTTACCCATCACACGCCCACCCAAATGCTCCTGGACGGGAGAATCAAGGACGGGACGGAGAGCAGTGCCCGCATTGCTCGTTGGACCCTACTCCTCTCTCAGATGGACCTAAGGGTAAAGGGTCTCTGTGAGCCGAGGCTCGCAGCCAATATGATCTATACAGGGGCAGCCCACCGGTGTACCATAGAAGGGGTATGGGAAGTTAACATAGGTTTTCGGGCCGGGTTACACCCCACAGGTCGAGAAATCTATGTGGATGGTTCAAGCACAGTAGCTGCAGATGAACAACTCACAGGCTGTGGAGTGTATGACCCAGAGGAAGGCATTGCCCTGGCAATTAAGCTCCCAAATACTCTGAGTTCACAGCATGCTGAACTGTCGGCGGTGGTGTACTTGGTCACACACCCTGAGGAATTCCCTAGCCGATACACGATTTGCTCGGACAGTATGTTCACATGCAATTCATGTACGGAATACCTGGCTATCTGGTCCCGTCACGGATACACATCTGCAGACAGGAGGCCCCTGGCAATCAAGCCTTTACTGGAAAAGATCATGGCAGCCATAGGGGAGGAAGGGAAGATCTATATACACAAGATGAAGGCACAGTCCACCACTGAACCCCGTAGTGAGGAAAACCAGCAGGCTGACATGTTGGCCAAGCAAGGTGCTCGCACGAGCAAGCTCTGAGATCCGTACAACCCAGGCCCCATTGCAGCGGTTAGGGGCGGGATTGGGATGACAGGAAGGGCAGGGGTAGCATTGCCCCCGGACCTGAAAACGGTCCAGACCCAGGATCCCGTCCTCAAAACTGTCCTGAACACGCTAGCTAAAGGGGAAAAGGTAGACGGCCCGTACGGCACCGCAGCTATTGCCATTAAAGAAGGCATGCTGTTCAGGGGGGTGCAATGGGTGGTTCCGCAACAACACTGGAGAGAATTCCTCCAGCTGGCCCACAAGGGTCCAGGAGCAGGACACCCTGGACCTGAGATCACTTGGCAACGGGTGTAACAGGCAGGGTGGTGGCCAGGACTCAGGGAAGACGTCCGCGAGCTCTGTGCCAACAACCCTGACCCCCAGAAAAGGAAGGTGTCTATGGGACATATCAGGAGGGTAGAGGGACCCTGGTAGTCGATCCAGGTCGATTACATCAGGCCCCTACCCACTGCCCACGGAGGCTACAAGTACTGCCTAGTGTTGGTGGACGTATTCACCAAATGGGTGGAAGCCTTCCCATAGAAACATAGAAACATAGAAATTAGGTGCAGGAGCAGACCATTCAGCCCCTTGATGGCCGATCATTCAACCTCAGTACTCCTTTCCTGCTTTCTCTCCATATCCCTTAATCCCTTTGGCCGTAAAGGCCATATCTAACTCCCTTTTGAATATATCTAATGAACTGGCCTCAACACCTTTCTGCAGTAGAGAATTCCACAGGTTAACCACTCTCTGAGTGAAGAAATTTCTCCTCATCTCGGTCCTAAATGGCTTACCCCTTATTCTTAGACTGTTACCCTGGGTTCTGGAATTCCCCAGCAATGGGATCATTCTTCCTGCCTCTAACCTGTCCAATCCCGTCAGAATTTTATTTGTTTCTATGAGATCCCCTCTCATTCTTCTAAACTCCAGTGGATACAAACCCAGTTGATCCAGTCTCTCCTCATATGTCAGCCCTGCCATCCCAGGAATCAATCTGGTAAATCTTCGCTGTACTCCCTCTAGAGCAGGAATGTCCTTCCTCAGATTAGGAGACCAAAACTGAACACAATATTCCAGGTGTGGCCTCACCAAGGCCCTGTACAACTGCAGTAAGACCTCCCTGCTCCTATACTCAAATCCTCTGGCTATGAAGACCAACATGCCATTTGCCTTCTTCACCGCCTGCTGTACCTGCATGTCAACTTTCAAAGACTGATGTACCATGACATCCAGGTCCCGTTGCACCTCCCCTTTTCCTAATCTGTCACCATTCAGATAATATTCTGTCTTCTTGTTTTTGCCACCAAAGTGGATGACCCCACAAATATCCACATTATACTGCATCTGCCATGCATTTGCCCACTCACCTAACCTGTCCAAGTCACCCTGCAGCGTTTTAGCATCCATGCCGAACAGCCACTGCTTTGGGAACAGCTAAGATCCTGGTCAGGGAAGACTTGTCCCGTTGGAGACTACCCCAGCACGTGGAATCCGACCAAGGTAGCCACTTCACTGGGCAGGTGATGCAGGAGATCCTCAAGGTGCTCAGCATCGAGGGGAAATGGCATGTCGCCCAGAACCCACAGTCATCCGGGCCTGTGGAGCGTTTGAACCATTCTATTAAAGAGAGGTTAAAGAAATGGGGGACTCACTCAAGAAGTGGGTAGAGGTCTTACCACTGGTCCTTATGGTGATCCGGGCCAGCCAGTCAAAGAGCACGGGGTACTCCCCGTACGAGGCTCATGACCAGCAGAGACATGCGAACCCCCACCCATGTACCAGCCCCGGTGCTCACCGAAGATCAGCTCTGGGAAGTGAGCCGGGACAGCTTTGTCAGGAATCTGTTTGAACACCTTAAACAGATTCACTGGCAAGCTGCTAACAACATGGGAAAACAGCATCGGAGCAACCGACTGCTGCTAGAGCCCCGCAAACACTACGAATGGGAGATAGGGGACCAGATCATGGTATGGAACTACAATCGAGTAGGGGATTTCAAGGCACTGTACATGGGGCCGTACCACATTGTCGACAAGGCAAGCCCCTTGGTCTATGTCGTAAAGATGCCCCACCGTACAAAGTGGTTCCACATAAACCAGTGTAAACTGTTTAACCCCAGGATAACTGCTAAGCGCAAGGAGCAGCCAAGAACAGGGAACCGTTCTAAGGATAGGGATCCTCAGCCAGCAGCCCCCAATTGTGGAAACCCCACAGGGGATGTGGCAGACTCACAGACTGTACCTAGAGGGGCGGTGAACTGTGTTATTGAAGGAGCTATCCCATCAATCATATGGGACTCAGCCCCCAGTAGTCAGAGCCTTGAGAAGGACTCTCCACACACCACGGCCTAAGACACCGTGGTCACCAGCACCCCAATTTAAATGGTTCAGCCCTGGGAGGGTGACCAGCCGCAGAGGAGCACCTAAGATCAGGGAGCGGTCTGCGAGCAGGGACCCCCAGCCAGGATCTTGGGCGACGAGGGGCTCCCAGACGAGATAGTGGTGGACCAGCCATCAAATGAGAGTACCCAGTCTGCAGCCCTCGGCTATGCAGAATCTTCAGGTAACGAAATGAACCAGGCAGATCCCTCAGGTAACAAAATGAACTTTACAGCCACCCCTAAAGGGACAGTGTGCTGTAGCACCAGAGGGGCCGTTCCCCCGATAATGTGGGACTCAGACCCATCTCCGGTCAGGACACTCCGGGTCCTGCGGTACAGGCCGACTTACCGCCAGCCACGCTGGAAACCCAGAGGCGCAAGAAGAAAAGAGAAGAACAGGGATTGACCTTGGCCACCCGGAGACAGGTGGCAGATGTACATATATAGGACGATGTGAGTCATAAGAATATAAAAAAATTTAGCTTAGTGTAGGGTTAAGAGAGTAATGATTTCAGGTCACCACGACCTTAAAGAAACCATGCGTAATGAAGTAGTGAAATGAATACGAAATGGGATAAGAATAGTTTTGGGTCACCACGACCTTAAAGAACCCACACGTAATGAAGTAGTGAAATGAATACGAAATAGGATAAGAATGGTTTTGGTCACCACGACCTCAACGGAACCGCGTAAAGAAATGAAAGAGTTTCGGCCGGCAGCTGGTGTCTAACTAGTGACTGAGACCTGGTGGGGTTTTGGAATAAGAATAAGAACCCAATCAGGAATCAGGAGAAGAACCCATCAATACAGCTATTAAAGGAAGCACTGGCAGTAGTTTTCTTGGGGAAAGGAAAAGACCCCACCTTGTAGTCAGTGAAAGAGGCACTACAAGGACGATAAGAAAATGACTATAAGACAAAAGTTAAATACAGACACCTGTTCCGAGATAGGAACTGGAATAAAGACAGCCAGTTGGTTAAAGACTTTATCAAGCTTCCGAAAAAGAAAGGGGTTTAAGTTGGAACTCGATCACCTTTTGTCAGGCCGGAGAGCTTTTCTCAGGGTTGGGCTATCTGTTTTGTGTGTCCCTACAGGAAGGTGAACAACATGGAAAGGGTCCTGCTCCTGCTCGCTCTGATGGGGATGAGCATCGGTGACCGAGGGGACTTGGAAGAATCCCTTATTTATGGGTGCTCAGGAGAGAGAGCACCGATCGTAACTGCGGGGGGCAGCATGCCGGGTGTGGAAGAGCTCGCCGGTTACGCCCACTAGGGATGGTTGCCAGGGTGGCTGGGGTCTAACTCCACTCGCTACTCCAGTCAGGAAGGGTTTACGTATGGGGAGGCTTCCATCCCATGCCTCAGGATACGGGTCGTTGCTGCGCGGGTCAGTGATACGGAGGGAAAACGTATGTGTTTGACTTGTAAAGGACAGATTCCCCTGGGTGGATGGTGGTGGCTCAGGAAGCTGAGCAAGGACGCGGGGGACCAGGAATCTGACTGGGAAAGACTCGTTAATGACACGTACCGTACCATCACGGGGACACGGGGAGGAGTGAAGGTGTGTTGGAACAAGTGGTGGGAGTCTGAACAGGGAATTTACGTCTGCATGTGGAGGTCAGAGGAGATCTGTCCCATAGGCATATCGATCGCCTTCGTCAGGCAAAGGCAAAATGACGGGGAAGGGATGGGGTGGAATTCCAGCCTACACAGGTGTGCGGTCCCACACTCACCACTCCCAGTTAACGCCATCGAACTTAGAGCATGTATTAAGAAACCCCTGCCCACGACCCCGCCAATGCAGACAATAATAGAAAGGGACCAGGGAACGGATTAGTATTGGTACCGACCGAAAAGGAGTACACTATGCAGTAGCCTCAGTTATTTTAAATCTTACCGAGGTGCACTTACCTGCATGGTGCCCGAAGCAAACAGAACAGCTATATGAGGCCCTACTCAGAGAAATGTTCAAGAAATTTTACGAGTTATATTTTGGCAACGTAGACAAAGCAGATTTATACACCATACATGCTAGGGACACCATGGGCACGGGGAGACCAAGTAGGGGAACCTTGAACGACATTTTTACTGCATATAATACAGGATCCTCTGTGATAAATGGCCTGGACGACATAGAACTGCAAACGCAAATAAATGGTCTAAAGAACCAGTTAAGAAAGATCCTAAAAGAGGAAAACACAGTGGTGGGCTCAGAGTTACACGAGGACCAGGCTATGACGTCCATTCAAAGAAGATTGTTGCTGAGCTGGAAAAACATGCACAAACGGTGAATGCACTCATACCTGAGGATAGAAATGCTTCGGACCAGGCTGCACAGAATGAGGTGTGTGTGCTCTACGGGGCATGGTTGTTGGGCGAGGGCCGCAACAACCTGGAGGATTTAAAGCAAGGTTTAGTCCCCTCCTGGATCAGCAACAAGCACCTCGCAGCCCTCCACCCGTATAGTAATTCACTAAGCCCGTGTTAGCTCCACCTAGCTTCTGAAGCCTACCTGTCCCAGTAGATTGCGAGCGTTCTAACCACACCATCATGGGGATAGTACTAAGGATGTCGGTCATGAGTGGGACAGCCCAACCTGCGCCGGTATACAGGGTGGAGAACATTGGAGTCATTCAAGGAGGTGCACACGTTTGTTTCACAGAGGTCCCACCGTATGTCATAAAGTGGGAGCACGCTATGACGGGTTCTGACCTCTCCGGGTGCCGGAGCCGGGGTGCACACATAATAGCATTTGAATGCCTATTCCAAACCACAGTGTGGGTTTAAAGCTGCTGGTGCACAGCCTATTAACTGTACCATGGAGGTAATGACACAAGACCATGTTCCCCCACAGGGAGCATACATAGGGGGTGGGACATATTGTGTCACCACCAGTGCACCCCACTACTAGCATGGACAACACTTCTGCCGTCCAGTCAGTGACAGCAGTTTATGCTTTAAACCCGAGGCAGAAGTTCAAGTGGCCCAAGAACGGATTGTCCCCAATCCCGAACCCTCCACTGTTCATCTCACTGTGAACGAAAACATCACCAACCTGCAAGATTTTGTTGTACATTTCGGCTATGAAATTCCCCCTCTACCCGAACATTTTACCACTCTACTAGAAGCTGTAATAATCTCACAGAAACATTTCTATACTCTAGAACAGAAAACATTTGAGATAGGGAGTAAAATTCTAGAGATGACAATTCCGCCTTGGTGGGAGATTTTCAGAAATATAGAAGTCCAAGCCAGGGTCAGAATAGCTTCCCATGTTTTAGTTATCTGTCAACTCGCGATTATTCTTTACTTATGGTGTCTCACTTGGGGATCGCACAGGGAGGAGTAACACCATATTATCATGTCTGATTTGTGTTGTTGGATTCTCACCTGCTGTAAAAACGCAGAGGTCAAGTGTTGTAAGAATTTTTCTTAAAAATGTGTTTGACTATGTACCCTTATTTTCTGTAAAACCGGAGTAACGGAGGGGCGTCAGACCTCCTCTATGCTGTAATATAATTGTAATGACTGTATTTGCCTGTAAAACTGCATCACATTTCGAATAGGGTATGCACGTTTAAGTTTTAGCTAGGTAAATGGAGGGGAAGGTTGACTCTCGGGAATCGGGAATTTTGCTCACCTAGCATGACAGTCTAGCATGTAAAGTATCACAGGGGGGACTGTAGGGTTGCACAATTCATGGAAACCTCCCCCAGTCATTGGAAAGGAAATTTGATTTGGGATTATCAGCCAGAAAGTTTGGAATCCAACAATGCATGTGGAAGAAACTATGAGTTTTAACCAAGTTTGGGATTTTAAAAGGCATATCGGGTCCGTGTGGAAAAGGACTGCAATGAGGGACAACTAGCCTTTATAGAAGCCAGTCTTCGGGTATTGAAACCGTCTGGGGTATTGAGGCTAAACAAATTGTCTGGAGAATTGTGTAAACTCGAAAACCCTTCTCCCCAGGAGACATTAACATAGCAACAATTGACCCAGAGATAGCTAGCCATAGCTCTAAGCAGAAAACCCATCCAGCGCTTGCATAATGTCAACAGCCCATCCAACCCGCATGGAAAACCCAGGCCTAGGCAGACAAAGTAAATACCAAAATTCAATCTCCCAAATCTAAAACAAATCAGACAGATCGGCACAACCGAAAAAGGTTACCATTAACGAGCCCGCCAAAATATGACAAAGAAATATCAAGCCCGCCACAATTAAGACAAAGAATCAGGGTTGATTTGGCATGCAGATTAGAACGACTCCCAAAGTATAACTGGGGCCCTGTTTTTACGAGTTAGAGTGAGCACCGTAATCAACATCTTCAGCCTTGCCGACACTCCTTGGCCACACTGCTCTGCTACGAAGAAGAAGGAAGAACATCATCAAGGCAGAGAAAAGCAGTTCCCAGTAACTTCGGACATCATCATCGCGGCATCAACTGACCACAGCCAACGTGGTAACATCGAGACCACCGCGACTGACAAATTCTAAGAACAAAATTCCTCAAGAAGAATCTGAAGATTCGAAAATTTCCACTCTACAATCTGTTCCTAGCTACCAACAGGTGAAACGTTACCTAAAGGAACTTTAAAACCTACTGCTGATGGAAGAAAATGGGTACTCACCTCATAGATACAATACGCACCCTACCGCATCAGCGGACACCACCCAACTGAAGACTACGCAGTAAGAAGTCTTCCACGACGTTCGGGGTACGGCAAGCAGAACCTACAGAGTGCAGCGAACCCCGAAACCGCGAACCACCGCTTACTGACAATAAAAGGATTGGTGAGCATAATCTCTGTTTACCCTGGAGTTCAATCTAGTCAGAGTTAGGCATTGGGAGGTGGGAGGTGTATTATTTACTGTAACCCCTTTTGAACGTGTGGTAAAGTGTCTCTTATTCTAGTGATTGTGAGTTTTGACATTGTACTTTCTTGTTCTTAATGAAATCAAAGTTCTTTACACCAAAACCAGTTGTCTCTTCCACTTTGTCACATCCCCAAATAAATCCAAAGTCTAGAACCCAGGGAGCGGCAGTGATTCGAACCGCTCAGAAGGTCAAAAGTGAACCTGACCCCCGAGACCATCTCCTACATTCCTACCTCCCAAAACAGTCAACGCACACACCACACCCATATATGCTTTCAGTTCCTCTCTGCTCCCTCTCTCTCTCTCTCCTCTTCAGCGCATGTAATGATGACCCCTGACCTCCTGAAATGCGGGGAAATGACCATTGCCATGCTGTTGCTATGGACGGCAACACTTTACGGCAGAAGGTCAAAAAAATTTAACGCTAACGTCCATTTTAGATTGCTCGCAGTAACGCCCATTTTATAAAATGGAAAGTTGGGGTTTTGAAAATGAGTGATAATCCGGCGATCTCAAAACCCATTTTTACTGCCCACGCTGGAAATAACACCCATTTTTGGCCGATCTGCACAAAAGTGGAAAGTCTATTCCATGAGTATTACATCTACTGCATTACTGTTGCCTACTCTTTGTTATTTTAAGGAATTCAATAAGGTTGGTCAAATTTGACTCTTTTTGAAATCCGTGCTGACTATTCGTTATTATATTTTTGTTTCTAGATGTTCTGTTACATTTTTAAATAAAGATTCCAATAGCTTTCCTACCACCAACATTCAGCTAACTGGTCCATAGTTCCCTGAACTTGTACTATATCCCTTTTTAAATAGTAGGATCCAGAACCGGGGTTTTTATCCTCTAAGTTTGGCGGGTTAGCAATTCCCAGGTAGGTAATTGGTGGGTGAGTATTAGTGTTTTATTCTCTCTAACGTAACTAGATAAGAGGTCAGAAAAATTCATCAAAAGTTTCAGCTGTTTCCTTTGTACTTCCTCCTTGTCTTTAATGAGTGGGTAACTAGATAAATGATTAATATAACTATAGATAACTGTGTAAATAAAGACTTTAACTTTAAGAGAGTGAGAGAAGCAGCAGGAGATAAAGGTAGGCCTGACTTTTAAGACTCTCAGGTGTAGGAATTCAGGTCATTTGTGCTTCCCGTTAGCGTCCCCTGGGTGCAAATGACTTTTTGCCCGGGCGCAATTCCCACTAAATTCCACTGGTGTTTAACAGTGGAGGAAACCTGTAAGCGCCCCGCTCTACTGTCATCATCATATCGTCCTGGACCTTAAGATGCCAGTGACAGCTTCAGTGAACCGGGTGGCAGGCCGCTAGTGGCCGATAGTTAAAGGGGAGGTGTTGGCCATTGAAAAAATAAATTTGCCGTTTTTTTTCCTTTTGATCACAGGGTCCATGCTGTGATCAGTCAGCCCGGCACTCTGCTTGAGTGTTGGGCTGTTGCTACAGCACCCCCGCTCCTGGTGGTCCAGTAAAGCCCCTTTCATCAGTGCAGATTGTGTAGCTTGGGCCCTTCCCTTTAATTAAGGGAAGAGCCTCTCCTACGCAGCAGCGCTACACGGCCCAGTGGGCAGCGCTACGCCCCGCCCCTGACCCGTCCGCCCCACTACCACCCCAGAAAGGAAGTGCTGGGTTTTTTTGTGCTCCACTTCCTAACCCAAATTGAGCGAGCAGGGTGAGACTCCTGCACCTGGTGTAAAATGTCCCGCCTCCCTGATGTTACCGTCTCTAAACGGGGCACAACAGAATTTTCCTCTCTTAGTTTTCAGTTTATTTCTGCAAGTTAATTAGTAGCCTATTAAATAGAGGCATGGCAGGGCAGCTCAGTCCCATGGAATGCATATCCTGTGCCATGTGGAAAGTCCAGAACGCTTCTCCAGCCATGTGTACAGGAAGTGTCGTCAGCTGGAGGAGCTCGAGCTCCGGGTTTTGAAGCTTGAGCAGCAGCTGGCGTCACTGCAGTGCATCCATCAGGCTGAGAACTTCGTGGATAGCACGTTTCAAGAAGTAGTCACCCCGCAGATAATGACTGTGCAGTCACAGAGGGAATGAGTTACCAGCAGACAGAAGAGGAAGACCAGGCTGGTAGTGCAGGTGTCCCAATGTGCATTCCCTGAGAATATTCAGTTCTGAGTACTGCTGAGAGCGATGGTTCCTCTGGGGAGTACAGCCAGAGCCAAATCAGTGGCACAACGGGTGGCTCAGCAGTACAGGGTGAGAAGAGGAAGACATGGAAAGCAAGAGTTGTAGGAGATTCGATAGGGGAGCAGACGGGTGTTTCTGCGGCCGCAGACGTGACTCCAGGATGGTATGTTGCCTCCCTGGTGCCAGGGCTAAGGATGTCTGTGAGCGGCTGCAGAACATTCTGAGGGGGGAGGATGAACAGCCAGAGGTCGTGGTCCATATCGGTATCAACGACATAGGTAGAAAGAGGGATGAGGTCCTGCAGGCATATTTTAGGGAGCTAGGAAAAGATTAAAAAGCAGGAACTCAAAGGTAGGAATCACCGGATTATTCCCGGTGCCATGTGTGAGTGAGTATAGAAATAGGAGGATAGGGCAGATGAATGCATGGCTGGGGAGGTGGTGCAAGAGAGAGGGCTTCAGATTCCTGGGGCATTGCACATCAATAGGGCCAGAATCAATATCCTCGCGGGGAGGTTTGCTAGTGCTGTTGGGGAGGGTTTAAACTAATTTGGCAGGGGATGGGCACCAGGATGTAATATTAGAAATGGGAAATAAAGTGTTCAAAGGATTCGGAGAGACAGATAGCACTAAAGTAAGAAATAGTGAAGTATTAGGTGGTGTCAAATACAGGATGGTCTAAGATGAATTTACAGTGTATGTATGTGAAAGCACGAAGCGTAGTAAACAAAGTGAGCTGCACGCACAGATAACTACATGGGAATATGATGTTGTGACAATAACAGACCTGGCTCAAAAAAAGGCAGGATTGCATATTAAATGTTCCTGGTTATAAGGTGTTCAGGAAAGATAGGGAAGGAAAGATATGAGGTGGTGTAGCAGTATTGGTTAAGGAGAATGTTACAGTGCTGGAGAGGGAGGATGTCCTGGAGAGGTCAAGAACAGAATCTATTTGGCTAGAGTTAAGAAATAATAAGTGTGCCATTACACTACTAGGTGTATTCTCTAGACCACCAAATAGTGGGAAAGATATGGAGGAATGAATTTACAGAGAAATTACAGAGAGGTGCAAGTAGTAATAATGGGGGACTTCAACTATCCGAATATAGACTGGGATCATAATAGTGTTTAAGGTCAGAGAAAGGGAAGAATTTCTGAAGTGTGTTCAGGAGAACTTTCTTGATCAGTACGTTTCTGGCTCGACGAGGGAGGAGGCATTGCTGGATCTGGTTTTGGGGAATGAGGTAGGTCAAGTGGAGCAAGTGTCTGTCGGTGAACATTTAAGGAACAGTGATAATAGTATCACAAGGTTTAGATTAGCTATGGAAAAGGACAGGGTGCAATCTAGGGTAAAAAACTATTTAACTGGGGAAGGCCAATTTCAGTGGGATGAGAACGGAATTGGCCTGGGTAAACTTGAATGAAAGATTAGCAGACAAAACTGTAATGCAACTGTAATGCAACCTTTAAAGAGGAAATAGTTCAGGTACAGTTGAAGTAGATTCTCACTAGGGGGAAAGGCAGGGCAACTATAGTCAGGGCTTTCTGGATGATGAAACAGATAGAGAATATGATGAAGCAGAAAAAGAGCGAGTAAGACGGATGTCAGATTGCAAATACATATGAGAATCAGGCTATACACATATATATATATATATATATATAGATAGAAAGGTCATAGGAGAAGTGAAAAAGAAAATAAGAGGGCCAAAGTGAGGGTGTAAGAATAGAATGGCAACCAAAATAAAAGGTAATCCAAAAGTCTTCTATTGGCATATAAATAGTAAAAGGGTAGTAAGAAGAGGGGTGGGGCTGATTAGGGACCAAAAATCTACGCATTGAGGCAGAGGGTATGGCTGAGGTACTAAATGAGTACTTTGCATCTGTCTTCACCAAGGACGTAGATGCTGCCATAGACAGTGAAGGAGAAGGTAGTGGAGAAATTTGATAGGATAAAAATTGATAAAGAAAAGGTATTAGAAAGGCTGGCTGTACTAAAGTAGACAGATCACCAAGAGCAGATGAGATGCAGGCTAGAATGCTGGGGGAATTGAGGGTGGAAATCACGGAGGTACTGCCCACAATCTTCTAATCCTCCATAGATACAGGGGTGGTGGCAGAGGACTGGAGAATTGCAAATGTTAAATCCTTGTTCAAAGAAGGGTGTAAAGATAAACCCAGCAACTACAGGCCAGTCAGTTTAACCTCAGTAGTGGGGAAGCTTTTAGAATCAGTAATCAGGGACTAAATTAACTGCCACTTGGATAGGTGTGTATTAATTAAGGAAAGCCAGCACTGATTTATTAAAGGCAAATCGTGTTAACCAACTTGATTGAGTTTTTTGATGAGGTAACAGAGAGGGTTGATGAGGGTAATATGGTTGACGTAGTGTACATGGATTTCCAAAAGACAAAGTGCCACATAATAGGCTTGCCAGCAAAGTTGAAGCCCATGGAATAAAAGATACAAAATTGGCTAAGTGATAGGAACAGAGAGTAGTGGTGAATAATTGTTTTTCAGACTGGAGGATGATATATAGTGGTTTTCCTCAGGGGTCAATTCTAGGACCACTGCTTTTCTTGATATATATTAATGACTTGGACATGGGTGTACAGGGCACAATTTCAAAATCTGCAAATGACACACAACTTGGAAGTATAGTGAACAGTGAGGAGGAGAGTGATAGACTTCAGGAAGACATAGACAGGCTGGTGAAATGGGCGGACACGTGGTAGATGGAATTTAATGGTAGAAAAAATGAGGAGAGGATATATAAACTAAATGGTATAATCCTAAAGGGGGTGCACAAACAGAGAGACCTAGGGGTATATGTGCACAAATCGTTGACGGTGGCAGGGCAGGTTAAGAAAGCAGTTAAAAAGGCATACGGGATCCTGGGCTTCATAAATAGAGGTATAGAGTACAAAAGCGTGGAAATTATGATGAACCTGTATAAAACACTGGTTCGGCCCCAACTAGAGTACTGTGTCCAATTCTGGGCACCGCACTTTAGGAAGCAAGAAAATATTTGTGAGAATGATTCCAGGAATGAGGAACTTCAGTTACGTTGATAAACTGGAGAAGCTTGGGTTGTTCTCCTTGAAGCAGAAAAGATTGAGAGGACATTTGATAGAGGTGTTCAAATTCATGAGGGGTCTGGTCAGAGTAGATTGAGAGAAACTGTTCTCATTGGCAGAAGGGTCGAGAACCAGAGGACACAGATTTAAGGTGATTGGCAAAAAAGAACTAAAGGCGATGTAAGAAAACTCTTTTTTACGCAGCGAGTTGTTATGATTTAGAGTGCACTGCCTAAAAAGGTGGTGGAGGCAGACTTAATTTTATCTTTCAAAAGGGAGTTGGATAAGCATCTGAAGGAACAAAATTTGCAGGCTATGGGCAAAGAGCAGGGGAGTGAGACTAGCTGATGGCCTTCTTCCAGGCTGTAAAAATGCTATGATTCTATTCTACATCTCTCCTTTCTGTCTTAAATTACTTGAACATCACTACTGTTCTCCTCCAGTTTAACAGTAGGCTCCAGACTTACAATGGTTGGGAGGTTGATTGTTAGTCTGCTCGTACTCATTTCCAACGAACTTCTGCTTAGTGGAATGTCGAGCTGCATTGCATCTTCTTGCTGCGTGATCTTGGGATGCTCTGAACTTGCTTCAGATGAGTCAAGTTCAAAAGGATAAGCAAACTGCAATATAAAGAATATGATGAATCTCAAATTCAGATAAACCTTCACACACACACACACACACACACACACACACACACACAATGTTTATGGGGCTCTCCATCATACAGTGTTATTCTACCATTTTGGCAGAAATCAAACACAGAGGTAAATGCAATTTGCTAAACCACGGTTGCCGGGTCAACTATTAGATGGGAAAACTGTACCCACCATTACCCAAATACCCTTTCTCTGAAATTTTTTGTCATACCAACAAATAGTTAATTTGGTGAGATTCCATCCTTTTACAGTTAACTCAGACCGTTCACTGTTATGCCACCTGACTTGGACCAAAAGCAGGTGTCTGTACTAGAGTCCACAATGGCTGTCAGACAGAACTCTCAGACTCAGTATTTTATGAACATTTGAGCACAGTACACACAATGGATTCAGCTGGACAGTGTCCCTGAAAGATGTCTCGATTCACACTTATACTACAACTTTCCCTTCAAGTTTAAACACACTTTGTACATTCCACCCTGGTGATAACTCTATTGGGCCCCCCCCCCTCCCCCCACCCCCCACACACTTTGCCTGCCATTCTGAGGAGTATCATATAACAGATCTGTGATCATTGTAGGACTTGAATTCCCCTTCTAATTCTAAAAGAGAGTTTTACACAGAACCACCGAGGGGTAATAATGCATAAGCAGATTTCACGGTTTATCCAAAAGTTGAGATTCAATGAAGGTTCATTCTAAGTTCACATTTCATAAACTATCTTCAAGTTTTCAGAATTGATAAAGCAGGATCTTGTATCTGCCCTAAGGATTTCATTATTTTTGTATGTGTAATATACTTGGGTAGAACAAATGAAGGACAGAGACACAGTGGGGTCAAAATTCAGTACCACCATTTTTGAGGCGGTGTCACCGCATGAGAGAAATCTTCAATGCCTCGCTTTAGGTGCAGTCCCCAAATGCAAAATTCAGTGTTGACATCTAAAGAGTTGATAGTAGTGTAAAATCATGATGTTGCACACTTATCTGGAGGCGCTACACTGCGCTAAGTGGGCCGATAAGTGTGGGCTCAACATCCGGGAGTTAGGCAGCATTTGGAGCTGCACCACAGACATAGTGGCGCAACCTGGATTCCATTGAGGCGTTGACTGAGCACCTCGTGGGTGTATTCGCTTCCTATGCACTTACTCAGAAGCTGAGCATGGCAGCTCATCAGCGTCCCCATCAGTTCTCGGACACCGCACTGGATGCACTCCTTGATGCCCTGGAAAGGCAGCGGGTACCAACTTACAAAGGCCTTTGGAGCGAAGTTTCTGCGATTGACACAGTGGCCAGGACAGCCATTGATGTTGTAAACTCCTCCATCTTCATATGCATCTCAAAGACAGTAGCCTTCCCATTACTGTTAAGTCCTGGCCCCCTAATTCAAGCATTGTCACAGTAAGTCCACGCAGCGAATGGAAGTTACATTGAACTGTGAAGAGTCTTATACAGTTACATCTACTAAACTATGTAAGGCACTTGGAACACATTGATAGTGTAAAGTCTTGTCCCCTCAGTATAGATTCACACGAGGCATGTAGTGAAGTCAAGGTCACTCTGGACCTGCACCTTTATTTCACAGCTCTGGAACGCTGCACTTGCCTGAGACCTGTCCTTATATACCTGTCTCTTGCAAGTGCACCCCTGGTGGTAAGGTATGCTGGTGGTTACAGGTCATATCTTATTACAGTCATGTATAGCATGTTAGGATACAGTTATATATAATAATGTAAGATACATGACAAATAGAAGGGCTCTAACTCAGACGTCCTCTTTAATCTCACAGGACAAGCTCGACCACAACCACAGGGAGCAGATGCGGACTGCAGGAGGGGACTCTGACCTGCAGGTTCTGACTCCATTGAAGGAACGCGTCTCGGCCTTGATGGGCATTCAAGTTGGTGCCATGGTGGTGAGTAAGGCCGACCCCTCTGGGGACACTTAGGCCTGACACCACAATTCTTCAGCTCCTTCCATGAGACCGTATTCTACAATGCGTTTCCCGCTTGTAGCCCCATCCCTTGCAGGTAACCACTCTTCTCTGGCTTTGTGCTTTCAGATGATGACTCAGACGGCCTGAGGCCTGCACATCAGCCTTCCACTGAGGGTGATGGTGGAGAGGATGAGGAGGCGGAGGACATCTCTCTGGACATGACAGATGATCCAGTGTCCCCACAGAGCGGGGCCAGCAGCTTTTTGTCGGAAGGCGTGGTCGGACAGATGGAGGTGGGCAATGCTCCAGGACCCAGTGGCCTGTAGCAACACCACAGGGGAGGGGAGATCAGGGGGCCAGCTCCCCAGAGGGTGTGCGCGCCTGAGTGATGCTCTGCAGTACTCTGATGATCAGACCGACTCAGAGGATCTCGCCAGACAATCATTGCAGATGCACAACGATCCGCTGGATGTTTTGTCAAGGGTTACTGAAAGTGTCAATGTCCTCACTTTGAATATGGTGGATGCCACCTCAACGACTGCATTTGTGTCTCAGCAGCCCATCGAGCCGATCCTTGATAGATACTAACGGATGTTGGATGCTTCAATTGACCATGGGGTCCCAGATATAGTGACACGGGCTATGACTGACGTGACAGTAGCCATTGTGCACCAGGCTGATGCTATGGCAGATCTGAAGACTGTCATGTCATCAGTCTGCCTTGTGCAGTCCAACTTTTACAGGCGTCATCGACGCCAGCTGCGAAGTGAGGCAGCAAAAGTGAATGTGGCGAGAAGGGCGCCAAGGAGGCATTGCACGCATACTGACGTCATGATTTCCATGGTGTTAGCCAATGGGATGTAACATTTTTACGCCCTTAAAAAATGAACACCGAATTTCACATCAGTCATGACCAGCACCCAGCGCCACTCCAAACCGCCTAACTCTCAGTTAACATCTATCTGCATTATCAGCAGGCGTTAGCAACCGAATTTCAACTCTAGTGCGATAATAGTCCATGTGCATCTTTTATTAGGCCAGAGCGAACTGAGCATGCCCATACCAAACCACATTATAATACATTACACTGCTTTCTTCCTTTAAAAAAAGTATCGTGGCAACCTGGTCAAGGCATCTGCGATTGCGGTTTGCTTTGAAGTGTGTTATTCAATCATATAGTCATATTGTGACAACAACACTGCCCAACGTTGCATTCTTGATGCGGCCATTGCAGGGATGGCAGTTTTGAGCCCCAATATTGCTAGGAATGGTTGGAGATCAGTGATCAGGGCAAACTTTCTGCTGGTCAGGAACTGTTGGAATTTCTTGATTCCAAACACATATGGCAAGTGCTTCCTTTTTCATTCTGCACGTAGTTTCTTTCGCTCTTTGTGAGGGTTCGCGATGTGAACGCGATTGGTTTCGCTTGTCAGTCATCCATTACATGGCTTACGACAACTTCCACACCATAGTTGGAAGCATCACATGCTAACTTAAGCTCACATTCTGTGTCCTAGTGAACAAGTAGAGCATCGCTAGAGAGACTTCTCTTAAAAGCGTCATAAGCTTCCTGTTGTGTTTTCGTCCACTTCCACTGGATATCCTTCTTGAGGGGCTTGTGCAGTGGAGCTAACATGGTCACTAACTCAAGTAAGAGAAGTGCGTAGTACTGGACCATTCCAAGGAAAGATCTTAACTCACACACATTCTGTGGCTTTAGAGCATTGATGACAACATCAATCTTTTCCCTCACTGGTTGCAAGCCATTTGCATCAATTTTCAGACCAAGGTGCACAACCTCGGGCTGCACAAAAGCACATTTGCTCCTGATCAATTTGAAATTGTGGGCATTCATCCTTTGAAGCAGTATATTTAACACTTCTAGATTTTCTTCCTCGCTGCTTGTTGCAATCAACACATCGCCTTGATTGCATAAGCAATTTTGAACTCCATTGTAGCCTGGAAGATTTTGGGGGAGGACTTCACACCAACGGCAGCTTGGCGTATGAGTACAGTCCCTTGAGTGTGTTGATGGTGAGATACTGTTGATTCTCTTTGTCAACATTCAGCTGAGTGTAAGCATGCGACAAGCCAAGCTTGGAGAAAACCTTTGACTCTGAGAGTGCTGCATACAAACCTTGCAATGTAGTTAACGGGAACTGCTCATTGTTAACTGCTTGGTTGATAGTAACTTTGTAGTCACCACACAAGCATAGTTTTGTCTGCTTTGGGCATTACCACAAGCGGGGTAGCCCATTCACTTTTGTCAGTTTTTACTAGCACTCCATTCTCTGAGCTTTGTTAACTCTTCCTCCATCTGACTTTTCAATGCCTTGCCTTACAATCGACATGCTTCACGTTGGACTTGATGCGGATAAGCACGTCATACCCAATGATGCCCTCATAACTGTCTACGAACGTGCTTTTGTACTTGTTAGGAGCTTGCTGTGTGCAAATTGACTGCCGCGTTTCCCACATTACAACAGTGACTACACTCCAAAAGTACTTCATTGTCTGTAAAGCACTTTGAGACATCCGGTGGTCGTGAAAGACGCTATATAAATCCAAGTCTTTCTTTTCTTATTTGTTAAGCATTATGTCGAGTTGCTTCTTTAAAGTATCTACACTGAAGACGTTTTTCAGTCTAATTTTAATTTTCTCAATAAGTCTTTTCCCATGAGGGTTGGCCTGTTGATGTAGCTCGCTACAATAACAGGCAGCTTTACTGATTGGCCATCGTGTTGAACTGTACATTCCATTTGTCCACATATCTCTAGGATTTCTCCGGAGTAGGTTTTGAACTCTACGGTACTCTTTGTAAGTGGTACTTGATTAAACTTACTCTCATATGTTTCCTTACTCAGAATAGAGCAGTCCGCTGCAGTCTCATGATCAAAAATTTTGTACGGATGTCTTTCTCATGACTGCTAGCATTGCCACTAGTGGGATAAATACTGTAGATGCCTAGTTTTTCAACATTGTGAACTCATCCATTTTGTAGTCGCTGTTTTGTATTGCCACTAGAATTGTTTGTACTTCCTGCTTTAGATCTAGCTTTGCAAGTTGTTGAAATATGGCCTTGCTTCTGATAGTGAAAACACTTCGCATTTCTGTGTTGGCAGGACTGTGGTGTGTGATTTCCATTGTGTGGTGTATGTAGCACACAAAACACTGACTCCACATGGTCTGGTGTTTTTTTTTGAAATTCGTAGCTTCGTCCTTTATTGAACAGCCTCAGAGTGCCTCTCAGGTGTGGTGGTCAGCCTTTTATAGTGCCGGTACTTCCAGGTTTCCCACCACAGCGCCCTCTGTAGTGTACCATTGTGCTTACATTACATTTAAGGTACCAGGACGATACACACATCAATACATAACATCACACTTCCCCCCCACCAGGACGCAGGACGACGATACACACATCAATACATAACATCACACTTGTCCAACGGAAGGCAGGTAGGCATGGACAGTGCGTTAGTATGGTACATGTTATCTGGTACATTAACTAGTTATTGACTGGTAACGGATCCCTGATTTCCTTGTTATCTCTTATCATTAATTGTGCTTCATATCCCTTACTTTACACAAATACAGTGGCCATTCAGCATTAAAATATTAATTCTTATTATAAATTCACCATCTCACATTAACATAGCTCATTTTAGACTCGCTCAGCCTTACAGAAATCCTTTGTGGGGACCACCACATGGTAAGGCCCTTTTAAGACTCCTGGGTGCATTTCCTTTTTAAGGCACCATCTTTGATGCAGGAGGATTCCACGAGGCTTCTCCTTGGGCGCCGCTATCTTTGATGCTCTGCTGCTCTGGACACGAGGCCGCTGCCACCTTGCTCTCCGCCGCTCCGGATGCCCTCCGCCGTCGCAGCCTCCGCTCCCCTCCACTGCCACCTGACTTGCCGCCTCTCCTGCGGCCGCCGTCATCGCTTCTCCGGCGGCCACCGTAGCCACCTCCCCCGCGGCCTCCTTAGCGGCCTCCACTGCAGCCGCCGTGGCCGCCGACCTCCAACTGCTACCGCCACCCGACTCTCCCTCTGCGTGGGCCCCTCCAATCCGCCGGCCATCCTGGATCCCTCACACCCACCCCGCAACGCCCCGCCGGCTCACCCCCCCCCCCCCCAGGCCCCTTTCTGCAGGGCTGCTTGCCTGTGGGGGCTGAGGCTGCAGGATCGTCGGTACACGTGTACAGTCCCAACACCTCATCAGCTTCTGCTTGCTCTTCGCTGGATGGTGGATCATCCCCCATCTCCTCAGCCACATGGTGAGTCCGATTTCTTTTACACATACGCTGAAGGTGGCCTTTCGTGTGGCAGGTATTGCACGTGTACTCTGCAAACCTGCACCGGTGAGCTCCATGGCTTCCTCCACAGCACCAGCATGGTGTTGCTTGATTGTCCCCCCTCAGCGGACTCTGAGTTCCAGGACCCCAAGGTCCGTGCTCTCTGCCCCGGGCAGAGCCACGTTCTGCAGTTTTGTCTGTGGTGGGCGCTATCCTGTGGACAGTGCCTGCCGGGTTCGAGACTGTGTGGATTATTTGCTTGGTGCTGCAAGTCGAGGTCATATGTGCCCTGCTGATGGTGATGGCCTTTGTCAGAGTGACTGTGGGTTCCATGGCTAGCAACTTGTGAAGGAGGCCCTCGTGGCCAATCCCCGTAACAAAAACGTCCCATTACGCCGCATCAAGGTGTGCGGCAAAATTACACGGTGCCGCGAGTCTCCTGAGGTCCGCAGCATATTTGGTGACATCCTGGCCCTCAGGTCTGCAGTGATGGTAAAATTTGTATCTGGCCGTGAGGATGCTCTCCTTCGGTTTCAACTGGTCACGAATGAGTTCAGTCAGCTCCTCGTATGACTTGTCCCTGGCACTCCCGGGTGCCAGCAAATCCCTGACGAGACAGTAAACCTCATCTCCACAACTGGAAAGCAATATCGCTTTACGCTTATCTCTCATTGCGTCCGTGTCCTCCATCAGGTCGTTTGCTGTGAAGTAGTACTCGAGCCTTTCCGTAAAGGCCTCCCAATCATTGCCCATGCTAAAATCCTTTAGCGAGCCCAGAGTAGCCATAGTTGCGTGGAGTTCGTCCGCTTCCTTGTCGCCAATGTGGTGTATGTAGCACACAAATCACTGACTCCACACGGTCTGGTGTTGATCTAACTGCTGTGACCTTCGTCCTTTATTGAACAGCCTCAGAGTGCCTCTCAGGTGTGGTGGTCAGCCTTTTATATTGCCTGTTGCAGATACTTCCAGGTTTCCCACCACAGCGCCCTCTGTGGTGTACCATTGTGCTTACATTACATTTAAGGTACCAGGACGATACACACATCATTACATAACACATTACAGCAATAAAAATTCACTGAACCGCTCACACTGACATGCTTTTGACTTGGTCTCACAGCTTTAGATTTGGTAGACCTCAGCTGCATGAGTCACTTGAGTTGGATGGAGCTCCCTAGCATTCTTAAATGTCATTTCCATAGTTAGGGCAATTTTGCATGCTATGTCAAATGTTAGATTTGGAGTGTTCAATAACTTGGACTGTGTGCGCTCATCCACTAGTTCACACACAAACTTATCTGGCAACACACAATCCAAAAATGTTCTGGCAATGTAAAGACAGGTTCTTAAGAGCTACAATGTACTCACTGATGATTTCACTTGGTTTCTGGTACCAAACTTATAGCTCTCTGCAAGTTCTAATGGCTTTGGGTCAAAATAGTCCTCGAGTTTCTTGGCAATGTCGTCAAACGATGCATCTTTCATTTTCCCTGGCGTGAGTAAGTTTGCCAATGTTCCATAGACATCTGGCCCAATCTCCATTAGCAAAATTGCTTGAACATTCGCATCTGCACCTTCAGTCTCAATAATGTTATTGGCCCTAAAAAACATCACCATTCACTCAATGTAAGAACTGAATGGTTTGTGAACTTGGTCATACATGCCGAGGCTTCCGATGAATCCCGTAGGCAAGGCCATGACTGTCCCAATCCCATCGAGCAGTGACTCAGCATGCTACCAGTGTACCTGTTGTTGCTGTGTATACATACACACGGAGTCGAAGTAGACGATTCTGCACGAGCATTAATGGTACAACATCGCAAAAATTCAGTTTAGGGGTCACAAATTCACCCTAAACTTGTCTGCTCAAAGGTGGAATATTGTGTCCTTCCATGATCCTTAAAAATGGCTTTGGGATCCAATCCTTGTCGCTAAAATATAATATACTTGGATAGAACAAATGAAGGATAGAGACACGATGAGTTGCTAGTCCATGTGCTTATTTTATTAGGCCAGAAGGAACTGAGTGCGCTCATACCAACCCATGTGATAATACATGATGTTGGATTAATCGTTGTGTTCAGGATGCTGTCCCACAAAATTAACTCTGTGGTTATTCGGAGCACAGAAAGACTTTAAGTAATTGGATGGGGGAGGTCCCACTCTTGGTAATACAGGAGGTACAGATATATATCTACGTGATATTGTGAATTTGCCCCGTGAGATTTTGTATTAGTAAATATTCACATTCATCATTTCTATAGGAATTCATGTGAAAACTGTTCAACCATCAGGACTTGAACCTAAATTTTGTTACCATCACTGCGGTAGCTCAGTTTATGAGTTGGCTTCAGACTTACAATGTTTGGCATACTCTTGGACAGAAAGTTGACTTGTAATTCCTTTGCCCTTCCATCATCTGCCAGCTTGTCCTGTTGTTTATCTTCCTGCTCCGTCATCTTTGGAGAAGATGTCTGCAATAGGAAGCATCAAATGATGAGGCTCAAATGTAGATAAATCTTCACACACACCACTAGCTCTGTCTCTGAGACTCCCTGTCATCTCCTGAAATTCTACATTTTTGGTAGAAATTAAACAGGTAACCATCATTTGCTAAACCAGGATTGCTGGGGCAACTATTAGATGGGAAGTCTGTACCTACAGTTACCCTAATACCCTTTCTCTGAGTCTTTCCGTGGTCCCAATAACCACAGGGTTAATTTGGTGAGACCCCATCCTTTTACAGTTAACTCAGATGGTTCACTGTTATGCCACCTGATAAGGACCAAAAGTAACTGTCTGCGTACCAGAATCCACAATGGCTGTCAGGCAGATTTTCTTAGAATCAGCACTTTATGAACCTTTGAGCTCACCACATAGAATGGATTCAGCTAGACAGTGTTCCTGAAAGGTGTTTCAATTCAAAATAACACATCTGCTTTCTCTTGGGTAGTTTAAACACAGCTTTTACATTCCACACTCGCTATAACCTTTTTGCATGCACCCCCCACCCCGCCCTCCCCACCCCACGCCCTTTGTATACTGTTCTGAGGAGGTTCATGCAACAGATCGGTGTTCACTGCAAGACTTTCATTTCCTTTTCCATTTCCAAACAAGAGACTATTTACACAGAACCATCGAGGGGTCATAATAGGTTTAAGCAGGTTTTTAGGTTTAGTGAAAGTTCAGATCTATGAACCTACCTTTGTGTTTGGAGAATCAGGAGCTTGCACCCATCTCCTAGACAATCAACATAAGGATGTTACTATTTTAGAAAGTTGTTGTAGGGTAAGTGGCCCTGATTAGGTTTGATCACTGTAAACAGATGGGGAGGCATTGGTGACTCAAGAGTGGCACTAATGCATATCCATGTGAGCTTTGGGAAGTGTCATTAGAAAGCGAATTTTTACCTCTGTCACTCTTAAAACAGTTCGGCATTAATCACCCATTCATTTAGACTCAAATTGAAATTGCTTGACTATCACAATAAATTTCCAGTTGGCCGTGGACTTACAATGTTTGAGAAGCTTGGTGAAGAGACTATGATTTCCAGTCCGATTTCTTGGGCCATCTCCTTCTGTCTCGATCTCACAAGAGGAACGGTCAAGAACGGCAGTTCAGTCTCTACCTCCTCGACCCTCCATATTCTTCTAGATAACTTCTGTATCGAATTCTGAAGAAAAGCAAGAATTGGGAAAAAAGGTGGTGCAGATTTACAGTTGCAAAACCACACATGGCCTCTGCCCTTTACAAAATGGTTAACAATTACACTCAGACAGCCGGAGCTAACAAGAGACCTGGCTTAGGTCAGTTCAGATTTCAGGAACTTTGATTTCATAGAATCAGACAGCACAGGAGGAGGCCATTCGGCCCGTCGTGCCTGTGTCGTCTCTTTGAAAGAGCTGTCCAATTAGTCCCACTCCTCTGCTCCTACCCAGCAGCTCTGTAAATGTTTCCTTTTCAAATATATATTCAGTTCCCTTTGAAAGTTACTATTGAATCTGCTTCCATCACCCTTTCAGACAGTCCATTCCACAACATAACTTGTTGCGTAAAAAAAATTTTCCTCATCTGGCCTCTGTTTTATTTGCCAATTACTTAAATTGAGAGGAGGCGGTTCAGGGCAGTTTAGGGAATGAAGCTGGGCAGGTGGAATATGTATCAGTGGGAGAACATTTTGGTGGTAGTGATCATAATTCAATTAGGTTTAGTGTAGTTATGGAAAAGGACAAAGATAGACCAGGAATAAAAGTTCTCAGTTGAGGAAAAGTGAATTTTATTAGGCTGAGATATGATTTAGCAAAATTAGACTGGAAACAGCTACTTGAAGGTAAATCAGTGTCAGAGAAGTGGGAGGCATTCAAGGAGGAGATAGTGAGGGCTCAGAGCAAATACGTTCCACAAAGAAAAAGGGAGGGAATCCCAAATCTAGAGCCCACTGGATGTCAAGGGGCATACAGAGTAGGATAAGGCAAAAAAGGAAAGCTGATGTCAGATACCGAGAGCTAAATACTGCAGAAGACCTAGAGGAGAATAGAAAATGCAAGGATGAAATTAAGAAGGAAATTAGGAAAGAAGAGAGAGAGCATGATAAAATATTGGCAAGTAAAATCAAGAAAAACCCAAAGATGTTTTATAAATACATAAAGAGCAAGAGGATAACTAAAGAAAGAGTAGGACCTATTGAAGACCAAAAAGGTAACCTGTGTGTTGAGGCAGAAAACATGGGTATGGTTCTTAATGAATACCTTGCATCTGTCACCACAAAAAAATGGGACATTGTAGTTGAGGAGGAGTGTGAAATATTAGATGAGATAAATGTAGTGAGAGAGGAACTATTAAGGGGTTTAGCATTTTTGAAAGTAGATAAATCACCAGGCCTTGATGAAATGCATCCCAGGCTGTTGAGAGAAACAAGGTATGAAATAGCAGAGGTTCTAACTATCATTTTCCAATCCTCTCTGGCTACAGGTGTGGTGCCGGAGGCCCCGACCTGCGTGAGAACACCAGCGGCAGGTGGAGGCCCCAGGAGCAGCATGGCGACATACTACTTCAGGGAGCAGCGCGAGCTGGTGCAGGAGGGCAATGGCAGCGAACAGTGATGTCATCAAGGTCCAGGTCGGTGATTGGAGCGTGGGCAGATACAGCAGGAGCGGCGAGGTTGGGGTGAAGGAGCAGCGAGAGAATGTAGAGGGATGTAATCGGGGCCCAGGGGAGGCGTGAGTTCGGGGCCAGGAGCCCAGGGGCAGCACGGGCCAGCTCACACTGCGATATGTGTGCGCACTAGGTCCATGCAGCAGAGCTGGTCTCCAGTCGTCATGGGTAATCTTTGCCATTGGACCAAGATCTAGCTCTGTCAAGCCCATGTGGTGGCTGGTGTGCAACGGCCACCACACGTTAAAAAAATCCACGGACAGGCATCTTCCACACTTGAGGATGTAGTTCGGGTCCTTCATCGAAACACCTGTGAACTCATTCTTTTTTGGCGTGGAAGCAAGTCATCCTCGTTTCGAAGGATTGCCTATGATGATGGTCCAGAGGACTAGGGGACTGCTAAAGTTGTACCGTTGTTTAAAAATGGAGAAAGGGATAGACCAAGTAATTACAGGCCAGTCTGCCTAACCTCAGTGGTGGGCAAATTATTGGACAAAAGTCTGAGTGACAGTATTAATCATCATTCAGAAAAGCACAAATTAATCAAAGACGGTCAGCATGGATTTGTTAAGGGAAACTCATGTCTGACTAACTTGATTGAGTTTTTTGAGGTGGTAACGAGAAGGGTCGATGAGGGTAGCAGGTTTGATGCAGACTACATAGATTTTAGCAAGGCTTTTGACAAGGTCCCACATGGTAGATTGGTCAGAAAAGTAAAAGCCCATGGAATCCAAGGGAAAGTGACAAATTGGATCCAAAATTGGCTCAGTGGCAGGAAGCAAATGGTTGACGAGTGTTTTTATGACTGGAAGGCTCTTTCCACTGGGGTTCTGCAGGTCTCAGTATCAGGTCCCTTCAATGATTTAGACTTCAATGTAGATTCCTCCATTTCAGATGCCCCCAAAAGTTCATCAGCATCCTCTGCCTGCTCCACGACGAGATGCAGATCCTTACCAAAGGATCCATCACAGACCCAATCCACGTCTGGACCCGAGTCAAGAAGGACTGTGTCATCGTCCCAACCCTCTTCTCAATCTTCCTCGCCGTCATGCTCCACCTCACAGTCAACAAGCTTCCCGCTGGAGTGGAACTAAACTACAGAACCAGTAGGAACCTGTTCAACCTTCGCCGTCTCCAGGCCAGGTCCAAGACCACCCCAACCTCTATCGTCGAGCTACAGTACGCGGACGACGCCTGCATCCGGGCATATACAGAGGCTGAACTCCAGGACATAGTCGACATATTTACTGAGGCGTACGAAAGCTAAACATCAGTAAGACAAAGGTTCTCCACCAGCGTGTCCTCGCCCCGCAGCACTGCCCCCAGTTATCAAGATCCACGGCATGACCCACTTCCCATATCTTGGGAGCCTCCTATCAACAAGAGCAGGCATTGACGATGAGATACAACACCACCTCCAGTGCGCCAGTGCAGCCTTCGGCTGCCTGAGGAAAAAAGTGTGTGAAGACCAGGCCCTCAAAACTGACACCAAGCTCATGGTCTACAGGACTGTAGTAATACCCGTCCTACTGTATGGCTCAGAGACATGGACCATGTACAGTAGACACTTCAAGTCGCTGGAGAAATACCACCAGCAATGCCTCCGCAAGATCCTACAAATCCCCTGGGAGGACAGACGCACCAACATTAGCGTCCTCGACCAGGCCAACATCCCCAGCATTGAAGCACTGACCATACTTGATCAGCTCCGCTGGGCAGGCCACATCGTTCGCATGCCAGACACGAGACTCCCAAAGCAAGTGCTCTACTCGGAACTCCTTCATGGCAAACGAGCCAAAGGTGGGCAGCAGAAGCATTACAAGGACACCATCAAAGCCTCCCTGATAAAGTGTGACATCCCCACTGACACCTGGGAGTTCCTGGCTAAAGACCGCCCTAAGTGGAGGAAGTGCATCCAGGAGGGCGCTGAGCACCTCGAGTCTAATCGCCGAAAGCATGCAGAAATCAAGTGCAGACAGCGGAAAGAGATTGCATCAAACCTGTCCCACCCAACCCTTCCCTCAACGACTATCTGTCCCACCTGTGACAGAGTCTGTGGCTCTTGTATTGGACTGTTCAGCCACCAAAGAACTCACTTCAGGAATGGAAGCAAGTCTTCCTCGATTCCCAGGGACTGCCTTGATGATGAGGGGGCATGATTAAGAAGTTTGCAGATTATACAAAAATTGACCAAGTGATCGATAGTGAGGAGGAAAGCTGTAGACTGCAGGAAGATATCAATGAACTGGTCAGGTAGGCAGAAAAGTGTCAAATTTAATTCAATCCAGAGAAGTGTGAGGTAATGCAGTGGGGAGGGCTAACAAGGCAAGGGAATACACAATAAATGGTAGGATACTGAGAAGTGTAGAGGGACAGAGGAGTGCAGATCCCTGAAGGTAGCAGAATAAATAGATAAGGTGGTTAAGATACTTTCCTTTATTAACTGAGGCATAGAATACAAGAGCTGAGAGGTTATGCTCGAATTGGATAAAACACTAGTTAGGCCACAACGCTGGTTAAGGAGCAAATTAAGGCAATAGTTCGGAAGGACATTAGCTTGGATGATGTGGAATCTATATGGGTAGAGCTGCAGAATACCAAAGGGCAAAAAACGTTGGTGGGAGTTGTGTACAGACCTCCAAACAGTAGTAGTGATGTTGGGGAGGGCATCAAACAGGAAATTAGGGGTGCGTGCAATAAAGGTGCAGCAGTTATAATGGGTGACTTTAATATGCACATAGATTGGGTTAACCAAACTGGAAGCAATACGGTAGAGGAGGATTTCCTGGAGTGCATAAGGGATGGTTTTTTAGACCAATATGTCGAGGAACCAACTAGGGGGGAGGCCATCTTAGACTGGGTGTTGTGTAATGAGAGAGGATTAATTAGCAATCTCGTTGTGCGAGGCCCCTTGGGGAAGAGTGACCATAATATGGTGGAATTCTGCATTAGGATGGAGAATGAAACAGTTAATTCAGAGACCATGGTCCAGAACTTAAAGAAGGGTAACTTTGAAGGTATGAGACGTGAATTGGCTAGGATAGATTGGCGAATGATACTGAAGGGGTTGACTGTGGATGGGCAATGGCAGACATTTAGAGAACGCATGGATGAACTACAACAATTGTACATTCCTGTCTGGCGTAAAAATAAAAAAGGGAAGGTGGCTCAACCGTGGCTATCAAGGGAAATCAGGGATAGCATTAAAGCCAAGGAAGTGGCATACAAATTGGCCAGAAATAGCAGCGAACCCGGGGACTGGGAGAAATTTAGAACTCAGCAGAGGAGGACAAAGGGTTTGATTAGGGCAGGGAAAATGGAGTACGAGAAGAAGCTTGCAGGGAACATTAAGACGGATTGCAAAAGTTTCTATAGATATGTAAAGAGAAAAAGGTTAGTAAAGACAAACGTAGGTCCCCTGCAGTCAGAATCAGGGGAAGTCATAACGGGGAACAAAGAAATGGCGGACCAATTGAACAAGTACTTTGGTTCGGTATTCACTGAGGAGGACACAAACAACCTTCCGGATATAAAAGAGGTCGGAGGGTCTAGTAAGGAGGAGGAACTGAGGGAAATCCTTATTAGTCGGGAAATTGTGTTGGGGAAATTGATGGGATTGAAGGCCGATAAATCCCCAGGGCCTGATGGACTGCATCCCAGAGTACTTAAGGAGGTGGCATTGGAAATAGTGGATGCATTGACAGTCATTTTCCAACATTCCATTGACTCTGGATCAGTTCCTATGGAGTGGAGGGTAGCCAATGTAACCCCACTTTTTAAAAAAGGAGGGAGAGAGAAAACAGGGAATTATAGACCGGTCAGCCTGACATCGGTAGTGGGTAAAATGATGGAATCAATTATTAAGGATGTCATAGCAATGCATTTGGAAAGAGGGAATATGATAGGTCCAAGTCAGCATGGATTTGTGAAAGGGAAATCATGCTTGACAAATCCTCTGGAATTTTTTGAGGATGTTTCCAGTAGAGTGGACAAGGGAGAACCAGTTGATGTGGTATTTGGACTTTCAGAAGGCTTTCGACAAGGTCCCACACAAGAGATTAATGTGCAAAGTTAAAGCACATGGGATTGCGGGTAGTGTGCTGACATGGATTGAGAACTGGTTGTCAGACAGAAAGCAAAGAGTAGGAGTAAATGGGTACTTTTCAGAATGGCAGGCAGTGACTAGTGGAGTACCGCAAGGTTCTGTGCTGGGGTCCCAGCTGTTTACACTGTACATTAATGATTTAGACGAGGGGATTAAATGTAGTATCTCCAAATTTGCGGATGACACTAAGTTGGGTGGCAGTGTGAGCTGCGAGGAGGATGCTATGAGGCTGCAGAGCGACTTGGATAGGTTAAGTGAGTGGGCAAATGCATGGCAGATGAAGTATAATGTGGATAAATGTGAGATTATCCACTTTGGTGGTAAAAACAGATAGACAGACTATTATCTGAATGGTGACAGATTAGGAAAAGGGGAGGTGCAAAGAGACCTGGGTGTCATGGTACATCAGTCATTGAAGGTTGGCATGCAGGTACAGCAGGTGGTTTAGAAAGCAAATGGCATGTTGGCCTTCATAGCGAGGGGATTTGAGTACAGGGGCAGGGAGGTGTTGCTACAATTGTACAGGGCCTTGGTGAGGCCACACCTGGAGTATTGTGTACAGTTTTGGTCTCCTAACCTGAGGAAGGACATTCTTGCTATTGAGGGAGTGCAGCGAAGGTTCACCAGACTGATTCCCGGGATGGCGGGACTGACCTATCAAGAAAGACTGGATCAACTGGGCTTGTATTCACTGGAGTTCAGAAGAATGAGAGGGGACCTCATAGAAACGTTTAAAATTCTGACGGGGTTAGACAGGTTAGATGCAGGAAGAATGTTCCCAATGTTGGGGAAGTCCAGAACCAGGGGACACAGTCTAAGGATAAGGGGGAAGCCATTTAGGACCGAGATGAGGAGGAATTTCTTCACCCAGAGAGTGGTGAATTCTCTACCACAGAAAGTTGTTGAGGCCAATTCACTAAATATATTCAAAAAGGAGTTAGATGAAGTCCTTACTACTAGGGGAATCAAGGGGTATGGTGAGAAAGCAGGAATGGGGTACTGAAGTTGCATGTTCAGCCATGAACTCATTGAATGGCGGTGCAAGCTTGAAGGGCCGAATGGCCTACTCCTGCACCTATTTTCTATGTTTCTATGTTTCTATGTAACTCGAGTACTGCGATAGCTCTGGTCACCACACTACAGGAAAGATGTGGTTGTACTTGAGAGGATAGAGAGAAGATTTATGAGGATGTTGCCCGGACTGGAGAATTTTAGCTATGAGGAAAGATTGGATAGGCTGAGGTTGTTTTCTTTGAACAGAGGCGGCTGAGTGGAGACTTGTTTGAGGTGTATAAAATTATGCAGGCCTAGAGGAGTGCAAAGAAAGTAAATATTTCCCTTAACAGAGATATCAATAACCAGGGAGCATAGATTTAAAATAATTGGTAGGAGTCGTAGAGGGGAGTTGAGAAGAACTTCTTTCAATCAGAGGGTGGTAGAGGCAGAAACCCTCATCGCATTTAAAAAGTACTTGGATATGCACTTAAAGTGCTGTAAACTACAAGGCTTTAGACTAAGAGCTGAAAAGTGGGATTAGGTGGATAGCTCTTTTTTGGCCGGCACAGGCACGATGGATCAAATGACCTCCATCTGTGCCATAAATTTCTATGATACTATGGAATCTGTGTCCTCTGGTTACCGAACATCCTGCCAGTGGAAAGAGTTTCTCCCTCTTTTTTACACAGAAGTATTTGGAATGCACAGCACAGAAACAGGCCATTTGGCCCAACTCAACTTTGCCAGTCTTTATACTCTACACAAGCTTCCTGCCACCCCTCTTCATCTAAGTCTATCAGCATAACTTTCTATTCCTGTCTTCATTATGTGCTTATCTAGCTTCCTCTTAAATGCATCTATGCTATTCGCCTCAACTACATATGGTAGCAAGTTACATAGAAACATAGAAAATAGGTGCAGGAGTAGGCCATTCAGCCCTTCGAGCCTGCACCACCATTCAATAAGATCATGGCTGATCATTCCCTCAGTACCCCTTTCCTGCTTTCTCTCCATACCCCTTGATCCCCTTAGCCGTAAGGGCCATATCTAACTCCCTCTTGACTATATCCAATGAACTGGCATCAACAACTCTCTGCGGCAGGGAATTCCACAGGTTAACAACTCTCTGAGTGAAGAAGTTTCTCCTCATCTCAGTCCTAAATGGCCTGCCCCTTATCCTAAGACTGTGTCCCCTGGTTCTGGACTTCCCCAACATCGGGAACATTCCACCTGCATCTAACCTGTCCCGTCCTGTCAGAATCTTATATGTTTCTATGAGATCCCCTCTCATCCTTCTAAACTCCAATGTATAAAGGCCCAGTTGATCCAGTCTCTCCTCATATGTCAGTCCAGCCATCCCAGGAATCAGTCTGGTGAACCTTCGCTGCACTCCCTCAATAGCAAGAATGTCCTCCCTCAGATTAGGAGACCAAAACTGAACACAATATTCCAGGTGAGGCCTCACCAAGGCCCTGTACAACTGCAGTAAGACTTCCCTGCTCCTATACACAAATCACCTAGCTATGAAGGCCAACATACCAGTTGCCTTCTTCACCGCCTGCTGTACCTGTATGCCAACTTTCAATGACTGATGAACCATGACACCCAGGTCTCGTTGCACCTCCCCTTTTCCTAATCTGCCGCCATCTAGACCCTCGACCCCCTAGTACATCCGGAAGGTCATTTGTGTCTTCCTTCATGAAGACAGAACCAAAGTATTTGTTCAATTGGTCTGCCATTTCTTTGTTCCCCATCATAAATTCACCTGAATCCGACTGCAAGGGACCTACGTTTGTCTTCACTCTTCTGTTTCTCTTCACATATATATAGAAGCTTTTGCAGTCAGTTTTTATGTTCCCGGCAAGCTTCCTCTCATACTCTATTTTTCCCCTCCTAATTAAACCCTTTGTCCTCCTCTGCTGAATTCTAAATTTCTCCCAGTCCTCAGGTTTGCTACTTTTTCTGGCTAATTTATATGCCTCTTCCTTGGTTTTAACACTATCCCTAATTTCCCTTGTTAGCCACGGTTGAGCCACCTTCCCTGTTTTATTTTTACCCCAGACAGGGATGTAAATTGCTGAAGTTCATCCATGTGATCTTTAAATGTTTGCCATTGCCTATCCATCGTCAACCCTTTAAGTATCATTTGCCAGTCTATTCTAGCCAAGTTTCACATTCTAATCACTCTCTGGGTAAAGCCATTTCTTCTGAATTTCTTACTGGATTTGTTAGTGACTATCTTATATTTATGGCCACTAATTTTGGTCTCCTTCACAAATGGAAACATCTTCACTGCATCTACCCTATCAAACTCTTTCACAATCTTTTCTGGAAAAAATTGGCCAGCATGTTAAATATTACTGATAGGTGTAAGCTCTCAGTTCTGGTATCATCCGTGTAAATTTTTTTTGCACCTTCACCAGTGCCTCTATATCGGTTTGATAATATGGAGACCAGAACTGTGGTCTAACCAAGGTTCTATATGGCCCTGACCTGCGAGAGACCATCAGCGGCAAGTCGGGGCCATAAAAGTAGCGGCGAGCGGCTGCCATGGGCAGCATGGTGGCAGACCACTGCAAGGTACAGCACGAGCTGGTGCAGGAGGGCGACGGTAGTGAAGAGGGACATCATCAAGGTCCAGATCGGTGTTTGGAGAGGGGGCAGGTACAGCAGGAGTGGTGAGGTCGGGGCGAAGGAGCGACAAGAGATTGTAGAGGGACTTGATCGGGGCCCAGGAGAGACGCGAGTTCGGGGCCAGAAGAGGCGTGGGCTCAGAGGCAGCACGGGTCAGCCCACACTGCGATATGTGTGTGCACTAGGCCCGTGCAGCAGAGCTGGTCTCCAGTCGTCTTGGTTAATCCTTGCCACTGGACCAAGACCTGGCTCGGTCAAGCCCGTATGGTGGTTGGTGTGCAACGACCAAAACAGGTTAAAAAAATCCAACCACAGACATCTTCCACCCTCCAGAATGTAGTTCGGGATCTGGAATATTAAGTCCTTCATTGAAACACCTGTGAACTCATCCCTTTTTTGGCGTGGAAGCAAGTCATCCTCATTTCGAGAGACTGCCTATGATGATGATGATACAAGTTTAAAATAACTTCTTTGGTTTTCAACTCTGTCCCCCTAGAAATTAACCTTACTGCTTTGTTTGCTTTTTCACGGCCTTATTAACGTGCGTTGCTACTTTTAGTGTTTATGTATCTGTACTACTCTACCCCATTTAGACTCTTATTTTCCAAGGGGTATGTGACCACTTTACTCCTCCTATCAAAATGCACCACCTCACACTTCTCTATTTTAAAATTAATTTGCCAATTATACACCCATTCTGCAGCTTTATTAATGTCTTCTCATATTTTGTCACAGTCTTTCTCAGTAGTAACTAAACTCCCTAATTTGCTGTTATCCATAAATTGTACTTCTGATTCCCGTTCAAATCATTTATGTAAATGGTGAACAGTGGTCCCAGCACTGACTTGTGGAACACCACTTCCCATCTTTTGCTACCCTGAGTAACTATCTTTAACCCCTACTCTCTTTTTTCTGTTTAGTAGCCAGCTTACTATCCATGCTGCTACTTATTCCCTGACTCCACATGCTTTGACCTTAATCATGAGTCTACTATGCGGTACCTTATCAAAGAGCTTTTGAAAGGCTCAATATATTATGTTTACTATATTACCCTTGTCTACTCTTTCTGTTACTTCTTCAGAGAATTCAATAAGGTTGGTCAAGCATGACGTTCCCTTTTGGAATCTGTACTGACTATTCTTTATTATATTTTCAGTTTCTGAATGCTTTTTTATTACATCTTTGAGTAAAGTTTCCATTTTCTTCCCTACCACTAACATTAAACTAAATGGCCTATAGTTCCCTAGACTTGTTCCATCTCCCTTTTTAATTATCGGAATAACATTAGCTGTCCCCCAGTCCTCTGGCACTATTCCCTTTTCCAATGAATTCTTATGTGTAATAGTGCAGCTGCTATCTCTACAAATATAATACATCCGGATCAGGGATTTATCCTTCCTAAGTTTGATTAGTTTATCAATTATCGATCCCCTTTCTAACTTAAATGTCTTTATATCTTTTTTGATCTCTTCTTCTAATGTCATGTTCTGCTATTTCCATTTAAACCTCTTCTAGACCATCTTTTGTTCCTTTACTTGTCCCATTACCACCCCCTATTGCCTTGCACCATCATCCCTTTTGTCTTTTAATCTCTCCTGTATTCCAACTTATTACAGACTTTCCGTTTGTTCTTTCCTCCCCTCCCCCTTTCCTTGCCTCTACACTTGAAATAAAACCTGTTGTATCTCTAACTTTTCTCAGTTCTGACGAAAGATCATCGACCCGAAAAGTCAATTCTGTTTCTCTCCCACAGGTGCTGTCTGACCTCCTGAGTATTTCTAGCATTTTCTGTATTATTTCAGAATTCAAACCTCTGCAGTATTTTGCTTTTGTAATTATTCAAAATATTTGTCAATACCTGCAAGTTTGTCTTAGTAATCCTAACTCTATTCTAATTTTTATTAATGTGTCTGTAGAATGTCTGAATTTTATGGAGGGGGCGGGGTGAGAAAACAAGGAAACTACTTGGGAACAACAGCAAAACTGAGAGATGGACGAAAGGAGTGACCTCACAGCAGTGACCAGGTGAAGAAAGAAACTAACCTGCATTTATATAGCACCTCAGGAGACCCCAAAGTGCTTTACAACCAATGAATTACTTTTGAAATGCAGTCAGTGTTGTGTAGGCAAGCATGGCAATCAATGTGTGCACAGCAAGATCCCATAAACAGCAAATGGATGAACAACCAGGTAATCTGGGGGGGCCAGGGGGGCGGCGGGGGAGATATTTGGTTTTTGTTCAACATCCAGTACTGGATGAGCAGAAATTTTCTCCAATTAAATATTGGGAAGACCAAACCCATTGTCTTTGGTCCCCGTTACAAACTGCGTTCGCTAGCCACTGACTCCATCCCTCTTCCTAGCATCTGTCTGAGGTTGAACCAGACTGTTCACAACCTAGGTGTCATATTTGACCCTGAAATGAGCTTCCGGCCACATAGCCGCGGCATAACTAAGACCGCCTATTTCCACCTCCGTAACATTGTCCGTCTTCATTCCTGCCTCAGCTCTTCTGCTGCTGAAACACTCATCCATAACTTTGTTACCTCTAGACTTGACTACTCCAACGCACTCCTGGCTGGCCTCCTACATTCTACCTACGTAAACTTGAGGTAATCCAAAACACGGCAGCCCGTGTCCTAACTCGCACCAAGTCCCGCTCACCAATCACCCCTGTGCTCGCTGACCTACATTGGCTCCCAGTTAAACAACGCCCCGATTTTATTTTCATCCTCGTTTACAAATCCCTCCATGGCCTCGCTCCTTCCCATCTCTGTAATCTCCTTCAGCCTCACAATCCCCCGCCACCCCCATCCCACACCCCCACCCCCCGAGATGTCTGCACTCCTCAAATTCTTAAATTCTTCCCTCTTGAGCATCCCTAATTATAACTGCTCAATCGTTGATGGCCGTGCCTTCAGCTGCCCAGGCCCCAAGCTCTGGAACTCCTCCCTAAACCTCTTCACCTCTCTACCTCTCTTTCCTCCTTTAAGACGCTCTTTAAAACCTAAGTCTTTTCTGTCATAATTTGTTCTTACGTGGCTCGGTGTCAAATTTACTTGTTTTGTCTTGCAACACTCTAATTGGGATTAGACTGGATGACCTTTTGTTGGCCGATGCAGTATTAATGGTAAGTACTGCAGGGAATCAAATACGACCAGGGTGATCTCCTGGACTAGTGTCGATTGCCTGGATGGGTCGGAGAGGAATATTCCCAGATTTTTTTCTCCCTAAATTGGCCTGGGTTTTTATCTGGTTTTTGCCTCTCCCAGGAGATCACATAGCTCCGGTTGGGGTGGAGTGTAAAATGTTTCAGTATAAGGAATGTCACAGTTGTGTGAGGCAGACTTGTTGGGCTGGGTGCTCTTTGCCTTTCCGTCATTGTTCATAGGTTTATATGTAACCTTCAGGGCATTTGACCAAGGGCCGTGCGGCTCTTTGTCAACTGGCGTAGATACGATGGGCCGAAATGGCCTCTTTCTGCGCTGTAAATTTCTATGTTTCTAACACTCCTGTGAAATGCCTTGGGACGTTTTACTACATTAAAGGTGCTATATAAATACAAGTTGTTGTTGTTAGGAGGAATGTTGGCCAGTACATCTGGGAAAGCTCCCTTTTTTTCTTTGAATAGTGCTGTGGGACCTTTTATGTCCATTTGTGGGAGCAAACACGACGTTGGTTTAACGAAACACTCGAAAGAATAGATCAGGAAGGGTGTGCAAGCTCTCCCTGGAGACGTGAAGAATTGTTGCCAAATTGGCAATTCCCAAAGGGCCTCGTTGTGGAACAACATGGTCTCAACTAAGTGTAAGTGCTGAGAATTAATTTTTATTAAGAGTTCTGTACTTTCTGCAGTTACATTGTTACTCATGTGGACACTCAGGCAAATTTGAAGTGCACACTTTACGGGAAAGACTGATGATTATCTCTAGACAGTGGAACTGTCGAGGACCTGATGGTTTCCATCCCAGGGTATTAAAATAAGCAGGTGAGAAAATTGTTGATGCGTTAGTCGTGACTTTTCAAGACTCTCTTGATTGAGGAATTGTCCCTTTGGATTGGAAAACTGCCATTGCCACTCCATTATTTAAGAAGGTAAGAGAGATAACCTAAGAAATTATAGGCCTATTAGTCTATCATCAGTTGTGGGGAAGTCACTAGAATTTGTAATTAGGTCAGAGTGACTGAACACTTGGACAAATATGAGTTGATCAGAGAAAGCCAGCGTGGATGTGTAAAGGGTAAGTCATGTCTAACGAACTTAGTCGAATTTTGAGAGGAGGCAACTAACATGCTAGATAAGGGAGTGTCTATGGATGTTATTTATATGGACTTCCAGAAGGCATTCAACAAGGTTCCACAGAAGAGACTGTTAACAAAATTAAGACTGCATGGAATTGGAGCCAACCTATCAGCTTGGATAGGGAATTAGTTAGGAAGTAGGAAACAGAGAGTTGGGACAATGGGCCAAAAATTGCGGTCGGAAGCTTCCTGCGGACGATGCCACCGACCAAAAAAGAAATCTGAATGTACTTGGTGGTCCCGTACCAACGAACACTTCGGGTCAGAGGCCAAGCTGCACAGCCCAGCGCAGAGACCCATGCATCCCAGGAGCGTAAGTGCTTCCTGGGATCACGTGGGCCTGGACCACCAATCTCAATGTGGTATTCTCATTGATAGTAATGGGAGCTCAGAGCTCCCATTACTATCAATGAGAATACCTCTAAAATCAAATAAAACATAAACATAAATTTAAGACTTCACTTTTTAAAAAATTATTAGAAATTGCATTAAATTAAATGTTTAAAAAAAATGTTTTTGAATTAAAAAAAAGTTTTAATAGTGTTAAAAATAAACTTACCTTCATAGACAGGGTTTTTAATATAAAAATAAGTAATAAAATGTATTTTTTCTATCTATTAAAACTCTTATGCTGGTAAAAGCAGGTATCACGTGAGAGTTTGAAGGACATTCAATGGGCATGAGTTGGGCGAATAACCCAAATCTCTGCCCGGGGATGCGCGCAATCCGTCAAAAGAAATTTTGACAGATTGCATGTACCGGGTTCAGACGCATGCACTCCGCACGCCTAAACCCGGAACTTGCGGGGCCTCTTTGAGCATGTGCGCATACCGTACACACCCAAAGAGGCCGAACTTTCAGGGCCACTGGGCATGTACTCAAATTGGCAAGATGTGACTAGTGGCATCCTTCAGGGATCTGTACCACAGCCTCAGCTTTTCACTATATTTATAAATGACTTGGATAAAGGAATAGAGAACCATATATCTAAGTTTGCTGATGGCTCTAAATTAGGTGACACAGTAAATAGTGTAGATGGGAGGAAAGTTGCAAAGGGACATTGATAGATTAATTGAGTGGGCAAAACTGTGGCATATGGAGTTCAATGTGGGGAAGTGTGAAGTCATCCACTTTAGACCTACTAAAGATTGATCGCTATATTTTCTAATGGTGAGAAGCTAGGAACTATGGATGAGCAGAGATTTAGGGGTCTAAGTACAGAAATTGCTAAAAGCTAGTGGATGGGTACAAAAATAATGAAAAAGACTAATGGAATGTTGGCATCTATCTCAAGGCGATGGAATACAAAGGGGTAGAAATGATGTAACAGCTGCACAGAGCTTTTGCTAGACCCCATCTGGAATACTACATCTCGGGAAGGATGTATTGGCCTTGGAGTGGATGCAGCGCAGATTAACCAGTTTAACCAGAATGATACTGGGGCTAAAAGGATTAAATTATGGAGGTCAGGTTGCTGAGACTAGGCTTGTATTTCTTTGAATATAGAAGATTAAAGAGTGATCTATTGAAGTGTTTAAGATTATTAAAGGATTTGATAGGGTGGATACAGGGAAACTATTTCCACTGGTAGGAGAGTCCAGAACAAGGGGACATAACATTAAAATTAAAGCTAGGCCATTCAGGGGCGATGTCAGGAAACACTTCTTCATACAAAGGGTGCTGGAAATCTGTAACTCTCTCCCTCAAAAAGTTGTTGAGGCTGGGGGTCAATTAAAAATTTCAAAACTGAGATTTTTGTTAGATAAGGGTATTAAGAGCCATGGAACCAAGGTGGGTTACGATTAAGATCAGCCATGATCTAATTGAATGGCGGAAACATTCCAGTTAAATGCATCAGGACAGCTTCTATTTTGCATTTCTGTCCAAGGGAGATTGGAAACGTGCCTTATGAGAACTTGCCTGTGAGTTGCTGTTGATACAGCACTTTCGGACTTCTTTTGTTCAGCTAGTTGGGGGGGGGGCGTCCAACACTCATGGAAATCCATGATCATGTTCAAGAGTCTCCCAACCAAGCTACTGAGAAATCCACAGCTGTACATTTTACTTGTTAGACACGCGGTGCAAAGCCTCTCCCTGTAGGGGCGCACCCCACTTACCCAGATCCCGAGTGTATGGGTCTAAGTTGGCAAAAGCCAAAACTTAGGCATTTGGTTCAGTTGAACAATATCTGTACAATCATTTAGTATCAATTTATAATATATCAGCACAATTATATTTCGCTACACATGAAGAGAAGGCTTCATACCAGGAATCTAACAACTGGCTTGTGTAATGCTACAAGTGAGGCAATGTTCATCAGGCTGGAAGTAGGCAAACTTTCATTTTCTTTTGCAACTATTGTTGGGTTGCTACGGAAAGGCGAGATCTGTAAGAGCAAGAATCAACATCAGACGCAAATGCAGATCAACATTCATGCATACCCATCCACACATACTGCTCCTGTCTGGGGATCTCAATCCCAGACATGAGCAACACTTGACACTCTGGGCCACACTGTCCACCAATCAAGAAACTAATGTATGTGCAAACAGCGGGACACTTCCAGTTCCCCCATGTTTAACACTAGTTATTGCTCTATGAATAAAAGTTGACTGAAAACAATGCATATTTTTACTTGTTAATGGCTAATCATTTTTTTTTAATTAATTCATGGGATGCGGGCATCACTGGCAAGGCCAACATTTATTGCCCATTCCTAATTGACCTGAAGGTGGTGGTGAGCTGCCTTTTTGAACTGCTGCAGTCCTTGTGGTGACGGTACTCCCACAGTGCTGTTCGGGAGTGAGTTCCAGGATTTTGACCCAGCGACGATGAAGGAAGAGTGATATATTTCCAAGTCAGAATGGTGTGTGACTTGGAGGGGAATATGCAATAGTGATTTTCCCATGCACTTGTCCTAGGTAGTAGAGTTCGCAGGTTTGGAAGGTGCTGCCTAAGAAGCCTTGGTGAGCTGCTGCAGTGCATCTTGTAGATGGTACACACTGCAGCAATAGTGCACTGGTGGTGGAGGGAGTGAATGTTTAAGGTGGTGGATGGGGAGCCAATCATGCGGGCTGCTTTGTCCTGGATGGTGTTGAGCTCCTTGAGTGTTGTTGGAGCTGCACTCATCCAGGCAAGTGGAGAGTATTCCATCACACTCCTGACTTGTGCCTTGTAGATGTGGAAAGGCTTTGGGGAGTCAGGAGGTGAGACACTCATCGCAGAATACCCAGCCTCTGACCTGTTCTTGTAGCCACAGTATTTATGTGGCTGGTCCAGTTAAGTTTCTGATCAATGGTGACCCCCAGGACGTTGATGGTGGGGAGATTTGCCGATGATAATGCTGTTGAATATCAAGAGGTGGTTAGACTCTCTTTTGTTAGAGATGATCATTGCCTGCCACTTGTACGGCATAAATGTTACTTGCCACTTATCACCCCAAGCATGAATGTTGTCCACATCTTGCTGCATGCGGGCACAGATGGCTTCATTTTCTGAGGAGGTGCGAATGGACATGAAATCTGTGCAATCATCAGTGAACATCCCCACGTCTGACCTTATGATGAAGCGAAGGTCATTGATGAAGCAGCTGAAGATGATTGGGCCTAGAACACTGCCCTGAGGAACTCCTGCACAAATGTCCTGGAGCACAGGTGATTGGTCTCCAACAACCACAACCATCTTCCTTTGTGCTGGGTATAACTCCAGTCAGTGGAGAGTTTTTCCCCTGATTCCCATTAACTTAAGTTTTACTAGGGCTCCTTGATGCCACACTCGGTCAAATGCTGCCTTGATGGCAAGGGCAGTCACTTTCACCTCACCTCTGGAACTCAGCTCTTTTGTCCAAGTTTGGAGCCAAGTAGCCTGGCAGAACCCAAACTAAGCATCGATAAGCAGGTTATTGATGAGCACTGTCGACAACACTTTCCATCACTTTGCTAATGATTGAGAGTAGACTGGTGGAGCAGTAATTGGCGGGATTGGATTTGTCCTGCTTTTTGTGGACAGGACATACCTGGGTAATTATCTATTTTATTGGATAGCTGCCAGTGTTGTAGCTGTACTGGAATAGCTTGGCTAGAGATGAAGCTCGTTCTGGAGCGCAAGTCTTCATCACTACAACCGGAATGTTGTCAGGGCCCATAGACTTTGCTGTATCTAGTACGCTCAGCCGTTCCTTGATATCACATGGACTGAATTGAATTGGCTGAAGACTACCTTGTGATGGTGGGGAGGAGGCTGAGATGAATCATCCATTCGGCAGTTCTGGTTGAAGATGGTTAATAATGCACAATTATACAAGGCAAGAAAAATAATCCTAAAAGGAACAACTGAACTCCAAGTCACAGCTAGAGTTAGTGATCTTAATGAACAGGAAAGTTTGAGAACCAATGCTTCAAAAGTTTATGTTGTATATCTAATGTTTTCCTGCCTGAATTTAGAAAAGTTTAAAATAGCACAGGGGCCTAAAAGCACGCTATCAATTAGAGGAGAGGGGCTCTCCATGACTGACACAAGCTGCAGCAAGAGACAGGTCCCGCTTCACACCAGCAACAGTCAAGTTCGGATTGTTATTTTTAAAAGGTACAGTTCCCCTATGGTGAATTCATGCTTTAAACGCCAAATTTGCCCCCAAAAATAAATAAGTACAAATTTCTGACAAGCATACCTACACCCTTGTTGCGAAACTAGAATAATATCAGGTGGATGAGAATTTCAGGCCTGGAAAAGTACAATAGACCAATATTGCCTCAAATAAAACAGTGGTACACGGATTTGCCTTTACTTAAGGGACGCGTTTATTTGTACTACCAAAATGGCCACCATGCTCCATCCTTTGTTTCTGATTGGTCCCCTTGGAGGATAAGCCACACTCTGAGGTTTCACAGGACTGTGTAACTGGAACCACCCATCCCAAGGTCTCACTGACTTTGCAAACTGTAACTCGATCCACTTTGACTTTCTGAAGCGACAGAGGACAGAGCTCCCCAGAAGACAGCAAGGGCCAGCCAAAGTGCCTTACCCCAGTCCAAGTACATCCCTCCCCCAGCCGAAGTGCCTTATCCAGTGCATTTTTCACTGCCCGCCGCCCCCCCTCCCCCCACCCCCAACCACCATAGATGTCGCATTGTGTATGGATTACTAACAGGTTTATTGGGTATGAAGTGAATAGTGACAGTGTCATGACTTCTGGATATCATCCACTCCAATAGTGTCCCTTGTAGAGGGTTGGAAGCACGTGATCCGTCTTCCCTGAGTTCCCTCTCTCCCCTCCGACTCATGCATCTCTCTCTCTCTTTCTCTCTCTCTCTCTCTCTTCCCCCAGCCTCTCTCTCTCTCCCCCTCTCCAGCCTCCCTCCCTCTCCCTTTCTCCCTCCCCCTCTCTCCCAGCCTCCCCCTCTCTCCCAGCCTCTCTCTCGCTCTCAGCCTCTCTCTCTCTCGCTCTCTCAGCCTCTCTCTCTCCCCTAGCCTCTCTCTCTCCCCCAGCCTCTCTCTCTCTCTCTCCCCCAGCCTCTCTCTTTCTCCCCAAGCCTCTCTCTCTCTCTCTCTCTCTCTCCCCCAGCCTGTCTCTCTCCCCCAGCCTCTCTCTCTCTCTCTCTCTCCCCCAGCCTCTCTCTCTCTCTCTCTCTCCCCCAGCCTCTCTCTCACTCTCTCTCCCCCAGCCTCTCTCTCAATCTCTCTCCCCCAGCCTCTCTCTCAATCTCTCTCCCCCAGCCTCTCTCTCCCCTAGCCTCTCTCCCTCTCTCTCTCCCCCAGCCTTCAGGCCCAGACCCCCTGCCATCAGGCCCAGGACCACCGCCATCAGGCCCATGCCGGCTGCGGGCGGGGGGACGGGGTCGGAGCCTCAGGTCCTGCTGTTCGGCATGATTCGGGCCGGGAGGAGGGTGGAGCTTGATAGGAGGCGGGGCTTGTCGCCCGTCAGTCAAAACGTGCAGTACGGGCAGCGGGGGCTTGATGGACGGTTGTTTGTCTGTCAACAAGTGCAGTACAAATAGTTAGTCCCTTACTTAAGCGGCTGGCAAAATTAAGCTTCCATGACATGTACAGTGGATGCTGGGGATTTTTTCTCGTCTGTTGCAGGGAAATTGTAGGCTATTGTGAAGAAATATATCGCTACCCTCTGTGGCTAAACCTGATTTTAAAGTAGTAAACCATAATGTTCTAACAGTGATATGGGCGTAATTTTAACATCCAAGAATGAGTGAGTCTAGGTTAGGTGAGAAGTTGGATCGGTCATTAAAAGCTTTTAAGAGACTGCTTGCTCAATTTTAACAAGCTTTTTATTTTTAACACATTTTGGCCTGTTTTCCCGGGCTTTGGGAAACCCGGCAGGTAAAAGGAGGTAAAATGGGTCGGGTCCATAAGGCAAGTGCATCTATAGCACTGTTTGTGGGCCAGGAGGAGCAGGAAAGTTCCCCTCCCCCCCCATCCCACCAGCCCAACAAGCTTACCTTAATCCAGGACCACGATTATTGACTTCACCCTACCCATCTCACCCCACCCTGACCACGATACCCCCAGCCTGACCTCTTCCCCCTTCCGCACCTTGCTTGACCACCTTACTTCCCAGTTAGAACTCCTGGACAAGAGTCAGGGGTGGTGGACGGATGTGTGCTGGGCTTTGAGGATGTTTTTGAATGGGGAGGAGAGAAGATGTTGAGCAATGTGGCGGGGAGAGGATTGTAGGTTGAGAATTTCAGTGTGTGGGAGGTGTGACAGCTAAGGGATCTACCTTTTGCCCTGTGTATACTTTTATCTTCCATCTCTTTTTGATGCAGTTGATAAATGCATCGGTCTGCTAAACATTTTGCCTCTCTGTGCACGTGAGATTTGGAATTTATCATGCAAGGTGTGAATCCGCACACCTTATAAACCTTGAGCAATAACTGTACAGTCAATCATTCTGGTTTGCATTTAACCAATTTAAGTTTGCTACAAGCCCATCAGTTCTATTTGGCTACATGTGGAGAATTGGCTGCAAACTTACCATTGGAAAAAAGCCTTGTGAGATTCTACGAAAGGCAACCTTGGATGCTGCTATTGACTTTAAGTCTGCTGATGATGGTTGCCCGGTACTATCCGAGAAGAGCAAGAGGCAAATCATCGGTCAAAAATACAGATCAATCATTACGCATGTGCTGAATTTACCCTTGGACCTCTCTTTCAGAGAGTGACATTGTCCAATATTTGTACCCTTTACATATGAGTAGCTTCAGCAGAGCTAGGCAGCACTTGCTGAATACTTTCTCTCAAGTCTTTCCATGGCTCCAACAACCAACGGGCTCAATATGGAGAGGCGTTTTACAGTTATCTTGCATTGCGCACTGTTAGAGCTTGTACAATGCTTCTCACCAGAGTATACAACAGATTTATGATTCTTACAGGGCTTTCACTTAAAAGCCAGGACAAGATTTAGAACCGATGCTGGTGGGTACAGAGACATTATTGCATTATAGTTTATTCACTGTTCAGATGTAGTAAATCTGCATTTAGAAGTTTAGGTTGACTGAATGGTTCTAAGTTTCCAAAATTAATAAATGTTTCCCCATCTCCAAAGTAGCATGAATAACTATATGGATAGGGAAGATTTTCCCAAGTATGGAGGAGCGAGATCATGAGAAGATCTGGAAATGAGGATTTTATGTTAATTCACACGAGGGGGAGGGGTGAGGAAAACCTTTATTGAACTGAACACTACGGGAAAGCCAAATGATTTGTGAACACTGGGTATGTCATTGGCTTTGTGTACATGTTAAAAGACTTGGATTTATAAAACGCCTTCCATGACCTCAGAAAGTCCCAAAGCGCTTTAGTCAATGAAGCACCTTTGAAGTGTAGTCACTGTTGTAAACACAGTAGCCAATATGCACACAGTGAAGTTCCACAAAGATCAATGTAACAATTATCAGATAATCTGTTTCACTGAATTTGGCTGAATGATAAATATTGGTCAGGCCACCAGGGAGAACTCCCCTGCTCTACTTCGAAATAGCGCCATGCGATCTTTTACATCCACCTGAGAGGGCAGATAGAGCCTCTGTTTAATGTCATATCTGAAAGATGGCACTTCTGAGTGCAGCACTGTACTGGAGTATTAGCCTAGATTTTCCACTTTTATTTCAGGAGTACGGCTTGAACCCGCAATCATCTGACTCAGAGAGAAGAATGTTACAACTGAGCCACGGCTGACACACACATGCACACACCCACCCACACACTGGCTAATAGGCACCTTGGCCGATTTGTTGCCATCCCTAGCCCCAGAGTAAAGATAAACTCAGCATCTCCACTCCCTCCATTCCCTCCATCATCTAAGTCAATACAGACCAGGCACTAGAACCTTGCTGATCAGAAAGCCATAGTATTACCCCAACGAGTACCCTTCACTATTGAACCACCACATTTGATTCCGTGTCCATGCTGAGTCGGCCAAACTTAGCCAGGACTGAGCAGGAAAGGTGGTCCAGGATCATAATCTAATAACTAGTGACCCTACTGCTAAAAGTGTTGTGCGCATGCTGCTGATTTGCACATGGGTTATAGAAACATAGAAACATAGAAAATAGGTGCAGGAGTAGGCCATACGGCCCTTCGAGCCTGCACCACCATTCAATATGATCATGGCTGATCATGCACTTCAATACCCCATTCCTGCTTTCTCTCCATACCCCTTGATCCCTTTAGCCGTAAGGGCCACATCTAACTCCCTCAACAACTTTCTGTGGTGGAGAATTTCATAGGCTCACAACTCTCTGAGTGAAGAAGTTTCTCCTCATCTCGGTCCTAAATGGCTTACCCCTTATCCTTCGACTGTGACCCCTGGTTCTGGACTTTCCCAACATCGGGAACATTCTTCCTGCATCTAACCTGTCCAATCCCGTCAGAATTTTAAATGTTTCTATGAGATCCCCTCTCATTCTTCTAAATTCCATTGAATATAAGCCTAGTCAATCCAGTCTTTCTTCGTATGTCAGTCCTGTCATCCCGAGCATCTATCTGGTGAACCTTCGCTGCACTCCCTCAATAGCAAGAATGTCCTTCCTCAGATTAGGAGACCAAAACTCTACACAATATTCAAGGTGTGGCCTCACCAAGGCCCTGTACAATTGCAGTAAGACCTCCCTGCTCCTATACTCAACTCCTCTCGCTATATTGGAATCCACAGTTGAATCACCTTCTGCCAGAACTCCCTGTCCAGTTTCACAACAGCCACTTGAGTGATATATCAGGAAGATCAGCATTGCCTACGGAACTCTATCCCAATCAGAGAAGGAGGAGGTGCAGGGGTAAAACGATTGATATTTAGAATTTAATAATTAGTCCTATACAGTGTGTAATTACCTGACTAATTGGACTAATTTATACAAGGGCCATGTGAGATCAGTGAGCACAACTCTGATTAATACATCACTCTGAGATATGTACTGTGGCTTGTGATTAATACCTGAGATGCTGCCAGATGTCTTGCATCATCAGCTAAAGGATCTCCTGTGAGAAAGAACAGATCAATAATGGGTAATGGGAACAATATCATCCATCATGAGCATCAACCAAACTAAAGGTGAACAAACATTGGGCCCAAGTTTCGGCCTCAGTTGCTCCTGATTTTTTGGAGCAACTGGTGTAGAATGGAGTATCTTAGAAATTCAAATTCTTGGCATTTAGTTTGCTCCAGTTCTAGTCAGTTAGAACAGTTTCACTTTGGAACAGAATTTTTTTTTCAAAAGGGGGCGTGTCCGGCCGCTTACGCCTGTTTTCAAAGTGTCGGCAGTGAAAACTTACTCCAAACTAACTTAGAATGGAGTAAGTGAAGATTTTTGTACGCTCGAAAAAACCTTGTCTACACTTTAGAAAATCAGGCGTAGGTTATAAATCAGGCGTAGGGAATGGTGGGGGGGGGGTTTAAAGGGAAGTTTACAAACATTAAACACTTCAGTTTTACAAATAAAGAGCCATCATCAATAATAAATGATAAATACATCAATAAATCAACCAATAAATCAACCAAAAAAAATTAATAAAAAATATATATATTTTTTTAAATCAATAAATAAAACATTTTCTACTTACCGATTGCAGCACCGGGAGCCCTCCAAGAGCGTGCTGGGACAGTCCCCCCAGTGTGTCTCTGTCAATGTCTCTATCTGTCTGTCTGTGTGTCTCTCACTCTCTGTCTGTGTTTCTGACAGTGAGGGGAGGGGGAGAAGGGGGGGGAGGGGGAGAAGAAGGGAGAGGGGGAGGGGGAGAAGGGGGGTGGGAGGGGGAGGGGGAGAAGGGGGGTGGGAGGGGGAGGGGGAGAAGGGAGGTCGGGGGGAGAGAAGGGCGGTGGGGGGGGGGAGAAGGGAGGTGGGGGGGGAGAAGGGAGGGGGGAGAGGGTGAGGAGAAGGGGGGAGGGGGAGAGGGGGAGAAGGGGGGACGGGGGGGAGAAGGGGGGGAGAGTGGGAGAAGGAGAGAGGATGTAGGGAGGGAGGGAAGTAGCGAGGAGGGAGGGAGGGATAGAGGAGGGAGGGAGGGAGGGAGAGAGGAGGGAGGGAAGGAGAGAGGAGGGAGGGAGAGAGGGAGGGAAGGAGAGAGGAGGGAGGGAGGGAGGGAAGGAGAGAGGAGGGAAGGAGGCTGAACGGCCGGGCCCAAGACCTCGGGCTAGATTTACAGGTAGGTGGCGTCGGGTCTCGGGGGTGGGGGGTCGCGGAGGTCCGGTGGGGGGGGGGTGGTGAGAGAGAGTCGCGGAGGTCGGGGGGTGGGGGGGGAGAGAGAGTCGTGGAGGTCCGGGGGGAAGAGAGTCGCGGAGGTCCGGGGGGGTGAGAGAGAGGAGAGTCACGGAGGTCCGGGGGGGTGAGAGAGAGGAGAGTCGCGGAGGTCCGGGGGGGGGGGGGGGAAGAGAGAGTAACAGAGGTCCGGGGGGTGGGGGGGAAAGAGAGAGTCGCCGAGGTCCGGGGGGTGGGTTGGGAAGAGAGAGTCACGGAGGTCTGGGGGAGGCTGGGGGGAGAGAGTCGCGGAGGTCCTGGGGGGGGGGAAAAGAGAGTCACGGAGGTTGGGTCGCGGGGAGCGGGGATCGAGTCGGGTCGGGAGGAAGCAGGAGCTGGGCATGGAAGGAGCCTTGGTCACGCAGCCCCAGTGAGGCCATTCGGCCAGGGCTAGGGGCTGTGTGCTTCGGGCCCCTCCCACACAGTTTTGGGCGCCTGGAGCTACTGCACATGCGCGCCCACTGTAGCGCGCATGTGCAGAGGTCCCGGCACTGTTTTCAGCGCAGGGACCTAGCTCCGACCCCAACAGCTCGTGCTGCGCTGCGCCCGGCTGCAGAAGACCTGCAGGGAGCCAGAGAAGAGGGAAGTTTTTTTTAGGCACACTTTCTGGCGCGAAAAACAGGCCGTTTTAGGCGCGTCCCGAAACTTGGGCCCATTATCTACTGAGGGTCATCATGCCAAGCCGAGTGCCTACAGTTGCCGTCATCATTAGGAGTTTCTGACCAGATGCTGCTGTTAGAACTCAAGTCTCCCAGACTCCTCGCTATGTCTTTCCTTACTCTTCTCTCTGAACAGGTCCTTTGTCACCACTCCGGATTCCTTCCTTACTGGCGATTGAGTGCGACACTGACCTGCGAAGAGGCTTGGATGTTTAGCACTTTAACGATGCTATATAAACACAAGAACAGGAGCAAGCCATACAGCCCCTCGAGCCTGTTGCACCGTTCAGTGAGATCATGGCTGATCTGTATCTTAACTTTATTTATCTGTCTTGGTTCAATATCGCTTAAACCTTATCTGACAAAAATCTATCAATCTCAGTTTTGAAATTTTCAATTGACCCCAGCCTGAACAGCTTTTTGGGGAGAGAGTTCCAGATTTCCACTACCCTTTGTGTGAAGAAGTACTTCCTGACATCATCCCTGAATGGCCTAAGGATAATTTTAAGGTTAAGCCCCTTAAATTTTAAATGCTAGTACTTGTTGGTAGATGAAAGGTTTTGGATCAGTATTGTAAGCATTACTTATGGGGAACTAAGTAGGGGGCAAGGGGGAGATGAATAGTGCGGTGAGTTAGCAAATTGACCATTCATTTCTGAGACCCAGTTTTGAAATAGGAAGAAGAGGGAGGGAGGGGAGGAAGTGGGGGAAAGTGGGAGAGGGTGGAAGAGGAAGAGAGTGAGGGGAGTAGAGGAAGGAAGAGGGGGAGAGGGAGGAAGGGGGAGAGGAAGAGGAGGGGAGGGATGGGATAGTGGGAAGGAAGAGGTTGGGGGTGGGGGGCATGGGAGGGGACCCAGCAGTAATGTCCTTCACAAAACTTTCTCAGCATGTAAGAGGTAGTTCTTGAAAAACGAATTAACCTCTGCCATTACATTTATCTTGAAATGTGCACTGTTTAGCACCTGCCAAATACTTTAAATCTTTTATATTTCTGTAACGGCAGTGTGACAAAAAGGCTGCTCATACTGTACCTATAGTATCCTTTGTAGAAAAGATATATCCAGAGCTGGTTGTACTTGTTGAGCTTTGCAGAGCGCTGTCAGTTTTTTCTTCTACACTACTCCAGGTAGGCATCTGTGAAATTAAGGACGGTTATTAGAGTCTTCACGAACAAACGGTCTTCAGAGGTCTACTGAAGAAAATTGGAACTCACTAGTCCAACTAACTTGTATTTTTTGTCCTGTTATATTCTGGACTTATACTCGTCTACACATTCATAGAAACAGAAATTTACAGCGCAGAAGGAGGCCATTTCGGCCCAACATCTTCGTGCCGGCCAACAAAGAGCCACATGGTCAGCAGCCCTGAAAGTTACATATAAACTATGAACAATGAACAATGGCGGAAAGGTAATGAGCACCCAGACCAATCAGTCCGCTCCACACAACTGCGACACCCCTTACACCGAAACATTCTACTCTCCACCCCAACCGGAGCCATGTGATCTCCTGCGAGAGGCAAACACCAGATTAAAAACCCAGGCCAATTTAAGGAAAAAAAATATCTGGGAAAATTCCTCTCCGACCCATCCAGGGGATTGAAACTAGTCCAGGAGATCACCCTGGCCGTATTCTATTCCCTGCAGTATTTACCATTATACCTGTGCTGGCCAACAAGAGGTTATCCAGTCTAATCCCAATTACCAGCTCTAGGTCTGTTACCCTGCAGGTTACAGCACTTTAAGTGCCCATCCAACCATCTCTTAAAAAGTAGTGAAGGGTTCTGCATCCACCACTCTTCCAGGCAGCGAGTTTCAGATCCCCACAATCCTCTGCGTAAAGAAGCCCCCCCTCAAATCCCCTCTAAACCTTCCATCAACCACCTTCAAACCATGCCCCCTCATAATATACCCCTCCACCAATGGAATTAGGCCCTTACTATCCACTATGTCCAGGCCCCTCAATATTTTGTACACCTCAATGAGGTCTCCTCTCAACCTCCTCTGTTCCAATGAGAACAAACCCAGCCTATCCAATCTGTCCTCATAACTAAGATTCTCCATTCCAGGCAGCATCCTAGTAAATCTCCTCTACACTCTCTCTAGTGCAATCACGTCCTTCCTATAATACAGTGACCAGAACTGCATGCAGTACTCCAGCTGTGGTCTAACCAATGTATTATACAATTTAAGCATAACCTCCCTGTTCTTATATTCTATGCCTCGGCCAGTAACGGCAAGCATTCCGTATGCCTTCTTAACCACCTTATCCACCTGGCCTGCTACTTTCAGGGATCTGTTCACAAGCACTCCAAGGTCCCTTTGTTCATCTACACTATTAAGTGTCCTACGCTTAATGTGTATACCCTTTCCTTATTAGCCCTCCCAAAGTACAAGTGCATTAACTCACACTTCTCTGAATTAAATTGCATTTGCCACTGTTCTGCCCACCTAACCAGTAGTTTAATATCCTCCTGCAGCCCATGACTTTCTTCTTCATTATCAACCACACAGCCAATTTTAGTGTCGTTTGCAAACTTCTTAATCATACTCCCTATATTCAAATCTAAATCATTGATATATACCACAAAAATCAAGGGACCCAGTACTGAGCCCTGTGGAACCCCACTGGAAACATCCTTTCAGTCACAAAAACATCCATCAACCCTTTGCTTCCTACCTCTAAGCCAAGTTTGGATCTAACTTGCAACTTTACCCATGGGCTTTAACCTTCGTGGGACCTTATCAAAAGCTTTGCTAAAGTCCATATACACTAGATTGAAAGCACTACCCTCATGGACCCTCTTGGTTACCTCCTCAAAAAATTCAATCAGGTTAGTCAAACACGATCTTCCCTTAACAATCTGTACTGACTGACCCTAATTAATCCTTGCCTTTCCAAATGTAAATTTATCCTGTCTTTCAAGATTTTTTCCAATAATTTTCCCACCACTGAGATCAGGCTGACAGGCCTGTAATTACTCTGCCTATCCCTTTCTACCTTCTTAAACAAGGGTACTACACTAGCAAACCTTCAATCCTCCGGCACCATGCTCAAATCCAAAGACGACTGGAAAATGATGGTTAAGGCCTCTGCTATTTCCTCTTTTACTTTGCTCAACAGCCTGGGATGTTGTACAGGGCCTTGGTGAGGCCTCACCTGGAATATTGTGTTCAGTTTTGGTCTCCTAATCTGAGGAAGGATGTTCTTGCTATTGAGGGAGTGCAGCGAAGGTTCATCAGACTGATTCCCGGGATGGCTGGACTGACATATGAGGAGAGACCGGATCGACTGGGCCTTTATTCACTGGAGTTCTGAAGGATGAGAGGGGATCTCATAGAAACATATAAAATTCTGACGGGACTGGACAGGTTAGATGCAGGAAGAATGTTCCCGATGTTGGGGAAGTCCAGAACCAGTGGTCACAGTCTAAGGATAAAGGGTAAGCCATTTAGGACTGAGATGAGGAGAAACGTCTTCACTCAGAGAGTTGTTAACCTGTGGAATTCCCTACCGCAGAGAGTTGTTGATACCAGTTCATTGGATATATTCAAGAGGGAGTTAGATATGGCCCTTACGGCTAAAGGGATCAAGGGTATGGAGAGAAAGCAAGAAAGGGGTACTGTGGTGGATGATCAGCCATGATCTTATTGAATGGTGATGCAGGCTCGAAGGGCCGAATGGTCTACTCCCACACCTATTTTCTATGTTTCTATGTTTCATCCGGGCCTGGGGACTTATCTACTTTCAAAGCTGCTAAACCCTTTAATACTTCCTCTCTCACTATATTTATTTCATCCAGAATATCACACTCCTTCTTGATAGCAGTATATGCATTGCCTCTTTTATTTGTGAAAACAGATGCAAAGTATTCATTAAGAACCTTACCAACATTTTCCGCCTCCACACAAAGATTACCCTCATGGTCTCTAATAGATCCTATCCTTTCTTTAGTTATCCTCTTACTCTTAATATATTTATAGAACATCTTAGGGTTTTCCTTAATTTTACTAGCCAAGAATTTTTTGTGCTCTCTCTTAGCATTCCTAATATCCTATTTAATTTTGCCTCTTAACTTTCTATATTCCTCTAAAGATTCTATAGTATATAGCCGTTAGTATAGGACATAAGCGTCCCTTTTTTTGTTTATCTTCCCCTGTAAGTCCCTAAACATCCAGGGGGCTCTGGAATTATTATTCCCACCCTATTTCTTTAAGGACACATGTTTGGCCTGAGCCTTCCGGATCTCCTCCTTGAATGCCTCCCACTGTTCTGACACTGATTTACCCACACGTAGCTGTTTCCAGTCCATTGTGGCCAAATCACTCCTTAATTTAGCAAAATTAACTTTTCCCCAATTCGGGACTTTTATTCCAGGCCTATCCTTGTCCTTATCCATAACCAACTTGAATCTGACTGAATTATGGTCACTGGCACCCAAGTGCTCTCCCACTAATACCCCTTCAACCTTCCCAGCTTCATTCCCCAAAACTAAATTCAAAACCGCCTCCTCTCGTGTTGGGCTTGCTACACACTGACTAAAAAAGTTCTCTTGAATGCATTTCAAGAACTCCGCACTCTCTATAGCCTTCACACTATATTTGTCCCAATCAATATTTGGATAGTTAGTCTGGTGAAGGAGCATGGGTTCTCACTCCATGCTCACACTCAATACACCGGGTAGATATTGCTAAGATACCACTGCCATGAACGTTTCAACTCACAGCCTCACCCTGGAACTGCGAGACAGAATGCAGCAAGGTTAGATCACAACTCTTTATGCAAGCCTGCATCCCCATTTGGTGAGCTCGGTGTTGTACTGCCAGAGTTTGCAGTTCTCGGCATGCAATACCTTTATGACTGAAATGGGAAGCTAACACTCCACAGCTATGCCTGCTACAGGCTAACCATGGTGGAGAACTGTTTTACTGTTAGAACTAATAGGCCCTTTGACATCAGGGATGGATTAAATTGGGGGCCAATAGGGTACAATCTGTGACCATCTGGCAGTGTCCAACAGGCAGTCCCCCCGCCCCACCTGTTATAACCCGAGAAGCTCAACATCCCCGACCCCCCGATCACATTGGAACAAGAGGCCGCCTATCAACGCCTGCGTGTCCCAGCTCCAGATAACAGTTGCCCCACCTTTTCCATTGGGATAGGATTCAACATTCCAGTATCGTAATGTCAGAGACACTGGTACCCAAGAAAAGAATCCAAAGCTCCACTGCATTTTCCGTATCCATCTACAACCTATCACCAAGGGCAAGCAGTCAGTCTCGAGAGCTTCTGGGCATCAGGCTCTGGAGTCCATTGCCACAACGCCAGGAATGCTGTGTCCTCCAAGTCCTGGAGTAGACTGCTCTACCACACACTGCGCAGAATTACCAACATGCCGGCCTTGTTGAACTGGATGGCATTACGGGAACCCCCAGTGGTGAAGTCTGCCGCTCTTTGATTAAGAGTCACAGTGCCAGCTGAATGGGAATCCAAAACTCTAGCACTAGAGCGAATGGGTCATAGGGACAGGTGCTGACTAACCTTCCATTTCCCATAGATACAATAACTTCCAAAGATAGAGAGGTCCAGCATTCTAATGTTGGGAACTCCAGCGTCACCCAGTCAACATCGTGCAACATGGGGCACCACAAAAAAATTGTACGGCCTCAGAATGATGAGCAACATTGTCAGAAGGATAAAGTTTACAAGAAGTGCTCAACATCAGTGTAACACATTAGTGGCACTGAAGATTTTGACTAGATAAAGTATAAATTTAATTGAGGAATTAACTGTAGATTATAATCTTTGGTAACTATCTTTCGCCCATGGCATGACATTGTAACCCCGATTTTAACTCAGCGAGTAGTCAGAATGGCGGTCGGGGTTTGCAACGTTTTACCGACGCCTTCCTATCAACTGCCATTTTTACCAGGGAAGTTTCAGGCACGGGAGGGCCACTCAGCCCAGGCAAGCGGGGACCTGCTTAATGTGCCAAAGTCATGGCTCGATGGTAGCACCAGCACCGAAATCGCGGGAGGTCCATACGGGTGCCGAAGCTGCCAGCAGAACCCAGTGCCCAGAAGAGACCATGATAAATAATTGCTGTTGCAGGCACCACCAGGAATCCTTCGGCTTCCCCAGCCCCAGCCTTCTCTCTCCCACCACCAGTAGCTCTTTGGAGACTGCCCCCAACCCCACAACCTCCCCAAGCATTAACCATATACCGTTCTATTAGGCCACTGGCAACATCAGCCACCTGCCCCATGTCCTGCTCCCACCCACTGACTCGGACCTCATATCCGCTGGCAGAACCAAGGACGCATTTAATTGAGGTCATGGAGTTAAAACGGCCTGGGGCCTCACACTCAATGCTCTTTGTGGATTTTAGTATCACCATCTTTGGCTAGACATATACCTGGAGGATTCATCACATGACCTCCTTGCTCCAAAGGCCCCATCCCCACATTAGTCGCCTGACATGTTTATCCTTGCTGTGCACCGCCTTCCCACGGTCAATCAGAAAGTGAACAGACTCTTTATTATGGATGACTCTTGACAGTCAATCAAACAGCCATTTGTCACCATCTCCAATATTTTTATAACTACAACACAAATTTGCATTTATATAGTGCCTTTAACGTCGTAAAATGTCCCAAGGCACTTCACAGGTGTGCAATCAACAAAATTTGACATCGAGCCACATAAAATAATAAACAAAAATATTCAAAGAAAATAAAAGAAACACAATTTTATTTAACAATCCTAAATTTTATCACCTGAATTGCTTGCAGCAGTGTCCTGGAGATTAATTTTTAATTCCTGGAGACACCAGGACAATCCTGGAGGGTTGGCAACCCGAGTGGGATTCCTGATTGCCCTGCACCCCCACCCACACCAAACGAGTAACAAGCGGACAAGGTTCATTTTCATGTCAACATGACTAAAGTGACGTTTAATCCCCCTTGTCGGAGTAACGCACTCTATTAGACCTAAATCACTGAAAAGGTGTGTGTGCTAATCTTACCATGCTCTTCCTCTCTGACCTCAGCATTTTTCCAGATTTCCCCATTTTTCTTAGAATCAGGTGTTCCAAGAAGTCGATCCGCTGTTCTTGAGTTTTCTTTTCATTGTAATCCTGTCTCAGTAAATCCAGTCTGAAATGTAAGATTTAACAGACTCATCCTCGAGGACTGATTACCACTGTAGGAATGGAGACTCACTTTGATAAGGGGCAGAAATTGGCTTACTTTGTACCTTACGTCTGAGTATAAATGCAAGCCTTAGTCTGCTCCTCCCCTGATATGACAACATAATGTTTGTAACTGGAATGCAATGAGAATAACAAATATTTTATCCTTTGCAAAATAGGGAATATTTCTGTATTATTGCCAAGAGTTTCCGTTTTACTTGCAATTGGCAATCCAGGCACAAAGGGCTGGATTTTAGTTGAGGACATTAATCAGGGTGGGGCAGTAATTATAGCGCCCGAGAAACGTTTGCGTCTCAGTCAGCAAAATTCATCAGCTGGGCCCTGAGTGTGGGGCGGAGCGCTAAGTGAGGACACCTCTTTTAGGGCACAAGGCCGGCTGAGCAACTCAAAATCCGTTGCTAAAGAGCTGGCCTCGGAGCGCCCTATCAGAGGATTCTGTGGCAAAGAAATTCGCAAATAAAAACACAGCAAACTTTCCCAATACCTTAAACACCCCACAATAAGGTAAATCGCAACAATGGGCTCAGTTCTCACCAAGCCCGTTTTCTGGCATATTGCCAGAGTTACGCCCGTTTTTCTAGGCCAGAAATGCACCAGAAATAATTTGCCAAAGTTTCCCCGATATATAATTTGAATTTGGCACCGCGCAGCGCGTCCAGTCACCTCGGGGGGGTGGAGCCTGCTGTATACACCAAAAAACAAAGCCGCACCTTCTGCACATGCGCGGAAAAAAAAGTTACATTCTTGACGTCGTTCCAATGGACGCGCATGCTCAGTACAGCTCGGATTTGACAATCGGCCATTTTTAAAGAGCCAGTTGTCTGTGTGAGAAGGAGTGTTGTGTGAGAGCATTGGAAAAATTACAGCTGCAGCAGTACAAGATGCAACGTGGTGCAAGGACCAAGAATATCTTACAGGAAGAAATGGAGGCACTAGTTACTGTAATTGAGAACCGATGGTAGGTCACATAAAAGTTCCACCCAAAGAAATTAAGAAATGCTGAAACCAAATTGCAGAAGATAAATGTGCAATGGTGACCACCATGGAGGCCAGTGTAAAAAGAAGTGGCAGGACCTTGGTCAAGTAGTTAGTGTAAGTAATATTTTCATTTATTCAATGCAATTGCAATTGTAAATGTGACCAGCTATATATGTCCCAACCAGCAGAAAGATGCCCTCTCTAAAAAGTTGCATTTTCATCTTTGCAGAGGAAGGTGGTACATAATAAAAGGGAAGGATGAGGCAAATCTGCACCCACTGACACCCTTGGAAGAGAGGGTCGCTGCTTTGATGGGTCCTGCCTGGAAAAAAGCAATTAGTACTGCACAAGCTGGGCCCACACTCGAGGGAGCGGGTAAGTCCTGCAAATTCATCTTGGTCCTTCAAATCAACCTGCTGCCTGACCTGCGCTGTGTGAGCCTACTCATGCCACCCAACCTGCCCCCTCCTCTGTTGCTAACCATTCGACTGTTCTGTTCTCTTTTGCAGAACTTGAGGCCAACCCTGACGATGCAGAAGAAGATTCAGATGAGGACGAGCCTGAAGAGAACGTCTTCCAATCCAACCCTCCAGACCAAGAACATTGGGCGGGGGAGTAGGGGATGGAACTGGATGAAGCACCCACTGTTGTACTGACTTTGGAGGAGGTGCTGCTCATGGAGGTGACAGCCCCTTCCATGACTAGTGGTTTGAGTGTTGGTGGGACATTCCATGGTTTCACACCTTCCAAGGTTGCGGGTCCCAGTGGTGTGGTGCAGCGAGGCACACCCAGGGCCACACATTCCCAAGCTGCGGGTTCCAGTGTTGGGGTGCGAGCCACACCCGTGGGGAGGAGGGGAAGGAGAGCTCGACCACACTCTCCTGAGATGGAGGATCTAACAGATGTTGTTGAGATGATGCCATTGAGTGCGGAGAGCATTGACCTTACCCGATCACTCCTGGACGCCATCAGTGGGGTAAGTGATGAGGTAACGGGACTGTCGGGAGAAGTAACAGCAATGACCCAAGAAATGGGAATGACATCCGGGACCATCAATGAGGGAATAGTGGCCATGAGGGAGGGAATGTCAGAGGTAGTGCAAACCACATCACTGACCATGAGGGAGGGAATGTTGCAGGTCATTGAGACACTGTCAGGGCGCATGAGGGACGGCATGTTGGAGTTAGCTGCTGCAATAAGGGAACATGCCCAGACCCCGCGCCCATTAACAGAATCAACTGTCACTCCCACTCCAATCGCCACCCCAGCCTCTGAAGAGCCTCAAGCCGGGCCCTCCAACTTACTGCCTGACACCAACACCGACACCCTTCACCCTCAAGAGGTGTGCAGTACCCGAGATGTTAGAAGGAATAAGCTTGGTATCAAGCCGAGAAACACTGCGCCACCGTCTGCGGGCAGGGCTGGTGGAGTGTCCATGACCAAGCGCAGCGGGCGGTCTGAGAATAAGGGGGAGGAGAGATGGGTGCAGCCTTTCTTTGCTACTGTTGTTGTTATTATTATTATTATTGTTATTGTTACTGCTGAAAATTTTTTGTAAGTTAAGTAAATGTACAAGTTTATAAGTGATCTTAAAGAGTGATGTTGAAGTAAAGTTGATACAAGAATAATTTTATTAAAGTTAAGTACATTGTAAACTTTTGAATAAAATATATTTTACATTAAAACTGAATCATGTTCCATTAACACAACACAACATTACGGAACAGGTTCAAACAGTAAACATGTCCATGTGGAATAGCTGTCACTGAGCCCTCAGGCATCAGTAAAGTGTTCACGGATGAGCTGCTGGCGCAAGACTCGAGCAATCATTAAAGGGACACGATGGCCCGCCCTCCTCCACCGTCGTGCTCCGGCCTCAGGCACTTGCATGGTTTCCTCATCCTCGTCGTCATCATCCTCCTCCTCCTCCTCCTCCTCCTGCTCATCACCTGCATCGTCCACATCATTATCATCAGCCACTCTCACCACAGATATGTCTTCCACTATCAGGTGCTGCTGCCTCATGATGGCCAAGTTATGCAGCATGCAGCACACAACAGTGAACTGACCAACAGTCTCAGGGGAGAACAGCAAGTAGCCTCTGGAATGGCCCAGGCATCGGAAACGCTGTTTCAATATGCCAATGGTCCTCTCAATGATGCTGCGCATCGCAATGTGTGACATGTTGTATTGACGGTAATCTCTCTGCTATCAGCCACTGGGAAAGTTGTCGCTCGAGTTCTCCTCAATCATCTTCTCCCTGTGGCCGAGGAGCTCCTCCCGGAATCACAATGCGGATTTCTTCACCTACGGGGCACAACAGACATGATCTTTGCAGCAGGCCAGTTGCAGGAAAAATGCAGGGAGCAGCACCAGTCCTTATACATGGCCTTTTTCGATCTTACAAAGACCTTTGATACTGTCAACCGTGAGGGTCTATGGCGTGTCCTCCTCCATTTCGGATGCCCCCAAAAGTTTGTCAACATCCTTCGCCTGCTTCACGATGACATGCAGGCCGTGATCCTTAACAAAGGATCCATTACAGACCCAATCCAAGTTCAGACTGGGGTCAAACAGGACTGCGTCATCGCTCCAACCCTCTTCTCAATCTTCCTCGCCGCCATGCTCCACCTCACAATCACCAAGCTCCCCACTGGAGTGGAATTAAACTACAGAAACAGTGGAAAGCTGTTTAACCTATGCCGCCTCAAGATCACCCCAACCACTGTCATTGAGCTGCAGTATGTGGACGATGCTTGCGTCTGTGCACATTCAGAGGCTGAAGCCCAGGATATAGTCAATGTATTCACTGAGGCATATGAAAGCATGGGCCTTACGCATAACATCCGTAAGACAAAGGTCCTCCACCAGCCTGTCATCGCCGCACAGCACTGCCCTCCAATCATCAACATCCACAGCGTGGCCCTGGACAACGTGGACCATTTCCCATATCTCGGGAGCCTCTTATCAACAAAGGCAGTCATTGATGCGGAGATTCAGCATCGCCTCCAGTGCACCAGCACAGCCTTCGGCCACCTGCGGAAAAGAGTGTTTGAAGACCAGGCCCTCAAATCTACCACCAAACTCATGGTCTACAGGGCTGTAGTAATACCCGCCCTCCTGTATGGGTCTGAGGCATGGACGATGTACACAAGGCACCTCAAGTCGCTGGAGATATATCACCAACGATGTCTCCGCAAGATCCTGCAAATCCCCTGGGAGGACAGGTGCACCAACATCAGTGTCCTCGACTAGGCTAACATCCCCAGTATTGAAGCACTGACCACACTCGATCAGCTTCGCTGGGCAGGCTACATAGTACGCATGCCAGATACAAGACTCCCTAAGCAAATGCTTTATGTGGAGCTCCTTCATGGTAAACGAGCCAAAGGAGGACAGCAGAAACGTTGTAAGGACACCCTCAAAGCCTCCCTGGTAAAGTGTGCCATCACCACTGATGCCCCTAAGGTGGAGAAAGTGCATCCGGGAGGGCGTTGAGCTCTTTGAGGCTGGACACAAGGAGCATGAAGAGGCCAGGCGCAGGCAGCGGAAGGTGCGTGTGGCAAACCAGCCCCACCGACAGCTTCCCTCGACGAATGTCTGTCCCACTGTAACAGGGTCTGTGGCTCTCATATCGGACTGTTCAGCCATCAAAGAACTCACTTTGGGAGTGGAAGCAAGTCTGCCTCGATTCCAAGGGATTGCCTATGATCTTTACTATTTTTGTTAATGATCTAGATGGAAGTGTTAGGAGCACGTTCTGCAAATTTGCAGATGATATTAAGATCTGTGTAACAGCTTCAGGCGGATCTTAATGTGTTGGGAGATTGGGCTCATGACTGGCAAATTATGTTTAATTTGGAAAAGTGCAGTATTATGCATGTGGGCCTCCTCGATTCCGAGGGACTGCCTATGATGATTATGTATTGACGGTCAGCTTCCGTCCGGGTTACGCGTAGGGGCATCATGAGCCAGGTGGTGAGGCCGTACCCTTTATCTCCCAGTCGCCAGCTCTGCCTTTCTGGCTGCTGCTGAAATATGGCAGATATAACGCTGTCGTGTAGGATGAATGCATCATGGGTGCTCCCAGGGTATCTTGCATCGACTGACATCATATGATGTGTGTCGTCACACACGAGCTGCACATTAATGAACTGGAAGCCTTTTCTGTTCCTATATATCTCGGAATCCTCCACAGGTGCTCGCAAGGCAATGTGGGTACAATCAATGCAGCCTGTACCTTTGGGAAGCCAGCAATCCTGGAGAAGCCCACAGCCTCATCATGGATTGCTTGGGCAGTTATGGGGAACTTTATGAAGTCATTCCAACATGCGTACAGTGCAGCCGTGACCTGGTGAATGGAGACATGTGTTGCATGTTGAGAGATGGCGCACACATCCCCAGTTATAGCTTGAAACAAGCCGGAGACATAGAATAAAAGTGCAGCTGTAACCTTCACTTCAACTGACAAAGCAGTCCTCCTGATGTTTCTAGGTTGCAGCTCTGCTTTGACCAACTCACAGATCTCACTTACAACTTCTTTATGGAAACGCAGCCTTCTGACACAGTCTGCATCACTCAGGTGGAGGTACGAATGCCTGTCTCGATATACCCGAGATGGGTAAGGTCTCCTGCCCAGCACCCTATGGGCTCTGATGTCCTGATGCAATGAAGTCAAATCAATTGTCTCCTACGTAGCACATGATGCAGAAGGCTCGCACAAGGCATGGCATTGTCAGTATTCCATCCATCCCTCTATCCCTCCCTTGACCCCTTCTGCTGACCAAACCAACAACCCGCCAGCCCTGCTTCAAGATGTTCAGTGGTGGCTTGTGAGTGAATAAAAAAAATGAGAAAACTTCCAACAAATTTACACTTCTACATTGACAGGTAAAAAAAAGTTGACCTTTATTATTGATTTTGAGTGTTCTTGACGACCTCCAAAATTTTCGATTTAAAAACAATTGTGTCTTTCAGCGCAGATTTGTGAATGTGCGCTGGTTTTCTTAACTCACCAGAAGATTTTTCGGGAGTGGCCAGATATGCCAACCTAAGAGAAAAAAATGTTGGCCAAACTGCGAACAATTGAAAAAACCGGCGAAGACATGAGAACCCCCTATGACGTAAAAAAAAAATGGCCTCTAAAAATCGTAACAAAGTCAGTTACGCTGGCGCATCACAGGGGGAAACTTTGAAAAAATAAATACGTAAAAAAAAACGGCACGCGTCAGAAAAACGGCGCAAGTGAACAGGGAAAACTGAGTCCGTAAAAACCAAAACCAATCAATCTTATCTATTCACCAATTCCATTACTCACCGCCACTGCGACAGCTCTGACCGCCTGCCATAGCTCTACAGGCCGCTATAGGGTCAGCACACAACAAATTTCAATGCGCAGTCGCACGCCAGTTCGATGCTCCCAGATGGTGTTGCTCTGTGCCCACGCAAAACCGGCAACAATTTTGTCGGCGGGGCGCTGGAAACTGGCCACCCACCCGGAAAGCATTTCCTCCACCATTACCATCCCTCTGGGGCGAGAACAGAGGCGGCAACGTAATGAAATCCAACCCAAAGTGCGCTCAAATTGCTCTAGTTTTGAGAAGTGTTCTTTTTCCTCAAATTTCTGCTCATTCTCATTTGCAGACACTGAATGCAAAATCTGCGATGAACTAACGCAATCAAGCAGCGTTTTTAGAATGTGATTTAAAAAGAATGGCAATTAAAAATATTGCTTGATATATTTAACAGTGGTAACGTGGTGCAGCTTTATTAATACAGCTGAAAACAGGTTATCACCAAAAAAACAAGCATTTTAATCAGTGTCCACCACCTGTGAGTAACCCGATTTTAAATAACTGAAAATGACTTAAAAAAAAATACAGAACCATTTACTAGTTACAGAGCTATACAGTGGTCTGTTTTTTAAAAAAATTAAAAGCTTTTGAAACATGTCTATTCATGTCCTTCTTGGGCCCAATTTTGGCCATGACTTGCTCCAATTTGTTTGGAGTAAGTTGGTTTTTCTGGCGTAAGTTAAAAAATGCCATTTTCCCCAATAAACTTGCTCCAGAGTAACTCAGTTAGGTACGATTTTTTTTAGTTGAGTTTTATTTTTCAAAAGGGGGCGTTCCCAGCCACTTACGCCAGTTTTGGCCATTAATGTCACTTTGGCCAGCTAAAACTTATTCCAAATCGTCTTAGGTCACTGGATGTGGCCAGCTCTGAAAAAGATTGTGCGCAGTTAAGAGTTAGTACATTTAAAGCACCACAGCTCCGAGCTTCACACCACTATCTTTCTTGGGTCCAAAGTGGATAATCCCAGCCAGGGAAACAACCTTTCAAAATCTGTTTAATCAACTTAGATTATAGTTTTTTTAACTCATTACTTGATCTAGTTTAAGTTTCCATAGATTATATGAAATATTTAAATATGTAACATGAACCACTACAAGTATTGAAGTCAAAAAACAGAACTTCCTTCCCCTCTCTGCACCGAATTCCCACTTACCAAATTCCCAACTTTTGCACTCTGTTTCTGACAACTCTGAGCGACCCTGAATAAATACTGCAGGATATTCCCCACTCACCAGGCGAACATCGGGGCATTCCCTCGGCCAGGAATAGGGTGCGGCAAACATCGGGGCATCCCTTCTTCCAGGGATAGGGGCTGCGAGCATCGGGTCCTGCTCACAGCCTGCAGGTCACGCTGGGAGGGCGAAGAACATGCGCGCAGACTCCACTGCACATGTGGACAGCTGTCGGCAGTGTTTTCTGCGCTGGGCTGTTGCTCCAGCCCTCACTGCATTATATACGCCGCACTAAGACACGGGAGACTCGGCAGAGCGGGCAGGGTGGGGCCACTTTTTGTTGCCGCCGTTTCCAGCACGCAAAGTCGCCACATTTAGGGTAAGTGTGCCGAACAAAGGGGTTGGGGAAAATTGGACCCCTTGAGCCTAAAAAGAAAGCAGCTTAATATGTCAAACCTCCTCGAAGGTTCGCAAATGGGTTCAATAAGTGGATATCAATCATCCTGGGGCCACGGCCAGTTTTATAAACTAGCACATAAATATCCTGGAAAATTGATTTGTGCTGAATGTAATTTGCGCCTAAAATTCCTGATTGCATATGCTGGTTTGGTTGATTTTGGGCGAATTGCGCTGAAACAACAGCGCAACCCCTGCCCAAAATCTTTTGTGTGACTTTTAACCAATTTTTAACCAATAAAGGAATTAAGGGTTACGGGGAGCGGGCGGGTAAGTGGAGCTGAGTCCACGGCCAGATCAGCCATGATCTTATTGAATGGCGGAGCAGGCTCGAGGGGCTAGATGGCTTACTCCTGTTCCTAATTCTTATGTTCTTATGTACTTTAGATAGACAGTGATTACAAATTGGCTCACAAAACTCTAGTTCGAAAAATACTACATGTCAGCATTGGCTCAGTGGTAGCACTGAGTGAGAAGATTGGGGGCTTCAAGTCCCACTCCAAAGACTTGAGCTCATAAACCAGGCTGACACTTAATTGCTGTACTGAGGAATATAATACACTACCAGAGGTGCTGTCTTTTGGATGAGATGTTAAACCAAGGTCCTGTCTTCCCTCTCAGGTGAACGTAAAAGATTCCATGGCACTATTTTGAAGAAATTCTCCTTGAGGGGAATTCTCACTGTTGCCTTGCCAATATTTATCCCTCAACCAACATTATCTGGTTATTGCTGTTTATGGGACCTTGCTGTGCGCAAATTGGATGCCACGTTTCCTACATTACAACAGTGACTACACTTCAAAAGTACTTCATTGACTGTAAAGCATGTTTGGATGTCCTGAGGTGCTCTATAAATGCAAGTCCTTTCTTTCTTAATATAACGATCCCTTTGTTCTCCAACCATATTGGGTCTGTCTAAAACTTTTTTTTTTAAATTAGTCCTTTCTACAGCATGGATGCCCTCCTTCATCAATAGTGCCTCTCCTCCTCCTCTCTTGCCTATTCTGTCCCTCCCAAAACTATTCTCACCCGATATCTTTATTTTCCATTCCTGCCCATTTTACAGGCAAATATCGGTTTGTCCTATTAAATCTATAGCTTCCCACGACAGAATTACTTCTAATTCTCCCAGTGCAAGTCCTACACTCTGGGCATTGCCATACATGAACTTTAACTTTAAAACCAATTCTTTTCTTTCATTTTTTTAAAATTTTGTAAGAACACCTTATTCCTTTATCTCTGTTCTCCCTGCTTATAACAGGGTGGTTTAATTTTCCTCTTCTATTTCCTTTAATTCCTTCTGCATGCTATCCTTTTTGCTAAATTATTTTACATTGTATATTTTACCTCATCTATTTTCTCTACTTGCTCAATTAGATTGCTTTATTTCCTTGCCCCTCTTCCTTCCTAGTTTAGATGACTGTTCACTTTCCTATTTATCCGCTTTGCGAGATCCATTCCTGTATCGATATAGCTCATCCTTGTGGAATAGCTCACACCCTTCTCATAATTCCTCATAAACAGAAACTCTTCCTGATACTATCCCTTTAGCCACAGGTAGAGCTCCTTGACCTTACTTATAACTAAATCGATTTGTTGAATTCACAGTACAATATGCTATTTAGTGCCTTTTCGAGTACACCGGAGTGTGTTATGGGCATTTCACATGATCTCTGGTGCTTCATACAACAAAAAAGGAGGCGACCTGCCTTTTTCTTGACTTCATGAGCTGCAGGACTTTTCTGGGCACTTTAGTGAAATACTCTGGCGACTCGGTGGTTGTGCTTTCCCTCTCCCTCACTAAGTTTCCAACAGTCACCTGGAGCTCCTCAGGCAGGAACGTCGGGTACGGCATGGGCTGGTAGGTAATCACATTACTGCAAAAGAACAAGACAAAGCAGGAACTCACGGCAGGATGAAAGGCCCATTTGGTCAACCAAAACCACTCCTTTGACGGCCAATGGGTAATCCACGCAGCCGTGAAGGAGACAAATAGCTGCAGGTATCACTTTGGAAAAGCTTTATGCAATCTTGAATACAGACTAGTATCTTTCTACCATTGAGATACTGACGATCCCTATTGAGTATCCGATCATCCATACCTACACACTCACCCCTGTAGAAGCGGGTGGAAAAGTCAGAAAAATGGAAATCTTCAAGTAAGTTCAGTCCTACTTGCCATCATTGGTAATCTCAGTGCTCTAACTACGCCTTTTTTTTCTATTTATGGGATATTGTAGCCCCATTTGGAAGGCTGCAGAGACAATCTATCACAGCCAAAGTCCATCTGACTACTGGGCTTGATGAGGATGGATGCTCAAGTACACCATTTCCCATACTGAAGAGAGATGATCAGGGTGTCAGCCCTTCACATACATGCTAACCATAATCATTGGTCAGCACTTTGGCCCATGTGTCAGCTTGTTTGTGTTTCACTATTTTGAAAAGTAAAATCAGCCTTTTTTCCACTCAGCTGTCAGTGGCACCCAATCAAATCAGTTGATGGGCAGATATTTAAACACAAGGCTTAACCATTATCTCTGCTCAACCAGAGTTGCTGAAGCATGCATTAGGCTATTGGAAATCTATTGCCCTTTGGTAACTGTAATGTCTGTAAGCTTGTAATGCTTGTAGCTCCACACTGTGGATGTGGACGTATTGTGTACTGCAGCTGCATAGTTAATCATTAAACAACAGGCAGCTTTCCGGAGAGTTCCGAGAGACCAGCCTGCCATGTTAGGAAGCTGTGTGTGCTGTGCTCTGTGAAGATATCACAATACCCTAATACCATTTCTCCAAATTATGCTATAGTCTAAAGAACCACCGCAGTCAATTCTTATTACAATTGTAACCAGCTTTGGCTACACATTGATGTTCGGTTTCCCAACATATTATTGTGGTATGGTAGCATAATAGTTATGTTACTAGACTAATAACCCAGGGGTCTGAACTGAGAGTGTGTGTTCAAATCCCACCAAGACATTTAAAAAATTTGAATTCAGTTTTTTAAAACCTGGGAATAAAAAGGCTGGTAATGTAAAAGTGACCATGAATCTGTCAGATTGTTGTAAAAGCCCAATTGGTTTACTAATGTATTTTAGGGAAGCAAACCTGCCTAGCCTATATGTGACTCCAATCCCACACCAACATGGTTGATTCTTAACTGCCCATTGAAGCTGCTCCGTTCTAACCTGACTGGCCTCCCATCTTCTACCCTCCATAAAATTAAGCTCATCCAAAACTCTGCTGCCTGTATCCTAACCCACCCCAAGTCCCATTCACCCATCCCCCTCTGCTACTAGTTAAGCAACACCTCAATTTTAAAATTCTCATCCTTGTTTTCAAATCATGGCCTCGCACCTCCCGATCTCTGTTACCTCCTCCAGCCCTACAACCTTACGAGATATCTGCACTTCTCCAATTCTGAATTCTTGCGCATCCTCGAATGTTAATCATGCCACCATTGGCGCCATGCTAAGGCACTAAGCTCTGGAATTTCCTCCCTAAACCTCTGTACCTCTCTTCTCCCATAAAGATGCTCCTTAAAACCTATCTCTTTCCTGACTTAATATCTCCTTTTGTGGGTCGGTGTCAAATTTTGTTTGATAACGCTTCTGTGAACCACCTTTGGACAGTTTACTACGTTAAAGGCGCTATATAAATGCAAGTTGTTGTTGTATCAAATCGCTAGCAGTTCAAGGCCCAGCCACCACTTTCTCAGGGAAACTTGGGCTGGGCAATAAATGCCGGCCTTGCCAACCACACCCACCTGCTGAGAAGGACTTCTTATAAAATCATCATCCTGTTTCTATTGCTTAGCCACATTTCAGTACAGCCAATTAGCTTGGCATTAATTCAAGGCACTTTCATCTTTATTAAGAGTCTTGGATGTAAAGTATGTCAAATGCTCTCTCAAAATCAACACTTATACCCATTTTATATAACCTTCATCCATTAATTATTTTACCTCCTCCAATAAATCCAGTGGGATTTGTGAGGTACACCCTATTGCTTCTAAAATGTTCCCTTATAACTTCTATCCTCTTTAAAGGGACATTGATACTGTAGAGTTATAATTCTTAATCAGCTTGTCAATGTCAATTTGTAAAATCATTAATTCACGTGAATAAGTCCTGTGCCCACATTTCTTCGACTGCACTTGAACTATATAAATATTATGCACCTAGTTGCCATTGATAGGAATTCTTCATCTCCAGTCCATGTACAGTCCAAATTGTTAAATGGAACAAAGCCCTTATCTGCAGAGGTCATGTGCCTTCATCCAGCTCTGCTGCACCAATCCCTGAGGATGTAATCATCTCACAGGAAGACAACAGAGATCAGAGACAGGAGGGCATTGAATCCCCCGGCTAAGAAGGAACCAATGTGTGCCAGCAAAGGGACAAGATTCTGGATTGGGCTCTCAAGCTGGATCCTGCACAGGACCTTTTTTTTAAAAAAAAAAGAAACATTTATTCTTAGGATGTGTGTGTTGGTAGCAAGGCCAGCATTCATTGTCCATCCCTAGTTGCCCTTGAGAAGATGTTGGTGGGCCTTCTTCTTGAACCGCTGCAGTCCGTGTGGTGAAGTTACTCCCACAGTGCTTTTAGGGAAGGAGTTCCAGGAATTTGACCCAGCAGCCAGGAAGGAATGGTGATATATGTCCAAGTCAGGATGGTGTGGTGGGTGGGGAAATTGGAGATGATGATGTTCCCATGTGCCCTTGTCCTTCCAGGTGGTGGAGGTTGCAGCTTTGGAAGGTGCTGTTGAAGAAGCATTGGGGGAAAGTGGAGGGAGCTTTACACTAGACTTGTGAATATTCCATACTGATGGTGAGTGCCTGAAATGGCAATGGGTGCTAATGGCCCTCATCTTCATCAGCACTCGAGAAAAAAAAGCTTTCCTGTTTCAGCTCGATTTCGTTACATGGCGATCACAACCGTTTTGAGTCATACAAGATTGATATATTTTCATACAATGGAACTGAGAACACGTTACTTACTTCAGGTGGTCCTTCCTGTTCTCTAGTGGGGGAACTCGGAGGAAGAGCGAATTCTCATTGATCTTCTGTTTTTCTTTTTCTACTTGCTTTAGCTGGTGTGAAAGTAAGTAAAATCCAAAAAGTAGAAGAGGAAAATTTCAAGAATAAGTGTACTCAGGCTGGCAAAAAGCGAATTATAGAGAGATGAAACAGAACCTTACCCAGATTAAATATAAAGAAAAACTGGTGAATAGAACCAGGGATTAGCAATAGAAAATATTTAAACAGGAGATGGAAAGGGTACAAATCAAGCATACACCAGTAAATATTAGCATAGACCAGTAGGGCCAAATGGCCCAGTTCCCTGGTGTAGATTCTATGTCGTTCCATGTAAAGTGACCATACCTGATTAGAGTAGCCATATCCAAAGTAGCCATAGGAAAAGTCTATTGCCAGAACAAGATTGCAGACATGCTAAAAAATGTAATAATGCATAATTATTCAAGTCACCGTCACAGACAGACGTGTTAACAAAAAAATAACAGAATTTGCATTAATATAGCACCTTTCACATCCTCAGGACATACCAAAGCACATCACAAACAAACTAAGTACTTTTGAGGTGTGAGGGGGATTTTAACCCCAAAAAAGTGAGTGGGATGGGGTTGGGTGGGAGGCTAAAGTATAAAAAACGCGAATCCTAACCCCAAACTGCGTCCAACCCGCTCTCTGGCGGCAGGTTGATCTTTAAATGTTGTAATGAGGCTGGAAGCCTCGGATTTAAGCGCTGTGCAGGTTTAATTGTGGCCAGCTGGAGATCCCGGGCCTCGGCATTCCCGACAGCTGCTGCGAGGTGAGGACAGCCTCAGGGAGCAATCCTTGTATACCGGGAGGAGCAGAAGTGCCCAAAGGTTCCCCCACCATCAGTCCCCTGCCGGTTCAGGAGCGCCCCCACTGCCGCCAGTATTGGAATCGCACAACACCCAGTAGCAGGGTGTGGACACCACCCCACCCATGGATCAGGATCAGGGACCCCCCACCCACCCCTGGACTCAGGTTAATACTTGAAACCCCTGGGTCAGCCTCTTGCCCTGCTGTTCCCCATCCAACTGGAAGCCAGCCTGTCTATCAGGCTGACCTCCGGGCGGGAAACCTACCAGTGATGTCACACGCACACTGTGGATTAATCCAGTTAAAACTCTGGATTACCGGGTTTCCCTCTACCTCTCCCCCACCACAACCATGCCGCCTCTCCCACTGGGTCTAAATGTAAAAAATCCATCTGTAGTTACTGTGGCAATGTAGCGAAACATTGCAGCCAATTTATGCACAGAAATGTCAGACAAGCATTGAGGTAAATGACTAGATCAGTGGCGGGCAAAATACGGTCCGCAAGCCATATCCGGTCTGCCGATGGATTCTGTTCGGCCCACCAAGGCCTGGCTTCGAGGCCTGACGTCCGCCGCAACTGACCCCCAGCCTGATCCCACGCCAAGTAACGTCAGGAGGCAGGTCATTGGCTCCGAAGCAGCAGTTGAGTCAAGCCATTGGCCTTCGAGTCGGGAGACCGGTGGCTGAGGCAGAAAGAAAGTGGCCGGGAGTCGCAGATTGGACCATGTCCCCCCGGGTGAGTGCCTTTTACCCACGGCAGCGCATTCTTGGTGGGTCTTTGTTTTTGCCTCTCGATGGAGGTAACTCTGAAAGTCAGTCACACGAGAAATTAAATCCACTTTTAAAGCCATTGCTTATTTAACCGCAACCTTCCAACCATTCGTTCATAACAAATCGAGTGCATTGCCAGGCCGAACAAGAGCTCGGGCATCAGCTCACAAGCAGAATAAAAATGAATTTTCTTGTCAGCTGTAGTTGAAATTTATTTGACGTGTATAAAAAGTAATAGAAGGTGAAACCCATCCTCTCTATATTTTTTTCCTTTTTTCTTAAAAAATAAGATATTTCCCCCATTTCACTTTTGGTTTTTGTGATCTATAATATTTGTTCAAGTTACAAAGCAAATAATCTACCCATACATCAGAAAGTGCAATATTTCCTCATCAAATTTTGCTGATATGGTGACTAGGTCAAAAGGAGATTGACATTTAATGAGGTCAAATTAAGAGCCTGTTTATACAATAAATAAACCCATCCCATTAAGCTAACACTGCCTCACAGTTAAACCTGTCACAGTTTGAACATTTTATGTACCTTCCTTCCCAAAAACAAATATGCACACTCATTCTCTCTGTTTTTCACTTTCACTCCAGCACACAAGGAGAAGTTCAACATCTTCATGCTTGCATTTCTGGTGTTTTGTTTATGGACGTGTTTATTTGTACTGCCAAAATGGCCACCTTGTCTCTGATTGGCTCTTCATTGTCACAACATCTATTGCTGATTGGTCCCCTTTGGAGGATAAGCCACACCCTGAAGTTTCTCTGGAATGTGTAACTAGAGCCACCCAGCCCAACTTCTGACTGACTTTGCAAATTGTAATTCGATCCATTTTGACTTCAGAAGCCACAGAGGATAGATCTCCCCAGATGCCACCAATTCCAGCCGGTTCATTACCCCAGCATAAGTGCTTCCCTCCCCCAGCCGAAGTCCCTTACACCAGGGCAAGTCCCTTACCTCACCCCCCGCACCCCCCCCCGCCCACCATAGATGGGGCATAATGTGTGCCACTGATTGTTAACAGGTTTATTGGGTATGAAGTAAATAATGACTGTGTCGTGACTTCTGGATTTCATCCAGTCCAACGATGTCCCTTGTAACACATGTACCGAGCTTTCCGAGAAATTGGGTGTGGGTGTAAAGGGGGTGGAAGTGATCAGTCTTCCCTGGGTTCCCTCTCTCCCCTCCCGCTTCCATTCTCTTTCCCCCCCTCCCAGTGTCCCTCTCTCTCCCCTCCCCCATGTCTCTTCCCTCCCCTCGTCTTCCCCCAACCCCGTGTCTCTCCACCCCCCGTGTTCCCCTCTTGCCCAACCCCCCATGACCCTCTCTCTCCCCCCTTCCCATGTCTTTCTCTCTCTTCCCACCCACCCCCCTCCCCCGCCCCTCCGGTGTCTCTCTCTCTCTTTCTCCCTCCCGGTGTCTCTCTACCCCTTCTCCTCTCCTTCCCCCTCCCCATCTCTCTCCCCGCCGCCCGCAGGCTCTGAGGAACAATATGGTCTGTCCATTGTGGGGCCCCACTTCCGATTCCAGATGGGAGGCATCGGGGGCGGAGTCGAGAGGACTCAGGCACAGAAGGACAGAAAAAGGACAGTACAAATAGACACTCCGTTTGTTTATAGCAGAGTGTGGATCCTTTGATAAAGTTAGCTCATGCAAACATGGAGAAAAATTGCAAATCGGAGAGAATTTTAAAAAAAACTACACTCAAAGAAAATGTACACCAAAATATTACATATTTTGCAATAACTGGAACCTAAAAAAAAGGGAACAAGTAAAGTTTTAAATGGGATTATGTACTCAAGACAAATCTAGTTTTGCTGTTCAGTAACTGGTTGGTATTACTGCTTGACTTCAAAATAGGAGTCGAGGGCTCTCTGCAAATAATTTTGTAAAGCAAAACTCTCTTCCAGCGGCAGGATCTGGTGAGCGGCCTGTGGAACCCCACAATTGGTGCACCTTAGGTGGAACATAGGTGTGCGGCCCTCAACAGCTCATCCTGAACTAGATAATCCATTTTTGGTGGTGTTGATTGAGAGATAAATGTTAGTCAGTAAAGCTGCTCTTCTTTGACATGGTGCCATGGGATCTTTTACATCCACCTTGGATTAATGGTCTCATTTGACAAACAGCACCTCTGACAGTTCAGCACTCCCTCAGAAATGCAATCTCATATTATGTGCTCAAGTCTCTAGAGTGAGGTTTGAACCCCTGACCTTCTCACTCAGAGGCAAGATCTCTGCCGCTGAGCCACGCCTGACAGAAATAGCCCAGATTTAAAAGATGAATGAGGTCACAACAAACTGACAGCAGTCTTGTGAAAATGAAGAGGGGCTTCGAAAGACTCTGGGAGGTCCTGAAAGTCAGGCTGTCTTCATGTATTATCAACGTAATTTGATATTAGAGAAGCTCCTTTAGTTTCAACATATCCAATTAGAGAAATAGAGATTTGGGTCTAACTAATTGATTGGGTATGCAAATTTTAATTAGCCCATCATCAGATGATTATGTTGTGTCATTACTAATTAGATGACTATCAGGTTAAAACATTCAAAAGGTATGAGAGACTACAGGAGCACACGATGTCCACCAGTACACTCGCGGCCTTCCACGGGAGGTGGGCGCCGGAGGGACTGGAGTGCATCATCACCCCTGGCAAACAAATTTTAATTTGATTTTAAATATCTGAAGTTTAATTTGTTTAATTTGCCGGTTTTAGTGCAACCTTCCCCCCCCTACCCTTTGAGCCAGGGGGCACTTGTATAATTTCTGATTTCAGTGCCCTCAAACCACATACCCCATCCCCCCCACCGCAATAAAAAAGGGCACTGAAAAAACATTTATTTTGGAGTATGACCCCCCTTGCAGGTGGCATTTATTTAAAGTGCACAACTCAAATAGTTGAGAGACTACAGCAAACTGTCTCTTCACCTCTGGGACCTTATTTTGGAGCCTCCCCAGATTGATGGAATCAGCTTCGATCTCTCTCTCTCTCACTTTGCTGATTTTGAGGATAGAAACATAGACATAGAAACATAGAAACATAGAAAATAGGTGCAGGAGTAGGCCATTCGGCCCTTCTAGCCTGCACCCCCATTCAATGAGTTCATGGCTGAACATGCAACTTCAGTACCCCATTCCTGCTTTCTCACCATACCCCTTGATTCCCCTAGTAGTAAGGACTTCATCTAACTCCTTTTTTGAATATATTTAGTGAATTGGCCTCAACAACTTTCTGTGGTAGAGAATTCCACAGGTTCACCACTCTCTGGGTGAAGAAATTCCTCCTCATCTCGGTCCTAAATGGCTTCCCCCTTATCCTTAGACTGTGTCCCCTGGTTCTGGACTTCCCCAACATTGGGAACATTCTTCCTGCATCTAACCTGTCTAACCCCGTCAGAATTTTAAACGTTTCTATGAGGTCCCCTCTCATTCTTCTGAACTCCAGTGAATACAAGTCCAGTTGATCCAGTCTTTCTTGATAGGTCAGTCCCGCCATCCCGCCATCCCGGGAATCAGTCTGGTGAACCTTCGCTGCACTCCCTCAATAGCAAGAATGTCCTTCCTCAGGTTAGGAGACCAAAACTGTACACAATACTCCAGGTGTGGCCTCACCAAGGCCCTGTACAATTGTAGCAACACCTCCCTGCCCCTGTACTCAAAACCCCCTCGCTATGAAGGCCAACATGCCATTTGCTTTCTTAACCGCCTGCTGTATCTGCATGCCAACCTTCAATGACTGATGTACCATGACACCCAGGTCTCTTTGCACCTCCCCTTTTCCTAACCTGTCACCATTCAGATAATAGTCTGTCTCTCTGTTTTTACCACCAAAGTGGATAACCTCACAGGATCCTCAGTACCATGAGCACTCAACCCAGTTCTGGGCCCAAAGCACTGGGGTTGCCAACTCTGGTAGAATGTATTCCTGGAGGGTTCATCGCATGACTTCCTTTATCCTACTACCCTGCCCCTACGCTCCCACCAATGGGCCATCCTCACAGCACATGTCCCTCCCACAGCAAATTGGGAAACAACCAATCTTAGAAACAGGACATGGCCCGAAAACGGGCGGTGTCATAGGCCAGCGCTATTTGGCTGCGCCTGTTCAAAGTGGTGCAGGCAGCACGCAAAATTCATGCTGTCTGCTTATTTACATAATTGGAGTGCTGATCTCAGTGCTAAACATGCTGCTGGTTACTCATCAGGTGGGCCAATAATGGGTGCAATCTAATGACCAGTAATGTTTGGCCTAGTCTCTCTCCAGTAATTAAAGGGGAGGAGCTTTGATGCAGCAACACCTCATGGTCATTGGAGTTGGAAGACATAGTTCAGCAGCAGCACAGAGAAGAAACCAGAATGTTCTGCGATGCGGCTCTCGAGGCATTGGTACTGGCAGTTGAGAGAAGCCGGAGTGTCCTGTTCCCACAGGGTGGCATGAAGCCATCAAAGCACACTTTCAGAAGTCTCTGGCAAGAGATAGCTGCACACTTCACGGCCAAGAATGTCATACTGCGGACATGGATCCAGTGTTGCAAGAAGTTTAATGAACTCACACGGCGGGTCAGGGTGAGTAAAGGCTTCAGCAAATGTCATATCCCACCATCTGCACCACAAGCCTGACACACTACTCAATGCATCACATCTCCAGCACTTAGCCACCAACAATCTCTACCCATCACCACTCATACCTCACAATCATAGCTTCACTTCACTCTCTCAACCTTACACTCACACTTTGCACACACTGCCAGCTATTCAACTGGTAGGCACATCACCCAAACGCATTGCACCACACTGACTGACACACTTCCCTTTCTCTTGCACACTAATGCAGCTCACAATCTCCGTGAGCAGCAGCAGATAGGAGGCGGCCAAGCCACTTTACAGGCCTTGAGCCAACTGGAGGAGAACATGCTCGACATCATTGGAGGGAAGATCACCGAGGCCGTGGTAATGGGCGAGTTTGAAGTCCTTGGGGACAACAACGGTATGCTCATTCCTAATTCTTCTTTTCACATCCCACTTCCCTCTCATCCTGAAATCTCCTCACTTACAAGCTGCTGATGCTGTATGCATGGATATCTTGCAACCCTCCCCCTCACCATAACATAAGAACATAAGAACATAAGAATTAGGAACAGGAGTAGGCCATCTAGCCCCTTGAGCCTGCTCCACCATTCAACAAGATCATGGTTGATCTGGCCTTCTCCTCCTGTACCAAGCATCTGGCGGATAGAGCAATGCACGGCAAACTGAGAGATGGTGGAGATGTCGCCTGTTGAACGCTGGAAGGATCCACTGGTGAAGACATTGAGGGTTACGGTAACCTTGAGGGCCACTGGGAGAGCCATGGTCTCCCTGCTCTCAGGCTGCAGATCTGGTTGCAGGAGGTGGCAGAGTTCTGTGACCACCTCCTTGGTGAAGCGGAGCCTCCTAATACACTATTCCTCGCTTAAGTGTATATAAGAGAAGACCCTAGGTGGGTAAGGCCTCCTGTTGAGAACCCTTCTGGCCTTCCCCTTGATCCCTCTGTGCGCATCTTCTCTTCTTCACTGCCTCCGCTCCCTCTCCAGAAGATACTCGAGCTCAAGGGGACTGCCAGTAGAGCCCCCATGACCGTGAGCAAGTGGTGTGAGCAGAAGCCTTTAAATAAGAATGAAGGTGTTCCCCACTTGCACCAACACCCCTTGTCACCTCAGGAACTTGAAAATAGTTTACAAAGCTGCAAGAGTTGCAGAAAGTTACACAGAGTCAGTCAAATTGAAAAAGCATGTCAGCTGCAAGTTGTTGCTGATAATCCCTTTAAATAGCACTGTTGGAGGCTCCTTCCTGCTTGTCAACGCTTGGTCAGCTGGTCGCAATTAACTCAGGCTGGTATATTGAGTGGCGCTCTCCAAAATAGTAGATCGGGCATCAGGTGAGTGTTGCAACTCACTGACATCACAATCTGCATAATCTACATATCCCCAGCGAGCGCGGACATAGTCAGCACTGCCGCCCAGCTGAAAATGGCGGCTGTCGCGGGACCCACCGGCAGCGGGCGGAAGTGAGGCTGCTGCCATTTTTTTTCCGGAATCTGCCTTAAGGGCCAGCGCTAACATCTCTAATTTCTAGGCCACAGACTGTTTGTTACCCAATTGGATGATTCTTGACTCAGTCAAACAACTTTTTCCCCTTCACCATGATTTTTATAATAAGCAAAAAAATATATAATTTGGTTTTTAATGTATCGGTGATTTTTCTCCCTGGTTACTTGCAACAGTGTTCTAGAGATTAAACTTCAACTCCTGGAGACTCTCGGGCAATCTTGGAGGGTTGGCAACCTCAGAGCAATCCTAAATTGGCAGCCAGTGGAAAACTCTCTCCAGAGAGCGGTTGTCTGTAGTCTCTCTCAGGCACACACACAGGTATATTTTCCTACATTAAGCTGAAGAAAATTCCCTCTTTTATATTCACCCAACATTAGAGAAAAGGGGGAAATGTAGCCCATAATCTGTAAATGACTTTATGTATACATTCCCCATCCCCTATCTTCAGACCTCTCTTATCTCAGCCACTTAGTCATAACACTTACCAGATTCTTGATCCCCAGTTCATAAGTATCTGTGATTGAAACTTGCTGAAAAGAAAACAGAGCCAACAATGACTGCTCCTTACAACAACAACTTGCACTTATATTGGAGCTTTAGCAGAGAAAAACATCCCAAAGCATTTCAGAGGTATACTCGAGGGGAAAAATTGGTGCATAGCCAAAAGAGGAACTATAAAGAGGCGTGATCAAAAACTTGGTCATAGAGGTAATTTTTAAGGAACGTCTTAAATGAGGAGAGAGAGGTGGAGAGCTTTAGTGAGGGAATTTCAGAGGGTGGGGCCCAGGCAGCTGAGGACACCAATGGTGGGGTGAAGGTAGGGAGGACCCCAATTATTAAGAGTCCTATAAATAATAATGGCCGTGCACCTTACCATGTCTCAGAATTCATTGCCACATGTAGTTAATTTTAGGTGGTTCAATGACAATGACTTGTTTACACTTGCCAATGTATAGAAACATAGGAACAGTAGCAGGCCATTTAACCCCTCAAGCCTGTTCTGCCATTCAATGAGATCATGGCTGATCTGTGACCCAACTCTAAATTCCCGGCTTTGCCTTATATCCCTTATACCTTTGGTAAACAAAAATCCATCAATTGCAGAGTCAGAATTAACAACTGACCTAGCATTAACTGCCATAGCACAAGAACGTTTCAAACTTCTACCACTCTTTACATGTGGAAGTGCTTCCTAACTTCACTCCTGAAAGACCTGGCTCTAATTTTTAGATAGCTTACCCTAGTCCTAGATTCCCCTCCCAGCGGTAATAGTTTCTCTCTATCTGCCTGATCAGTTCCCCTTGATAGCTTGAAAACGTCAATCAAATTACCCCTTAACCTTCTAATATCCAGAGAATATAACCCTATTTCGTTTAATCTCTCTTTGTAATTTAGCCCTTGAAGTCCAGATATCATTCTGGTAAATCTGCACTGCACTCCCTCCAAGGCCAATATATTCTTCCTAAGATGTTGTGCCCAGAACTGAACATAGAACTCCAGGTATGTTCTACCTAGGACTAGAATGTGAATGAATGATTAGGGTGGCATGATGCCGCAGAATGTTGGGGATACAGCATGCTGCGGCATTGAGTACCTACACTCTGAGCCCTCGACCTTTGTGGGGAGGCCATGCTTCTTGGAAGATGGAGCAACCATTAGAGGAGAGTCACTCCTCCTTCACCTGCCTCTGATTAGACATGCATCATCAGGAGTCTGAGTACATGCCCTCTGCCAGCGATCTGGTAAACCTGGCTGTTCTTTGCTTGACTCTACCTCATTGAGACCAGAACAATGCCAGCTTTGCAAACTGCTGACTAAGGACAAGTCAAGTGCACTTTTAACTCACCCAATTCCTTCCCTTACTCCTCTCCTTGAAGGCGTTGTCTTCCCGGTTTTTTATGGTTCTTGGAGCAAATGGTGCCTTTAGGTGCCTTGCCCAACTGGCCATTATTCATGTTTGAGCCTTGATGGCAAGTGTCCTACCATGAGCAAAAACTCTAGTCCACTTTTTCTCTTCCCTTCCCCCTCCCTCTAATCCAGGCGCTATAAGGCCACTTACACGGCCTCAAGCTCAATTAGCTAACTTAACATCGGTCAAAAATCAGAAGTGAGCTTCCTACTTGGTATGGCTCACTTGAGCAACCGTTGAAGGGTCACGGAGCCCCGTGCAACAACAACTTGCATTTATATAGCGCCCTTAACATAGTAAAACATTTCAAGGCGCTTTACAAGAGCTTTAGCAGAGAAACTTTCCCACCGAACCACTGAAGAAGATATTAGGATAGGTGACCAAAAGCTTGGTCAATGAGGTAGGTTTTAAGGAGCGCTTTAAAGGAGAAAAGGAGAGATGCAGAGAAGTTTAAGGAGGAAATTCCAGAGCTTAGGGCCTAGATAGCTGAAGGCACAGCCACCAATGATAGAGCGATGAAAATTGGGGATGCACAAGAGTCCAGAATTTGAGGAATGCAGAGTTCTCAGATGGTTGTTAGGCTGGGGTAGTTTACAGAGATATGGAGGAGTGAAGCCTTGGAAAAATTTGAACACAAGGATGATAATTTTAATTTTAAATTGAGGCATTGTTGGAATAGGTAGGTCATCGAGCACTGGGTGATGGGTGAACTGGAATTAGTATGAGTTAGGATAAGGGAAGCACTCCAGAGAATTTAGACTGTGGCTGGTTGCACAGACCTGTGAAGTGAACCAGCTGTAAACTTCTAGATGCTTCCTCACCGGATTTCTTTTCACCTTAGATATGGTAAATGATGCTAATTATGTTAACAGACTTACCTGAACAATGTCAGTCAGATGTAGATAAGTTCGCCCCAGAAGTTTTTGTGATTCACTAAGTCGTTCAATTCCCAATAGCTCTATAGCGATCTTGTTCCTTTCATCATTCTTATGTCTAGGAATCTAGCAGAGTGAGTGTTATAACAGCTTTCTCTCTTTCTATTATTTTCAGTGGCAAAATAATTAGTTTAATTTCTTCAAAGTTCTCTCCATTCAATCGGGTAGTTCTATAACCTACCTGAGCAAAGAAGTATTTGACTTCTTCAAAGGGAATGACGATTTTTGACTTTTTCATCTTCAAGAGCTCTCTGATGTGGTGTGGCATGGTGCACTTCATGATGTCACCCACGGTGATCCGGATAATCAGCTGCATTCTTTTTTTCAGAACCACTGGAAGTTAAACCACTTAAAGAAAACAATCCAGCTTCTAAAACAGGGCCGAGGGTCACTCATCTAGTTACCTAAACCAATGTCCACTCATTGGTGTTGTGGGATCAGTTAGTTTTCCTCTCACCTGTGGTTCGTGCAATTGGTTCAGCTATTACTGATCTCACCTACAGTAGTCATTACTTGGCTCAGTTCATGGTTTCAAACTTCAGTAGCGATTGACAGGTTTATTCCTTGTGTGTGCTACTTTTCGCACACTGGTTCCGTTTGCTTGTATTCCCTCAAGCATAGAACATTAAGGGGTGATCGGATTGAGGTGTTTAAGATGATTAAAGGATTTGATAGGGTAGATAGAGCATGATTATTTCCACTGGTGGGGGAGTCCAGAACAAGGGAGCATAACCTTAACATTAGAGCTAGACAGTTCAGGGGTGATGTCAGGGAGTACTCCTTCACACAAAAGGTAGTGGAAATCTGGAACTCTCTCCTTCCAAAAAGCTGTTGAAGCTGGGGGATCAATTGAAAATGTCTGAACCTTCGATAAAGGTATTAAGGGATATGGAACCAAGGCGGGTAAATTGAATTGAGATACAGATCAGCCATGATCTAATTGAATGGGGGGACAGGCTTGAAGGGCTGAATTATCTATTTTTAAAAGGATTAATGACTGTGTAAAGATAATGCAGACAGAAAGTTAACATAAAGCTAGGGTGCAAAATGTAGTACATGGGGAGAAATTCCACCTGCTCATGTCACTGGGTCACTTTTTAGTGATGGCTTCATGTGAAATAGTGCAATTAGTTCAGTTGCCAGTGACATCACAGCCTGAAAAGAGGATTATTGGTTCTCTAGATTTGAGCCCATGGTAGAAGTCAGTTTCAAACTTAATGTAGGAAGCATGACTCTTGGGTTTTGAGGACTGATGGGGGAAAGATCAGGAAAAACAAGTACTTATTCTGCTCTGAAGAAACCTGCTGAAGGAATTAGTTGGTATTCAGATAGGGAGTTCTCAATTGAAACGTGAAGTTTGGATTCATTCACCGATTTTATTCACATCATCCCCCATTAAATCAATACATCTGCCCAGGTGTAGCAGTTTGTTCAAAACTTAATCCAACCTCAACTGGATATGTGTTGTGCAAATCCAAGCAGGTCAAACAGATCTGAACAGGCTCAAGCCAATTAAGACAAATTCAGGTTGGAAAATGGCTTGGGATTTCATCTCTGGGTCCAGGTCTACACGGGGATTTTGCTCAGGACAAATGCATTGTTAAAGATCGCAGTCCTTTTGATGAAGTGTTTAAATGAGATCATGCCAGCCTAGCTGAGTGGATGGCAGTGAGGGATTCTATTTTGGATAAGTGGAAAAATATGCACGTCTATGGGGAAAGAGCAGGGGACTGGGACTGATTCAATAGCTCTTTCAAAGAGCTGGCACAGGCACAATGGGCCAAATGGCCTCTTTCAGTGCTGTATCATTCCATGATTCTATCAGATCATTAAATTTGGATCATAATTTTTGTGATTTACATCTGAAATTATATATGATTGACTGGGGTTAGTCTTACTTGAAACTCTTGCATTAATTTCAAGGTCAGGCGATCAATCTACATGGAGAAGGCTCTTCAGCTCATTTGATCACACCCTTCTTGAATATCAACTTTTCCATCTCCCCATTACTTCATTCAGCAGTACCTTAGATGAATCCAAGTTCTGACCTCAAACACTCTCTTTCTCGCAACATATTCTAATTACTGGGTGATAAGATCTTCATTGTATGTGGTAGATTTAAGTCAAGGCTTCTATAGGTGAGAGGACAACGTTCTATCTCATTTGACCTTCATTAGAGAGAAAAGATCTTCAAAATCAGGTCTTTCAATCACTAAGAGAATATAATCAATATCTTGTGACCTCCAGCTGAGAAAAAGGATACAGGTACTGGCAAAGTCCTTGCAGTGTTTAATATGAAATGCCAGGCAACCAACCTGTAATGAAAAATGTTAAGTTATTAAGGAAAATTAGAGCAGTAGTGAAGAGAAGAGATTTTCCATTTTACATGCACTGTGCATTGCTAGGTTAACTGTACATAGAATTGACTAGATAGGACTAAAATTACAAAACATTTACCTTTAGCTAATGCCTCAGGTGAGAAGCGAATGCATTATGTGAACCCTGGAATAACTAGAAAATGGATGATACACTGACAAGAATCGAATGCAAACATATCTCACCTTTCCCCCTGATTAAACTACAAAGATGCCAGAAAAATAGACACTCAATTTGCCAGCTCACTCGAATGTGCATTGCCCTACCAAGGCCGGCTCCAGAACTGCCCTATACATTTTTTCAAAATATAAACCTTTTAATTTTTAAACCCAGCATCTACTATTAAAAGAAATAAAAAATTTACATTAATTTAGCACTTTTCACAACCTCAGGACACCCAAAGCGCTTTACAGCCAATTAAGTATTTTTGAAGTGTAGTCATTGTTATAATATAGGAAAAGACCTAATTTTGAAAATCTTTGTTCTCTGATGAAGCCAATTTACACACAGGAAGGACCCACAAACAGCAATGTGATAATGATCAGATAATCTATTTTTAGTTGATGTCGGTTGAAGGATAAATATTGGCTAGGACACCGGGGGAACTCCCCTGCTCTTCTTCAAAATAGCGTATGTGTACTTTTACATCCACCTGAGAGGGTGCATCATCCAAAAGATGGCACCTTCCCCAGTACTGCATTGAAGTGCCAACATAGATTATATGTTCAAGTCACTGGAGTGGGGCTTGAACACACAACCTTCTGATTCAGTGGCGAGAGTGCGACCAATTGAACCGTGGCTGACACAATAGGAAACATAGGACTAATGAGAACTGAAAAAATCTTCCATTGTAAGTTTAGGGTTATTTGGCAAATCAGACTAGTGCAGTTGCCAATCTAAAACAACAACAAAAACTTGTATTTATATAGCCCCTTTAACGAAGTAAAATGTCCCAAAGCGTTTCACAGCAGCGTTTGTTATAAGACAAAAAATGTGACACCAAGCCACATAAGAAGAAATTATGGCAGATGATCAAAAACTTGAAATCAAAGATAGGTTTTGAGGAGTATCTTAAAGGAGGAAAGAGAGGTGGAGAGGTTTAGGGAGGGAGTTCCAGAGCTTGGGGCCTAGGCAGCTGTGGCTAGTGAACGGAGTTTGTGGCAGGGACCAAAGAAAATGGGGTGGAAATTCGGTTTTCTGCCACCCCTCTTAATGCCTCGGAGGGGCGGCAATGGTGGCGGAAAGTACCTGCTCCCGGGCGGCCAGCTTCCAGCGCCCCTCCAGGATGTTCGGTGTCGGTATTGACGGGGCACGGAGCAGTACCGCCTGGGACAGGCAAGCCGGTTAGCAACGGCCCTGGTTGCGACACCGGCTTATTTTTGGTTGCCACCCAATCCTTAGCACGCCCTGGTGAGAATGCCTGTGAAAGCAGGCATACCAAGCTGTAGTGACCGCAGTGAGTAAGTAATGCCAACCTCAGGTAAGTGTGATTGCTTTACATTTTTTTTTGTGATTTATGTTCTGGTGGCGTGAGCTGTTTATTGGGACTGTTTTTGATGTTGTTTTTCCATGTTTTTTTCTCCCACCCTCTGTTATGGCACTCCGAGACTGGCTGTTTAGCTCAGGATTATGCCTCTGCTCATCCAGTACTGGATGTCGGACAAGCAATCTGACAATTTAGTGACCATGGAAGGGTCAAGAGAAGTGATGGTGAGGTAGAGCTGGGTGTCGTCAGCGTAAATGTGGAAACTGATGCCGTGTTTTCGGATGATATCGCAAAGGGGCAACATGTAGATGAGAAATAGGAGGGAGCCCAATATAGATCCTTGAGGGACACCAGAGGTAACGATGCGGGAGTGGGAAGAGAAGCCGTTGCAGGTGATTTTCTGGCTACGATTAGAAAAATAAGAATGGAACCAGGCGAGTGCAGTCCCACCTAGCTGGACGATGGTGGAGAGGTGTTGGAGGAAGATGGAGTGGTCAACCATGTCAAAGGCTGCAGACAAGTCGAGAAGAACGAGGAGAGATAGTTTACCTTTGTCACAATCACAAAGCTTGTCATTTATGACTTTGATGAGAGCCATTTCAGTACTGTGGCAGGGGCGGAAACCGGATTGAAGGGATTCAAACATGGAGTTCAGGAAAAGATGGGCATGGATTTGGGAGGCTAACACATAAAAAGACATAATTCACCAGACCATTAGAACCTTCGGGGGAGAAATTGAGATCGTTGGTGCTAACGGGGTGCAAATAACTTTTTGCCCAGGCGCGGCGCCACTAACGACTCCCACTAAATTCCACGGGAGTTTTGTGCCGGCGGTATCCGGTAGCGCCCCGCTCTGCTGGCGATGACGACATCATCACCATGCACAGTGACCCGTTTTCGTCCTGGAGCGAAAATTCGGGAGCGACCCCTGAAGCTGCGGCGGGCGATGACAGCAACAGCTTCAGTGGGTGCACACCGGACAGTAGGGTGCTCATGGGGCACTAGTTAAAGGGGGGGTGGCGTTCTCAAAAAACCAAAATCATCTGACTTACCGGTCGCGGCCCGTTGCATCATGGAACGCAGGGTCTGTGCCGCAATCTGGCAGCCTGACACTCCACTTGAGTGATGACACGGCAACCCGCTCCCAGGTGGTCTAGGTAGGGACCTGCAGTCGGCAGCTTGGCCCTCCCCTTTAATGAAGGGGAGGGCCCCTTCTATACGGCAGTACTACACATCCCAGCACGTAGCATTGCGCCCCTCTCCATTTATTTCCATCCCGTTCACACCCCACAGAATAAGTGGTGAGCGTTATTTTGTGCCCCACTTGCTCTTGGGGGCGGTAACCCCAATATCGCAAGCAAGGCGGAACTTCAGCGCCTGGTGCAGGGACTCTCGCCTCGCAGTTGTTACCACCCCCAAACGAGGTGCTACGCAATTTCCCTCCTAAGTGTTTAATAACTCAAAGACATTTGCGTTCATCTCAAGGTAGAATCGTGAAACACCCCTCCCTGTTTATAACCAAAGAATTGAGAAAGAACTGCCAGCAGCATTTGTATTGAATGTTTGCTCCATATCTACTGTTGTAACCATATGTTGGGACTCACAGGAAATGTTACTACCCTATTTTCCAAAATGCTATTTTCCTATCAAGAACTGTCATAGCCCCTCGTGAAGGAAAACCACTAGGGTGGTGGCGAGAAGAGAACAAGATGTCAAGATGTAGCATTACCTTGGGTTTTAATGCCTGTAGGATGTTGGGGAAAATAAGAAGATAAAGAGTTCCATAGTTTTGAGATGTTGATGGAAAGTAGGTAATGAAATAGCCTCAATTTTAACATAATAAGGGTTCAGAGAGAAGCAAGTGTATGTATGGTTGCATATCTGGAAATTAAGGTTAACAAAAGTGCAGAAGTCAAGGGCAATGACTATAGCTGTGTGGACCAAATGGCTTACAAACCAGTCAAGAAATTGGAGAATCATAGAATGATAGATACAGCACGGGAGGCCATTCAGCCCACCGTGCCTGTGCCAGCACTTTGAAAGAGCCATCCAATTATTCACTCTCCCCTGCTCTTTCGCCTTGGTCTGTAAATGTTTGCCCTTTAAGTATTTATCCAATTCCCTTTTGAAAGTTACTGTTGAATCTGCTTCCACCACCCTTTCAGGCAGTGCCTTCCAGATCACAACAACTCACTGCATCAAAGAAAGTTTCTTCAGGTCACTTTTTGCCAATCACCTCTGGTTCCTGACCCTTCTGGCACAGGAACAGTTTCTCCTTATTTACTCTCTAAGGATTTTGAGCACCTCTATCAAATCTCCTCTTAACCTTCTCTGCTCTAAATGGAATAACTCCAGCTTCTCCAGACTCGTCACATAGCTGAAGTTCCTCATCCCTGGTACCCTTCTAGTAAATCTCTTCTCACCCTCTCTAAGGCTTTGACATCCCCTTCCTAAAGTGTGGTGCCCAGAATTCAACACAATACTCCAGCTGAGGCCTAACCAGTATTTTTTACGGGTTTAGCATAACTTCCTTGCTTTTGTTCTCTATGCCTCTACTAATAAAGCCAAAAATCCCTTGTGCCTTTTTAACAGACTTCTCAACTTATCCTGCCAGCTTCAAAGATTTGTGTACATACACCCCAGATCTCTCCCTGTTCCTGGACCCCCTTTAAAATTGTACCATTTTGGTTATACAGGTATTGCGTCCTCTCGGGTGGGTAAGTGGAGCTGAGTCCACGGCCAGATCAGCTATGATCTTGTTGAATGGCGGAGCAGGCTCGAGGGGCTAGATGGCCTACTCCTGTTCCTAATTCTTATGTTCTTATGTTCATTCTTCCTACCAAAATGTATCACTTCTTACTTTTCTGCATTAAACTTCATCTGTCATGTGTCTGCCCATTTCACCAGTCTGTCTGGGCTAAATTTTAAACTGCAGATGTGCATGGGTTTGGGAGTGTGTTGGGGGGGGGGTTAAAACCAGCTAAATTAATAGCCCGTCTGGAGGCCGGCTCCAACCCGCCGACTTCCGTATTTCATGCAGCGCGTTAGGCTGCGTGCAAGCAAACCTTCAGGACAGGAGGGTTGCCACATAAGTTATGTTAATCACTCAATTAGAGCGATACTGACATGGGTTTTTTACTTTAACTGGGTTCACGGGTTTCCTGGAACTCGCCAGTGAAAGCAAGGTGAGAACACAGCAGCAATTGAGGGGGCTGAACCCATGTCAGAAAAAAATGGCAACAAGTACTCAGTACTCACAGCTGCTTTCTTACCTGCTTGTGTGAAAGAGTTTATTTAAAGTACTTGTGCTGAGAGGTTACTCTACACATTTTGGAGGTTTTTCAACACTTTGGATCTGTACTTTGAAGCTCTGATCTAACAGATCAGCATGGTTGCCACATAAGCTGCCTTAGAATGGATCTCAGATGAGGACCACGATGATCAGTATTAGCAGCAGCAGGGTGCTGCTCACAGACCTGTAGCTCCACAGCAGCAAGGGGAGCAGCAGAGAGACGCAACATAGCTGAATATCAGTGTCTCAGGAGGCTCGGGGTGTTTGTCAGGTGGTGCCCTCAACTTTTTTGCCCCTGGATACTTCTAGCGTTTGCCAGAGTCATGTGCAGGATCTTGCAGTTGGCAGCATACAAGTGCAGAAGACTGATGGCTTCCTTGCCAGGGCCACCAATTATGTCAACTTTGCCTGCGATGACACCAGTCAGGATGAGTGGGTACTCGGGTTTGCTCTGGCTGGCTTCCCACAGGTGCAGAGCATCATCGACTGCACACTCGTGGCAATTAAGGCACTCCCAGATCACCCAGGAATGTTTGTGAACTGTAAGTGCTTCCACTCTATCAATGAGCAGCTGGTGTGTAACCACAAAATGATTTTTATGCAGGTGCCATGATGCTTTCATTCCTGATCTTGTTGCACCTGGAAGCAGAGTTACTGGCTGGCTGCTCGGTGACGAGGGATACCCACTTAAAATGTGGCTGATGAAATCGCTCAAAAATTCGAGGAATGAGGCTCAGGAGCAATACAATGAATGCCATATGGGCACCAGATGCATCATCAAAAAAGCCATCGGCATGCTGCAGATGCACTTCAGGTGTCTGGACAGATCTGGAGGTGCCCTTCAGTAGGCACCAGCATGGGTCTCTAGAATGTTCGTGGTGTGCTGCACTCTGCACTATATTGCACAGCAGCGAGGTGTGGACCTGCAGGAGGAACAAGGCGCAGAGCACAGGACTTCTTTGGAGGATTCCAATGAGGAGGAAGAAGAGGTGGAAGGTGATGCGAGTAATGCACCAGCAGCAGTGCATAATGCTCCCCGAGATACCCTCATTATTGCGAGGTTCACTTAGGTACCACAAATTCACTCATCTTTTGCACCCACCCCTCACCCTGCCAATGCCACTAACAGAAAGCAGTCCTGCAAACAACCAAGCATCTCTTTCACATCCCACATTGGTCGCCGTCAATTCATGTCTTCCCATTCATTGTCACACAACTGAAAAGGCCACTTGCCAGCAACCAAGAATAAGCAAGACGGGGAAATAGTGCAATAATTATGTGCTTCAAATAGACAACAGAAACGTAACAATATAACAATGTGCAACACACCCATGTGTATAACCCTCATGCAACTATAAATCTTACTCTTCCTTTTCTTAGTGCTTCTACATGGTGAAAACTCCTGTAGCTTCAGCAGAGGTGGAGGCAGGCTCTGACTGTTGAGTTACTCTTGGCCGATGTCCTCTGGATTTTGGAGTCCATGAGGGCCCCGCCAAAGACTGCTCCACCAGCACCTGTGGCCATCGGAACATGAGGGAGCATGTTAGGTACTGATTGGGGTGGGAGCGTGGCAGGCAATGGCTGAGAAGTGCTTTGAGCCAAGTCCCCAGTTCCATGTCCCCTTTCACCATCATTCCTCTCATGGCCCAGCCGCACTTCCCTGCTAGCAATGAGCTAGAGAACACTTTGCTAGAGATCAGTGGGGCAATGAAAAACCAAGGCAAATGTATCATTTATTCTATTAAAGGTGGCATTTATAGTGGGCAAACCATTGTTAACGGCCTGCATGCACTCGTGTGATTGCCACGCTTCATGCTCCATGCAGTTGGCCACTCTTTCCAAGAGCGAAAATGTTATACATGCAGACTATAGATATACTCTCTGTGTAGTCACTGTTTAGTTGCATATGATGGAAACTTGTTTACCTGATGTACTATCAATAAGGTTTACACTGTGTATATACTATGCTGGCACCACTAGAGGGTGCAACTGGTGGAGACCGGGGTTTCCTGCCCTGGTGATAGGGGCTGTATAAAAGGGTAGCCACCATACGGCTGCCTCACGCTGGAGTTACGAATAAAGGACCAAGGTCACTACAGTTTGAGTACAACACATTGCCTCATGGAGTCATTCATAGGTACATTACAGACATAACAGAAAACATTGTCACAAAGGCCTGCAGCATCATGCCACTCATACTTGAGACGGACCTCTCCAATCTCTCTGTAATCGTGGACAGTGCGCTTGGAACTGTGCTGTATGAAATGATACAATGAACTCCGTACTGTGAGCCAGTGACTAGGTGTAGCCTGGTCAGTCTTTAATGGCTTCCAGAAGTGAAAATACAAAGGTGAAGTTCAGGTTATATACCGGGCCCAACTCGAGTGAACCTATGAGCCTAGGACCTCTGACGGTAGTACCCCCTGGTGGTGGGCAGACCTTATGTACATACATTACACCATTCCCCCCCCAGTTCTTGGAACAAATCCATATTACAAGTTCAGACGGTCCGGGGCCCTTTGCTCCCTGGTTGACCGTCTCAGTACAATCCCAGTGCTTTCTAAGTCTCTCATGACTTGGGGCTGGGCATTGAACACAGTGGGTTCTTCTGATGGCTGGACGTCAGTTGGTTGGTCGTCTAAGCTCGCGCTGTCTTCTTCCAACTGTTCCGGTTCGTCAGTGTGTCTTAGCTTGACTTGATCAATGTGTTTCCTGCACGTCTGCCCATTCCTGAGCTTAACCATATATACCCAGTTCCCCTCCTTATTCATAACATTGCCCAGGAGCCACTTGGGCCCTTGACCATGGTTAAGTACATACACTGGGTCATTTACAGATATGTCGTGTGACACTGCAGCGCGGTCGTGATATCACTGCTGGCGTTGACGTCGGGTTTCGACATGATTGTTAAGGTCAGGGTGGACTAGAGAGAACCTGCTTTTGAGGCCTCTCTTCATTAATAGTTCTGCAGGTGGGACCCCGGTGAGCATGTGTGACCTTGTCCTGTAACTGAGCAGTATGCGTGACAGGCGTGTCTACAAGGAACCGTGAGTTACGCGTTTCAGGCTCTGCTTGATGGTTTGAACTTCCCACTCTGCTTGACCACTGGACGCGGGTTTGAACGGGGCTGACCTCATGTGTTTTATACTGCTGTATTTCATGAACTCTTCAAACTCTAGGCTCGTGAAACAGGTCCATTGTCGCTGACAACGATGTCTGGCAAACATGGCTCTCAGGTTCTCAATGGTGGCAGTGGAAGTGCTGGATGACATGATCACACGTTCTATCCATTTGGAGTAAGGATCCACCACCACAAAAAACATTTTACCGAGGAAGGGGCCCGCAAAGTCAATGTGGATTCTAGACCACGGTTTGGATGGCCATGACCACAGACTGAGTTGAGCTACCTTTGGGGCATTGCTTAACTGCATGTAAGTGCTGCACTGATACACGCATGACTCTAAGTCCAAACATGGGACCTGGCGATGGCCTTCATCATGACAATACCGGGATGCGTACTATGTAACTCCCGTACAAGTCTCGCCCTGCTTTTCTTGGGCATTACAACACGCTTACCCCACAGTAAACAGTCAGACTGGATGGAAAGCTTATCTTTGTGATGGCTGTATGATTTGGTTTCATCACCCATTTCCTTGGGGATGGTCGACCAGTCCCCGTTAAGAACAGAATGTTTTACAACCGATAGGGTCGGATCCTGGCTGGTCTAGGTCTTAACTTGTTGAGCAGTGACTGGCGACCTTCACTCTCAAAGGCATCCATGACCATGAGTAGCTCTGCGAGCATTGACGTTTCCACCTCTGGTGTGGGCAACGGTAACCGGCTCAGTGCATCAGCGCAGTTGTTGGTGCCTGGTCTATGGCGAATGACATAATCATAGGCAGATAATGTCAGCGCCCATCTCTGGATGTGGGACAACGCGTTGGTATTGATACCTTTATGTTCCGAGAACAACGATATAAGCGGCTTGTGATCGGTTTCCAACTCGAAGCAAAGCCCAAACAGGTACTGGTGCATTTTTTTTACCCCATAAACCCATGCTAAAGCCTCTTTCTCTACCATGCCGTAGGCGCTTTCCACCTTGGACAGGCTTCGAAACGCGTATACAACTGTTTGCCTGACTCATTGGCTTGCTGGAGTACACAGCCGACCCCATAGGACGACACATCACAATTCAATACTAGACGCTTGCATGTGTCATACAGTACCAGTAGCTTGTGGGAACACAACAGATTTCTAGCCTTCTCAAAGACTCTGTCTTGAAGTTCACCTCACACCCAGTCGTCTCTTTTGCTGAGCAGCTTGTGCAAAGGCTCCAATACTGTGCTCAATTTGGGTAAGAAGTTACCGAAGTAGTTGAGAAGACCCAGGAACAAACACAACGCCGTCACATTCTGGGGCCTGGGCGCATTTTTGATGGCCTCTGTTTTCACGTCTGTAGGCCTGGTTCCGTCTGCAGCAATCTTTTGTCCAAGGAATTCGACCTCTGGTGCCATGAAAACTAACTTCGAATGTTTCAGCCTGAGTCCCACTTTGTCGAGACGGCGTAGAACCTCTTCCATATTGTGCAGGTGCTCGGCAGTGTCACAACCTGTGACTAGGATGTCATCTTGGAATACCACGGTCCTGGGATTTCAGTAGGTTCTCCATGTTTCTATGAAATATGGCTGCCGCCGAACGAATGCCAAAAGGGCACCTGTTGTAAATAAACAGTCCTTTGTGCATGTTGATGCACATAAGTTTCTTTGATGATTCAACCAGTTCCTATGTCATGTAGGCCGACGTTAGATCCAATTTGGTGAACAATTTTCCCCCGGCTAGCATTGCAAACTGGTCATTAGCTTTCGTTAGCGGGTACTGATCTTATTTCGAAACTCGATTGATCGTGACCTTGTAGTCCCCACAAATCCTGACCGTGCCGTCGCTCTTTAACACTGGAAAAATGGGGCTGGCCCATTCATTAAATTCGACCGGTGAGATGGCCACCTCGCGTTGTAGCTTGTCCAATTCGAGCTCAATCTTTTCTCTCATCGTGTGCGGGACCGCCCTGGCTTTGTGATGTATGGGCCTTGCGTCTGGGCCTAGGTGAATCTGCACCTTGGCTCCCTTGAAGCTGCCAATTCCCGGTTCAAACAGTGAGGGAAATTTGCTCAGCACTTGAGCACAAATCATCATCCGCTGCTGACAAAGCTTTGATATCGTACCATTTCCATTTTATTTTCTCGAGCCAACTCCTGACGAATAATGATGGGCTATTGTCCGGGATAATCCATAATGGTAGATCATGAGCCGCTCCCTCGTACTACACTCTTACTGCTGCACTACCGATCACTGATATGAGCTCTTTGGTATAGGTCCGCAACTTCGCATTTATCGGACTCAGCTTGTGTCTCTTTGCTTTGGTCTCTCACAGCTTATCGAAAGTCCTCTGACTCATTATCGATTGCCTCGCACCCGTGTCTAATTCCATGGATACCGGCACGCCGTTTAATTTTACCTCCATCATTATCAGTTGGCGCTTTGTTAGGAACGCACATACACTATACACTTCCTCCTCGGAGCTCTCAAATGCCTTGGGCTGCATCGCCAGATCCACGCTGAATTGATCATCATCCACGTGGTGTGTCACAGCTCGCTTGCTCTGCTGTGGACACGTCCGCTGAAGATGCCCCGTCTTTGCACACCCTCTGCCTACATACTGCCTGAAGCGGCACTGATGGGGTTGGTGATTGCCCCCGCAACACCAACATGTTGAGCTCGGATTTGCACCCGATGGCGGGCTTTGAGTGGCTCCCGTTCTCGCATGCGCAGTCGAGTAGGCCCTCGATGGCGGGCTTTGAGTGGCTCCCGTTCTCGCATACGCAGTCGAGTAGGCCCTCGATGGCGAACTTTGAGTGGCTCCCGTTCTCACATACGCAGTCGAGTAGGCCCTCGATGGCGAACTTTGAGCGGCTATCTGGATATGAGGATTCCTTCTGTGGGTTTAAGGTGTTCCTGAACTAGAGCACACATTTGTTTGTTATCCTTTTCTGTAAGATGAGTGGGTGAGAGCAGATTCTTGATGAGTGCATAGATCGTGGGGCCACAGACGGTGAGAAGAACTGCCCTGCGCTTCTCTGCATCCTCGTCTTTGTTTAGATCATTTCTCACAAAATACTGGTCAAGACAATCCGTGAAATCTCCCCAATCCTCTCCCTCATTGAATCTCTTGAGAATTCCAACAGTACTCAATCGTGCTGTGCTCGCCATACTTTTGCATGGGTTCATATTTGCCTCGTCGCCAGTTATAGTGTATGAAATGATACACTATGAACTCTGTACTGTGAGCCAGTGACTAGGTGTAACCTGGTCAGTCTTTAATGGCTTCCAGAAGTGAAAATACAAAGGTGAAGTTCAGGTTATATACCAGGCCCAGCACAAGTGTATCTATGACCTTAGGACCGCCGACGGTAGTGCTCCCTGGTGGTGGACAGACCTTATGTACATACATTACAAGAACGCCTGCCAGTATCGAACATTATATGCTGCTGCTCAAGAAGTATCCTGTTCATCGACCATCCCGGGGTACAACATTTGCATCCAGCTGAGCAGAGCTTGGAGACACCTTCATCTTCCGATGTGGATTCTACACTGCTGTCCCTGACTCCACCATTTGCTCTTGCTCACTTGTGACGACGACAATGACAACTTGTATTTATATAACGCCTTTAATGTAGTGAAATGTTCCAAGGTGCTTCACCAACAAATGAGACAACAACAAATAATTTGACACCGAGCCTCAACTATTTTTGTTGAGGCTCGGTGTCAAATTATTTGTTGTTGTCTCATAATCATAAGGAGAAATTAGGGCAGGTGACCAAAAGCTTGGTCAAAGAGGTAGATTTTAAGGAGCGTCTTAAAGGGGGAAACAGGTAGAGAGGCAGCGAGGTTTAGGTAGGGAATTCCAGAGCTTAGGGCCTAGCCAGCTGAAGGCACGGCCTCCAATGATTGAGCGATTATAATCAGGGATGCTCAGGACGGCAGAAATAGAGAAGTGCAGACATCTCGGGTGGGGGGCTGTTGTGGGGCTGGAGGAGATTACACAGATAGGGAGAGGTGAGGCCCGGGAGGGATTTGAAAACCCCTGCTGATTATTCCCCCTGCTGATTATTCTCCCCCGCTGATATTCAAGATTATCCCCCCCCCCTCCGCTGTTATTCCGTGCCCCCTCCCGCCCCCTGCTGATTGAAGTGCGAATTACCACTCCCGGTTAAAAAACACCTCGATTTCAAAATTCTCATCCTTGTTTACAAATCACTCTAGGGCCTCGCCCCTCTATCTTTAATCTTATTCAGCCTCACAACCCCACAAGATGTCTGCGCTCCTCAAAGGTCGCTCTACCGTGTCCCACGGAAGCGTGCCTTGCATTTATTAGTCCATATTTTTCCAAGTGACAATTAATTTTGACTCGGATTATTGTCTCTAAATTTGCCCCCAGCAGCGACATTAGGCTGATTGTCCTGTAATTGCTGAATTTATCAATCTCCCCTTTTTTTGGAACAGGGTGCAACATTTTCAATGCTGCAGTCCTCTGGCACCACCCCAATACCCAAGGATGATTGGAAAATTGTGGCCATTGCATTTCCACACTTACTTCCCTCAGCTGCCTTGGATGTATCCCATCTGGACCGGGTGACTTTTCTACCTTGAGTACTGCCAATCTCTTAAGGACTTCCTCTTTTTCTTTACCTCACTCATAAGAACATAAGAAATAGGAGCAGGAGTGGGCCATACGGCCCCTCGAGCCTGATCCGCCATTTAATACGATCATGGCTGATCTGATCATGGACTCAGGTCCAATTCCCTGCCCGCTCCCCATAACCCCTTAATCCCTTATCAATTAAGAAGCTGTCTATTTCTGTCATAAATTTATTCAGTGTCCCGGCTTCCACAGCTCTCTGAGGCAGCGAATTCCACAGATTTACAGCCCTCTGAGAGAAGAAATTCCTCCTCATCTCAGTTTTAAATGGGCAGCCCCTTATTCTAAGATTATGCCCCCCCTAGTTCTAGTCTCCCCTATCAGTGGAAACATCCTCTTTGCATCCACTTTGTCAAGCCCCCACATAATCTTATACGTTTTGATAAGATCACCTCTCATTCTTCTGAATTTCAATGAGTAGAGGTCCAACCTACTCAACCTTTTCTCATACGTCAACCCCTTCATCTCTGGAATCAACCTAGTGAACCTTCTCTGAACTGCCTCCAAAGCAAGTATATCCTTCCTTAAATAAGGAGACCAGAACTGTACGCAGTACTCCAGGTGTGGCCTCATCAATACCCTGTACAGTTATAGCAGGACTTCCCTGCTTTTATACTCCATCCCCTTTGCAATAAAGGCCAAGATTCCATTGGCCTTCCTGATCACTTGCTTTATCTGCATACTAACCTTTTGTGTTTCATGCACAAGTACCCCCAGGTCCCGCTGTGCTGCAGCATTTTGCAATCTGTCTCCATTTAAATAATAACTTGCTCTGATTTTTTTCTGCCAAAGTGCATGACCTCACATTTTCCAACATTATACTCCATCTGCCAAATTTTTGCCCACTCATTTAGCCTGTTTATGTCCTTTTGCAGATTTTTGTGTCCTCTTCACACATTGCTTTTCCTCCCATCTTTGTATCATCAGCAAACTTAGCTACATTACATTCGGTCCTTTCTTCCAAGTCGTTAATATAGATTGTAAATAGTTGGGGTCCCAACACTGATCCCTGCAGCACCCCACTAGTTACTGATTGCCAAGCCGAGAATGAACCTTTTATCCCCACTCTCTGTTTTCTGTTAGTTAGCCAGTCCTCTAATATTGTTATGTATTTAACCCCTTGCAACCTGTATTACACTACCACCAGTGGGCCTCCCTGTTGGGAGTCCCAAGGGATTCCAGCATCCCTTGGGAGCACAGTATATAAGCAGACCACCCACGATATACCTGCACTCTGGAATCTTATTAGAGGAGCTAAGGTCACACTTACTCATTGTACTCAGTTTAATCCTTTATTGTGAACGCATCAATTGGCGACAAGGTAACGAACAACCACGCAAAAATGCAAAAAACAGTTGGTATCCTGGAGAAGTTCTAAGAAGGGAACGATTGGGAGGCCTTCGTGGAGAGACTCAACCAATACTTTGTGGCCAACGAGCTGGAAGGGAACGAGAATGCTGCCAAACGAAGGGCGATCCTCGTAACTGTCTGTGGGGCAACAATCTATGGCCTCACGAAGAATCTCCTAGCTCTGGCAAAACCGACAGAGAAATCCTATGAAAAATTGTGTACACTGGTCCAGTAACACCTAAATCCCAAGGAAAGCAGTTTGATGGCGAGATATCGGTTCTACACGTGTCAACGATCGGAGGGCCAGGAAGTGCCGAGCTATGTCGCCGAGCTAAGGTACCTCGCAGGACATTGTGAATTTGAGGGATTCCTAAAACAAATGCTTAGAGACTTTCTTGTACTGGGCATTGGCCATGAGGTAATCCTTCGCAAACTATTGACTGTTGAAACTCTGGGCTAGACTTTCCACTTTCAGGCTAAGGCCGAATAAAATGGGCCTTGTTCCAGTGATGCGGGACCTATCGCCCGTGCTGATCGCTGGCTCAAGGCCCATTTTTTTTTTTGCGATTTTCCACTCGGCCTTACCCCAGCGATGTCAAATGGACGATGTGATTTCTCGGCGATCTCACGATCGCCCAAAGAAAACGGAAGTGAATGAAAAAAAAAAGCTTCCCTAGCAACACATTACTGCGCATGTGCAGGTTATTTCTTTTTAGGTTGATGTTCTTTCCCTCGTTTGGGGAGGTCAGGGGTCATCACACATGCTCAGAGCTCTGTGAGGGTCGGGGAGAGAGAGAGAGAGGAGAAAGTATTTTGTGGTCAGAATAAAGTCATATTAATCGACATGGAGGCATCACTTGAGGGAAAGGTGGGTTGGTCGGGGGGTGGGGGGTTGGAGGGAGGGTGTTGTTCATTAGTTGTTTAAAAAAAATTTTGTTTGTTAATAAAAAATATTTTTTTCTACAACTTTTGTACCTTCTCTCTTAGTTACATAAATTTTACAATGTACAGTTTTTAATGCATAATTGTTTGTTTATTCAGTTTTCCCATGCAAATGAAACTTTTGATTAACCGAAACTGTAATTGAACGTTTGAATATCAACAATAATAGTTCATGCGAAGTGTTCATTAATGAGCTGCTGACGCAAAAGCTTAGCGGCCGTGTAACTGCCACTGGCTACTGGTCTTTGGGAAAGGTGTGGTGATACCGGTGCTAGATCGCCATGCTGATTAAACTCCCCTATGTCCTCGCCCGCGTCCTCTCCCGCCTGTTCCTCCTCTTCATCTTCGTCGGCTGCCTCATCTGTCTCATCTCCTTCTGGAGGTGGACCTGCAGCATGATCTGGCATTATTTGTCCTCTCTTTATAGCTAGGTTATGCAGCATGCAACACACCACAATAAACTCTGCTACCTGATCAGGGTGGTACTGGAGGCTGCCTCCTGAATAATCCAGACATCTGAAGCGTTGCTTTAGGACTCCAATTGTCTTTTCAATGATGTTGCGAGTCGCTATGTGACTTTCATTATACTGTTTCTGTGCTTCAGTGACAGGATTACGCAGAGGGGTCACGAGCCAACTGGCAAGGCCATATCCTTTATCCCCCAGCATCCAACCGTGACCTTCTGGCTGATTGGCAAACAGGTCAGGGATAGCGCTTTCACGTAAGATGTGTGCATCATGGATGCTGCCAGGAAATGTAGCATTTACTGTCATAATTGTTTGATTGTGGTCGACAACAAGCTGCACATTTAGGGAGTGGAACCCCTTTCTGTTACGAAACATCTCTGCGTTCTTTAAGGGTGTTTTCACGGCAATATGCATGCAGTCTATTGCTTCCTGCACCTTGGGGAAGTCTGCTATTCTCGAGAAACCCAAAGCCCTCTCGGTCTGTGCCTCCCTGGTCATTGGGAAGCTTATGAAGTCCATCCTGCGAGCCTAAAGGGCTTCAGTCACCTTTCGAATGCAGCAGTGTGTAGCGTGCTGAGAGAGATGGCAGATGTCGCCAGCTGAAGCCTGAAAAGATCCCGATGCGTAGAAGGCTAGGGCAGCAGTAACCTTTACCTCAACGTACAGTGCGGTTCTGATGGTGCTGGAAGGCTGCAGATCACCCTTGACGAGTTGACATATCTCATCGATGACCTCCTTCTGGAATCGCAGCCTCCTAAGATAAGCATTTTCAGACAAGTTCAGGTAGGATTGCTTCTCCAAGTACCTTCGTTGGCTATACGGTCTCCTCCTCTGTCTTTGTCTCCTTCTATGCATTACTGTGCCACCTCTTCGATTGATCCTTTCAGTAACCAGTGTGTGAGCAGTTGCAATTAAAGGCAGGGAAAGCATAGGCCCCATAATCACTATCAATAATTACTTTCACTAATTTTAATAATCTCTCTACTCTGTACTCTCTAATCACTGTACTCTGTCCTCTCTGTACCAGTCAGTTTGATAGGCCCCAACAATATCATTAAATAACTTCACTATGTAAAAGCTATTTACTAAATTATTCCAATATATGAGATCTATTTAGCATAAATAAGTTGATAATATCTATTTATATTCCCTGTCCAAAATTTCTGAGTACAATTGTCTTAAATTTTACTCTCTAAATAACTCAGAACTAATTCTCCACCCTTCCTCTGAAGTTAAAAATGGCATCCGTAGTGCCCATTTCCCTAAGGCCCTGAAAGAGCAACTATTTTTGAGCACTCTTTTGGGCCTTGCATCGGCCCAGCGAAGTGCATGCTAGGTGCCGAAACTTGGGATGGGCCTTGTGTGGGCGATCATTTGGGCGATCATCTCGGCAATCAAAGTGGAAACTTAGGGGCCTGTTTTTCCGGCGATATTTTGGGCTTAGTTTCCACTTTTTGCTCAAAATGGGCGATAGAGGTCCATTTTAGGCCATAGATGGGCCTTAGATGGGTGATGTGAAGTGGAAAGTCTAGCCCTCTGACTCTAAGTGAAGCCATAACGATAGCCCAGGCATTTATGTCCACCAGCGATAACACCAAACAGATTTTGCAAAGTAAAGAAGTTTGGGCAGTACTGTGAACAAAATAACGTCGTTTTCGAGCAGGAATATACATGGCAGAACGTACACGCCGGCTGCTGCTGCACGATCTCAGGGAACCCAGAGTCCGCCATCAATCATTAATGCCTTGTTGGCGCTGTGGAGATGATCATCGGACCCATCAATGCCGCTTCAAGCACTATGCATGCAACGGTTGCAGAACAATGGGACACCTCCAGCGAATGTGCAGGTGAGCTGAAAACCCTGCAAACCACCACGTTGTAGAGGATCCACTTTGGATCAAGCTGAATTGGAGTCTCATACCGAGGAGGCAGAAGTGTACGGAGTACACACATTCACCACGAAATGTCCACCAATAATGTTTAAAGTTGAACTGAACGGAATTCCAGTATCTATGGAACTGGACACGGGTGCGAGTCAGTCCATAATGAGTAAAAAGGTCTTTGACAGGCTGTGGGGCAACAAGGTACACAGGCCCAAGCTCAGCCCCATTTACACCAAACTAAGGACTTACACCAAGGAACTAATCCCTGTACTTGGCAGTGCAGAAGCCAAAGTCTCCCATGATGGAGCAGTACACGAACTCTCGCTGTGGATAGTGCCAGGGGATGGCGCCACATTGTTAGGCAGAAGCTGTCTGGGAAAAATCCGCTGGAACTGGGACAACATCCAAGCGCTTTCGTCCGTCGACGACGCCTCATGTGTCCAGGTTCTGAGCAGGTTTCCATTGTTGTTCGAGCCAGGCATTGGAAGCTTCTCAGGGGTGAAAGTGCAGATCCATTTGGTTCCCGATATGTAACCCATCCACCACAAGGCACGGGCGGTACCATATACGATGCGTGAGAAAGTGGAAATTGAGCTGGACAGGCTGCAGCGAGAAGGCATCATCGCGCCAGTGGAATTCAATGAGTGGGCCAGTCCGATTGTCCCAGTAATTAAAGAGGACGGCACAGTCAGATTTTGTGGGAACTATAAAGTAACGATTAACCATTTTTGCTACAGGACCAGTACCCGCTACCCAAGGCAGATGACCTATTTGCGACCCTGGCTGGAGGAAAGACATTCACCAAGCTGGATCTGACCTTGGCCTACATGACTCAGGAGCTGGAGGAGTCTTCGAAAGGCCTCACCTGCATCAACACGCACAAAGGTCTCTTCATCTATAACAGATGCCCGTTCGGGATTCGATCGGCCGTGGCAATCTTCCAACGGTACATGGAGAGCCTGCTAAAGTCGGTTCCTCACACCATGGTTTTCCAGGACGACATACTGGTTACAGGTCGGGACACCATTGAGCACCAGAAGAATCTGGAAGAGGTTCTTTGTCGGTTGGATCGCGTGGGACTCGGGTTGAAACGCTCGAAGTGTGCTTTCCTGGCACAGGAGGTCGAGTTCTTGGGAAGAAGAATCGCGGCAGACAGCATCAGACCCACCGACGCCAAGACGGAGGCCATCAAGAACGCGCCGAGACCACAGAACATGACGGAGCTGCGGTCATTCCTGGGACTCCTTAACTATTTCGGTAATTTCCTACCTGGGTTAAGCACCCTGCTAGAACCCCTACAGGTGCTACTGCGCAAGGGAGATGACTGGGTATAGGGGAATTCACAAGAGGCTGCCTTTAAGAAAGCCAGGAATCTGTTGTGTTCAAACAAACTGCTTGTCTTGTATAACCTTTGTAAAAGATTAGTGCTAGCTTGTGATGCATCGTCATACGGGGTCAGGTGTGTGTTACAACAGGCTAATAAATTGGGGATTTTGCAACCGGTCGCTTATGCGTCCAGGAGTTTGTCCAAGGCCGAAAGGGCCTACAGCATGATTGAAAAAGAGGCTCCGGCATGCGTTTACGGGGTAAAGAAAATGCACCAATACTTATTTGGCCTCAAGTTTGAGCTTGAACCTGACCACAAGTCGCTCATATTGCTGTTCTCTGAGAGCAAAGGGATTAACACCAATGCCTCTGCCCACATCCAAAGATGAGCGCTCAAGCTGTCAGCATACAACTATGTAATCCGCCACAGACCGGGCACAGAGAACTACGCAGATGCTCTCAGTCGGCTGCCATTGCCCGCCACCGGGGTGGAAATGGCACAGCCTGCAGACTTGCTCATGGTAATGGATGCATTCGAAAACGAAAAGTCTCCCATTATGGCCCGCCAGATCAGGACCTGGACCAGCTAGGATCCTTTACTGTCCTTGGTTAAAAAAAACTGTGTCCTCCATGGGAGCTGGTCCAGCATTCCAGCGGAGATGCAGGAGGCAATTAAGCCATTCCATAGGCGCAAAGACGAAACTTCCCTGCAGGTGGACTGTCTGTTGTGGGGTAATCGCATGGTCTTGCCCAAGAAAGGCAGAGATACATTCATTTGTGAACTGCACAGCACCCACCCAGGCATTGTAATGATGAAAGCCATAGCTAGATCCCATGTGTGGTGGCCCGGCATCGCCTCAGATTTAAAGTCATGCGTGCGCCAGTGCAACACTTGCTCTCAGCTGAGCAATGCACCCAGAGAGGCACCACTAAGTTTGTGGTCGTGGCCCTCCAAACCTTGGTCGAGGATCCACGTGGACTATGCGGGCCCATTTCTCGGCAAAATGTTCTTGGTTGTCATGGATGCTTACTCAAAATGGATTGAATGTGCAATAATGTCTGTAAGCACGTCCACGGCCACTATTGAAAGCCTACGAGCCATGTTTGCCATGCACGGCTTGCCTGATGTCCTAGTCAGCGACAATGGGCCGTGATTCACCAGTTCTGAATTCAAGGAATTCATGACCCGCAATGGGATCAAGCATGTCACATCTGCCTCGTTCAAATCTGCATCCAACGGCCAGGCAGAACGGGCAGTTCAGACCATCAAGCAAAGCTTGAAACACATGTCGGAAGGCTCCCTGCAGACCCGACTGTCCCAAGTGCTGTTCAGCTATGGCACCAGACCCCACTCACTCACCGGGGTTCCCCAGCCGAGCTGCTCATGAAAAGGGCACTCAAAATAAGGCTCTCTCTTGTCCGTCCTGATCTCCATGATCATGTGGAGGGCAGGTGGCATCAACAAAGTGTGTACCATAACCGCGCAAATTTGTCACGCGATATTGAGGTCAAGGACCCTGTGTTTGTACTCAATTATGGACATGGTCATAGCCAAAGAGGGGAGTAGGGTGTTTCAGGTCAAATTGGCCAATGGACTAACGTGCAGAACACATTTGGACCAAATCAAATTGCGGTCCACCAACAGCTACGAACAACCCGAAGAAGACACCACCAACTTTGACCCTCCAACACACACACAAGTGGCAACTGACATCATGGTTGACCACAAAGCCGCGACTCACCATCCTCAGCAGCCCAGCTGCCCAGTGAAGAACTGACCAACTCACCCACAACTTTGGAATTATCCGCATTTGTACCGAGACGATCGACAAGGGAGCAAAAAGCCCCAGATCGTCTCACCCTGTAAATAAGTGTACTATTGACTTTATGGGGGAGTGATGTTATGTATTTAACCCCTTGCAACCTGTATTACACTACCACCAGAGGGCCTACCAGTTGGAGCTCCAAGGGATCCCAGAATCCCTTGAGAGCACGGTATATAAGCAGGCCACCCACGAGGTACCTGCACTCTGGAATCTTATTAAAGGAGATAAGGTTCCACTTGCTCATTGTACACAGTACTCAGTTTCATCCTTTATTGTGAACGCATCAATTATATTAACCCCAATCCATGAACTTTTATCTTGTGCAGTAACCTTTTATGTGGCACCTTGTCAAATGCTTTTGGAAGTCCAAATACACCACATCCACTCCTGGCTGGCCTCCCACATCCTACACTACGTAAACTTGAGGTTATCCAAAACTCAGCAGCCCGTGTCGTAACCCACACCATCACCCCTGCGCTTTCTGACCTACATTGGCTCCCAGTTAAACAACACCTCGATTTCAAAATTCTCATACTTGTTTACAAATCACTCCATGGTCTTGCCCCTCTATCTATGTAATCTTTTTCAGCCTCACAACCCCACAAGATGTCTGCGCTCCTCAAATTCTGGTCTCTTGAACATCCCTCATTATAACTGCTCAACCATCGGTGGCCGTGCCTTCAGCTGATTGGGCCCTAAGCTCTGGAACTCCCTCCCTAAACCTCGCTGCCTCTCTACCTCTCTTTCCTCCTTTAAGATGCTCATTAAAACCTACCTCTTTAAACAAGCTTTTGGTCATCTGAATAATTTCTTTTGTGGCTCGGTCAAATTTATCTGTTTTGTCTTGGAGCACTGTTGTGAAGCACCTTGGGACGATTTACTACATTAAAGGCGCTATATAAATAAAAGTTATTATCTATTTTTATCCTATCCAATATCGCTACTACCTCCTCTATTACTGCGACATTGGCAGCATTCTTTTCTCCAGTGAAGGCAGATGCAAAGTACCTCAACCATGCCCTCTGCCTCCATAGGAACATCTTTTTGGTCCCTATTCACCCCCATCCTTTTTTTAACGAACCTTTTGTTTTCTGTGTTTATAAAATAATTTGGGTTCTCTTTTATGTTAGCCTCTAATCTATTCTTATTCTCTCACTTTGCCCCTATTATTCCCTTTTTTAGATTTCCTCTGTATTTTCTTTATTCTGCTTAATTCTCTAGTGTATTTGGATACCCTTCCTTTTTCTCATGCGAATGTATCTACTCTGTATCTGAACCATCGCCACTTTGAAATTGGTCAATTACTGTTTTGCCGATCAATTTTTGATTCCAATCTACCTGGGCCTTTTCAAATCATTAAAATTAGCCCTCCCCAAGTTAGGCATTTTTATGCTTGATTGTTCCTTCTCCATTTCCATAACTATTCTAAACCTAATGATATTATGATCATCATCATAGGCAGTCCCTCGAAATCGAGGAAGATTTGCTTCCACTCTATACGTGAGTTCTTAGGTGACTGAACAGTCCAATACGAGAACCACAGTCCCTGTCACAGGTGGGACAGACAGTCGTTGAAGGAAAGGGTGGGTGGGACAGGTTTGCTGCACGCTCCTTCCGCTGCCCGCGCCTGTTTTCTGCATGCTCTCGGCAACGAGACTCGAGGAGCTCAGCGCCCTCCCGGATGCACCTCCTCCACCTAGGGCGGTCTTTGGCCAGGGACTCCCAGGGCCAGGTGTCAGTGGGGATGTTGCATTTTATCAAGGAGGCTTTGAGGGTGTCCTTGAAACGTTTCCTCTGCCCACTTTGGGCTTACTTGCCGTGTAGGAGTTCCGAGTAGAGCGCTTGCTTTGGGAGTCTTGTGTCAGGCATGAGAACAATGTGATCCGCCTAATGGAACTGGTCTAGTTTGGTCAGTGCTTCGATGCTGGGGATGTTGGCCTGATTGAGGACACTACCGTTGGTACGTCTGTCCTCCCAGAGGATTTGCTGGATCTTGGGGAGACATCGTTGTGGTATTTCTCCAGTGATTTGAGGTGTCTACTGTATATGGTCCACATCTCTGAGCCATACAGGAGGGCGGGTATCACTACAGGCCTGTAGACCCTGAGCTTGGTGGCCTGATCTTCGAACACTCATCCTCAAGCGGCCAAAGGCAGCGCTGGTGCACTGGAGGCGGTGTTGAACCTCGTCGTCGATGTCTGCCTTGCTGATAATAGGCTCCCAAGGTATGGAAAATGGTCCATGTTGTCCAGGGCCGCACCATGGATCTTGATGACTGGGGGGCAGTGCTGTGTGGCAGGGTCAGGTTGGTGGAGGACCTTTGTATGCCTCAGTGAAGATGTTGACCATGACTTGAAGTTCAGTCTCTGAATGTGCGCAGACGCAAGTGTCTTCTGCGTATTGTCGTTCGACGACAGAGGTTGGGATGGTCTTGGATCTGGCCTGGAGACGTCGAAGGTTGAACAGGTGTTCCCACTGGTTGTGTAGTTTAGTTCCACTCCAGCGGGGAGCTTGTTGAGTGTGAGGTGGAGCATTGCAGCGAGGAAGATCAAGAAGAGGGTTGGCGCGATGACGCAGCCCTGCTTGACTCCAGTCCGGACATGGATTGGGTATGTGATGGATCCGTTGGTCAAGATCACAGCTTGCATGTCATCATGGAGCATGGCAAGTGGTCCACATTTTCCAGGGCCGCGCCATGGATCTTGATGACTGGGGGGCAGTGCTGTGAGGCAGGGTCAGGTTGATGGAGGATCTTTGTCTTATAGATGTTTAGTGTATGGCCCATGCTTTTGTATGCCTCAGTGAAGATGTTGACTATGACTTGGAGTTCAGTCTCTGAATGTGCATTGACACAAGCGTCATCTGTGTACCGTAGCTCAACGACAGAGGATGGGACGGTCTTGGATCTGGCCTGGAGACGACGAAGGTTGAACAGCTTCCCATGTAGCAAATCGTGCCTGTAATTTACTGCTCTGTGCATTGACACACATGAACTCTAAACCCATCTTAGACTGCCTTACATTTGCCTCGACTGATACTTCTATTTCTGACCTTTATCTAGTTTTTAAAAATTCATTAAAGGGATGTGGGCGTCGCTGCCGAGGCCGACTTTTATTGCCCATCTCTAACTGCCTTCTTGAACCGCTGCAATCTGTGAGGTGAAGAAACTCCCACAATGCTGTTAGGGAGGGAGTTCCAGGATTTTGATGCAGCGCCTATGAAGGAACAGTGATATATTTCCAAGCCAGGATGGTGTGTAACTTGGATGGGAACTTGGGGGTGACAGAACCCTCTTGCGCCTGGGTTAGGAGATGCTGCCGAAGAAGCCTTGGTGAATTGCTGCAGTGCAATTTGTAGATGGTGCAGATTGCAGCCACGGTGCGCCAGTGCTGAAGGGAATGAATGTTGAAGGAAGTGGATGGGGTGCCAATCAGAACGGACTGCTTTGTCCTGGATGGTGTCGAGTTTCTTGAGTGTTGTTGGAGCTGCACTCATCCAGGCAAATGGAGAGTATTCCATCATACTCCTGACTTGTGCCTTGAAGATGGTGGAAAGGCTTTGGGGAGTCAGGAGGTGAGTCACTCGCCACAGAATACCCAGCCTCTGACCTGCTCTTGTAGCCACAGTATTTATGTGGCTGGTCCAGTTAAGTCTCTGGTTAATGGTGACCCCTAGGGTGTTGATGGTGGGAGATTCGACGATGGTAATCCCGTTGAATGTCAAGGGGTGGTGGTTAGACTCTCTGTTGTTGGACAGTGTTGTTGCTACACGGCAAGCAAGCCCCAGGTGGGCGGAGGAAACGTTGCAAGGACTCCCTCAAAGCCTCCTTGATAAACTGCGACATCCCCACCGGCATCTGGGAATCCGTGGCCCATGACCGCCCAAAGTGGAGGAAGAGTATCTGGGAGGGCGCTAAGCACCTCGAGTCTTGTCACCGAGAGCATGCAGAAATCAAGCGCAAGGAGCGTGCAGCAAACCAGACTCCCTACCCACCCTTTCCTTCAACCACTGTCTGTCCCACCTATTACAGTGACTGTAATTCCCACATTGGACTGTGCAATCACCTGAGAACTCACTTTTAGAGTGGAAGCAAGTCTTCCTCGATTTTGAGGGACTGCCTATGATGATGATGTTGGAGATTGTCTGGCATTTGTGTGGTGCGAATGTTAACTGTCACTTATCAGTCCAAGCCTGAATGTTGTCCAAGGTCTTGCTGCATGTGGGCACTGACTGCTTCATTATCTGAGGAGATGCGAATGGAACTGAACACTGTGCAATCATCAGCAAACATTCCCAGTTCTGACCTTATGGTGCAGGGAAGGTCAGTAATGAAACTGCTGAAGATAGTTGAGCCTAGGACACTGACCGAAGAAATTCCTGCAGCGATGTTCCGGGGCTGACATGATTGGCTTCCAACAAACACAACCAACTTCCTTTGTGTCTCTCCTAGTCCACTGTGTACCTTCTTCCTCCTCTATAATGTTTCATCCTGGTGTCCATTCCCCAGTGAAATTATGAAATCCTTCCCCCACAGCATTAGTTAACCTCTCTGGTTCCAGCTTTGTTGAAGTGCAACCCGTCCACCCTAAACAGATTCCTCCTGCCCCAGAACTGATCCCAATATCCCAGGAATTTGAATCCCTTCCCTCTGCACCATTTGTCCAGCCACATGTTAACCTGTCTTATCCTACTATTCCTATACTCACTCGCATGTGACACTGGGAGTATTCCAGAGATTGTTACCTTTGAGCTCCTGCACTTCAATTTCCTCCCTAGCTCCTGAAACTCTGACTACAGGACTCCAATCCTTTGCCTTCCTATGTAATTGGGTTGTACATGAACTACAACTTCTGGCTGTTCCCCTTCCACCCTACAAAGTATTTGCATAATCTCAGTGATGTCCTTTACCCTGGAAAGCAACACACTATGTGGGACTCACATCGGCAGATGCAGAAACATCCGTCTATCCCCCAACTATCGAATCTCCTATGATCACTGCATTTCTACACTTTGCTGTGCCCCCCCACCTGTACAGTTCTTTGCCGTATGTCCTTTCCGTATGGAAAACCAGTTTGAGAGTGCCACATTCCTGGAGGATTCCTGCATTGCCTGTCACTTCCTTCTCTGTCAGATGGCCACCCACTTACTACTCTCCTAAATTCTCTGTAGCTGTTGGATGACCAGCTCCTGGAACATGCGCTCCAGGAAATTCTCAGACTCCCATATAACCTGAGCTTAAGTTTGAGCAATTAGGGTGACCTCCTGCACATGTGGTTATCTAGGACACATGAAGTGTCCTGGAGTTTTCCCATGGCACAGGAATTGCAGGCAACGGATCTCAGCTGTTCCACCATTTTGCTTAAAAGTCTATCTACTTACGTTAAATATATATTTTTATTTGAAAGGATAGTTAGCATCTAGAAAGTTGTAGACTAAGAAACATGATGAGCTCATGATCAGAAGAATGGCTTGACCCAATTATTACCCCTCCACCCGCACCGAGTTTATAACAAGGATCCACTGCAGGTGGAATACATGGCCTTTCGTGCAGGACATCACCAAGTCTGTAGCAAGTAACTCACTGGCTCATCCACAGCTGTTAGTTTGATAAGCGAACTGGGCAATGTACTGTCTTCGGCTTCCTTTGCTTCTTTTCCTTCTTTAGGAAATCCCATGAAACGCTGCAAGAAGATAATGTCAATTTGAATTCCTTGTGCCATATTATACTGCAAATACTGAACGAGTAACTACACTTTATTGAAAAGAATGGCTCAGCGCTTTCCAGAAAGGAAAAGGTTGCCTGTGAGGGTCAAGGTGGGCAATGAGTAGCACCGGGAACAACTTCAATTGATTCTTCTCTCCCTCTTCTAGGCGGCAGACAATTTGTTGGTCATGAATTGTCATGCAATAAAAACAGAAAATGCTGGAGACACTGTGCTGAGAGAAAAATAATTAATCGTTCAGGACAATGATCTTTCATCAGAACAGGAATCAATCAGAGTTGACCTGCTGAGTGTCTTCAGCATTTTTAGTGTTTAATTCACTGCCACATAAGAAGATATTAGGGCAGATGACCAAAAGCTTGGTCAAAGAGGTAGGTTTTAAGGAGCGTCTTAAAGGAGGAGAGGGAGGTAGAGAGGCAGGGAGGTTTAGGGAGGGAATTCCAGAGCTTAGGACCTCGGCAGGTGAAGGTGCAGCCACCAATGGTGTTGTGTCTGATTAACTTGATTGAATTTTTCGAGGAGATAACCAGGAGGGTCGATGAGAGCAGTGTGCATGATTAGTGTATATGGATTTTAGCAAAGCTTTTGATAAGGTCCCACATGGCAGACTGGTCACAAAAGTAGTAGCCCATGGGATCCAGGGCAAAGTGGCAAGTTGGATCCAAAATTGGCTCGGAGGCAGGAAGAAACATAGAAACATAGAAACGGAGACAATTGGTGCAGGAGTAGGCCATTCGGCCCTTCGAGCCTGCACCACCATTCAATAAGATCATGGCTGATCATTCCCTCAGTACCCCTTTCCTGTTTTCTCTCCATATCCCTTGACCCCTTTAGCCGTAAGGGCCATATCTAACTCCCTCTTGAATATATCCAATGAACTGGCATCAACAACTCTCTGCGGCAGGGAATTCCACAGGTTAACAACTCTCTGAGTGAAGAAGTTTCTCCTCATCTCAGTCCTAAATGGTCTACTCTAAGACTGTGTCCCCTGGTTCTGGACTTCCCCAATATCGGGAACAATCTACCCGCATCTAACCTGTCCAGTCCCGTCAGAATCTTATATGTTTCTATGAGATCCCCTCTCATCCTTCTAAACTCCAGTGTATAAAGGCCCAGTTGATCCAGTCTCTTCTCATATGTCAGTCCAGCCATCCCGGGAAATCAGTCTGGTGAACCTTCGCTGCACTCCCTCAATAGCAAGAACGTCCTTCCTCAGATTAGGAGACCAAAACTCAACACAATATTCCAGGTGAGGCCTCACCAAGGCCCTGTACAACTGCAGTAAGACTTTCCTGCTCCTATACTCAATTCCTCTAGCTATGAAGGCCAACATACCATTTGCCTTCTTTACTGCCTGATGTACCTGTATGCCAACTTTCAATGACTGATGAACCATGACACCCAGATCTCGTTGCACCTCCCCTTTTCCTAATCTGCCACCACTCAGATAATATTCTGTCTTCGCGTTTTTGCCCCCAAAGTGGATAACCTCACATTTATCCACATTATACTGCATCTGCCATGCATTTGCCCACTCACCTAACCAGTCTAAGTCACCCTGCAGCCTCTTAGCGTCCCCCTCACAGCTCACACCACCACCCAGTTTAGTGTCGTCTGCAAACTTGGAGATATTACACTCAATTCCTTCAAGCAAAGGGTAATGGTTGATGGGTGTTTTTGTGACTGGAATGCTGTATCCAATGGGATTCCGCAGGGCTCAATGCTGGGTCCCTTGCTTTTTGTGGTATATATCAATGACCTGGACTTGAATGTTGGGGGTATGATTAAAAAGTTTGCAGATGACACTAAAATAGGCTGTGTGGTTGATAATGAAGAAGAAAGCTGCAGACTGCAGGAAGATATCAATGTACTGGTCAGGTGGGCAGAACAGTAGCAAATGGAATTAAATCCGGTTAAGTGTGAGGTAATGCATTTGGGGAGGTCGAACAAGGCAAGGGAATACACATTAAATGGTACGACACTGAGAAATGTAGTGGAACAACGGGACCTTGGAGTGCATGCCCACAAATCCCTAAAGGTAGCAGGTCAGGTAGATAAGGTGGTTAAGAAGGCATATGGAATACTTGCCTTTATAAGTCGAGGCATGGAATATAAGAGCAAGGAGTTTTGCTCGACCTGTATAAAACACTGGTTAGGCTGCAGCTGGAGTACTGTGTGCAGTTCTGGTCACCACATTACAGGAAAGATGTGATTGCACTGAAAAAGGTGCAGAGATTTATAAGAATGTTGCCAGGACTGAAGAATTTTGGCTATGAGGAAAGGTTGGAGATGCTGGGTCTATTTTCTTTGGAACAGAGGCGATTAAGGGGAGACCTGATTGTGGTGTATAAACTTATGAGGGGCCTAAATAGAGTGGATAGGAAGGACCTGTTTCTCTTAGCAGAGGGGTCTACAACCAGGGGGCATAGATTTAAAGTAATTGGGCAGAGGTTTAGAGGAGATACGAGGGGAATTTTCTTCACCCAGAGGGTAGTGGGGGTCTGGAACTCACTGACTGAAAGGGTGTAGAGGCAGACACCCTCACCACATTTAAAAGATACTTGGATGTGCACTTAAAGTGCCGTGGCCTACAGGGCTACGGACCAAGAGCTGAAAAGTGGGATTAGGCTGAATAGCTCTTGGACGGCCAGCGCAGACACGATGGGCTGAAATGGTCTCCTTCCGTGTTGTAAATTTCTATGATTCTATGAATGGCGGAACGACGAAAATCGGGGATGCGCAGGAGGCCAGGGCGTAGATCTCGGAGAGTTATAGGACTGGAGGAGGTCACAGAGATATGGAGCAGCGAGGCCATGAAGAGATTTGATAACAGGGATGTGAATTTTAAAATTGAGGCATTGCCAAACTAGGAGCCAATGCAGGTCAGTGAGCACAGGGGCGCTGGGTGAACAATGATGACTGATGTTGCAACAACAAAGACTGTAGGGGGGGAAATATTTCAAACTGTTATGGTGGGAGTTGATGCCCACTGTGCAAGAGGACAATTTTGGCAAGAGTTTCATTGCCAGGACATAACTTGAAAGATAAATGGGATACCTTTCCTCATTCCCCCCCTACTGCTACAATCCACACAACTGCTATAGACCTGGGCTATTACCTTAAGGAGTCCAGTGTTCTTGACGCTATAAGTTGGGGTACTGGTTGATTGCCCGGTTGTATTGCTATATCTGCTTCCACTACCCAAGAAGCGCTTGCCTGAACCTGGTAGGATTAAGTTGTGCAATTTGCTATCAGTCATTCTCACGTAGCTTGCACTGCCATCAGGGGTATCGGAAGAAGTATACGGACTGCTTCGATTAGGAAACGATGAAGACATGGGTGAAATGTTACCAAGAGTATGGGTATTCGATTGTGGTATGATCAACTTATCCATGATTTGAAGTATCAAGAGAGGCTGCTCTGAGAGGCTGGGAGTTTCAAACAGCTCTTGGCATATTTCTGAGCACACATACTGGACCAAACCAGCTCCCCGATGCTTCTTGACCTCTGATTTTCTCCAGCTCGTGTCGTTGGGTTTGTTTTGAAAAGGGTAACTATGGCACCACAGAATTTTGTGTCTGTGACATCATAATATTCATTCCAAATGTGTTCTTGGATCAAAGCGAGTGCTGTGTTTATATATGGGACTATTAACTCTTACAGTTCAATCAGTCCCAGCGTATTATGCACTCTCTGGGCTGACATGTTTTCAAACTAGTTCAGCTCACTCACTCCTAATACAGTAATAATGTTACCTAGGTCTCAGAAAGTTACACTACTGTAATATTATTTGTTTTACATAACATTTACAGAAACAGCCAATTCAGCCCAACTGGTCCATGCCAGTCTTTATACTCCACATGAGCCTCCTCCCACCCCTATAATATTTTTCTGTACTTAATCTAGTGTCCTCACAATTCATCTATCCTATTCGTTCCGTGTGGTAGTGAGTTTCACATTCTAACCACTCTCTGGATAAATTATTTTCTCCTGAATTCCCTTATATTTATTAATGCAGTCCGTGTTGTAGTGTATGTAGGCACCTTTAGTAATGACTCCACGAGGCAGGGTATGATACTTAAACTGTGTAGTCCTTTATTTGCAGCTCCTGAGTGAGGACAACAAGCTGTGAGTTCCCTTTTATACTGGGTTACCTGCCATGTGCAGGCAACCCTTAGGTCTCCAGCAGCAGCACCCTCTGGTGTACAGGCAAGGTGTGTACAGTGTAAGGATACATTCAGTGTTGCATACCAGTGTTACAGACATCACACAGTAAACAGGCGTGCATACACAACAAGTGTGGTGACGGTACTCCCACAGTGCTGTTAGGGAGGGAGTTCCAGGATTTTGACCCAGCGACGATGAAGGAATGGCGATATATTTGCAAGTCAGAATGGTACGTGACTTGGGGGGGTGGTGCGGGGGGGAGCGGGGGGACATGCAGATGGTGGTGTTCCCATGCGCCGGCTGCCCTTGTCCTTCTAGGTGGTAGAGGTCGTGCATTTAGAAGGTGCAGCCAAAGAAACCTTTCAACTTGTTCCAGTGCATCTTGTAGATGGTACACACTGCAACCACGATGGAGGGAGTGAATGTTGAAGGTAGTGGATTGGGTGCAAATCAAGTGGGTTGCTTTGTTCTGTATGATGTTGAGCTTCTTGAGTGTTGTTGGAGCTGCACTCATCCAGGTAAGTGGAGAGTATTCCATCACACTCCTGATTTGTTTCTTGTTGATGGTGGAAAGGCCTTGGGAAGTCAGGAGGTGAGACACATGCTGCAGAATACCCAGCCTCTGACCTGCTCTTGTTGCCACAATATTTATGTGGCTGGTCCAGTTACGTTTCTGGTCATTAGTGACCCCTAGGATGTTGATGGTGGGAGATTTGGTGATGGTAATGCTGCTGAATATAAAAGGGCGGTGGTTAGACTCTCTCTTGTTGGAGACAGTCATTGCCTGGCACTTTTGTGGCATGAATGTTACTTGCCACTTATCAGCCCAAGCCTGAATGTCATCCAGGTCTTGCTGCAGGAGGGTGTGGACTGCTCCATTATATGAGGAGTTGTGAATTGCACTGAACACTGTGCAATCATCAACAAACATCCCCACTTCTGACCTTATGATGGAGGGAGGTCATTGATGAAGCGGCTGAAGAAGGTTGGGCCTTGGACACTGCCTGAGGAACTCCTGCAGCGATGTCCTGGAGCTGAGATGATTGACCTCCAACAACCACAACCATCTTCCTTTGAGCTAGGCATGAGTCCAGCCAGTGGAGAGTTTCCCCCCCCCCCCGATTCTCATTGACTTCAGTTTTACTAGGGCTCCTTGATGCCACACTCGATCAAATGCTGCCTTGATGTCAAGGGCAGTCACTCCCAACTCACCTGTGGAATTCAGCTCTTTTGTCCATGTTTAGACCAAGGCTGTAATGAGAAACATAGAAACTTAGAAAATAGGTGCAGGAGTAGGCCATTCGGCCCTTCGAGCCTGCACCACCATTCAATAAGATCATGACTAATCATTCACCTCAGTACCCCTTTCCTGCTTTCTCTCTATACCCCTTGATCATTTTAGCCGTAAGGGCCATATCCAACTCCCTCTTGAATATATCCAATGAACTGGTATCAACAACTCTCTGCGGGAGAGAATTCCACAAGTTAACAACTCTCTGAGTGAAGAAGTATCTCCTCATCTCAGTCCTAAATGGTTTACCCGTTATCCTTATACTGTGACCCCTGGTTCTGGACTCCCCCAACATTGGGAACATTCTTCCTGCATCTAACCTGTCCAGTCCTGTCAGAATCTTATATGAGATCTGCATCTGAATGGTCCTGGCGGAACCCAAACTGAGCATCGGTGAGCAGGTTATTGGTGAGTAAGTGCCTCTTGATAGCACTGTCGACACCTTCCATCAATTTGCTGATCATTGAGAGTAGACTGATGGGGCGGTAATTGGCTGGATTGTATTTGTCTTGCTTTTTGAGGACAAGGCATACCTGGGCAGTTTTCCACATTGTCAGACAGATGCCGGTGTTGCAGCTGTACTGGAACTCAATAGAGGCGTGGCTACTTCTGGAGCACAAGTCTTCAGCACGACAGCCGAGATGTTGTCGGAGCCCATATTTTCTGTATCCAGTGCGTTCAGCTATTTCTTGATATCACGTGGCGTGAATCGAATTGGCTGAAGACTGGCTTCTGTCATGGTGGGGACCTCAGGAGGAGGCCGATATGTATCCCCACTGTAGTTTTTAACTACTTACCAGCTTTTTGCCGCTTTGCTAATTATAACAATTCAACTATTCTGAGGGTTTATATTTAATTCAAACTAGGAGACTCTTGTTCAGATTATAACAAGTGCTTTTAATACAGGTATACTGAGTAAAAACAACAGAGATTTATCAAGTAAATTACATTCTGTTACAAAAAGTAATACTTAACAAATGATGGTCACAGCCTGACTCCAGATAGCGTCCTCTCGAGTGGCTCTGATGCCGACTCCTTATCCTCTTTTCTTTCTGAAGATTCCTTCTTCCTGTTATCTTGATTCGCACTGCCTTCTGAGTAGAATAGCTGTTACTTTATACCTTTTTTCTCCCATTCAAATGCTGTGAAAATCTGCAGCTGTTTCAGCCTTACAATAGATCATATTGAGTCTACTGCCTTTGACCTTCTATGTTATCTCTATCTCCCCTCCCTCTCTGTGGCAGGAATCACTTCTCTGAGGACAATTATACAGACCATGTCACACGGAATTCATTACTGAACTTGGCTTTACAAAATTATGATAAGAAATGGTGGAGGAACTTCCGACTCCTCACAACCTCCGAATACTGATAAGCCTTTTTAATTTGGACCATTTTACGTGTCAAATCAATTCACTACCTTCAGGACCCTCTCTGGTGACCATCTGTCTGTATTTTCTCTTAAAGTCTTGAATATCTAAAGAAGTAAAACAAAATCTAAGTGTGACATCACAGCCAAGCGGGTAAGTGATTGGCTGGTGGATTGGTGAGTATTTAATCTTTTTCTTTTCCTTTTTCTTTTCTTATCAGTGGGTAACCTTTGACATTGTTGCCAAATTAAGTTAATTAAAGGGTTAAGTCATGGCAGGAGAGCCCAGGCCCGTGTTGTGGTGTCCTTACACCTTACTATAGAATCACACGAGGCATGTACTGCAGACAAGTCACTACGTGACCTGAACCTTTATTCCCAGGACCAAGAAGACTTGACCTTGCGTGGGACCTCCCTTTATATACCTGGATGACCAGGTGAGGAGTGTCTCCCACAAGTTCACTCCCTCTGGTCAAGGTGTGCATTTCTCAGGTGTATACAGTGTACAGTGTTGTTACATAAGGGCTACAGTTATATGAAGGTTACAAACATGACACCACCTCCCTCCAACATCTTTGGGTCAAAGATTGAGTCTTTCAGGCAGTCGACGCGCTCTCGTGGAGCGCAGCAGTTGGGGCTCTGGTGGTTGGGCCTTGGCCTGCGTCTCTGTCGCCTGAGGTGATTCCAGCCTGTTCGGGCTGGCCGCGGGGACTGTGCATGCTGGTGAATGTCCTTGTTGCTCGTTCACTGGCAGTGGTGTGGGTGACATCTCATGATCTTCCTCAGGTTCCTCAGTGTCTTTACTTGGTCCAGATGTTTGCGGCATATCTGCCCATTGTTAAGTCTGACCACTATGACCCTATTCCCCTCTTTGCCAATGACAGTACCCTCAAGCCACTTGGGTCCCAAAGCATGATTGAGAATGAATACAGGGTCATCGATTTCTATGCATCTGCCCACTGAGTTGTGATCATGGCACTCGATTTGGGACTGGCGCTTGCCTTCAATAATGTCTGACAGGGCTGGATGAATGAGGGACAGCCGCGTTTTAAGCGTGCATTTCATGAGTAGTTCCGCGGGTGGGACTCCCGTGAGCGAATGCGGCCGGGACCTATAGGCCAACAGGAGGCGCGATAGGCGGTATTGAAGGGAGAGTCCTTGAATCCGGAGCATGCCCTGTTTTATGATTTGAACCGCACGTTCCGCCTGGCAATTGGAAGTCGGCTTGAATGGTGCTGTCCTGACGTGTTTGATACCATTACTCGACATAAACTCCTGGAATTCATAGCTAGTGAAACATGGGCCGTTGTCGCAAACCAGGATGTCCGGCAAGCCGTGGGTCGCAAAGACCATACGCAAACTATCCACGATGGTGGATGTCGCGCACGAATTCAATATGAAGCACTCGATCCATTTCGAGTACGCATCAACAACAATGAGGAACATTTTTCCCATGAACGGGTCCGCGTAGTCTACATGAATACATGACCATGGCCTGTGGGCCAGGGCCATGGGCTGAGTGGGGCCTCCCTGGTAGCATTTCCCAGCTGAGCACACGTCGTGCACCTGCAAACCCAGTGTTCCAGGTCTGAGTCAATTCCCGGCCACCGTACATGTGACCGGGCAATGACCTTCATTAGCACGATGCCTGGGTGCTCGCTGTGGAGTTCCCTGATGAATGCTTCCCTTCCTTTCTGGGGCATGACTACCTGGCTGCCCCATAGCAGGCAGTCGGCTTGGATGGAGAGCTCGTCCATCCGTCTGTGAAACGGCCTGACCTTCTCGGGGCACACTCCGTGTGCGGCCGCCCAATCCCCGGTCAGGACGCATTTCTTTATCAGGGATAGGAGGGGATCTCTGTTGGTCCAGATTTTGATCTGGCGGGCTGTGATGGGGGAGCCTGCGGTGTCGAAAGCCTCAACGGCTATGACCATCTCCACGCTTTGCTCCGACGCCCCCTCGGTGGTCGCCAGTGGGAGCCTGCTGAGCATGTCAGGGCAATTTTCGGTGCATGGCCAGTGCCGTATGATGTAGTCATACGCAACCAGTGTGAGGGCCCACCACTGTATGCGAGCTGACGCATTGGCATTGACAGCCTTGCTGTCGGACAACAGGGATGTTAACGGTTTGTGGTCCATTTCTAACTCGAACCTTCTGCCGAAAAGGTACTGGTGCATCTTTTTCACCCCGTACACACACGCGAGTGCCTCCTTCTTGACCATGCCGTATCCCCGTTCTGCCTGGAAGAGCGACTTGGAGGCATAAGCCACAGGTTGGAGTTGGCCCTCCTCATTACTCTGCTGCAACACGCACCCAACCCCATAGGATGATGCATCACACGTTAAAACCAGTTTCTTACAGGGGTTGTACAAGGTCAACAGCTTGTTAGAACAAAGCAGATTCCGCGCCCAATTGAAAGCCCGTTCTTGACAGTCCCCCAAAAACATTCACAACCCTTAAGCAGGAGCACGTGCAGTGGCTCCAACAATGTGCTTAAGTTCGGCAGAAAGTTCACAAAGTATTTCAATAATCCCAGAAATGAACGCAACTCTGATGTGTTGCCGGGCCTGGGCGCACGACGAATCACTTCCGTTTTGGATTCGGTAGGCCGGATCCTGTCTGCGGCAACCCTCCTGCCCAAAAACTCAACCTCTGGGGCCAAAAACACACACTTGGACTTCTTTAGTCGCAAGCCTACCCGGTCCAGTCGGCGTAGCACCTCCTCCAGGTTGTGGAGGTGTTCCTCGGTGTCTCGACCCGTGATTAGGATGTCATCTTGGAATACGATTGTTCCAGGGATGGATTTAAGCAAGCTTTCCATGTTCCTCTGGAAGATAGCGGCCGCTGAACGAATGCCAAATGGACACCTGTTGTAAACGAATAGCCCCTTGTGCGTGGTGATGGTGGTCAGAAGCTTGGATTCTTCAGCCAGTTCCTGAGTCATATAGGCTGAAGTGAGGTCCAACTTGGTGAACAGCTTGCCACCTGCCAGCGTGGCAAAAAGGTCCTCCACTCTCGGAAGCGGGTATTGGTCCTGTAGTGACACTCGGTTGATGGTGGCCTTGCAGTCGCCACAAATCCTGACCGAGCCATCCGCTTTAAGGACAGGGACGATGCCCAGTCACTGAATTCAACAGGCGAAATTATGCCCTCTCTTAGCAGCCTGTCCAACTCACACTCAATTCTCTCACGCATCACATACGGCACGGCTCTGGCTTTGTGGTGCATTGGTCTGGTGTCTGGGGTGATGCGTATCACTACTTTGGTGCCCTTAAAAGTCCTGACACCTGGTTGAAAAAGTGGCTCGAGTTTCTGTAGGAAATTTCTGAGCATGAACTTCGCTCCACAGATGAAATGGTATGCACATCCCCCCATTTCCAGTTCATCTCGGCTAACCAGCTCCTCCCCAAGAGCGCGGGACCATTCCCCGGGACAATCCAGAGTGGCAGCCGGTTCTCCGATCCATTGTGTGTGACCACCAAGTTTGCACTGCCTAGTACTGGGATGATCTCTCTGGTGTACGTCCGTAACTGTGTGTCAATGTGTTCCAGTTTGGGCCTGTTAGCTTTGAGTGGCCATAGTTTTTCAAATTGTTGGGCACTCATAAGTGACTGGCTGGCTCCTGGTTCCAGCTCCATGTGTACCGGGATGCCATTTAATAGAACTTTCATCATCATGGGTGGCGTTTTGGTATACGAGCTGTGGACGTCTGCCACATGAACCCACTGGACTTCAGTGTCCATAGCTTTTCCCCAAGCATCACCCTGCCTTGCAGACCCCTCGTCTGGTTCCTCTCCCTCGTAAACTAGCCTCGCTATGGGCTTTCTGCACATTCTGGCCAGGGGGATGGGAACCAATGGAGGGAGACAGAGGGAGACAAAAGGGAGGCAGAGGCAGGAGACGGAGGGGAGATGGGGGGGGTGGGGGGCGGAGAGGCCCGGGGCGGGGAACAGGAAGGGCCACTGTGCGGCAGAATTCTAAAAGGACAAAGGGTGTTAAAAAAACAAGCCTGAAGGCTTTGTGTCTTAATGCAAGGAGTATCCGCAATAAGGTGGATGAATTAACTGTGCAAATAGATGTTAACAAATATGATGTGATTGGGATTACGGAGACGTAGCTCCAGGATGATCAGGGCTGGGAACTCAACATCCAGGGGTATTCAACATTCAGGAAGGATAGAATAAAAGGAAAAGGAGGTGGGGTAGCATTGCTGGTTAAAGAGGAGATTAATGCAATAGTTAGGAAAGACATTAGCTTGGATGATGTGGAATCTATATGGGTAGAGCTGCAGAACACCAAAGGGCAAAAAACGTTAGTGGGAGTTGTGTACAGACCTCCAAACAGTAGCAGTGATGTTGGGGAGGGCATCAAACAGGAAATTAGGGGTGCATGCAATAAAGGTGCAGCAATTATAATGGGTGACTTTAATATGCACATAGATTGGGCTAGCCAAACTGGAAGCAATACGGTGGAGGAGGATTTCCTGGAGTGCATAAGGAATGGTTTTCTAGACCAATATGTCGAGGAACCAACTAGGGGGGAGGCCATCTTAGACTGGATGTTGTGTAATGAGAGAGGACTAATTAGCAATCTCATTGTGCGAGGCCCCTTGGGGAAGAGTGACCATAATATGGTGGAATTCTGCATTAGGATGGAGAATGATACAGTTAATTCAGAGACCATGGTCCAGAACTTAAAGAAGGGTAACTTTGAAGGTATGAGGCGTGAATTGGCTAGGATAGATTGGCGACTGATACTTAAGGGGTTGACTGTGGATGGGCAATGGCAGACATTTAGAGACCGCATGGATGAATTACAACAATTGTACATTCCTGTCTGGCGTAAAAATAAAAAAGGGAAGGTGGCTCAACCGTGGCTATCTAGGGAAATCAGGAATAGTATTAAAGCCAAGGAAGTGGCATACAAATTGGCCAGAAATAGCAGCGAACCTGGGGACTGGGAGAAATTTAGAACTCAGCAGAGGAGGACAAAGAGTTTGATTAGGGCAGGGAAAATGGAGTACGAGAAGAAGCTTGCAGGGAACATTAAGGCGGATTGCAAAAGTTTCTATAGGTATGTAAAGAGAAAAAGGTTAGTAAAGACAAACGTAGGTCCCCTGCAGTCAGAATCAGGGGAAGTCATAACGGGAAACAAAGAAATGGCAGACCAATTGAACAAGTACTTTGGTTCAGTATTCACTGAGGAGGACACAAACAACCTTCCGGATATAAAAGGGGTCAGAGGGTCTAGTAAGGAGGAGGAACTGAGGGAAATCTTTATTAGTCGGGAAATTGTGTTGGGGAAATTGATGGGATTGAAGGCCGATAAATCCCCAGGGCCTGATGGACTGCATCCAGAGTACTTAAGGAGGTGGCCTTGGAAATAGCGGATGCATTGACAGTCATTTTTCAACATTCCATTGACTCTGGATCAGTTCCTATCGAGTGGAGGGTAGCCAATGTAACCCCACTTTTTAAAAAAGGAGGGAGAGAGAAAACAGGGAATTATAGACCGGTCAGCCTGACCTCAGTAGTGGGTAAAATGATGGAATCAATTATTAAGGATGTCATAGCAGCGCATTTGGAAAATGGTGACATGATAGGTCCAAGTCAGCATGGATTTGTGAAGGGGAAATCATGCTTGACAAATCTTCTGGAATTTTTTTAGGATGTTTCCAGTAAAGTGGACAAAGGAGAACCAGTTGATGTGGTATATTTGGACTTTCAGAAGGCTTTCGACAAGGTCCCACACAAGAGATTAATGTGCAAAGTTAAAGCACATGGGATTGAGGGTAGTGTGCTGACGTGGATTGAGAACTGGTTGTCAGACAGGAAGCAAAGAGTAGGAGTAAATGGGTACTTTTCAGAATGGCAGGCAGTGACTAGTGGGGTACGGCAAGGTTCTGTGCTGGGGCCCCAGCTGTTTACATTGTACATTAATGATTTAGACGAGGGGATTAAATGTAGTATCTCCAAATTTGCGGATGACACTAAGTTGGGTGGCAGTGTGAGCTGCGAGGAGGATGCTATGAGGCTGCAGAGTGACTTGGATAGATTAGGTGAGTGGGCAAATGCATGGCAGATGAAGTATAATGTGGATAAATGTGAGGTTATCCATTTTGGTGGTAAAAACAGAGAGACAGACTATTATCTGAATGGTGACAGATTAGGAAAAGGGGAGGTGCAACGAGACCTGGGTGTCATGGTACATCAGTCATTGAAGGTTGGCATGCAGGTACAGCAGGCGGTTAAGAAAGCAAATGGCATGTTGGCCTTCATAGCGAGGGGATTTGAGTACAGGGGCAGGGAGGTGTTGCTACAGTTGTACAGGGCCTTGGTGAGGCCACACCTGGAGTATTGTATACAGTTTTGGTCTCCTAACTTGAGGAAGGACATTCTTGCTATTGAGGGAGTGCAGCGAAGATTCACCAGACTGATTCCCGGGATGGTGGGACTGACCTATCAAGAAAGACTGGATCAACTGGGCTTGTATTCACTGGAGTTCAGAAGAATGAGAGGGGACCTCATAGAAACGTTTAAAATTCTGACGGGTTTTGACAGGTTAGATGCAGGAAGAATGTTCCCAATGTTGGGGAAGTCCAGAACCAGGGGTCACAGTCTAAGGATAAGGGGTAAGCCATTTAGGACCGAGATGAGGAGAGACTTCTTCACCCAGAGAGTGGTGAACCTGTGGAATTCTCTGCCACAGAAAGTGGTTGGGGCCAATTCACTAAATATATTCAAAAGGGAGTTAGATGAAGTCCTTATTACTCGGGGGATCAAGGGGTATGGCGAGAAAGCAGGAAGGGGGTACTGAAGTTTCATGTTCAGCCATGAACTCATTGAATGGCGGTGCAGGCTAGAAGGGCTGAATGGCCTGCTCCTGCACCTATTTTCTATGTTTCTATGTTTCTATGTTTCTATGTCCACTGAAGTTACAGTTTGTGCAGATAAATTGCTGAAACCTTCAGGTTCTCGCAGCATGTTTGCCACCGCACCGCCAGCATGAGCTGAGATTATTGTGAACAAAGGAACTGTTAACAGGCATTCCTCTCTGATTGTCTCTTTGATTACTCCTGAGCACTCTGTTGCTGAGTGTCAATGGTCTCATCCCGGGACGCATTGTCCCTTGTGATGACGTGAATTGCCAATCCCCCTGCCATTGTCTCTGTTGCTGGCCCACCCGAGAGCCTGTTGCTGCCTGAGTGGTGTTGAATTTCCCTTGCCTGCCTGCGGCGTTCTGAATCTCATTTACAATGTTAAATCCCTGGTCCATCGCCACGTTGGAACCGGGCTGCGCGTGTAAATTATCTTGGTCTCCTCTTCCCCTGCCATGAAGGTCTGAGCTATCAACGTTGCCCTTTCCAAAGTCAGGTCCTTAGTCTCAATAAGCTTCCTGAAAATCCCGGCATGACCAATGCCCTCAATGAAGAAATCCCTTAACATTTCCCCCCTGCAGGCGTCTGTGAACTTACTGAAGGCTGGCCAAACGCCGAAGGTCCGCAACAAAGTCCGATATGTTTTGTCCCTCTCGACGCCAGTGTGTGTAGAACCGGTGTTGGGCCATGTGTATACTGCTCGCCTGTTTGAGGTGCTCATCGATCAGAGTGCTGAGCTCTTCAAAAGACTTGTCCGCCGGCTTCTCGGGTGCGAGCAGGTCTTTCATCAGCACATACGTCTTGGCTCCACAACTGGTCAGTAGATGCGCCCTCCTCTTGCCAGCCACTTCCTCTCCCAGCCAGTCCTTTGTGACAAAGCTCTGCTGGAGCCTTTCAACGAAATCATCCCAGTCCTCACCAACACAGTACCTTTACTCTGTGCTACCAGTGGCCATCTTCGTGGGTCGTTAATTCCCGTTTCTCATCGCCAAATGTGGTGTCCTTACACCTTACTATAGAATCACACAAGGCATGTACTCATGTACTGCAGACAAAGTCACTACGTGACCTGAAACTTTATTCCCAGGACCAAGAAGACTTGACCCTGCGTGGGACCTCCCTTTATATACCTGGATGACCAGGTGAGGAGTGTCTCCCACAAGTTCACCCCCTGTGGTGAAGGTGTGCATTACTCAGGTGTATACAGTGTACAGTGTTGTTACATAAGGGTTACAGTTATGTGAAGGTTACAAACATGACACATGTCATGCTCCTTCTGTGCTGTGTGGGAAGTCAGGGACGCTTCCAGGGTCCCTGACTACTATGTGTGCAGGAAGTGTGTCCAGCTGCAGCTCCTGACAGACCGCATTGAGGCACTGGAGCGGTGCATGGATTCACTCTGGAGCAACCGCAATGCTGAGGATGTCATGAATAGCACGTTTAGTGAGTTGGTCACACCGCAGGTAAAGGTTACACAGACATATAGGGAATGGGTGATCATCAGGCAGAGCAGTGGAAGGAAGGTAGTGCAGCAGTCCCTGCTTTCATCGCCCTCCAAAACAGATACACCGTTTTGGGTACAGTTGGGGGAGATGATTCATCAGGGGAAGGCAGCAGCAGCCAAGCTCATGGCACCGTGGGTAGCTCTGCTGCACAGGAGGGCAGGAAAAAGAGTGGGAGAGCTATAGTGGTAGGAGATTCTATTGTAAGGGGAATAGATAGGTGTTTCTGCGGCCGCAATCGAGACTCCAGGATGGTACGTTGCCTCCCTGGTGCAAGGGTCAAGGATGTCTTGGAGCGGCTTTAGCGCATTCTGGAGGGGGAGGGTGAACAGCCAGTTGTTGTCGTGCCAATTATAGGTACCAACGATATAGGTAAAAATGAGATGAAGTCCTACAAACTGAATTTTGGGAGCTAGGAGTTAAATTAAAAAATAGACCTCAAAGGTAGTAATCTCAGGATTGCTACCAGTGCCACGTGCTAGTCAGAGTAGAAATAGCAGGATAGTTAAGATGAATACATGGCTTGAGGAATGGTGCAAGAGGGAGGGATTCAAATTCCTGGATCATTAGAACCGGTTCTGGGGGAGGTGGGACCAGTACAAACCGGATGGTCTGCACCTGGGCAGGACCAGAACCAATGGCCTAGGGGGAGTGTTTGCTTGTGCTGTTGGGGAGGGTTTAAAATAATCTGGCAGGTGGATGGGAATCTCTGCAGGGAGACAGATGGAAGTAAAATGGGGGCAGAAGCAAAAGGTAGAAAGGAGATAAGGAAAGGTGGAGGGCAGAGAAATCCAAGGCAAAAATCAAAAAGGGCCACATTACAACATAATTTTAAAAGGACAAAGAGTGTTAAAAAAAACAAGCCTGAAGGTTCTGTGTCTTAATGTGAGGAGCATTCGTAATAAGGTAGATGAATTAACTGCGCAGATAGCTGTTAACAGATATGATGTAATTGGGATTACAGAGACATAGCTCCAGGGTGACCAAGGCTGGGAACTCAACATCCAGGGGTATTCAACATTCAAGAAGAATAGACAGAAAGGAAAAGGAGGTGGGGTAGCGTTGCTGGTTAAAGAAGAGATTAACGCAATAGTAAGGAAGGACATTAGCTTGGATGATGTGGAATATGTGTGGATAGAGTTGCGGAACACCAAAGGGCAGAAAATGCTAGTGGGAGTTGTGTACAGACCACCAAACAGTGGTAGTGAGTTTGGGGATGGCATCAAACAGGAAATTAGGGATGCGTGGAATAAAGGTGAACCAGTTAACATGGGTGACTTTAATCTAAATATAGATTAGGCTACTCAAACTGGTAGCAATACTGTGGAGAAGGATTTCATGAAGTGTAAAAGGGATGGTTTTCGAGACCAATATGTTGAAGAACCAACTAGAGAGCTGACCATCCTAGACTGGGTGTTGTGGAACATGAGAGGATTAATTAGCAATCTTGGAGAAGAGTGACCATAATATGGTGGAATTCTTCATTAAGATGGAGAGTGACACAGTTAATTCAGAGACTAGGGTCCTGAACTTAAAGAAAGTTAACTTCGATGGTATGAGATGTGAATTGGCTAGAATAGACTGACAAATGATAGTTAAAGGGTTGACGGTGGATAGGCAATGGCAGACATTTAAAGATCACATGGATGAACTTCAACAATTGTACATCCCTGTCTGGCGTAAAAATAAAACAGGGAAGGTGGCTCAACCGTGGCTAACAAGGGAAATTAGGGATAGTGTTAAAACCAAGGAAGAGGCATATAAATTAGCCAGAAAAAGCAGAAAATCTGAGGACTGGGAGAAATTTAGAATTCAGCAGAGGAGGACAAAGGGTTTAATTAGAAGGCGGAAAATAGAGTATGAGAGTAAGCTTGCAGGGAACATAAAAACTGACTGCAAAAGCTTCTATAGATATGTGAAGAGAAAAAGATTAGTGAAGACAAATGTCGGTTCCTTGCAGTCAAAATCAGCTGAATTTTTAATGGGGAACAAAGAAATGGCAGACCAATTGAACAAATACTTTGGATTTGTCTTCACAAAGGAAGACGCAAATAACCTTCCGGAAGTACTAGGGGACCGAGGGTCTAGCAAAAATGAGGAACTGAAGGAAATTCTTATTAGTCAGGAAATTGTGTTAGGGAAATTGATGGGATTGAAGGTCGATAAATCCCCAGGGCCTGATAGTCTGCATCCCAGAGTACTTAAGGTTGTGGCCCTAGAAATAGTGGATGCAGTGATGAACATTCTATAGACTCTGGACCAGTTCCTATGCATTGGAGGGTAGCTAATGTAACCCCATATTTTTAAAAAAGGAGGGAGAGAGAAAACAGGACATTATAGACTGGTTAGCCTGACATCGGTAGTGAGGAAAATGTTGGAATCAATTATTAAAGATGTAATAGCAGCGCATTTGGAAGGCAGTGACAGGATCAGTCCAAGTCAGCATGGATTTATGAAAGGGAAATCATGCTTGACAAATCTTCTAAAATTTTTTGAGGATATAACTGATATAGTGGACAAGGGAGAACCAGTGGATGTGGTGTATTTGGACTTTCAAAACACTTTTGACCAAGTCCCATACAAGAGATTAGTGTGTAAAATTAAAGCACGTGGTATTGGGGGTAATGTATTGGCATGGATAGAGAACTGGTTGGCAGACAGGAAGCAAAGAGTAGGAATAAATGGGTCCTTTTCAGAATGGCAGGCAGTGACTAGTGGGGTACCGCAAGGTTCAGTGCTGGGACCCTCAGCTATTTTTAATATACATTAATGATTTGGATGAAGGAATTGAATGTAATATCTCCAAGTTTGCAGATGGCACTAAGCTGGGTAACAGTGTGAGCTGTGAGGAGGATGCTAAGAGGCTGCAGGGTGACTTGGACAGGTTAGGTGAGTGGATAAATGCATGGCAGATGCAGTATAATGTAGATAAATGTGTGGTTATCCACTTTGGTGGCAAAAACAGGAAAGCAGAATATTATCTGAATGGTGACAGATTAGGAAAAGGGGAGCTGCAACGAGACCTGGGTGTCATGGTATATCAGTCATTGAAAGTTGGCATGCAGATACAGCAGGCGGTGAAGAAGGCAAATGGCATGTTGGCCTTCATAGCGAGAGGATTTGAGTAAAGGAGCAGGAAGGTCTTACTGCAGTTGCACAGGGCCTTGGTGAGGCCACACCTTGAATATTGTGTACAGGTTTGGTCTCCTAATCTGAGGAAGGACATTCTTGCTATTGAGGGAGTGCAGCGAAGGTTCACCAGACTGATTCCCAGGATGGCAGGACTGACATATGAAGAAAGACTGGATCGATTAGGCTTATATTCGCTGGAATTTAGAGGAATGAGAGGGGATCTCATAGAAACATATAAAATTCTGACGGGATTGGACAGGTTAGATGCAGGAAGAATGTTCCCAATGTTGGGGAAGTCCAGGACCAGGGGTCACAGTCTAAGGATAAGGGGTAATCCATTTAGGATGGAGATGAGGAGAAACTTCTTTGCTCAGAGAATAGTGTACCTGTGGAATTTTCTACCACAGAAAGTTGTTGAGGCCAGTTCGTTCGATATATTCAAAAGGGAGTTAGATGTGGCCCTTATGGCTAAAGGGATCAGGGGGTATGGAGAGAAAGCAGGAATGGGGTACTGAAGTTGCATGATCAGCCATGATCATATTGAATGGTGGTGCAGGCTCGAAGGGCCGAATGGCCTACACCTGCACCTATTTTCTATGCTTTCTATGTTTCTATGTTTTAATTTTTACTCTTGTCTAATAGACTTTGTGCGGTTATAACATTAATTCGTGTTTGTGTCTGGTGTATTAGTTGCTTTAAATAGCAAGTGTACACCATTAAACATATTAACACCGAGTTGAACTATTGCCAATAAATGTGAAATTATTCTAATCCAAGGAGGAATTTCTATATTAATCCCTATATCCCACCAATGTGTTGAAACTCCTATCCCTGGGATCTCTTCATCTCTTTGTTCCAATGCAGAGTAATGACGTTGGGAGTTTTTTATTTGACTCATTAAGGCCGTTAAAGCTTCAGGCAATTCCGGGATATCGTATCCAAAATTTAGTAATGTAATCCTCTAGGTTGATGTCTAAACTATCCTCCACCTGCAATACTTATTGTTCAGGTTCTTCCCCCAATAATGGTAGTTTTTGTAGTCGTCAGACAGTAGGTACCAGGACTAATGGAGCATTTAGAGAATCCATAATGATAATGATCTTCTAGGGTGGTGAAACAATATTTTCCCTCCCATATGTAAGCAGTCCTATTTCTCACATCTGATGGTCCTGTCACTTCCATAGTATAATTTAGACCTTCCCGATTCCAATCGAACCCACCTCTTTTTTGAGTGCTCATATAAACCATAAGGACAAATGAGGGCGTCCTCATTTATTCTACATCCTTCAAGGTTTGGTTCAATCCATATTAATTCTTCTAACTGATCTAACCATTGTGGGGCTGTTAGGAATCGGCTAATGGTGTTTGTTTTTGCCACCCTTATGTTCTCTATTCTAAACAGGGTGTTGGGTCTAGTTCAGTTCATTAAACTAGGAATTTGTACTATTAATCCTAATAATTTTTGGCTCACTACCTTGTGGCATTCGTGCTTGACTGGATATACTTTAATAAAACTTCTCATTTTCCCCATCGTCATAGTAATGAGATAGTCCTGACAAATGTGCATTTGTTACCCACGTAGGCAGATGTCCCTTGTTATAACTTTCTAGATTTTCCCGGGATTGTTCCACTTACCAGTTCCCATACATGACACAGACGTCATTAATGGCAGCTTGATCAGAGGCATTTCTGTTTTCTCTAATGATATTGTTAATCTTACGTGCATGACTTTTTATTATGTGTATGATCTCCCTTAGGTGTATAATCATTATTTGATCTTCTCTCAACTCTTCCCTTTCTATGTTGTTTTCCTTAGTAAGTATATCTCTTAGTCTTTCTCGTACATCATCTAATTGAGCCCGTGAACCTGCTAGGTCCATGGTATTGATTATTGATGTAGCAGTATTAAACCCTGTGAGTCCATCATTGATTAGACCTCTCTTTCGCCTATTTTGTTCTCGACTTCCTTCCGGGTCAGAATCATTATCACTTTTGTGGTGGAATGCTTCTTGTGTCTTTTCAAGGTTTGTAGCAAGAGTAGCTTTTTCCCAGTATTGTTTAAACACCTGTTGTATCATTCCTTGAGCTAATTGAGAAGTTTTATTAGGACACCAATTAGGTAATATCAAATCAGTTACATTTAAAATAACAGGAACCACTTCTGGTATAATTTGATGATATATTCTTCTATGTGTGGGAATGATTACAAGACCGTTTCCAGGTCCTGGTTTTAACTGAGTACATTGTTTCCCTCTTCCCTGATCCTGGTCTGAGTCATTATCTTTTTTATATGATTCAAACCTAATACGACGGAATTCCCCTCTATCATTATAACATCCTTCTACGGCATCCTCAAATTTCACCATCTGTACACCTATCCTACTTCCGTCAGGTTTGTGGTAGGTATATTTTCCCCAAGCCTTAAAGGTACGCATGACAGGTTCATTTTCCAGTGGGTATGTGTCCCAATGCATGAATACTGCCCTTCATGTTTTGTCCACCATCTAGGCCAACACAATTGGATGTATGCTTTACTTTCTGATGCTATCAGGCCTTGTTTTTTTTTAATTTCTCCCCAAAATCCCCCACTCTTTTTCAGAAATCTCCATAACTTTGGACCTTCTCTATCTCTTAACGGGCATCTTCCACAACCTGCCATATATTCTGTTGGTACATTATCCCCATTCTTCTTCATCCACAGTGGGAAATGCTATCCATATAAGTCTTTGTTTTTTTATGTCCACCAAGAACCAGTGGTTCTGTTCCAAAAAAGAGGAGTTGAGTACATTTATCGTCTGAGACTGCTCTGCAGTCCTGCTCTTCATTCGTTGTCTTTCTCACACTTCCGAGCATCAATAGAAGCATATAGATCCACATCATTCCACAATTAAACCAAACATAATATCTTTTAATTCTTAACAGTATTCATCTGATTGATATGGAACCATTTTAGTTTTGGTTCTCCCTTTGGGCCATAAGGAACATTCAATAGGTACACAGCGGGGTTTAATTTATCAATTATTTGATGTGGACCCATCCATTTTACATCAAAAGAATGTTTCTTTGGGGTGAAATTCTGTAACATCACTTTATCCCCGACATCATATTCAAATGCTCTTACCTTTTTGTCAAAGTTGTGTTTAATTTGATTTTGTGACTTTCCAATGTTCTGGGCAACTAGTCTGTTTACTGTGTCCACATGGTCCATCAGTGTTTGCACGGGTGTACGTGCCTTATTATCCTTAGTTGGAAAAACTTCAATCCATTTTGTGAACTGATCATTACTACCAGAGCATGTTCAGCATTACCCTGCGATTTATTAAAATGTCCAATAAAATCAATTTGTCGGCCTGTCCATGGACCTTCAGGAGAGGGTTGGGATTTGAGTAGAGTTTGATTAGAGCAGGCAGAAGGGTTTGTCTTTAAACATGGTAAGCATCTAATAACATATTCTTCAACATCATTTTTCAACCCAGACCACCAACAGACTTGATGTAATTTCTGTATTGTGGTAGGGCCAGAATAATGTCCTGCAGTAAAGTGGGAATGAAACAAACTGAACATATCATCTTTAAGTTGCGGAGGAACACATACCACAAGGTAATTGTGGAAATATCAGAAAGAATTCACGATTAATAAGAATTTAGCTCATGCTTGAGTTTAAACTGAAAACAGCAAACACTGACCTCGGGGTGAAGGAGATAAGGATAAAAGCTGCAGGATAGTAAAGGCAAATTCAAAGGAGTCACCATGTGTAAGAGATAATGTGTGAATAATGGATGTCAGTTAACAGGGTCCCTACAAATGCTAGTGAACGAACAAAAGGTCAGTTGCAGGAATAACAGATGTGGCCAAATGGGAGGGGAAGTTTACCTTAGCAGAAATATGCTGTAGGAACAGCAGGGGTGGGAAGGGATGAAAAAAGACCTAACTTATCAAGATATGGGGCACACATTAGTAACGAAGGCACCGACATTAGTAATAACTCATGGAGGCAAGACAGGGTTACGATAACAGAAGAATGCATATGTACAAAGTTGAAATGTCAGCAGAATCTGCCAAAACCGACATGTGTTTAACTGAGAGAAGAAAGGGTATAACTAGGCACAAAATTTGGAGGAAGTTAGCAAGAACCTAGGAGCAACATTCGACAGCAGGAATCTGGGGTAGAATCCCTAAGCTGAAGTCAGACGCCGCTTGATCACCTCGGACTGAATCGGGTAATATCTATATGGGTTGTGAGTCCTATATTCTGTAGTAACTAATGAACAGTGTTTCTTAAAGCATTTATTAAAGATAAGTTGGCTTGTGAATCTAGTGTCATAGTCTTTTGTTCAGGTTAAACTTACTGTGGGAACCCTAAAAGGAAAATTGTGAACCTATTTGTTCGATCTTTCCAACATCTAGCGAATTCAGCGCAACAAAGTGATACCCCAGATGGGACATTTAAAACATTGTTTTGGACAAAATATACCACAGTAAGGGTCTGAACAATATCTGTTAGAGTCAGATAAAGTGGAAAGCAGTAGCTATGGTGGAACATGACGCGACTAATGGGGAGACCTCCCAGGTTTGGGAAGGACAGTTTAACCAGTTAATGGTAGGGAAATATCAGGACTGGGCGGTGACGATCTCCGGTCCAAGTTTCAAAGGAAGTCAGACCTTCTTTGAACACAACAATGAAAAGGGAAAAATGAAACAAAAAGATTTTAAATATTTTCTGTTGGCAGCCTGTTACTCCGAACTAATGAGCGAGCGAGCATTAACGCACAGTCAGGGTCAGACCCAACTCCAATTACAGTCTTGAGATAGACCAGCTCCAGAAACAGGTTAAAAATTTGCAAAAGGAAAATGAGAAGTTACGTAGTGATAAAAGATTGCACACTCTCCATATGGTCTCTAGTGTGACTGCAGTCGATGCAAGTAATCAAAAAGTACACCAAATGCAGGAACAATTAGACGAGTCCACAAGGGACCGCTGTGCCCTAGAGGAAAAGTGTCAGGTTTTGAGATCAGCCCTAAATGTTATACAACAGTCTCACCAGCGGGAAAAATATGATAAAACGGATCATACCCACTGTCACCAGGAAATGAAAGTATTAAAGTCACAATTATCTTCACACTAAGGCATAATATGCGCTTTCTCCGATGGAGGCGGTGAGGGTATCGACTGCTCCAAGGCGGCCCAGAACAGTAAGAGGGACTGATCAGGAGAAGGGGACTATGGCGCCCCCCCCTGACCCATTATGGTACTGTGCCCCGCCACCCTATAGAAATGATAAAGGCCCTACTGCCCCAGAGGAGCCGCAGCCCCTGCTGCCCATGAACTCTATAGTCACTTTTCAGACACAGGAAAGGACCGATGGTCAAGTGGCAGACGCTGCACCCAACGGACCTATCAATTATGTCACCCTTTTTCCCTCTCCCAATTGAACGATATTGCCAAAAACGTACCCAAGTTCGATGGCAAGACTAATTATTAATTATGGAAGGCTGCGGTTCTCCAGGCCTCCGAGATTAGATGAGGGAAAGCTGAGGAAACTAGCTGTTGGGTATGGAGAAAGAGTCAGACTGAACACTGTGAGCTCAAAGTGAAGTGTGACCTTAGTCTTTTACTGCAGGTCTCCAGAGTGCCTCTCCAACCTGTGAAGCCTTATTAAATACCTGCACTCCCAAGGGATTATGGAATATCTTGGGACTCTGGGGAATGAGCCCTCTGGTGGCTGTACAGAGTAAATACAAGTCCACATATATAACAACATTCCCCCCAAAAGTCAATAGTGTAACTATTTACAATGTGAGTCGATCTGGGGCCCTTCTTGCCCTGGTTGATAGTCTCAGTGTGAAGGCTGGTATTGTTGAATCATTTGTTGGGCCCTCGCTGGGCTGCTGTGCAGCTGGCCTTGCTGGGCTGTCTGGTGTGGTGGGTCCTGCTGGGCTGCTGTGGATGATGGGTTCTGCTCCGTGGTCAACCGTGGTGTCGGTTGCCACTAGTGTGTATATTGGGGGGTCAAAAAAGGTAGGGTCCAAGGTGGGTTGCTCAGGATAGTCCGTGAATCTGAGTTTGATTTGGTCCAAGTGTTTCCGGTGAATGAGTCCATTTGAAAGTTTGACCCGAAACAACCTGCTCCCCTTTTTGGCCACGACAATGCCGGGAAGCCACTTGGGACCTTGTCCATAATTTAATACAAATACAGGATCATTGATTTCAATCTCGCGTGACACATTTGCGCTATCATGGTATGCACTTTGTTGAAGCCGCCTGCTCGCTATCTGTTCATGCAGATCAGGGTGAACTAACGAGAGCCTTGTTTTAAGTGCTCTTTTCATGAGCAGTTCAGCAGGTGGGATCCCAGTGAGTGAGTGTGGTCTTGTGCGGTAGCTAAGCAGGACTCGGGATTGGCGAATCTTCAGTGAGCCTTCAGTTACCCTCTTCAAGCCTTGCTTAATGGTTTGCACTGCTCTCTCTGCTTGACCATTAGACGCTGATTTAAACGGGGCAGATGTGATATGTTTGATCCTGTTACAGGTCATGAATTCTTTGAACTCAGCACTGATAAAACATGGCCCATTGTCGCTCACCAGGACATTGGGTAAACCGTGTGTGGCAAACATGGCCCGCAGGCTTTCAGTGGTGGCAGCGGATGTGCTAGCCGACATTATCTTACATTCAATCCACTTGGAGTATGCGTCTCCAACCACAAGGAACATTTTACCCAAGAACGGGCCTGCATAGTCGACTTGTACCCTAGACCACGGTTTGGAGGGCCAAGACCATAAACTTAGCGGCGCCTCCCTGAGTACATTGCTTAACTGCAAGCATGTATTACATCTATGAACGCAGGATCCTAATTCCGCATCGATACCGGCCCACCACATGTGGGATCTGGCTATCACTTTCATCATTACGATGCCTGGGTGGGTACTGTGGAGGTCATTGTCTCTGCCCTTCTTGGGGACAAATACTCGATTGCCCCACAGAAGGCAGTCTGCCTGTATAGACATTTCATCTTTGCGCCGCTGGAACGGCTTTATCTCTTCCTGCATTTCCACTGGGACACTGGACCAGCTCCCGTAAAGTACGCAGCTTTTGACTAGAGATAATAAGGGGCCCTGGCTTGTCCGGGTTTTGATCTGCCAGGCAGTGACAGGTGATTGCTCACTCTCAAATGCTTCCATAACCATGGCTTGATCTGCGGGCTACGCCATTTCCACCCCTGTCGTGGGCAATGGCAGCCTACTGAGAGCATCGGCGCAGTTTTCTGTGCCTGGCCTGTGGCGGATGGCGTAGTTGTATGCGGACAACGTGAGTGCCCATCTCTGGATACGGGCCAATGCGTTTACTCTTTATCCCTTTACTCTCAGAAAACAGGGATATAAGTGGCTTATGGTTAGTTTCCAATTCGAATTTTAACCCAAACAGGTATTGATGCATTTTCTTTACCCCACAGACACACGCTAATGCTTCTTTCTCAATCATGCTGTAGGCTCTCTCAGCCTTGGACAGACTCCTGGATGCACAAGCAACCGGTTGCACTTTCCCGAAATCATTAGCTTGTTGCAATACACACCCAATGCCATATGATGACGCATCACATGCTAGTACCAAACGCTTACATGGATCATACAACACAAGCAATTTCTTTGAACATAACAATTTTTTTGCTTTTACAAAGGCATTTTTTTGGCTTTTGCCCCAAACCCATTCACCCCCTTTTCGTAGTATGACATATAGTGGTTCTAGCAGGGTGCTGAGACCCGGTAAGAAGTTACCAAAGTAGTTCAAAAGTTCCAAGAAAGACCGCAGCTCCGTCACATTCTGTGGCCTCGGTGTGTTCTCGATTGCCTCCGTCTTCGCGCTGGTGGGCCTGATGCCGTCCGCCGCAATCCTCCTTCCCAGGAACTCCACTTCAGGCGCCAGGAAAACGCACTTCGAACGTTTTAACCTGAGCCCCACGCAGTTGATTCGATTAAGAACCTCCTTCAGGTTCTGCAGGTGCTCGACTGTGTTCTGACCTGTGACCAAGATGTCGTCCTGGAAGACCACGGTGTGCGGGACCGACTTCAGTAAACTTTCCATGTTTCTCTGGAATATCGCCGCCACTGATCGGATTCCAAACGGGCATCTGTTATAAACAAAAAGACCTTTGTGGGTGTTGATGCAGTGAGGCCCTTCGATGATTCCTCCAGTTCCTGTGTCATGTAGGCTGAAGTCAGATCCAGCTTCGTGAACGTCTTTCCTCCCGCCAGCGTTGCAAAGAGGTCATCGGCTTTTGGTGGTGGGTATTGGTCCTGCAGGGAGAAACAATTGATAGTTACTTTGTAATCGCCACAGATTCTCACGGTACCGTCTCCCTTGAGGACTGGGACAATAGGACTGTCCCACTCACTGATTTCGATCGGTGAAATGATGCCCTCTCGATGCATCCAGTCTAGCTCGATCTCTATCCTTTCTCTCATCATATACGGTACTGCTCTCGCCTTGTGATGGATGGATCGCGCCCCCCGAATTAGGTGGATCTGCACTTTTGCTCCTTGGAATTTCCCGATGCCTGGTTCAAACAGCGAAGGAAATTTGTTTAAGACCTGGGCACACAAAGTTTCGTCAGCGGGCGATAGCGCTCGGACGTCGTCCCAGTTCCAGCGTATCTTTCCCAGCCAGCTCCTGCCGAGCAACGTGGGACCATCGCCCGGTACCACCCAGAGTGGTAGCTTGTGCACCACTCCATGGTAGGAGGCCTTTACGGTAGCACTGCCGATTACAGGAATCAGTTCTTTAGTCTCGTGCAAACTGGAGTTAAGACTGGCCTTGAGGCCTTGATGCACCACAACCTTTCGAAAGTCTTTTTGCCCATGATGGACTGGCTCGTGCCTGTGTCCAGCTCCGTTGACAGTTCAACATTCAGCATTATTGGGGGACAATTCGTGGAGAATGTGTGCACCCCATGTACCTCTGCCTCCTCTATCTGAGGCTGTGGTTCGTAGTGATCCTCCATGGTGGTTTGCAGGTTTAACAGGCCTAGCAGCTCACCTACACATACGTTGGAGGTGTCCCATTGTTCCACAGCCCTTGCAAATGTATCCTTTGAATCGGCATGAATGGAAACGATGATCACCCCCACAGCACCAACAAGGTGTTAATGGCCTTGCATTCATCACCCTTGATGGTGGGCTCTGAGACATCTGCGGACGTGTAGCTGCAGGTATGTGTGACCTGCCCTGTACATTATGATTCGAAAACAACATTACTTTGTTCACAGTACTTGTAGCATCACGTGTGTGCTGAGAGATTTGCTTAGTATTGTCACTGGTGGCAATGAACGCCTAGGCTATCGCTATGGTCTTACTCAAGGTTGGGATCTCTACAGTCAAAAGCTTGCGAAGTATGGTTTCGTGGCCAATGCCAAGTATAAAAAAGTCTCTGAGCATGTGTTCCAAATGTCTTCAAATTCGCAATGTCCTGCAAAGCATCTCAGCTCAGCGACATAACACTTCCTGGCCTTCAGACCTTTTGTAGGTGTAGAACCGGTACCTCGCCATCAGAACCCTTTCTTTCGGGTTCAAATACTCTCGGACCAGTGTGTACAAATCGTCGTACGATTTCTCCGTGGGTTTCATTGGAGTGAGCAGATTCTTCATGAGTCCATACGTTGATGCCCTACAGACGGTGAGGAGGATCGCTCCACGTTTGGCAGCGCTCTCTTCCCCATCTAGCTCGTTGGCCACAAAGTATTGGTCGAGTCGCTCCACAAAAGTTTCCCAATCATTTCCCTCCGAAAATTTCTCCAGGATGCCCACTGTTCTCTGCATCTTTGGGTTCGCTATCTGTATCTCATTGCCAGTTGTTGTGTATGGAGAAAGAGTCAGACTGAACACTGTGAGCTCAAAGTGAAGTGTGACCGTAGTCTTTTATTGCAGGTCTCCAGAGTGCCTCTCCAACCTGTGAAGCCTTCTTAAATACCTGTGCTCCCAAGGGATTATGGGATCCCTTGGAACTCCGGGGAATGAGCCCTCTGGTGGCTGTACAGAGTAAATACAAGTCCACATATATAACACTAGCAACTCTGTGTTTGGGACCCGTTATATTCAGGGCCATGCCCCAAACTCAGAACAGGACAGGGCACCCTAGTTGAAATGTGGATTGCATTTAAGGAGGTGGCGGAAGTTAGCAGCAAGGATCCTGTTATGGAACTAGCAGAATTTACACAGGGGGATGAAGAACACCCCCGCACTTATGCATAAAGCTTGTGGGTGGTTTTCTGTAACCTGATTGGAACATTGGACCGCGTCAATCTGGACACATGGTTTAAGTCCCTCTTTTCCCATGCCCCTGAGTCCGGTAGCAGGGCAGTTAAGCTCTTCGACCCTACCGATGATACTCGTAATGAAGCCTGGATCTTGAGACACATGACCAGAGCTTGGCTGGACGATCAAAATCAACTCCCTCCGCAACCAAAAGATAGAACCCATTCTGTCCGCTTCGGACAGATATAGCTGACCCGCCAGCATGGAGGACTGAAGGACCTCCAAGGTATCTGGCAGCAAATCAGGAAAATAGGGGATATGGGCCATCAAGGGGGCCCTGTTATAATTACGGAAAGACGGAGCATTGGCAAAGGGAGTGTCAGGCGCCAAAAATAAGTAACCGGTCCGGCGCTGTGGGAGACTCCAGGTGAATGGCACCCTGTCATGTGCGACCGGGACTCAAGCCTGGGGACCACCAATGATGGGGCCCGACCTCAGAATTCGTGTGCGAGGTGGCACCCTTCCATAAACAACCGGTACTCGTGCCCGGGGACCACCAATGACGGGGTCCGACCTCGGAGGTCGAGTGCGAGGCAGGATATGACAGTCATGGATGGCCTATAGTCTCAGGTGTCATAGGAGGTCGCAACACCACCTTCTTATGGGATACAGGTGGATCCAGAACATGTCTGGGAAACCAGCAGCCTCTCTCGCACAACGACTTATCTAATCAAGAAATTTTCCTTAACGGCTTTAACAGTTATCAGCAGACCGCTACAATCACTAAGCCATTGCAGATTCAATTGGGAAGTTTCAAATTTAAGCATGCCTGCCTGTCAGTGATCATTGGTGATCATTTTCCAACAGTCCATCGACTCTAGATCAGTTCTTATGGACTGGAGGGTAGCTAATATAACACCACTTTTTAAAAAAGGAGGGTGAGAGAAAACGGGTAATTATAGACCAGTTAGCCTGACATCAGTAGTGGGGAAATATTGGAATCAATTATTAAAGATGAAATTGCAGCGCATTTGGAAAGCAGTGATAGGATCAGTCCAAGTCAGCATGTATTTATGAAAGGGAAATCATGCTTGACAAATCTTCTAGAATTTTTTGAGGATGTAACTGGTGGAGTGGACAAGGGAGAACCAGTGGATGTGTATTTGGACCTTCAAAAGGTTTTTGACAAGGTCCCACACAAGAGATTCGTGTGCAAAATTAAAGCACATGGCATTGGGGGTGATGTACTGATGTGGATAGAGAACTGATTGGCAGACAGGAAGCAGAGAGTCGGAATAAACGGGTTCTTTTCGGAATGACAGGCAGTGACTAGTGGGGTGCTGAAGGGCTGTACTGGGACCCCAGCTATTTACAATATGCATCAATGAATTAGATGAAGGAATTGAGTGTAATATCTCCAAGTTTGCAGATGACACTAAACTGGGTGGCAGTGTGAGCTGTGAGGAAGATGCTAAGAGGCTGCAGGATGACTTGGACAGGTTAGGTGAGTGAGCAAATGCATGGCAGATGCAGTATAATGTAGATAAATGGGAGGTTATCCACTTTGATGGCAAAAACACGAAGGCAGAATATTATCTGAATGGCGGCAGATGAGGAAAACGGGAGGTGCAACGAGACCTGGGTGTCATGGTACATCAGTCATTGAAAGTTGGCATGCAGGTGCAGCAGGCGGTGAAGAAGGCAAATGGTATGTTGGCCTTCATAGCTAGGGAATTTGAGTATAGGAGCAGGGAGGTCTTACTGCAGTTGTACAGGGCCTTGGTGAGGCCTCACCTGGAATATTGTGTTCAGTTTTGGTCGTCTAATCTGAGGAAGGACGTTCTCGCTATTGAGCGAGTGCAGCGAAGGTTCACCAGCCTGATTTCCGGGATGGCAGGACTGACATATGAGGAGAGACTGGATCGACTGGGCCTGTTTTCACTGGAGTTTCGAAGAATGAGAGGTGATCTCATAGAAACATATAAAATTCTGATGGGACTGGACAGGTTGGATGCAGGAAGAATGTTCCGGATGTTGGGGAAGTTCATAACCAGGGGACACAGTCTAAGGATAAGGATTAGGACTGAAATGAGGAGAAACTTCTTCACTCAGAGAGTTGTTAACCTGTGAAATTCTCTAGCAAAGAGAGTTGTTGAGGCCGTTTCACCGGATATATTCAAGAGGGAGTTAGATATGGCCCTTACGGCTAAAGGTATTAAGGGGTATGGAAAGAAAGCAGGAAAGGGGTACTGAGGTGAATGATCAGCCATGATCTTATTGAATGGTGGTGCAGGCTCGAAGGGCCGAATGGCCTACTCCTGCACCTATTTTCTATGTTTCTATAAAGATAAACTAATGGGCCGAAAATTGCGGCCTCACCGGATCTATATGATGTGCGCACGGAACCAGCGAGGCCTCGCAAAAGCCGGTTCTCAGGGCGCAATGTGCATGCGCCAAAAACTGGCTTTCCAATCTGTCAAAATTTCTTTTGACAGATCGAATGCATCCCGGGGAGAAGGACATCCGCGCGGAAGAGATTGGGCTATTTGCCTGGTAAAACTTTTATGCATGTTAATAGCATAGCTTACTTTTACCACCGTAACACTTTTAAAACATAGAAAAATTTAATGTAATCACTCATTTTTATGTTAAAAACCCTGTCCGTTAAGGTAAGTGTATTTTTAACCACATTAAAACATATTAAAAAGAAATTCCAAAATGTTTTTTTCCTAAAACATTTAATTACTTTTCATTTCAATAAATTTTAAATATACGCGGTGTTTTTTTAAATTATTGTGCTGTGTTTTGCTGTTTTAGGGAGTTATTCTCATTGATAGTAATGGGAACTCAGGCAACAGAGTTCCCGTTATTATCAATGAGAATACTGCATATTGATTGGTGGTCCAGGCCCACATGATTGCAACATAGACGTCCATACGTGAAAGACAGATCCCCGTACGCTGCTCAGTGAATGAAGGCCTCAGACCAGAATCTTACATTTTTCCGGGACCAATAGGTAGTTTCGTGGATTTATTTGGGTCGGATGTGTTCATACAAAGGAAGCCTCCTACTGCAGTTTTCCCCAAATTGTCTCTGACGGGGAAGTCCAGAACAAAGGGACATTGGGCTAGATTTTACACTTTTGTGCTTTTCGCCCAAAAGTGGGCAGTAAAAATGGATCTTCAGATCGCCAGCTTTTCATCCATTCGCAAAGCATCTAGTCTCCATTTTTGAAATTGGGCGTTACCACGAGTGATATGAAATGGGCGGTAGTGTTAAATCTCGCTGACCTGCCGTAAAGTGTCGCTTTCCTTAGCAACGTCATGGCAACGCTCGATTCCCGCGATTCAGAAGGTCAAGGGACATCATGACATGTGCAGAAGAGGAGACAGAGAGAGAGGGAGCTCAGAGGGACTGAAGGCATATGTTGGTGCGGTGTGGCTGCTTTGGGAGGTAGGAGGGAGAGTTTAGAGCTTTACAGCAAATAGGGAAACAAAAACTAGCTGTTACCAGCCACATATTTGACCGAATTTGGCCTATAATGGAGGGAGAGGGGGAGGCATCACAGCATGCTGTGGAGACTGACGCTGGAGAGAGCAGTGAGATGGGAGAGGAGCACATTGGAGGGTGCAAAAGAGTGAGGAGGTTCTCAGACGAGGCAAATGCCTTCTACCTGCAGGAAGTCGAGTTAGGCTGGGGTGATTTGACACAGAGAGGGCATGGGAAGCCCACCCCAAAGGTCTACCAGAATATATGGGCCAAGATAGCAGCGATGGTCTCGTCGGCGACCAACGAGGTGCGTGAGGGCAACCAATGACGCAAACGATGGAACGATGGGATCCACAAGAGTAAGTATTACATTATTTGCATGTACTTATGTATTTATATAATTTGATTTGTAACAGTCATGAGTGACTGTTAGCAGATGTGAGGTCTTTCACTTTTACCGGGAATGTTTTACTCAAAGTCTGCGGTCACGGTGCACGTCTTTAGGTAAAGAATGATAATTATCATAATAATCATGATTACATCTGTCGGATATGTGTTGTATCAGTCTCTGTGACAGTACCTAGCAATGATATCACGCAATGATCTCATGCCATGTCGTCCTGTCACCTTTTACAGAAGAAGCTATCGACGATGAGGTCCGTGCAGAGGCGAACGGGTGGGGGGCCACCAGTCCCCAGCGACATCACTGACGGAGGTGCGGGTGCTCGCACTCGTGGAGAAGCACCCCTGGACAGCCACGGAAGCAGCTGCAGATCCTGAAGTAATGCCACGTGAGTAAAGTTTACACCATTGCGTGATGTAAAGTTAATAGATGCCACATCCACTCATATCCGAACAATCAAATATGATAGATGATTTCTAAAATTATCAGAGAAATAATACTGGCCGAATGAAAATCATTGCAATGCAAATGTGTTGATGGTCATGAAATGTGATGTCTGTGATGATTTAGAGAGTGGTGGTGCTTTTGTCGTGCATATGCTGTGTGTAGCACTGGACTCACCTTGTCAACCTAGCACCCCCTTCTCCTCTAATAACCTCATTTGTGCTTTGCAGCTCAGCCAGCAGTGTGGCCCCAGGCAAGACCACAGAGGCCAGAAGGTGTGGGTACGTGGCCCGACTTTCTAGACGATCCAACACCTGGTGCTGAGGAGCTCCGATTCTCACCCATCAATCCGCTGGGTCTGTTCTCTACAGAAGAGAGCGCGGACTTCGAGGAACGTGCATCGCCACGCTCCAGAAGCCATTCCACCTTAAGGCCATCTAGTGGTCCTCCAGTCATTTCCGCCTCCACTCTGAAGATACCGGCCCCAAGCACCTCACCACAGGGCACCCCATTTGTCCCCAGAATGGCGCCAACCCCGCAGAGGCCTTGTGGATGCGGCACGTCTGGTCCACGAGCGCCACGAGTGTGGAGAGACGGTACAGTTGTCCAGGTGGACTGTAGACATTGGTGACCAGCTCATCAAAGCAGTGGGGGGCATATCCCGACAGCTGGTCACTATGACTGAGTACATTCCGTGGATGGCGGAGGCCCTGGATGTGATAGCCAGGAACACTGCTGGCACAGGCCTCCCAGTGGTCTCAGTGCAGGGCACTCCACCCCAAGGTTCCGCACCATCACTGCAAACGACAGATGAGAGCAAGGACCAAGATCCTGCTTCTACATCAGAGAATGTTGCCCCTTTGGCACCCCCTGAGGAGCTCCTCAGCCAAGCGCCATGGAGCAAGGAGGGGAAGGGATAGAGGGCAGAAGAGGGGAGGGGGGAAGGAAAGTGAGATTCATGTCTGCAGGTGGTGGCTTTGTTATATGTCTATCTGGGTGTATGCAATTTGTTGTAATGTAGGGGGGGAGGGGACCAACCTCCTGCTTTGCCTTTGTATTCTGTGTTGCTGGACATGTTGAACATTTGATTGATGTCAATGGTGGGAAAAGTGAGGTGTGGGCGGGGGTTGGGTGTTATTGCCCGTGATACTTACGATTTAACATAAGAACATAAGAATTAGGAACAGGAGTAGGCCATCTAGCCCCTCGAGCCTGCTCCGCCATTCAACAAGATCATGGCTGATCTGGCCGTGGACTCAGCTCCACTTACCCGCCCGCTCCCCATAACCCTTAATTCCCTTATTGCTAAAAACCTATCTATCTGTGATTTGAATATATTCAATGAGCTAGCCTCAACTGCTTCCTTGAGCAGAGAATTCCACAGATTCACAACCCTCTGGGAGAAGAAATTCCTTCTCAACTCGGTTTTAAATTGGCTCCCCTGTATTTTGAGGCTGTGCCCCCTAGTTCTAGTCTCCCCGACCAGTGGAAACAACCTCTCTGCCTCTATCTTGTCTATCCCTTTCATTATTTTAAATGTTTCTATAAGATCACCCCTCATCCTTCTGAACTCCAACGAGTAAAGACCCAGTCTACTCAATCTATCATCATAAGGTAACCCCCTCATCTCCGGAGTCAGCCTCGTGAATCGTCTCTGTACCCCCTCCAAAGCTAGTATATCCTTCCTTAAGTAAGGTGACCAAAACTGCACGCAGTACTCCAGGTGCGGCCTCACCAATACCCTATACAGTTGCAGAAGGACCTCCCTGCTTTTGTACTCCATCCCTCTCGCAATGAAGGCCAACATTCCATTTGCCTTCTTGATTACCTGCTGCACCTGCAAACTAACTTTTTGGGATTCATGCACAAGGACCCCCAGGTCCCTCTGCAGCGCAGCATGTTGTAATTTCTCCCCATTCAAATAATATTCCCTTTTACTGTTTTTTTTTCCAAGGTGGATGACCTCATATTTTCCGACATTGTATTCCATCTGCCAAACATTAGCCGTTTCGCTTAACCTATCTAAATCTCTTTGCAGCCTCTCTGTGTCCTCTACACAACCCACTTTCCCACTAATCTTTGTGTCATCTACAAATTTTGTTACACTACACTCTGTCCCCTCTTCCAGGTCATCTATGTATATTGTAAACAGTTGTGTTCCCAGCACCGATCCCTGAGGCACACCACTAACCACCGATTTCCAACCTGAAAAGGACCCATTTATCCCGACTCTCTGCTTTCTGTTAGCCAGCCAATTCTCGATCCATGCTAATACATTTCCTCTGACTCCGCGTACCTTTATCTTCTGCAGTAACCTTTTGTGTGGCACCTTATCGAATGCCTTTTGGAAATCTAAATACACCACATCCATCGGTACACCTCTCTCCACTATGCTCGTTATATCCTCAAAGAATTCCAGTAAATTAGTTGAACATGATTTCCCGTTCATCCATGTTGCATCTGCTTGATTGCACTATTCCTATCTGGATGTCCCGCTATTTCTTCCTTAATGATAGCTTCAAGCATTTTCCCCACTACAGATGTTAAACTAACTAGCCTATAGTTACCTGCCTTTTGTCTGCCCCCTTTTTTAAACAGAGGCGTTACATTAGCTGCTTTCCAATCCGCTGGTACGTCCCCAGAGTCCAGAGAATTTTGGTAGATTATAACGAATGCATCTGCTATAACTTCCGCCATCTCTTTTAATACCCTGGGATGCATTTCATCAGGACCAGGGGACTTGTCTACCTTGAGTCCCATTAGCCTGTCCAGCACTACCCCCCTCGTGATAGTGATTATCTCAAGGTCCTCCCTTCCCACATTCCCGTGACCAGCAATTTTTGGCATGGTTTTTGTGTCTTCCACTGTGAAGACCGAAGCAAAATAATTGTTTAAGGTCTCAGCCATGTCCATATTTCCCATTATTAAATCCCCCTTTTCATCTTCTAAGGGTCCAACATTTACTTTAGTCACTCTTTTCCGTTTTATATATCTGTAAAAGCTTTTACTATCTGTTTTTATGTTTTGCGCAAGTTTACTTTCGTAATCTATCTTTCCTTTCTTTATTGCTTTCTTAGTCATTCTTTGCTGTCGTTTAAAATTTTCCCAATCTCCTAGTTTCCCACTAACCTTGGCCACCTTATACGCATTGGTTTTAATTTGATACTCTCCTTTATTTCCTTGGTTATCCACGGCTGATTATCCCTTCTCTTACCGTTCTTCTTTTTCACTGGAATATATTTTTGTTGAGCACTATGAAAGAGCTCCTTAAAAGTCCTCCACTGTTCCTCAATTGTGCCACCATTTAGTCTCTGTTCCCAGTCTACTTTAACCAACTCTGCCCTCATCTCACTGTAGTCCCCTTTGTTTAAGCATAGTACGCTCGTTTGAGACATTACTTCCTCACCCTCAATCTGTATTACAAATTCAACCATACTGTGATCACTCATTCCGAGAGGATCTTTTACTAGGAGATCGTTTATTATTCCTGTCTCATTACACAGGACCAGATCTAAGATAGCCTGCTCCCTTGTAGGTTCTGTAACATACTGTTCTAAGAAACAATCCCATATGCATTCTATGAATTCCTCCTCAATGCTACCCCATGCGATTTGATTTGACCAATCGATATGTAGGTTAAAATCCCCATGATTACTGTCGTTCCTTTTTCACATGCCTCCATTATTCCCTTGATTATTGCCCGTCCCACTGTGAAGCTATTATTTGGGGGCCTATAAACTACGCCCACCAGTGACTTTTTCCCCTGACTATCTCTAATCACCACCTACAATGATTCAACATTTTGTTCATTAGAGCCAATATCGTCTCTCACAACTGCCCTGATATCATCCTTTATTAACAGAGCTACCCCACCTCCTTTCCATTCTTGTCTATCTTTCTGAATTGTCAGATACCCCTGTATGTTTAATTTCCAGTCTTGGCCCCCTTGCAATCACGTTTCTGTAATGGCCACCAAATCATACCCATTTGTAATGATTTGTGCCGTCAACTCATTTCCTTTTTTCAAATGCTGCGTGCGTTTAGGTAGAGTGTTTTAATACTAGTTTTTAAACCATGATTTTTAGTTTTGACCCCTCCTGCAGTCTCTTTATATTCATACATATTGTCCCTTCCTATCACCTTGTGGTTTACACTTACCCCAGTGCTACTCTGCTCTGTTGCCTCCTGCCTTTTGCATTCTTTCTTGGGGTCCTGTTCATCTGAGCTCTCACCCACTCTCCTGGGTTCCGAATACTCCTCGCATTGAGGCACCGAGCTTTCAGGCTTGCCTTTTTATGACACTTTGACCCTTTAGAATTTTGCTGTACAGTGGCCCTTTTTGTTTTTTGCCTTGGGTTTCTCTGCCCTCCACTTTTACTCATCTCCTTTCTGTCTTTTGCTTTTGTCTCCATTTTGTTTCCCTCCGTTTCCCTGATTTGGTTCCCATCCCCCTGCCATATTAGTTTAACTCCTTCCCAACAGCACTAGCAAACACTCCCCCTAGGACATTGGTTCCAGTCCTGCCCAGGTGCAGACCGTCCGGTTTGTACTGGTCCCACCTCCCCCAGAACCGGTTCCAATGTCCCAGGAATTTGAATCCCTCCCTGCTGCACCACTGCTCAAGCCACGTATTCATCTGAGCTATCCTGCGATTCCTACTCTGACTAGCTCGTGGCACTGGTAGAAATCCCGAGATTACTACTTTTGAAGTCCTACGTTTTAATTTAGCTCCTAGCTCCTTAAATTCGTCTCGTAGGACCTCATCCCTTTTTTTACCTATATCGTTGGTACCAATGTGCACCACGACAACTGGCTGTTCACCCTCCCTTTTCAGAATGTCCTGCACCTGCTCCGAGACATCCTTGACCCTTGCATCAGGGAGGCAACATACCATCCTGGAGTCTCGGTTGTGGCCGCAGAAACGCCTATCTATTCCCCTTACCATTGAATCCCCTATCACTATCGCTCTCCCACTCTTTTTCCTGCCCTCCTGTGCAGCAGAGCCAGCCACGGTGCCATGAACTTGGCTGCTGCTGCCCTCCCCTGATGAGTCATCCCCCTCAACAGTACTCAAAGCGGTGTATCTGTTTTGCAGGGGGATGACCGCAGGGGACCCCTACACTACCTTCCTTGCACTGCTCTTCCTGCTGGTCTTCCATTCCCTAGCTGGCTGTGGACCCTTCACCTGCGGTAAGACCAACTCGCTACACGTGCTACTCACATCATTCTCAGCATCGTGGATGCTCAGAGTAAATCCACCCTCAGCTCCAATTCCGCAACGCGGACCGTCAGGAGCTGGAGGCGGATACACTTGCCGCACACATAGTCGTCAGGGACACCGGAAGTGTCCGAGTTGCCACATGGTACAGGAGGAGCATATCACGTGACCGAGCTCTCCTGCCATGACTTATCCCTTAGATACACTTAAATTGGCAACAACAATGCTAAAGTTTACTCACTGTTATAGAAGAGAAAAAAGGAAAACTACTCACCAATCACCAGCCAATCACTTACCCCCTTGGCTGTGACATCACCTTTCTGTTTCTTTCTACTTCTTTTTTGCCTTCTCCCTGTAGCTTCAGACCGATATTGGTATAAAAATGTTTTTATTGAACATAAACTTGTTGTGCATTGTCTCAGATAGCGGGACCGTTGCACACTGGTGATTCCATAACATGAATGAAGTTAAGTTTTATTTAACGCTTTCAACATAAACTTTAACTGGCACCAAGGTGATGGGCACCATTGATGTCTGAGCTGCACACACACAGCAGTGTGTCAGCATTGTCACTCACATCTGAACGATTTGCCTGATATAACGTTGCTATTAGCTCCTGACGTAAGAATCTTGAAGGTATGTAGCCACCACGGGCCCTTTCCTACAGTCTGGAGGGGGTCGTGGGCTGGTTGCATAGCCAGCCTTATTGTCTGGCCCTAGGTCAGCGTCCAGCCCCTCATCATCCTCTTCCTCTTTCTCCTGAGGTGGAGCATCAGTCCCTTCCGGCAATTCTTGGTCCCTCCTGATAGCCAGATTGTGCAGCATGGAGCACATGACCATGAATTTACCTACTTGCTCAGGGTTGTATTGTAGCTCCCCTCCTGAGTGGTCCAGACAGCTGAAGCGTTGCTTAAGCACAGTTATTGTTTTATGGGCCACATTGCGTGTGTCCCTGTGGCTCCGGTTATATCGCTTCTCAGCCTCGGTGTGGGTGTCACGCAGGGGGTTCATCAGCCAGGTCATCAACTCCCCCGAAGTTGAAGCAACCTTTTGAATGAAGCGACCTGTGGTTTTAAAAATGGCAGCCACACCCCTGGCTTTAGTTCAGAATAGTTCCGCTTTTTCTGGGTGTTTTTTGGGGCGAGCGATATTTTGGGCAATATGTGTGCGAGGTGGTGAAAGTGACTGGGCGATTTCCTGGGCGTTAGTTTTGCTAAATGTGCTCTTTACGACAAAAAAAAATGGGCGGGTGGTATTATTGAATCTCGGCATTAATTCCATGCGGAAAGTAATGCTGGGCGATATTATGGTCGTTGATTTCGCCCATTCTGATGATTCCACCCAAAAAAAGTGGGCGGACGGTATTATTTTTTCCCGGCATTACGCACATGGGGAAAGTAACGCTCGGCGATAAGTTTCTGAAAAATGCCCGTCAGTTTCCATTTTGTGGCTAAATGGGCGATATATAGGCGTTATATATCATTTCAGCAGTAAAATGGATGCAAAAAACGAGGAAACTCTAGCCCATAATCTTAAAATTAGAGCTAGACCATTTAGGAGTGAAATCAGGAAGCTATTTTTCACACAAACGATAGTGGAAATCTGCAACTGTCTCCCCCAAAAGACTGGATACTAGGTCAGCTGAAATGTTCAAGACTAAGACTGAAAGAGTTTTGCTAGCTAAGGGTATCAAGGTACAAATCTACCATAATCCAATTGAATGGTAAAACAGGAGTAGGCCATTTAGTGCCTCGAGCATGTTCCTACATGATACAAAGCTACTAATGCACCCTTGTATACATTCGTCCTTGACCTTATGGTCTCACATTGTTGAAATTCTGACTTACCAAACATCATGCTACTCTAACGCATTCTTTACTGGACCTAAAAATAGTGTCACTCCTTATATCCCAGCCTAAGAACATAAGAATATAAGAAATAGGAGCAGGAGTAGGCCATTTGGCCCCCCGAGCCTACTCCGCCATTCAATAAGATCATGGCTGATCTGATCTTGGGCTCCACTTCCCTGCCCGCTCCCCATAACTCTTGACTCCTTTATCGTTCAAAAATCTGTCTATCTCCACCTTAAATATATTCAATGACCCAGCCTCCACTGCTCTTTGGGGAAGAGAATTCCAAAGATTCATGACCCTCTGAGAGAAGAAATTCCTCCTCATTTCCGTTTTAAATGGGAGACTCCTTATTTTGAAATTATGCCTCTTAGTTCTAGATTCTCCCACAAGGGAAATCATCCTCTCTGCATTCACCTTGCCAAGTGCCTTCAGAATCTTATATGTTTCAATAAGATCCCCTCTCATTCTTCTAAACTCCAATGAGTATAGACCTAACCTGCTCAACCTTTCTTCATAAGACAACAACTTCATCTCAGGAATCAACCTCATGAATCTTCTCTAAACTGCCTCCAATGCAAGTATATCCTTCCTTAAATAAGGAGACCAGAACTGTACGCAGTACTCCAGGTGTGGCCTCATCAATACCCTGTACAGTTGTAGCAGGACTTCTCTGCTTTTATACTCCATCCGCCTTGCAATAAAGGCAAACATTCCATTTGCCTTCCTAATTACTTGCTGTATCTGCATGCTAACTTTTTGTGTTTCATGTACAAGGACCCCCAGATCCCTCTGTACTTCAGCATTTTGTAATCTCTCCCCATTTAAATGATAATTTGCTTTTTTATTTTTCCTACCAAAGTGGATAACCTCACATTTATCCACATAATACTCCATTTGCCAGATTTTTGCCCATTCACTTAGCCTATCTCTATATTCCTTTGCCGATTCTTTGCGACCTCAACACAATTTGTTTTTCCACCTATCTTTGTATCATCAGCAAATTTGGCTACATTACACTCGGTCCCTTCATCCAAGTCATTAATATGGATTGTAAATAGTTGAGGCCCCAGCACTGATCCCTGTGGCACTCTACTAGTTACAATTTGCCAACCTGAAAATGACCCATTTATCCCGACTTTCTATTCTTCTTCCTACAAGCTTTTAAAACCCAGGCATGGCAGCACTAATCACCATTTCCGAACATATCTTACTTTTGTCATCTTCAACCTTGATGTGGTCCTGCACCATAAACTTTGGCTCTTCATCTCTGTTTTCTCAAAAGTAAAACAATGTCTCTTTAAATAAATGGCACTCGACAGGTACACTACTCAAGTTGTGATCTTCAGAACTGGATTTAATCTCCAGGGCACAGGGGAAACATACAAGAGCGATGAGGCTAATCCAGTGTCAGTGAAATGAGAAAAAAAGACATGATGAGACAATTTGTCAATCTAGAAATTTCTACACCATGCACAGGGCATGAAAAATGTCAGTGGGGGATGGGTCACAAATAACATTTGATTTACAAAGGAAGATTTTACATTTATATAGCACCTTAGCAGACCTGCCAAAGTGTTTCACAACCAATGAAGTACTGTTTGGAGTTCAACGGGGATGCTGGCCCAGCTCCCATGCAGTATACAGTTTTTTACTAGGGACAGCAGAGGATCTTGGCTGGTCAAAGTCCTAATCTGGCGGGCTGTGACAGGTGATTTATCATTTTCAAACGCTTCAATGACCATCAACAAGTCTGCGGGCTGCGCCACCATCAACAAGCTTGCAGGCTGCGCCATTTCCACCCCCGTGGTGGGCAATGGTAGCCGACTGAGAGCATCCGCACAGTTCTTGGTGCCTGGCCTGTGGCAGATGGTATAGTTATACGCTGATAGCGCGAGTGCCCACCTTTGTATGCGGGCTGAGGCATTAGTATTTATCCCCTTGTTTTCAGCGAACAGGGATATGAGGGGCTTGTGATCGGTTTCCAGCTCAAATTTGAGACCAAACAGGTACTGATGCATTTTCTTTACCCCAAACACACATGTCTCTTTCTCAATTATGCTGTCGGCCCTCTTGGTCTTTGACAAGCTCCTGGAGGCATAGACAACAGGTTGCAACTTCCCTGCAACGTTAGCTTGTTGTAATACACACCCGACTCCGTACGACGACGCGTCACATGCTAGTACGAGTCTTTTACACGGGTTATACAATACAAGCAGCTTGTTGGAGCATAAAATGTTTCTGGCTTCTCAAAAGAAATGATTACTTGTTTTTTTTCCCATACCCAGTTCTCACCTTTACGCAATAACACATGTAGGGTCTCTAAGAGGGTGTTTAACCCCGGTAGGAAGTTACCAAAATAGTTGAGGAGTCCCAGGAACGACCGCAGCTCCATGATGTTCTGTGGACTGGGCGTGTTCCTGATAGTCTCTGTCTTGGTGTCTGTGGGCCGGATGTCGTCTGCCGTGATCTTTCTCCCCAAAAACTCCACTTCTGTTGCCATGAAGACGCATTTTGACCTCTTCAGCCACAGCCCTACGCGATCCAGTCACTGGAGGACGTCCTCCAGGTTTTGTAGGTGCTCGACGGTGTCCTGACCCGTGACCAATATTTCGTCCTGAAAAACCACCGTGCGTGGTACCGACTTGAGTAGGCTCTCCATGTTTCTCTGGAAGATCGCTGCAGCCGACTGAATTCCAAACGGGCATCTGTTGTAGATGAACAGTGCCTTGTGCATGTTAATGCAGGTGAGGCCCTTCGAAGACTCCTCCAGCTCCTGCGTCATGTAGGCCGAAGTCAGGTCGAGCTTGGTGAACGTGTTGCCTCCTGCCAGCGTCGCAAATAGGTCATCTGCCTTAGGTAGCGGGTATTGGTCCTGTAGCGAGAAACGATTAATAGTTACTTTATAATCGCCGCAAATCCTGACCGTGCCATCACTTTTGAGTACTGGAACAATCGGGCTGGCCCACTCGCTGAATTCCACTGGGGAGATGATGCCCTCACGTTGCAGCCTGTCCAGCTCGAGTTCCACTCTCTCCCTCATCATGTGAGATACCGCTCGCACCTTGTGGTGAATGGGTCGTGCCTCTGGGACCAAGTGGATCCGCACCTTCGCCCCAGAAAAGTTTCCAATGCCTGGCTCAAAAGGGGAAGGAAATTTGTTAAGAACCTGGGTACGAGGCCTCATCGACATGCGATAGTGCTCGGATGTCATCCCAGTTCCAGCAGATTTTGCCCAGCCAGCTCCTTCCAAGCAGTGTAGGGTCATCACCTATGACAATCCAGAGTGGCAGTTCGTGCACCGTGCCCTCGTAGGTGACCTTGACCATGGCGCTGCCCAGGACAGTGATAAGCTCTTTGGTGTACGTTCTCCGTTTCGTGTGGATGGGGGTCAGGGCTGGTCTGAGTGTTTTGTTGCACCACAGTCTCTCAAACATCTTTTTACTCATGATGGATTGGCTAGCGCCAGTTCCAGTTCCATGACTACGGGTAAGCCATTCAATTTTACATTTAGCATCATAGGTGGATATTTCATCAAAAATGTGTGCACCCCGTGTACTTCAGCATCTGCCTCCTCTCTCTGAGGCTCGAAATTGCTTTGATCCACCATGGACCGATCTTCCTCTGCCACGTGGTGGTTAGCAGGTTTTGCAGCAAGCTTGTTGGAGGTGCCCCATTGTTCCACAGCTCTTGCAAACATACCCTTTGGAGCGGCATGAATAGGCTGAATGGAAACCTCCACAACGCCAACAAGGTGTGAATTGCCTTGCACTCATCCTTTGTTGCGGACTCAGTCATCTGGGTCACCTGAGGCCTGCTGGCAGTTGCAGATTCGTGGTTTCTGCCCTGTACATTTCTGCTCGCAAACACAGTTCCAGTTAATTTATGAACATTGCTAGCACTTGTGTGCTGAGAGATTTGTTTGGTGTTATCACTGGTGGACATAAACGCCTGTGTTATCGCAATGGCCTTACTGAGGGTCGGTGTCTCTACAGTCAAAAGTTTTCGTAGGATGGTCTCGTGGCCAATGCCCAGTACAAAAAAGTCTCTGAGCATTTGCTCCAGGTAGCCATCAAACTCACATTGTCCTGCAAGTCACCTTAGCTCGGCAACGTAGCTTGCAACTTTCTGACCTTCAGATCGCTGGCACGTGTAGAACCGATACCTCACCATCAGCAATCTCTCACTCGGGTTAAGATGCTCCTGAACCAATGTACACAGCTCCTCATACGACTTATCTGTAGGTTTCACCAGAGCCAGAAGATTCTTCATGAGGCTGTAGGTCAGTGCCCCGCAGACCGTGAGGAGGACCGCTCTCCTTTTTGCAGCGTTTCCTTCTCCGTCCAGCTCGTTGGCTACAAAGTACTGGTCTAGTCATTTGACATAGGCTTCCCAGTCCTCATCCTCCGAGAACTTCTCCAGGATGCCCACAGTTTGCTGCATCTTTGCGTTGGATTCGTATACTCATCGCCAGTTATTGTGTTCCTAACACAGATGAGACTGCACACAAGGAGGTTAAAGTAACAGTGACCTCAGTCTTTATTAAGACACTCCAGAGTGAGGAACAGGCTTTTCTACAGTGCTCCCAAGGGATGCTGGGATCCCTTGTGACTTCAGGGGATGCACTCCCTGGTGGCGGAACATGGGAGTGCATGCTTTACAGATACACAATAAGAACATAATAAATAGGAGCAGGAGTAGGCCATACAGCCCCTCGAGCCTGCTCCACCATTTAATACGATCATGGCTGATCTGATCATGGACTCAGGTCCACTTCCCTGCCCGCTCTCCATAACCCCTTATTCCCTTATCGTTTAAGAAACTGTCTATTTCTGTCTTCAATTTATTCAATGTCCCAGCTCCATAGAAATTTATTCTGTGCCATCATCGAAGTCGTTAATCAGTGCTATGAATAGTTGAGGCCCCAACACAGATCCCTGCGGGACACCACTAGTCTCATCCTGCCAATTTGAGTACCTACCCATTATTCCTACTTCCTGTCTCCTGCCGCTCAGCCAGTTTCCTAACCAGGTCACCAGTTTGCCCTCAATTCCGTGGGCTTCTACCTTAGTTAATGGTCTCTTATGTGGGACTTTTATCACTTCTGAAAGTCCATATAAATAACATCCATAGTCAATCACCTCTCCACTATTTTCAGCACCTCTTCAAAAAATTCAATCAGGTTTGTCAGGCATGACCTACCCTTCACAAATCCATGCTGGCTCTCTCTAATCAACTGAAAATTTTCGAGGTGTTCAGTCACTCTATCCTTAATTATAGACTGCAGCAATGCCGACAACCAATGTTATGCAAACTGGTCTATAATTTTCTGGTTTCCCTCTCTCACCATTCTTAAATAGCGGAGTGACAGGCGCAATTTTCCAATCTAAAGGAACGGTTCCTGAATGGAGAGAAGTTTGGAAGATTACAGTTAGGGCATCTGCAATGTACTCACCTACTTCCTTTAAATCCCTGGGATGTAAACCGTCTGGTCCAAGGGATTGTCACTCTTTAGTGCTATTATTTTCATTATGTTATTTTAGTTACATTAATTTTATTGCGTCCCTGTCCCTGATTAAATATTAATTTTCTTGGGATTCCCGGCATGCTTATCCTCTTCTACTTCTACGCAAAGTAATTATTCAACATGTCCGCCATTTCCTTATCATCGACAATATCACCGCTTTCAGTTTTTAAGGGGCCAACATTGTTCCTGACTACCCTCTTTTTTCTAATATAATTGTTGATTTTGATATCCCTTGCAACTTTATTTTCATACTCTGTGTTTGACTGCCTGTTTTGTCACCCTTTGCTGTTCTTTGTATCTTTCCCATTCCCCAGGTTCTGTGCTATTTTCTGGTACTACATTTTGTGTGAGGAAGGGCTTCCTGATATCATCCCTGAATGGCCTAGTTCTAATTTTAAGGCTTTGCCCCTTTGTTCTGCACTATCCCACCAGAGGAAATAGTTTATCTCGTACTGATAACAACTTTTATTTATATGGCACCTTTAACGTAGTAAAATGTCCCAAGTTGCTTCACAAGACAAAACAGATACATTTGCTACCAAGCCACAAAAGAAATTAAGGCAGATGACCAAAAGCTTGGTTAAAGAGGTAGGTTTTAAGGAGCGTCTTAAAGGAGGAAAGAGAGATAGAGAGGTGGTGAGGTTTAGGGAGGGCGTTCCAGAGTTTAGGGCCCAAACAGCTGAAGGCACTGCCACCGATGGTTGAGCAGTTATAATGAGGGATGTTCAAGAGGGCAGAATTTAAGGAGCACAGACATCTTGTGGGGTTGTGAGACTGAAAAAGATTACAGAGATAGGAATGGGAAAGGCAGTGGAGTGATTTGTAAACAAGGATGAGAATAACCGGTAGTCAATGTAGGTCAGATAGCACAGGGGTGATGGGTGATCGTGACTTAGTGCAAGTTAGGACACGGGCTGCTGAGTTTTGGACGACCTCAAGTTTACGGAGTGTAGAATGTGGGAGGCCAGCCAGGAGTGAGTTGGAGTAGTCAAGTCTAGAGGTAACAAAGGCATGAATGAGGGTTTCAGCAGCAGAAGAGCTGAGGCAGGGGTGGAGGTGGGCAATGTTATGGAGGTGGAAAAAGGCAGTTTTAGTTATACTGCGGATATGTGGCTGGAAACTCATTTCAGGGTCAAACATGACACCTAAGTTGTGAACAGTCTGGTTCACCCTTAGATTGATGCCAGGGAGAGGGAAGGAGTCAATGGTTAGGGAACGCAGTTTGTGGCAGGGATCAAAGATGATGGCTTCGGTCTTCCCAATATTTAATTGGAGAAAATCTTTGCTCATCCAGTACTGGATGTTGGACAAGCAGTCTGACAATTTAGATACCAAGCAGGGGTCGAGAGAAGTGGAGGAGAGGTAGAGCTGGGTGTCGTCAGCGTACATGTGGAAACTGACTCCGTGTTTTCGGATTATATCGTCAAGGGGCAGCATATAGATGAGAAATAGGAGGGGACCAAGGATAGATCCTTGGTGGACACCAGAGGTAATGATGCAGGAGTGGGAAGAGAAGCCATAACAGGAGATTTTCTGGCTACGATTATAGATAAGAACGGAACCAGGCGAGTGCAGTCCCACCCAGCTGGATGATGGTTGAGAGGCGTTGGAGGAGGATGGAGTGGTCAACTGTGTCAAAGGCTGCAGACAGGTCCAGAAGGACGAGGAGAGATAGTTTACCTTTGTCACAGTCACAAAGGATGTCATTTGTGACTTTAATGAGAGCCGTTTCAGTACTGTGGCAGAGACAAAAACCAGATTGAAGGGATTCAAACATTGAATTCATGGAAAGATGGTCACAGATTTGGGAGGCGACAACATGTTCAAGGACTTTGGACAGGAAAGGGAGATTGGAGATGGGACGATAGCTAGCAAGCAAAGTGGGGTCAAGGGTTGTTTTTTTGAGGATATGGGTGATGACAGCAGATTTGAAGGAGTGGGAAACACTTCCTGAGAAGAGGGAACCATTAACAATGTCGGCTAACACGGGAGCCAAAAAAGGAAGTTGGATGGTCAGCAGTTTAGTGGAATAGGGAGCAGGAAGTGGGACTCATGGACAATGAGCTAGGAGAGATCAAGAGGGGAGATCAAAGAGAAACTAGAGAAAGATGTGAGTTTAGGGCTGGCAGGTGAGAGCATAAGATGAAGGGAACTGGCAGAGGCAGCTGATCGGATGGTCTCAATCTTTGAGATAAAGAAGTCCATGAGCTCCTCGCACTTGTTGGAAGTGAATGTGGTGGAGACAGGGGAGGGGGGGTTTAAGGAGACGGTTAGCAGTAGCTGGGGGTTATTTTTGCAATCCAGAATGATCCTGGAATAGTGAGCAGTTTTTGTAGGAAAGAGTAAGAACCGATAATGTTTTATGTGTTCGAGCCAGATCTGGCAGTGAATGGCAAAACTAGTTGTCCGCCACAACCGTTCAAGTCTGTCCCCTTTTGACTTGAGGGAGCGAAGATGAGGGCTGTACCAAGGGGAATGGTCGGTATGAGAGAGAGTAATCTTTTTAATAGGGACTAGGGCATTAAAGGTGGTGGTGAGGGTGTGGTTGAGCAGATTGATGGCTGCACAAATGTCATTGTTAATAGAGGGCCAAAGGTTGGACAGTTTTGAGTTGATAAGTGCAGTCTTAAGAGAGTTTGGAGAGTTTTTTATCCGGGGCGAATGCAGAAAAAGAGTAGGTTTGGATTGGGGAAGGGGATGTGGGTCGAGAGCGGTACAAGGAAATGGTCAGAGATGGCCTTATCTTTAATTGACATGGTTGAAATAGCAAGGCCATGAGAGGTGGCAAGGTCAAGGGGGTGGCCGTGAATATGGGTTGATGAATTTACATGGAGGGAGAGATTAAGGGAGGACAGGAGGGTAATGAACTCAGAGGAGAGAGAGCATGATTAAGATGGAGGTTGAAGTCACCAAGGATGAGAAGTCGCTCGGTGCACAGGCTGAGGGAGGAAAGCAGTGAGGATATATCCATGATAATATTTTTATTATACTTGGGTGGGCGATAAAGAACAAAGAGAGATCTACCCTATCAATTAATTTAATCATCAATTAGATCACCCCTTAATCTGCTATACTCAAGGGAATATAAGCATAGTCTATACAACCTGTCCTCACAATTTAACATCAGTATCATTCTGGCAAAAGAAAGGTATACAAAATGCAGATACAAAATTAATTCTACATCTCACTGCAGTCAGTTCTTGGTTAAATTGCATTAGGAATATCTTTTGCATTAGTGGATTAATAGCAGTAATATCTTGTGGTACTAAGCATTCTATTGATCAAACTCAACAGCAGTGTTCCACCAGGTTCTCAGCTACAGTCATTATAAACTGACCAGAGATGCTAAACTATATAGGGGCAGAAATTGCCTCCTACTTAAGGTTCATTACCACCTCTAAGACCGGGGGCAGGCAGATGGGCCGACCCATCAGAAATTGCCCCTGGGCCGGGGGCGGTGGAAACGGGTTTCTGCCCCGCCCGTGTTCCCACCGCGTCGGGCACGTGCCGTTACAGCCCGGCACAAACCCTTGCTGTCCCTCGAGGGATATGCCCTGCAGGACCGGAGTCACTGCCACTGCCGCTCGGTGCCCTCGACAGCTTTTCCCACCGGGAAGCTGCCAGTGGCTGCGTGGCGTGTCCACCCTTAAAGGGGAGGGCGCACCATTGCGGCCACCATCTTATTTTAATTGTCGGCCTGACAATGGTGGCCACGGATTCGGCCGGGCCACCAGCAGGCAACCTGGCACCCCATCTTGGTTGCCGGACCGCTGGCCTGACTGAAGCCCTCCCTTGGGGCCCAATGGGCACCACTAAAGTGTCGGCAGAGCTCGCAGTGGCCCTCCCCTTTAACTGAAGTGGAGGGACATTGCTACGCGCCAGTACGACGTGGCACATTTGCGTCATGCTGACGTCATCAGCGTCACCCTGACGTGCTCCGCATGGCGCTGATGAAACCGCCTGCCTTCCGCCCCGCTCCCGACCCACTTCCATCCAAAACACTTCCCTAACACATTGAAAAAGAAAAAGAGGCCAATTTCGCTAGATTCTCCACCCCAAGGATTTGGGCGGAGAGTAATCACTTAATTCAAATTGAAATTTCGCCCCCATACTCTTTTTCAATCCAGATGACTTACTAATTTCTCTTTTTTTTGCAGTAAAGTGAAAATAATGTTATTTGTTCCATATGCTTTTCACAATAAAGATGCATATGCCAAGAGAGCACGGCAGAAATTTGAAAGTTTGGGTAAGAAAATTGACGACTGTTTTAAGTTAATGGTGTGCAACTGTATTCAGACTCATTTTCTGACCATTTATAGACAAAATCAAGAAAAGTAGTGTGGGTGTCAACCACGGCTCAGTGGGTAGCATTGAGTCAGAAGGTTGCGGGTTCAAATCCCACTCCAGAGCCCGGAGCACAAAATTTAGGTTGACACTCTCAGTGCAGCACTTCGCAAATGCTGCGCTGTTGAGGGTGCCATCTTTCCTGGCCTTGCCTGGCCTCTCAGGTGGAAGTAAAAGATTCCACAGCACTATTTCAAAGATGAGCAGGGGAGTTTTCCCCAGTGTCTTGCCCAATATTTATCCTTCAACCAACACCACTGAAACAGTTTATCTGGTCATTATCACATTGCTATGCATAAATTGGCTGTAAGGTGCTTTGGAATGTCCTGAAGTCGTGAAAGTGCCATATAAATGCACATCTTTGGGTTTTTTAATTACAAGGTTCTCACTCAACTGCGCTAGATTTATTATTTTTCATTATGTATTCTATGTGGGTGATGCTGTCAAGGCCACACTTATTGCCCATCCCTAGTTGCCTTGAAAGGTGGTGGTGATCTGCGTGGTGATGGTGCTCCCAAAATGGTGTCTGACCAGGACATTCCAGGATATTAGCCCAGTGATGAAAAAACAGCAATACATGTCCAAATCAGGTCGGTGTGCGACTTGAATGTGATGGTGTTTACACAACAACGCTGCTCCTGTCTTCTTCACTGGCCAGAATTGCAGCGCAGGGAGGTGCTGTCAAAGTGCATCGTCGAGATTGGACAGTGCGCCAATAGGAGGGTGAGGACACGAATTTGATGGCGGGCTACCGATCAAGTGAAGTGCTTCTTTCTGGATGGTGTCAAGCTCCTTTATTGCTGTAAAACAAGCCTGTCCAAACATAGTTAACCACACTATATGATCCCTGAATTCTGCCCATTTGGCCTGCAGCATTTCAGTTACATTTCATATGCCTTTGTATATTCCTGTTTGAATTTGCCTGGTTTGGAAATTACCATATGCTTTTAGGATTTTAGGGAGTAATACTAAAAGGGACCTTTCTAAACCAGCAGGCTTGCCAAACCAGAGCAAGTGAATCCAGTGGCACAGAACATATCAACAGAAATAGGACGTGGTAAAAGCACAGCCTCTAAATAAATGAGCCCTCCTTTCACACCTTCCCAAGACAATCTATGATTCTATTAATACATTAAGCAAGAGAATGAAGGAGGATCTGGGGAAATAAACATATGCTATCAAGAAAAAGATGCAAATAAATTGTTTGTTTCAGAAACATACAAGATAGGTGTAGGAGTGGGCTATTTGGCCCTTCGAGCCTGCACCACCATTCAATATGATCACGGCTGATCATGCAACTTCAGTACCCCATTCCTGCTTTCTCTCCATACCCCTTGATCCCGTTAGCCGTAAGCACCACATCTAACTCCCTTTTGAATATATCTAACGAACTGGCCTCAACAACTTTCTGTGGTAGAGAATTCCACAGGTTCACAATTCTCTGAGTGAAGAAGTTTCTCCTCATCTCGGTCCTAAATGGCTTACCCCTTATCCTTAGACTGTGACCCCTCGTTTTGGACTTCCCCAACATCAGGAACATTCTTCCTGCATCTAACCTGTCCAATCCCATCAGAATTTTATATGTTTCTATGAGATCCCCTCTCATTCTTCTAAATTCCAGTGAATATAAGCCTAGTCGATCCAGTCTTTCTTCATATGTCAGTCCTGCCATCCTGGGAATCAGTCTGGTGAATCTTCGCTGCACTTGCTCAATAGCAAGAATGTCCTTCCTCAGATTAGGAGACCAAAACTGTACACAATATTCAAGGTGTGGCCTCACCAAGGCCCTGTACAACTGCAGTAGGACCTCCCTGCTCCTATACTCAAATCCTCTTGCTATGAAGGCCAACATGCCATTTGCCTTCTTCACCACCTGCTGTACTTGCATGCCAACTTTCAATGACTGATGTCCCATGACACCCAGGTCTCCTTGCACCTCCCCTTTTCCTAATCTGTCACCATTCAGATAATAATCTGCCTTCCTGTTTTTGCCACCAAAGTGAATAACCTCACATTTATCCACATTATACTGCATCTGCCATGCATTTGTCCATTCACCTAACCTGTCCAAGTTACCCTGCAGCCTCTTAGCATCCTCCTCGCAGCTCGCACTGGCACCCAGCTTAATGTCATTTGCAAACTTGGAGATATTGCATTCAATTCCTTCGTCTAAATCATTAATATATATTGTAAATAGCTGGGGTCCCAGCACTGAACCCTGCGGCACCCCACTAGTCACTGCCTGCCATTCTTAAAAGGACCCATTTATTCCCACTCTTTGCTTCCTGTCTGCCAACCAGTTCTCTATCCATGTCAATACATTACCCCCAATACCATGTTCCTTAATTTTACACACTAATCTCGTGAGGGAACTTGTCAAAAGCCGTTTGAAAGTCCAAATACACCACATCCACTGGGTCTCCCTTATCCACTCTACTAGTTACATCCTCAAAAAACTCGAAGATTTGTCAAGCTTGATTTCTATAATGTATGTAGGCACCTTTAGTAATGACTCCACGAGGCAGGGTATGATACTTAAACTGTGTAGACCTGTAGTCCTTTATTTGCAGCTCCTGAGTGATGACAACAAGCTGTGAGTTCCCTTTTATACTGGGTTACCTGCCGTGTGCAGGCAACCCTTAGGTCTCCAGCAGCAGCACCCTCTGGTGTACAGGCAAGGTGCGTACAGTGTAAGGGTACATTCAGTGTTGCATAACAGTGTTACAAACATCACACAGTAAACAGGCATGCATACACAACAATACTCCCCCTTGAGCATTTTTCATATCCTAGTTGTTATGACCAGGGGAGGTGATCAGTGGTGGGCAATGGGAGGTTGTGGTGAGGGTTGTGTGGTTGCCAGGTGTGACCCGTGTGCTTGAGGCTGGCCTCGTACGTTTCCCCTCCCTCACACACAAACCAAGTGGGTGTCACTGTTGTGGGATCCCTCGGGGAGGTAGCCACTGCAGCAGTGGGTGGTGTGTATACACTGTGATGTGGGTAGTTGTGGGGTGGTGGGCAGGGCCACAAAACTGGGTGGGCTCCTTGTCCACCAATTGGGATGAGGGGCAGGTCATCCCAGGGTTTGCCAGGGAAGCTGGAGGGTATTGGCCTTATGCTCCTGGTGTTGGCCCTGGTGGCCAGGGGCTGTAGGGCTGGTCTGGTGCAAGTTGCCATTGGTGGTGGATGAGCTGCCCATTGACCACTGTCCCTGTAGTGGGTCTGCTCCCACTGCCTGTGTGTGTGTCCTGCAAGGGGCATCACGTTCGTTCCAAAGGTCCAGGGTACATGGTCAGGTAGCCTGCTGGAACTGGGGGTCTCCCACAGGGGGATTTCATTGGCATCAGCATGGTCCCTGTAGGACCCAATGTCCTTTGGCAGTGTCCTACTGGTATACATGACACCTTGGCTCTGATCACACATAGTCGAGCCTGCATTATACATTCTAGCATTTGCATCATTTTTGGGTGTCCTGGTTTCAACAGACATGGTTACATTAGGCATTTCACAATCTCTATCATTAGTTAAGCATAATAAACTTGTTCTTAACCTTACTGACACCTACATTCATATCATTAGTCACATTAGTTAAACCAGCATCACAATTCATTGTTACTTTGCATACATTTTCATACCTGCACCCTTTAATGCATCTTTAGCTTTAAAGTCCGCGTACTCAAATAGTTGAAACTTCCCCTTTAAATTTCTTTGGTTACCGGTCTCCTTTAAGGGAGCCTTCAAATCCGATTGGCCACTCGGTGTCATGTGATGCTTCTCCATGCTCACTGGTGGCATGGCGGCGGCCATTTTGATTACAAGTGTTTCTCCTTGTGCTGCTGGTGCTGCAGCCATTTCCTGGCTTTCCTGCAGGAGGGCTGTCGTGGTCTTTTCTTCCACAGGGCCACTTCGCCTGATGTGGACCCGGTTTATCCAATTCCTGCCCAGCAGCATGGGACCGTCTCCGGCTACAATCCACAGGGGGAGTTTGTTCAACACGCCGCCCTGGGAGACCTGGACGTCTACACTGCCAACCATTTGGATTTTATCTTTGGTATAGGTGAACAGCTTTGCCTGGACAGGAGACAGTTTTGGTCGAGTGGCAGGATTCATCCAAATTTTTTCAAAGGTCATTTGGCTCATCACTGACTGGCTCGCCCCTGTGTCGATCTCCATGGAGACTGGGACCCCGTCGATGTCCACTTCCCTCATCCACGGAGAACTTCCGGTGGAGCAGGTAAAGATTCCATAATCTTCTTCCAGGGCTTGAGCAGTTTCATCTTCATCTGTGTCGGAGCCCTGGTGATCAGCCAACTCATCAGAGACGTGGTGAGTACAGCCTTTTCTGCGGCACTGGTGGGCCCTGTGGTTTCCTCCACAGCGCCAGCACGGGGCCATCCGGTTTGCCCCATGTGGCGGACTCAGGGTTGAGGGACTCGGGGCAGCATTTCTGCCTTTAGAAGTATCCATGCGGTGCATTGCGCTCGCCGGTTTAGAGTCCTGGGTCAGTATTCGCCTGGAGTCGCTGGCCGAAACCATGTAGGGCTGGCTCACTTGAATTGCTTTCTGCAGGGTGGCCGTGATGTCAGCCGAGAGCAATTTGTGTAGGAGGCCTTCATGGCCGATTCCGATGACAAATATGTCCCATAGTGCTTCATTAAGGTGGTCGCCAAAATCACACGGTGCAGCTAGTCTTCTTAAGTGTGCAGCATACTTGGCAATTTCTTGGCCCTCAGGTCGCCGGTTATTGTAGAACCGGTGCCTGGCTGTGAGGATGCTTTCTTTCGGGTTTAGTTGTTCGTGTATGATTGTTACATGTTGCTCATAGCTCTTGGTGGTTGTCTTCTCCGGGGCTAGGAAGTCCCTGACGAGACCGTAGGTGGTGAGCCCACAACTGCTAAGCAGGATGGCCCTGCATTTGTTCGGTAGTGTAGCCGGTGTGTCCCCGTCCAGGTCGTTCACTATAAAGAAGTGTTACAATCTTTCCCCTCCGTAAATTGCTGAAAGTTGCTGAGGTTAGACATGTTGAGCGTGTAGTTCATGATCTCGTATTCCCGTCGTCAGTTATAGTGTATGTAGGCACCTTTAGTAATGACTCCACGAGGCAGGGTATGATACTTAAACTGTGTAGACCTGTTGTCCTTTATTTGCAGCTCCTGAGTGACGACAACAAGCTGTGAGTTCCCTTTTATACTGGGTTACCTGGCGTGTGCAGGCAACCCTTAGGTCTCCAGCAGCAGCACCCTCTGGTGTACAGGCAAGGTGTGTACAGTGAAAGGGTACATTCAGTGTTGCATAACATTGTTACAGACATCACACAGTAAACAGGCATGCATACACAACAATTTCCCTTTCATAAATCCATGCTGACTTGGATCGATCCTGTCACTGCTTTCCAAAGGCGCTGCTATTACATCTTTAATAATTGACTCCAGCATTTTCCCCACCACCGATGTCAGGCTAACCGGTCTATAATTCCCCATTTTATCTCTCCCTCCTTTTTTAAAAAGTGGGGTGACATTAGCTACCCTCCAATCCATAGGAACTGAACCAGAGTCCATGGAATGTTGGAAAATGACCATCGATGCATCCACTATTTCTAGGACCACGTCCTTAAGTACTCTGGGATGCAGACTATCAAGCCCTGGGGATTTATCGGCCTTCAGTCCCTTCAATTTCCCTAACACCATTTCCTGACTAATAAGGATTTCCCTCCGTTCCCCCTTCTCGCTAGACTCTCGATCCCCTAGTATTTTCGGGATGTTATTCGTGTCTTCTGTAGTGAAGACAGAACCAAAGTATTTTTTCAAATGGTCTGCCATTTCCTTGTTCTCCATTATGAATTCACCTGATTCTGACTGCAAGGGACCTACATTAGTCTTCACTAATCTTTTCTCTTCATATATCTATAGAAGCTTTTGCAGTCAGTTTTTATGTTCCGTGCAAGCTTACTCTCATACTCTATTTCCCCCCTCCTAATTAAACCCTTAGCCCTTCTCTGCTGAATTCTAAATTTCTCCCAATCCTCAGGTTTGCTGCTTTTTCTGGCCAATTTATATGCCTCTTCCTTGGATTTTCCTAATTTCCCTTGTTACCCACGGTTGAGCCACCTTCCCCCTTTTATTTTTACACCACAGAGGGATGTATAATTGTTGTAGTTCATCCATGTGATATTTAAATGTCTGATATTGCCTATCCACCGTCAACCCTTTAAGTATCATTCTCCAGTCTATCCTAGCCAATTCACGTCTCAGACCGTCGAAGTTTCCTTTCTTTAAGTTCAGGACCCTAGTCTCTGAATTAACTGTCACTCTCCATCTTAATGAAGAATTCTACCATATTATGGTCACTCATCCCCAAGAGGCCCCGTACGATCAGATTGCTAATTAAACCTCTCTCGTTACACAAGAACCAGTCTAGGATGGCCTGCTCTCTAGTTGGTTCCTCAACATATTGGTCTAGGAAACCATCCCTTATACACTCCAGGAAATCCTCCTCCACAGTATTGCTACCAGTTTGGTTAGCCCAGTCAATATGTAGATTAAAGTCACCCATGATAACAGCTGTACCCTTATTGCACACATCCCTAATTTCCTGTTTGATGCCATCCCCAACCTCCCTACTACTGTTTGATGGTCTGTACACAATTCTCACTAACGTTTTCTGCCCTTTGGTATTTCGCAGCTCTACCCATATAGATTCCACATCATCCACGCTCCTGTCCTTCCTTACTATTGTGTTAATCTCCTTTTTAACCAGTAATGCTACCCCACCTCCTTTTCTTTCCTGTCTGTCCTTCCTGAATATTGAATACCCCTGGATGTTGAGTTCCCAGCCTTGGAGCCATGTCTCCGTTATCCCAATTACATCATATCCATTAACAGCTATCTGCGCAGTCAATTCATCCACCTTATTACGAATGCTCCTCGCATTGAGACCCAGAGCCTTCAGGCTTGTTTTTTTAACACTCTTTTTCCTTTTAGAATTATGTTGTAATGCGGCCCTTTTTGATTTTTGCCCTTGATTTCTCTGCCCTCCACTCTTGCTTTTCTCCTTCCTTCCTTTTGCTTCTGCCCCCATTTTACTTCCCTCTGTCTCCTTGCATAGATTTCCATCTCCCTGCCATTTTAGTTTAAACCCTCTCCAACAGCACTAGCAACCACTCCGCCTGGGACATCGGTTTCGGTCCTGCCCAGGTGCAGACTGTCCAGTTTGTACTGGTTCCACCTCCCCCAGAACCGGTTCCAATATCCCAGGAATTTGAATCCCTCCCCCTTGCACCATTTATCTGAGCTATCCTGCAATTCCTACTCTGACTAGCACATGGCACTTACTTGTCAACAAAATTGAAGCCAGTGGGATTAAAGGGACTCTGGTTGTGTGGATATGAAATTAGCTAAGGGATAGAAAGCAGAGAGCAGTGTTGAACGCTTGTTTTTCAGACTGGAGGGAGGCGTGCAGTGGTGTCCCCAGGGGTCAGCATTGGGACCACTGCTCTTTTTGATATACATTAATGACTTGGTCTTGAGAATACAGGGCATCATTTCAAAGTTTGCAGAAGACATGAATCTTGGAAATGTAGCAAACAGTGAGGAAGATAGTAGCAGACTTCAGGAGGACATACACAGACTGGTGAAATGGGAAGACACATAACAGATGAAATGTAACGCAGAGAAGTGTGAAATGATTCATTTTGGTAGGGTGAATGAGGAGACACAATATAAACCCAATGGTACAATTTTAAAAGGGGCGCAGGAACAGAGAGACCTGGGGGTGTACGTACACAAATCTTTGAAAGTGGCTGGACAAGTTTGGAAAAAGGCATATGGGATTTTTGGCTTTATAAATAGAGGCACAGAGTACAAAAACAAGGAAGTTATGCTAAACCTTTATAAAACCCTGATTACGCCCCAATTGGAATATTGTGTTGGTCTGGGCACCACACTTTAGGGACAATTTCAAGGCCTTAGATTGGGCGCAGAGGAGATTAACAAGAATGGTCCCAGATATGAAAGACTTCAGTTACCTGGAGTGACTACAGAAACTGGGATTGTTCTCTTTAGAGCAGGGAAGGTTAAGGGGCGATTTGATAAGTGTTCAAAACCTTGAAGAGTTTTAATAGAGTAAATAAGGAAAAACTCTTCCCACTGGCAGTTGGGTCAGTAACAGGAGGACACAGATTTAAGGCGATTGATAAAAGAACCAAAGGAGCCATGCGGAAAAAGATTTACACAGTGAATTGTTATGATCTGGAATGGATGGTGGAAGCAAATTCAAAAATAACTTTCAGTAAAGAATTGGATAAATATTTGAAAAAAAAAACTTTGCTGGGCAAGAGCAGGATAGTAGGACTAATTGGATAGCTCTTTCAAAGTGACGACACTGGCATAATGGGCCAAATGGCCACCTTCTGTGCTGTATCATTCTATGAGTCACTGTAGCGGGTTGGGGGGGGAGAATGGGGAGAGAAGAGACAGAGACAGAGACAGATGATTTTGTTTGTTGGATTATCATCATAGGTGGTCCCTCGAACGAGGATGGCTTGCTTCCTCGAGAGTTCACAGATGTTTCAATGAAGGACCCAATGTTCCAGTTCTGAAGTCTAATTGAAGGGTGGACGATGCCTGTGCGTGGATTTTTTTAACGTGTGGTGACCGTTGCACATCAGCCACCACACGGGCTTGACAGAGATTGGTCCTAGTCCAGTGGCAAGGATTAACCAAGACGACTGGAGACCTGCTCTGTTGCACGGACCTAGTGCGTACACGTATCGCAGTGTGGGCTGGCCCGTACTGCCCCTGGGCCCTCGGCTCTTCTGGGCCCCGTACCTTCATCTATCACATCTCCGCCACGATCTCTCACTGCTCCTCCGTCACAAACCAGTGCAGCAATACTGAAGCAATTTTTAGCAAAGTTCGACACTTCACATTGATGGAATCCCGCTTTTCCCAGAATGCTCCTTGCTGCTTGGTACATCTCTGCCATCGCCTCTTGCTCGGGCATGCTCAGAACCTTCTCTTCGACCTGCCTGAAAAGGGCAGTTCCCCCTCTCCAGAGTCAGCTGATAGAGCGACATGTGATGGTCGCACAGTGCTACCAGCTTCTCCAGCTCTGCCTCCCACGATTCCAGCCTCTGTCCTGACCGCCCGAATATGATGTTGACAGACATGCGGCCGGGGTAGAGCTTCCTAGCTTCCTCCAGGTTCTGGAGGGCTTCTTGGGCCGTGTGGTCCCTTCCCAGAGTCCTATACAGTCCCTGTAACCCAACTCTGAGAGATGTGTCAGTCAGTCCCTGTAACCCTATCCTGAGAGATGTGTCAGTCAGTCCCTGTACCCCTACCCTGAGAGATGTGTCAGTCCCTGTAACCCTATCCTGAGAGATGTGTCAGTCCCTGTAACCCGACCCTGAGAGATATGTCAGTCCCTGTAATCCTATCCTGAGAGATGTGTCAGTCCCTGTAACCCTATCCTGAGAGATGTATCAGTCACTCCCTTTGTCGGGTACAGCAGTAGCAACAGGCATTTCTATAGCGCCTTTTATGTAATAAAACAGTCCCAAGATGTTTCACAGGAGTGTTATTAGGCACATTTTGACACCAAGCCACATTAAGGAAATATTAAAACAGGTACCTTAAAGGAGGAGAATGGCAGAGGGGTTTAAGGATGGAATTCCAGAGCTTAGGATCTAAACAGCTGCCAATAGAAATTAGGGATGCACAAAAGGCTATGATTGGAGGTAGGCAGAGATCTCAGAGGGTTGTAAATCTGTAAGAGGTTACAGAGCTAGGGAGGGGCGAAGCCATGGAGGGATCTTTACGCAAGGATGAGAATTTTAAATTTGAAGCGTTGCTAGACCGGGAGCCAACAGGGGTGTTGGGTGAACAGGGCTTGGTACGAGTCAGGATACGAACAGCAGAATTTTGGATGAGCTCAAGTTTATGGCGCCTGGAAGGTGGGAGGCTAGCCAGGAGAGCACTGGAACAGAAAACAGAAACTAGTTCAAGTGCTCTACAGGCAAGTATTTACTGCTGATAATCCTAATCCATAGATAAGCCACTGACTTGACTTTATGTCAAGCTGTGGTTCAGTGGGTAGCACACTTGCCTGAGTCAGAAGATTGTGGGTTCAAGTTCCACTCCAGGACTTGAGCACATAAATCTAACACTCCAGTGCAGTGCTGAGGGAGTGCTGCACTGTCGGAGGTGCCATCTTTTGGATGAAACATTAAATCGAGGCCCCAGCTGCCCTCTCAGGTGGAACTATTTTGGAGAAGAGCAGAGGAGTTATCCCCAGAGTCCTGGCCAATATTTATCCCTCAATCAACATAACAGAGAAAGAGATCATCACATTGCTCTTTTTGGGACCTTGCTTTGCGCAATTTAGCGGCTGTGTTTCCCACATTACAACAGTGACTACACTCCAAAAGTACTTCATTGGCTGTAAAGCACTTTGAGACATCCGGTGGTAGTGAAAGGCGCTACATAAATGCAAGTCTTTTTATACCAAAACTGTCCCTTACTTGATTAAGGCCTTCTATTCACCCGGTATTCAAAATCAGCTGTGAAAAGTGCAGACAGCCAAATTAACAGATCAGAACATTTAGTTTCACTTTTCACAAGGACACAGACTTACTTGTTTACTTATTACCCATTTCTCTGTAAATCTGCACCTTTCTTCATCAGGTTATGGACTGGACAGTATCCACGAAGCTGCAAATCCTGTGGAGGCAATACAGAAAGCGGAAGGGATCTTCATTGGTGAGAATCTACAATTGTCCATCTTCAGCCAGAAGTGCCGATGATCCATCTCGGAAGACAATCTACAGCCAATTCAATTCAATCAAGAAATGGCTGAGCGTATTGGATACAGCAAAGGCTATGGGCTCCAACAACATCCCGGCTATTGTGCTGAAGACTTGTGCTCCAGAACTAGCAGTGCCTCTATCCAGCCAATCTGGTCCAGTACAGCTGCAACATTAGCATCTACCTAACAATGGGGGAAAACTGCCCAGGTATGTCCTGTCCACAAAAAGCAGGACAAATCCAATCCAGCCAATTACTGTCCCATCAGTCTACTCTCAAATATCAGCAAAGTGATGGAAGGCATCGTCGACAGTGCTATCAAGCGGCACTTACTTACCAATAACCTGCTCACCGATGCTCAGTTTGGTTCTGCTAGGACCACTTAGCTCCAGACCTCATTACAAGCCTTGGTCTAAACATGGACAAAAGAGCTGAATTCCAGAGGTGAGGTGAGAGTGATTGCCCTTGACATCAAAGCAGCATTTGACCGAGGGTGGCATCAAGAAGCCCTAGTAAAATTGAAGTCAATGGGAATCGGGGGGGAAACTCTCCACTGGCTGGACTCATGCCTAGCACAAAGGTAGATGGTTGTGGTTGTTAGAGGTCAATCATCTCAGCCCTAGGACATTGCTGCAGGAGGTCCTCAGGGCAGTGTTGTAGGCTCAATCATCTTCCGCTGCTTTATCAATGACTTTCCCTCCATCATAAGGTCACAAGTGGTGATTGATGATTGCTCAATGTTCAGTTCCATTCGCAACTTCTCAGATAATGAAGCCGTCCATACGTGCATGCAGCAAGACCTGGACAACATTTAGGCTTGGGCTAATAAGTGGCAAGTAATATTCGTGTCACACAAGGGCTAGGCAATGATTGTTTCCAACAAGAGAGAGTCTAACCACCGCCCCTTGACATTCAATGGCATTGCTATCACCGAATCCCTGAACCATCAACTTCCTGGGGGTCACCATTGACCAGAAACTTAACTGGACCAGCCACATAAATACAAGAGCAGGTCAGAGACTGGCTGTGGTGAGTATCTCACTTCCTGACTCGCCAAAGCCTTTCCACTATCTACAAGGCACAAGTCGGGAGTGTGATGGAATACTCTCCACTTGCCTGGATGAATGCAGCTCCAACAACACTCAAGAAACTCAACATTATCCAAAACAAAGCATTCCGCTTGATCGGCACGCCACCTACCACCTTAAACATTCACTCCCTCCACCACTGCCCCACCGTGGCTGCAGTGTGTACCATCTGCAAATGCACTGCAGCAACTCACCAAGGCTTCTTCGGTAGTACATCCCAAACCCGCGACATCTACCACCTAGAAGGACAAGCGCAGCAGGCACATGGGAACATCATCACTTGCAAGTTCCCCTCCAAGTTACACACCAACCTGACTTGGAAATATATTGCCGTTCCTTCATCGTCACTGGGTCAAAATCCTGGAACTTCTTCCCTAATACCACTGTGGGAGTACGTTCACCACACGGACTGTAACAGTTCAAGAAGGCCTCAGTAATTTGCCCTCAGTTCCGTGGGCTTCTACCTTAGTTAACAGTCTCTTATGTGGAACTTTATCAAATACCTTCTGGAAATCCATATAAGATCCATAAACATTCCTCTGTCCACTACTTTAAACACCTCCTCAAAAGATTCGATTAGGTTTGTCAGGCATGACCTACCTTTCACAACTCCGTGTTCGCTCTCTCTGATCAACTGAAATTTTCGAGGAGTTTAGTCATTCTATCCTTAATTGTGGGCTTTAGTAATTTCCCGACAACCAATGTTAAGCTAACTGGTCTATAATTCTTTGATTGCTCTCTCTTGCTATTCTTAAATAGCAGAAGTGACATGAGCAATTTTCCCAATCTAAAGGAATGGTTACTGAATCAAGAGAACATTGGAAGATTATAGTTAGGGTATCTGCAATGTACTCACCGACTTCCTTTTAAAATAAAAACAGAAAATACTGCAAATCTCAGCGGGTCAGGCGGCATCCGTGGAGAGAAAAACAGAGTTAACGTTTCAGGTTGATGACCCTTCGTTAGTTTCTTTTCATACTCCCTTTTTGTAGTTCTTGCTATCTGTTTTGTGACCCTTTGCTTTTCTTTGTATCTTTCCCTTTTGCCAGGATCTGTGCTATTTTGTGCATTTTTGTATGCTTTTTCTTTTAGTTTTCTTTTAGCTGTCCCTCACCTCTTTCGTCGTCCATGGCTGCTTTTGTTGGCAAGTAGAGCCCTTACCCCTCAGGAATATAAACTGGTTCTGTATCACAAATTATTTTTTGAACATCTCCCACTGATCGTCTGTCATTTTACCTATTAACAGATTTGCTCAGTCCACCGTGGACAGTCTCTGACTCAGCCCGTTGAAGTCGGCCTTTCCTAAAATCTAGAATCTTAGGCAGAATGTCTGAAATCCAGAGTTCTAAAAACCATAATTGTCTGAAAACCGGATATTTTGCAGATTGCAAGAGTCGTTGTCCGGAATCCGTAAATATTTCCCGAAAACTGGACTTTTAAGTTGTACATACCTTTCTCTAAGCAGGAATCCAAAAAAATATGCAGCCCAGCATGAACTCGAGGTTGCATATTGCTCCAAAATCCGGAAATTCATGAAAGTCGGCCCAAGGGTTTCCGTATTCGGGACGTCGGATTTCTTCTCCGAAATCCAGCAAAACCCGAAAACCAGAATGGCCTCGGTCCCGAGGTTTCCGGTTTCAGGATGTTCTATCTGTAGCTGTTTCACGTTTATCCCTTTCAAATACTATGTTGAACTCGATCCTGTTATGATCGCTATTGGATAATGTTCATGCACCGTAAGACTGTTAACTAAATCTGGCTTATTACTTATTACAAAATCAAATACAACCTGCCTCCTTGTTGTTTCTGGGACATATTGTTGTAGAAAAATTATCCCAGACACACTCAAGAAATTCACTACCTTTCCGACAGCTAGTCTGCTGATCCCAATCTAGGTGAAATTTAAAATCCCCCATTAAAACCACTCTGCCTTTACTACACGCTTGTCTAATCTCTACATTTATACAATATACCACTTCACAGTTGCTACCGGGGGCCAAAACACAACTCCTACTATAGGGCCCAATTTTCCCAAACCCCTTTTTTCGGCGCACTTACCCTAAATGCGCTGACTTTTCATGCTGGAAACGACACCGAAAAAAAGTGGCCCCATCCTGCCGAGTCTCCGGTGTCCTAGCGTGGCGTACATAGTGAAGTGGGGAGGGGGCGGAGCAACAGCCCAGTGCAGAAAGCACTACCGGCAGCAGCGTACATGCGCAGTGGAGTCTGCGCGCATGCTCCTCACCCTCCCAGTGTGTCCTGCGGGCTGTGAGCAGGACCCGATACCCGCAGCCCCATCCCTGGCCAAAGGGACGCCCTGATGTTCGCCGCACCCTATCCCTGGCCAAGTGGCCTCCTGCACCGGCCGGCCAGCCCGCTGACTTCCCGGGCCGAGGTAGAACTTGAGTTTTATTTTTTATTTATTGATGGTTGTGCTTTATTTAGTGAGGAGAGTTTTGACTGTGGGGTGGGGGGGAATTAAAAAAAAACTTTTTTCTGGCATAGAGGTAGGACTTCTATTTTTTATTTGTTATTGATTGATTGCTTATTACTTTTTGTGCTTTGTTTAGTGCTTTGTAAGCCTTGGTGCTTTAAATGTACTAACCTGAGCCGATTTCTTAACTGCCCGCAATGTTTTTCAGAGCTGGCTACATACGCTGACCTAAGTCGATTTGGAGTAAGTTTTAGCTGGCCAAAGAGGCATAAATGGCCAAAACTGGCATAAGTGGCTGAGAACGCCCCCTTTTGAAAAAAAAACTCAACTAAAAAATATCGTACCTGAGTTACTCTGGAGGAAGTTTATAGGGGAAAATGGCGTTTTTTAAACTTACGGCAGAAAAACCAACTTACTCCAAAAAAATTGGAGCAAGTCATGTCCAAAATTCAGCCCATATTCTTAAATCCTTTCCTATTTCTTAATTCTACGCATAAAGTCTCCACTGCTTGCTTACCTCTTGTTATGTTCTCTCTTATCATTGAAGTAATTCCATCCTTAATCACTAAGGCTCCTCCTCCCCCTCTATTATTTCCCAATCTATTCTGTGTAGACTCCAAAGCACGTTCACGGCACTATGGGCACAGCAAAGTGTAGAAATGCAGAGGTTATAGGGGATTCGATAGTCATGGGGATGGACAGGTGTTTCTGCAACCGACTATGCAAGTCCGCATGCTGTGTTGCCCTGCCTTGTGTCAGAGCAAAGGACTTCTCTAAGAGGACACAGAACATTTTGTGGAGCAAAGGGGAACAACCCGACATTGTGTTCCATGTGGGAACGAATGACCTAGGAAGCAAAAGGGTTGTGGTCCTGCAGTCGGAGTTTCAGGAGCTAGGGAGGAAGTTAAAAAGTAATCTCTGGATTACTACCAGTACCACGCGCTCGTGAGTATAGGAATAGTAGGATAAGACAAGTTAGCGTGTGACTGCAGAAATGGTGCAGGAAGAAGGGCTTCAGATTCCTGGGACATTGGGAGCAGTTCTGGGCAGGAAGGGTCTGTTCAAGGTGGATGGTTGCACCTTAACAGAGCTGGGATCATTGTTCTCATCATCATCATCATAGGCAGTCCCTCGAAATCAAGGAAGACTTGCTTCCACTCTAAAAATGAGTTCTCAGGTGACTGAACAGTCCACTACGGAATTACAGTCTCTACAGCAGTGGAACAGACAGTCGTTGGAGGAAAGGGTGGGTGGGGAGTCTGATTTGCCACATGCTTCTTCCGCTGCCTGTGCTTGTTTTCTGTATGCTCTCGGCGACGAGACTCAAGGTGCTCAACGCCCTCCCAGATGCTCTTCCTCAGTTAGGGTGGTCTTTGGCCAGGGATTCCCAGGTGTCGGTGGGGATGTTGCACTTTATCAAGGAGCCTTTGAGGGTGTCCTTGAAACGTTTCCTCTGCCCACCTGGGCCTTGCTTGCCGTGTAGGAGTTCCAAGTAGAGCGCTTGCTTTGGGAGTCTTGTGTCGGGCATGCGGACAATGTGGCCCGCCCAACGGAGCTGGTCGAGTGTGGTCAGTGCTTCGATGCTGGAGATGTTGGCCTGATCGAGAACGCTAATGTTGGTGCATGTGTCCTCCCAGGGGATTTGCAAAATCTTGCGGCGGCATCGCTGGTTGTATTTCTGCAGTAATTTGAGGTGTCTACTGTATATGGTCTACTTCTCTGAGCCAAAAAGGAGGGCGTGTATCACTGCAGCCCTGTAGACCATAAGCTTGGTGCCAGATTTGAGGGCCTGATCTTCGAACACTGTCTTCCTCAGGTGACCGAAGGCTGTGCTGGTGCACTGGAGATGGTGTTGAACCTCATCGTCGATGTCTGCCCTTGCTGATAATAGGCTCCTGAGATATGGAAAGTGGTCCACCTTGTCCAGGGCCGTGCCATGGATCTGGATGACTGGACGGTGCAATGGTCAGGTTAGTGGAGGACCTTTGTCTTACGGATGTTTAGTTTAAGGCCTATGCTTTCATACGCTTTGGTGAAAATGTTGACGATGACTTGGAGTTCAGCCTCTGAATGTGCGCAGACGCAAGCGTCGTCCGCATACTGTAGTTCGACGACAGAGGGTGGGATGGTCTTGGATCTGGCCTGAAGGTTAACTAGTGCTGTGGGGGAGGGATTAAACCAATTTGACAGGGAGATAGGCACCAGAGAGGAGAATAGGGGACAGGTAGAGGCAAATAGTAATAGAGTAAAGATTAGTTCAGAAATATCAGGGATCAGACAGGGATAAAATGCGCAGCAGCCTAAGATGGGTTTGGAGTGCCTGTGGGTTAATGCACGGAGTGTGGTAAATAAGGTTAGTGAACTGCAGGCATAAGTCACCACATGGGACTATGATATAGTGGTAATAACAGAGACCTGGGTCAAAGAAGGGGAGGATTGGGAACATAATATTCAGGTATTCAGGAAAGATAGGGAAGGAAAAAATGGAGTGGGTGGCAGTATTGATCAAAGAAACTATTATAGCACTGGAGAGGGATGATGTAGTTGAGGGTCTATTTGGTTAGAATTAACAATAGAGGAGCAATAGGCCACCAAATAATGGGATGGAGATAGATGAACAAATTTGCTGGCAAACTAAATAAGGATGCAAGAAATACAGAGTAATGATAATGGAGGACTTCAATTATCCCAATATAGACTGGGATAGTAACAGTGTAAAATGCAAAGTGGGGGAGGAATTGTGTACAAGAGAACTTTCTTCATCAGAGTATTTCCAGCCCAATGTGGAAGGAAGCAGTGGATCTAGTTCTGGGGAATGAAGTGTAGCAAGTGGAGCATGTTTGGTGGAATTCTGCATTAGGATGGAGAATGAAACAGTTAATTCAGAGACCATGGTCCAGAACATAAAGAAGGATAACTTTGAAGGTATGAGGCGTGAATTGGCTAGGATAGATTGGCGAATGATACTTAAGGGGTTGACAGTGGATGGGCAATGGCAGACATTTAGAGACCGCATGGATGAACTACAACAATTGTACATTCCTGTCTGGCGTAAAAATAAAAAAGGGAAGGTGGCTCAACCGTGGCTATCAAGGGAAATCAGGGATAGTATTAAAGCCAAGGAAGTGGCGTATAAATTGGCCAGAAATAGCAGCGAACCCAGAGACTGGGAGAAATTTAGAACTCAGCAGAGGAGGACAAAGGGTTTGATTAGGGCAGGGAAAATGGAGTATGAGAAGAAGCTTGCAGGGAACATTAAGATGGATTGCAAAAGTTTCTATAGATATGTAAAGAGAAAAAGGTTAGTAAAGACAAACGTAGATCCCCTGCAGTCAGAATCAGGGGAAGTCATAACGGGGAACAAAGAAATGGCAGACCAATTGAACAAGTACTTTGGTTCGGTATTCACTAAGGAGGACACAAACAACCTTCTGGATATAAAAGGGGTCAGAGGGTCTAGTAGGGAGGAGGAACTAAGGGAAATCTTTATTAGTCGGGAAATGGTGTTGGGGAAATTGATGGGATTGAAGGCCGATAAATCCCCAGGGCCTGATGGACTGCATCCCAGAGTACTTAAGGAGGTGGCCTTGGAAATAGCGGATGCATTGACAGTCATTTTCCAACATTCCATTGACTCTGTATCAGTTCCTATCGAGTGGAGGGTAGCCAATGTAACCCCACTTTTTAAAAAAGGAGGGAGAGAGAAAATAGGGAATTATAGATCGGTCAGCCTGACCTCAGTAGTGGGTAAAATGATGGAATCAATTATTAACTTGAGGAAGGACATTCTTGCTATTGAGGGAGTGGTTCACCAGACTGATTCCCGAGATGGTAGGACTGACCTATCAAGAAAGACTGGATCAACTGGGCTTGTATTCACTGGAGTTCAGAAGAATGAGAGGGGACCTCATGGAAACTCAAAAGGGAGTTAGATGAAGTCCTTACTACTAGGGGGAATCAGGGGGTATGGCGAGAAAGCAGGAAGTGGGTACTGAATTTGCATGTTCAGCCATGTACTCATTGAATGGCAGTGCAGGCTAGAAGGGCCGAATGGCCTACTCCTGCACCTATTTTCTATGTTTTCTATGTCTATGTTTAAGGATGTCATAGCAGCGCATTTGGAAAGAGGTGACATGATAGGTCCAAGTCAGCATGGATTTGTGAAAGGGAAATCATGCTTGACAAATCTTCTGGAATTTTTTGAGGATGTTTCCAGTCGAGTGGACAAAGGAGAACCAGTTGATGTGGTATATTTGGACTTTCAGAAGGCTTTCGACAAGGTCTCACACAAGAGATTAATGTGCAAAGTTAAAGCACATGGGATTGGGGGTAGTGTGTTGACGTGGATTGAGAACTGGTTGTCAGACAGGAAGCAAAGAGTAGGAGTAAATGGATACTTTTCAGAATGGCAGGCAGTGACTAGTGGGGTACCGCAAGGTTCTGTGCTGGGCCCCAGCTGTTTACACTGTACATTAATGATTTAGACGAGGGGATTAAATGTAGTATCTCCAAATTTGCGGATGACACTAAGTTGGGTGGCAGTGTGAGCTGCGAAGAGGATGCTATGAGGCTGCAGAGTGACTTGGATAGGTTAGGTGAGTGGGCAAATGCATGGCAGATGAAGTATAATGTGGATAAATGTGAGGTTATCCACTTTGGTGGTAAAAAGAGAGAGACAGACTATTATCTGAATGGCGATAGATTAGGAAAAGGGAAGGTGCAACGAGACCTGGGTGTCATGGTACATCAGTCATTGAAGGTTGGCATGCAGGTACAGCAGGCGGTTAAGAAAGCAAATGGCATGTTGGCCTTCATAGCAAGGGGATTTGAGTACAGGGGCAGGGAGGTGTTGCTACAGTTGTACAGGGCCTTGGTGAGGCCACACCTGGAGTATTGTGTACAGTTTTGGTCTCCTAACTTGAGGAAGGACATTCTTGCTACTGAGGGAGTGCAGCGAAGGTTCACCAGACTGATTCCTGGGATGGCGGGACTGACCTATCAAGAAAGACTGGATCAACTGGGCTTGTATTTACTGGAGTTCAGAAGAATGAGAGGGGACCTCATAGAAACGTTTAAAATTCTGATGGGTTTAGACAGGTTGGATGCAGGAAGAATGTTCCCAATGTTATGGAAGTCCAGAACCAGGGGTCACAGTCTAAGGATAAGGGGTAAGCCATTTAGGACCGAGATGAGGAGAAACTTCTTCACCCAGAGAGTGGTGAACCTGTGGAATTCTCTACCACAGAAAGTTGTTGAGGCCAATTCACTAAATATATTCAAGAGGGAGTTAGATGAAGTCCTTACTACTAGGGGGATCAAGGGGTATGGCGAGAAAGCAGGAAGGGGGTCCTGAAGTTGCATGTTCAACCATGAACTCATTGAATGGCGGTGCAGGCTAGAAGGGCCAAATGGCCTACTCCTGCAACTATTTTCTATGTTTCTATGTTTCTATGTTTCAATGGAAGAGCAATTGGGGAACAGTGATCATAGCATCAGGTTTAGAATAGTCACGGAAAAGGACAAGGAAGAATCAAGCATAAAAATGTTTAACTGGAGGAGGGCTAACTTCAGTGAGTTGAAAAGGGATCTGGCCCAGGTGAAGTGGAGTCAAAACAGTAATTGAACAATGGGAGGCCTTCAAAGAAGAGATGGATCAGGGACAGATGTCCATGAGGGGGAAAAGAAGGGCATCCAAAGCTAGAGCTCCCTGGATGACTAAAGAAATATAGAGGTTAAAATGAGACCGAAATACCTTTAGGTTTATGACAGTTGTAAGGTTTATAATACAGTCGAGAACCAAACTGAATATAGAAAGTAGAGATGATCTAAAATAGGGAATGAGGAGCAAAGAGAAAACATTAGAATATATTAGCGACCAACATAAAATGGAACACAAAAGTTTTTTTTTAGAAACATTCAAATCGTAAAAGGGTAGCCAAAGGGTAATCCCTTGGGAGCACCTGTATAAAAGGAGGCCTCATAGGCTGGAGAGGCACTCTGAGATCTGTTATGAAGGACTACGGTCACACCTTACTTGGAGCTTGCAGTATCTAGTCTGACTCTTTATTCAAGACATAACAACTGGCGACGAGATACAGATGATGAACCCCACCACAACAATGCAGAGAACTGTGGGCATCCTGGAGAAATTTTCGGAGGGAGATGATTGGGAAACCTTCGTGGAGCGACTCGACCAATACTTCGTGGCCAACGAGCTGGAAGGAGAAGTGAACGCTGCCAAACGAAGGGCGAGCCTCCTCACCATTTGCGGGGCACCAACGTATGGCCTCATGAAAAACCTGCTCGCTCCAGCGAAACCCACAGTCAAGTCGTACGATGAGTTGTGCACTCTGGTCCATGAGCATCTAAACCCGAAGGAAAGCGTTCTGATGGCGAGGTATCGGTTCCATACGTACAAGAGGTCTGAAGGCCAGGAACTGGCGAGCTACGTCACCGAGCTAAGGCGCCTTGCAGGACATTGCGAATTTGAAGGACACTTGGAGCACATGCTCAGGGACTTCTTTGTACTTGGCATTGGCCATGAAGTAATACTTCGCAAACTTTTGACTGTAGAAACCCCAATGTTGGGTAAAGCCATAGCGATAGCCCAGGCATTTATCGCCATCAGTGACAATACCAAACAAATTTCTCAGCACACTAGTGCTGCTGCAAGTACTGTGAACAAAATATCATTGTTTTCGAATTGAAATGTACATGGCAGGACTTACACGCCTGTAGCTGCACGTCTGCAGATGTCTCAGAATCCACCATCAAGGGTGGTGAATACAAGGCCATTAACACCTTGTTAGCGCTGCGGGGGTGATCATCGTTTCCATTCATGCCGCTTCAAAGGATACGTTTGCAAGGGCTGTGGAACAATGGGACACCTCCAACATATGTGCAGGCGAGCTGCAAACCCTGCTAATCCTGCAAACCACCATGTTGCAGAGGAGGACGGATCCATGGTGGATCATGATGAACCAGAGTCTCAGACCAAGGAGGCAGAGGTATATGGGGTGTACACATTTACCACAAAGTGTCCCCCGATAATGCTGAAGGTTGAATTAAATCGATTCCCGGTGTCCATGGAGCTGAACAAGGGCGCAAGTCAGTCCATAATGAGCAAAAAGACTTTCGACAAATTGTGGTGCAGCAAGGCTTCAAGGTCAGTCCTGACTCCCATTCGTACTAAACTGAGAACGTACGCAAAGGAACTGATTCCCATAATTGGCAGTGCTACCGTAAAGGTCTCCTACGATGGAGCGGTGTACGATTTACCACTCTGGGTGGTACCGGGCGATGGCCCCACGCTGTTCGGCAGGAGCTGGCTGGGAAAGATACACTGGAACTGGGACGACGTCCGAGCGCTTTCATCCGTCGACGACACCTCATGTGCCCAGATCCGAAGCAAGTTCCCCTCGCTGTTCGAACCAGGCATTGGGAAGTTCCAAGGAGCAAAAGTGCAGATCCATCTGATTCCAGGGACACGATCCAGCCATCACAAGGCGAGAGCGGTACCTTACGTGAGGAGAGAGAGGGTGGAGATCGAGCTGGACAGGCTGCAACGAGGGGGCAACATTCGCCGATCGAATTCAATGAGTGGGCCAGTCCAATTGTTCCAGTCCTCAAGGGAGACGGCACCGTCGGAATCTGTGGTGATTACAAAGTAACCATCAATTGTTTCTCACTGCAGGATCAATACCCGCTACCAAAGGCAGACGACTTATTTGCGACGCTGGCGGGAGGGAAAACATTCACGAAGCCGGGCTTGACCTCGGCCTACATGACGCAGGAGCTGGAGGAATCTTCGAAAGGCCTCACCTGCATCAACACGCACAAAGGTCTTTTCGTTTACAACAGATGACCGTTTGGGATTCGATCGGCCGAGTCGATATTCCAGAGGAACATGGAAAGCTTGCTGAAGTTGGTCCCGCGCACCGTGGTCTTCCAGGACGACATCTTGGTTACAGGTCGGAACACCGTGGAGCACCTGCAGAACCTGGAGGAGGTTCTTAGTCGGCTTAATCGTGTGGGGCTCAGGTTAAAACGCTCGAAGTGCATTTTCCTGGTGCCTGAAGTGGAGTTCCTGGGGAGAAGAATCGCGGCGGACGGCATCAGGCCCACCGATTCGAAGATGGAGGCAATCAAGAACGCACCGAGACCACAGAACGTGACGGAGCTGCGGTCGTTTCTAGGACTCCTGAACTATTTTGGTAACTTCTTATCAGGTCTTAGCACACTGTTAACCTCTGCACTCTTTATTGCGTAAAGGAGATGAATGGGTATGGGGTAAAAGCCAAGAAAATGCTTTTGAGAAAGCTAGGAAGCTGTTATGTTCAAACAAGTTGCTTGTGTTGTACGATCCATGTAAACATGTGATGCGTTGTCGTACGGGGTCGGGTGTGTATTGCAATAAGCTAATGAATTTGGAAAATTGCAACCGGTTGCTTATGCATCCAGAAGTTTGTCTAAGGCTGAAAGGGCCTACAGTCTGATCGAAAAAGAAGCATTAGCGTGTGTTTATGGGGTAAAGAAAATGCATTAATATCTGTTTGGGTTCAAATTTGAACTGGAAACTGACCATAATCTGCTTATATCCGTCTTTTCTGAAAGTAAGGGGATAAATAGGAATGCATCAGCCCACATCCAGAGATGGGCGCTCATGTTGTCTGCATACAACTACGCCGTCCGCCACAGGCCAGACACAGAAAACTGTGCCGATGCTCTCAGTAGGCTGCCATTGCCCACCACAGGGGTGGAGATGGCACAGCCCACAGATTTAGTTATGGTAATGGAAGCATTCGAGAGTGAGCATCACCTGTTACCGGCCGACAGATTAGAACCTAGACGAGCCAGGACCCCTTACTGTCCTTAGTGAAAAACTACGTGCGCCATGGGAGTTGGTCTTGTGTCCTGTTAGAGATGCAGGAAGAAATAAAGCCGTACCAGTGGCGCAAAGATGAAATGTCTATACTGGCAGACTGCCTCCTATGGGGTAATCAGGTAGTTGTGCCAAAAAAAGGCAGGGACACCTTCATTAGTGATCTCCACAGCACCCATCCAGGCATCGTAAGGATGAAAGCAATAGCCAGATCCCACGTGCGGTGGCCCGGTTTCGATGCAGACTTATAGAGTCCTCATGCACAAATGTAACACATGTTCACAGTTAAGCATTGCACTCAGGGATTACAAGTTGTACAGACTGAAATTTTTAATGACTATGTTTATATCTGTTTTGGAGGACCATGCACCGTAGCATTTCATTTTGACTGCAGTGTGATTTATTTCTTGCTTTTGAGTTTATGGTCCTGGATCTCCAAACCGTGGTCTAGGGTCCATGTTGACTATGTAGGCCCATTCTTGGGAAAAATGTTTTTAGTGGTTGTAGATGCATACTCCAAATGGATGGAATGGTGATAAGGTCGGCAAGCACGTCCGCTGCCACCATTGTCACGCATGGCCTGCCTGATTTCCTTGTAAGTGACAATGGGCCGTGCTTTACCAGTGCCGAATTCAAGGAGTTCATGATCCGCAATGGGATCAAACATGTCACGTCTGCCCCGTTTAAACTAGTCCAACGGTCAGGCAGAACGAGCAGTTCAAACAATCAAGCAGAGCTTGAAAAGGTTAACTGAAGGGTAACTCGCCTATCCCGAGTCCTGCTTAGTTACCGCACAAGATCACTCGCTCACTGGGGTTCCTCCCGCTGAACTGCTCATGAAAAGGGCACTTAAGACAAGGCTCTCATTAGTCCACCCTGATCTACACAAACAGGTAGAGAGCAGGCGGCTTTAACAGAAGACATATCATGATCGCACAAATGTGTCACGCGAAATTGAAATAAATTATCCTGATTTGTGTTGAACTATGGACAAGGTCCCAAGTGACGTGCTGGCACTGTTTTGGCAAAAGAGGGTGTAGGGTGTTTGTGGTCAAACTCTCAAATGGACTCACCTGCAGGAAACACTTAGACCAAACCAAACTCAGATTCACGGACTATTCAGAACAACCCACAATAGGCTCTACCTTTTTCGACCCTCCACAAACACACAAGTGGCAACCGACCCAGCAGTTGACCATGAAGCAGAACCCATCACCCGCAGCAGCCCAGCAAGACTCACCACCCCCAGCAGCCCAACAAGGCCAGCTGCACAGCAGCCCAGCGAAGGCCCAACAAACGACTCACCAACACCAACATTTGCACCGAGACAATCAACTAGGGAAAGGAAGGCCCCAGATCGACTCACATTGTAAATAGTTACACTCTTGACTTTGGGAGGCGTGTTGTTATGTATGTAAACCTGTAAGTACCATGTCTAACCACCAGAAGGCTTATCCCCTGGAGTCCCAAGGGATCCCACAATCCCTTGGGAGCACCTGTATAGAAGGAGGCCTCACAGGCTGGAGAGGCACTCTGAGATCTGTAATGAAGGACTACGGTCACACCTTACATTGAGCTTGCAGTATCTAGTCTGACTCTTTATTCAAGACATAACAGTTTCCAGTGGCAGAAGGGTCAGTAACCAGCAGACACAGATTTAAGGTGATTGGCAAAAAAAAGAGGCGACATAAGGAAACATCTTTTTACACAGCGAGTCATGATCTGGCTGAAAGGGAGGTGGGAGTAGATTCAATAGCAACTTTCAAAGGGAATTGGATAAATACTTGAAGGAAAAAATGTTACAGGGATTTGGGGAAAGAGCAAGGGAGTGTAGGATCAACCAAAGAGCCTGCACATGCATGTTGGGCAAATTGGCCTCCAACAGCAGGCAAATGCATGTTGAGTGAATTGGCTTGCAACAGCAGGGATAAAAAGCGTGAGACCAGGCCAGCAGCGGGGAATAAAAGGGCGAGCTGGGATCAGCACCAATGGACCTGTGAGGGGAGAGAAGTCAAAAGAAATCAAAGTGTGATGTCACAGGAAAGCAGGTAAGTGATTATTTGGTCAGTATTTCTCCCTTTTTTTCTAAACTTGGGCACTGGTTTAAATTAAGAGTGGGATTAAAAAGTAAAAACATTCAAAACTTGAAAACGTAATTATTTCAATAAAATACATTAGAGATGGCTGGGCAGGCGATTTGTTGCAGCTGCAGCATGTGGGAGCAGGTGGGCACCAGTGTGATCCATGGCGACTACATCTGCAGTAAGTGTTGTTGGCTCAAGGAACTTCGGCTCAGAGTTGATGAGCTGGAGTCCGAGCTTCAAACACTACGATACATCAGGGAGGGGATGAGTTACCTGAACTGTAGTGTATGAAATGATACAATGAACTCCGTACTGTGAGCCAGTGACTAGGTGTAACCTGGTTTGTCTTTAATTACTTCCAGAAGTGAAGATACAAAGGTGAAATTCAGGTTATATACCGGGCCCAGCACGAGTGTACCTATGACCCTAGGACCTCCGACGGTAGTGCCCCCTGGTGGTGGGCAGACCTTACGTACAGACAACTCTTGATTATCCGGGTCCCTCAGGGATTGGGCTATTCTGGGTAAACGATTTTTCCGTTAGGGTGAGTCTACATTTTAAAGTTAAAACTTTAATGAATAAATACAAAGAATAACAAAAGATGGACATTACCAGCATGCATGTACAGGTTCTGTGTTTGGAACCCGGTGCCGGCTCTGCCCCTGTTCCCAACGTCAGCAGCGGCCGCGAGAGACAGCGGCTGCAGCAGCGCACACACACACACACCAGCAAAGCAAGGGCAGAGGAGGGTGATTTTTACAGTGACTGAGAAAGAGTGTGTGAGAAAGAATGTGTGAGAGAGAGAGAATGTGTGAGAGAGTGTGTGAGAGAGAAAATGAACAAATACAAATGAGCAGTGTTTTGAAGCCGATTTTTCTAAATTATTTGGAGCTGTCTTTGTGTACGGATAATCGAGAGTTGCCTGTACATACATTACATCATTCTCCCCCCACCAACCCCCCTCCCCACCCCCAGTTCTTGGCACAATTCCATATTACAAGTTCAGACGGTCCGGAGCCCATCGCTCCCTGGTTGACCTTCTCATTACAATCCCAGTGCTTTCCGAGTCTCTCACGACGTGGGGCTGGGCGTTGACCATAATGGATTCTTCTGATGGCTGGACGTGAGTTGGTTAGTCGTCTAAGCTCGCAGTGTCTTCTTCCAACTGTTCCGGTTCATCAGTGTGTCTTAGCTTGATTTGATCAATGTGTTTCCTGCACATCTGCCCATTCTTGAGCTTAACTATAGAAACAGAGAAACATAGAAAATAGGTGCATGAGTAGGCCATTCGGCCCTTTGGCCTGCATCACCATTCAATAAGATCATGGCTGATCATTCACCTCAGTACCCCTTTCCTGCTTTCCCTCCATACCCCTTGATAGCTTGATCCCTTTAACCGTCAGGGCCATATCTAACTCTGTCTTGAATATATCTAACGCACTGGCATCAACAGCTCTCTACAGTAGAGAATTCCAGAGGTTAACAACTCTCTGACTGAAGAAATTTCTCCTCATCTCGGTCCTAAATGGCTTATCTGTTATCCTTAGACTGTATCCCCTGGTTCTGGACTCCCCCAACATCGGGAACAGTCTTCCTGCATCTAACCTGTCCAGTCCCGTCAAAATTTTATATGTTTCTATGAGATCCCCTCTCATTCTTCTAAACTCCAGTGAATACAGGCCCAGTCGATCCAGTCTCTCCTCATGCATCAATCCCGCCATCCTGGGAATCAGTCTGCTGAACCTTCGCTGCACTCCCTCAATAGCAAGAACGTCCTTCCTCAGATTAGGAGACCAAAACTGAACACAATATTCCAGGTGAGGCCTCACCAAGACCCTGTACAACTGCGTTAAGACTTCCCTGCTCCTATACACAAATCCCCGAGCTTTGAAGGCCAACATGCCATTTGCCTTCTTCACCACCTGCTGTACCTGCATGCCAACTTTCAATGACTGATGTACCAGGACACCCAGGTTTCGTTGCACCTCCCCATTTCCTTATCTGCCGCCATTCAGATAATATTCTGTCTTCATGTTTTTGCCACTAGTGGATAACCTCAAATTTATCCACATTATACTGCATCTGCCATGCATTTGCCCACTCACCTAACCTGTCCAAGTCACCCTGCAGCCTCTTAGCATCCTCCTCACAGCTCACACCGCCAACCAGCTTAGTGTCATCTGCAAACTTGCAGATATTACACTCAATTCCTTCATCTAAATCATTGATGTATATTGTAAATAGCTGGGGTCCCAGCACTGAGCCCTGCAACACCCCACTAGTCACTGCTTTCCATTGTGCGAAGTACCTGTTTATCCCTACTCTCTGCTTGTGTCTGCCAACCAGTTCTCTATCCACGCAATACCATGTGCTTTAATTTTGCGCACTAATCTCTTGTGTGGGACCTTGTCAAAAACCTTTTGAAAGTCCAAATACACCACATCCACTGGTTCTCCCTTGTCCACTCTACTAGTTACATCCTCAAAAAATTCTAGAAGATTTGTCAAGCATGATTTCCCTTTCATAAATCTATGCTGACTTGGACCGATCCTGTCACTGCTTTCCAAATGTGCTGCTATTTCATCTTTAATAATTGATTCCAACATTTTCCCCACTACGGATGTCAGGCTAACCGGTCTATACTTCCCCGTTTTCTCTCTCCCTCCTTTTTTAAAAAGTGGTGTTACATTAGCTACCCTCCAGTTAATAGGAACTGATCCAGAGTCGATAGATTGTTGGAAAATGGTCACCAATGCATCCACTATTTCTAGGGCCACTTCCTTAAGTACTCTGGGATGCAGACTGTCAAACCCGGAAGTTTTATCGGCCTTCAATCCCATCAATTTCTCTAACACAATTTCCTGACTAATAAGGATTTCCTTCAGTTCCTCCTTCTCGCTAGAGCCTCGGTCCCCTAGTATTTCCGGAAGGTTATGTGTCTTCTTTCGTGAAGACAGAACCAAAGTATTTGTTCAATTGGTCTGCCATTTCTTTGTTCCCCTTTATAAATTCACCTGATTCTGACTGCAAGGGACCAATGTTTGTCTTCACTAATCTTTTTCTCTTCACATATCTATAGAAGCTTTTGCAGTCAGTTTTTATGTTCCCAGTAAGCTTCCTCTCATACTCTACTTTCCCCCTCCTAATTAAACCCTTTGTCCTCCTCTGCTGAATTCTACATTTCTCCAAGTCCTCAGGTTTGCTGCTTTTTATGGCCAATTTATATGCCTCTTCCTTGGATTTAACACTGTCCCTAATTTCCTGTGTTAGCCATGGTTGAACCACTTTCCCCGATTTGCTTTTACTCCAGACAGGGATGTACAATTGTTGAAGTTCATCCATGTTATCTTTAAATGTTTGCTATTGCCTATCCACCGTCAACCCTTTAAGTATCATTCGCCAGTCTATTCTAGCCAATTCATGTCTCATACCATCGAAGTTACCTTTCCTTAAGTTTAGGACCCTAGTCTCTGAATTAACTGTGTCACTCTCCATCTTAATAAAGAATTCTACCATATTATTGTCACTCTTCCCCAAGGGGCCTCGCAACAAGATTGCTAATTAGTCCTTTCTCATACATATCATCCAGCCCTCTACTTGGTTCCTCGAAATATTGGTTTAGAAAACCATCCCTAATACACTCCAGGAAATCCTCCTCCACCGTATTGCTACCAGTTTGGTTCGCCCAATCTATATATAGATTAAAGTCGCCCATGATAACTGCTGTTCTTTTGTTGCACACATCCCTAATTTCTTGTTTGATGCTGTCCCCAACCTCAATACTACTGTTTGGTGGTCTGTACACAACTCCCACTAGCGTTTTCTTCCCTTTGATATTCCGCAGCAGTTCGCCGATGGTGATGATTGGGACGCCTTTGTGGAGAGGCTCGACCATTTCTTCACAGCAAACGACCTGGCAGAGGACAATCCGGCCACACTGGCTGATAAGCGCAGAGTTATCCTGCTAACCAGTTGTGGGCCCACTGTCTATGGGCCTCGTCAAGGACTTGCTGGCACCAGCGAAGACAACGACCGAGACGTACGAGGAGCTTGTAATGCTGATCCAAGAACAACTCAAGCCCAAGGAGAGCATCCTCACAGCCAGACACCGGTTTTACACCCACCGACGGCCCGAAGACCAGGAAATCGCGAAATATGCTGCAGACCTCAGGAGGCTGGCCGCACCGTGTGATTTCGGCGACCACCTCACCGAAGCACTGCGGGATATCTTTGTCATTGGAATCGGCCATGGGGGCCTTCTTCATAAGCTACTGTCTGCGGACACCACTGCAGAAGGCCATCTCTGTGAGCCAGGCATTCATGACCTCGACCTGCGGCTCTAAGCAGATGACCCATCCTCAGGACTCAAACCCAGCAAGTACTGTACACAGACTGGCGTCTTTTAGAGGCTGGACTGTAGAACGTGAACCTTCTCTGGGAAGAGAGAACAGGCCCCCGAGTCCCTTAACTCAGAGTCTGCTGAGGGGGGCTAACCGAGTATCTCCATGCTGGCGTTGCGGAGGGAATCACAGGGCTCACCAGTGCCACTTTAAAGACTATGTGTGTAAAGGCTGCAGCACAAAGGACCACCTCCAGCGAATGTGTAAAAGAAATATGACTCACTGTGTTGATAAGAGTCTAAAGTTGGCCATGAATCCAGTGTGGATTATGAAACGATAGTCAGAGAGGCAGCTCAGCCCCACGATGAGGTATATAGCATGTTTACCTGCACCACCGAATGTTCCCTGTTGAGGATGGAAGTCGAGATAAATGACGTTCCAGTCTTCATGGAAGTGGACACATGGGCGAGCCAGTCAGTAATGAATCAAGAAGCCTTCGAGAGACTATGGGACAATCAAGCTGAACGACCCAAGTTGGTCCCGGTTCAGGCAAAGCTGCGCACCTACACCGATGAACTTATCCAGTCATTGGGTAATGCGGATGTAAAGGTACTCCATGATGGCGCGGTGCACAAGTTACCTCTGTGGATTGTTGCAGGTGATGGACCAATTCTACTCGGATGGAGAAGATCCATTGGAGCTGGGAAGATTTCATCCCTCCAGCGATCGATGTCCTCCGCACTCAGAGGCAAAGCAAGCCCTCACCTGAGGGTAGAGCCGGCACCAGAGAGCAGACCAGCACAGCACCCGAGGCACAGACCGCCCAGCACAACTGCGTGAAGATGATCCAGCTGAGATGACCCAAACGCACCTTCCAGGCTCCAGTGGTAGGATTCCGGAGGAAGAAAATCAGATCCAAAGGCAACTTTCCCAGCTTCGGTGGCAGAACCCGGGGAGAAGAGGATCACCGCAGTCGACATCGTGGATGGAGGAAAGATGGCGCCCAAACCACGAGGTGATGCGCTGAAGGAAAAGATGGTGGCGGCCAGACCACGAGGTGCAGCGCTGATGGAGTAACACGTGGAACCAGACGGAAAAGAGGATTGGGGTAAAGATAGCAAGGCTCTCTTAAAGGAGGCCTGCAACCCACCACATTTAAATGGACAGTTCCACATTCTCAATCAATGTAAGAGTAACTGTGAGTTAGATGTAAAATGTGTAATTGATGATCAGAGTTGTGTACATGCAGTAAGCACGGTAAAGTCGTGCGATCGCGATCGGAGCTATAGGTTATTTACTATGAGTAATGAAACGTGTGCGATGTAGGATTTCAATTGCATACAGTCAATGCAGCGGGCAGACACCCATCGGGAGCACACAGGCCCAGCCAGCTACCCAATGTAGTAGTCTGTGTCCCCGGGACCAGAGTTATATACCATGGAGTGTGGCCACAAGCAGGCAATACATACAAGCTGCAGAGCAAGCGATCTCAGGAGGGCAACGGCACCAGTATCGATACTCTGCCCCTGATCGTCTCCACCTCTCAGGCACCAACCGCCACGAGCTTGAAAGAGCAAACCGCGCTTAGGCGCAGCCCCCAGACCCTATCGCCACCAAGGCTACACCCGGGAATGAAGGGTCACCCGCAACGGTTCTCCCAAATGGGACCGGGTCATCCAGGATCCCAAACCAAATAACGCCCAGGCAAGTGAGTCAGCAGTTCCCTGTGCACTGCCAGACAACTGCTCCTCAGGGAGCAGCAGCGACCCGGGACGCAAGGAAAGGACAGGGAGGTCACAGGCAACTATGAACCTGCCCGACGCTAGGAACCACGGCAAAGGCCCCAAGAGCAGGCAACTTGAGCCAACCGGGTTACGACTGCCAGCACCGGGCACCGCGCCATCACCAGACTACCTGGACACCATCCAGCAGTCCTGCTACTAGTTTGTCCTCACGCACCGGTGCTGACCCCAGCACTGACTCCAAGTATATACCTCACCAGTCAAATGTACTTGCCTCACAATTGTACCACAAATATAATGATGTAAATGCAATTTTTTTTTTTCTGGACTTGAATGTATATGAATGTAATGAGCTACCAGCATAATCTATATGGGGGTGGGGGGGGGGCAGGAAGAGAATGGAGTGTTGTACTTGAACTGTAGTGAACTTAGTCCTTTATTGATAACTCCAGAGTGAGGATCACACCTGGTGGCCTGCCTTTTATACTAGGTCTGGCACACCTGTACAGGTAACCTACAAGTCTCCCACTGCGGTGCCCTCTGGTGGCACACCTTGTAATAGTACAAGCAGTAACTGTAGTGTATGGAGAAGGAGTCAGACTGAATACTGTGAGCTCAAAGTAAAGTGTGACCTTCGTCTTTTATTGCAGGTCTCCAGAGTGCCTCTCCAACCTGTGAAGCACTCTTAAATACCTGTGCTCCCAAGGGATTATGAGATCCCTTGGGACTCTAGGGAATGAGCCCTCTGGTGGCTATACAGAGTATATACACAAGTCCAGATACATAACAGTAACCATGTAGGAAACATGACATCACTCTCCCCCAAGCATTAGTGCAAATCGCCTTCATGCATTGACTGTGCTCTGGGCTTAGCTCTATCTGGTTGACCCTTGGCGGGTCGTTTCCATCTTGGGTGAGTAGGTGGTGTTTCATTGGCAGTAGAAGTGCTGGTGGTTTCTACCGAGGAAGGGGCCCGCAAAGTCAATGTGAATTCTAGACCACGGTTTGGATGGCCATGACCACAGACTGAGTGGAGCTTCCTTTGGGGCATTGCTTAACTGCATACAAGTGCTGCACTGATGCACGCATGACTCTAAGTCTGAGTCAATGCCAGGCCACCAAACATGGGACCTGGCGATGGCCTTCATCATGACAATACCGGGATGCGTACTATGTAACTCCCGTACAAATCTCGCCTTGCCTTTCTTGGCATGTCTTCCAATGCAGGCCAAAATTTGCAAGATCCTGCAAGACTTCTCAGGTCATCAATAAATGCCCCTATGTCTTGGCCTTCTGGACGAACGTGCGTATAAAAGCGATATCTGGATATAAGGATTCCTTCCGTGGGTTTAAGGTGTTCCCGATCTAGAGCACAGAGTTCTTTGTAATCCTTTTCTGTAGGAAAAGTGGGTGAGAGCAGATTCTTGATGAGTGCAGAGATCGTGGGGCCACAGACGGTGAGAAGAACTGCCCTGCGCTTCTCTGCATCCTCGTCTTTGTTTAGGTCGTTTGCCACGAAATACTGGTCAAGACGATCCGTGAAATCTCCCCAATTCTCTCCCTCATTGAATCTCGCGAGAATTCCAACAGTACTCGATCGTGCAGTGCTCGCCATATTTGCGTGGGTTCATATTTGCCTCGTCGCCAGTTGTGCTGTATGAAATAATACAATGACCTCCGTACTGTGAGCCAGTGACTAGGTGTAACCTGGTCAGTCTTTAATGGCTTCCAGAAGTGAAGGTACAAAGGTGAAGTTCAGGTTATATACCGGGCCCAGCACGAGTGTACCTATGACCCTAGGACCTCCGATGGTAGTGCCCCCTGGTGGTGGGCAGACCTTATGTACATACATTACATGGACGCTGTGTCCACCAGCTAGTCACACCCCTTAGCTTAAATAATTCAAATTTGGTCCGTGGTCAGGAGGGTGTAACTATGAGTGAGTTAGGTATAAGGATCCAGGATGTAGTGATGGAGGAGCCTCAGCCCTTGCTCTTGTCCAACAGGAATGAGGTTCTTACTACCATTGTGGATGAGGGCAGGAACTGCAAGGAGGACGAGCTAATTGACCACAGTACCGTGGTATAGGGAACCATTCAAGTGGGGGAGCAAAAAGAAATGAGGTAGTGGTAGGGAACAGTATCGTTCGGGGGATAGGTACTGTTCTCTGCAGCCGAGAGCGTGAATCCCAAAGGCTGCATTGGCTGCTCGGTGCCAGGGTTAAGGACATCTCCTCTGGGCTGGAGAGGAGCTTGGAATCGGAGGGGAAAGATCCAGCTGTCGTGGTCCACGTAGATACCAATGACATGGGTAGGACAAAGAAAGAGGTTCTGTTGAGTGAGCATAAGCAGCTCGGGGTTAAATTAAAAAGCAGAACCACAAAGTTAATAATCTCTGGATTACTACCCGAGCCACGAGCAAATTTGCATAGGGTAAATAAGATCAGAGAGATGAACGCATAGCTCAAAGATTGGTGTGGGAGAAATAGGTTTTGATTCATGGGGCACTGGCACCAGTACTGGGATAAGAGGAAGCTGTTGCATTGGATGGGCTTCGCTTAAACCAGGCTGGGACCAGAGTCCTGGCGAATTGGATAACTGGAGCTGTAAATAGGGCTTTAAACTAAATAGAGGGGGTAGGAATCAGCTGAGCGGAAACTTCAAAAGTCAAAGAGAAAGGAGAAGGCAATAGTGCAGGGTAGCGATAGGTGTAATCATAACCAGAGTGCGACAGGAAGGGACAGAGCGTATAAACATAAGAGTGCATCGGAAAGTGGGGTCAGAGTAGGGAAAAGTGGTAAAAACACAAAATTAAAAGCTCTTTATCTGAATGCACGCAGCATTCGTAACAAGATAGATGAGTTGATGGCACAAATAGAAATAAATAGGTATGATCTGATAGCTATTACAAAGACATGGTTGCTCGAAACTGAATATTCAGGGGTATTTGCCGTAGGATAGGCAGAAAGGAAAAGGAGGTAGGGTAGCATTGTTAATGAAGAATGAGATCAGTGCAGTACTGAGAAATGATATTGGCTCAGAAGATCAAATGTAGATTCAGTTTGGGTGGAGATAAGAATTGGTAAGGGAAAGAAGTCACTGATAGGAGTAGTCTATAGACCTCCCTAACAGTCGCCACACTGTAGGACAGATATAAATCAAGAAATAATGGAGGCTTGCAAGAAAGGTACTGCAATAATCCTGGGCTATTTTAATCTTCATATTGATTGGACAAATCAAACTGGCAAAGGTAGCCTTGAGGAAGAGTTCATAGAGTGTATTCGGGATGGTTTCTTAGAACAATATGTTGTGGAGCCTATCAGGGAGCAGACTATTTTAGATCTGGTAATGTATGAGGAGTCTGGATTAATTAATGATCTCATAGTAAAGGATCCTCTTGGGAAGAGCGGTCATAGCATGGTAGAATTTCAAATTCAGTTTGAGGGTAAGAAAGCGAGGTCTCAAACGAATGTCCAGAACTGAAATAATGGCAATTACAAAGGTATGAAGGCAGAGTTGGCTAAAGAAGACTGGAAAAATAGATTAAAGTGTCAGACAGTAGATAAGCAATGGCAAACATTTAAGGAGATATTTCATAACTCTCAGCAAAGATATAGTCCAGTGAGAAAGAAAAAGTTTAAGAGAAGGAAGAACCATCCGTGGCTTACTAAGGAAGTAAAGGATGAAAACAAAAGCATACAATGTTGTGAAGAATAGTGGATGGCCATTGGATTGGAAAATTTTTAGAAACCAGCAAAGGACGACTAAAAAAAATAATGAGAGAGATAATTTCTGAGAGTAAACTAGCAAGAATATGACAGTAAGAGCTTATACAGGTATATAAAAAGGAAGAGTAACTAAAATAAACATTGGTCCCTTAGAGGATGAGATTAGGAAATTAATAATGGGAAACAGGGAAATGGCAGAGACTTTGAACAAATATTTTGTATCGATCTTCATGGTACAAGACACTAAAAGCATCCCAAAAAGTGATAATCAAGGGGTTATTGGGAGGGAAGAACTTAAAACAATCACTTCACTAGAGAAAAAGTATTAGGCAAACTAATGGGACTAAAGGTGGAGAAGTCCCATGGACCTGATGGCCTGCATTCTAGGGTCTTAAAAGAAGTGGCTGCAGAGATAGTGGATGCATTGGTTGCAATCTACCAAAATTCCCTGGATACTGGAGAGGACCCAGCAGCTTGGAAAACCGCAAATGTAACGCCCCTATTTAAGAAAGGAGGGAGACAGAAAGCAGGAAACTATAGACCAGTTAGCTTAACATCTGTCATTGGGAAAATGTTGGATTCCATTATTAATGAAGTAGTAGCAGGACATTTAAAAATCATAATGCAGTCAAGCAGAGTCAGCATGGTTTTATGAAAGGGAAATCATGTTTTACAAATTTGCTGAAGTTCTTTGAGGATGTAACAAGCAGGGTGGATAAAGGGGAACCAGTGGATGTGGTGTATTTGGATTTCTGGAAGGCATTCGATAAGGTGCCATGTAAAAGGTTACTGCACAAGATAAAAGCTCACTTGGTTGGGGGTAATATATTAGTATGGATAGAGGGTTGGCTGACTAACAGAAAACGGAGTCGGGATAAATGGGTTATTTTCTGGTTGGCAAACTGTAACTAGTGGGGTGCCACAGGGATCAGTGCTGGGACCTCAACTAATTACAATCTATATTAATGACTTGGATGAAGGGACCAAGTGTAAAATAGCCAAATTTGCTGATGATACAAAGATAGGTGGGAAAGCAAATTGTGAGGAGGATGCAAAGAATCTGCAAAGGGATATAGACAGGCTAAGTGAGTGGGCAGAAATTTGGCAGATGGAGTATAATATGGAAAAATGTGAGGTTATGCACTTTGGTAGGAAAAATTAAAAAGCAAATTTTTATTTAAATGGGGAGAGATTACAAAATGCTGCGGTACAAAGGGATCTGGGGGTCCTTGTACATAAAGCACAAAAAGTTAGCATGCAGGTACAGCAAGTAATTAGGAAGGTAAATGGAATGTTGGCCTTTATTGCAAGGGGGGTGGAGTATAAAAGTAGGGAAGTCCTGCTACAACTGTACAGAGCATTGGTGAGACCACACCTGGAGTACCGTGTACAGTTTTAATCTTATTTAAAGAGGGATATACTTGTAGTTCAGAGAAGGTTCATGAAGTTGATTCCTGAGATGAAGGGGTTGTCTTATGAAGAAAGGTTGAGCAGGATGGGCCTATACTCATTGGCGTTTAGAAGAATGAGAGGGGATCTTATTGAAACATATAAGATTCTGAGGGGGCTTGACAGGGTAGATGTAGAGAGGATGTTTTACCTCATGGGGGAATCTAGAACTAGGGGGTATAGTTTCAGAATAAGGGGTCACCCATTTAAAAGGGAAATGAGGAAGAATTTCTTCTCACAGAGGGTCGTGAATCTTTGGAATTCTCTACCCCAGAAAGCTGTGGAGGCTGGGTCATTGAATATATTTAAAGTGGAGATAGACAGATTTTTGGACAATAAAGGAGTCAAGGGTTATGGGGAGCGGGCAGGGAAGTGGAATTGAAGCCAAGATCAGATCAGCCATGATCGTATTGAATGGCGGAGCAGGCTTGAGGGGCCAAATGGCCTACTCCTGCTCCTATTTATGTTCTGTGCTGTATTGTTCTATGATTCTATAAGTTATGTCGTAATTTCTTTTATTTTGGAATAATAATAAATTGTACATTACATGGTATAACATGTCCTCAAAACGGTGCATCGGATGACTTACAACCATCACCATGGACAATCGGCCAGTTAAATATTGAATGTTATATGTCAGCTTATCTTTTTCTCACTTCAGCATTGCATTTTCATGTGCAAATTCCCTGCAGCTAAGTCTGTATTGGTCAAAACTATATCTATAATGAGGGAGGGAAAAAAAGCAAAAATGGAGCCAAATCGCTCAAAATATATTTTTTAAATTTCTGGCTCCTTCCTTTTCTTCAGCCTGTTGACTACACACAGCTAAAACCATGTTGAAAATAAGGTTTTCCCAAACAATAAGGACTTTAGAAAATACATATTTCACACTAACATGATTAAACCTATGAATAGTTTTCCGGAGTACCCTCATTAATACTTTTACTTAAAGGTCTCTAACTCTCTGTAAAAGCAAAGCCCGGGGTTCAAGTTGATATGCTTCCCTGAGCTATCCATCTCTCAGCTGAAGAGAGATAACAATTACACTTGTGACTCTAATACCCAAAATGCTGCATGTGTACTGTGGTGTATTTTACAGCCTGCATCAGTATGACTATTTCAGTGTACAATACATTGAAGCAGTATTGTTGCAGAGATACTTGAAGAAAGATGCAAATGAGTTGAATCTTTTAAAAGTAGTATATTTCTGTTTCTATTCTTAATGATTGGGAATTCAAGATAAATCTCCCTACTTATTTAGGTGCATTGAGTGCGGGGCTACACATTTATTAATGTATCTATTTTTCAGACCATGTACTATTCTTCACAACGTTTCATTCAATAAATGCAAACCAATTCTGTTGGCCACGCAGCCAATGGTAGCGCCAGCAAATTGGCCAACAGCTGTTTGACCGTTCAGCAGCCTAATATCATTGTGATTGGGAGAGGCGACAGCATCAGATGTGGGAAATATAGAATTGGACCAAGGACAACATCTGGTCCGCAGGCAATTTAGTGAGCACCCCATATCCATTGTTCTTCAATCCCATTTATGATCAGATGTTCATCTAGCTTCTTTTTAACAGCTTGAGTCCAGTTATATTGAACCTAGATAGGCATTGCTGTGTATATTATTTTTCCACATAATACATTTTACTTACTGAAATGTTTGGTGTTCTAGGTGGTGGGAACACCTTTCGCCTCCTGAAATCTCTGTATGACAACAATCTGGTTTCAGAGTTACACAGGAGAGTCTTTCAGGTATGATGTTCTGAAAAAAGAGCTATGTATTATAATTTAAGACTGAAGACACTTCCTGTCAACTTTTTCCACACTAAATTCCCATGGCCACATTTAAAATGGAAACTACCTGCGTAAACGGCTCACGCTGTAACCAACCCCCCACCCCACACACACACACACTCATTGGCGGCTCCGCTGTGCAACTACAGGCAAGAGGGTCTAATTACACCATAACAAGTTGACCTACATAGTTTCCATTATAAATGTGGACAGGAGAATTCATAATCAAAATTAGAACAGAATGTACATAATTAAATTGGGGAATGAATTACATCTACCCACCCTGGTTCAATTCTCCCCAGCCTCTAACCCTACTTCACCTGAAGACTAAATTTGGCCGTGACTCCCATGCGCAACACCATGCGAGATCGACAAGTTATAAATTAAAATCCGTAGGTTATCTCCCCTCCCCATGAGGTTTTCCAATTTAAGGGTGTCTCAGTAGTACCTGTGGTACCAGTAGGTGGTGTTGTGATGTGTCTTTACTAGTTAAATGTCACATGGTTAGATTTCACAGTACAGGTACCTGTTACTGAAGCCCGGTCTTGTGCATGTGCACCCAGTTCCACACCAAAGCCATTCGGTGGCTTTGTAGCAAGGTGCATGAAATAACTACGAATCAGTGAACCCGAGGACAATATAGTAATTATGTTTATTTAAGTAAAGTGCAGTTTGGCTGTTTTTTTCAAACGCACACATCGATTGCTGATTTTTCTGAGCTTGACCCTAGTCATAGCCCCACTGATGTATTGTGGCCAGCTAGTGTGAAAACTCATTACTGGATTTTCAATGGAGTTTCCCCTTGTGTGGCAAATGACTACACTGCCAAAGAACAGTAATGGCTCTGTGGTGTTGGAAGGCCCCCTTTCCCCCATCCAGAGAGACTGTGTGGTTGTGACCCCTGTTAAGAGCTCCTCATCTCCAGCTCAACAACAACACTTCCATTTATACAGCTCCTCTAAAGTGATACAAAACTTCCCAAGGCACTTCATAGGAGCATTATCAGGAAAAATTTGACACCAAGTCACATAAAAAGATATGTCAGGTGACCAAAAGCATGGTCAAAGAAGTAGGTTTTAAAGAGCATCTTAAAGGAGAGAAGCGTGGAGCAGATTAGGGAGGGAATTCCAGAATTTAAGGCCTAGGCAGCTGAAAGCACGGTCGTCAATGGTGAAGCAATGAAAATCGGGAATATGCAAGAGGCCAGAATTAGAGAAGCGCAGAGATCTCGGAGGGTTGTTGGGCTGGAGGAGCTTACAGAGAAAGGGAGGGACGAGGCCATAGAGGGATTTTAAAACAAGGATGAGAATTTTTAAAAAACAAGGCATTGCTGGTCCAGGAGTCAGCGACCACAGGGGTGATGGGTAAACGGGACTTAGTGCGAATTAGGATACAGGCAGAAGACTTTTGGATGAGCTCAAGTTTATGGAGGGTAGGAAGCTGTCCAGAAGAGCGTTGGAAGTGTCAAGTCTGAGGGTAACAAAGGCATGGATGAGGGTTGCAGTACCAGATGAACTTAGGCAGGGGCAGGGACAGTCAATATTACAGAGGTGGATGTGGGCAGACTTGGCAATGGAGAGGATATGGGGTTGGAAGTTCAGCTCAGGATCAAATAGAACATGATTGCAACAGTCGGTTGCTTTGAATGCAGCCTAATAGTCCTTGCCTATTCAGAAAATGCTTCTTTGAACTTCAGCGTCAGACATCTCCCCCCACTCCACACCAGTTTCTACACACTGTCCCGTCAGAGCCCGATGTCTTATAAGTGCAGTTAGTCATGCCTCTAACTCAAACCATCAGTGGGTCAGTTTTGTCCGAGGGTAAGATGCAACTTAAGTACGGTGGCAGTCTCTGATGGTGGATGTTTTGTTTTGCAATTAATTTAAGACTAGATGCCGTTTTCAATCAGAGATTAACGATTTACAGTTTACATTGCAGGATGGCATTCCTTACATAGGATCAAGTAAGTGCTGGAACAAACCTGGGCACTGCCAACATAAGCACTACCAATGACATGCCAATTGTCTTTCCACCTTCATTCAAAGCCATTGGATTGATTCCATTCAACATAAACCTTCACTACCTGGACGCAGATCCCAATAATGAACACATGGGGGTATGTGATAATGCATTGACACCAACTTAAGTGATGCAAGATGGTGTCGAGCTCATGTGTTCAGAAACACTTGGAAATCCTGTATCTGGGCAAACACAGTGACCCCCGTAATATCTCTGTTATACATTGCAAACAACAGCTAGCATTTATGTACTCCCTTTCATACAGAGAAACATTCCAAGGTGCTTCACAGAGGTGTAATCAGTCAAAAAATTGATACTGAGCTAAAGAAGGAGCTATTAAAAGGGTGTTACCAAAAGTTTGGTCAAAGATGTGGGTTTTGAAGTAGGGTCTTAAAGGAGGAGTTGGAGGTGGACAGACAGAGTTTTAGGGAGGAAATTCCTAGATGGCTAAAGACATAACCGCCAATGATGAGGCAAAGTGGAGGGGGTGGGGAATGCACAAGATCCTAGAGTTGGAGGAATGCAGAGTTCTGGGGGGGGGGGTGGTAAGGCTGAAGGAGGTTACAGAGATAGGGAGGGGAAAGACCATTGAGGGATTGAACACAAGGAAGAGAATTTTAAAGTCGAGGCGCTGTGGACTGGGAACCAATGTAAGTTAGTGAGTACAGAGGTGAGCGATGAGCAGGAGTTGGTGTGGGACGGTATGAGTAGCAAATCTTTGGATGGGCTGAAGTTCACAGAAAGGGTACAGAGGAGATTTACGAGGATGTTACCAGGAGTGGAAAACTTTAGCTATGAGGAAAGATTGGATAGGCTGGGGTTGTTTTCCTTGGAACAGAGGAGGTTGAGTGGAGATTCAATTGAGGTGTATAAAATTATAAGGGGCCTAGATAGAGAGGATAGGAAGGACCTATTTCCCTTAGCAGAGGGGTCAATAAACAGGGGGCATAGAGTTAAAGTAGTTGGTGGAAGATTAGAGGGTGGTGGGAGTCTGGAACTCACTGCCTGAAAAGGTGGTTGAGGCAGAAAGCCTCACCACATTTAAAAGGTACTTGGATGTGCACTTAAAGAGCCGTAACCTACAGAACTACGGATCTAGCGCTGGACGGTGGGATTAGGCTAGGTAACTTTTTTTCGACTGGCATAGACATGATGGGCCGAATAGCCTCCTTCTCCGTCGTAATTTTCTTTGATTCTATGAAAATGGAGGATGGGAAGCCAGCCAGGAGAACACTGGACTACTCAAGTCTGGATGTGACAAAGCTGTGTATGAGTATTTCAGCAGCAGATGGGCTGAGACAAGGACAAAGACAGGCAATGTTATGAAGGTGGTAGTCAGTTGTCTTTGTGATGGAGAGAATACGGGATCGGAAGCTCAGCTCAGGGTCAAATAAGATGCTCAGGTTGCGAACAATCGGGTTCAACCTGAGACAGTAACCGGGAGGGGGGTGGAATCAATGGCAAAGGTATGGGGCTTGTGGTAGAGGCCAAAAGACAATGGAATCAGTCTTCCCATGGTTTAACTATAGGAAATTGCAGCTTGTCCAGGATTGGATGTCGGATAAGTAATCTGACAACACAGAGGGAGTGGAAGACTAGAGATGGGTGATTCAGAGGTAGAGCTGGGTGTCATCAGAGCACATGTGGAAGTTGACCCCATGTTTTCAGATGAAGTTGCCAAGGAGCAGCATATAGTTGAGGAAGAGGAGGTGGTCAAGGAATGGTGCGGGGGTGGGAGGAGAATCCAGATCCTTTTACAATTGGAAACCTATCATAGGATGGCAAATGATACTTAAAGGGTTGACACAGAAAGTTGTTGAGGCCAATTCACTAAATATATTCAAAAAGGAGTTAGATGAGGTCCTTACTGCTAGGGGGATCAAGGGGTATGGCGAGAAAGCAGGAATGGGGTACTGAAGTTGAATGTTCAGCCATGAACTCATTGAATGGCGGTGCAGGCTAGAAGGGCCGAATGGCCTACTCCTGCACCTATTTTCTATGTTTCTATGTTTCTATGTTTCTATCCTTAATTTCCCTTGTTAGCCATGGTTGAGCCACCTTATTTTATTTTTATTTTTACTCCAAACAGGGATGTACAATTGTTGAAGTTTATCTATGTGATCTTTAAATGTTTGCCATTGCCTATACACCGTCAACCCCCCACCCCCCTCCCCCCCCGCCAAGTATCATTTGCCAGTCTATTCCAGCCAATTCACGCCTCATACAATCAAAGTTACCTTTCCTTAAGTTCAGGACCCTAGTCTCTGAATTAACTGTGTCACTCTCCATCTTAATAAAAAATTCTACTGTATTATGGTTACTCTTCCCCAAGGGGTCTCACACAAGATTGCTATTTAGTCCTTTCTCATTCCACATCACCCAATCTAGGATGGCCAGCCCTCTAGTTGGTTCCTCGACATATTGGTCTAGAAAACCATCCCGAATCCGCTCCAGGTAATCCTCCTCCACCTTATTGCTGCCAGTTTGGTTAGCCCAATCTATATGTAGATTTAAGTTGCCCATGATAACTGCTGTACCTTTATTGCATGCATCCCTAATATTCAAGATTGAGTTAGATATGGCCCTTACTGCTAAAGGGATCAAGGGGTATGGAGAGAAAGCAGGAAAGGGGTGCTAAGGGAATGATCAGCCATAATCTTATTGAATGGTGGTGCAGGCTTGAAGGGCCGAATGGCCTACTCCTGCACCTATTTTCTATGTTTCTGTTTCAAATGCAAAATATTTCTTGCGTTGCAAATATTTGAGAAAGTAGGGCTATAATCAGATTGGTCCTACTGACACTGATGTTAGTGAACTGTTGTAAGGTGTCGTCTTACTTTTTATCATTTCCAGCTCATCTGTTCTTGGTGAAAATAATCACCAGCAACTTGTGCTGTACAGCTTACTTTCTGCAGACTGAGCTGCAAATAAAATAGCTGACCAGAGTCCATTTGAAAATTATGCACTTAACGGGTCAGTTTAAAAAGAAATCATTCCTGGAATGTGGCAATGCCAGCATTTATTGCCCATCCCTAATTGCCCTTGAGAAGGTGAGCCGTGTTCTTGAACCGCTGCAGTCCATGTGGTGAAGATACTGCCACAGTGCTGTTACGGAGGAAGTTCCAGGATTTTGACCCTGCAACGATGAAGGAAAGGCGATATGTTTCCAAGTCAGGATGGTGTCTAACTTGGAGAGGAACTCGGAGATGGTGATGTTCCCATGCGCCTGTTGCCGTTGTCCTTCTAGGTGGTAGAGTTCGCGGATTTGTGAGGTGTTGTCGAAGAAGCCTTGGCGAATTGCTGCGGTGCATCTTGTAGATGGTACACACTGCGGCCACGGTGCACCAATGGTGGAGGGAGTGAATGTTTAAGGTTGTGGATGGGGTGCCAATCAAGCAGCCTGGATAGTGTTGAGTTTCTTGAGTATTGTTGGAGCTGCACTCAGCCAGGCAAGTGGCAAGTATTCCATCACACTCCTGACTTGTGCCTGGTAGATGGTGGAAAAGCTTTTGTGAGACACACACTGCAGCATACCCGGCATCTGACCTGCTCTTGTAGCCATTTGTTTATGTGGCAGGTCCAGTTAAGTTTCTGGTCAATGGTGACCCATTGGATGTTGATGGTAGGGGATTCGGTGATGGTTATGCCATTGAATGTCAAGTGACGGTGGTTAGACTTTCGCTTCTTGGAAATAGTCATTCCCTGGCCCTTGTGTGGCATGAATGTAACTTGCCACTTATCAGCCCAAGCCTGAATGTTGTCTAGGTCTTGTTACATGCAGGCATGGACTACTTCATTATCTGAGGAGTTATGATTGGCACTGAATACTGTGCAGTCATCAGCAAACGTCCCCACTTCTGTCCTTATGGAGGGAAGGTCGTTGATGAAACAACTGAAGATGTTTGGGCCTGGGACACTGCCCTGAGGAACTCCTGCAGTGAAGTTCTTTGGCTGAGATGATTCACCTTCAACAACCACAACCCTCTTCCTTTGTGCTAGGTATATCTCCAGCCATTGGTCAAATGCTGCCTTGATTTCAAGGGCAGTCACTCTCAACTCACCTCTGGAATTCAACTCTTTTGTCCATGTTTTGACCAAGGCTGTGATGAAGTCTGGAGCCGAGTGGTCCTGACGGAACCCGAACCAAGCATCAGTGAGCAGTTTAGTGGTAAGTGCTGCTTGATAGCACTGTCGACGACACCTTTTGTCACTTTGCTGATGTTGTGTATGCAATAACTCAATAGACTGAACACTGTAAACTCTAAACGGGTACAAACCTGTCTCTACTTTATTAGGGCCCAAAGTGATTAGATTACAAGATGGCTGGCCTTTTATACCTGGGCCACACACACGTGCATACAGCCCAATGGCCATCTGGTAGCTAGTAAACCCAAGCATACATACATGACAATATCCCCCTTTAAGATATTAGTAACGGTCTTTTTACAAATTCAAACGGTCCGGGGATTTCCGCTCCCGAGTTGAATGTCTCAGTTCAACTCCAGCCTTGGGCGAGCGTTCTGAGTCTGTTATGACTGGGGACTGGGTAGCCGATCTGATGGGAGTGGCAATGACTATGTCAGGGATTGAAAATCCAGATTCCTTGACCATGTCAGTGATTGAAAGTCCAGATTCATTGATGAGTCCTCTGATGACTGAGGGTAGGTTGGTTGGTCATTGATTGTGTCTTCCTCAGACTGTTCCGGTTCATCCGTGTGCCACAGCTTTAACTGATCGACATGTTTCCTGCATGTCTGCCCATTCTTGAGCTCAACGATACACACGCTGTTACCCTCCTTGGCCGTAACAGTACGGGCGATCCATTTGTAGCTGTGGATGTGCTGGATAACATGATTGTACACTCTATCCACTTGGAATAAGCATCCACCACAACTAAGAACATCTTTCCCAGGAAGGGACATGCAAAGTCGATGTGGCTCCAAGACCATGGTTTAGCTGGTTATGACCACAGACTCAGCGGCGATTCCGCTGGTGCTTTACTAAGCTGCATGCAAGTGTTGCACTGATGCACACATGATTCCAGATCAGAGTCAATTCCAGGCCACCATAAATGAGACCTGGCAATGGCTTTCATCATGACAATACCAGGATGCATGCTATGTAGATCATGCACAAATTTCTCTCTGCCTTTCTTGGACATCATAAGACGATTACCCCACAGTATACAATCTGATTGGATAGTTCGTCTTTGCGACAGATGTAAGGTTTGGTCTCCTCACACATTTGCTTGTGTATGGCAGACCAATCACCACTAAGGATACAACGTTTCACAACAGATCCTGGCTGATCCAGGTCTTAACTTGTTGGGTTGTGACAGGGGTTCCTTCACTTTCAAAAGCATCCATGACTAACAGTTGATCTACCGGTTGTGGCATTTCCACCTCCGGTGTGGGCAACGGCAGACAGCTCACTGCATCGGCACAATTCTCACTGACAAGTCTATGGCGATTGACATAATCATAGTTGATAATGTCAGCGTCACCTCTGGATGTGGGACGATGCATTGATATTGATCTTTTGTTTTCCGAAAACAATGAAATGAGTGGCTTGTGATCTGTTTCCAGTTCAAACCGAAGACCAAACAGGTACTGATGCATCTTTTTTAACGCCATGCACTCAGCGAGTGCTTCGTTCTCTACCATGCTGTAGGCTCTTTCCGCCTTTGACAAACTTTTTGAAGCATATGCAATATGTTGTAATTTTCCCGACTCATTAGCTGACGAAGCATCACAGGCCAATACTAAATGCTTACACGGATCATAATGTACCAGCAGCTTGTTAGAGCAAAGCAGATTAGTAGCTTTCTCAAAAGCTCTATCTTGAGACGCACCCTAAACCCCGTTGTCGCCTTTTCATGTGCAGTGGCTCTAATAAGATGCTCAATCTAGGTAAGAAATTACCAAAGTAGCTGAGTAGACCAAGGAACGAACACGGCTACGTCACATTCTGAGGCTTGGGTGCATTTTTGATTGCCTTGGTTTTTGAGTCCGTAGGCCTGATACCATCAGCAGCAATTTTCCTCCCCAGGAATTCGACTCCCGTGCCATGAAGACGCACTTCGAGGGTTTGAGTCTGGAGTCCCACTTTGACCAGACGATGTAGAACCTCTTCCAGGTTTTTCAGATGTTCGGCGGAGTCACGATCTGTGACCAGTATATCATCTTAGAACACGACGGTTCTGGGAATGGACTTCAGTAGACTCTCCATGTTCCTCTGAAATATGGCTGCAGCCGAGCGAATTCCAAAAGGGCACCTCTTGTAGATAAACAGTCCTTTATGAGTGTTGATGCACGCAAGTTTCTTCGATGTGTCGACCAGCTCCTGTGTCATTTAGGCCGACGTCAGATCCAGTTTTGTGAACGACTTCCCCCGGCTAGTGTTGCAAACAGGTCATCAGCCTTCGTTAACAGGTATTGATCCTGTTTCGAAACTCGGTTGATCGTAACCTTGTAGTCTCCACAAATCCTGACAGTGCCATCACTTTTCAACACAGGAACAATGAGGCTGGCCCATTCGTTAAATTCGACCTGCGATATGATCCCTTCACGCTGGAGTCTGTCCAATTCGATTTCTACCTTCTCCCTCATCATGTACGGAACTGCCCAAGCTTTATGATAGACGGGTCTTGCATCCGAGTCCACGTGGATCTGCACCTTGGCTCCTGTGAAATTGCCAATGCCTGGTTCAAACAGCGAGGAGAACTTGCTCAACACTTGAGCACATTGTCCTCCTCCGACGACAATGCTTTGATTTTGTTCCAGTTCCACTTGGTTTTTTTCTAACTAGTTCCTGACGAACAGCGATGGACCATAACAGTAAATCGTGAATCGCACCATCATGCGACACCTTGATTACTGCACTGCCAATCACCGTTATGAGTTCTTTAGTCTACGTACGCAACTTGGCATTGACTGGACTCAGCTTAGGCCTCACAGCCTTAGTTTCCCACAGCCTGTCGAATGTCCTCTGGCTCATTATTGATTGACTTGCATCAGTGTCCAATTCCATCGATACCAGCACACCATTAAGTTTTACATTAATTATCGGTTGGCTCTTTATTAGGAACGAATGCAATCCATACACTTCCTTCTCTGGCATGATCGCACTAGACTGGTCATCATCCTCCATGTGGTGTGTCGCAGCACGCTTGCTCAGTTGCGGACACATGCGCTGGAGATGCCCCACTCTCGAGCAGCCTTTACAGATATTCTGTTTAAACCGACACTGATGATGCTGATGATTTCACCCGCAATGCCAACACGGTGATATCGGATTCATTCCCGTTGGTGGACTTTGAGCAGCCACAGGTTTTGCATACGCAGTCGGGTAGGCCCTGCCATATTGGGATTACGGAGACGTGGCTCCAGGATGATCAGGGCTGGGAACTCAACATCCAGGGGTATTCAACATTCAGGAAAGATAGAATAAAAGGAAAAGGAGGTGGGGTAGCATTGCTGGTTAAGGAGGAAATTAAGGCAATAGTTCAGAAGGACATTAGCTTGGACGATGTGGAATCTATATGGGTAGAGCTGCAGAATACCAAAGGGCAAAAAACGTTAGTGGGAGTTGTGTACAGACCTCCAAACAGTAGTAGTGATGTTGGGGAGGACATCAAACATGAAATTAGGGGTGCGTGCAATAAAGGTGCAGCAGTTATAATGGGTGACTTTAATATGCACATCGATTGGGTTAACCAAACTGGAAGCAATACGGTGGAGGAGGATTTCCTGGAGTGCATAAGGGATGGTTTTTTAGACCAATATGTCGAGGAACCAACCAGGGGGGAGGCCATCTTAGACTGGGTGTTGTGTAATGAGAGAGGATTAATTAGCAATCTCGTTGTGCGAGGCCCCTTGGGGAAGAGTGACCATAATATGGTGGAATTCTGCATTAGGATGGAGAATGAAACAGTTAATTCAGAGACCATGGTCCAGAACTTAAAGAAGGGTAACTTTGAAGGTATGAGGCGTGAATTGGCTAGGATAGATTGGCGAATGATACTGAAGGGGTTGACTGTGGATGGGCAATGGCAGACATTTAGAGACCGCATGGATGAACTACAACAATTGTACATTCCTGTCTGGCGTAAAAATAAAAAAGGGAAGGTGGCTCACCCATGGCTATCAAGGGAAATCAGGGATAGTATTAAAGCCAAGGAAGTGGCATACAAATTGGCCAGAAATAGCAGCGAACCCGGGGACTGGGAGAAATTTAGAACTCAGCAGAGGAGGACAAAGGGTTTGATTAGGGCAGGGAAAATGGAGTAGGAGAAGAAGCTTGCAGGGAACATTAAGACGGATTGCAAAAGTTTCTATAGATATGTAAAGAGAAAAAGGTTAGTAAAGACAAACGTAGGTCCCCTGCAGTCAGAATCAGGGGAAGTCATAACGGGGAACAAAGAAATGGCGGACCAATTGAACAAGTACTTTGGTTCGGTATTCACTGAGGAGGACACAAACAACCTTCCGGATATAAAAGGGGTCGGAGGGTCTAGTAAGGAGGAGGAACTGAGGGAAATCCTTATTAGTCGGGAAATTGTATTAGGGAAACTGATGGGATTGAAGGCCGATAAATCCCCAGGGCCTAATGGACTGCATCCCAGAGTACTTAAGGAAATGGCCTTGGAAATAGTGGATGCATTGACAGTCATTTTCCAACATTCCATTGACTCTGGATCAGTTCCTATGGAGTGGAGGGTAGCCAATGTAACCCCACTTTTTAAAAAAGGAGGGAGAGAGAAAACAGGCAATTATAGACCAGTCAGCCTGACCTCAGTAGTGGGTAAAATGATGGAATCAATTATTAAGGATGTCATAGCAGTGCATTTGGAAAGAGGTGATATGATAGGTCCAAGTCAGCATGGATTTGTGAAAGGGAAATCATGCTTGACAAATCTTCTGGAATCTTTTGAGGATGTTTCCAGTAGAGTGGACAAGGGAGAACCAGTTGATGTCGAAAGCCTTCTGAAAGTCCAAATATACCACAAGGTCCCACACAAGAGATTAATGTGCAAAGTTAAAGCACATGGGATTGGGGGTAGTGTGCTGACATGGAGTGAGAACTGGTTTGTCAGACAGGAAGCAAAGAATAGGAGTAAATGGGGACTTTTCAGAATGGCAGGCAGTGACTAGTGGGGTACCGCAAGGTTCTGTGCTGGGGGCCCAGCTGTTTACACTGTACATTAATGATTTAGACGAGGGGATTAAATGTAGTATCTCCAAATTTGCGGATGACACTAAGTTGGGTGGCAGTGTGAGCTGCAAGGAGGATGCTATGAGGCTGCAGAGTGACTTGGATAGGTTAGGTGAGTGGGCAAATGCATGGCAGATGAAGTATAATGTGGATAAATGTGAGGTTATCCACTTTGGTGGTAAAAGCAGAGAAACAGACTATTATCTGAATGGTGACAGATTAGGAAAAGGGGAGGTGCAAAGAGACCTGGGTGTCATGGTACATCAGTCATTGAAGGTTGGCATGCAGGTACAGCAGGCAGTTAAGAAAGCAAATGGCATGTTGGCCTTCATAGCGAGGGGATTTGAGTACAGGGGCAGGGAGGTGTTGCTACAGTTGTACAGGGCCTTGGTGAGGCCATACCTGGAGTATTGTGTACAGTTTTGGTCTCCTAACCTGAGGAAGGACATTCTTGCTATTGAGGGAGTGCAGCGAAGGTTCACCAGACTGATTCGCTGGATGGCGGGACTGACCTATCAAGAAAGACTGGATCAACTGGGCTTGTATTCACTGGAGTTCAGAAGAATGAGAGGGGACCTCATAGAAACGTTTAAAATTCTGACGGGGTTAGACAGGTTAGATGCAGGAAGAATGTTCCCAATGTTGGGGAAGTCCAGAACCAGGGAACACAGTCTAAGGATAAGGCGTAAGCCATTTAGGACCGAGATGAGGAGGAATTTCTTCACCCAGAGAGTGGTGAACCTGTGGAATTCTCTACCACAGAAAGTTGTTGAGGCCAGTTCACTGAATATATTCAAAAAGGAGTTCGATGAAGTCCTTACTACTAGGGGAATCAAGGGGTATGGTGAGAAAGCAGAAATGGGGTACTGAAGTTGCATGTTCAGCCATGAACTCATTGAATGGCGGTGCAGGCTAGAAGGGCCGAATGGCCTACTCCTGCACCTATTTTCTATGTTTCTATGTTTCTATATGCAGCTCTGCCAAATGACGATACTATCTTGTTTACAGTACTTACTGAGTTCCAATTTTTCACTGATATCTGCTTTAAGCTTTTGTCCATCGTCATGAATGATTGGGCAATCGTGATGGCCTTGCTCAAATCCAGCGTGGTTGATGCCGATTTGAAAGAAGTACTGCAACACGTCTGCCAACGCAGTTTTGAACTTACATTTTCCAGCTAGACCTCTTAGGTCGGCAACAAATTCCGATACATCCTGGCCCTCAGAACGAACATGCGTATAGAATCGATATCTTGAGATGATGATGCCTTCATCTGGTCTGAGATGGTCACGTACCAGAGCACACAATGTTTCATAGTCCTTGTCCATTGGACTGAAGGGCGAGAGGTGATTCTTTATGAGTCCATAGATTTTCGGACTGCAAACCGTGAGGAGAACCGCCCGGCGCCAAACTGCATCTGCCTCTTTCTCCATTTTGTTGGCCACGAAGTACTGGTTCAAGCGGGCTACAAAGTCTGCCCAATTTTCTCCCTCCACGAATCGCTCCAGAATTCCAATTGTGCTCATTTTTGCATGCAAAGGTTCTTGTTACCTCGTCGCCAAATGTTGTGTATGCAATAACTCAATAGACTGAATACTGTAAACTCTAAACAGGTACAAACCTGGCTCTACTTTATTAGGGCCCAAAGTGATTACATTACAAGGTGGCTGGCCTTTTATACCTGGGCCGCACACACGTGCGCACAGCCCAATGACCTCCGACAGTGGCGCCACCTGGTGGCTAGTAAAACCAAGCATACATACATGACAGCTGATGTGTGATAAACTGCCCTATTCTTCAAGCAAAGCACTTCACAAAGTGCCTATTTACAAAACCATCAGTGACAAGTTCTCTTCCCACTGAATTTAAAACATCATCTGATTCTTGCAAAAGTAATCGAAGTGTTAGTATCAATTATAATTGCGGATTACTCCAGGGCTTTATAATTAGAGGCAGTGAGTACAACACCAAGTTATGCTAAACTTTTATACATCATTTGCTATGCTTCAGCTGGAGTATTGTGTTGTATTCTGAGCATGACACTTTAGAAAATGCCAAAGCCTTAGAGAGGATACGGAGGAGATTGACTAGGATGATACCAGGGATGAAATATTTCAGTTATGTGGAGAGAAAAGAGTAGCTGGGATTGTTGTCCTTAGAGCAGAGAAGATTAAGAGGAAATTTAGTAGAGGTTTTCAAAATTATGAAGGCTTTGATAGAGTAGATAGGGAGAAACTGGTTCCAGTGGCAGGAGGTTTGATAACCAGAGGGCACAGATTTAAGGTAATTGGCAAAAGATGATGAGATGAGCAGAAATTATTTTATACATAAAGTTGTGATATGGAATTCACTGCCTGAAAGGGTGGTGGAAGCAAATTCAAATGTAACTTTTAAAAGGGAACTGGCTAAATAAGTTACTTATATAAAATTTTCAGAGCTATGGCAAAAGATCGGGGAGGAGGGGTGCGACTAATTGGACAGCTCTTTCAAAGAGCCGGCACAGGTATGATGGGCAGAATGGCCTCCTTCTTTGTTGTAGGATTCTACAATTATCACAGTTGTCAGCATTAACAAAATGCTTCCCTCTACTTATTAGGAGACACGGGAAAAGCGCATTGAGCAATACCACGAGGAACCAGATACACCACCAGTCCTGGTCAGTATTTTCACTGCAACAGCAAAAGGTAAAAGATTATGAGAAGAACTCTGACAGTGGTCGAGTGAAACAATTGGCCCCACAGGGCAGCAGTTCATATCTGTAATTCCTTGCTTAGTAAGACTTTCATCTGAGGAACATAAAGCCAAACTGGGCAGTTTACAGGGGAAAGATGCACTGGGGCAGTTCGACTGCCTGTCCTGCCAACCAAGAGGGTTGCAGGATAATGGAGAACCAGAAGCAAAATTAGGGAAGGTATACAAATTCCCCCCATCCTTCTCGGGCAGGATAAGTTAATTCAGCGTTCAATTGAATAGGCAAATTTATATGTAGCAAAGTTGCCAGAAAATACTATAGGGCCAAAATTGCCCACCGCCCTAAACGAGACGCACCTACCACTTTTTGCCGTTCATTACCGCCACAGCCATTAGATGGAAATTCAGCATTTTTGGTTGAAAAAAGGCGTGGAGCGGTAATGGTGGGGGGAATGGGCTGTTTGCTGCAGTGTGGGTGTGGAGTGGCTGATTGAGCCGTGAAATTCAGCTGGTGCTGATTTACTGCTAACGAGCCAGCTGCTCCCTGGCCTTCTTAAAGGGCAGGCTTTGTAACTCGGCCCTGAGCAGGGAAACAGTTTCTTGCAAATACATGGTGAATCCAGGAGGAGAAAGGAGGGCCAACAGATTTTCTGAAGCGGAACCAGAGACCCCGACTGAAGGTGTGGTGGGAAGGAGGCACGTCCTTTACCCCGACATAGGCAGACCTACTCGCACCGTGTTTGTTAATGGCTGGAGAGAAATCGCTGTGGAGGTCTCGGGGACCTACATTCATGACCACACCACCACCCAATGCCGCAAAAGGCTCAACGACATAATTCGACTGATGAAAGTGTGTACACGTTCTCCCAACTCCTCACCTTCCATCTACGAGCCTCTCCTTCACTTCTTATTCCCTACCTTCATTATATAGTCACTGAAGCAACATTTGATTGCCGAGACCTGTGTGTGTGTGTGTGTGTATATATATATATATATACGTGTGCATTCTCGCAATGGAGGCTCCCTTTCATGTCAGAATTGCACCTGCATGTAATGGACCCACACTTGCACTCATTGCCGAGGCCTCATGACAATGCTACTCAGCAAGCCTTATTAGATTTGCAGGCAAAGGTTTCTCACAACCGTTTAGAGCAACAGAGGACTGATTGTGGCAAGCCAGATATCCAGCAGCTCACTCATCGGGAAGAAAGGGTGCAGAGGCTGGTGGGCCCACATGTTACTTTCCATGTGGCCGTCAGTCGTGTGGATCGAGCTGGGGGCAGCATCGGTAAGTGAAGGCCTTCCTTTAATGCCATCTCTCCCTGAATGTGCCGGTGCCCACCATGCGTTTGCTTATGTTTGTGTGCAAGTTGCAAGCTGCAGGCTGTAATGCCCTATCTCCACCTCACGGGAGCCCTTGTGCCATTTATGATTGCAGATGAGACCCCGAGTGTGAGCCAAGGCCAGGATTACAACTTTGAGACCACTGGGAGCCAAAGGCAGGGAGAGACCCGAGAAGCCATTGGGAACCAAAGCCAGGACGACACCCTAGAGACCGTTCCATCTATTAAGCCGAGGAAGAGGGGGACACGGCTGGCAGCACAGCATCACTGCTTCCTACACTCTCACACGCCAGCTCAGATACTGGGAGTACAAGGTTGGGAATGTTAGATTTAGCAGAGGGGTCTGCACTGGGTGATGCACCGGGGCCTAGTGGGCTGCAGCATTATGAAGGGCAAAGGCAACCTCGGGTGCCATCTCTGTGGGGGGTGAGTTCGCACACGAGGACTCAGATGAGCCCATCGATGTTGGGGCTTATGAAAGAAGGGTGGAGGCAATGTATTCCCAGAGGTTGGGGGCAATGGCAAGGGTGCCCGAGAGCCTGTTGCAAGTGGTCAGAAGCGTGGAGGAGTCTGCCTCCCACAATGTGGACAGCTCTGCGCACATTATGGAGTCCATCATTGCCAGTGTGCAGATGATGGTGGACTCCCAGTGACCGTGCGGGTCCAGCCATGATGCCGCTTCTCGTTGGTGATGTGGCCGCTGCCATTACAGCACAGGCGCAACGGAACGAACGTCTGAGTGCTGCTTTGGATAGGATGACCGCTGTCCTGGAAGCTCAGAATGCTCTCATGCACTCTGGGCAACAGGCCACGGAACATCTTACTGCTGTCGTCTCTGGTGGCATCGAGACTGTGTCTGTTCTCATGCAGTCTGACTGTTGCCATCCGGCTGTGTCCACCACGGTCCATGGGGGACCTTACGATGTCACGCCACCCCACCGACCTATGCTCCAGCAGATTGGTGGGGATGGCGAGGTGCTGCCTCGGACAAGGATCCTGATGTGCTCTCTCAGGATCGCAGCAGTCCTGAGCCCAGACCTATCACTCCACCATTGCCGCCAAGCATGGAATCACCCCAGCCAATCCCGACTGAAGCCACCAAGGAGGATGCTGCCCAGTCTGCAGCTGAGAGCTGGTCGAGGGTGTCCTAAGGACACATGTAGCTTCTACACCTGAAACACAGCAGACTTCCCAGACCCATGATGCAGCCACAGGGGAAACACTGCGGCGTAGTTTGAGAATAGATTTGCGCAAGATGGGTTATAAACAAAAATGCACAAGGGTGATAAATTATTTACATGTATGTTTTTTTTTGCACCTTTCTTGTGTAATAAATCTTTATTTTGTGTTTCAGTATCTGTGCAGGTCTCTTATTTCACTTGGAGCAACGATGTGTGAAAGGGCTCATTGGGATGGCCATGGAGATTGCAAAGATATAGGGTAACGTGCGCATGAACTAATTGGAAACGAGCAGCAATGAGACCGTTCTGCACTTCCCTTGCAGGGTTTGGATGGTGACTCCGCCTCCTGCGTGGCCGGCGACCCGCATCCTGGACCTCCTCCTCCTCCTGTGTGTCATGCTCCTGCACCACCTCCTCCTGGTCCTCCTCCTCAGGTGGTACTGCTGGCTCGTTCACCAATGGTTGTGCCCTCATGATGCCAGCTTGTGAAGCATGTAGCAGGCGACCACGAATAGGGAGACCTGCTCAGGCAAGTACTGCACTCCTGAGCGATCAAGGCAACGGATCCTCTGCTTAAGGATTCCAATGCACTGCTCAATTATGCACCTGGTGGCTGAATGAGATTCATTGTAGGCTTGCTGTGCAGCAGTTTTGGGGTTGTGAAGGGGAGTCAGTAGCCAAGTGCACAGTGGGTAGTTCTTGTCTCCAAGGAGCCAGCCGCAACTTGGTTGTGCCAGCAAACACGCCGGGCACTCTGGTTTGGCGCAGGATGAAAGCATTGTGGCTTCTGCCAGGATACCGGGCATCAACTGCCATGATTTTGCGGTGGTGGTCGCAAACCAACTGGACATTGAGGGAGTAGAATCCCTTGCCGTTTCTGAGCATCTCGAGAGTGTTCTGTGGTATCCTCAATGCGATGTGGGTGCAGTCTACGGCGCCCTGAACCCTGGGGAAGTCCACAAATCGCAGGAATCCGGTCTGCCGCTCCAACCTCCCTGCTCATCGGGAAGGATAAGTAGTTCTCTTTCTCTTTTAGAGAACATGTCACTTGACGGATGGAGCTATGCACGGTGAACTGCAAAATGTTCGAGCTGTAGCAGCTTGGAAACATCCAGTGGTATAGAAATTTAGTGCTATGGTCACTTTGGATGAGATGGTCAGAGTTGTCCTCAATCTTGTTTGAGGCTGGAGGTCTGGGTGCAGGAGATTGCACAGCTCCCTCACGATGTCCTTCCAGAATCGACATCTCCGGAGACATTGGTCATCCGTCAGGTCCATGTACGAAAACTGCTGTCTGTAGACCTTTGCACGATAGGGCCTTCTCCTCCCATGTCTATGCTTGCGTCTGCCTACGGAAGCCGTCTCATTGCCTTCTCCCTCATGCTCTCACTGCTCCTCACCCTCTGCAGCTTGCTGTTGGCAAGCATCTGCCTCCTGTGCATCCGACCTTCTCTCGATTTCGCTCACTATCTGGTGCGGGGGGTCAGCCTACCTGACCCTTCTCCTCATGGGCCACCTCTCTGTGTTCAGGTCTGTTGCCGTCTCCATGATCTTCTGCATGTTCAGCAGCCATATGTGCTGCGTCCCTTGCCCGCTGTCTCGAGCCGTTGTAGATGGCGCCGCTTCTCCTGTGTGCCTCCCTGCCACGCACAATGTGCAGGAGACGTTCCGCTGCCAGCATTGACCCCATTTATTTGGCCTCCGCAAGCAGTACCTCCACAATGACTGCTCTCTGTTGTCTAGATTGAAGACGCTTGCCCACTAGTACTCAGTCCCGCTCTAAACAAGGCAACTGGCAAAATTGTGAAAAATCCGATAAAGTGTCGGAAAAAGAATGCTGCTACATGCAACACGCCTTTAAAGGCCACTGGTGGTCTTGAACTAGCACTGTGTACAGACCCAAAAATCTGTTGGCACCGACAGGCGGCCGGAAGTCTTTTTGAAGTGAATTTAAATTCCCCGGGAGGGAAAGGCTGTGGTGCGCGCTTTGATGACGTTGTTAACGACACATCTGCAGGACCGGGGGGGGGGTGTGGAGAGCAGGGCGGATCTCGATGTAGCAAACACCCGAGGCAATGCCACAAACGTCGGCCAGTCCACTGCGAGTTGGTGCTCATTCCGCGCCGCCCCTTTCAAGTGGCCAGAGGCCTTATCGGAAGAGGCAATTTCGGCCCTATGCCTTTTTTACATATCTACAGAACAGCTCTATATTTTTTTTAAAATCAACATATTAGCTTACTTACCTATCATAAATTGTGGAGTTTTCCTCATCAACTGAACACAGTACACACACTGACTGGCGAATCATTCGGTGCAGTTTTGTGAGGTTATGAACTCCCTCAGCGCAGGGAGAATATGAACTTATTCGCTGCTGTGACAGGGTTTGCGCGAAGGCTCCATGCTACTGGTCGAAGGTGATAAGGTCACACTGCTGGGAAGCACTCGTGCTCGTTTGTTCATCCAGTGTATTTGTTCGTGCTCAGCCACCCACCATGTTAAGTCACTTAATTCCAAGGAGATTTACTAGAATATACCAGGGATGAGGAATTCAGTTACGTGGAGATTAGAGCAGAGACGGTTAAGGGAAGATTTAATAGAGGTGTTCAAAATTATGAGGGACTTTGATAGAATAGATAGAGAGAAACTACTTTCACTGCCAGGAATGTCAGTAACCAGAAGATACAAATTTAAGATAATTTACAAAAGAACCAGGTGAAAGATAAGAGATTTTTTTATGCAGAGAGTTCTGATCTGGAATGCACTGTCTGAAAGGGTGGTGGAAGCAGATTCAATAACTTTCAAAAGGAAATTGAACATATACTTGAAAAGGAAAAAATTGCAGGACTGTGGGGGAAGAACAGGGGAATCGGGCTAATTGGATATCTCTTTCAAAGAGCCGGCACATGGACCGACTGGCCTCCTTCTGTGCTGTATGATTCTATGATTCATCTGCCGTTATCCCTATTCTCCTGAAAGTGCTGACTCTTGCCAGCTCCACAAAGAGGCACGCATCTTGTCTCTCGCCCAAGTAACTGTTCATATCCCCCTGGACTGTGCCATCAGGCGACACTGCGGAGAGGTAGAGCTGAGCCACTGAAATGAGGCGGGGAAGGTGGGAGAATCAGAGCCAGTCATTATGGTTCTGTACTCAAGTTTGAAGATAACCAACTCAGCTTTTGCATGGGAAGCAACTTCAGGGAAGGCTACAAAGTGAAAAAAGGAGGGGAATCAAAACCAAGTTTGAAGAGGATCTGCTGCTCTTCATTCTCATCTTTAGAATACTTTGCACTTGTACAGCACGTTACTCGAGGGGAGGGGGAACGGACGAATATTTAGAGAGTTTTCTGGTAATATGGGAGGGGAGTGAGTGAAGAATGAAAGCAAATATCAAATGTCTGTTTCAAAGTACACAATTTGATTCTCGGAAATGCTAGATGTAAAAAGATCAAGATTCATCTAGTTCACTCTCTCCATCCTGGTAGTCACATGGTACAATCATACTGGAATTGCTGATTCATGGCAATCAATCTGATTAAAGTATCTTATTAATCGTCACACCCACCAGCCAACAAAACCCACGGAATCAAAATTTTAAAAGTGCCCACGACCTCCAACTATATGTATCATATGGAGCACTGCAATTCATTGCTCAAGATGGTGAAATGTGCATTCCTTGATGTGCTGCTGCACCGAGTCTCCAAATTATCAGTACACTATTGTTCGACGTGTGAATCACGTACGAATATCCAGACCCTGGAATTAATAAAACTTTGCCCTTGGTCGACGTGCTTTGCAATTTGTCATCAAGGGCCACAAATCCCAGCTGTGACTTTTTGTCATTTATTCATTCTTGGGATGTGGGCAACACTGCCACGACTGGCATCCCTACTTGTCCTGGAGAAGGTGGTAATGAGCCTTCTTGAACTACTTCAGTCCATGTGGTGAAGTTGCTCCCACAGTGCTGTTAAGTAGGCTGTTCCTGGATTATGACCCAGTGATGACGAAGGAATGATGATATATGTTCAAGTCGAGACCATGTGTGACTTGAAGTGGAACTTGGAGGTGAAGGTGTTCCCACACACCTGCTGCCCTGGTTTCGGGTTTTGGAAGTGCTGTCAAAGACTTGCTCATAAGCAGTTCTCACCACAAGAAGGCCATCTCTCAGTTAATTCCAGATTTCAAAGTTGCCAGCATAGTTCTTACTTTCCTTCCCACTCCTCTTCACTTCTTTGTTCTTTTTTCCCCTTTCCCCCCCCCCCCCCATGACCCCCACACACTCTACCTTCTTACTTTGCTTTCCCTGTACCTCTTGCAGCTACATACTTAACATAACTGCTGTTTCTTTTTAAGGATTTATTTTGCCTGGCTCAATGGGTTGTGGCGTGCTGGCAGTGCAGGGGGTTTATTGCTGTTACTTCTTCAGCGAAGTAAGGAGGGAAGATGAGGCCTGCATCCCACCACCAGAAATGTGCAACAGGCTGACAGGCCGTGAACTTAGGCAGAGAAAAAAGGGCCATCATCAACAGTCTTAAATAGTCAATAGGGAATATTATAACTACACATTGCTGTAGTAGTATTTGCTCAGAACAATGTGACCTATAAAGAAAGGCCTTGTATTTATACAACAATAACTTGTATTTATATAGCACCTTTAACATAGTGAAACATCCCAAGATGCTACACAAGGGTATTATGAAACAAAAAATTTGACACCAAGCCACATAAGGAGAAATTAGGCAGGAAAGAGGTGGGTTTTAAAGAGCAGCTTGAAGGAAGCAAGAGTTCGAAAGGCAGAGAGGTTTAGGCAGGGAATTCCAGAGCTTGGGCCCTGGGCAAAAGTTGAGCGATTATAATCAGGGATGCTCAAGAGGGCAGAATTAGAGGAGCGCAGACATCTCAAAGGGGTTTTGGGGCTGGAGATTAGAGATTGGGAGGGGCGAGGCCATGGAGTGATTTGAAAACAAGGACGAGAATTTTCAAATCGAGGCATTGCTTAACCGTCAATGTAGGTCAGTGAGCACGGGGGTGATGTGTGAGCAGGACTTGGTACGAGTTAGGACTAAGGCAGCTGAGTTTTGGATCATCTCAAGTTTACGTAGGGTAGTATGTGGGAGGCCAGCAAGGAGTGTGTTGGAACAGTCAAGTCCAGAGGTAACAAAGGCATGGATGAGGGATTCAGCAGCGGATGAGCTGAGGCAAGGGTGGAGACGGGCAAGGTTACGGAGGTGAAAATAGGCGGTCTTAGTTTTGCTGCGGATATGTGGTCAAAAGCTCATTTCAGGGTCAAATATGACACCAAGGTTGCAAACAGTCTGGTTCAGCCTCAGACAGAGTTGGGGAGAGGGATGGAGTCAGTGGCGAGGGAATGGAGTTTGTGGCAGCACCTTTCATAGAAACAGAAAATAGGTGCAGGAGTAGGCCATTCGAGCCTGCACCACCATTCAATAAGATCAAGGTTGATCATTCACCTCAGTATCCCTTTCCTGCTTTTTCTCCATACCCCTTTAGCCGTAAGGGCCATATCTAACTCCCTCTTGAATAGATCCAATGAACTGGCATCAACAACTCTCTGCGGTAGAGAATTCCACAGGCTAACAATTCTGAGTGAAGAAGTTTCTCCGCATCTTAGTCCTAAATGGCTTACCCCTTATCCTAGGTCTGTGACCCCCGGTTCTGGACTTCCCCAACTTCGGGAACATTCTTCCTGCAGCTAATCTGTCCAGTCCCGTCAGAATTTTATATGTTTCTTTGAGATCCCCTCTCATCCTTCTAAACTCCAGTGAATTCAAACCCAGTCGATCCAGTCTCTCCTCATATGTCAGTCCTGCTATCCCGGGAATCAGTCTGGTGAACCTTCGTTGCACTCCCTCTGTAAAGTACTGTCCCCTCAATAGATTCACACGAGGCATGTACTGAAGTCAAGGGCACTCTGGACCTGCACCTTTATTTTACAGCTCTGGAAATGTTGCACTTGCCTGAGACCGGTCCTTATATACCTGTCTCTTGCAAGTGCACCCCTGGTGGTGAGGTATGCTAGTGGTTATAGGTCATATCTTATTACAGTCATGTATAACATGTTAGGATACAGTTATATATAATAATTTAAGATACATGACATCACCCTCCCCCCAAGGTCTTATTGTCTTTATAGGTTCAGTCTCTCAGGTGGTCTACGCTCTCCTGTGGAGCGTTTGAGTTGTGGTTCAGTTGTTTGCCTTGGTGTCTGTTTTTCCTTGGGTGTGGTTGCTGGTATCTCGCCTGGGCTGTCTGTTGGGATTGCCCTTTCCTCAGGTTGTTCCCTCTGTCTGTCCACCAGGTGTGGTGTGAGTTCCACATTGTAGTCTGCCTCTGGTTCCGCAGTGTTGTTGGTAAATCTGCTTTTGACTTGGTCTACATGCCTCCGGCAGGTTTTGCCATTGTCCATTTGTACTACCAGGAGCCTGTTTCCTTCCTTGCCCGTTACTGTCCCTGAAAGCCATTTGGGACCCCTGCCATAGTTTGTACAAACACTTTGTCCCCTATCTCATTCCATCTCCCCTCGAATTTCTGTCATGGTACTCAGTCAGCTTACGGCGCTTTGCCTCAATGATTTCGTGCATGTCCGGTAGGATTAATGAGAGCCTTGTTTTTAAAGTCCTTTTCATCAACAGTTGCGCGGGGGGATCCCAGTCAGTGAGTGCGGACGAGATCTGTATGCCAACAGCAGTCGCGACAGGCGACCCTGCAGCGTGGGACTTTGGATTTTAAGCATGCCTTGTTTAATAATTTCCACTGCTCTCTCCGCCTGGCTGGTGGAGGCCGGCTTGAACGGTGCCGTCTTGACGTGATTTATGCCGTGGTCAATTATAAAGTCTTGGAATTCTGCGCTGGTGAAGCATGGACCATTGTCACTGACCAATATGTCAGGGATTCCATGCGTTGCAACCATGGTTGCGAGGCTCTCCACAGTGGTGGAGGTTGTGCTCGAGTTTAAAATGGTGCATTCGATCCACTTTGAAAATGCATCTACAACTACGAGGAACATTTTGCCCATGAATGGGCCCGCATAGTCTATGTGCACCCGCAACCACGGTTTGGTAGGCCAGGGGCTCAGTGGAGCCTCCCTGGGGGCATTGCTGAGTTGGGCACAAATGGTGCATCTTTGGACGCAGAGCTCCAAGTCCGCGTCAATACCAGGTCACCTGACGTGGGATCTGGCTATGGCCTTCATGAGAACGATCCCCGGGTGCTCGCGGTGGAGCTCCCGGACGAATGCCTCTCTGCCTCGTAGAGGCATGACTACTTGGCTGCCCCACATCAGGCAATCTGCTTGTAGTGATAGCTCATGCATGCGCCTGTGAAAGGGTTTTAATTCCTCGGGGTAGGTATCGTGAGCCTCTGCCCAGTCACCGGTTAGGACACATCTTTTTACTAAGGATAACGTGTGGTCGCTGGCCGTCCAGGCTCTGATTTGGCGAGCCGTCATGGGTGAACCTGTGGACTCAAGGGCATTGATTGCCATGACTATCTCACAGTCCTGTTCGTCAGACCCTTCCGTGGTCGCCAGGGGTAGCCTGCTGAGCGCATCGGCACAGTTGTCTGTGCCTGGTCTGTGCCTTATGGTATAGTCGTAGGACGCCAGCATGAGTGCCCACCGTTGAATTCGCGCCGAGGCATTGGTGTTTATTGCCTTGCTCTCGGATAGGAGGGACGTGAGGGGCTTGTGGTCGGTTTCTAATGCGAACTTGGCCCCGAAAAAGGTATTGGTGCATCTTTTTGACACCATACACGCACGCGAGATCCTCCTTCTCTACCATTCCGTACCCGTGCTCCGCCCGCGAAAGTGACCTGGAGGCATAAGCTATGGGTTGTAATTTACCCGCACTATTGACATGTTGCAAAACGCACCCGACCCCATACACTGACGCATCGCATGTGAGAACTAGCTTTTTACCTGGATCAAAGAAAGTCAAAACACTGTTGGAACACAGAAGGTTGCGTGCCTTATTGAAGGCGCGTTCCTGGGCGACCCCCAAAATCAATCGCACCCCTTTCTGAGTAGCACGTGGAGAGGCTCCAGCAGCGTGCTTAAGTTCTGCATAAAGTTCCCAAAGTAATTGAGTAGCCCGAGAAAGACACGCAGTTCTGAGACATTCCGGGGCCTGGGTGCCAGGCGAATTGCTTCTGTTTTGGACTCTGTTGGGCGGATTCCATCAGCGGCAATCCTTCTGCCGAAAAATTCAACTTCGGGTGCGAGAAACAGGCACTTGGATTTCTTGACTCGGGCCTACCTGATCCAACCGCTTTAGTACTTCCTCCAAATTACGGAGATGGGAGTCGGTGTCCCTGCCCGTGATAAGTATGTCGTCTTGAAATACAACCGTCCCCGGGATGGACTTGAGCAGACTCTCCATGTTGCGCTGGAATATGGCAGCTGCCGACCTGATGCCGAATGGGCATCGATTGGACATGAAAAGGCCTCGATGTGTGTTGATGGTGGTGAGTAGCTTGGATTTCTCAGTCAATTCTTGCGTCATATACGCAGATGTGAGGTCCAATTTTGAGAATGTGGCAAATAAGTCCTCCTCTCTGGGCAGTGGATTCTGGTCCTGTAGGGAGACTCTGTTTATGGTAGATTTGTAGTCCCCACAGATTTGTATCGATCCATCAGGCTTCATGACTGGGACGATGGGACTTGCCCAGTCGCTAAATTCCACAGGTGATATAATGCCTTCCCGCAGAAGCCTGTCTAGTTCGTGTTCAATCTTTTCCCTCATCACATAGGGTACAGCTCTGGCCTTGTGATGGACACATCCTGTGATGTAGATTTTGACTTTGGCCCCTTTGAAAGTGCCCACACCTGGCTGAAAGAGATGTTCAAATCGCTTTGCTTTATAACTGTTGAGCAGGAGGTCCGTTTCTCTAATGACATGGCATGGACATCATCCCATTTCCAGTTTAGTTTTGCCAGCCAGCTTCTCCCCAGCAGTGCTGGGGGTCTCCGGGGACAATCCACAGGGGAAGTCGGTTCACTGTCCCTTTGTGTGTGACAGAGAGCATGGCGCTGCCGAGGACTGGTACGATTTCTTTGGTATAGGTCCTTAGTTTGGTGTCGACCCTTGTGCGTTTTGGTCTGTCTCTTTTATGCGGCCACAGTTGTTCAAATTGTTGAGCGCCCATGAGAGATTGACTCACTCCCGTATCCAGCTCCATGTTGACAGATATCCCAGGACCCTCATCATTATAGGAGGCGTCCTGTTGTAGGAGCAGCGGCCATTGATCGTGTCGACCCGCTGTACATCGGTGTCCTGGGTACTGTCCCCACCATCTTCTGGTCCGCTTTCCGACCCATCCGATTCATATACCAGCCGAGCTGCCGTTTTTTTGTACATGCGGGCCAAATGCCCTGTATATTCACAATTTCTGAAACAGATTGCTGAAATCGACATCCCCTTGACGAGTGCCCACCCCCACACCTCCAGCACAGACCTGTTCCATTGTTCAAAGTGTTCCCAAAGAATGAGCTGCTTCTAGCTGATCTCACTTGAGCTTCTCTCAGTTTGTAGTTGATTGTTCGCATTGTGGGTTGATGAGGTGTGAACGGCCGTTCCTGTGGCCCTTGATGGCTTCTGCCTGCTGTCGAGAGCCTGTTCTCCCGGTTTTGTCTGTGTGGGGATAGCAGCTTGTTTAGTGCTGTGAACTTCTTGTTCCGATATTTCGTTCGTTGTTGTACCTGCATTGTAAATCAACCTCATTTCTTCTTCCCCTACCAAGAATGTCTGAGCAACCAGTGCTGCTGCCTCTATGGTCAGGTTCTTGGTCTCTATGAGCTTTCGGAATATGCCTGCGTGGCGTATTCCTTCAATGAAAAAGTCTCTCAGCATTTCTCTCCTCAGTTCATCGGAGAACTCACATAAACTTGACAACCTCCGAAGTTCCACCACGAAGTTGGGTATGCTCTGGCCCACACAGCGTCTGTAGTTGTAGAACCTGTGTCTGGCCATGTGTAGGCTGCTCGCTGGCTTCAGGTGGTCTCTTACCAGTGTGCTCAATTCTTCAACCGACTTGCTTGCTGGTTTCTCAGATGCCAACAGATCCTTCATTAAAGTGTATGTTTTCGAGCCACAGCTAGTCAAGAGATGGGCTCTTCTCTTGTCTGCCTTATCGTCGCCTAATCAGTCTTTGGTTACAAAGCTTTGCTGGAGCCTTTCTATAAAGTCCTCCCAATTGTCTCCCGCATTGTACTTTTCATCTGATCCGTTGTTCGCCATTCTGTGGATTCTGTAATCCCGTAACCCGTCGCCACTGTAAAGTCCTGTCCCCTCAGTACAGATTCACACGAGGCATGTACTGAAGTCAAGGTCACTCTGGACCTGCACCTTTATTTCACAGCTCTGGAAATGTTGCACTTGCCTGAGACCTGTCCTTATATACCTGTCTCTTGCAAGTGCACCCCTGGTGGTGAGATATGCTGGTGGTTACAGGTCATATCTTATTACAGTCATGTATAGCATGTTAGGAGTTATATATAATAATGTAAGATACATGACACCCACAATAGCAAGAATGTCCTTCCTCAGATTACGAGACCAAAACTGAACACAATATTCCAGGTGAGGCCTCACCAAAGCCCTGTACAATTTCAGTAAGGACCCCCCTGTCCCTATACTCAAATTCCCTAGCTATGAAGGCCAACATACCATTTCCCTTCTTCATCGCCTGCTGTACCTGCATGCCAACTTTCAATGACTGATGTACCATGACACCCACGTCTCGTTGCACCTCCCCTTTTCCTAATCTGCCGCCATTCAGATAATATTCTGTCTTTGTGTTTTTGCCACCAAAGTGGATAACCTCACATTTATCCACATTATGCTGCATCTGGCTTGCATTTGCCCACTCACCTAACCTGTCCAAGTCACCTTGCAGCCTCTAAACATCCTCCTCACAGCTCACACCGCCACCCAGCTTAGTGTCCTCGGCAAACTTAGGAGATATTACACTCAATTCCTTCATCTAAATCATTGACGTATATTGTAAATATCTGGAGTCCCAGCACTGAGTCCTGCGGTACCCCACTAGTCACTGCCTGCCATTCTGAAAAGGACCCGTTTATCCCGACTCTCTGCTTTCTGTCTGCCAATCAGTTCTCTATCCACGTCAGTACATTACCGCCAATACCGTGTGTTTTAATTTTGCACACCAATCTCTTGTGTGACCTTGCCAAAACCCTTTTGAAAGTCCAAATACACCACCATCCGCTGGTTCTCCCTTGTTCACTCTACTAGTTACATCATCAAAAAAATTCTGGAATATTCATCAAGCATGGTTTCCCTTTCATAAATCCATGCTGACTTGATGAAATGCTGCTATTTCATCTTTAATAATTGATTCCAACATTTTCCCCACGGCTGATGTCAGGCTAACCGGTTATATAATTATCTCTTTTCTCTCTCCCCTTTTTTTTTAAAAAGGTGGTGTTACATTAGCTACCCTCCAGTCCATAAGAACTGATCAAGAGTCAATAGACTGTTGAAAAATGATCATCAATGCATCCACTATTTCTAGGGCCACTTCCTTAAGTACTCTGGGATTCAGACGATCAGGCCCTAGGGATTTCCTTCAATCCCATCAATTTCCCGCCTAATAAGGATTTCTTTCAGTTCCTCCTTCTCGCTAGACCCTCGGTACTCTAGTATTTCCGGAAGGTTATTTGTGTCTTCCTTCGTGAAGACAGAAACAAAGTATTTGTTCAATTGGTCTGCCATTTCTTTGTTCCCCATTATAAATTCACCTGATTCTGACTGCAAGGGACCTATGTTTGTCTTCACTAATCTTTTTCTCTTCACATATCTGTAGAAACTTTTGCAGTCAGTGTTTATGTTCCCAGCAAGCTTCCTCTCATACTCTATTTTCCCCCTCCTAATTAAACCCTTTGTCCTCCTCTGCTGAATTCTACATTTCTCCCAGTCCTCACGTTTGCTGCTTTTTCTGGCCAATTTATATGCCTCTTCCTTGGAGTTAACACTATCCTTAATTTCCCTTGTTAGCCACGGTTGAGCCACCTTCCCCGTTTTATTTTTACACCAGACAGGTATGTACAATTGTTGAAGTTCATCCATGTGATCTTTAAATGTTTGCCATTGCCTATCCACCGTCAACCCTTTAAGTATCATTTGCCAGTCTATTCCAGCCAATTCACATGTCATACCATCGAAGGTACCTTTCCTTAGTCTCTGAATTAGCTGTGTCACTCTCCATCTTAATGAAGAATTGTACCATATTATGGTCAATCTTCCCCAAGGGGCGTCGCACAACAATTGCTAATTAGTCCTTTCTCATTACACATCACCCAGTCTCGGATGGCCAACCCTCTAGTTGGTTCCCCAATCTATTGGTCGAGAAAACCATCCCTAATACACTCCAGGAAATCCTCCTCTACCGTATTGCTACCAGTTTGGTTAGCCCAATCTACATGTAGATTAAAGTCGCTCATGATAACTGCTGTACCTTTATTGCACATATCACTAATTTCTTGTTTGATGCTGTCCCCAACCTCTGTACTACTGTTTGGTGGTCTGTACACAACTCCCACTAGCGTTTTCTGCCCTTTGGTATTCCACAGCTCTACCCATACTGATTCCACTTCCTCCAAGCTAATGTGCTTCCTTACTATTACATTAATTTCCTCTTTAACCAGCAACGTTACCCCACCTCCTTTTCCTTTCTGTCTATCCTTCCTGAATGTTGAATACCACTGGATGTTGAGTTCTCAGCCTTGATCACTCTGGAGCCATGTCTCCGTGATGCCAATTATATCATATCCGTTAACTGCTATCTGCCCAGTTAATTCGTCCACCATATTACGAATACTCCTCGCATTGAGGCAGAGCCTTCAGGCTTGTCTTTTTAGCACATTTTGCCCCTTTGGAATTTGGCTGAAATGTGGCCCCTTTTGATTTTTGCCTTGGGTTTCTCTGCCCTCCACTTTTAATTTTCTTCCTTCTATCTTTTGCTTCTGCCCCCATTCTACTTCCCTCTGTATCCCTGCATAGGTTTCCATCCCCCTGCCATATTCGTTTAACCCCTCCCCAACAGCGCTAGCAAACACTCCCTCTAGGACATTGGTTCCGGTCCTGCCCAGGTGCAGACTGTCCGGTTTGTACTGGTCCCACCTCCCCCAGAACCGGTTCCAATGTCCCAGGAATTTGAATCCCTCCCTTCTGCACCACTCCTTAAGCCTTGTATTCATCTGAGCTATCCTGCAATTCCTACTCTAACACGTGGCACTGGTAGCAATCCTGAGATTGCTACCTTTTGAGGTCCAACCTTTTTAATTTAACTCTTAATTCCCTAAATTCAGCTTGTAGGACCTCATCTCGTTTTTTACCTATACCGTTGGTACCTATATTCACCACGATAACTGGCTGTTCACCCTCCCCCTCCAAAATGTCCTGCAGCTGCTCAGAGACATCCTTGACCTTTGCACCAGGGAGGCAACATACCATCCTGGAGTCTCGATTGCGGCTGCAGAAACGTCTATCTATTCCCCTTACAATAGAATCCCCTACCACTATAGCTCTCCCACTCTTTTTCCTGCCCTCCTGTGCAGCAGAGCCACCCACGGTGCCATGAACTTGGTTGCTGCTGCCCTCCCCAATGAATCATCCCTCCCCCCCCCCCAAACAGTACCCAAAACTGCTTTGGAGGGGGAACACCACAGGGGGCCCCTGCTCTACCTTCCTTTCACTGCTCTTCCTGCTGGTCACCCATTCCCTATCTGCCTGTGTACCCTTTAGCTGCGGTGTGTCCAACTCACTAAACGTGCTATTCACGACATCCTCAGCATCACGGATGCTCCAGAGTGAATCCATGCGCAGCTCCAGTGCTGCAATGCAGTCTGTCAGGAGCAGCAGCAGGATACACCTCCTGCACATGTAGTCTTCAGGGACACTGGAAGCATCCCCGAGTTCCCACATAGCACAGGAGGAGCATGACACGTGCCTGAGCTCTCCTGCCATGACTTAACCCTTAAATTAACTTAATTTGGCAACAATGTTAAAGGTTACCTACTGATAATGGAAAAGAAAAAGAAAAACTACTCACCAATCACTTACCCCCTTGGCTGTGACGTCACCCTTCGATTTCTTTCTACTTCTTTTTTGCCTTCTCTCCCTGCACCAGCTGGCCTTCTCCCATCTGCCGACGCTCCTCCGACGACGTTGGGTCTTTATAGACCTCCCCGGATCCCCCGCTGCCTCCTCCAATCTGCCGACACTCCTCCGATGACGTTGGGCCTTTATAGGCTTCCCCGGACTCCCGCGCCGCCTACTCCGATCTGCCTCAGGATGTCCCAAAGCGCTTTACATACAATAAAGTACTTTTGAAGTGTAGTCACTGTTATAATGTAGGAAATGCAGCAGGTAATTTGCACTCGGCAAAGTGATAATGTCCAGATAATCTGTTTTAGTGATGTTGGTTAAGAGATAAATATTGGCTTGGACACTAGGGAGAACTGCCCTGCTCTTCTTTGAAATACTGCCATGAGATCTTTTAAGTCCACCTGAGAGGGCAGTCGGGTCCTCTGCTCAACCTCATCTGAAAGACGGCACATCTTCGACAGTGCAGCGCTCTCTCATTGGCCTAGATTATGTGCTCAAGTCTCTGGAGTAGGATTTGAACCCACAACCTTCTGACTCATTTGCGATACTGAGGAAAGATTAGGGAGATGAATAAAGGCAATGTGACTATCGCAGGATCAAGCTTGCATGTCATTGTGCTGTATAAACTTTCACCAAGGAGAGAGCAATGGTGTGAAATATTCAAATCCTTCAATTATCTAATCATACTTAACACGAACTTCAGATTTTGTCTCTCTCAGGAATTTTTTTGAAAGAGAAGTGAAAAGGGAACAAAGTATGAACACTGGGCAAATTGATACAGATGGGCCCAAATGATGATGGTAAAACACAAGTTAATCTTCGGGCCTTGACTGCATTTGTGTTCTCACTTATCAGGGGGAGGAAGGCAACCGAGCATGAACCTGGAACAGACTTCAGCTTCCTTCCGACAAAAAACCTGCACTGATTCACGCCAACTGAATTACCAATAGGCTGTGAAGAGTCTAACTGTATTATAGGAAATCCTAGAAAAAGTTAAATGAAGTAATGTTGCTTGAATAAAATCTACGGGATAAAAGCAAATATTGTGCCTAGAATTTTCAGGGGTTAAGGCCCAAATTAATTACAATAAGTGGGTTCTAATCAGACACACAAATGTTGTTGAATCTCGTCATTTTGGATCATGTGCAGACATGTGCATATTTGTGCACAACTGGTTCAGTCATTTATCACCAGATCTGGCTGGACCACATCAAGCACTATCAGGCCTTGATCTCCTCTGCAAAGACAGCTCACTACTCCAGGATCATGCTGGAAAGCAAAAATAGCCCCTGGCTTCTTTTTTTCTGCTACCGACTGTCTCCTTACATCACCCCATCTTCCCCTGCCTCCTCCACCCCTATCTAAAACAAGTACAAAGAGCTCATGGACTTCCTTGTCACCAAGATTGAGACCATCCATTCAGCTGCCTCTGCTGCATCACCTTCCTCAAGGTTACCCCTCACCCTCCCCCTAAACCTGCATCTTTCCCTAGTTTCTCATCGCCTCTCATGCCATGCCAGAGTTCATCTTGTCCGAGACCCACGTTCTGCTCCCTTAACCCCTTTCCCACTAAACTGCTGACCACCCCCACTTCTCTTCCTGGTCCCCATGCTCGCTGACATTGTAAATACTTTTCTCCCTTCAGCTGCTATCTCACTCCTTTTAAAAACTGTCATCTCCTCCTCAAAAAACCCACCCTTGATCTCCCTGTCCTTGCCAACTACTGGCCCATTTCTTTCCTTTCTTTTCCTCTCAAGTCCTTGAACATGTTGTGGCCTCCCAAATCCATCCCATCTTTCTCGCAACTCCATGTTTGAATCTATCCAATCAAGTTTCTGCCCCAACACTGAAATGGCCCTAATCTAAGTCACAAATTACATCCTGTGTGACTGACGCTATTGCTCCCTGTCTGCAGTCTTTGACACAATCAACCACACCATCCTTCTCGAACACCTCTATTCTGTTGTCCACTCTGTGACTTTCTTCATTTTGTTCCACTCCTACCTATTCAGTTATAGACAGAGCATCTCCAGCAATGGCTTCTTTTCCTGCCCCTGTACGGTTACCTCTGGAGTCCCTCAAGGATCAATCCTTGGCTCCTTCCTCTTCCTTACCTATATGCTGCTTCTGGGCAAATTATCTTAAGACATGGGGTCAGGTTCCACAGGTACACTGATACCACCAAGCTCTACCTCTCCATCGCCTCTGTGTTATCATACTGCTCGTCCAACATCCAGTCCAGGATAAGCTCCAATTTCCCCCAGTTAAATATTGGAAGATCAAAGCAATTGTCATTGATTCTCACCACAACTTGCACACTCTCGTCATAGATTCCATCCCCCTCCCTGGCTGCTGCCTCAGATTGAAAGACTGTTCGCAACTGCGACATCAGATTTGACCCAGAGCTGAGCTTCCAATCCTATATCCCCTCCAACACAAAGACTGCCTACTTCTAACTCGAATATCACCGCCCCCGCACCCAAGTCCCTCCCCCATCCCATCTGCTGCTGAAACACTCATCCATGCTGTTCTCATCTGCAGGCAGGACTGTTTTAATTCTCTCGTGGTCAGCCTTTCATCCTCCATAAACTTCAGCTCGTAAAACTTGTTCGGTATCCTATTCTGCACCAGGTCACCCATCACTCCTGCTCTTGTTGCTCTGTATAAGGTTCGCAATGCCCCAAAGCCTCAAATTTAAAATTCTCACCTTCATGTTGAAATCCATTCATGGTCTTTCCCCTCCTATCTCTGTAACTTCCTCCACCTCGACAACCCTCCAAGAATTCTGCGAGAACTTTGTGTTCCTCCAACTCTGGCCTCTTACTCACCCCTCCAACTCCCTTTGCTCCACCATTGCTCCAGCTATTTAGACCCTAAGCTCAGGGCTTTCTTCTCTAAACTTCTCTCCCCACCTCTAGACCTCCTCAAAACCTGCATCTTTGACCAAGCTTTTAGTTACCCTCCTCCCAAGATTATCATCTTTGGTTCAGCATCAATTTTTGGCTGATTACGCTTCTGTGAAGTGTCTTAGGCAGTTTCGTCATGTAAAAGGCACTATATAAATGCAAATTGTTGCCAATTTTGGAGAGAAGAGGGAAGGGAAATCCACAGATATGAACTGTTTGAACACTTTCAACCTTTCGCAATACTGATGCAAACAGCAGAATTGCCATTGAAGGAGAATTCCTACAGCACTCCGGATGTTAAAGCAGTGCACAATTACCAGGACTTTATACCTGACACAGCTGATGCCATAGTGCAATCAACTGGAGGAACAATGTATACACCACAATGGTGCAGTTATGGTTCAATTTCATAAATGTGTGGCTACAGGGAGCAGCTGTTGTTTTATTTTCCCCTCTACCTCCTTCCCTAAAAGGGAAAATTGGAGCAAGAATCATTCTTTGTTTTCGGAAAAAAAACATGTATCCCAGTAATTAGCATAGAAGAGAATTGTAGAGGTTTGGGAGAAGGCCATACCAAGAGCTCTATGGTCTAAGAAGAAAATGGAGGGCTTTCACACTTTTGTTTCAACTGACTTAAATTCTTTTCATCACTGGCTAGTTGGCAATCTGAACCCTCCCACCTCGCGTCCGACGTGCTGTGCGTCCAAACATTTAACACTTAGTTATATTTACAATTAAACATTCCCAAAAATAAAGCGACCCACCAACTTGTATGTTAATTTCTCTTGCTTCCTGAATCACAGCTTCTGTAGCCTGTTGAAGTTTTCCCTTCCCCCACGATTAACTCAGTCTATACTGACGGTTCTTTTCTAGGAATCGTTGCCTCTACTTGTAGTTTCAAGTCCCACTCCAGGGACGAGCACAAAATCTAGGCTGACGCTCCCAGTATAGTACTGAGCAATGTTCCCTGATATTTCTTTGGGGGTGCGTGACCCATTCAAAATACCGCGCATGCACAGCTTTTTGCAGTGAAAAGCTGCCGAGCCGGCTGCACGGGAAATCCGTGGTGCTGCATTGCTTAAAGGAAACATTGGTACTGAGGGAGTGCTGCACTGTCTGATCAGTCTTTCGGATGAAATGTTAAACTGAGGCTCCGTCTGCCCTCTCAGATGGACATAAAAGATCCCATGGTACTATTTCGAAGAAGAGCAAGGGAGTTCTCACCGGCGCCCTGGCCAATATTTATCCCCCAATTAACACCAAAAAAAATTGAACTGGTCATTATCACATTTCTGTTTGTGGGACCTCGCTGTGCACCAATTTGCAGTCGCATTTCCTAAATTAGAACAGTGACTAAACTTAAAAAAAAACCTAGTTCATTGGCGGTGAAGCACTTTGGAATGTCATGAGGTTTTGAAAGGCACTATATAAATGCAAGTGTTTCTTCATTATTTTAAGTTCAAAACCAGTTTTTAAACAGTTAAAACTTAGTACGGTTGGAAAAAATTGGGTTAAGTTTGGGGGTGTTTTATATTCTGGAGAAACAGGAACCTTTCATTTACAGTTAGGTTTTCAATCATGACTGAATTCAAAATAGTGGCTGACATTAGGTATAGTTACTTCGAAACAGGTATCTTACCTCTAATTTTGCCACTTACGTGAAAATTCCATGATTATCCAAATCACATCTTAAGACAACCCATTTGACAGTCGCATGGTCTGGTCCACATGTCTTCCACTGACTTGAGAAAAACTACATGAAGATCATAAGCGGTGGAATGATAAAGCTGAGAGGAGCGAGAATTAGGATCAAACTGATAGGCGCTGAGACATTGGGCAAGAATGCCACAGCCTGCATGGAAAGGAAAACCAAGGTTGCTCACGACATGGAAAAGGAATATAAAAACACAAACTATATTCATTACAATAGATTTTAATGCACAATGTACCGTGGTTTTGAACTATTCATCCAAGACTTCATTTAGAGCCATATGACCAGAATATAAAGCCGTACAGTTTGACATTACAACAGTGATTACACTCCAAAAGTACTTCATTGGCTGTAAAGCGCTTTGAGACATCCGGTGGTCGTGAAAGGCGCTATATAAATCCAAGTCTTTCCTTTTCTTTTTATAATTTTGTTGACTTGTTGCTCGCACTCTCAGGGATGGTAACGCATAGTTAGCAATCGAATCAGAACAATGCAGGGGGAAACAGTGCTGGAATCGAGTCAGTACAGAGATTCAAGTGATCCTTGCAGATGATAAACAAGGAACTAAAATGCCCTGGAGTTTTTTAAAAATTATTTCAACAACTAAGCATTTATGTTACTATTCAGACTGGGTGGACTGGGCAGTTTTATCTTTGTCAGATCTCACATCACATCAGTCCAAACCCTTTATCTTGCAAGAAAAAAAAAATTACCGGATAAATCAATGGAAATTTCTCTTTTTAAATGAAAAGACACTTCATTTTTAAAATTCTTTATTATTCTGGTGCAAAAATGCTGCTACAGTCCTTAGTATTAATACTTACACAAAACACAAACACCACACCCCTTATTATCCCATCTTTATTGCCTTTAGTCCTATTGGTTCTGTATACAAAGCTAATCTGATAAATTTGTTATGTACAGATAATGTGTACATCAGAGCTTTAAATTTTACAATCTGCAGTACCTGAAAAGTGCAAAAAGGAAACCTTTCAAAGACCACACTATACATTTATTTATTTTTTTTTAAATCAGCAAATATACAAACACAGAAGTGTGTTGTTAAATTACAGCACAATCTAAAATAAAAGTTAGAATCTGTCACCTCCTGGGCACTGCACAAACGGGGCTGGAAACATATAATAGATGGAAATTGTTCTTTAAAAAGCACTGAATAATATCAATATTATATACAGTACACATAAATATCAGATTAAAAACTGAGAGATTCTTTAAAGCACTGAAACACCCCATTTGGCATAAAACATTCCCCAAAATGAATGTACATGAAAAACTTTCTGCAGTAAAATGCCAAAGCAGTTATTGGAAAAACTATAAAAGTCTGAATATTTTTCTCATCTTATTTATATTACCTTAAATAGCTCCTTAAAATACAATTATATGCTATGATCAATTAATATTTGAATGTAACAATTAATGGGAATCCTAATTTGAATGGAAAACCTATTGGGGTCACATGAAAGTTCAGGATGGGCTTGCTGCAAACTAGGCACAAATGTGGTTTAAAGCTGCAACAGGTTATCAGCGGATCCAAGTTCCTAATTCAATCTGTACTCAGCCAGCACGGTAGAGTGAATTGGGTTCAACAGAAGTTCAGCTAGATTGAATGAGCATTGTACAAACCCCTGCTATTGCCATACAGGAAGAAAATTAACAATAGTTTTAGAACCTAATACCTACATAGACTGGCAGGCTAGAATTGCATACCATACACAATTCCCTAGCTATTTTATCAAGCACACGAACTTCAACTCATTGACAGCTAAATACGCCACTGCTGATCTTGTGTACTTTGCTGTGTGAGGTTGCTATTTTGGCTGCAGTGTGACTTTACAGTGGCAGTATGTTGTGAATGAGCTTATGCATCTGTTGAGAAGGGAATGTTTTGCTCATCACAGACATGGTGCTAACAGTCCTTCCCCACATCAGTATTTAATAGCAATGCTACAACAGTCTATCCTTTAGAACACAAAGCAACTCCAGACAATGTCTGAGGTCAATTTCACCAGCACAGACTAACCGGTACAAACACTGTCGTTACCCAATTTTGGATCTCTTTAAAGTCCATTTTCACATAGGGAAATGACCTGGCTTCTTGCTACAAATAAAAAAAAAAAGCTGGTCATAGGGAAACATGCAATTGTATTAAGTCACAAATATTTGTTCATTAATGCCACTTGGTCTTACAGTCCAAAGAACGGAGCTAGCTGAGTCACTAGGAAGTGAGAGTTTGGGATGTTTTCCATGATAATGGTGCTATACAAGTGCAATTGACCGTTTTTAAGAATAACAGTTAATTAAAGGCAGTGGGAAAATGACAGATTGGGAGGTGCTTATATAACTTGTACAAGCTACTTTCTGTTGTTTATATGAATCAAAACCATGAGGCGTGCATCTGATCTGAAACACCTTTCTACCCATTTGTTTTATAAAATCTATACACTACAAATATAACCAATGTCTAGATTATCGGTGCACAGCTATGGATTGGATTAGCTCTTTCATTGGTCCTCCAGGCAAAAGATGGCATCTGTCACTTCTACAAGGCAGCAATCAGCTTTTGAAGGAATAATTTAGCTCCACCTATCAGTGCTCTATTAAGTGAAGCTCCATTCTATTCTGAATAGAAATAGTGTGATCAATGAGCTGCATGTAAAATTACAGACCTTGGTCCTCTGAAAACAGCTACCTTTAAGTGAACCAAATCAAATGTACCCAATGACACAAATACGTGCCATATGCATACTTTTTCCTCACAACTCCCTTTCCTTTAAGTTCTCCTCAAGGCTGCTGTTCCATTTTAAAACATTCTCGCCCGCTTTCTGAATTTGTCAACATTCAGAACGAGTTAAGGTGGCATCGTTTGCTCCCACCATCAAAAAAAATATACGGTTTCTAATTCACGGGTCCATACATGAGGGGTAGTGCCTATGATGTACTATGATTTGGTGGTCTTTTTGATTACTCTATCTTGCTCGCCCTCCATCACACTGTTTCCTTCACAGAGCCTCTTCACATGGAAGCCTTTCACAATTCCACTCATCCAATATCTAGCAGTCATCAGGTACTGGTCATAGAAAACATCTTCAAGCTGATGAATCAATGAAATGGCGGACACATGCAATGATGCTATTCCCATCACAACATGCCTTTAACGTGCCTGTGTAGCGCCATCTGCCATGTTCTATTGCAGGGCCCCTAATATGTAGGTGATGGTGAGGTACTAGGGTGGGATATCTGTACTTCCAAAGCTACCATTCCCCATCCACCTCCTCTCTCATCACTTTATCACCCCTCCCCCCCCCCCCCCCCCCCCCGGTAGCAGTCGGCAGGGCTGGAACAGGCAGACACCTCCGCACATTATTATTTTATCTGCTGCTACTTAACCGGAGATAAGCTAGGTTGGGTGAGGAGGGGGGTGGTGGCAGATTTAAACATATTTAAATCCTGCATTGGTCCCCTTCTGCTAGCAGCTATGAAAGTGGTTGACACTTTAGGTGAAGTAGTAATTTGAAAAATAAAAACTAAATAAAAATAATTTTGATTCCATAAATTATGTTTACAATATAAAGTGCACACAGAAGAACAGTACATCTGGGAAATGGAGGCTAATGTATTTAGGTTTGTGCAATAGTACTGATTGATACAAGAGGGAGCCAGCCTCCCAAGTAGATATGAAAAAAAAAGCATGTCACCATGAAACTTGATTAACATGAAACACACCTCATGGTTTAAAAGGTTTCTTTAGGCTAAGGAAGCAGGGGGTAAGGACGAACAAATCATTTTGATGATATCAGTTTATCTACCACATCACAAGTGTGTGCAGACAGGTCTGGTCTTTCCACAGTCTTGGGTTGAAAGCCATTGCACCGAGCAAAAACAGAAACTGTTATCTCTTGAGCTTTTAAAACAGATACCAGGCAGCCACAACAGGAGACTGTCTCTAGGTTACATGTACATCTTTCAGAGGTACGTGATAGCTGGTGCGTTGCATCTATTCTCCTCTAGAGAGACTGATGAGATGAGCTCTCCATTCCAGTGCTGGTTAATGTGACAGCGGCCATGCGCTGTCCTCGACAATTATAAAGCCAACCGACAGGATTCATTCTTCTTAACTGGTCCTTTTAAGTATTTTAAAATGCCAGAGTGGGAAAGTTTAAAACAACACCAGTACTTTGACCGTTAAAAAAAAAACCCGAAAGAAAGCAAGAAGGCAGCCATCTTTGCACAGAAGCTTCAGGATTCTTTTTTGGGAGTGAAGGAGCTCCGTTACCACCTATGATAGGCTACAGAGGAAGATTCATTAAAATGTAATTAGTACTATATGATCAGAAATGGCCACGTTGATTTGTTGCATAGTCTCATTTGGGTGGAAAAAGAGGAAAACAGAAATGATCAGTAACGGCAGACAGGAAGCCACGGGATTTTTTTCCCCTTCGGTCTTGCATCCCCATCATTTGAGTTCGCTTTGAGGGTTGTACTCGGTTTCTCCAGACGAGATCTGATTCAGACGTTTGCTTGAACCCCAGAGCTTTCTGGAAAGCTGCCCTGATCGCATCTGTTTGTGGAAGGAAGAAAAAATAAAAAGTAGAAGAGAAGGAAAAAGGTCACCAGTTTGAAGAATTGAGTAAAATTGATTGAGCAAGAGCTAGAAATGAGTAAGCAGACCACTGCCCCAGCACCCCTTTGTCCTGGCTGATCTGCCTCTACTCAAGGCTAACCTATCATAATTTTTTAATAAAAAGGAATAGTTTATTGCCATTGTGCAATGAAAGTGATGAGAATGAACAAGTAAAATTGACAGGCTCAGTTCGATTACAATGGAGAAACTGCACATCCCAGAGAAGTCGGAAAACTTTGCTTCCATTTTTAAAAATCAGCATCTTAAATGTACAAATTTGGAAGGATACTAAAGAGCAAGCAGAAACAAACTGACAGCAAATACATTTAACTTCCTTAGAGTCAGGACGCGTACATTTCTTTATGAGTCTTGTAGGCGCCAGAATAGAATAGAATAGCTGCCATTTAGAAAGGGTAACCGTCAGAGAATCTGAAGATACTACGTTGGTGTAATGGATGCTCATAACCTGATGGATGGGCACCAACATAACAGCTCTGAAGTAAAAGAGAATTGACTTGCAATTCCTGGCTTTAAAAAACATTTTAGAAACCAATAAAAAACTTTTCAAACAAAAATCTATGATATATGTTCTTATTCCTTTTCCTTACGCTTGGTGTCTACAATCCTGCTGCACACCTGTTAACGTGCTCAAAGGTTTCCCTGTAAATAGTGTCCTTGATTGATGAGGATTTGGTCTTAATTGGATTTTCTTATTTTGGTAATCATGCAGCTGGAATTTCTTAATTTCACTAAACTCTGAATAAGCCTCTTTAAAGGAATGCGACCTTCCCTTCCTCTTCATGGTTCTTCTCATTAGTTCCTGTGAATGCTCTACATCCTCTTGTACCTTTGCTGGTCCTTCGCTATTATTCCTTTTCTTCCCAAAATAACGTGGCATGATATAAAAGGGCTGCCAGAACAAGGAACCACTCTAGTCCCCAGTCACCCTGTCTACCCCTAGTGCTGAATTCTAGTTTCCTGACTCTTTGCTTGATGTTGGAAACTGAAATCTGTTGCACTGCTGCAAGAGATGGCTGGGCGACTTTAGGTTGAGCTGCGATAGAAAAGGCAGGTGGGAGGTCTCCACCGTCTTGTAGATGTAGTTCATGACTGTGGACTTTACCTCAGCTGGCTTGCCCACACCCACGATGATCAGTTTGCCGTCCTCCAGTCCCACGAGGATGTGGCTGTTCTCCTTGGTGATGGACACGCAGTGAATAGGCAATCGCATTGCTAGTGGGGCAGCACTGAGCTTCAGGCTGAAATTAAATATTGCAGAAATGTTAACTCCAAGTCCAGTTCTTATGACAAAAAGGGTAAGCAAGCTATGAGGAGGTCATAAAGATTCTGCAAAGGGATATAGACAGGTTAAATGAGTGGGCAAGAAGGTGGCAGATGAAGTATAATGTGGGGATGTGTGAGATTATTCACATTGGGAGGAAGAAGAGAAAAACAATATTTTTTTAAATGGTGAGAAACTATTACGTTTTGGTGTTCAGAGGGATGTAGGTGTCCTTGTGCACGAAACAAAGAACATTAACCTGCAGGCACAGCAAGCAATTAGGAAGGCAAAAGGTATGCTGGTCTTTATTGCAAGGGGGTTGGAGTACAAGAATAAGGAAGTCTTGCTACAATTATAATGGGCTTTGGTGAGACCACACGTGGAGTATTGTGCACAGTTTTGATCTTATCTGAAGAAGGATATACTTGCCTTAGAGGCAGTGCACCAAAGGTTCATTTGATTCGTTCCTGAAATGAAAGGGTTCTCCTGAGGAAAGATTGAGTAGATTGGGCCTATACTCTCTAGAGTTTAGAAGAATAAGAGGTGATCTCACTGAAACATATAAGACTCTGAAAGGGATTGACAGGGTAGATACTGAGAGGCTGTTGCCCCTGGCTGGAGAGTCTAGAACTAGGGGGCATAGTCTCAGGATAAGGGGTCGACCATTTAGGATTGAGATGAGGAGAAATTATTTTACTCAGAGGGTTGTGAGTCTTTGGAATTCTCTAACCTAGAGGGCTGTGAATGCTCAGTTGTTGTGTATATTCAAGTCTGAGACCGATAGATTTTTGGATAATAAGAGAATCAAGGGATGCGGAATTGAGGTCAAAGATCAGCCATGATCTTATTGAATGGCGGAGCAGGCTTGTGGGGCTGTATGATCTACTCCTGCTCCTATTTCTTATGTTCTGAAAGACAGATAGAAAATACTTGCACTAATAAAGCACCCTTCATGACCTCAGGACATTCCAAAGTATTTTACAGCCAATGGAACACTTTTTGAAATGTAGTCACTGTTGTAAAGCAGGAAACGCAGCAGCCAGATTCGACATACATCAATGGGAGAATGACCAGATCATTTAAAAAAAAATTTTAATAAGTGATGTTGGTTAAGGGATAAATATTGGCCAGAACACTGGAGAGATCTGCCCTGCTCTTCTTTAAAATAGTGCTAAGGGGAAAGACGGCAACACCAACAATGCAACACTCCTCAGTACTGCATTGGAGTGGTAGCCTAGATTTTGTGCTCAATACTCTGGATTGAGACTTGAACCCACAACCTTCTGACTCAGAGGCGAAAGTGCTACCACCTGCGTCACGGCTGATACCGTAACTCTCTGGGCTAGAATTTTGGTTTTCCGAAAACGGTATTTTTTCTCCAAAATTACCGTTTTCGTTTCGCTGCCATTTTTAGGCCCGATTTTCGGCCTTTAATTTGTGTACTGGATAAAAATCGGCGTTGCACGAGGATTCGTGGCGCAAACCGCAAATTTCAGCAACTTTAGCCCGGGGCCGATAGAGGGTAAAAACAAAAAAATTGCAACAAAAAAAAATTCACAAAACATTCATCGACTAAATCGCTGAAAAAGAATTAAAAAATGAAATCTTTAACTTACCTTTTTTGCAGGTCTTCATACTTACCGCCGCTGGCAGGGCTGCAATGCAGGTTTTTCCCTGTCGGTATTCTGGGTACAGAATACGGGTTCAGAGAGAGTCAAAAAAAATCGATCGCAAACGCGATTTCTAATGTTGCACGGTGGTGTTCATCTCCTCGGCGGGACTTGGAAGCGCTGCCCCAAAAAAGGTAATCGAAGATCCCGTCGATCGGGTTTTCACCGCGGAGGGTCAAATCACAGCAAAAACCCGGTCGCAAAGTCGCTGAAATTCCAGCCCAAAATCTTTCACCTCAAGGCCATAGCAAGAGTCTGTAAAGCACTGATGAGACCACACAGAGCATAGTGGCCAATTTGATACATACAGCTTGAGAGTGGAATTAATTTTTAAAAAATCAATAAATGATACCAGGTTTTAAATATACAACTTGTGTGATATAACACCTTTAATATCAAGACGCTTCACAAATAGGTGCAATGAACAAACTTAATTAAGAATGACTTAAATGTATTAAGCTTGCTCTCAATGAAACAGGGTGGTGGAAAAGATAAATAAAATGGTGCATTTAAATTAGATGTAAAAGGAATTGAGCTTTCTAAAGACAAACAAGGAGAAAGGAACTGAAAAGTCGAATACAAGCAAAACCAGTATATTAGATCAGTATGAACCCTGATCTCATATAAGCCAAGCAGTAATTATTACTGAATACTGCTTCGTTGTCTGGTTCAAGCACAGCCGTCACCTTGAATACCTGAAACTCCAGCCAACCATTTCCTCCCCAGCAATTTGCAGCTATGCTCAACATGCGACAGATTAAAATGGAATATTCATAAGCAAACTGTTCTCTCACATAAATTAAAGTGGTATTCTTAGTGATAGGGCTTGTTAATAATGAGAACTGACTACCAACAACTTGCCAAATTAAAGTTTGGGATTGATTTTATTTTCCGGTTCATGATGTTTTTCCAATATTTACCCTCACCTGTACAAATCCCGTATAGACAGAAATCCCTCCACACTGCCCAGAACAATATGTTCTCCACTGACACACAGGTCAGACACTTGCTCCTTCATAGTCTCACTGGTCAAGTGCTTGCCATTCACAGAGTATAGATGTAGAGCATTATTGTCCTGCAGAAAAGGGGTCAAAGGATGGTAGTTGTGAGAGAAATGTAGCCCACTGCAGTCAAACATGCTGTTAAATGGATCATAGTATTCACACAGTACAACCGATTTGACATTTATTTTCCTGTCCAAATTTTAGGATGTATCCAGGGAGGAGAGGCAGGGATCAGTGCAGGAATTACTTTATTCCTGTAGAGTTTTTAAGCACATTCTGTACATTTCAACAAAGGTTTCTAAACAGCAACTATGAGTCCAAACTATCTGGCTTACAAAGCCCCAGACACTCCCTGCTATAGCCCTCTATCTCTGCTGAAACGATAAATCAAATTCAAACAAAGTTAGTTTGTAAAATAGCTTGGGGGGTGCGGGGGGGTGGTAACATAGAAACATAGAAAATAGGTGCAGGAGTAGGCCATTCGGCCCTTCTAGCCTGCACCGCCATTCAATGAGTTCATGGCTGAACATGAAACTTCAGTACCCCATTCCTGCTTTCTCACCATACCCCTTGATCCCCCTAGTAGTAAGGACTACATCTAACTCCTTTTTGAATATATTTAGTGAATTGGCCTCAACAACTTTCTGTGGTAGAGAATTCCACAGGTTCACCACTCTCTGGGTGAAGAAGTTTCTCCTCATCTCGGTCCTAAATGGCTTACCCCTTATCCTTAGACTGTGACCCCTAGTTCTGGACTTCTCCAACATTGGGAACATTTTTCCTGCATCTAACCTGTCTAAACCAATCAGAATTTTAAACGTTTCTATGAGATTCCCTCTCTTCTTCTGAACTCCAGTGAATACAAGCCCAGTTGATCCAGTCTTTCTTGATATGTCAGTCCCGCCATCCCGGGAATCAGTCTGGTGAACCTTCGCTGCACTCCCTCAATGGCAAGAATATCCTTCCTCAAGTTAGGAGACCAAAACTGTACACAATACTCCAGGTGTGGCCTCACCAAGGCCCTGTACAACTGTAGTAATGCCTCCCTGCCCCTGTACTCAAATCCCCTCGCTATGAAGGCCAACATGCCATTTGTTTTCTTAACTGCCTGCTGTACCTGCATGCCAACCTTCAATGACTGATGTACCATGACACCCAGGTCTCGTTGCACCTCCCCTTTTCCTAATCTGTCACCATTCAGATAATAGTCTGTCTCTCTATTTTTACCACCAAAGTGGATAACTTCACATTTATCCACATTATACTTCATCTGCCATGCATTTGCCCACTCACCTAACCTATCCAAGTCACTCTGCAGCCTCATAGCATCCTCCTCGCAGCTCACACTGCCACCCAACTTAGTGTCATCCACAAATTTGGAGATACTACATTTAATCCCCTCGTCTAAATCATTAATGTACAATGTAAACAGCTGGGGCCCCAGCACAGAACCTTTCCGTACCCCACTTGTCACTGCCTGCCATTCTGAAAAGTACCCATTTACTCCTACTCTTTGCTTCCTGTCTGCCAACCAGTTCTCAATCCACGTCAGCACACTACCCCCAATCCCATGTGCTTTAATTTTGCACATTAATCTCTTGTGCGGGACCTTGTCGAAAGCCTTCTGAAAGTCCAAATACACCACATCAACTGGTTCTCCCTTCTCCACTCTCCTGGAAACATCCTCAAAAAATTCCAGAGGATTTGTCAAGCATGATTTCCCTTTCACAAATCCATGCTGACTTGGACCTATAAGGTTACCTCTTTCCAAATGCGCTGCTATGACATCCTTAATAATTGATTCCATCATTTTACCCACTACCGATGTCAGGCTGACCGGTCTATAGTTCCCTGTTTGCTCTCCCTCCTTTTTTTTTAAAAAAGTGGGGTTACATTGGCTACCCTCCACTCCATAAGAACTGATCCAGAGTCTATGGAATGTTGGAAAATGACTGTCAATGCATCCGCTATTTCCAAGGCCACCTCCTTAAGTACTCTGGGATGCAGTCCATCAGGCCCTGGGGATTTATCGGCCTTCAATCCCATCAATTTCCCCAACACAATTTCCCGACTAACAAGGATTTCCCTCAGTTCCTCCTTCTTACTAGATCCTCTGACCCCTTTTATATCCAGAAGGTTGATTGTGTCCTCCTTAGTGAATACCGAACCAAAGTACTTGTTCAATTGGTCTGCCATTTCTTTGTTCCCCGTTATGACTTCCCCGGATTCTGACTGCAGGGGACCTACGTTTGTCTTTACTAACCTTTTTCTCTTTACATATCTATAGAAGCTTTTGCAGTCCGTCTTAATGTTCCCTGCAAGCTTCCTCTCGTACTCTATTTTCCCTGCCCTAATCAAACCCTTTGTCCTCCTCTGCTGAGTTCTAAGTTTCTCCCAGTCCCCAGGTTCGCTGCTATTTCTGGCCAATTTGTATGCCACTTCCTTGGCTTTAATACTGTCCCTGATTTCCCTTGATAGCCACGGTTGAGCCACCTTCCCTTTTTTATTTTTACGCCAGACAGGGATGTACAATTGTTGTAGTTCATCCATGCGGTCTCTAAATGTCTGCCATTGCCCATCCACAGTCAACCCCTTAAGTATCATTCGCCAATCTATCCTAGCCAATTCACGCCTCATACCTTCAAAGTTAACCTTCTTTAAGTTCTGGACCATGGTCTCTGAATTAACTGTTTCATTCTCCATCCTAATGCAGAATTCCACCATATTATGGTCACTCTTCACCAAGGGGCCTCGCACAACAAGATTGCTAATTAATCCTCTCTCATTACACAACACCCAGTCTAAGATGCCCCCCCCACCCCACCCCCGAGTTGGTTCCTCGACGGAAAGGTCTAGAAAACCATCCCTTATGCACTCCAGGAAATCCTCCTCCACCATATTGCTTCCAGTTTGGTTAGCCCAATCTATATGCATATTAAAATCACCCATGATAACTGCTGCACCTTTATTGCATGCACCCCTAATTTCCTGTTTGATGGCCTCCCCAACATCACTACTACTGTTTGGAGGTCTGTACACAACTCCCACTAACGTTTTTTGCCCTTTGGTATTCTGCAGCTCTACCCATATAGATTCTACATCATCCGAGCTAATGTCCTTCCTAACTAATCTCCTCTTTAACCAGCAATGCTACCCCACCTCCTTTTCCTTTTATTCTATCCTTCCTGAATGTTGAATACCCTTGGATGTTGAGTTCCCAGCCCTGATCATCCTGGAGCCACGTCTCTGTAATCCCAATCACATCATATCTGTTAACATCTATTTGCACAGTTAATTCATCCACCTTATTACAGATACTCCTTGCATTAAGACACAAAGCCTTCAGGCTTGTTTTTTTAACACCCTTTGTCCTTTTAGAATTATGATATAGTGTGGCCCTTTTTGTTTCTTGCCTTTGTTTACTCGGCCTTCCACTATTGCTTTTTACCTTTCCACCATCTGTTTCTGACTCCATATTACTTCGCCCTGTCTCGCTGCATAGGTTCCCATTCCCCTGCCATATTAGTTTAAACACTCCCGAATTGCATTAGCAAATGTTACCCCTAGGACATCAGTGCAGCTTGAAATGTATTTAATTACACAAAATTATTTATTAATGCAAGTCTGTAACTTAGCTTGTGGGAGTGCATTTATGTGCATCCCCAATACAGCTTTTTGTTCTGTATGTTATGTTTTGAAGTCTGTGGGCTCAGAATATCCAACTAAATGGGCCATAAAAAGGGGTGGATACCCTTCAGCTATGACACACGATTTATTAAGATCTAAGTTGCTCTCTAATTTTACTCTTCTTTTCTTCTCCTTTCTGGGCACTCGAGTGCAAAGTGACTCTGCTGTGCTGTGGCCTTTCCCACTGCAGTCGGGATGCACATGGGAGGCATAAGACGACTGACCCTCCCAATTTACCCTGCCTGCCGTGGCCAGCTTCGCAAACTGATTTTAGGAACTCGCCAAGTGTGGCTTTAAACGTGCCTCTACCACTCTGTAGCAGTGTGTTGGGACACTGCAGATTCTGCAGTATATATCCGGAACATAGATTAAAAATCAGGTTTCGGGGAGGGGGGGTGGTGCGAGAAAGAGAGGGGAGATACCTGAACACGGCATAAAATAAAGCATAATAATCAGCTATCTCAAAATAAATCCTATTTTAATAAGGATCTGCACACTGCGTTCTTCAAGCAGTTGACAAAAGGTAACCAATTAGTCCCTGCTATCTAATTCTACCATACACACCAGCAATCACATTGAAATACTGCATTCATACAAACACAAAGTTTTAATACACAAGACATAAACCTGTTTAATCAATTCTCACCATTTAAAATGACACATATAAGCTTGTGGATACTCAGTCTGGAAACATTTTTAAATGGATCGTATATTCCTATAATTATACTAAATGATTCAGGCAGCTGCATTAGGTTTTATTTCATAGACTCAAGGTTACAAATTAACAGAAAAGGCCTCTGAGAAGCTGTACCTTAAAATTTGATTTCCCCTCTATCATAGTGTTTACAATGATGTGTCCCTCCCATGACACAGACAGGTTGGAAATGATGAGAGGGAGTGAGCTCTCACATGGCGGTCGAAGTGTCCTCATATACTGCCCCCGTCGAATGGTATGAATGATCACTGTTCCATCCTGTAGGATACACACAAAAGTTGTGTGGGCACTTATACTTCAACAACTGGTCCAGCACAAATTTTTAAATGAAGCCAAGGTGACAGCTTACGCATCGTTCTGATGCATTATACAAAAGGCAATGGGATAAGTGGTGTACCAGATAGAAAAGCCACAGTAAGCTTTTTTAAAAATATAAAATGTATACACACACATATAAAAGAAATTCATTCTTCATTAGCTGCAAAGTACAAGGTCGAGCTTGGAGGAATAGGATACATTTCCTCAATAACCGTCCACGAGAAGAGATAAAAAATATAGTAGGTATATAGTAAATCAATTAATAATTTGGAGGGGAGGATGAATAGGGTTGTGTTATGGATGTACTGGAAAGAGATCGGATAGCGAAGGCTATGAGCACTCATGTGTGGAAATATCTGGAGTGTAATAGACAATCGCAGACACTAATGGGCATGCACAAACGATAGCAGCTAACCTTACCACTAAACAAGCTTATATATCAACAGCATACAGGCCTAATGAAATGATATACTACACTCATATATGTCCTACGTAATTAAACCTATAAAAGATACAACACACTGGAACTCCTTGGGGACTTTTGACCATGTCTTGCTGAGGCGAGCATAGGCAGCCAAGACAACACACTTGTGACCTCCCGGAGAGTCCTTTGTATGAGTTTTGGTACCTACACCTCATATACACTGCATGTAAGGGTTGTGTTTTATTATCTCATTGACTTTAACAGAGTATTACCCAGACATTTCAGTGTTTCTTAGTGCTCAAATTTATATCAGAGGTATGACAATATCGTAAATACCTCCACAAGGGGACAATAGGGATACATGATAATATCCTAAAAAAAAACAATAGGTTTACTGTGTCATCTGCACCAAGCTTTTTTCAGTATGTGGACATGAGCCAGGCTGCCTGCAAAATGAACATGGTTTAAACAATGGACCAATACTACATATGCACCAACCCGGAGGCGGCGGGGGAGTCCAGGGGGAGGCCTATAAAAGGCCCAACATTGTCGAAGCAGCGGGAGATCGTGGAGGTGGTGCGGGAGTCCGGGGGAGGCCAATAAAAGGCCGAACATCGTCGGCGCAGCGGGAGATCGAGAAAGCGATGCGGGAGTCCGGGGGAGGGCTATAAAAGGCCCAACATTGTCGGCGCAGCGGGAGATCGAGGAACGGTGCGGGAGTCCGGGGGAGGCCTATAAAAGGCCGAACATCGTCGGCGCAGCGGGAGATCGAGAAAGCGATGCGGGAGTCCGGGGGAGGGCTATAAAAGGCCCAACATTGTCGGCGCAGCGGGAGATCGAGGAACGGTGCGGGAGTCCGGGGGAGGCCTATAAAAGGCCCAACATCGTCGCAGCAGCAGATCATCGAGGAAGCCAGCTGGTGCAGGGAGAGATGGCAAAGAAGTAAAAAGAAATCAAAAGGTGACGTCACAGCCAAGGGGGTAAGTGATTGGTGAGTAGTTTTTCTTCTTTTTCTTTATTAGTAGGTAACCTTTGACATTGTTGCCAAATTAAATTAATTAAGGGTTAAGTCATGGCAGGAGAGCCCAGATCCATGTCATGCCCCCCCCCCTGTGCTATGTGGGAAGTCAGGCACGCTCCCAGTGTCCCTGACGACTACATGTGCAGGAAGTGCATCTAGTTGCAGCTCCTGACAGACCACATTGTGGCACTGGAGCTGCGCATGGATTCACTCTAGAGCATCCGCGATGCTGGGGATGTCGTGAATAGCACGTTTAGTGAGTTGGTCACACCGCAGCTAAAGGTTACTCAGGTAGATAGGGAATGGGTGACCATCAGGCAGAGCAGTGGAAGGAAATTAGTACAGGGGTCCCCTGTGGTCATCCCCCTCCAAAATAGATACACTGCCTTATACATCGCCTGGTGCTGTTGCGGGGGGATGACTCACCGGGGGAAGGCAGCAGCAGCCAAGTTCATAGCACCGTGGGTGGCTCTGCTGCACAGGAGGGCAGGAAAAAGAGTGGGAGAGCTAAAGCGGTAGGGGATTCTATTGTAAGGGGAATAGATGGACGTTTCTGCGGTTACAATCGAGACTCCAGGATGGTATGTTGCCTCCCAGGTGCAAGAGTCAAGGATGTCTCGGAGCGGCTGCAGGATATTTTGGAGAGGGAAGGTGAACAGTCAGTTGCCGTGCCTATAGGTACCAACGATATAGGTAAAAAACGAGATGAGGTCCTACAAGCTGAATTTAGGGAACTAGGAGTTAAGTTTAAAAGTAGGACCTCAAAGGTAGTAATCTCAGGATTGCTACCAGTGCCACGTGCTAGTCAGAGTAGGAATAGCAGGATAGCTAAGATGACTACGTGGCTTGAGGAATGGTGCAAGAGGGAGGGATTCGAATTCCTGGAACATTGGAACAGGTTCTGGGGGAGGTGGGGCCAGTACAAACCGGACGGTCTGCACCTGGGCAGGGCAGGAACCAATGTCCTAGGGAGAGTGTTTGCTAGTGCTGTTGGGGAGGAGTTAAACTAATACGGCAGGGGGATGGGAACCTATGCAAGGAGACAGAGGGAAGTAGAATGGGGGCAGAAGCAAAAGATAGAAAGAAGAAAAGTAAAAGTGGAGGGCAGAGAAACCCAAGGCAAAAATCAAAAAGGATCACATTTCAGCAAAATTCCAAAGGGGCAAAGTGTGTTAAAAAGACAAGTCTGAAGGCTCTGTGCCTCAATGCGAGGAGTATTCGTAATAAGGTGGACGAATTAACTGAGCAGGCAGCTATTAACAAATATGATATAATTGGCATTACGGAGACATGGCTCCAGGGTGACCAAGGCTGCGAACTCAACATCCAGGGGTATTCAACATTCAGGAAGAATAGAAGAAAAAGGAGGTGGGGTAGCATTGCTGGTGAAAGAGGAAATTAACGCAAGAGTAAGGAAAGATATTAGCTTGGATAATGTGGAATTTGTATGGGTAGAGCTGCCCAAAGGGCAGAAGATGCTAGTGGGAGTTATGTACAGGCCACCAAACAGTAGTAGTGAGGTTGGGGACAGCATCAAAGAAGAAATTAGGGATGCATGCAATAAGGTTCAGCAGTTATCATGGGCGGCTTTAGTCTACATATAGACTGGGCTAACCAAACTGGTAGCAATACGGTGGATCAGGATTTCTTGGAGTGTATTAGGAATAGTTTTCTAGACCAATATGTCGAGGAACCAACTAGAGGGCTGGCCATCCTAGACTGGGTGATGTGTAATGAGAAAGGACTAATTAGCAATCTTGTTGTGCGAGGCCCCCTTGGGGAAGAATGACCATAAAATGGTAGAATTCTTTATTAAGATGGAGAGTGACAGTTAATTCAGAGACTAGGGTCCTGAACTTAGGGAAAGGTAATTTGGATGGTATGAGACGTGAATTGGCTAGAATAGACTGGTGAATGATACTTAAAGGGTTGACGGTGGATAGGCAATGGCAAACATTTAAAGATCACATGGATGAACTTCAACATTTGTACATCCCGGTCTGCAGTAAAAATAAAACAGGGAAGGTGGCTCAACCGTGGCTAACAAGGGAAATTAAGGATAGTGTTAAATCCAAGGAAGAGGCATATAAATTGGCCAGAAAAAGCAGCAAACCTGAGGACTGGGAGAAATTTAGAATTCAGCAGAGGAGGGCAAAGGGTTTAATTAGGAGGGGGAAAATAGAGTATGAGAGGAAGCTTGCTGGGAACATAAAAACTGACTGCAAAAGTTTCTATAGATATGTGAAGATTAGTGAAGACAAACGTAGGTCCCTTGCAGTCAGAATCAGGTGAATTTATAATGGGGAACTAAGAACTGACAGAGCAGTTCAACAAATACTTCGGTTCTGTCTTCATGAAGGAAGACACAAATAGGGGACCGACGGGTCTAGTGAGAAGGAGGAACTGAAGGAAATCCTTATTAGTCGGCAAATTGTGTTTAGGAAATTGATGGGATTGAAGGCCGATAAAGCCCTAGGGCCTGATAGTCTGCATCCCAGAATACTTAAGGAAGTGGCCCTAGAAATAGTGGATGCATTGGTGATCATTTTCCAGCAGTCTATTGACTCTGGTTCAGTTCCTATGGGCTGGAGGGAAGCTAATGTAATACCACTTTTTAAAAAGAGGAGGGAGAGAAAACGGGGAATTATAGACCGGTTAGCCTGACATCAGTAGTGGGGAAAATGTTGGAATCAATTATTAAAGATGAAATTGCAGCGCATTTGGAAAGCAATGACAGGATCGGTGGTCCAAGTCAGCATGGATTTATGAAAGGGAAATCATGCTGGACAAATCTTCCAGAATTTTTTGAGGATGTAACTAGTAGAGTAGACAGGGGTGAACCAGTGGATGTGGTGTATTTGGACTTTCAAAAGGCTTTTGACAAGGTCCCACACAAGAGATTGGTGTGCAAAATTAAAGCACATGGTATTTGGGGGTAATGTATTGACGTGGATAGACAACTGGTTGGCAGACAGGAAGCAGAGAGTCGGGATAAACGGGTCCTTTTCAGAATGGCAGGCAGTGACTAGTGGGATGCCGCAAGGCTCAGTACTTGTTAAGAGGCTGAGGGTGACTTGGACAGATTAGGTGAGTGGGCAAATGCCTGGTAGATGCAGTATAATGTGGATAAATGTGAGGTTATCCACTTTGGTGGCAAAAACACGAAGGCAGAATATTATCTGAATGGCGGCAGATTCGGAAAAGGGGAGGTGCAACGAGGCCTGGGTGTCATGGTACATCAGTCATTGAACGTTGACATGCAGGTGCAGCAGACGATGAAGGTGGCAAATGGCATGTTGGCCTTCATAGCTAGGGGATTTGAGTATAGGAGCAGGGAGGTCTTACTGCAGTTGTACAGGGCCTTGGTGAGGCCTCATCTGGAATAGTGTGTTTAGTTTTGGTCTCCTAATCTGAGGAAGGACATTCTTGCTAGGTTTAGCGAAGGTTCACCAGATTGATTCCCGGGATGGCAGGACTGACATATGAGGAGAGACTGGATCAACTGGGCCTGTATTCACTGGAGTTTAGAAGGATGAGAGGGGATCTCATAGAAACATATAAAATTCTGACGGGACTGGACAGGTTAGATGCAGGAAGAATGTTCCCGATGTTGGGGAAGTCCAAAAGCAGGGGACACAGTCTAAGGATAATGGGTAAGCCATTTAGGACCGAGATGAGGAGAAACTTCTTCACTCAGGGAGTTGGTAACCTATGGAATTCTCTACCGCAGAGAGTTGTTGATGCCAGTTCATTGGATATATTCAAGAGGGAGTTAGATATGGCCCTTACGGCTAAAGGGATCAAGGGGTATGGAGAGAAAGCAGGAAAGGGGTACTGAGCTGATGATCAGCCATGATCTTATTGAATGGTGCTGCAGGCTCGAATGGCCGAATGGCCTACTCCTGCACCTATTTTCTATGTTTCTAACCCACCCGAGCAAACTGGCGAGGTGGAAATACTAAGCAACGTGCACTTTAATGTTAACTGCGAGCAGTGATACCAATGACGAACCATGCAGAATAGGAGCTTTGACTTTACACTGACGTACTGTATTATAAAGCAATTATGCCTAACAATCCTGGATAAGGTCCTACAAAGGGGATAATCCCTAGTAGATATGGTGAAAGGAGTTCCGAAAACCCAAATATTAAAAAAAATGAATTGAAATAACTTGAAAGGTGTGAACTCTTTGAACACAATGGCCGCTCTCCTGAACATTAGTTGCACTGCTCGAGATTGGGGTTGCTGAAACATGCCAAGTTACCACTCAGCTCCAGGTGCCAGCAGCTGCTACCACACCACACCGACATTAGAAAGTAATTGGGGGTGCTGGCAGGCAAGGCTGAGTGACTTTTATGAAGTAAAGGCTCAGGAAACATCATCTTTCAGCATCCAGACCTTGGCACGGCATGAGGATTGAGGTTCTAATTGAAAGCTCAGCCACTTTGTGAAGAGAACAATATTTACATACTTGGTTCGGAGGGCATTAAGAGCCAACCATATAGTCTAGGAATGCAATCATGGACTGGATAGGGGAGGCAATGAAGAAGAAGAAGGAGGATATGCATTTATATAGCGCCTTTCACAACCTCAGGATGTCCCAAAGCGCTTTACAGCCAGTCGTCTACTTATTTTTTTAAAAAAGGATAGTCATTGTTGCAATGTATACATAATTACACATAATTAATACATAATTTACAACAAACATACATTTCTTTAAGGCACAAAAAACCCATAGGATAAGTGGTCCAACCGTGGCTAACAAGAGAAGTTAAAGATGGTAGTAAAGCTAAAGCCTGGGGAGATTGAGAGCATTTTAGAATTCAAGAAATTGATAATGAAAGGGAAAATAGAATATGAGAGTAATCTAACAAGAGACATAAAAGCAGGCTGTTAAAGCTTCTATAGGTATGTAAAAAGGTAAAGGTTAATAAAAGTAAATGTGGGTCCCTTATATGCTGAGACAGGAGAAATTATAATGGAAAATAAGGAAATGGCAGCATAATTAAACAAATACTTTGTATCTGTCTTCAAGGACGAAGACATGAAAAACCTCCCGAGAATAGTGGAGAACCAAGGGTCTAGCGAGAATGAGGAACTGAAAGAAATTAGTATTAGTAAAAAAAAAATAGTACTGGAGAAATTAATGGGACTGAAAGTTGATAAATTCACTGGACCTGATGGCCTACATCCTAGAGTTTTGAAAGAGGTGGCTATAGAGACAGTGGATACATTGGTTGTTATCGTCCAAAATTCTAGAACGGTTCCCGCAGATTGGAAGGTAGCTAATGTAACCTTGTTATTTAAGAAAGGAGGGAGAGAGAAAATGTGGAACTACAGACCAGCTGGCCTGACATCAGTAGTAGGGAAAATGCTAGAATCTATTATTAAGGATGCGGTAACAGGGCACTTAGAAAATACTAATAGGATTGGGCAGAGTCAACATGGATTTATGAAAGGGAACTCATGCTTGACAAATCTGTTAAGAGTTCTTAGGTGTTTGTTACCAGCAGACTCACCAGACCTGGGATGGGGGGATTGTCCTATGAGGAGAGATTGACTAGGCCTATATGCTCTAGTTTAGAAGAATGAGAGGTGAGCTCACTGAAACATACAAAATTCTTACAGGGCTTGACAGGGTAGATGCAGGGAGGATGTTTTCTCTGGCTGAGGAGTCTAGAACCAGGGGGTCACAGTCTCAGAATAAGGGGTCGGCCATTTAGGACTGAGATGAGGAGAAACTTCCTTCACTCAGAGGGTGGTGAATCTTTGGAATTCTCTATCCCAGAGGGCTGTGGAGGCTCAGTCATTGAGTATATTCAAGACAGAGATCTATAGATTTTTGGATAGTAAGGGAATCAAGGGATATGGAGGATAGTGCAGGAAAGTGGAGTTGAGGTAGAAGATCAGCCATGATCTCACTGAATGGCGGAGCAGGCTCGAGGAGCCGAATGGCCGACCCCTGCGCCTAATTCTTATGTTATGTTATGTAATGTAATGTAGGAAATGTGGCAGCCAATTTGCATACAGCAAGCTCCCACAAGCAGCTATAATAAAATGACCAGGTAATCTGTTTTAGTGATGTTGGTTGAGGGCTAAATATTGGCCACAGAATCTGTGATAGGACACCAGGGAGAACTCCGCTGTTCTTATTCGAAATAGTGCCATGAGATTTTTTACATCCACCTGAGAGGGCAGAAGGATCCTGTTTAAAATCTGATCTGAAAGATGGCACCTTCAACAATGCAGCACTCCTTCAGTACTGCACTGGAATGTCAGCCTAGATTTTGTTGCTCAAGAGTTATAAGGTACAAGTCCCACTACAGAGAGTATTACCAACTGAGCCAGGGCTGATTCCTTTACCCTTTCCTGAAGAAACTGAATTTAATTTCACGTTTGCCACAGTAGAATTTGAAATCTCGACCTCTGTGTTACTAATCCGGTCCCATATCCAAAATATCTCAGTGCTTAGTTTTGCATCCAGTGCTATGTGACACAATTAACATTGAAACCAGCTACCACTGCACCACCTACAGGCGCAACAGGTACTACAGGTAAATGAGTAGTCCTAAAATGAAAACAGTTCTTCAGCATGAGGTTAAGAACATAAGAATACAAGAATTAGGAGTAGGACATACAGCCCCTCGAGCCTGCTCAACCATTCAATACGATCGTGGCTGATATTCGATCTAACTCTACATCCCTAGATTCCCCTGGAGTCCAAATATATATCTATCTCAGCCTTGAATATAATCAATGAGCACCCACAGCCCTTTAGGGTATAGAATTCCAAAGATTCACAATCTTCAGTGAAGAAATTCCTCCTCATCTCAGTCTTAAAAGGCCGATCCCTTATCCAGAGACTATGCCCCCTAGTTCTAGGCTCTGCTGCCAGGGGAAACAATCTCTCATCATCGATCCTGTTAATCCCCCTCAAAATCTTATGCTTCATTGAGATCACCTTTCATTCTTCTAAACTCCAGAGCGTATAGGCCCAATCTTCTTAATCACTCCTCATAGGTAACCCTCTCATCCCAGGAATCAATCTAGTGAACCTCGAAGATAAGGTGACCAAAACAGTACTCCAGGTGTGGTCTCTCCAAGGCCCTGTATAATTGTAGCAAGACTTCCTTGTAGTCTAACCCGAGCAATAAAGACCAACCTGCCATTTGCTTTCCTAATTGCTTGCTGTACCTGCATACTAACTCTCTGTGGTTCTTGTACTAGGACGCCTAAATCTCTCTGAACACCTACAGTTAATAGTTACTCACCATTTAAAAAATATTCTGTTTTCCTATTCTTCCAACCTAAGTAAATAACCTCACATTTCCCCACATTATATTCCATCTGCCACCTTATTGCCTACTCACTTAACCTGTCTATATCTCTATGTCCTCCCTACAGCTTACTTTCCCACCTAGCTTTGTATCATCAGCAAACTTGGATACATTGCACTTGTTCCCTTCATCCAAGTCATTAATATAGATTGTAAATAGTTGAGGCACAAGCTTTGATCCTTGTGGCACCCTACTAGTTGCAGAAAATAACCCATTGATCTCTACTCTGTTTAACCAATCCTCTATCCATTCTTATACATTACCTCCAATCCCATGAGCCCTTATCTTACGTAATAACTTTTTATGTGGCACCTTTATCCACCCTGCTAGTTACATCCTCAAAAATTTGTAAGAAATTTGTCAAACACAATTTCTGTTTCATAAAACCATGTTGACTCTGCATTCCATGTGGTGTATAAGGTACTGCAAAGAGACTATTGGAGAAGATTAAGGGATATGGAATTGGGGGGAGGGTAGTAAATTGGATTAAAATCCTGTTAGAAAGGAGGAAACAGAGAGTAGGAGTTCAGGGCAGTTTCTCAGAGCAGTTTGGAGTGGATAGTGGTATCCCACTGTTCTGGGGACTGTTTTGCTTCAGTATGTTCTGTGCTGTATATTCTATGTGTACACAATTCTATGTTCAATGATTTAGATATAGGGCTAGAGAGGGAGCGGTGTCCAAATTTGCAGATAATACTAAATGAGGAGGAATGGCAAATAATTCTGAGGACCAAAGGAGGCTTGCAAGGGGATGTTGAGAAGATGGTTAAAAAAGTAATAGTTATACTCTGAATGGGCAATGTAAAAAAGCAGAGGGATTTATGGGTTCAGGTTCATAAATTAAAAGTAGCACTTCAGGTCGTAATGCCATAAAAACAAATGGTATACTGGGTTTTGTGGCAAGAGGTATAGAATATGTCAGTCAAGATGTAATGGTTGGAGTATTATATGCAGTTCTGGGCACAACATTGTAGGAAGGATGTTGAGAGTGCAAAGATGGCATAGTACAGATTCATTAGGATACTGTCTGGTACAAGGAAGTACAAATGTGAAGATAGACTGAAAAATTGGGACTGTTTTCATTAGAACAAAGGAGATTGTAGAGTAATTTGATAAAGATGTTTAATATTATGAGGGAATGGGACACAGCAGATAGAAATAGGTGTTTTTTTTGTGGGAGAGGGGTCAAGAACGAGGGAACATAGAAATAAGATTAAATGTGAGAGATTTAGGAAAAAGAACAGAATAAATATTATACAGAAGGTTGCAAGGCTGTGGAATGAACTACCAGAGTTAGTGATTGAAGCAGAGATCCTGTCAGCTTTTAAGAATATGTTAGAAAGGGGGTTGAAGGATAATGGATAGAGAGACACGGGAAGAGGAGGCGGGGTGGGGGGGGGGGGGGGGGACACATGGGATTAGGAGCACTGTTTGTGTGGAGGCTAAATACCAACCTTTCCCAGTTGGGGTGCCAGATGTTCCAGATGGAACAGCATGGCCAGACCACTGACTCGTGGTTCCAAGTGGGCCACACATAGTGCTAATCAACATCAGAGTGGACAGGAACCGAAAGCACTCTTCTGTGTGTCCCTTCTTGGTAAACATTAGCAACTCACTTTGAGGCTTTTGTTACATAAGTGTGGGTCGCTGTGTTTTTAAAAAATTTGTTCTGGGATGTGGGCATCATTAGCAAGGCCAGCATTTATTGCCTATCCCTAATTGCCCTTGGGAAGGTGGCGGTGAGCCACCTTTTTGAACCACTGAAGTCCTTGTGGTGAAGGAACTCCCATAGAGCTGTTTGGGAGGGAGTTCCAGGATTTTGACCCAGCGAACATGAAAGAGCGGCGATATATTTCCAAGTCAGGATGGTGTGTAACTTGGAGGGGAACTTGCTGGTGATGGTGCACCCATGCGCCTGCTGGCCTTGTCCTTCTAGGTGGGAGGGGTCACGAGTTTGGGAGGTGCTGCCGAAAAAGCCTTGGCGAGTTGCTGCAGTGCATCTTGTAGATGGTATACACTGCAGCCATGGTTCGCTGGTGATGGAGGGGGTGAATGTTGAAGGTGGTGGATGGGGTGCCAATCAAGTGGGCTGCTTTGTCCTGGATGGTGTCGAGCTTCTTGAGTGTTGTTGGAGCTGCAGTCATCCAGGCAAGTGGAGAGTATTCCATCACACTCCTGACTTGTGCCTTGTAGATGGTGGAAAGACTTTGGGGAGTCAGGAGGTGAGACACTCGTCGCAGAATACCCAGCCTCTGGCCTGCTCTGGCTGCCATAGTATTTATCTGCTTGGTCCAGTTGAGTTCCTGATCTCTGGTCAGTGGTGAGTTTTCCCTCTGATCCCAATTTTACTAGGGCTTCTTGATGCCACACTCGGTCAAATGCTGCCTTAATGTCAAGGGCAGTGACTCTAACCTCACCACTGGAATTCAGCCCTTTTGTCTATGTTTAGACCAAGGCTGTAATGAGGTCTGAGCTGAGTGGATCTGGCAGAACTCAAACTGAATATTGTTGAGCAGGTTATTGGTGAGTAAGTGCTGCTTGATAGCACTGTTGATGACATCTTCCATCACTTTGCTGACAATTGAGAGTTGACTGATGGGGCAGATTGGATTTGTCCTGCTTTTTTGGATAGGACATACCTGGGCAGTTTTTCACATTGTCGGGTAAATGCCAGCATTGTAGCTATACTGGAACAGCTTGGCTAGAGACCCGGCTAGTTCTGCAGCACAAGTCTTCAGTTTGAGAATCACTATTGTCGGGGCCCAAAGTCTTTGCTGTATCCAATGTGCTCAGCCACTCCTTGCTATCACGTGGAGTGAATCGAATTGGCTGAAAACTAGCTTCTGTGATGGTGGGGACCTCAGGAGGAGGCACTTGGCACTTCTGGCTGAAGATAGTTGCAAATATTTCAGCCTTGTCTTCTGCACGTGTGCTGAGCTCCGCCATCATTGAGGATGGGGATATTCAGGGAACCTCCTTCTCCAGTTAGTTGTTTCATTGTCCACCACCATTCACGACTGGATGTGGCATAGCTTTGATCTGATCCGTTGATTGTGGGATCGCTTAGCTCTGTTTATAGCATGCTGCTTCTGCTGCTTAGCTTGCCTGTAGTCCTGTGTTGCAGCTTCCCCAGGCTGGCACCTCAATTTTAGATATGCCTGGTGCTGCTCCTGGCATGCTCTTCTGCACTCCTCACTGAACCAGGATTGATCCCCTGGCGTGATGGTAATGGTATAGTGAGAGATATGCCGGGCCATGAGATTAGATTGTGATGCAATACAATTCCGCTGCTGCTGATAGCCCACTGCGCCTCACGGATGCTCAATTTTGAGCTGCTAGATCTGTTCTGAATCTATCCATTTAGCACAGTGGTAGTGCCACACAACAGGATGGAGGGTGCCCTCAGTATGAAGACGGGACTTCGTCTCCACAATGACTGTGCGGTGATCACTGCTACCAATGCTGTCATGGACAGATGCATCTGCGACAAGTAGATTGGTGAGGGCGAGGTCAAGGAGCTTTTTCCCCTCGTGTTGGTTCTCTCACCATCTGCTGCAGGCCCAGTCTGGCAGATATGTCCTACAGGACTCGGCCAGCTCAGTCAGTAGTGGTACTAGCTCTTGGTGATGGACATTAAAATCCCCCACCCAGTGTACATTCAGTGCCCTTGCTACCTTCCTTCAGTGCTTCTTCCAAGTGGTGTTCAACATGGAGGAGTACTGATTCATCAGCTGAGGGAAGGCAGTAGGTGGTAATCAGCAGGAGGTACCTTGCCTATGCTTGACCTGAAGCCATGAGACTTCATGGGGTCAGGATTCAATGTTCAGGACTCCAAGGGCCACTCCCTCCCGACTGTATACCACTATGCCGCCACCTCGGGTGGTCTATTCCTACCGGTAGGACAGGACATACCCAGGGATGGTGATGGAGAAGTCTGGGACTTTGGCTGAAAAGGTATGATTCTGTGAGTATGACTATATCAGGCTGCTGCTTGACTAGTCTGTGGGACAGCTCTCCCAATTTTGGCACAAGTCCCCAGATGTAAGTAAGGAGGACTTTGCAGGGTCGACTGGGCTGGGTGTGCCACTGTCGTGTCCGAAGTCGGTGCCAAGGTCGATGCTGGGTGGTCTGTCCGGTTTTATTTTTATTATTGTTTTCTGTAGCAGTTTGTTACAACTGATATGCTTGCTAGGGCATTTCAGAGGGCAGCTAAGAGTCAACCACTTTGCTGTGGAGTCACATGTAGGCCAGACCAGGTAAGGGTGGCAGATTTCCTTCCCTAAAGGACATTAGTGAACCAGTGGGTTTTTACGTCAATCTGGTAGTTTCATGTCACCATTTCTGACACTAGCTTTTTATTCCAGATTTTTAAAAATTAATTGAATTTAAATTCCACAGGTGAGATGTGAACTCTCATCTCCAGATGATTAGTCCAGACTTCTGGATTACTAGCCCTGTAACTTAACCACTATGCTACCATTCCAGAGTGTTGGGAGAGAAATTGAGGTGTTTGCAAGACAATAAAATGAGTACAAGATTAATATTGATCACTTGTATCTTAATGGTAGAAACAGGACAAAAAACACCATTTAGAAGTGAAACTACTTGTAGATGAAGTGAAAGTGGGAGAAATCAAGTCATAGTTTATGTTTGTTGTTAAGTGGAACATTGTGTGCACTTAAAAAAAAAAATTTATTCATTGGATGTGAGCATCACTGGCAAGGCTAGCATTTATTGCCCATCCCTAATTCCCCTTGAGAAGGTGGTGATGAGCTGCCTTCTTGAACCACTGTAGTCCGTGTGGTGAAGGTACTCCCACAGTACTGTTAAGGAGGGAGTTCCAGGATTTTGACCCAGCGACTATGAAGGATCGGCAATATATTTCCAATTTGTGACCCCTCTGCTAATTATTTGAGTTAGGTATCTAACATGCAATACCTAAGTCTGTACTAGCAATTATTAACTGCTGGACTACTGAATCTTACCTTGGACCCCGAGGCAGCCATATCCAGCTCTGTACTGATGGCCACGCTGGTTATCTCCTCGGTGTGCCCATATAGAATCTGCATGGGTTTCAGCGCTAGGCCGACAGGGATTCCTCCCTGAATCACAAGAAGTTGAAAAAATAATGGTGAAGAATATCAACTTGAAGATATGCCAGAACAAACAGGATGCCATCATATAAAAGAAAGACTTTCATTAATATATCACAACCTCAGGAGGTCCCAAAGTGCTTTACAGCCAATGGGGTACTTCTGAAGTGTAAGCCACTATTGTAATGTAGGAAACGCGGCAGCCAATTTGTGTACAGCAAGGTCCCTCAAACAGCAATGTGATAATGACCAGATAATCTGTTTTAAATATTGGTTGAGGGATAAATATTGGCCACTAGAGTATCAGTCTAGATTTTGTGGTCAAGTCACTGGAGTGGGAACACCAACCTTCCAACTCAGAAGCGAGAGGTTTACCCACTGAGCCATGGCTGACACCTGTACTCCCAACTGGTTCATTAAGTTGAGCATAGAGCAGTGAGGCAATGCACAGCACTACTAGACAGCAGATCCCGAGCATCAGTACTTACAATATCGAATACATTAATTGCACTCGTGCATTATTTCACAAAAATAATGTACTTCTGTATCCATTGTTAATTGTTTACATATTTCATGACAGTACCAATACCCTGATTTGTCACAGAAATGTTCTTTGAGGAGCAGTAGAACTAACCAATCTGCACAAGGCTTAACCCCATGTATCAGGAGTATGTGGTTGGGTACACCAAACTATGAATGTAGTGGTCACCAAAGCAAGAGTTTGTGGAGTGTTTGTTTTCTAAGATCACCAGTTTAAGGCATTATCCCTTCCTGGTGATGTCAAACTCTTGGGCACCACTGTGGAATAAATTTTAATGAAGCCTTCCACTGCTTACTGGGGGAACTGGTACCACTGCAGCCTTCTTTTTATTGATTTTGGGGATATTGGCATTGCTGGCTAGGCCGGCATTTATTCACCATCTCTAGTTGCCCTTGAGAAGGTGATAGTGGGCCTTCTTCTTGACCCACTTCAGTCCATATGGTGAAGGTACTCCCACAGTGCTGTTAGGTAGGGAGTTCCAGGATTTTGACCCAGTGACGATGAAGGAACAATGATACATGTCTAAGTTGGAATGATGTGCAACTTGGGAGGGGAACTTGCAGGTGAAGGTATTCCCATGTACCTGTTGCCCCTGTCCTTCTAGGTGGAGCATCTTCACCGCATGGATTGCAGCTGTTCAAGAAGAAGCCAACCACAACTTCTCAAAGGCAACTAGGGATGGCGAACAAATACCAGTCTTGCTAGCGATGCCCAGATCCCAACAATAAATGTTTTAAAAACACACACTTTCCAGCAGACATCTCTGGATAATGATAGGACACTGACACTGGATGATAGTTTTTTTTGGTCCTAAATGGGTTCAACTATTGGAGCATTCTTGCACTTCCTTGTCTAGGAGAACTGAAGCCCAATATCGTGCTCCTGCTGTTGGCCAGACTTCAATCCGCTAGTTCAACACAAAAGGTATTGCTCAATTCCACACTGGGCGGATCATTGGCAGAACAGTTCAACAGCATTAATAAAACTATTGAAGTATTGGTTTAGGAATAGCAGGCCTAGCCCTATGAATGGTGTGTTTGTAGTTTTATCTTACTTTTTGTTATATGTACACCACTAATTTGTTTGTGACTTTTGAAACTATACATTCACGTGTTTCCCAAACAAATGTGCTGTGGAATTTTTGTAGATAGTTACGAATTTGTAAGTCAGCCAGAACATTGACAGCTATGCTATTATTATAACCACCCAATGTGCAAGGCAGGTGCGTAGCTTAGCGATGCTTCTCAATGTTCTAGCTGACTTACAAATTCATAGGTTACAGTTTAATGTAAATAAATTCAGGTGGTTTAACTTTTAGACAATATACATAGTATATGGGCTCAATTTTCCCAGGTCATTTGTGCCATTTATTTGGCGCACGCAGTTTTTTTTCTGGCATAATTATGTAATTCAAAGTTTCCCCCTGGAATCTGCGCCAACGTAATTGCTTTAGTTACGATTTTTCTATGTTAGTTTTTTTTGATGTCATAGGGGGCCAGTTTTCAGCATTTTTCTCAGTTTGTCCAAAAATTTTTAATCCTAGGTCGCCATATCTGGCCATTCCCGAAAAACCTTCTGGTGAGTTAACAGAAAGCAGCGCATATTGAAATATTGGCGCTGAAAGACACCATTGTCTTTCATCGAAGTTTTTGGAGGGAGTTTCTAACACTAGAAATATCCATCAAAAAGTTCAACCTTTTTAGAATCTTTCAATGGAGTACATGGAAGTTTCTTGGATTTCTGAAGTTTTCATTTTTTTTTTACTCACGCGCCACCACCGAATGTCTTCAAGCAGGGCTGGAGGGGGATTGTAGCGTCGGCCGTCAGAATCGGCTCCGCGCCTGGACACGGGGCTGGGGGTGGGGGGGCTGGGGGAGTGCTGAATGGAAGGCTTCAGCACTGAAACCGGGGATGGAGATGGCAATCGGAAGGCTGCTGCTCTACTAGGCACAAGACTGCAATGAGTTAAGGGGGGGGGGGGGGGGGGGGGGGGGGGAGAAGGAGAAGTCACAAGACTTTGGTCCATCCATACAGACCTTGGGAAAAGAGAACAAACCTGTCATGCCTACCTTCCTGCCATTTTGAACTTCTTGCAAAGGTAAAATTTAACTATGAGGGCAATACTGACAATGTCATACCTTGTGCGAGCCTTCTGCATGATGGTGCTACGTAGGAGACAATTGATTCGACATCATCGCATGAGAAACATCAGAGCCCGTAGGGTGCTGGGCAGGAGGCCTTACCCACCTCGGGAAAATCGAGACAGGCATTCATACCTACACCTGAATGATGCAGACAGTCAGAAGGCTGCGTTTCCGCAAATAAGTTGTGAGTGAGATCTGTGAGTTGGTGAAAGCAGACCTGCAACCTAGAAGCGTCAGGAGGACTGCTTTGTCAGTTGAAGTGAAGGTTACAGCTGGTGAAGGTTTCATTCTATGCCTTCGGATCATTTCAAGCTACAACTGAGGGAGTGTGTGCCATCTTTCAACATGCAACACGTCTGCATTCGGCAGGTGACAGCTGCAGTATGTGCACAGAGGAATGACTACTTAAAGTTCCCCATGACTGCCCAAGCAATGCGTGACAGAGCTGAGAGCTTCTCCAGGATTGTGAGCTTCTCCAAAGGTACAGGGCTGCATTGATTGTACCCACATCGCCTTGCGAGCACCTTTGGAGGATTCCGAGATGTACAGAAACAAAAAAGGCTTCCACTCTATTAATGTACAGCTCGCGTGTGATGACATGCATCGCATCATGTTAGTCAATGCAAGATATCCTGGGAGCACCCATGATGCATTCATCCTACCCGAGAACGTTATATCTGCCATGTTTCAGCAGCAGCCAGAAGGGCAAAGCTGGCTACTGGGAGACAAAAGGTACGGCCTTGCTACCTGGCTCGACGCCCCTACGCGTAACCCGGACGGAAGCTGACCGGGAATACAACATGTCGCAGATTGCAACGCGCAGCATCATAGAGGACCATTGGCATCTTGAAACAGCGTTTATGATGCCTGGACCATTCCGGAGGCTATTTGCTATACTCCCCTGAGATTGTCGGTCAGTTCACTGTTATGTGCTGCATGCTGCATAACTTAGCCATCATGAGGCATCAGCAGCTGGTAGGAGAAGACCCACCTGCGGTGAGAGTGGCTGATGATAATGATGAGGAAGATACAGATGACGAGGATGAGGAAGCCATACAACTACCTGAACCCGAAGCACGACGGTGGAGGAGGGCGAGCCATCGTGCCCCTTTAACGATTGCTCGAGCCTTGCGCCAGCAGCTCATCCGTGAACACTTTGCTGCCTGAAGGCTCAGCGACAACTATTCCACATGGACATGTTTACTGTTCGGACCTGTTCCTTAATGTTATGTTGTGATAATGGAACACATGATGGAAATGATTCTTGTTTACTTCAAAAGTTGTGTTAATAATGGAATAATGAAAATGATTTAGATTTAATGTAAAATGCATTTTATTCAAATGTTTAACAGTTCTTTGTACTTAAGTTAATAAAATTATTCTTGTATCAAACTTTAAAGTTTTCAGTTAATATCACTTACAAACTTTAAGATCAGTTACTAACTTTTAAACTTGTAAATTTACATAACTTACAAAAATCTTTTAATTTGAGAACAACAGTAACAACGGTAACAATAATAACAGCTGCAACAGCAAAGAAAGGCTGCACCCATCTCTCCTCCACCTTATTCTAAGACCACCTGCTGCGCTTGTTCTTGGTCACTTCACCACCCCTGCCCGCAGGTTGTGACGCAGTGCTTCTGGGGTTGGTACCAAACGTATTCTTTCTAAGATCTCGAGTGGTGCGCAACTGTTGAGGGAGGAGGGGGTGGGGGGCGGCAGCAGGTGGCAATATGGAGGGCCCGGCTTGGGGCTCTTCAGAGGCTGGTGTGGGGATTGGAGGGGGGGGGTGGCAGTTGATTCTGTCAATGGACACGGAGTCTGGACGTGTTCCCTTATTGCAGCAGCTAACTCCAACATGCCGTCCCTCATGCGCCCCGACAGTGTCTCAATGACCTGCAACATTCCCTCCCTCATGGTCAGTGACGTGGTTTGTACTACCTCTGACACTCCCTCCCTCATGTTCAGTGATAGTGTATGTACCATCTCTAACATTCCCTGATGTTCACTGACAGTGCATCAGCTACCTGTGACATTCCCTCCCTCATGGTCACTGACATGGTTTCAGCAGACAGATATTCCCTCACTCATGGACCCGGATGTCGTTCCCATTTCTCATGAGATTGCTGTTACTTCTCCCGACAGTCCCACTACCTCATCACCCACCCCACTGATGGTGTCCAGGAGTGATCGCATAAGGTCAATGCTCTCCCCACTCATTGCCATCATCTGAACCACATCAGTTAGATCCTGCACCTCAGGAGAGCGTGGTCGGACTCTCCTTCCCCCTCCTTCTCAAGGGTGTGGCTCACAGCCACAGAAGGTGAGGCCCTGGGTATGCCTCGCTGCACCACACCACTGGAACCTGCAGCCTAGTACGGTGGGGCCCTGGGTCTGCCTCGCTGCATCACACCACTGGAACCTGCAGCCTCGGAAGGTGGGCCCTGGGTATGCCTTGCTGCACCCCACCACTAGGACCCGCAGCCTCAGACGTTAGGAAACCATGGAATATCCCACCAACACTCAAACCACTAGTCACGGAAGGGGCTGGTACCTCAATGGGCGGCACCTGCACCTCCTCCAAAGTCAGTAAAACAGTGGGGGCTTCATCCTTCTCCATCCCCTCCCCCTCCATGCTCTTGGTCTGGAGGGGGGATTGGAAGATGTTCTCCTCTTCAGGCTCGTCCTCATCTGAATCTTCTTCTGCATCGTCAGGGTCAACCTCAAGTTCTGCAAAATATAACAGAATACAGACAAATGGTTAGCAGCAGAGGAGGGGGCATGGTGGGTGGCATGAGTAGGCTCACACACATAAGCAGCAGGCTGATTTGAAGGATCACGATGAATGATAACACATTGCACCAACCGAAGCATAGCTGACTGAGACATCCCCAGGAACCGAAGCATGGCTAAGTCCGTGCAGTGAGCAAAGCCAGACTGTGGAATTTGCAGGACTTACCCTCTCCCTCGAGTGTGGGCCCAGCTTGTGCAGTGGTGGCTGCTTTTCTCCAGGCAGGACCCATCAAAGCAGTGACCCTCTCTTCCAAGGGTGTCAGTGGCTGCAGATTTGCCGGGCTTCCTCCTGTTCGAATTCTTTCCCTTTTATTAAGTGCCATCTTCCTCTGCAAAGATGAAAATGCAACTTTTTAGAGAGGGTGTCTTTCTGCTGGGTGGGACATATACAGCTGGTCACATTTACAATTGCAATTCCATTGAATAAATGAAAATATTACTTACATTAACTACTTGATCAAGGTCCTGCCACTTCTTTTTACACTGGCCTCCAGATCTCGTGGTGGTCACCATTGCACAGCAATCTTCTGCAACTTGGTTCCAGCGTTTCTTCATTTCTTTGGGCGGAGCTTTTATGTGACCTCTGCTGGTGTCCAGCTCCTGCCATCTGTTCTCAGTCACAGTAACTAGTGCCTCCACTTCTTCCTGCAAGAAATTCTTGGTCCTTGCACCGCATTGCATCTTGTATTGCTGTAGATCCGATTTTTCCAATGCTCTCACACAGCACTCCTCACACAACTGGCTCTTTAAAAATGGCCGATTGCCAACCCGGAGCTGTACTGTGCATGCGCGTCCATTGAAATAATGTCAAAAAGGTCTTTTTTTTTTTAATCGCGCATATGCAGAAGGTGCGGCATCATTTTTTTCAACGCAGAAGCAGGCTCCACCATCCCACCCCACCCCCAGAGGCGACTGGACACGCTGCGCTGAGCCAAATTTGAATTATACATTGGGGAAACTGGCAAAATATTTCGAGTGCATTTCTAGCCTAGAAAAATGGGCGTAACTCTGGCAATATGCCAGAAAACGGGCTTGGGCAAAACTGAGCCTTATAATATTACTGCTCTGACATGCTACACTGCACAAATTCATTGGAAATTAAGCTACGCATACGCACCTGTTGCAGAATTTGCCAGATCATGCACGTTGTGTCACGTGACCCCGATATCAAATGGATCCCACAATAATCAGTTGCCAGGCAGGTCACAATGTCTGAAACAGGAGCAGGAAATGCGATGAAAGAAATCCAAAGCAGAAATAAGGAGTGACACTAACCCTTCTGGAACTGCAAGAAGCAGAAGTTCCACTGCAGCGTATCATTTCTCTCCAACTCTGCTATGTATAACTATCACTGGCAGATCACCTTTGGTACTGCTGATGGTGAATTGGATGATACACTGCTTTATAATAGGGTAGCTGATATGGTGACAGCACAAGTCCCGGCTAGAATGGAGACGATTGGGTAATTCCCCTGCCAATCACACCTAGAGACAGCACTGCTGTAAGTGACAGAGTGCTTTTACACATATAATTTGCATTGTGTAACTACCATGCTGTATTTTGTTGGAGAAATAATCAATTAGTATTTCGCAGCTATCGGCACTCACTGTCCTTTGCTGGGGAAATAATCCTGCTTTTATTGGGAGACTTTGCTGTAGTTACGGTCATGAGTTCTGTTTACTGTAGTTCATAGAGATTCTGTTTAAATTGACTTTATTTGCTGTAAAATAGATTCTTGCTGTGTGTTCTGCCCGTAAGTCCCCCCCCCTCCACCTCAAACTCATTGGCTGACACAGTGGGGTCAATACTCACTTCGTAATAGGGATGTTATCAACAAGTGTGATGGAGGAATTATTACAGGAAATAAATGCGACACTTACAGAAAGTGATGTGGAATATAGAAATGTAGCAACAGGACATATTTTTAAAATTACTAGCATTTTGCTGACTTCTCTAATATTTAAGACCTTCATCACTTTTGTTCATGCTGTGAGTCATCCTATTAAATAAACCGAAGCACAATGCAGCAATTTGCTTGAATACTTGTAACAGCACTAAAGACCAATTGGGACATTTAGCTGGGTGATTCATGATACCACTGTAACCTGTGAATGACATTGTACCATTACCAACTGCACTTCGAGCCACAATCATTTTGGCTTCAATATATTTCCTGGAGCCGGAAGCTGGAAAAAATTCTGATGCACATGTCCAGCCCCACTTAGTGGTAAGTAAGCAGCTACACTAGTTGCATATCTTATTACTGGCTGTGCTGATACCACTTACCCATGTGTCTGATGTGTTGTCCGGCAAGCTTGCCCTTTGCAATTGAGGTCACCCGAACGCTATTATCCCAGTGGCCTGCACTGAAAAGCAGTTTCCCATCATGCGACACTACAAACAGTTTAGCGTTCACTTCCAGCCCAGGGGTAAAGGGGCCATTGATACAACGTTGGGTTCTGTAAGTACAAAAAAAAGTAATAAACTGCTAAAGTATCATATTGGCTGAACGAACAGATTATAGATGCACAGACCGTCTCAGCGATGAGCTTTCATTACTGAAACCAACACCATTCACAATAAATATGCTAAATTTACATAGAAGTGCAATGTAATTACAACAGAAACAGGTCATTCGACCCATCCAGTCTGTGTTGCCATTTATCCTCCACATGAGCAGTAATCCTAATCCCATGTGCCCGCCCTGCTCCCGTATCCCTTTATTGCCCTTCACTGCAGGCACCTTACCAACCTATTCTTAAATAGGTCTCTCCTTCAATCCACTAACTCTAGTAATGCGTTCCTTAGCCTCATAACTCTGCGTAAAAGGTTTCTTCTGTTCGGTCCTAAATCTATTGGAATTAATCTTATGAACATAGGAACAGGCCATTTTACCCCTTGAGCCTGTTCCGGCATTTAATGAGATCATGGCTGAACTGTGATGTAACGCCTTATACCCGCCTTTTCCCCATATCCATTAATACTTTTGGTTAACAGAAATTTATCAATCTCAGATTTTAAATTAATAATTGATCCAGAATCAACTGCTGTTTGAGGAATAGAGTTCCAAACTTCGACCACTCTTTGCGTGGTAGAAACCCTTTGTTTCCTAATTTCATTCCCAAAAACTAGGGTTGTATTCCCTGGAATTTAGAAGATTAAGGGGTGACTTGATTGAAGTTTTCAAGATATTAAGGGGGTTCTGATAGGGTAAACAGGGTTACGGTAGTATAGCGGTTATGTTACTGGGTTGTTAATCCAGAGATCTGGACTAATGATCTGGAGACATGCGTTTAAATCCCACGACAGCGGCTGGGGAATTTAAATTCAGTTAATTAAATAAATCTGGAATAAAAAGTAGCATCAGTAATGGTGACCATGATTGACTGGTTTGTCACAAAACCCATCTGAGTCACTAATGTCCTACACTGAAATCCATTTGCCACAGTTTTGCCCATTCATTTAATCTATCAATATCTGTTTAATTTTTCTCTAATTATTAGGCCATGTCCCCTTTTCCAAGATTCCCCAACCAGCTGACATAGTTTCTTTCTTTTTTTTTATTCATTCATGGGATGTGGACATCACCGGCAAGGCCAGCATTTATTGCCCATCCCTAATTGCCCTCAAGAAGGTGGTGATGAGACGCCTTATTGAATACAGCAGAGTGGCTTGCTAGGCCATTTCAGAGGGCAGTTCAGAGTCAACTACATTGCTGTGGGTCTGGAGTCACATATAGACCATACCAGGTAAGGACGGCAGATTTCTTTCCCTAAAGGACATTAGTAAACCAGATGGGTTTTATGACAATCCAGTAGTTTCATGATAACCATTAATGATTCTAGCTATTTATTCCAGATTTATTTAATTAACTGAATTTAAATTCCCCAGCCGCTGTGGTGGGATTTAAACGCACATCTCTAGATCATTAGTCCAGGCCTCTGGATTAACACAATGCTGGAAATCTCAGCGGGTCAGGCAGCATCTGTGGAGAGAAAAACAGAGTTAACGTTTCAGGTCAACGACCCTTCGTTAGAACTTGATTAACAGTCCAGTAACATAAGGCTTTTGACAAGGTCCCACACAAGAGAATGGTGTGCAAAATTAAAGCACATGGTATTGGGGGTAATGTACTGACGTGGATAGAGGACTAGTTGGCAGACAGGAAGCAGAGATTAGGGATAAACGGGTCCTTTTCAGAGTTGCAGGCAGTGACTAGTCGGGTGCCGCAGGACTCAGTGCTGGGACCCCAGCTATTTACAATATACATCAATGATTTAGATGAAGGAATTGAGTGTAATATCTCCAAGTTTGCAGATGACACTAAGCTGGGTGGCAGTGTGAGCTGTGAGGAGGACGCTAAGAGGCTGCAGGGTGACTTGGACAGGTTAGGTGAGTGGGCAAATGCATGGCAGATGCAGTATAATGTGGGGGGCAAAAACACAAAGGCAGATTATTATCTGAATGGCAGCAGATTAGGAAAAGGGGAGGTGCAACGAGACCTGGGTGTCATGGTACATCAGTCATTGAAAGTTGGCATGCAGGTACAGCAGGCGGTGAAGGCGGCAAATGGTATGTTGGCCTTCATAGCTAGGGGATTTGAGTATAGGAGCAGGGAGGTCTTACTGCAGTTGTACAGGGCCTTGGTGAGGCCTCACCCGGAATACTGTGTTCAGTTTTGGTCTCCTAATCTGAGGAAGGACGTCCTTGCTATTGAGGGAGTGCAGCGAAGGTTCACCAGACTGATTCCCGGGATGGTAGGACTGACATATGAGGAGAGACTGGATCGACTGGGCCTGTAGTCACTGGAGTTTACAAGGATGAGAGGGGATCTCAGAGAAACATACAAAATTCTGACGGGACTGGACAGGTTAGATGCAGGAAGAATATTCCCGATGTTGGGGAAGTCTAGAATCAGGGGACAAGGGGCCCAAGTTTCGGCCTCAGTTGCTCCTGATTTTTTGGAGCAACTGGTGTAGAACGGAGTATCTTAGAAATTCAAATTCTCGGCCTTTAGTTTGCTCCAGTTCTAGTCAGTTAGAACAGTTTCACTTTGGAACAGAATTTTTTTTTCAAAAGGGGGCGTGTCCGGCCACTTACGCCTGTTTTCAAAGTTTCGTCAGTGAAAACTTACTCCAAACTAACTTAGAATGGAGTAAGTGAAGATTTTTGTACGCTCGAAAAAACCTTGTCTACACTTTAGAAAATCAGGCGTAGGTTACAAATCAGGCATAGGGAATGGGGGGGGGAGGGGGTTTAAAGGGAAGTTTACAAACATTAAACACTTCAGTTTTACAAATAAAGAGCCATCATCAATAATAAATGATAAAAACATCAATAAATCAACCAATAAATCAATCCAAAAAAATTTATAAGAAATAATTTGTTTTTTTTAATCAATAAATAAAACATTTTCTACTTACCGATTGCAGCACCGGGAGTCCTCCAACAGCGTGCTGGGATGCCCCCTGCCCCCACCACAGTGTGTCTCTGTCAGTATCTCTATCTCTCTGTCTGTCTGTCTGTCTGTGTGTGTGTCTCTCAATCTCTGTCTGTCAATGTCTGTGTTTCTGACAGTGAGGTGAGCGGAAGGAGGGGGGGGGGCAGGGGGTGGGAGGCAGATGGGGAGGGATGGGGGAGAAGGGGAAGGGGGGAGAAGGGAAAGGGGGGAGGGGGAGAAGGGGAAGAGGGGGAAGGGGGAGGGGGAGAAGGGGAAATGGGGGGAAAAGGAGAAGGGGGTGATGGAAGAAGGAGAAGGAGGGGGGGAAGGAGGAGAGGAGGGAAGGAGAAGGGGGGGGGAAAGGAGATGGGAGGGGAGGCTGAACAGGGGGGGGGGGGGGTGGTGAGGCTGAACGGGCCGGACCTGGCGGCCAGGCCCAAGACTTCGGGCAGGGCCCGTCCCCAGCACCAGATTTACAGGTAGGTGGCGTTGGGTCGGGTCGGGTCCGGTCCGGGGTTGGGAGCGCGGGTCGGGTCGGGGGTAGCGCGGGTCGGATCGGGTTGGGGCCGGTCCGGGGCGGTCGGGAGCACGGGTCGAGTCGGTTCGTGTCGGGAGTGGTGGGAGGGAGGTCGGTTCGGTTCGGGTTGGGGGGGGGGGGTGCGGGTCGGGTCCAGTCCGGGGGGTCGGGCCGGGTCCAGGGGCGGGGGAGCGGGAGTCGGGTCGGGTCTGGAGGAAGCAGGAGCTGGGCGTGGGAGGAGCATTATGCACACAGCCCCAGTGAGGCCATTCGGCCAGGGCTAGGGGCTGCGTGCTTTGGGCCCCTCCCACAGTTTTGGGCGCCTGGAGCTAGTGCACATGCGCGCCCACTGTAGCGCATGTGCAGAGATCCCGGCACTGTTTTCAGCGCAGGGACCTGGCTCCGCCCCCCACAGCTCGTGCTGCACCGCGCTGAGGGCCAGAGGACCTGCAGGGAGCCGGAGAATCTGGAAGTTTTTTTTAGGTGGACTTTGTGGCGCGAAAAATGGGCGTCCAGGTCGGGGCTGCGCCGTTCTAGGCGCGGCCCGAAACTTGGGCCATAGTCTCACGATAAGGGGTAAGCCATTTAGGACTGAGATGAGGAGAAACTTCTTCACTCAAGAGAGTTGGTAACTTGTGGAATTCCCTACCGCAGAGTGTTGTTGATGCCAGTTCATTGGATATATTCAAGAGGGAGTTAGATATGGCCCTTATGGCTAAAGGGATCAAGGGATATGGAGGGAAAGCAAGAAAGGGGTACTAAGGTGAATGATCAGCCATGATCTTATTGAATGATGGTGCAGGCTCAAAGGGCCGAATGGCCTACTCCTGCACCTATTTTCTATGTTTTCTATAACCACTATGCTACCGAAACCCTGCTTACTCTATCAGTCCCCCAAAATATCCTGAAAACTTCAATCAAATCACCCCAGAATCTTCTAAATTCCAGGGATTACAACCCTAGTTTGTGTAATCTCTCCTAATTTAACCCGTGGAGTCCGGGTATCATTCTAGTAAATCTACGATGCACTCCCTCCAAGGCCAAGATATCCTTCCTAAGACGTGTATAATTTTATGCTTCCATCTACACTGCATATAATGCCACCTATATTTGTGTCATCGACAAACTTGGATATACAGCTCTCTATCCTATCATCTAAGTCATTAATAAATACAGTGAGTAGTTGACGCCCCAACACAGATCCCGGTGAGACACCACTAGTCACATTCTGCCAATACCTGCCCATCATCCTTACTCTCTGTCTCCTGCATTGAAATATTATAGTTAGAAATGCACATTCACACACACCTAATTTGGTTTAAGTTGACGTTTGGATGCCTAGCATGACAGTACTACTCGGAGAGAATTACTTACTTTAAATTAGTTACTGTTGGGTCCCGGGAGAATGTGAAGTAGTTGGAAATGTTTTTATCGTAAGGCAGCCATCCATGAGTTCCCATTAGGAAATTCTGACTTAGAGTCACCTGTGGACCCAAAGCACAGGCACTTAGAAATCTATACCATACCCTACCAGTGTAATAACACACTATCGGCATTCAGATACATCCAGTGAAACCTGTCCATTACTGCATCAGTCTTTACAAAAACCACACAAAGAAATAATAAAATGTTTCTATATCTGGTTCAGACCCTTGTTTTGAGCATTATTTACCCTTTTACCTGGTTATATACCTTATGAAGAAACCTGGTTATATACCTTATGAAGAAATGGCAAACATTTTGACTGATGTTGAAGAGCATACACAGAGCTACATCTGTTCGAAGTTGCACACTTAGCAGTTGGTGACACCCCTCAATGAAGCCACGTTAAGTTGTGTGTGATTGGACATTCCACAGGAGGCAGACAATTTCTACATGGTGTTCCAATAACATTGGAATCAGTTCTATTCTTACACTGGTATCATTTGTCTATATTCTGTCATTGCATTGTTAGTATGTCTAGAATATACCAAAGTGTACTGTTGCAGTGATTTACTGCTGGTGAACATTTCATGCGAGTTATAGAAATTGTATCCTTATAGTTTCCATTAACCTTTTGGGGGAACATGCAAGACTATGGTGAGTTTTACATTTTGGGGGTTTTACTTGAACATACCTTTCTCTGCCTAATATCTAATTAAATGATAGAGAGACCTAGAGATCACAATAGAGAACCCTGCTCTGTGCACCAGTTGCTGGAATGTATTGTGTCGCCATGTGATTCTCTTTGAAAAGCAGACCAAACCATACACCCTCTAACAGACCAAGACTCGAGCTATGAATCAACAGAGTTAATTTAAATAGAATAGGTTAAAAAAGAATATACCGGATAAAACAACGAATCATGCTATCCTCTACAATATATAAAGTAATAAAAATACCACGCACTTTCCCTCTACATATGGAATTTAAATAAGATCACTTCTTATGCTACAGTTTCAAAACAGATCTAGCTTCTCTGCTGGCTGGCACAACCTTAAACATGGAACTTTTCCATTGATTAGACAGTTTAAAACTATCACTCTCTCAGCACAAGCTTTACACAGAAATAAAATACTGAAATAAAAGGCTGCAGTTCTCCTCATTAATATTAAACTTAGAGCCAGTCTTCGATAATGGCATATAATTTTTGCCATATAAGGTGAAATTTGTGGACAATTAATCCAATCAACATCTTAGACTAGTTATTGTGCTTTCCAACACTCCACATTTTGTAAAGCCTATCAGTCAGTTTGTTTGGCTTTTCCTTTGAGAAATAACTTGCGTGACCTTGTGTTTTAGCCCCTAACAGCGGTTTCCAGAAATAAAAAAAGTACACGTTAAAGATTCAACAGACAAAAATCTATTTTTTGTTTATCACAATGAGAGACGAGTACCTGGCAATCAAAACCATCTTCACTGTCAAACACTCCCAGTTCAGGTACACAACATAATTACATGCAGGGAAAAGCTATCACGCTCCGCCCCAACGATGTACCGCAATGTCAGAGGGTTATTTCTTACTGAAACAGTGTGACATTTTCATTTCACGTAACGGCTGGAGAATTACTGCAGTGATTATTATTGTTGGATTTGTACCAGATTGAAGCCAGTTCAACACTGTAGACTGTGGAGGGTGGGTGTGGGGTGGAGAAAGAGGGAAAGAGGTGCACCGGACACAAAATTATACACAATTCTTCGAAATCTTCCTCTTCGTGGCCTCTGGTGCACATATTTCTTGGAGATCTAGGAGGCGTACTGCCGTTGTAGAATTTTGAATCCCTATAACAACTTGCATTTATATAGCGCCTTTAACATAGTAAAACATTCCAAGGCGCTTCACACAGCGAATTGTTAGAATATAATTCCTTTTGTTACCTTTCAGTATTAAGCTTTGCTAGGTTGCAGTTTAGTATTTTTGTTAGCCTATAGTTTTATTCTCCTCTTTCATAGTTTCTTCACTTTTCATGAATTCGAAACAGTTTGAACTGTTGTTGTCTTCAAAGCCCAGATAGTGAGTCATGAGCTGCAAGAACAGGAACCCATTGTGTTGGGGTTAGAATTGAAACAGAGTGCTAGAGTACGGTTACAAGGAACTGTCTGCATCTGGACAAGTACGTGCTTTAGGCTTTTGTTAGCGTGGAGACATTCAACAGGCAAAGACAATCGTAGACAGGGACAAGCAACAGGCATCCATAAGTTACAGGCCCTACCCAATTCAGACTTGGTAATATAATTTCTTGCTCCATTTTGTTAATTACTGCTTAGATACTTGCGTGTATTGATCTTTGTTTTTACTTCTCGCATGAAACTATTACTGTAACCACTGGTGTCAGCACTAACGTTTAGTGTGGAGGGAGATCGTGGTGAAGGTACGGCGAGTGTTTTGTGGCGGACGAGCGGCGAGAGATCATGGTGGAGGTGCGGCGAATGTTTGTGGCGGAGGAGCGGTAAATGAGGGTACGGGGCCCAGAAGAGTCGAGGGCCCAGGGGCAGCACAGGTCAGCCCACACTACGATATGTGTGCGCTCTAGGTCCGTGCAGCAGAGCTCCAGTCGTCCTGGTTAATCTTTGCCATTGGATAAAGGCCGAGCTCTGTCAAGCCCGTGTGGTGGTTGATGTGCAACGGTCACCACATGTTTAAAAAATCCACGCACAGGAATCTTCCACCCCTTCAACTGGAGTGCAGGACTAGAATACCGGGTCCTTTATTGAAACATCTTTGAACTCATGTGGAAGCAAGTCATCCTCGTTCGAGGGACCGTCTATGGTGACTGAACAAATAAAAGAGGTCTAAAGGTAAGGTTTCTTACAGTAATCAGACAAAATTTGATAAAGAGTCATATAAGGAGATATTAGAACAGGAAAGGAGGTAAGTTTTAACAAGCTTCTTAAAGGAGGAGCGAGGGGTAGAGAGGCGGCAAAATTTAAGGAGGTAATTCCAGATCTTAGGGCCTAGGCAGCTGACGGCACGGCCACCAATGGTGTGGTAAAGAAAAGGATGCGTCTATTTGTACTAACTGAAATGCAGCTGTTTCTCTGATTGGTCTCCTTGGAGGAAAAGCCACACCCTGAAGTTCCTCTGGAATGTGCAACTGGAACCACCTAGCCCAAGTTCTGAGTGAATTTCCAATTTGTAATTCGATCCATTTTGACTTCAGCAGCCACAGAGGATAGATCTCACCAAAAGCCACCAAGTTCCAGCCGAAGTCCCTTACCCCAGCACAAGTGCATCCCTCCGCCATCTGAAAATCCTTAACCTAGCACGTGTGCTGCCTCCCACAGCTGAAGTCCCTTACCCCAGTGCAAGTGCATCCCTCCGCCAGCTGAAAATCCTTAACCTAGCACGTGTGCTACCTCCCACAGCTGAAGTCCCTTACCCCAGCGCAAGTGCATCCCTCCTCCAGCTGAAAACCCTTATCCCAGCAATTCCTCTGCTAGCTGAAGACCCTTACCCAAGCATAAGATCTTACACCCACCCCCCCCTCCCGCCCCACAACCCCTCAATAGATGGGGCATTGTGTGCGGATTGTTAACATGTTTATTGGGTATGAAGTGAATAGTGACAGTGTCGTGACTTCGGGATTTCATCCACCCCAACGGTGTCCCTTGTAACACATGCACCGAGCTTGCACGCACCAGGGGATAGGAAGAATGTGATCTATTTTCTCCAAGTTCCCTCTCTCCTCCTTCCAGGCTCTCTCTTTTCCCCCTCCCCCCTCTCCAAGCTCTCTCTTCTCCCCCCACCCCCCAAGCTCTCTCTTCTTCTCCCCCACCCCCAAGCTCTCTCTTCTTCTCTCTCCGCTGGCCCCCCCACCCCCCAGCTCTCTCTTCTTCTCCTCCCCCCCCTTCAATTCAGCTTGGCACTCTTCTTGCCCCCCTCAGTTCACTATGGCATAATTTATCACCCCCCCCCCAACCCCAATGAACTACTTCTCCTCTCATAACTACTCTTACCTCAAGGATCTGGGATGAAACACTGATGTGGGGCAGGAATTCTTGCGATAAGACATGCCAGATCTCGCAAAACTTTCTCGAGAGTTCCCACTCTCAACATCGCTCCATCTTTGGCAGCAGCAGGTGAAGTAGGAGTGGCACTGAAGGGTGCAGTGAGGAGGATGAAGGGAATTGAAAGGAACTTTCTCCTCTCAGTTCAGGTTTGGATTGAACCCTAGATAGCAGAGGTGAGTGTTCCACCTTTGGGCAGGCCTGATTTTCAAATCTCCACCAATGGCAGCCATGCCTTCAGCTGTCCCAAGCTCTGGAATTCCCTCCCTAAACCTCTCGGCCTCTCTAACCTCCTTGAAGCTGCTCCTTAAACCCTACCTCTTTGACCATGATTTTGGTCATCTGCCCGAATCCCTTTCCGTGGCTCGTTGTCAAATTTTATATCGTAACACATCCAAGTGCCTTGGGAAGTTTTACTGCGCTAAAGTTGCTATATAAATGCAAGTTGTTATTTATGCAATCAGATTCCTTTAGATAGTCACCACTGCTTGCAAGATTTCAAGGCTTTCAAACAAAGAAAATCGAAGTGTGATTTTGAAAGTTGCTTTATACTTACCACAAATACTATAGGTAAGGAAGGCCATTTGGCCCATTCTGGATCATCAATCTAGAAAGAATCTCATTGTAGCAACCAATTGTTTCTTCAATAAGACTTCCACCACCCTACCTGGATCACTGTGCAAAGAAGTTCTTCCTGGCATCAGTCGTAAATGTACCTTGTACCAGTTTGCAACGCCTTGTCTCACTACGACAGTTTAATTTAAGTAATGTCCTGGATTCGCATTTTCAGAGAGTAGGAATAAACGGGCCATTTTCGGGTTGGTAGGCTGTAACTAGTGGAGTGCCGCAAGGATCAGTGCTTAAGCCCCAGCTATTCACAATCTATATCAATGATTTGGATGAGAGAATCAAATGTAATACAGGTGCAACGTCTCGAATCCGGAACTCTGAAAACCAGAATTGGTCCAAAAAACGGACATTTTGCGCATAGCTGATGGAGTCGTCCGAAATTATTGTCCGAAAACCGGACATTTTTGAGGCAAAACCCAAAATCCGACAGGGATTCAGTCGAGGATTCTGGATTTTAGACTATTGATTTTCTTGTCTGAAATCCCGAAAAACCCAAAAACCAGAACTGACTCGGTCCCGAGGATATCCAAGTTTGCTGATGATACAAAGCTAGGTGGGAATGTAAATTGTGAGGAGGATGCAAAGAGGCTTCAAGGGGATATAGACAGGCTAAGTGAATGGGCAAGAACATGGCAAATGTAATGTAATGTAGAGAAATGTGAAGTTATCCACTTTGGTAGGAAAAATAGAAAAACTGAGTACTTTTTTTTTTAAATAGTGAGAGATTGGGAAATGTTGGTGTTCAGATAGACCTGGGTGTCCTTATACACAAATCACTGAAAGTTAACATGCAAGTACAGCAAGCAATTACAAAATCAAATGGTATGTTGGCCTTTATTACAAGAGGATTTGAGTATAAGAGTAAAGACATCTGATTGCAATTATATAGGGTCCTGGTGAGACCATACCTGGAGTAGTGTACACAGTTTTTGTCTCCTTACCCAAGGAAGGATATACTTACCATAGAGGGAGTGCAACGAAGGTTCACCAGACTGATTCCTGGGATGAGGGGATTGTCCTATGAGGAGAGATTGAGTAGACTAGGCCTATATTCTCTAGAGTTTAGAAGAATGAGAGGTGATCTCATTGAAACATACAAAATTCTTACAGGGCTTGACAGGGTAGATACAGGGAGGATGTTTCCCCCGGCTGGGGAGTCTAGAACCAGGGGTCACAGTCTCAGAATAAGGGGTTGGCTATTTAGGACTGAGATGAGGAGCAACTTCTTCACTCAGAGGGTGGTGAATCTTTGGAATTCTCTACCCCAGAGGGTTGTCGAGGCTCAGTCTTTGAGAATATTCAAGATGGAGATCGATGGATTTTTGACTATTAAGGGAACCAAGGGAAATGGAGACAGTGCAGGAAAATAGAATTGAGGTAGAAGATCAGCCATGATCTTATTCAATGGCGGAGCAGGCTCGAGGGGCCGAATGGCCTACTCCTGCTCCTAATTCTTATGTTCTATGCTGATCACCCTCTTGTCTACCTCGATGTGGCCGGTCTTGAGCACCCAAAGAGCCCAAGTTTCTCCAGTCTTTCCTCACAGCTCAGTCTTCTGATGTTATTCAGGTCCAGTTCTTAATTGTGAGATTGTGCTTCTGAGGGGTGTGGCAACATACTTACCAGGGTATCAGGGCTTCCCTGAGACATGAAGGAACGAGCCTGGTTTTTGGGCACCACTGCTTTCACTATAGGAATGTTGTCACTGATCCCCTGCCGAGAAATAAAAGGCACTCAAAATCCATCAAACCCATTGTTTCCTCACTGAGCAGTTAATTAACAAGTGACTACTTCGGGACACTTCTAAAAAAAAAAATGCACAGGGACAAACAATATTGGAGAGGTCAAAAATCATAGCCTGATCTATGCTGTCCATTATTACTTTATAAACACTCTGAATTTGTACCAAATTCATCGGTTAGATATGTTAATAGTTCACCAACAGGCATCTCTGTTGAAGTGACAGAGGAATTTGACATGAATGGGTTAAATATCATGGTACAATTTCCAGGTTTTTCTATGGTTGGTAATTTCCCATTCAGAGAATTTCAATTTCTACAAGTTGTACATACAAATTATATTAAATTCTGATCATCAACATTGCATAAAAAGTATTTTTGTGAGCGCCATCATGAAATAACACAAGCCTGCTTTTATGCATCACTAACAAAACCACAGCTCAAAATCAAAAATAAAACACCAAAATCGAAATAAACTGCAGATACCACCAGACAAGTAGTAAATCTTCCAACCTTTACCTCCACAAAGAATGATTTTAGCTCAGTCAGGTGCTGGAAGACATTCAGGGGGCAGTTATCCATCTTAGCCTGTCGCTTCATAGCTTCATCAGCAGATAACCTGCATGGGTGTGGTTCCTAATACAGGTATTTGGCAGAGAGCAAGTCAGTTAATGGTCAGCAGATCTGACTGAACATGTCTGCTCCCAAAGCAGTATTACAGGACTAACAGGACCTCAACACATTCTAATTATTTTCCTCAGTTTTTTAACCTGAAGGAAGTGTTTCTGTTATATTCGGATCACAAGAATGATATTTCATAAATAGAAAACAGCACCAACAGTTTCGGATCTCTGATGCAGCTATTTTTTCTTGTTGTCAACTTAACGTTAATTGTAACATGGTGGTGAACTTAAACAATGTGTTGGCTGTCTCTGATTGTTCTTATTTCAAATGACATTACAGATTTTGATTTTTTTTAGTTTCTAAAACATATACGCTGTTGATGAAAAATCTATGGAAACTCTTCGATTTCAACCCCCACCCCCCGCCCAAGTTAAAGAATTGGTATTAAAAGCAAAGACCACCTGTAGATGGACTCCAAAATACTTGGTTGAATATAGATAGCCATTCTATCTCACTCCTGCTTAAAATAAACCCCCGATCCTTATTACAGCATCTAAAAGACCACAAGATAAGTCTGCTATCTTGTGATCTTTTACATGTGGCGATAGGAAGACAGTGAAGATTTAGTAAAGGATAATAAGGAAGGAAGTGAACTGGAGGCATAACAAAAATATGGTTATGGCCTCAGATCAAAACTTGCTGCCAGGTGAAAGCTTGCTTTAAAGTATCATATCATTTTCCAAAAAAGCAATCGATCTTTGGTCCCTCTCTTATTTATCATTGACATGCTGCTTTGATGACATCATTCAAAGACATGATGTCAGGTTCCACATGTACACTAATGGCACCCAACTCTACCTCATCACCACCTACATCTCTCGCCCCTCAACTGCCTGTGTGTTGTCAGATTGCTTGTTCAACATCCAAACCTGGGTGAGCCGCTATTTCCTCCAATTAAACATTGGCAAGAACAAAGTCATTGCAATCGACCTATGCCACAAACTCCGTTCCCTTGCCAGTAATTCCATCCCCCTCCCTGGCCACTGTCTCAGGCTGAACCAGACTATTTGCAAACTCTGGATTGTATTTGACCCCAAGTTGCATTTCTGATACTATATACTCTCCACTCTGCCTCAGCTTATGTGCTGCAGAAATTCTCACCTATGCTTTTGTTACCTCTGGACTTGACTATTCCAATGCTCTCATGGCCGGTCTCCCATCTTCCACCCTCCATAAAGTTGAGCTCCTCCAAAACTCTGCTGCCCCGTATCCTAACCCACTCGCCCATTAGCTCTGTGCTTGCTGACCTGCATTGTCCAGCAATGCCTCCATTTTATAATTCTCATCCTTATGTTCTAATCTCTCCATGGCCTTGCGGCTCCCTATCTCTATAAGCTCCTCCAGCCTTACAATCCTCCATGAACTCAGCATTCATCAAACACTAGCCTCTTGTGCATTCCCAATTTCCTTCAGCTCCATCATTAGCGCCCGTGCTTTCAGGTGTATAGGCCCTAAGCTGTGGCATTAACTCCCTAAACCTCTCTGCTTCTCCCTCCTCCTTCATCATCATCATAGGCAGAATCAAGGAAGACTTGCTTCCACTCTAAAAGTAAGTTCTTAGGTGGCTGAACAGTCCAATACGAGAACCACAGACTCTGTCACAGGTGGGACAGATAGTCATTGAGGGAGGGGGTGGGTGGGACAGGTTTGCCGCACGCTCTTTCCGCTGCCTGCGTTCGATTTCTTCATGCTCTCGGCGATGAGACTCGAGGTGCTCAGCACCCTCCCGGATGCGCTTCCTCCACTTGGGGCGGTCTTTGGCCAGGATGTTGCACTTTATCAGGGAAGCTTTGACGGCATCCTTGTAATGTTTCCACTGCCCACCTTTGGCTCGTTTGCCATGAAGGAGTTCTGAGTAGAGCGCTTGCTTTGGGAGTCTCGTGTCTGCATGCGAACTATGTGGCTTGCCCACCGGAGCTGATCAAGTGTGGTCAGTACTTCAGTGCTGGGATGTTGGCCTGGTCGAGGACGCTAATGTTGGTACGTCTGTCCTCCCAGGGGATTTGTAGGATCTTGCGGAGACATCGTTGGTGGTAATTTCTCCAGCGACATGAGGTGTCTACTGTACATGGTCCATGTCTCTGAGCCATACAGGAGGGCCTGTAGACCATGAGCTTGATGGCAGTTTTGAAGGCCTAGTCTTCAAACACATTTTTCCGAAGGCTGCCGAAGGCTCCATCCCGCAGCATGCTACCCGCCACCACGTCAGTGGTGGTGTTGAATCTCGTCGTCAATGCCTGCTCTTGTTGATAAAAGGCTCGAGGAATGGGAAGTGGTCCACGTTGTCCAGGACTGCGCCATGGATCTTGATGATTGGGGGGGGGGGCGGGCGAAGCAGTGCTGTGCGGCAAGGACAGGCTGGTGGAAGACCTTTGCCTTTTGGATGTTTAGCGCAAAGCCCATGCTTTCGTACGCCTCAGTAAATATGTCGACTATGTCCTGGAGTTCAGCCTCTGTATGTGCGCAGACACAGGCGTCGTCCGCGTACTGTAGCTCGACGAGAGGTTGGGTGGTCTTGGATTTGGCCTGGAGACGGCGAAGGTTGAACAGGTTCCCACTGATTCTGTAGTTTAGTTCCACTCCAGCGGGGAGCTTGTTGACTGTGAGGTGGAGCATGGCAACGAGGAAGATTGAGAAGAGGGTTGGGGCGATGATGCAAGCCCTGTTTGACCCCGGTCCGGACGTGGATTGGGTCTATGATGAATCCGTTGGTAAGGATCACGGCCTGCATGTCGTTGCGGAGCAGGCGTAGGATGGCGACAAACTTTTGGGGGCATCCGAAACGGATGAGGACGCTCCATAGACCCTCGCGGTTGACAGTGACAAAAGCCTTTGTAAAATCGAAAGAGGCCATGTATAAGGGCTGGCGCTGTTCCCTGCATTTTTTATGCAACTGTTGCATTGCAAAAGTTGTGCCCCGTAGGGGATGAAATCTGCATTGTGACTCCGGGAGGAGCTCCTCGGCCACTGTGAGAAGACAGTTGAGGAGGACTCTAGCGACGACTTTCCCAGTGGCTGATAGCAGGGAGATTCCTCTGTAGTTGCCTCAGTCGGACTTGTCCCCTTTTTCAAAGATATCTGCATCTCAGATCTCCCGGCATGCTCTCTTCCCTCCAGATGAGAGAGATGAGGTCATGTATTCGCGCCACAGTGCCTCACTTCAGTGTCTCAGCAGAGACTCCATCCGCACCCGTAGCCTTGTTGTTTTTAAGCTGTCTTATGGCTTTTTCTACTTCGTGCGGGGTTGGGGTCTCACTGAGGTGGTGGCGGGTAGCATGCTGTGGGATGGAGTTGAGAACACTAGATTCAAAGGCAGAGTCTTGATTGAGGAGATCTTCGAAGTCCTCCTTCCAGCGGGCTCTGACTGCCTCGGTGTCCTTGATGAGTGTTTCCCCGTTCTTGGCCAGCAGTGGGGTTGGGCCTTGGTAGTTTGGACCGTAGGTGGCCTTGACTCCGATGAAGAATCCTCGCACATCATGGCTGTCGGCCAGCTGCTGTATCTCCTGTGCTTTCTCCCTCCACCACCTGTCCTTTAGGTCCCGGGTTTTTTGTTGGACCTCAGCCTTGAGCCGTCTGTAATGCTGCTTTGCTGCTCCCGAGTTGGGTTGTTGTATAAGGCTCAGAAATGCCCTGCGCTTGCGATTTATTAGCTCTTGGATCTCCTGATCACTCTCATCAAACCAGTCCTGGTGTTTCCTGGTTGAGTGACCGAGCGTCTCTTTGCAGGCACTGGTTATGGAGGCCTGGAGGGCAGACCTAGCGCTGTGGGCATTCTGCGTCTCGGAGTCATCAAGGCACGCCAGGTTAGCTGTGAGGCGCTGACTGTAAAGGGCTCTCTTAGCTGGGTCTTTAAGTGCCCCAGCATTGACTTTTTTGCGGCACTGCTTCTGCTGTCCCCTCCGCTTTGGGGCAATGTTGATGTCAATGATGGATTGGATTCGGCGATGGTCCGTCCAGCAGTCATGGCGTGGGTGATGCTCACATCCTTGCGGTCCCTGGCTCGGACGGTGACATAGTCGAGTAGGTGCCAGTGTTTGGAGCGAGGGTGTTGCCATGATACCTTGTATTTGTCCCTCTGGTGGAACAAGATGTTGGTGATGACAAGTTCATAATCTAGAAATTTTGTCAGGAGTAGGGTACCGCTGGACTTGGCTTTCCCTACCCCCTCTCTGCTAATCACACCTCCCCAGAAGTCTGTGTCCTTGCCGGCTCTGGCGTTGAAGTCAGTGAGGAGGATCAGTTTGCCATCCGTAGGGACACGGGACAGCGATTTTGAGAGGTTGGAGTAAAAACCCTCTTTGGCCTCATCTGTTGCATTGAGTGTTGGGGCGTACGCACTGATGACTGTGGCGCACTGGTTCCGGGATAGGATAAGACAAAGAGTCATGAGGCGTTCGTTAGCCCCGCAGGGGGAGTCTTTGAGGCGGTCGACCAGCTAGTTTTTGATGGAGAAGCCAACTCCGTTGAGGTGGCGTTCTTCCTCTCATTTCCCTTTCCAGAAGATATAACCTCCACCTTGTTCCTTGAGCTGGCCTTCCCCTGCCCGCCGGGTCTCACTTAGGGCGGCGATGTTGATATCAAAATGTCTAAGCTCCCGGGCAACTATGGTAGTGCGGCGTTCTGGCTGTCGCTGTTGGAGTTGTCCATGAGGGTCCTGATGTTCCAGGTCTTGAATTTCATGTTAGGGGAGTGGAAGATGCCTGTGCGTGAGTTCTTTTAACGTGGGGTGGTCGTTGTACACCGACTACCACACGGGCTTAGCTGAGCAAGGTCTTGAGCCAGTGGCAAGGGGGCCCAAGACGACTGGAGACCAGGCACTGCTATATGGGCCTAGTTGCCTACAGCGAGATGTTGGCCACAAGCTCGGCGCTGGGTAGCGCCTTTGATGGTAGGTGGCCCGAGGCTTGGTTGGGGACAGGCATTGGGTCAGTGGCCCATTGGGTTCAGAGTGGGAGGGCAGGGGGGGGTCACAGCCATGGTACTCACCACGTGCTGGAGGCAGAGAAGAGGCCAGGTCATCAGTGGGGAAGGAGAGCTCCAGTTGTCGCTGAAGGGGGGGGGGAGGAGGCCAGCCGCCATTGCAGGAGAGGAGGACCCCGGTTGCCATTGAAGAGGAGGTCGCCTATCGCCGCAGGAGGTGCAGCCATCATCGAGGAGGCCCAGACTCCGTCATGGAGGAGAGGCCCATCTGCTGCCGCTGGAGGTATTCCGATCGCTGCTGGGGGAGGAGGGGGGGCGGTGGAGGCAAGATAGCCAGGTCCAGGTCGCCATCGCAGGAGGCCCGGTTGTCGCCGCGGGTGGCCCGGTTGCCGTCGCTGATGGGTGGTGTGTTGGGAAGTCTGAGGTCGGCCCGAACTATTCTCAGGGTTGGGTTTAGAGTAAGGATTTAAATGTTTAAGACCCCCAATTAGGGTCTATTAGGGCTAGGGGAAGTTTAGACAGTGGGGGGGAGGGTGAAGAGAGGTTGAGGGTGGAAAGTTGCCAATGGTAGAAGGTGGGAGTTGTTTAGCAGGGAGCTGCCACCTCAGCGGCTATCTTGTTATCTCCCTCCTCCTTAAAATCTACCTCTATAACCAAACTTTTAGTCACCCCCTCTTAATATCGTCTTCTTTGGTTCAGTGTAAATTTTTGACTGATTTCACTCCTGTGAAGCGTCTTGGGATGTTTGCCTACGTTAAGAGCACTATGTTGTAACATTGTGGAACTGCTAAAATGGTACCTTGAGGAGCTGACAGGGAGTCTGTCCAAAATTACTGATCATCCCTTCCAGTGCTTTTCGCTCTTTCTCATCCGCTATTGCATCCAGGTCAACGGCTCCTGTAACATAACACAATAAAACACGGGCCTATTTAATTTATAGCCCTTCATTCCATGCATACAAGAAACAATCTGACCCCAAAAAATTACAACACAAGTAGGGCAGCCAGAACATCCACCAATTATATTCCTTCAGCAAGAAATTCAGACCAAACCCAACTTTTAAAAGGAAAGCAGTTAAATCTCACAGAAGTCTAGAGAAGCTGAGATTGTTAAGGGAAGATTTAATAGGAGGTGCTCAAAATTATGAAGCATTTGATAGAGTAAATAAGGAGATACTGTTTCCACTGGCAGGACGGTCGATAACTAGAGGACACAGATTTGATAATTGGCAAAAAAATCCAGGAGCGAGAGGAGCAAAATTGACTTTACTGAGCGAGTTATGATGATCTGGAATGCACCGCCTGAAAGGGTGGTTGAAGCAGATTCAACAGTAATTCAAAAGGTAACGGAATCTTTATTTAAAAAGGAAATATTTGCAGGGCAATGGAGTAAGAGCAGGGCAGTGGAACTAAGTGGATAACTTTCAAAGAGCTGGCATAGGCATGATGGGCAATATTACTTCTGTGCGGTTTGATTTTAAGATGTGCTTGAAGATCCACGTACAATTTTTAGAAAATGAAGTTTAGTACAGCGTGCTAACCCCATTCCACCACCTTATGCTCTGAAGAAACAATTTGAGTTTTGCATGGACAGACTCAGTCAGGCAGACTACCACTGCTCAACTAAGCATGTAGGATAGGCCCCATTTACTTGTATCAAAAGTCTTTGAAGGTCGAGAATGGTCCTCAGTTCAGCTCTTACCAACATTAGATCATCAATGCATCAATTTACAAAGGATACTGAGTATTGGCAAAGTTAGAGAAAACCACAGATCACCAAAGGATATTATTCAATGAGCATTTCCATGCAAAGCAATAGGAATTAATAATGCTTAGCTGAATCTGGCCTTTGATGTGGATCAAAGCCCAATCATAATTAATAAAACTGTGTAAGAAATGGAGGAGAAGGGCATGTCACATGCAAATCTGATGGCGTAATAAAGACAACCAGAGTTCCTGCTTCTGATTGCTGCCAAATGGCTTTCTTTGGAAACGTTTTTAACCAAGGTCAGGTGAACTGGAACAACACTCAGCTTTGATGCCCTCCAAACAAATGGCCTGCCAGCACCCACCATCCTGGCTCCGCCATGAGGACAGACTATTTGAATGGTGGACCAGCGGGCTGGCAACATTATTCAAACTGTGTCTCAGCAAGAGCTCTTGCATTCAAAAAAGTTGGGATTGAAGTTGACTGAGCTCAGTGCTGTGATATGCTCATTGTGAAATATGTGAACTTTCTCTATAAAACGTTTACCCTGTCTATTCTATTAATGGGATGGGCATGTTCCAATGCACTAACTCTCCTAGGTTAACTGGTCTTCATCTATTGTTAAGATACAGCAGGATGATGACTATTTTAACTCACTATTGAAATAAAGGTTGCATCCCATTCAAGGTAATAACCATATAAATGATAACCCTGGATTTAAGCCGTTTTCTATTTTGACAGTATCCATTTTGGTTAGAAAAGTAGTTTGCGGACATGTTTCCTTGGATGCAGCTCGAGATTTCAAGCTATAAACATCTCCGAGGCTATTGTTATTTACCTTCATATGTACAGTAGTAGAAAACATTTAGTGCCTCGGCTGCATCTGGTCCTCTTTGCTTGTATCCAAATATCAGATCGATCCATTCGTGAAGATGAGCAGACACGTATTCTGACTCCTGAAGGAATGAGGAAAATACAACTTTGAAAAACTCAAAGAACTCTGCTGATCCTCTTTACAGCACCTTGCTCGATTCCTTTATTGAAGCCATGTGATTGGGAGACTGAGATAACATGAGAAAAGCAATGGAATTTTCTGATACAGTGCCCACCGCTTAACATAGAAACATAGAAAATAGGTGCAGGAGTAGGCCATTTGGCCCTTCTAGCCTGCACCGCCATTCAATGAGTTCATGGCTGAACATGCAACTTCAATACCCCATTCCTGCTTTCTCACCATACCCCTTGATCCCCCTAGTAGTAACGACTTCATCTAACTCCCTTTTGAATATATTTAGTGAATTGGCCTCAACAACTTTCTGTGGTAGAGAATTCCACAGGTTCACCACTCACTGGGTGAAGAAGTTTCTCCTCATCTCGGTCCTAAATGGCTTACCCCTTATCCTTAGGCTGTGACCCCTGGTTCTGGACTTCCCCAACATTGGGAACATTCTTCCTGGATCTAACCTGTCTGAACCCATCAGAACTTTAAACGTTTCTATGAGGTCCCCTCTCATTCTTCTGAACTCCAGTGAATACAAGCCCAGTTGATCCAGTCTTTCTTGATAGGTCAGTCCCGCCATCCCGGGAATCAGTCTGGTGAACCTTCGCTGCACTCCCTCAATAGCAAGAATGTCCTTCCTCAAGTTAGGAGACCAAAACTGTACACAATACTCCAGGTGTGGCCTCACCAAGGCCCTGTACAACTGTAGCAACACCTCCCTGCCCCTGTACTCAAATCCCCTCGCTATGAAGGCCAACATGCCATTTGCTTTCTTAACCGCTTGCTGTACCTGCATGCCAACCTTCAATGACTGATGTACCATGACACCCAGGTCTCGTTGCACCTCCCCTTTTCCTAATCTGTCACCATTCAGATAATAGTCGGTCTCTCTGTTTTTACCACCAAAGTGGATAACCTCACATTTATCCACATTATACTTCATCTGCCATGCATTTGCCCACTCACCTAACCTATCCAAGTCACTCTGCAGCCTCATAGCATCCTCCTCGCAGCTCACACTGCCACCCAACTTAGTGTCATCCGTAAATTTGGAGATACTACATTTAATCCCCTCGTCTAAATCATTAATGTACAATGTAAACAGCTGGGGCCCCAGTACAGAACCTTGCGGTACCCCACTAGTCACTGCCTGCCATTCTGAAAAGTACCCATTTACTCCTACTCTTTGCTTCCTGTCTGACAACCAGTTCTCAATCCATGTCAGCACACTACCCCCAATCCCATGTGCTTTAACTTTGCACATTAATCTCTTGTGTGGGACCTTGTCGAAAGCCTTCTGAAAGTCCAAATATACCACATCAACTGGTTCTCCCTTGTCCACTCTACTGGAAACATCCTCAAAAAATTCCAGAGGATTTGTCAAGCATGATTTCCCTTTCACAAATCCATGCTGACTTGGACCTATCATGTCACCTCTTTCCAAATGCTCTGCTATGACATCCTTAATAATTGATTCCATCATTTTACCCACTTCTGAGGTCAGGCTGACCGGTCTATAATTCCCTATTTTCTCTCCCTCCTTTTTTAAAAAGTGGGGTTATATTGGCTACCCTCCACTCGATAGGAACTGATCCAGAGTCAATGGAATGCTGGAAAATGACTGTCAATGCATCCGCTATTTCCAAGGCCACCTCCTTAAGTACTCTGGGATGCAGTCCATCAGGCCCTCGGGATTTATCGGCCTTCAATCCCATCAATTTTCCCAACACAATTTCCCGACTAATAAGGATTTCCCTCAGTTCCTCCTCCTTACTAGACCCTCTGACCCCTTTTATATCCGGGCGTGTTCATAAGAACATAAGAAATGGGCTGCAGGCCGCAAACGTGACGCCAGGATGGTATGTTGCCTCCCTGGTACCAGGGTCAAGGATGTCACTGAATGGTTGCAGGGCATTCTGAAGGGCAAGGGTGAACAGCCAGAGGTCATGGCCCATATCGGTACCAATGACATAGGTAGAAAGAGGGATGAGGTCCTGCAGGCAGATTTTAGGGAGCTAGGAAAGAGATTAAAAAGCAGGTCCTCAATGGTAGTAATCTCTGGATTATTCCCTGGTGCCACGTGCTAGTGAGTTCAGAAATATGAGGATAGAGCAGATGAATGCGTGGCTGGAGAGCTTAAGATTTCTGAGGCCTTGGGACCGTTTCTGGGGGAGGTGGGACCTGTACAAGCCAGACGGGTTGCACCTTAACAGGGCCGAAACCAATATCCTCACGGGGGGGGGGGGGGAATTTGCTAGTGCAATTCAGGAGGGTTTAAACTAGCTTGGCAGGAGGATGGGAACCAGAGAGTATATTGAGAAGGGAGAGAAGCAAAGCTTGAAATGGAAGGCAGAAAGTTAGTGAGTGAGTTTGGAAGGCAGAGGAAACAAAGGCTCGACAACAAGGCAGTTTGGCAATGCTAAATGGTATATACTTTAATGCAAGGAGTCTAGGAAATAATGCAGATCAGCGAAGGACACAGATAGACATGTGGAAGTATGATATTATAGCTATTACTGAGACATGGCTGAAAGGGCAGGAATAGTTGCTCAACAATCCTGGTTACACAGTTTTCAGACGAGATAGAGAGGGGGTTAAAAAAGGAGGGGTGGCAATATTGGTTAAAAAAACAATTACAGCTGAGAGAAGAGATGATATGTTAGAAGAATCATCAAATGAGGCTATATGGGTTGAACTAAAGAACAAAAAAGGGGCAGTCACACTGCTGGGAATGTACTATAGACTGCAAACAGTTTGAGGGAGATAGAAGTGCAACTTTGTAGGCAAATTTCTGACAAGTGCAAAAACATCATCATAGGCAGTTCCTCGAAACGCCAAAAAAGAATGAGTTCACAGGTGTTTCAATGAAGAACCTAATATTCCAGGTACTGAACTACATCTGAAGGGTAGAAGATGTCTGTGCGTGGATTTTTTTAACGTGCGATGGCCGTTGCAAACCAGCCACCACATGAGCTTGACAGAGACAAGTCTTGGTCCAGTGGCAAGAGTTATCCAAGACGACTGGAGACCTGCTTTGCTGCACGGACCTAGTGCGCACACGTATCAGTGTGGGCTGGCCTGTACTGCCCCTGGGCCCCTGGCCCCCGATCACATCCCTCTACAGTCTCTCGCCGCTCCTTCGCCCCGATCTCGCCGCTCCTGCTGTATCTGCCCACTCTCCAATCACCGACCTGGACCTTGATGACATCACTCTTCGCTGCCGTCGCCCTCCTGCACCAGCTCGCGTTGCTCCCTGAAGTGGCATGCCTTCACGCCGCTCCTTTTATGGCTCCGACCTGCCGCTGGTGTTTTCACACAGGTCAGGGCCTCCACGCAATGACCCCAAGTTTCCACATGATTTGCTCCTGATTTTTAGGAGCAACTGGTGTAGAACAGAGTATCTTAGAAATCGGAATTCTCGTCATTTAGTTTGCTCCAGTTCTAGTCAGTTAGAACAGTTTCACTTTGGAACAGAATTTTTTTTCCCAAAAGGGGCGTGTCCGGCCACTTACACCTGTTTTCAAAGTTTCGGCAGTGAAAACTTACTCCAAACTAACTTAGAATGGAGTAAGTGAAGATTTTTGTACGCTCGAAAAAACCTTGTCTACACTTTAGAAAATCAGGCGTAGGTTACAAATCAGGCGTAGGGAATGGGGGGGGAGGGGGGTTTAAAGGGAAGTTTACAAACATTAAACACTTCAGTTTTACAAATAAAGAGCCATCATCAATAATAAATGATAAATACATCAATAAATCAACCAATAAAAAAAAATTAATAAAAAATAATCGGTTCGGGTCGGGGGGAGGGAGAGGGAGGTCAGGTCGGGGTCGGGTCCGGTCCGGAGGCGGGAAGCGGGAGTTGAGTCGGGTCGGGAGGAAGCAGGAGCTGGCCGTGGGAGGAGCCTTATTCACGCAGCCCCAGTGAGGCCATTCGGCCAGGGCTAGGGGCTGCGTGCTTCGGGCCCCTCCCACACAGTTTCGGGCACTTTGTGGCGCGAAAAATGGGCGACCAGGTCGGGACTGCGCTGTTCTAGGCGCGGCTCGAAACCTGGGCCCAATAATAGTGGGGGATTTCAATTACCATAATATTAACTGGGATACTATCAGTGTAAAAGGTATAGAGGGCACAAAATTCCTAAATTGCATTCTGGAGAACTTTTTTAGTCAATATGTAGCAAGCCCAACAGGAGGGAGGGGGAAGTTTTGGGGAATGAAGCTGCGCAGATGGAAGGAGTATCAATAATAGAACATTTATGTGGTAGTGATCATAATTCAGCTAGTTTTAGCATAATTATGGATAAGGATGAAGATAAAACAGGAGTAAAGGTTTTTAATTGGGGGAAGGCCAATTTTACTAGATGGAAAAGTGTTTTACCAAAAGTGGACTTGAAGGTAAGTCGGTGTCAGAGCAGTGGGAGGCATTCAAGAGGGAGACACATGGAGTTCAGGGTAAACATGTTCCCACAAAGAAAAAGGGTAGAACTGCCAAATTTAGTGCCTCCTGGATGGCAAGGTGCATACAGGGTAAAATACAGCAAAAAAGGGAAGCTTATATCAGATATCGACAGCTCAATATTGCAGAAAGCCCAGAAGAGTCTAAAAAGTGTACGGGTGAAATTAAGAAGGAAATTAGGAAAGCAAAGAGAGGGCATGAAAAAATACTTGTAAGTAGAATCAAATAAAACCCAAAGATATTTTATAATTACATAAAGAGCAAGAGTATAACTAAGGAAAGAGTAGGGCCTATTAGGGACCAAAATGGTGATGTGTGTGGGGAGGGGGAGGATGTGAGTAAGGTATTAAATAAATACTTTGCGGCTGTCTTCACAAAAGAGGGGGACAATGCTGACTTTGAAGTTAAGGAGGAAGAGAGTGAAATATTGGATGGGACAAATATAATGAGAGAGGAAGTATTAAGGGGATTAACATCTTTGAAAGTAGATAAATCACCAGGACTGGATGAAATATATCCTAGGGTATTAAAAGGAGCAAGGGAGGAAATTGCGGAGGCTCTGATCATCATTTTCCAATGCTCCCTGGCTACTGGAGTGATGCCAGAGGATTGGAGAACTGCTAGCGTTGTAACATTGTTTAAAAAGGGAGGAAGGGATAGATCGAGTAATTGCAGACCAGTTAGTTTAACCTCGACGGTGGACAAATTATTGGAATCAATTCTGAGGGACAGTGTAAACATTCCTTTAGAAAGACACAGATTAATCAAGGACAGTCAGCATAGATTTGTTAAGGGAAAGTCGTGTCTGATGAACTTAATTGAATTTTTTGAGGTGGTAACAAGGAGAGTCGATGAGGACAGTGCGTTTGATGTAGTCTACAAAGCTTTTGACAAGGTCCCACTTGACAGGCTGATCAAAAAGGTAAAAGCCCATGGGATCCAAGGGAGAGTGGCAAATTGGATCTAAAATTGGCTCAGTGGCAGGAAGCAAAGGGTAATGGTTGACGGGTATTTTTGCGACTGGAAGGCTATTGCCAGTGGGGTTCTACAGGGCTCAGTACTAGGCCACTTGCTTTTTGTAGTATATATTAATGATTTAGACTTAAATGTAGGGGGCATGATAAAGAAATTTGCAGATACAAAAATTAGCCATGTGGTTGACGGTGAGGAGGAAAGCTTTAAACTGCAGGAAGAATATCAATGAACTTGTCAGTTGGGCAGAAAAGTGGAAAATGGAATCCAATCCGGAAATGGGTGAGGTAATGCATTTGGGAAGGGGCAACAAGGCAAGGGAATACACAATAAATGGGAGGATACTGAAAGGTGTGGAGGAACAGATGGACCTTGGAGTCCAGATTCTTAAATGTAGCAGGACAGGTCGATAACATGGTTAAAAAGCCATACGGAATGCTTTATTTTCTTAGCCGAGGCATAGAATATAAGAGAGCAGGAAAATTATGCTAGAAGTGTATACAGTACTAGTTAGGCCACAGCTTGACTACTGCGTGCAGTTCTGGTCACCACATTACAGAAAGGATGCGATTGCACCAGAGAGGGTGCAGAGGAGATTTACGAAGATGTTACCGGGAGTGAAAAACTTTAGCTATGAGGAAAGATTGGATAGGCTGGGGTTGTTTTCCTTGGAACAGAGGAGGCTGAGGGGAGATTTAATTGAGATGTATAAAATTATGAGTGGATAGAAAAGACCTATTTCCCTTAGCAGAGGGGTCAATAACCAGGGGCATAGATTTAAAGTAGTTGATAGAAGGATTAGAGGGGAGATGCGGACATCTTTTTCACCCAGAATGTGGTGGAGTCTGGAACTCACTGCCTGAAAGGGTGGTAGAGGCAGAAACCCTCATCACATTTGAAAAGTACTTGGACGTGCACTTAAAGAGTCGTAACCTGCAGGGCTGCGGACCTCGTGCTGGAAGATGGGATTAGGTTGGGTAGCTCTTTTTTGACCCACACTGACACAATGGGCTGAATAGCCTCCTTCTGTGTCCCAATTTTCTATGATTCTATGAAATAGGAGCAGGAGTAGACCATTCGGCCCTTCGAGCCTGCTCTGCATTTCAGTAATACCACGGCTAATCTTCTACCTCAACTCCACTTTCCCGCCCGATCCCCATATCCCTTGGTTCCCTTAGTATCCAAAAATCTATCAATCTGTGTCTTGAATATCAAGTCACAGATAGATAGATTTTTAACCAATAAGGGAATTAAGGGTTACGGGGAGCGGGCGGGTAAGTGGAGCTGAGTCCACGGCCAGATCAGCCATGATCTTGTTGAATGGCGGAGCAGGCTCGAGGGGCTAGATGGCCTACTCCTGTTCCTAATTCTTATGTTCTTATGTTCTTTGGTAAGACCATACCTGGAGTACTGTGCACAGGTTTGCCCTCCTTATCTGAGGAAGGACATACTTGCCTTGGAGGCGATGCAATAAAGGTTGACTAGATTGATCTCTGGGATAAGAGGGTTGTCTATATTTTTTGGAGTTTAGAAGAATGAGAGGTGATCTCATTGAAACATACAAGATTCTGAGGGGGGTTGACAGGGTAGATGCTGAGAGACTGCTTCCCCTGGCTGTAGAGTCTAGAACTAGGGGGCATAGTCTCACGATAAGGGGTCGGTCATTTAAGACTGAGATGAGGAGGAATTTCTTTACTCAGAGGGTTGTGAATCTTTGGGATTCTCTAATCCAAAGGGCGGTGGATGCTGAGTTGTTGAGTATATTCAAGGCTGAGATAAATAGATTTTTGTACTCTAGGAAAGTCAAGGGATATGGGGATTGGGCGGGAAAGTGGAGTTGAGGTTGATGATCAGCCATGATCTTATTGAATGGCGGAGCAGGCTCGAGGGGCCGTATGGCCTACTCCTGCTTCTAATTCTTATGTTCTTATATACTCAACGACTGAGTATCCACAGCCCTCTGGGGTAGAGTATTCCAAAGATTCACAACCCTTTGAATGAAGATATTTCTCCTCATCTCAGTCCTAAACGGCCAATCCCTTATTCTGAGACTGTGACCCCTAGTTCTAGAATTCCCAACCAGGGGAAACATCCTCCCAGCATCTAACCTATCAAGATTTTATATGTTTCAATGAGATCACCTCTCATTCTTCTAAACTCTACGGCAGGCGTTCACAACTTTTTTGCTTCAGAGATCCCCCTCCCATGTTATAAAAGTTCCACGGACCCCCTGTAACACAAGACAAGTATATTTCTGTGCAAAAATTCTCTCAGCCCACTCCTGTGCACCACGTTACTATGTTACTGCTACTGGTGCTATCCCGGTATTGCAGAAAATACTGGTCCCATGCCTACCCCACTTCCTCTTTCCCTCCTTATGAGCCTCAATCACCTGACCCCCCAGTCTCCTCTTTACCCCTCAACCCCTGACTCCCTCACCGACTGTTCCCAGCACATGCGCTTTACAGCCAATGAAGTACTTTTGGAGTGTAGTCACTGTTGTAATGTTGGGCACCAAAGGAAGCCAGCACCCTTGTAACTATACTACAGCGTGAGCCAACACTCTTGCTAAAATCTATCAGCTAACCAGGAGTTTATCATATTGCGTAGAATAAGTTAGAGGTGCAGTCGGACATTTTTGGTTGAGAGTCTAGATGTCGAATCGGTCGGACATGTAGGTGGTTCCGGCAGCACTCTGCCGGTTGTACTGCAACTGTTCGGCCAGCCCGTCCATATATACAGTGGGACTCGGCGAGAGGAGAGCTCGCGCCTGGGGATCTGCACTTAGCAACTGCCGTCTCTCTCCTTTCTCAGCAAGCTGATCAGGAGGGTTACGAACAAAGGTCAGTGTCAGGGCCGGAGCCGCCAGTTTGCTCAGCTCGATCCCACTTTTATGCAACGATGTGGTTTCCTTTTTTTTTTAAATCCTGGAGGTTATTTATGGTGGAATCCTCTAGCGGTGTCCCGGTTGAGAACCCGGGTCTAGAGAATATAGGCCTAGTCTACTCAATCTCTCCTCATAGAACAATCCCCCCCCCCCCCACCATCCAAAGGGAGTTAGATGTGGCCCTTACGGCTAACGGGATCAAGGGGTATGGAGAGAAAGCAGGAATGGGGTACTGAAGTTGCATGATCAGCCATGATCTTATTGAATGGTGGTGCAGGCTCGAAGGGCCGAATGGCCTACTCCTACACCTATTTTCTATGTTTCTATCCCAGGAATTAGTCTGGTGAAACTTCGTTGCACTCCCTCTATGGCAAGTATATCCTTCCTTAGGTAAGGAGACCAAAACTGTACACAACACTCCAGGTGCGGTTTCACCAGGGCCCTATATAATTGCAATAAGATGTCTTTATTCTTAAACTCCAATCCTTTTGTTTGTTTGCTGTACCTGCATTTTCTGTGATTCGTGTACAAGATCACCCAGGTCCCTCTAAATACCAACATTTCCAATCTCTCACCATTTAGAAATTATTCGGCTTTTATATTTTTCCTACCAAATTGGATAACTTCATATTTCTCTACATTATAATCAATCTGTCATGTTCTTGTCCACTCACCTAATCTGCCTATATCCCTTTGCAGCCTCCTCACAACTTACTTTCCCACCTAGCTTTGTATTGTCAGCGAACTTGGATGTGTTACACTCGATTCCCTCATCTAAGTCATTGATACAGATTATAAATAGCTGAGACTCGAGCACTGATCCGTGCGATACCCCACTATTTACAGCCCATCAACCCGAACATGACCCATTTATTCCTACTCTGTTTTCTGTCCATGCTAATATATTGCCTGCAATCCCAGGAGCCCCAATTTTATGTAATAACTTGTGTGCCACCTTACCAAATGCTTTCTGAAAATCCAAATACACCACATCCACTGGTACCCCCTTTTCAACCCTGCTAGTTACAACCTCAAAAAACTCTTAGATTCATCAAACCCAATTTCCCTTTCATAAATCCACATTGACTCTGCCCAATCATGTTATGATTTTTTAAGTGCCCTTTTACCACTTCCCTAATAATAGATTGAAGTGGGGCTTTCGAACTCTTCAAATCCAGACCTGGTGTTGAGTGTTTATTTAAATACTCCACTATAATTGGCGTAGTCGGCAGGATATCAAGTGGACGGCGAACACCGGCAGATGGAAGCCATGTCAAAGGCGTGAGTGCGTTTTAATTACCGCACACAGTTGGAACAAGGGCAGAAATCTGTCTGGTGTCAGCTGCCTGAGAGATCCGAATCTGCAGGTCAGGATGATACTTCAAGTAGTCAGCGGAAGATCCCAGGTGAAACAATTATGATCGGTTATATAGAAGTGTGTCTGTGTAACGTTGCAATTGATAATTGGTATAGGTTGCAAGTGATGGTCTCACTTTTGAGGAGTAAGTAAGGGACGTACCACTGACAACCAATGGATTGCAAGTATTAGTCCCACTCAGGGCAAGTAAGTAAGGGACATACCGCCGACAACAAATAGGTTGCAAGTATTGGTCTTACTCAGGGCGAGTTAAGTAAGGGACATACTGCTGACAACCAATAAGGTTGCATGTAACGGTCTCACTCATGAGTAGTAAGTAAGTAAGGGACATACCGCTGACAACCAATAGGTTGCAAGTAACAGTCTCACTCAAGGCAAATAAGTAAGGGACGTGCCGCTGACAACCAATAGCCATGGGAAGTGAGAAACTCGAGTGGGGACCAGAGGGGTCTCTGACACGGTACCTAGCAAACAAAAATCGATAACTAATTGAAATAATTATTAAACAAAATTGGAAACCAGACGACCCACCCTTTGCTGAGCAAAGAAAATGGTGGGAGTTGGAAAAGAAACAGAAGGAGGAGAAAGCCTTTGTATTAGTCACTCGCACGTATTATGAATTAAGTAGACGGACTCGACTATTGACTGAGAAAGCGATGAAATAAACTGACAGTAGGTGTGATGGCGACAGCACGTGTCAGGATACACGAAAAGAAACAACTGCCAGCAGCCTGCATTAATTAGAAACAGTGGGTGGTAGGAAAACCCGAAGTTTGATATAACTGCAAAAAACTCGGACAAAAGTGATGTGTAGAATGTGGAGGAGAGAGGCCCTTTGTGCTGCAAGAAATAAAGGTCGAAGGGTTGCTAGGGTGACTGTTTGTGAAAAACGCAGGAAAGAATCTTTTTTTCTAAAAAAAAAAAGAGATGTTTAGTGGGAATTCAAACCATGAAATTGGAGGCATATAGCAGAAAAAAGTTTTAAATCCTATAAGGCACATAGGTTTAAAGTAATTGGGGGGGAGGTTTAGAAAAGATCTCTTCACCCAGAGGGTGGTGGGGGTCTGGAACTCATTGCCTGAAAGGGTGGTAGAGGCAGAAACCTTGACCACATTTAGCGGGTAATTGGAGGTGCACTTAGCGTGCACGTGGATCAGAAATTGAAACTGGTTTAAGGAATAATGGATAGTTATGATTCAATAAAAAGGAGAAAAGGGAAGATCTTTCTTACTGTTCTGGTGGTTTTCTTTGGTGTTTAAAGTTTTTGGGAAGGCATATTCCTTTGTGTGGCTGTGGCTCCTCCCCTTTACAAGTGACATTGGGAAGTTTAAGATTGGAATTACTGAGGTTAAGTAACCTATTAAAAATCAGACTTTTATTATGGTCATAATAAAATTCTGGTTGGTGTAAATTGTGTGGAGAGCCTTTAGTTCTGGACATTAGGCATTTCACATCAATAATTGGTATGGTTTTTAAAAAAATTCTGAGCAATGTGTAACTAGGGAGAAAAGAATGAAATGCTATTGTGTGTGAAGTTGTTTTTCTGAATGTTTATTTTGAGATTAAAAGCACAGAGACTTGACAAAAGTAAGAGATTTTTAACTAGAGAGTTTAAACTGAAAAGGCTGCAGGCTGTGGACTGAAGTTGATATCGATTGATGGTGTCTGTGTTTGTCGGCTTTCGAAACTCTTTCACAGGCAGCTGTGAACTCTGTTTTAACTCAGTGGGCAATACCTTTTGAATATTGGAAATTTTCTTAATTTGAAGATAATCACCAGAGATTCTCTGTTGCTTTTGTTTTAAGTAGGTGACCATCAGAAAGAGGCGCTGTTTAAAGGGGTTCGTGGATTGTGCCTGAGGGATCAGGAGGGCACACCACCAAAACCAACTACATCTGGCCCCAAGTAAATCTCAGGAGTGGGAGGTGGGGGGCCATGAAATGGAACAAAACTATGCAAGGGTGGAAGTTTTGAACTCTAGTACAAGGGACCTTATAATATCGTTGAGGGTATAGAACAGGGTACATTTACAGTGGCACGGTAATCATACTACTGTAACTGTCCATTATATCAAGGGGTGCAAGGATGGGAGCACGGTTGTACACTCAGTGGTTAGGAACATGTATGGAATTGGGGAATAAATGTGAATATCCATCTGTGGATTCATATAGCCTCTCACGTTAGAGCTAGCTGTTGGATGGGGAATTGGGTTATGCAGAAAGAGGCAACGGGGAAAGAAAGCAAAAGCTTTAATTATGGAACAGCGAAAGTTGTTAGCCGAGTACCGTGAAATACTTTGAGATGTAGGTCACGTCCCGAGTCCCCCTAACCACGTGGCTGATCACCACAGAACGGAGCAGGGGACACAGGATGAAGTAGAATTAGATTTTTAATCTTGAGCTGGGTAGCCAAGTACCAAAAGGGGCTACTGAAGTGGGGATTTCTAGCTCCGCTATAATTAAAGGGTTAAGAATGGGTCTCGTAACTAAAAAGGGCTTTTGTAGTGGTCAACTTTACAAGCTGTGTAACCGGAGGACAAATACAAATAGCCAAACTGTTGAACCACAGGAAGCCCAGAGAAGCAGTTAAATAGGGCAAGGGGTCAAAAGTGACACGTTGGAGAAACTCCATCTGGTGTGAGACACGGGCGAATGATTGTGTTATGGCGAAAGGGAATTAGTCAATCAGCAATTGTACACGCGGGCTTTGGGCCAATTAAACGGCATGGGGGGCCATGCACAAGGCTGACATGCATTAAGTATATAAAAGATTGCTTGGAACTTTGTATCATTGGAGAAGCCTGGTTACAGACAACCAGCAGGCAGGCTCCCCACTGGTGCAAAATAAAGATTACGTGAATCTTCAAATCCAGGCCTGGTGTTGAGTGTTTATTTTAAATACTCCACTACATAGATTCTAGCATTATCCTGACTACTGATATCAGGCTAACTGGTCTATAATTCCCTGGATAGCACACTTGCCTGAGTCAGAAGGTTGTGGGTTCAAATCCCACTCCAGGGCCTTGAGCGCATAATTTAGGCTGACACTCCAATGCAGTGCTGAGGGAGTGCTGCATTGTCGGAGGTGTCGTCTTTTTAATGAGACATTAAACCAAGGCCCCGTCTGCTCCCTCAGATGGACATAAAAGATCCCATGGCGCTATTATGAAGAAGAGCAGGGAAGTTATCCCTGGTGTCCTTGCCAATATTTATCCCTCAATCAACATAACAAAAACAAATTATCTGGTCATTATCACATTGCTATTTGTGGGAGTTGCTGTGCGCAAATTGGTTGCCGTGTTTCCCACATTGCAAGTGACTACACTCCAAAAGTACTTCATTCTCTGTAAAGCACTATATTAATGCAAGTCTTTCTTTTTCTTTCACATCTTTTAATCTAGTTTCCCAGTCTACCTTAGCCAACTCACCCCACATACTGGCGTAGTTCGCTTTGTTCAGATTTAAGAACCTAGTTTTGGACGTAACTAAATCACTCTCAAACTCAACATATTATGATCACTCTTCCCCAGAGGCTTCTTTACCACAAGGCTATTAATTAAACCTGTCTTATTGCACAATACTAGATCTAAATTAGCCTATTCCCTAGTTGATTCCTTGATATATTGATCTAGAAAACTATCGGGAAAGCATTCCATGAAGTCGTCCTCCACACGATTATTGCAAATTTGGTATGCCTAGTTTATATGAAAATTAAAGTCCCCCATGATCACTGTATTACCCTTATTACATGTACCTCTAATTTCCTGATTTATACCATATCCTGACACGACAACTACTGTTAGGGGGCCTATAAACCCTTCTGTGTGTAGTTGCTTCTTAGCTTCAACCAAAGTGGTTCAACATCTAAGTTTTTCTGAGCTACGATCCTTTCTCTCTACTGACATTATTCCAACGTTTATCAGGGCTGACCCCTTCCTTTTCCATTTTGCCTATCTCTTCTAAAAGTCAAATATCCTGGAATATTTAGTTCCCAACCTTGGTCACTATGCAACCACATCTCCGTAATGGCAAATAGATCAAAGCCATTTATTTCTATCTGTGCTATTAATTCATCTATTTTGTTGCAAATGCTTCGTGCATTCAGATATAGTGCCTTCAGCTTTAACTTTTTTCTACTTTTTCGTCATGTCACTTTAGTCACTAATGGCCAGTAACCCCATATCACTGAGAGGGGATTAGAAGGATTTAAGGACACAAAAGGTAATTGGACATTACATGATATTATTTAATTATGTTTGTTCTTGCATTTGGTGTACCTTCATGAGGTGCAAACTAGTGAGAAAGCACAGCTGTTGTTGCATAAAATATGTAGAACACATATGATGCTACAACCGGAAACTCTGAAATTGATGTTGATGCAAATGGTTATCGCTTTTTGGCCAATTTAAGTAGCTGCCTGTTTTAAACATATCTCCTGACAATGGCATGGCAGAGTAATGTTGGATGGGGGAATGGAGTAAATAAACAACGCAAATTCTGTATATATTTTGCAAGACACAAAGTAAAGATTGTGATGCAGCTCTTACCAAGGCTTTCCTGTGCTTGTAGATGAAGTCCTCAGGTGATGTGGCCCATCGTGGAAGTATCACATCATTAACCCGCTCCTTGGAAATTTGTAAACGCCCCAGATTGAACTCTTAATGTTTGAGAAATAAGTGTTAGTCCAAACTTTCATTGTCTGCTCACAAGACACCTCAAATAAACTATGATACTGTCTTTGGGAGGTGTACAAGTGTGCTAAAGAGAAGGTACGTTACAAAGAAAGTATTTCATACAATCAGTGTGCTCCAACAATGCATTAATGAGCCAGTTAGAATATAAATATCTAAGGTTATAGACTAGCATAGAGCATTTGAAGGAAGGGTTATAGTATTAAGTAACATAGTGGCACGTTCATTAAAAACTTGAGAATTATGGCATGTTTGTGCCCAATAGATACAGTGCCTTGTAACTGCATAGTTAACTATGTACCTTTAAACAAAATACAAAAAACACAGTTTACAGAGTCTGAATTCTCTATTAATTTAGGTGCCTCATTTAAATTTAAAGATTGTTAATGGCTTTAAAAACATTTTTATGGGACCAAAAACCATTAAACAGAGCTTACTGGATTTAGCAGGAATTATTTTTCTTTTAAATTAATTACACAATGCATAAGAAGCCATTCAGTGCCTGATCAACCTCTCTCAATAAGGAAATCAAAAATGCCATTTGAAGCAGAACTCTTCTCCTGTATCAGTTCAGCTGGAATACATACGGTTCTGATTTTCTAAGAATTCCGGAAAATAGAAGAATTCAGGAATGAGTTCTTTTACATCATTGGGATTCTCCATGAGAGCCTGCCACGTAGCAGGAATGGAATGGAATTGACGATCCGCACAATCAAACCTTGAAGATAAATGCAGCACAAAAATGAATAAATGGGCATTATAAAGCCTACAGATCATAAAATTACAGAATGTGCAGCATAGAAACAGGCCATTCAGCCGGATTGGTCGATGCCGGTGTGTCTACTCCTCACGAGCCTCCACCCACCCCTTCATCTCACCCAATCAGCATATCCTTCTATTCCTTTCTCCCTCATCTACTCATCTAGCTTCCCTTAAATGCATCTATGCTACACGTCTCTAGTACGCCTTGTGGTAGTGAGTTCCACATTCCAAACAGTCCTATAGTATAAATCCAGCAAAGTCAGTCTATTGAAGTACAAACAATTTTACAATGTAGCATATCCATCTTGCAACTGGGGTTGCCAACCCTCCAGCATTGTCCTGGAGCTCCCAAGAATTGAAGATTAATCTCCAGGATACTACTACGAACAACCCTAGGGCTGGTAAAAAAGATAATTTTTTTCATTTTCTTTGAACATTAGTTATAAAAATATTAGAGACCGGATAAAAAAGTCTGTTTGACTGATAGTCAAGATCATCCAATCGGGTAAGTAAGAGCTTGTTTGCTTTCTAATTGACGTGGGAAGGCAGCGTGCAGCGAGGATGGACATGTCAGCAACCAATGGTGGGAGTATGGGGATAGGGTGGTTGGAGGCAGGAAGTCGTGTGATGAAACCTCCAAGAATGTGTACAACCAGAGTTGTCAATCCTACTTGCAGCACACAGCATGGACAATGGCCAAGCTCATCAGCATGTCACCTCATTATAAAATATTTGTTGTCGTGGCCTATTATCATGTGTTTGGAAATACCAGTTGAAGTTATTTCTGCTTTAACTATCCTGAACTACAGGCAACTCTCGATTATCCGCACATGGATGCGACGGGAAACTGTTGTAACGGCATTAAAAATTCTGTGTGTGTGACGTCACTTTGAAACTCTGATGTTCCTTTCGAATGTTGCCTGTTGAGCCTTGCTTTTAAGCACTCTGCCTTGCCTCAGCTCCTGCTCGCACACAGGTCCACTGCCTCTCATAATTCATTAAAATGCCATGCACAGTTACAGGAAGTAATCAACAAGCCTAATGGTCTTTAGATCTAGAGGACTAGAATTCAAGGAGTAGAAGATACGCTACAGCTATTGGTTAGAACACACCTGCAGTACTGTAAGCATCAACTGTAATGTCAACTCGCTCTAACGGAGAAATCGTTTACCCGGCATAGCCCAATCCCCGAGGGACCCGGATAATCGAGAGTTGCCTGTACTATTGTAAAAACACCGCCCACCACCCTTTTTAAGCAACAACAACTTGCATTTATATAGCGCCTTCAATGTAGTAAAATGTCCAAAGGTACTTCACAGGAACGTTATCAGACAAATTTTGACACCGAGCCACTGGAACAAGTGATCAAAAACTTGCGCAAAGAGGTAGATTTAAGGAGCATCTCAAAGGAGAGGGGTAGAGAGTGCAGAGGTTGAGGGAGTAAATACCAGAGCTTCGAGCCTAGTAAGCTGAAGGCACAGCAATCAATGAAGGGGTGAAGGAAATTGGGGATGCACAAGAGGCTAGAATTAGAGGAGCAGAGTTCTTGGAGGGTTGTAGAGCTCTAGGGCTGGAGGATGTTACAGACACAGGGAGGGTCGAGACCATGGAGGGATTTGAACACAAGGATGAGAATTATAAATTTGAGGTGTTGTTGCACCAGGAGCCAATGTAGGTCAGCGAGCACAGGGGTGATGGGTGAATGGGACTTGGTGCAACTTAGGATACAGGCAGCAGTTTTGGAGGAACTGTAGTTTACGGAGGATGGAATGTGGGAAGCCAGCCAGGACAGTTCAGCCTGTTATGTAACCCTGGCACTCGCATTGAGATGCATTGTCTAAACACCGCAGTTTCTTCGAATATCAAACATTAAATCTGCACCACACAGCACAGTGTTCAACTTGCTTTGGTTCATGCTCAGTGAGGGGAAAGTTTTAGGTGGACATTAGAAAGTATTTATTTACACGGATTTCCAGGAATATTAGTACAGGCCAAAACAATGTGCTGGTATAAGAAATACCTAGTAATGTGAAGAAGGTAGGATTGGAATTTTGGAAGGAGATCAAAACAGCTTCCTTCTTCATCCAAACCTACTGTGCGAAAAGTCTTCTGGGTTCAACTCCACAAAATGAAGAATAGCTACTCCTATTCAGATCAAACATTATCGCCTCTGGAAGGGAAAAGGCCCAGTCGTCGCCGATGGGTGAGGCTCGGAGGGAAGGCTCGGAGGGAAGGCTCGGAGGGAAGGCTTGCGCGTGAGGTAGGCCCAAACCTGTTTTGTACTCTTCTCCTCCAGCAGTGAATGGGCCTCTTCCCCTCCTGCATTGACCGGGCCTCTTCCCCTCCTGCGGCGAACGGGCCTCTTCCCCTCCAGCACACGGTGAGCAGTGACTGTGACCACTCTGACCTCTCCTCCTTCCACTCTGAACACCCTGACCTCCACCCCACAAAATAGACCTCTGACCTTTCCAATGCCTGCCCTTAGTCAAACCTCGGATCACCTGCCATCTCACCGGAGTGCGCTACTCAGTGCCGAGCTTACGGCCCGCATCGCGCCGTAGGCAACTAGGCTCATACAGCAGTGCCTAGTCTCCAGTCATCTTGGACCCCCTTGGCATTGGACCAAGACCTTGCTCAGCTAAGCCCGTATGGTAGCCAGTGTGCAATGACCACCCCACCTTAAAAGAACTCACGCACAGGCACCTTCCACCCTTCAAACACTATGTTTAATCCAATTAGTCTCACCGTCCCATGCTGCAGCTCGCCCACCTGAGGGCCACAGCTACACACCGCACCAAAGCAGTATGAAACCTAAAACACATCAATACCTAGCGTGCAGTTGCCAATCACTAAGGAGGTGGTACTCAGTAAGATAATGGGGCTAAAGGCAGATAAATCCCCTGGACCTGATGGCTTGCATCTTAAGAGAAGTAGCAGCAGGGATTGTGGGTGCATTGGTTGTAATTTACCAAAATTCCCTGGATTCTGGGGAGGTCCCAACAGATTGGAAAACTGCAAATGGAGCGCCCCTATTTAAAAAAGGAGGCGACAAAAAGCAGGAAACTATAGACCAGTTAGCCTAACATCTGTGGCTGGGAAAATGTTGGGAGTCCATTCTTAAAAATTTGGAAAAGCAAAATTCGGTCAGGCAGAGTCAGCATGGATTTATAAAGGAGAAGTCATGTTTGACAAATTTGCTGGAATTCTTTGAGGATGGAACGAACAGGGTGGATAAAGGAGAACCAGTGGATGTGGTGTATTTGGACTTCCAGAAGACATTTGACAAGGTGCCACTTAAAAGGTTACTGCACAAGATAAAAGTTCACGGGGTTGGGGGTAATATATTAGCATGGATAGAGGATTGGCTAACTAACAGAGAACAGAGTGTCGGGATAAATGGTTCATTCTCTGGTTGGCAACCAATAACTAGTGGGGTGCCGCAGGGATCAGTGCTAGGACCCCAATTATTTACAATCTATATTAACGACTTGGAAGAAGGAACTGAGTGTAACGTAGCCAAGTTTGCTGACGATACAAAGATGGGAGGAAAAGCAACGTGTGAAGAGGACACAAAAAATCTGCAAAAGAACCTAGACAGGCTAAGTGAGAGGGCAAAAATTTGGCAGATGGGAGTATAAGAGGTCATGCACTTTGGCAGAAAAAAAATCAAAGAGCAAGTTATTATTTAAATGGAGAAAGATTGCAAAGTGCCACAGTACAGCGGGACCTGGGGGTACTTGTGCATGAAACACAAAAGGATAGTATGCAGGTACAACAAGTGATCAGGAAGGCCAATGGTATCTTGGCCTTTATTGCAAAGGGAATGGAATATAAAAGCTGGAAGTCTTGCAACAGCTATATAAGGTGTAGAGAGAGGGAAGTGACCGGGGCCCAGGAGAGGTGTGAATCTGGGGCCCAGAAGAGGTGAGGGCCCAGGGGCAGCACGGGCCAGCCCACACTGCAATATGTGTGCGCGCTCGGTCTGTGCAGCAGAGCTGGTCTCCAGTTAGCCTTCGGTAATCCTTGCCACTGGACCAAGACCTAGCTCTATCAAGCCCGTGTGGTGGCTGGTGTGCAACGGTCACCACACGTTAAAAAATCAAAGCACAGGCATCTTCCACCCTTCACAATGTAGTTCGGGATCTGGAATATTAGATCCTTCATTGAAACACCTGTGAAATTATCCCTTTTTGGCATGGTAGCAAGTCATCCTCGTTTTGAGGGACTGCCTATGATGATGATGATATAAGGTATTGGTGAGGCCACACCTGGAATACTGCGTGCAGTTTTGGTTTCCATATTTACGAAAGGATATACTGTACTTGCTTTGGAGGCAGTTCAGAGAAGGTTCAATAGGTTGATTCCGGGGATGAGGGAATGAGGGGGTTGACTTATGAGGAAAGGTTGAGTAGGTTGGGCCTCTACTCATTAGAATTCAGAAGAATGAGAGGTGAACTTATCGAAACGCATAAGATTATGAGGGGGCTTGACAAGGTGGATGCAGAGAGGATGTTTCCACTGATGGGGGAGACTGGAACTAGAGGCATGATCTTAGAATAAGGGGCCGCCCATTTAAAACAGAGATGAGGAGAAATTTCTTCTCTGAGGGTTGTGAATCTGTGGAATTCGCTGCCTCAGAGAGCTGTGGAAGCTGGGACATTGAATAAATTTAAGACAGAAATAGACAGTTTCTTAAACGATAAGGGGATAAGGGGTTATGGGGAGCGGGTGGGGAAGTAGAGCTGAGTCCTTGATCAGATCAGCCATAATCTTATTGAATGGCGGAGCAGGTCGAGGGGCCGCATGGCCTACTCCTGTTCCTATTTCTTATGTTCTTATAAATCTCCAGACAGCCGCGTAACAAACAGCTCCATTACATGAAGTTTCTTAAAACTCCCCAAGTAAAATCATTAGAAATTCTTCTTCCCCCAAATGTGTTTTTGTTAAATGGTGCATCCCAGGATGACAGTGACTGCCACTGAAGTCAATGGACCCCTTCTCTCTGGGACATCTCCCTTCTTAAAGGCTATTTGAAACCCTTCCTTTCCCACCAACTCTAATAATGCAAGCCATTATTTGGATATGGGCCGATCTCTAGTTGTCCTTGAGAAGATGGGTGTGAGCAACGTTTCCTTTAAGCTGCGCAGCTGTCTCGAGTTGCCGTGGAGCTGCCACGAGGTCCCGTGCAACTGGCGAGCCGGTTTCCCAATGCAAAAACCGCACATGCGCAGAAGTCTGAATGGGGAGCGCAGCCTGTTAAACCGGCTGTGCACCCCAAAAGAAAAAAATCAGAGGAAACATTAGTGGTGAGCCAACTTCTTGAACTGCTGCAGTCCGTTTTATGAAGGAGCTCCCACAGTGCTGTTATTTTATTAACATAGCTAATAAAGTACTCGAGATATTTTGAACAGCTTTACCTGCCACTTTGTAGCTGGATGTGCAAAGTAGTGAAGGGTTCAACCCGAATCATGTAGTGCATGACACCAGCTGCATTGGAGTAGTGAGTTCCGTAGTGAAATTTATCAATCGTCCCCGTTGGGTCCTCGAAATTATCAAACCTGAAGACAACAGGAAAGAGAGAGATCAGAGTCTTGTGGGAATTTAAAGAAAACAGCCCATTAAAGTAAATGCTCACAAAATGAGACCAAAGAATAAGTGCGCAGGACTGGAGCTGTAGTCACATGGCTCTGGGCAGCCAATCAAGGTACAGTATTTTCTCATTCATAATAATGGGAACTCCGTTAGTTGGCGTTCCCATTATGATGAATGAGAACCCCGCCACCCCCCCCACTCAACACACAAAAAAAATCAATAATAGAAAAATACACGACATATTTAAGAACCATTTAAATTAAAGTTCTTACAAAAAATAATAATAAAATAAAGATGCCTTAAAATAAACTTACTGTAGTGGAGAGGATTTTTAACAATAAAGTATGTTTTCTTGTGTTTATTTGATTTAATTTTAATGTTTTTATGTATTTTTAAACACTTGCGCCTGTAAAAATAGGCTATACGCCTGGTTTTTCAGGCACAAGATTTTAAAAGGACATTTGCAGGGCAAGCTATTCGTAAATATCGGAAATCTTACCCTGCAAGTGTCCTCGCTCCCGATATGCGCGATATCGGTCAAGCCAGAAATTTGACAGATCGGGAAAGCCGGTTTTCAGCGCATGCGCATTGCGTGCTGAAACCCGGCTTTTCCGACGGGACATCGTAATTTCAAGGTCAATATCTGGCAGGTGATATGGAAGTCGCTCAACGTGTCTAGTTGACTTCTGTCATCATGTTTTGCAGAGCGGTGTGCGTGGGTACAGCAGTGTAAAAATATTATTCTGGCAAACACCAGCATCAGACTAAACTAGACTGATACCAACAGACAAATATGTAACAAGAAGTCAGATAAAAAGACTGGATGTAGGTGGCTATCACTGAATGAAGAGCACCATATTCTGAAATTTTAATTAAAATTCATGAAAATCTTAATTGAATTCAAGTAATTTGTTTTTTTTAAGTGCCTCAAATACAGTACTGCATGGAAAGAACTTGCATTTATACAGGGCCTTTCACCACCTCAGGACATCCTAAAGCGATTTACAGCCAATTAAATACTTTTGAAGTGTACTCACAGCACCTGCAATGTAGAAACACGGCAAGGTCCCACAAACAATTTGATAATGACCAGATCATCTGTTTTAGTGATGTTGCTTGAGGGATAAATGTTGGCCTCAAAGCACTGGAGAAGTACCATCAATGCTGCCTCCGCAAGGCAAATCCATTGGCAAGATAGGCGCACCAACGTCAGTGTTCTCGCTCAGGCCAACATTCCCAGCATCGAAGCATTGATCACGCTTGGTCAGCTCCGGTGGACGGGCCACATCATTCACATACCTGATACGAGACTCTCAAAACAAGTACTCTACTCAGAGCTCCGTCAAGGCAAAAGAGCCCCAGGTGGGCAGAGGAAACGTTTCAAGGACACCCTCAAAGCCTCCTTGAAAAAGTGCAACATCTCCACCGGCACCTGGGAATTCCTGGCCCAAGACCGCTCAAAGTGGAGGAGAAGCATCCAGGAAAGCGGCGAATACCTCGAGTCTCTTCGCCGGGAGCAAGCGGAGGCCAAGCGCAAACTGCGGAAAGAGCGCACATGAGCCCAACCACCCCACCCACCCATCCCTCCAACCACCGTCTGCCCCACCTGTGACAGAGACTGTAGATCCCGCATCGGACTCATCAGTCACCTGAGAACTAATTTTTAGTGTGGAAGCAAGTCATCCTCGATTCCGAGGGACTGCCTAAGAAGAAGAAATGTTGGCCAGGGCACCGAGGAGAACTCCCCTGTTTTCGAATCTTTTATGTCCATCTGAGTGGGCAAAAGACAGCACTTGTGACAGTGCAGCACTCCCTCAGTACTGCACCACAGTGTCAGCCTGGATTCTGTGCACAAGTCTCTGGAGTGGGACTTGAACCCACAACCTTCAGACTCAGAGGTGAGAGTGCTACCCTCCGAGCCATGGCTGACATAGTTGAGGTGACATGAGGCAGTGTCCTCGTAAGAGGGCAGTGCACCATGCCTAATAGCAACTGGTGGGAGTCCCAATGCCGCAGCACCTAGCCACAGTTGAGAAGAGACAGCATACTTTAAGGTGGCAAGGTATGATTATGCATCAGTACAGTTAAAAGAACCTGGCTTTTGTCTCCTTTCCCACTGAAAGTATGTGGCTTCCCAACATCATTTCACTGCTACATTTTCCAAAGTACAGGTGGTCACTGATGGCTGCCATGTGCCCAAACTGTAGTTCAGCTTGGGTGTCAGTAAGTACCATGTCTGTGATGCTATGGTTTGATGTGCAAAGCCCTTGACAAATGAAAGTAATGAATGGCTTTTCATGTGCACGTTGCAGGTTTAACCTATGGGTATGCACGAGATGTAATGAAAGAGCTGTAAAGGTTGCTCGAGATCCTGGTGTTGGGGAGCAGTAAACGTGGATCACGCTGACAGACATTTCATGGCATGCAAATCTGAGCCTTGAACGTGTGCTGACTTCTCTCACAATGGTTGCCTAGAATGACCAACAAGGCCAACCCTCCTCGCTCCTGTCTCATGCAGAAATACATCCACTTGAACAGCCACCAAATCAAGGATCGGTGGCACTCTGTGGCAAGTCCACAGCTTCCATTTCATGCCTCAACAATGGGTTCACCTTGTCTTATGCCCACCATTTCTTTCTTCCCCATATAGCCTTTGGAAAGGCTGACAAACATCAAGATATTTTTAGTCTTTCTGAATGCTGGAAGAATAAGAATTACCCCAACCTTAACCCACCCTAACCCTTACCCCAAAACAATCTGGCTACTTTATTTTCTCAGTGTCCGTATGATTTGAAATATCCTGTCCCCTCCATCAAGGTGCTGTTCCCTGATGCGAGACCAATGCTGACAAGGAACATATTCAAATTGGCCTTGGAGCGGGTGCAGCGTAGATTCACCAGAATGATACTGGGGTTAAATTAGGAGGACAGGTTGCATAGTCTAGGCTTATACTCTCTTGAGTTTAAAAGATTAAGGGGTGATCTAATTGAGGTTTTTAAGATGATTAAAAGGTATGATAGGGTGGAGAGAAACGATTTCCTCTGGTGGGGAGTCTAGAATATTCAGGACTACAGAATAGGCCCATACATTCATTGTGATTCTCATTAACAAGCTGCGCACACTTCTGCCAAGTACACAGCTGGTTCATTGCCAAGAGATAGCAGGTTAATTTTGGCAGGAATCCTCTTGCAGAACAATATCTGCTGTGTATTTCCTGCACTGTTTTTATTTTGGATGTTCAGCATTTGCAATTTTTTTGCAACATTTGTAGTGTGTAAATGCTGCTAAATGGGAAAGGCTGGGAATGAGAACCAAGTACTGTTTTGAGATGGCCTCAGCACACAACAGTTGGTCTATGTATTGCGGGGTTAAGATTTATGGAGACACAAGAAAAGAGCATTATGCTTGCGTGTACAGGGCTGAATGAACACACACACAGATCAATGTGAGGAAAATAGAAGAAAATATTTGAGTTTAACTAGGTGTTCGGTGTGGCCCAGAGGGTAGCCCTCTTGCCTCTTAGAAAGTTGTGGGTTCAAGTCCTACTCCGGAGACTTGAGCATATAATCTCGACAAACACTTCCATGCAGTACTGAGAGAGTACTGCACTGTCGGAGATCAGCAGGAAAGTTCTCCCCGGTGTCCTGGCCAATATTTATCCCTCAACCAACTTTACTAAACAGATTATCTGATCATTATCACACTGCTGTTTGAGGGAGCTGATTGTGTGCAAATTGGCTGCCATGTTTCCTACATTACAACAGTGACTACAATTCAGAAGTACTTCACTGGTTGTAAAGCATTTGGTACGCCCTGTAAGTTGTTTCTTCTTTCTTTATATGTATTAGTTTAACTAGCTTTCAATATCATAATCTGAGACCAAATAATGTGCTGGGTAATCAGTTTGTTTAGAATTATAATGGAAAAGTTATAATGGAAAAATGTTATTAAAATATCCTTGAACATCAGCATAGGCAGTCCCTTGGAATCGAGGAAGACTTGCTTCCACTCCTGAAGTGAGTTCTTTGGTGGTTGAACAGTCCAATACGAGAGCCACAGACTCTGTCACAGGTGGGACAGACAGTCGTTGAGGGAAGGGGTGGGTGGGATTGGTTTGCTGTACGCTCTTTCCGTTGCCTGCGCTTGATTTCTGCATGCTCTCAGCGTTGAGACTCGAAGTGCTCAGCGCCCTCCCGGATGCACTTTCTCCACTTAGGGGGGTCTTTAGACAGGGACTCCCAGGTATCAGTGGGAATGTCGCACTTTATCAGGGAGGCTTTGAGGGTGTCCTTGTAACGTTTCCGCTGTCCACCTTTGGCCCGTTTGCCGTGAAGGAGCTCCGCATAGAGCATTTGCTTAGGGAGTCTCGTGTCTGGCATGCAAAGGAGCTGATCGAGTGTGGTCAGTGCTTCAATGCTGGACGAGGACACTGATGTTGGTGCACCTGTCCTCCCAGGGGATTTGTAGGATCTTGCATAGAGACATTGTTGGTGATATATCTCCAGCGACTTGAGGTGTCTACTGTACATGGTCCATGCCTCTGAGCCATACAGGAGGACAAGTATTACTACAGTCCTGTAGATCAGGAGTTTGGTGGTAGATTTGAGGGCCTGGTCTTCGAACACTCTTTTCCTCAGGCGGCCGAAGGCTGCACTGGAGGCGGTGTTGAATCTCCTCATCAATGTCTGCTTTCGTTGATAAGAGGCTCCCGAGGTATGGGAAATGGTCCACATTATTGAGGGCCGCGCCGTGGATCTTGATGACTTGGGGGCAATGCTGTGCGGTGAGGACAGGCTGGTGTCTTACGGTTGTTTAGCGTAAGGCCCATGCTTTCGTATGCCTCAGTAAATACGTCGACTCTATCTTGGAGTTCAGCCTCAGAATGTGCACAGACGCAGGCGTTGTCCGCGTACTGTAGCTCAACGACAGAGGTTGGGGTGATCTTGGACCTGGCCTGGAGGCGGCGAAGGTTAAACAGCCTTCTGTAACTAAGAGGAAATACTATTGTACAGCATCTTGCATTCAGCTTTCAGGATCTGAAAAGTTGTGTTCCTGACCTCGGTTCGTCTCTAGTCACTAGACACACTTGGGGGTGGGGGGGGGGGGACGGTTGGGGGGGGGGGGGGGGGGGGGAGGAGAAGAGTGCGGCTAGAGCAAGCAAATAACCTTTGCAGCTGCTGCCAACACAGTGTAGATCAGCATTATCATGTGCTTGGGCCAGGAGTTCTGCTGGTGCCTTCTTGGCTATAGGGAAGTTCCAACAAAAAAAAAGGAATGGGGTGAAAACAAGTAACTGTTTTAGCCAAGAAGCACCACTTACTTTTCCCGGACAGCTTTGGCATTCTTTTCATTGGCAACTCCAATGGGTTTGGAGAGGTCTCTGAAGACTTCAGGGTTGTTTAAATCCAGCTGCTCCGAGGTATAATCACTAAGAATCCAAGGGAACTGAAATCAAGAAGGAATAGTGTCAAATGTCTGTGAGATGTGCCCTGAACCCACCTTGTGTCCTTTTAAAAATACATAGATATTACATGGACATGACAAGCAAAAAATGTACCCCCAGTGGTGAAGCGACAATGGTCACAGATTGTGGACATTATACAGAGTATGACAAGATAGTCAAGTGTTAAAGAATCCCTCATGATTTCACTTACTCGGTGCTTTCTTTATCATCAATATACGGTATTATCGAGAACACTGTTTTCCACTCAGTGAGTAAACTGTGTCTCGAGTTTGAACCGAGTTATTGAGAATAATGATATATGGTCAAACTGATAACGCACTGTCCAATCAGACAGATACATAGAAATATTTGGAACATCAAAATCCAATATCACAAGTGCTGCACCTACACAGGACTGGTTGAGCTAGATTCCTTGGTGATCTGAATTGGCTCAATTTGGATTTGGAAACTAGCTCGTAGCATACGACTGAAAATGCAGCTACCAAAAGAATGATATTGCATAGTGCCAGCACCCCTACAACCTCTACTCATCCTGGTTATTGGTTTTATCCCTCACTTACCACACCCCACTGCTCCCTCCAGTCTACTTAACAACAGCACTTTATATAAAAAAAAGATTTTGTATACCTGTGCATTTATATATCCTTTATATGTTCAAAGTGGGAGCTTTGTTGAGGAATTACATACTTTTTCCACTTTAACACCTGGTGTCAGGCACAACAGAGCAAGATATAGTGAAGTTTCCTGTACCCCAAGCAAAGTGCTTTAAGCCTCAGGAAAACACTCCAAGTGTACCTGTGTGAATTGTTCCACTTCCAACATCAGCTACCATTTGCTCTGACTGCGACTGCTAAAAGTGTAGAGGAACATTTTTGCTCTGTACCCATCTTAGGGTGGCCTCGAGTCGGGATTGCCCAATTTCATCTCACCTGGGTACCTTACAGTCAGCAGATGCAAGACATTCACTTCCATTCCAGCAACGTGAGCTGGATTCAAACCCTCTCGCAGAGATGAAGACGTAACATGCTAACCCAGTGCCCCATAATTTTTATTTATTAGTAGACTTGAGCATTAAAGGCAACCGGTGAGAGAAACCTAGGAAAAAAGCGATTGCTTGGAGAAGAGGTCACGTCACTTTACTTAAGAAGTTTTTACAGCCCTCCGATCTGTTCATGGAGCTATCCTTGACATGGGCTATTGTTGAGTCAGGCATTGAACTTAGAGGCACTGAGCTTGTGGCCTTTTTTGTTTGCAGCAATGTGAGGTTATGGCACTAAGTAGCATTGGTGATAGCCTCAATGCTCATTCATAAAACATACAGCAATTAGCAGGCCAAAAACTAGTTACACTTGCATGCTAGATTTAAAAAAAAACATTATTCTACATACCACCGGATACTGTGCAAGGTCATTGTAAGTTCTTCCTGCAATAGAGTTCAGTTGTATGAGGTAGTCGAAGTTTGAAATCTCTCGGTTCACCCATTTCTGAAGGAGATGACAGACACAAGTGAGCCTTCTTTTCCCCCTAACCCGTCACTTCCCGAGATAACGTGAAGGAGAGCAAAACATAAATTTTTAAAAAGGTGCCACATTACACTGGCATGGCTCTTTCAGTAGAATCTCTAAGAAAAGGTCACCTTCACCCCCGCTCAATCAGGGATTGAAATTAAGCAGGACTCTCCCACAATATTAACAGCCATGGACACCACATCCAGGCAATAGGTTAGTATGCATCACTCATGAGGAAGAGCTCAGAATTCAACCATCTCAATGAATTCAAGGGCCTTTGCTGATGCTTCAGTGCAGTACTGAGGGATTGCTGCTTTTTCAGGGGTGGCATCTTTAAGACGAGAGGTTAAACTGAGGTCCCGCCTATCAGCTCAGATGCTTGTGAAAGATCCCACAGCACTATTCAAAAAGGAGTAAGGCATTGCAAAGGTCTACGGGACCTTGCTGCATGCAAATTGACTGCCACGTTTGCCTACAACAACAAGGACTGCACTTCAAAAGCAATCCATTGGGACATCCTGAGCATGTGATATGGTGTTACATAAATGCAACGTTTTTCTTTCTTTCAAGGTCAAGCATGAACCCAGTTCCTCACAACATCAAAAAACATTTCACAATGTATCGCAGCAATGAATTCTACCACTTTATAAACTTGTCAGAATCCTAGGGTCTTAAGAGAAGTAGCGGCAGGGATTGTGGAAGCATTGATTGTAATTTACCAAAATTCCCTGGATTCTGGGGAGGTCCCAGCAGATTGGAAAACTGCAAATGTAATACCCCTACTTAAAAAAGGAGGCAGACAAAAAGCAGGAAACTCTAGACCAGTTAGCCTAACATCTGTGGTTGGAAGAATGCTGGAGTCCATTATTAAAGAAGCAGTAGTAGGACATTTGGAAAAGCATAATTCAGTCAGGATTTATGAAGGGGAAGTCATGTTAGACAAATTTGCTGGAGTCTTTGAGGATGTAACGGACAGGGTGGATAAAGGGGAACCAGTGGATGTGGTGTATTTGGACTTCCAGAAGGTATTTGACAAGGTGGCACATAAAAGGTTACTGCACAAGATAAAAGTTCACTGGGTTGGGGGCAATATATTAGCATGGATAGAGGATTGGCTAACTAACAGAAAACAGAGTCGGGATAAATGGTTCATTCTCGGGTTGACAACCAGTAACTAGTGGGGTGCCGCAGGGATCAGTGCTGGGACTCCAACTATTTACAATCTACATTAACGACTTGGAAGAAGAGACTGAGTGTAACGTAGCCAAGTTTGCTGACGATACAAAGATGGGAGGAAAAGCAATGTGTGAGGAGGACACAAAAAATCTGCAAAAAGACAGACAGGCTACGTGAGTGGGCAAAAATTTGGCAGATGGAGTATAATGTTGGAAAGTGTGAGGTCATGCACTTTGGCAGAAAAAAAATCAAAGAGAAAGTTATTATTTAAATGGAGAAAGATTGCAAAGTGCCACAGTACAGCGGGACCTGGGGGTACTTGTGCATGAAACACAAAAGGATAGTATGCAGGTACAGCAAGTGATCAGGAAGGCCAATGGTATCTTGGCCTTTATTACAAAGGGGATGGAGTATAAAAGCAGGAAAGTCTTGCTACAGCTATAAAAGGTATTCGTGAGGCCAACCTGGAATACTGCGTGCAGTTCTGGTTTCCATATTTACGAAAGGATATACTTGCTTTGGAGGCAGTTCAGAGAAGGTTCACTAGGTTGATTCCAGGGATGAGGGGGTTGACTTATGAGGAAAGGTCGAGTAGGTTGGGCCTCTACTCATTGGAATTCAGAAGAATGAGAGGTGTTCTTATCGAAACGTATAAGATTATGAGGGGGCTTGACAAGGTGGATGCAGAGAGGATGTTTCCACTGATGGGGGAGACTAGAACTAGAGGGCATAATCTTAGAATAAGCAGCCACCCATTTAAAACAGAGATGAGAAATTTCTTCTCTCAGAAGTTGTAAATCTGTGGAATTCGTTGCCTCAGAGAGCTGTGGAAGCTAGGACATTGAATAAATTTAAGACAGAAATAGACAGTTTCTTAAACGATAAGGGGATAAGGGGTTATGGGGAGCGGGCGGGAAAGTGAAGCTGAGTCCATGATCAGATTAGCCATGAGCTTATTGAATGGCAGAGCAGGCTCGAGGGGCCGTATGGCCTACTCCTACTCCTATTCCTTATGTTCTTATGTCGCCACTATTTCTTACTTCAGTGTGCTGCCATTATTATGCAGTTTTGTGACGATTTGGTAATATATGTCTCAAAGTTTGTGGTGACTTTTCAATACGTATCTCATCATGAATAACTGCTGTGTTTGGCATTGGAAGATGTTTCACAACAGCTAATCAAATGGTGTTAATGGGACGATAACCACATCGTGATTAATGATGCTATAATATAGTCGTATTTTTGCTTGTGGTGTTAACAGGTAACAAGTTTAGATTTCAGGACAGGTTGAATCAACTCGGCTTGTATTCCATCGAGTCCAAAGGATTAAGGGTGATTTAATTGAGATGTTCATGATTAAAGGTATTAATCGGGGAGATACAGAAAAACTATTTCCTCTGATGGGGAAGTCCAAAAAGGGTAGTGGAAATCTGGAAAGCTCTCCTCTAAAAATCTGTTGAGGCTGTCAATTGAAAATTTAAAAGTTGAGTTTGATAAGATTTTTGTTGGGTAAAGGTATTAAGGGGTAAAGGTATTAAGGGATATGGAATCAAGGCAGGTAAATGGAGTTGAGATACAGGTCAGCCATGATCTAATTTAATGGCAGAACAGGCTGGAGGGGCTGAATGGCCTCCTCCTGTTCTTACCTCCAGCACCTGCCCCAAGCTTTCAGTCAGAATGCTGTGCTACTGTCACTTGTCTGTTGTAAATTCCTTATTGAAGGATTAAATCATGCACTACCGTTTCCTTTGGGTAGCCTCTTGTTACAGTATGGGGACAATGGGGAAACCCCGAGCCTTATATTATTTTGCTTCGTGTTGTGACAACGTTGCGACTGATAAAGGGAGTTTGTGGTTGTTGTTCAACCCTCTTGATAACAATACCTGCGTAAGCTCTGAAGCCTTCAGCAGTTCCTGGGGTGACCGTGTGCCGTATAGGTTGGGTGGTCGAAGGGACAATATACGGCTGTAGACTTTGTTCCTCACCTAGAATTTCGAGGAGAAAAGAAACAGATCATTTGGCAAGAATGGCAAATGGCACAGTAAACACAAATGTTTGCATAACCTCTCTTCAAAACTAGTCTGGACAATGCTCTGTGGAGGGACTGGTGAAAAAAGCAACCCAACAACTCCACTGTCATTTTTCAGCAGTTATTTTCCACTTTCAGAAAGCAGTATCCTTTCTTCTACATTTTCCCAGCAGTTGACGGCACGTCACATTGAGAATTCTAGACAATCCTCTACTGGTCATCTTATAAAGTTGTGACATCCAACCATCATGGCTCAGCCAGTTCTTTTGAGGTAAGGGAGTCAAATGGGTGCCATTAGTATGAAAAATATATACGGTCACTGATGTAAATCACTTCAGTCAAGATTGATGAGAGTGCAGGGCTGCCCAGATACGTTTTGCTCCTTTTGGAGCAGGATTGCCACTCACTAGGGGCAATGAGCACCATTCTTCTGAAGGGTTCATTTTGGTCTCACCTCTTTTTTGAAGTTCAGGAAATAGTTAGTTTGGTCAATCAGAAAGATCTCCAATGCCGACCTTCTCAAGTTGTAACGGCGCAGGTGAATCTCACGCAGCTGAGAGAGGGGCCACTTAAAATCGTAGCCTATCCCTGCAAAGCAAAAGTAAGCACACATTTCAACCTTATCCTTTCAATAAAAAGAAACACAGAAATGATCTGTGGGGATGCAAGCCACACACCCCACACAGCAGTCCTAATTGTCCTCTTCACTAAGTTTAGCAAAATAAAGTAAACAGTGGTGGAATGTTGCCAACTATCCGTTTCAAATATTTATCCAATTCCTTTTTGAAAATTATTATTGAATCTGCTTCCACCATCCTTTCAGGCAGTACATTCCAGATCATAACTCGCTGCGTAAAAAACATTTCTCCTCATCTCCCCAAGGTACAAGATGGATCTGGGTACCTATCGGTCCAATAGTTTGATATCAGTCACTGGAAAGATGCTCCAGGAAATTATTAGGGATGCAAAATCTGATTGCTTGGATAGCGAGGGACATATTAGGGATGCCCAACATGGCTTCATAAAAAGGTCATGGCTTACAAATATAATTGTATTTTTTTAAGTTATAAAGTTGGTGGATGAGGGAACCCAATAGACATCATCTACTTAGACTTCCAAAATGCTTTTGATAAGGTACCGCACAAGAGGCTTCTCTACAAGATCGAAGCCTCTGGTATTAGTGGTAATATACTGAGCTGGATTGAGAACTGGCTGGCAGGAGATTGGCAAAAAGTAGTTGTCGATGAATTTGGATCGGTTTTGAGATCAGTCACTAGTGGTCCTGCAGGGATTGACATTGGGACCGTTGCTCTTTACTATTTTTTATTAATGATCTGGATAGAGGTGTTGGGGACAGGATCTGAAAATCTGCAAATTATACTAAGATCTGTGTGCGTGTTAAGACTGTAGGCAATGCTCGTCTGCTTCAGGCAGATCTTAATGTCTTGAGAGATTGGGCTCATGACTTGCAAATGATGTAAAACTTGGAGAAATGCAGTGTTATGCATGTGGGCAAGGCGAATGCTCAACAGTCATACATCATCATCATCATAGGCAGTCCCGCGGAATCGAGGAAGACTTGCTTCCACTCTACGAGTCCTGAACAGTCCAATATGAGAACCACAGTCGCTGTCACAGGTGGGACAGATAGTCATTGAGGGAAAGGATGGGTGGGACTGGTTTGCTGCACGCTCTTTCTGCTGCCTGAGCTTGATTTCTGCATGCTCTCGGTGATGAAACTCGAGGTGCTCAGTGCCCTCCCGAATGCACTTCCTCCACTTAGGGCGGTCTTTGGTCAGGGACTCCCAGGTGTCAGTGGGGATGTTGCACTTTATCAGGGAGGCTTTGAGGGTACCCTTATAACGTTTCCTCTGCCCACCTTTGGCTCGTTTGCCATGAAGGAGTTCCAAGTAGAGCGCTTGCTTTGGGAGTCTCGAATCTGGCATGCGAACTATGTGGCCTGCCCAGCGGAGCTGATCAAGTGTGGTCAGTGCTTCAATGCTGGGGATGTTGGCCTGGTCAAGGATGCCAACATTGATTCGTCTGTCCTCCCAGGGAATTTGCAGGATCTTGTGGAGACATCGTTGGTGGTATTTCTCCAGCAACTTGAGGTGTCTACTGTACATGATCCCTGTCTCTGAGCCATACAGGAGGCCACTGTCATACACTCTTCAGGGAAAAGCATTAAAGAAGATGGCGAAAGAGAGAGAACTGGGCATTCTAATGCATACATTGGGGTGCATTAAATTGATTATAAGACGAGGCATTCTATTTTGTCCTTGTGCAAGGCCTTGGCCAGGCCTCACTTGGAATACTGTGTCCAGATTTGGTCTCCTCACATGGGTGATATTGAAGCTCTGGAACGGCTGCAGAGGAGGGATACTTAATTAATTCCCAGTCTAAAGTATCTTAGTTATCAAGATAGGCTAAAAGAGTTGGGACTCTACACTTTAGAGAAGTGCGACTTAGGGATGCTCTGATTGAGGTATATGATAATGAAAGGATAGATGTGTTCCAATTAAGGACCAGGGGTCACAATTTTAAGTTGTACAAGGCGAGATCTTGGTTACTTGTCAGGAGGTGATTCTTTTCCCAGGGAATCGTGGACCTCTGGAACTGACTGTTATCTTGTGCGGTGGATGACAATTCCCTGAATCCGTTCAAGCGAGAGCTGGATCTGTTTCTGGTTGGAGCGGTATCACCTCTCACGAAAAGATAGGTACTGCAGGGAATTCAGGGCTAGAGTGATCTCCTGGCATAGTTTTGATCACTTAGATAGGTCGGAGAGGAATTTCCCAGATTTTTTCCCCCAAATTAGCCCAGGTTTCTATCTGGTTTTTCTCCTTCTCAGGAGATCACAAGGTATCGGATGAGGTAGGAAGTGTATATATTGTAAATAAAAACAGAAAATGCTGGAAATACTCAGCAGGTCAGGCAGCATCGGTGGAGAGAGAAACAGAGTTAACGTTTCAGGTTGATGACCCTTCGTCAGTGTATATATTGTGGTACACAAAGTATTGCAATTATGTGAGACAGGCTGGATGGACCAGAAGGTCCTTACCTGTCTGTCATTGTTCAGAATTTCACTACTGTTAACAAAATTACATTTTCAGGAGCCATTTTGTTAGCAGGTTGCAAATGACAACCAAAATAAGGAGTTTTCCATTTGATGTAGGCCCTGAACTAGGGTGCCAACTCTGGTTCGACATGTTGGAGGTATCATCACATGACCTCCAGCCTCCAACCGCCCCGCCATTGGTCATCCGACACATCCATACTCGCCTTCCCACACCAATCGGAAAGCGAATAGACTCTTCACTAACTGATGGATGATTTTTGACCGTCAGTCAAACAGCCTTTTTTCCTATCCTGGATATTTTTATAACTAATAACCAAAAGTGTTCAAAGAAATAAAAAAAATATTTATTTTAATGCCCCCATGATTTTTCTCCCAGGTTGCTCGCAGCAGTGTCCTGGGAGATTAATCTTTAATTCCGGGGGGGTGGGATTGGCAAACCTACTGACTTCTGCAGCATGTTTCAACTCCTCAACTTCTCCTTTATCATGCTTTCGCTGTGTAATTCTTTCTAACTTTGTTTTTGCTTAACAACTCTCCATTCAAGCACACCTGGCTGCCAGCCTGCAGCTATTCCAATCTTTGCGTAATTATGAAATGTCCTCTGGAACAGTTCAGGCAAACAATAAACAGCTTATACATTGCTAGTCACATGTCAGGAAGAAACCATTTGTTTTTGACGTGTTTAAACAATTTCTCACAATGTTTTCACCACAGTTCACTTCTCTCTCCTCCTGCCCCACTCAATTCCACTGGCCCGAGAGTGGAACTAGATAGATACTGTCCCAACCTGTCTCAAGGACTACCACTTCCCCCTGACTGAATCACTGAGATCCCAGGCAGATGAGGACTAGCTCGCTGGGATTCTGAGTTTTACCTACTGGGATTCCCTTCAAACTCCCCAAAGTAGGTAAAGAAGGTAATGGGGAGATTTAATAGGGGTGTTCAAAATTATGATGAGTTTTGATAGAGAAAATAAGGAGAAACTATTTCCACTGCAGGAGGGGTGGTAACTGGAGGATACAGATTGGTAAAAGAACTAGAAGGGAGATGAGGAGATTTTTTTCAGCAAGTTGTTACGATCTGGAACTCACTGCTGAAAAAGGTGGTGGAAGCAGATTCAATAGTAACGTTCAAAAGAGAATTGGATATTAGATAGCTCTTTTCAAAGTGCTGCCACAGGTTGGTTAGCCTCCTTCTGTGCTGAATGATTCTATGATTGAAGGTACACAAAGGCGTAAAGAACACTACATGGAACATTGGATGGATCAATACAATTTCCCATTTATGAGGAAGCAGCCTCAACTGGACCAAGCAAAAATACAGACCAACATGTCAATTTTACCACATGCAAATAGACCCCCCCCCCCCCCGGACGATAGGACGAATAAAAATGTATGGTTTAACAAGAAGTCCTAACATAGCCTGTGATTTTCCAGATCAGAGTGAGCACATCATCTCTTACCTTCCTCTTTGTCTACACTCCCATCGAAAAAGTTGATGTGCTGGGTGGTGATTTCAAGGCGTCCTGAAACGACATCCATGATGGTGATCAGGTCACAGTCCTCGGAGATCACCAGCTTTTCTTTCTGGTTCTGCTCCTCTTTTTCGTTGCTGAGGGAGAAAGGCAAGATTGAAATGGACCGAAGTCCACAAGCACAGATTGCAGAGGTCGGAGAAAGACAAAATAAAGTTATAGAACAGAATGTATTCCACTGGCGTTGGTAAAAACAGTTAGCCTCTGCTTAAATCAGATTTAAAGCCATTGGCTTTAGTTGAATTGGTGATACCAAAGCCAGAAAGCTCAGGTTACACTGGATGGAAGAAGTCTTGTGTAGAACAGGTTTTACTCCTGTGGGATTCATGATATTGGCATGGGTTAAGTTTACTAGAATGTTAGCAGGGATGAGGGACTTCAGTTATGTAAAGAAACTAGAGAAGCTGGAATTGTTCTCCTTAGAGCAGAGAAGGTCAAGGGGAGATTTAATAGGGGCGTTCAGAATTGAGGGGTTTTGATAGAGTAAACCAGGAGAAACTTCTTCCACTGGCAGGTGGATCGGTAACCAGAGGACACAGATTTAAGGTAATTGGTAAAAGAACCAGAGGGAAGAGGATGAGAGTTTTTTTTTAAACTCAGCGAGTTATTAAAACTTGGAATGCACTGCCTGAAAGGGTGGTGGAAGCAGATTCAATAGTAACTTTCAAAAGGGAATTGGGTAAATACTTGAATAAGAAATATCTGCAGAACTATGGGGAAAGAACAGGGGAGTGGGACTAATTGGATAGCTCTTTCAAAGAGCTGGCATGGGCACAGGCTCTCCTTCTGTGCTGAATGATTCTAAGATTATTCCAGTTGGACTGTTCAACTGGGATGATGCCCACCATTCTCAATCTGTTGTTGGCTGACCATAAAATGCCACTGACTACCATGGAGAAGTAAATCTCTCATTCACATCTAGTGCTGTGCAGCTGATGAGAAATACATAATATGCAATTTTGAAAATGTGATGAAGGAAGTGGTGAAATCTCTGGTCATAATACTAAGAGGGGCTGAATGGCCCACTCCTGTTCCTATGCAAAGATTTAATACGATAGCGGTGAAAAAATAGATGTCATTTCTGTGGCGCTGAAAAGGTGGCTGTGTTCTCAAATGATATATACTTGTTGTCAGCAGGTGGCGACGTTTCACTTCCTACAATGATATTGGACAGTTGAATAAAGTATGAAACTTTTACACAGGCTTTACCGAACCCTGAATGAAAAGTGACAATTTAAAAAAATAAATTCTTGCAATTTTCTGATCATAATTTATAAATACGATTTATATTAAGTCCGACAGCCTTCAATCAATCGACAAGTCAATCTAATGCTAAAGTTCACTGTAAATTAAGTTGAGTAACGTGTTGCAATTATTGCAAGTTTAATCAAGAAATAATTCATAATGGATGATTTGAAAACATGTATATATCTACCATGGCATTCCTCTGTGCTAGCTGACCGACATTGGCTCCCGGTTAAGCAACGCCTCGATTACAAAATTCTCATCCTTGTTTTCAAATCACTCCATTGCCTTGCCCCTCCCTGTCTCTGTAATATCCTTCAGCCCCACAACCACTTTGAGATGTCTGGGCTCATCTAATTCTTCCCTCTTGAGCATCTCTGATTATAATCGCTCAACTATCGGTGGCCATGCCTTCTGTTACATCGGCCCTAAGTGTTGTGTATCTGTAAAGCGTGCACGCCCATGTTCTGCCCCCAGGGAATGCATCCCCTGAAGTCCCAAGGGATCCCAGCATCCCTTGGGAGCACTTCCTGGAAGGCCTGTTCCTCACTCTGGAATGTCTTAATAAAGACTGAGGTCACTGTTACTTTAGCCTCCCTGTGTGCAGTCTCATCTGTGTTAGAAACATAATAACTGGCGACGAGTATACGAATCCAACACAAAGATGCAGCAAACTGTGGGCATCCTGGAAAAGTTCTCGGAGGGTGAGGACTGGGAAGCCTATGTCGAACGGCTAGACCTGTACTTTGTAGCTAACGAGCTGGACGGAGAAGGAAGCGCTGCAAAAAGGAGAGCGGTCCTCCTCACAGTCTGCGGGGCACCGACCTACAGCCTCATGAAGAATCTTCTGGCTCCGGTGAAACCCACAGATAAGTCATATGAGGAGCTGTGTACACTGGTTCGGGAGCAGCTTAACTCGAGGGAGAGCGTGCTGATGGCGCGGTATCGGTTCTACACGTGCCAGCGATCTGAAGGTCAGGAAGTGGCGAGCTACGTCGCTGAGCTAAGGCGACTTGCAGGTCAATGTGAGTTTGATGGCTACCTGGAGCAAATGCTCAGAGACTTTTTTGTACTGGGCATTGGCCACGAGACCATCCTACAAAAACTTTTGACTGTAGAGACATCGACCCTCAGTAAGGCCATTGCGATAGCACAGGCGTTTATGTCCACCAGTGATAACACCAAACAAATCTCTCCGCACACAAGTGCTAGCAATGTTCATAAATTAACTGGAACTATGTTTGCGAGCAGAAATGTACAGGGCAGAACCCACGAGTCTGCAACTGCCAGCGGGCCTCAGGTGACCCAGATGACTCAGAGTCCGCAACAAAGGTTGTGGAGGCCTCCATTCAGCCTATTCATGCCGCTTCAAAGGGTATATTTTCAAGAGCTGTGGAACAATGGGGCACCTCCAACAAGCTTGCAAACGAGCTGCAAGCTCTGCAAAACCTGTAACCACCACATGGCAGAGGAAGATCAGTCTATGGTGGATCAAAGCAATTTCGAGCCTCAGAGAGAGGAGGCAGAAGCTGAAGTACATGGGGTGCACACATTTGAGACGAAACGTAAAATTGAATGGCTTACCCGTAGCCATGGAACTGGACACTAGCGCTAGCTAATCCACCATGAGTAAAAAGATGTTTGAGAGACTGTGGTGCAACAAGGCACTCAGACCAGCCCTGAGCCCCATTCACATGAAACTGAGAATGTACACCAAAGAACTTATCACTGTCCTGGGCAGCGCCATGGTCAAGGTCACCTACGAGGGCACGGTGTACAAACTGCCACCTGGATTGTCCCGGGCGATGGCCCCACACTGCTTGGAAGGAGCTGGTTGGGCAAAATCCGCTGCAACTGAGGTGGCATCCGAGCGCGATCACATGTCGATGAGGCCTCATGTACCCAGGTTCTTAACAAATTTCCTTCCCTTTTTGAGACTGGCATTGGAAACTTTTCCGGGGTGAAGGTGCGACTTGGTCCCAGAGGCACGACCCATTTAATACAAGGCGCGAGCTGTACCTCACATGATGAGGGAGAGAGTGGAAATCAAGCTGGACAGGCTGCAACGCGAGGGCATCATCTCCCCAGTGGAATTCAGCGAGTGGGCCAGCCCAATTGTTCCAGTACTCAAAAGTGATGGCACGGTCAGGATATGCGGCGATTATAAAATAACTATTAATCGTTTCTCGCTACAAGTCCAATACCCGCTACCTAAGGCAGACGACTCATTTGCGATGCTGGCAGGAGGCAACACGTTCACCAAGTTCGACCTAAATTCGGTACACATGACGCAGGAGCTGGAGGAATCTTCGAAGGGCCTCACCTGCATCAACACGCACAAGGGACTGTTCATCTACAACAGATGCCCGTTTGAAATTCGGTCGGCTGCAGCGATCTTCCAGAGAAAGTCGGTACCACGCACGGTGATTTTTCAGGACGACATGTTGGTCACGGGTCGGGACACTGTCGGGCACCTACAAAACCTGGAGGAGGTCCTCCAGCGACTGGATGACGTAGGGCTGCAGCTGAAGAGGTCGAAATGCATCTTCATGGCAACAGAAGTGGCGTTTTTGGGGAGAAAGATTGCGGCGGACGGCATCCGGCCCACAGACACCAAGACAGAGGCGATCAGGAACGCGCCCAGGCCACAGAACATCATGGAGCTGCGGTCGTTCCTGGGACTCCTCAACTATTTTGGTAACTTCTCATCGGGGTTAAGCACCCTCTTAGAGCCCCTACATGTGTTATTGCGTAAAGGTGAGAACTGAGTATGGGAAAAAAAAACAAGTAATTGCTTTTGAGAAAGCCAGAAACATTTTATGCTCCAACAAGCTGCTTGTATTGTATAACCTGTGTAAAAGACTTGTGCTAGCATGTGATGCGCCGGCGTACGGAGTCGGGTGTGTATTACAACAAGCTAACTTTGCGGGGAAGTTGCAACCTGTCGCCTATGCCTCCAGGAGCTTGTCTAAGGCCGAGAGGGCCTACAGCATTATTGAGAAAGAGGCATTAGCGTGTGTGTTCGGGGTAAAGAAAATGCATCAATACCTATTTGGCCTCAAATTTGAGCTGGAACCCGATCACAAGCCCCTCATATCCCTGTTCGCTGAGGGGATAAATACAAATGCCTCAGCCCGCATACAAAGGTGAGCACTCGCGCTATCAGCGTATAACTATAAATTCCACCACAGGCCAGGCACCGAGAACTGTGCGGATGCTCTCAGTCAGCTACCATTGCCCAACACGGGGGTGGAAATGGCGCAGCCTGCAAACTTGTTGATGGTGGTGCAGCCCGCAGACTTGTTGATGGTCATGGAAACGTTTGAAAATGATAAATCACCTGTCATGGCCCGCCAGATTAGGACTTGGACCAGCCAAGATCCTCTGCTATCCTTAGTAAAAAAACGGTATACTGCATGGGAGCTGGGCCAGCATCCCCGTTAAAATGCAAGAGCCAAATCAAGCCGTTGCAGAGGCGAAAGGACGAACTGTCCATTCAGGCAGACTGCCTGATGTGGGGTAACCGCATAGTGCTACCCAAAAAGGGCAGGGAGACATTCATCTCTGATCTCCACAGCACACACCCGGGTATAGTAATGATGAAAGCAATAGCCAGATCCCACGTGTGGTGGCCCGGTATCAACTCTGACTTAGAGTCCTGTGTATGGCAATGCAGCGTGCGTGCTCAGTTGAGCAACGTGCCCAGAGAGGCACCACTAAGTTTGTGGTCCTGGCCCTCCAGACCATGGTCGAGGATCCATGTCGACTATGCAGGCCCGTTTCTCAGTAAAATGTTCCTGATGGTGGTGGATGCTTTTTCAAAATGGATTGAATGTGAAGTAATGTCGGGAAGCACCGCCACTGCCACCATTGAAAGCCTGAGGGCCATGTTTGCCACCCACAGCCTGCCTGACATACTGGTCAGTGACAACGGGCCATGTTTCTCACCTGTGCCGAATTTAAAGAATTCATGACCCGCAATGGGATCAAACATGTCACCTCGGCCCCGTTTAAACCAGCTTCCAATGGGCAGGCAGAGCGGGCAGTACAAACAGAGCCTTAAACGAGTCACAGAAGGCTCATTCCAAACCCGCCTGTCCCGAGTACTGCTCAGCTACTGCACGAGACCCCACTTGCTCACAGGGGTGCCCCCGGCTGAGCTACTCATGAAAAGGACACTTAAAACCAGACTCTCGCTGATTCACCCCAACCTGCATGGTCAGGTAGAGAGCAGGCGGTAGCAACAAAATGTAAACGATGATCGCGCCACTGTGTCACGGGAAATTGATCTGAATGACACTGTGTATGTGCTAAACTATGGACATGGTCCCAAGTGGATCGCGGGCACGGTGATAGCTAAAGAAGGGAGTAGGGTGTTTGTAGTCAAACTAGACAATGGAAAAATTTGCAGAAAGCACCTGGACCAAACGAGGCTGCGGTTCACAGACTGCCCTGAACAACCCACAGCAGACACCACCTTTTCCGAGCCCACAACACACACCCAAAGGATCAACGACACCACCCCGGACCAGGAAATCAAACCCATCACGCCAAACAGCCCAGCAAGGCCAGGCTCACCCAGCAACCCTGCAGGGCCAACAACACGCCAGTCCAGCGAGGGCACAGCCAACACACCAAAACAGACATTTGTACCGAGGTGGTCCACCAGGGAAAGAAAGGCTTCCGACCGCCTCACCTTGTAAATAGTTTTCACTTTGACTTGGGGTGGGGGGTGAAGTGATGTTGTCTATCTGTAAAGCATGCACTCCCATGTTCCGCCACCAGGGAGTGCATCCCCTGAAATCCCAAGGGATCCCCGCATCCCTTGGGAGCACTGTATGTAAGCCGGCCCCCTAAGGCCTGTTCCTCACTCTGGAGTGTCTTAATAAAGACTGAGGTCACTGTTACTTTAACCTCCCTGTGTGCAGTCTCATGTGTGTTCGGAACACAATACTAAGCTCTGGAATTCCCTGCCCAAACCTCTCTGCCTCTCTTTCCTCCTTCAAGACGCTTCTTAGAACCTACCTCTTTGATCAAACTTTTGGTCACCTGCCCTAATTTCTCCTATGTGGCTCAGTGTCAAATTTTGTTGTCTTACAATACTCCTGTGAAGCGCCTTGGAACATTATACTACGTTAATGGTGCCATATAAATACAAGTTGTTGTTGTTATTCAGTTTTCATTAATTTTGAAAGGTTTCTCAGCAGAGAGGAACAAAAGTGTCATTGAAAACAGGCAAGATTTCTGGTTGTAGAATTATTTGATAAAAGGAGAATAAGAGGACATTTATTTATCTTAAGGGGATGAAGATAGATGTTTTATCTATCTTTTTCAGATATTCAGTAACTATTGTATAACCTGCTTTCAACATTTCACAAATTTTTCTGTTCATCACATTGTATCGAGGATCTCAAATCTTCACCATTTGAATCACACATAGGCTTTTATAGCTTTTTTGGGGTGGGGGGAATTCAACAATTTAGGTCAAAATACTGAAGTTAAGCTGCCTATTCCCAGACAAACCAGTACTTACATGTTACTGAGCATGCTCAGATCTTCGTCAGCCAATCGATCATCCTCCAAGTCATTGACCTTGGCCTGTTTCACTGCTTCTAGCAGCAAGGAATCATTGGATGGTGCAGTCTGCGGGACCCCTGTATAGATGCAGAACAGCCTGGGTTTAGCAGGGGAGAGATAATCTGGAGGATCTCGGTTTCAGAAGGCATTATCTAGAGAGCTCCCTGGCACATTTCCTTCAGAGGGAGTGGAAGAAAAACAAAGGAAGTGAAGGGAATGCAGAGGGAGCTCTCAAACCCACAGTAACAAAGTGGTTAAGGCAGATGCTATGTAACAGGACAGTCCCTCACTTGGTTGGAATGGAAAACAAAGGGAGCAGAAGTATGAGTCACTGGGGCAGTCTTCAGTTCCGTGCAGAAATTTTTCAGGGTTCATTTGAATCAGAAATAATTTTAACTTCAGTCTCGTTTCTGGAAATTAAGGTTTAATTTTATTTTGCTTTGAGTGGAAAGACATTTAATTTTAGCTAGGCCCTTTTGTACCCGAATTTAAAAATTATATTTTAGATTAATTCTTGAAACTATTTTGGCCAAAAAAACCTACTTTTTCTTCTCTGCATTTTCCTTTTGGTCTTTTCAGAATTTTTTTTCACAATTTATGCTTTGAAAATGTCCTATTTGTTGTCTCGTTTCACACACAACTCTAAAGGTTGCAAGAAATAACAAAAGGATTTGGATAATTAGTCAGATTCTACTTGTCATTTTCAGTTTCTGACTTTTGCTACAAAAGCTGTGGAGTGTTAAAAATAATGCTCATACTTTCATCTTTACCTCAAAGTTTACTCTCATATTTAGTCCAAAGAAAATAACTTAATTTCAATTTCATTAATTAAATATTTTAGTCGATGGCTATTCCCTTGACAGTCAACAAGACATTAGCTGAAATCACAGAAACATACAGGACAGTAGGGGCCTTTGGCCCATCGTGCCAGCTCTTTGAAAGACCTATCAAATTAGTCCCACTTCCCATAGCCCTACAATTTTTTACATTTCAACTATTTATCCAATTCCCTTTTGAAAGTTATTATTGAATCTGCTTCCATCACCCTTTCAGGCAGTATGTTCTAGATCATAACTCACTGCGTAAAATAATTTCTCATCTCCCCTCCAGCTTTGCGCCAATATCTTAAATCTGTGTCATAGAAACATAGAAATAGGTGCAGGCTAACCAGTCTATAATTCCCCATTTTCTCTCTCCCTCCTTTCTTAAAAAGTGGTGTTACATCAGTCCATAGGAACTGATCCAGAGTCGATAGACTATTGGAAAATGATCACCAATGCATCCACTATTTCTAGGACCACTTCCTTAAGTACTCTGGGATGCACACTATCAGGCCCCGGAGATTTATCGGCCTTCAATTTCCCTAACACAATTTCCCGACTAATAAGGATTTTCTTCAGTTCCTCCTTCTCACTAGACCCTCGGTCCCCTAGTATTTCCAGAAGGTTATTTGTGTCTTCCTTCGTGAAGACAGAACCAAAGTATTTGTTCAACTGGTCTGCCATTTATTTGTTCCCCATTATAAATTTACCTGAATCTGACTGCAAGGGAACTACGTTTGTCTTCACTAATCTTCTTCTCTTCACATATCTATGGAAGCTTTTGCAATCAGTTTTTATGTTCCCAGCAAGCTTTCTCTCATACTCAATTTTCCCCCTCCTAATTAAATCCTTTGTCCTCCTCTGCTGAATTATAACATTCTCCCAGTCCTCAGGTTTGCTGCTTTTTCTGGCCAATTTATATGCTTCTTCCTTGGATTTAACACTATCCTTAATTTCACATGTTAGCCACGGTTGAGCCACCTTCCCCGTTTTATTTTTACTCCAGACAGGAATGTACAATTGTTGAAGTTCATCCATATGATCTTTAAATGTTTGCCATTGCCTATCCACCGTCAACCCTTTAAGTATCATTCGCCAGTCTATTCTAGCCAATTCAAGTCTCATACCATCGAAGTTACCTTTCCTTAAGTTCAGGACCCTAGTCTCTGAATTAACTGTGTCACTCTCCATCTTAATAAAAAATTCTACCATATTATGGTCACTCTTCCCCAAGGGACCTCGCACAACAAGATTGCTAATTCGTCCTTTCTCATTACACATCACCCAATCTAGGGTGGCCAGCCCTCTACTTGGTTCCTCGACATATTGGTCGAGAAAACCATCCCTAATACACTCCAGGAAATCCTCCTCCAATGCATTGCTACCAGTTTGGTTAGCCCAATCTATATGTAGATTAAAGTCGGCCATGATAACTGCTGAACCTTTATTGCACACATCCCTAATTTCTTGTTTGATGCTGTTCCCAACCTCACTACTACTGTTTGGTGGTCTGTACACAACTCCCACTAGCGTTTTCTGCCCTTTGGTATTCCGTAGCTCCACCCATACCGATTCTATATCATCCAAGCTAATGTCCTTCCTTACTATTGTATTAATTTCCTCTTTAACCAGCAACGCCACCTCACCTGCTTTTCCTTTCTGTCTATCTTTCCTGAATGTTGAGTTCCCAGCCTTGGTCACCCTGGAGCCATGTCTCCGTGATGCCAATAATATCATATTCATTACTTGCTGCCTGCGCAGTTAATTCGTCCATATTATTACGAATACTCCTCGCATTGAGGCACAGAGCCTTCAGGCTTGTCATTTTAACGCACTTTGCCCCTTTAGAATTTTGCTGTAATGTGGCCCTTTTTGCTTTTTGCCTTGGGTTTCTCTGCCCTCCACTTTTACTTTTCTTCTTTCTATCTTTTGCTTCTGCCCCCATTCTACTTCCCTCTGTCTCCCTGCATAGGTTCCCATCCCCCTGCCATATTAGTTTAACCCCTCCCCAACAGCACTAGCAAACAACCCCCCCTAGGACATTGGTTCCGGTCCTACCCAGGTGGAGACCGTCCGGTTTGTACTGGTCCCACCTCCCCACCGGTTCCAATGTACCAGGAATTTGAATCCCTCTCTTCTGCACCATTCCTCAAGCCACGTATGCATCTGAGCTATCCTGCTATTCCTACTCCGACTAGCACGTGGCACTGGTAGCAATCCTGAGATTACTACCTTTGAGATCTTATTTTTTAAGTTAGATCCTAGCTCCCTGAATTCGTCTTGTAGGACCTCATCCTGTTTTTTTACCTGTATCATTGGTACCTATAAGCACCACGACAACTGACTGTTCACCCTCCCCCTTCAAAATGTCCTGCAGCCGCTCCGAGACATCCATGACCCTTGCACCAGGGAGGCAACATACCATCCTCCTGAAGTCTCGATTGCAGCCACAGAAACGTCTATCTATTCCCCTTACAATAGAATGCCCTACCACTATAGTTCTCCCACTCTTTTTTCTGCCCTCCTGTGCAGCAGAGTCACCCACGGTGCCATGAACTTGGCTGCTGCTGCTTGCCCCTGATGAGTCATCCCCCTCAACAGTACCCAAAGCGGTGTATCTGTTTTGCAAGGGGATGACTGCAGGGGACCCCTGCACTACCTTCCTTTCACTGCTCTTCCTGTTGGTCACCAATCCCCTATGTGGCTGTGTAACCTTTTACCTGCAGTGTGGCCAACTCACTAAACGTGCTATTCACGACATCCTCAGCATCGCGGATGCTCCAGAGTATATCACCCGCAGCTCCAGTGCCACAATGCGATCTGTCAGGAGTTGCAGCCGGATACACTTCCTGCACATGCAGTTGTCAGGGACACTGGGAGCGTCCCTGACTTCCAACATAGCACAGGAGGAGCATGACACGTGTCCGAGCTTTCCTGCCATGACTTAACATAATTTGGCAACAATGAGAAAAGAAAAAGAAGAAAAATTACTCACCAATCACCAGCCAATCACTTACCCCCTTGGCTGTGACGTCACCCTTCGATTTCTTTCTACTACTTTTTTGCTTTCTCTCCCTGCAGCTTCACCAGCTGGCCACCCAACTCACCACGCTGCTCGCTCCGACTGATGGGCCTTTTGTCGGCCTCCTGGATCTCCCACTCCGCCTCCCAACTCACCACGCTGCTCGCTCCGACTGATGGGCCTTTTGTCGGCCTCCTGGATCTCCCACTCCGCCTCCCAACTCACCACGCTGCTCGCTCCGACTGATGGGCCTTTTGTCGGCCTCCTGGATCTCCCGTTCCGCCTCCCAACTCACCACACTGCTCGCTCCGACTGATGGGCCTTTTATAGGTATTCTGGATCTCCCGTTCCGCCTCCCGACTCACCATGCTGCTCCCTGCGACCGATGGGCCTTTTGTAGGCCTCTCCGATGTTCCGCTCCGCCTCCCCGACTCCCCGTGTCCTCTAGTTACCAAGCCTCCTGCCAGTGCAAACAATTTCTCCCGATCTACTATCAAATCCTCTCATAATTTTGAACAAATCTCCCCTTAACTTTCTCTGCTCTAAGGAGAACAATCCCAGTTTCTCTAGTCTCTACATCTAACAGAAGTCTTTCATCTCTGGTACCATTCTAGTAAATCTCCTCTGCACCCTCTCAAAGTCCTTAACATCCTTCCTAAAGTGTGATAGCCAGAATTGGGCACATTACTCCAGTTGAGGCCTAAACATTGATGTATAAAGCCTTAGCATAGCTTGATTTTGTACTCCATGCTTTCATTTATAAAGCCAAGGATCAAATATGCTTTTTGAACACCTTTATCAACAACCTCCCACCTTCAAAAATGTGTAAGTGAACCCCCAGGTCTGTCCGCTCCTGCACCCGCTTTAAAATTATATCTTTTCCTTTATATTGCCTTTCCTCATTGTTTTCAAAAATGTCCTGCGGGGGAGGAGGGGTAGTGATTGTAGTACACTGTGAGCTCAGTGTATTAATAAGGCGTAAATCCAAGCCATCTGGTATAATCATCACTGCCTTGTGCAATATTTCAAACAAATTATATATATATATAGTCGGAGTGTTTAGCTTAATGAAAATATCAACCATTGCTAACAGGAATATCTGAAATCAGAGAAGACTTGACGTATAAGAGTCATCTTTTAATAAAGCTACACTCAGCAGCATCTGCAATCATAGCCAGATAAAAGTTCACGGGGTTAGGGTAATATATTAGCATGGACAGAGGATTGGTTAACTAACAGAAAACAGATAAATGATTCATTCTCGGGTTGGCAATCAGTAACTAGTGGGGTGCCGCAGGGATCAGTGCTGGGACCCCAACTATTTACAATCTATATTAACGACTTGGAAGAAGGGACTGAGTGTAATGTAGCCAAATTTGCTGACGATACAAAGATGGGAGGAAAAATAAATGTGTAAGGAGGACACAAAAAATCTGCAAAAGGACATAGGCAGGCTAAGTGAGTGGGCAAAAGTTTGGCAGATGGAGTATAATGTTGGAAAGTGTGAGGCATTGCACTTTGGCAGAAAAAAAATCAAAGAGCAAGTTATTATTTAAATGGAGAAAGATTGCAAATTGCTGCAGTACAGCAGGACCTGGGGGTACTTGTGCATGAAACACAAAAGGATATTATACAGGTACAGCAAGTGATCAGGAAGGCCAATGGAATCTTGGCCTTTATTGCAAAGAGGATGGAGTATAAAAGCAGGGAAGTCTTGCTACAGTTATACAGGGTATTGGTGCAATTTTGGTTTCCATATTTACAAAAGGATATACTTGCTTTGGAGGCAGTTCATAAGGTTGATTCCGGAGATGATGGGGTTGACTCATGAGGAAAGGTTGAGTAGGTTGGGCCTCTACTCATTGGAATTCAGAAGAATGATAGGTGATCTTATCGAAACGTATAAAATTATGAGGGGGCTTGACGAGGTGAATGGAGAGAGGATGTTTCCACTGATGGGGGAGACTAGAGCTAGAGGGCATAATCTTAGAATAAGGGGCCGCCCATGTAAAACTGAGATGACGAGAAATTTCTTCTCTCAGAGAGTTGTAAATCTGTGGAATTTGCTGCCTCAGAGAGCTGTGGAAGCTGAGATATTGAATAATTTTAAGATAGAAATAGACAGTTTCTTAAATGATAAGGGAAGAAGGGGTTATGGAGAGTGGGCAGGGAAGTGGACCCGAGTCCATGATCGGATCAGCCATGATCGTATTAAATGGCAGAGCAGGCTCAAGTGGCCATATGGCCTACTCCTGCTCCTATTTCTTATGTTCTTATGTTCTTAATACTTGTACCAATAACCATCCTTGTGTTGTATAGCTTGCCTCGGTCTGCCAAAACCCCTACTGTGCCACAGATGCTAATTTCCAGCAGTGGCGCACAGCCGGGTGGGTCACACATCAATGTGAACATCCATTATAGCTCATCTCTCTATTTTCGATCATTTATTTACAACTGTTTTTCCTGTTTTTCACCATTCAGACATGATACTGTTTGCTGTCTGTTTTCCCAATCATTCTTTTGATGAAATAATATGATTTTTTAAAAATAGGGTGCGTTGTTTGCCAAACCATTCTTTTTAATTTGGCAACAAAACCTTGGATTTTAGTTTACATATCGTCGCCTAACAATGTTTGGAAGGTGGGTACGGTTTCCAAGATTTTACTCTCCTTTATCTGTTATGCTCAGCATCCATCTTTCTTGTACAAAGTGTTTTTTTTTTAAAAGGACGTAAGGAACACTACAGAAACTTTGCTTAGTTGTACTCGGCAGATCCTTCAACAGACTTTAATGTTACGATTATTTTTCAGCAGTTATTTAAGTTAAAGCATTATTTTCATGCACCCGTGCTACTTGGGAGTGAAAATGTATAAAAATTAAGTGGGGAGTGGGAGCAGGTAGGAGTAGTAACCCTGCAACCCTGACATTTTGTGAAATCACACAAACAGCCAGACTGGATGGCCCATCAGATGATTACTTATTATTTCCAGCTCCAGCGGAAAAAGCAAATGATGCACACCACAAGGCATGCACAGCGATGGCACAAAGGCGGAGAGAATGCATAAAATGCCAGAGTTAGCAGAATAAAACATTTGGGCAGTGGAGGGGGGCAGGGTTGGTTTGGCACTGGAGGAGGTTTGTGATAACATAGAAACATAGAAAATAGGTGCAGGAGTAGGCCATTCAGCTCTTCGAGCCTGCACCACCATTCAATAAGATCATGGCTGATCATTCACCTCATTACCCCTTTCTTGCTTTCTCTCCATACCCCTTGATCCCTTTAGCCGTAAGGACCATATCTAACTCCCTCTTGAATATATCCAATGAACTGGCATCAACAACTCTCTGCGGCAGGGAATTCCACAGGTTAACAACTCTGAGTGAAGAAGTTTCTCCTCATCTCTGTCCTAAATGGTTTACCCCTTATCCTTAGACTGTGTCCCCTGGTTCTGGACTTCCCCAACATCAGGAATATTCTTCCTACATCGAACCTGTCCAGTCCCGTCAGAATTTTATGTGTTTCTATGAGATCCCCTCTCATTCTTCTAAACTCCAGTGAATACAGGCCCAGTCGATCCAGTCTCTCCTCATATGTCAGTCCAGCCATCCCGGGAATCAGTCTGGTGAACCTTCGCTCACCTTCCTCAATAGCAAAAACGTCCTTCCTCAGATTAGACGACCAAAACTGAACACAATATTCCAGGTGAGGCCTCACCAAAGCCCTGTACAACTGCAGTAAGACCTCCCTGTTCCTATACTCAAATACCCTAGCTATGAAGGCCAACATACCATTTGCCTTCTTCACTGCCTGCTGTACCTGCATGCCAACTTTCAATGACTGATGTACCATGACACCCAGGTCTTGTTGCACCTCCCCTTTTCCTAATCTGCCACCATTCAGATAATATTCTGCCTTCGTGTTTTTGCCACCAAAGTGGAATAACCTCAGAGTTATCCACATTATACTGCATCTGCCATGCATTTGCCCACTCAGCTAACCTGTCCAAGTCACCCTGCAGCCTCTTAGCGTCCTCCTCACAGCTCACACCTCCACCCAGCTTAGTGTCATCTGCAAACTTGGAGATATTACATTCAAATCCTTCATCTAAATCATTAATGTATATTGTAAATAGCTGGGGTCCCAGCACTGAGCCCTGCGGCACCCCACTAGTCACTGCCTGCCATTCTGAAAAGGACCCGTTTATCCCGACTCTCTGCTTCCTGTCTGCCAACCAGTTCTCTATCCATGTCAGTACTTTACTCCCAATACCATGTGCTTTAATTTTGAACACCAATCTCTTGTGTGGGACCTTGTCAAAAGCCTTTTGAAAGTCCAAATACACATCCACTGGTTCTCCCTTGTCCACTCTACTAGTTACATCCTCAAAAAATTCTAGAAGATTTGTCAAGCATGATTTCCCCTTCATAAATCCATGCTGACTTAGACCGATCCTGTCACTGCTTTTCAAATGCGCTGCTATTTCATCTTCAATAATTGATTCCAACATTTTCCCCATTACTGATGTCAGGCTAACTGGTCTATAATTCCCCGTTTTCTCTCTCCCTCCTTTTTAAAAAAGTGGTGTTACATTAGCTACCCTCCAGTCCATAGGAACTGATCCAGAGTCGATAGACTGTTGGAAAATGATCACCAATGCATCCACTATTTCTAGGGACATTTCCTTACGTACTTTGGGATGCACACTATCAGGCCCTGGGGATTTATCGGCCTTCAATTTCCCTAACACAATTTCCCGCCTAATAAGGATTTCCTTCAGTTCCTCCTTCTCACTAGAACCCTCGGTTCCCTAGTATTTCCCGTCAGTTATTTGTGTCTTCCTTCGTGAAGACAGAACCCAAGTATTTGTTCAACTGGTCTGCCAGTTTTTATGTTTCCAGCAAGCTTCCTTTCATACTCTTATTTTCGCCCTCCTAATTAAACCCTTTGTTCTCCTCTGCTGAATTCTAAATTTCTCCCAATCCTCAGGTTTGCTGCTTTTTCTGGCCAATTTATATTATTCTTCCTTGGATTTAACACCATCCTTAATTTCCCTTGTTAGCCACGGTTGAGCCACCTTCCCCGTTTTATTTTTACTCCAGACAGGGATGTACAATTGTTCAAGTTCATCCATGTGATCTTTAAATGTTTGCCATTGCCTATCCACCGTCAACCCTTTAAGCATCATTTGCTAGTCTATTCTAGCCAATTCACGTCTCATATCATCGAAGTTACCTTTCCTTAAGTTTAGAACCCTAGTCTCTGAATTAACTGTGTCACTCTCCATCTTAATAAAAAATTCTATCATATTATGTTCACTCTTCCCCAAGGGGCCTTGCACAACAAGATTGCTAAATAGTCCTTTCTCATTACACATCACCCAATCTAGGATGGCCAGCCCTCTACTTGGTTCCTTGACATATTGGTCCAGAAAACCATCCCTAATACACTCCAGGAAATCCTCCTCCACCGTATTGCTACCAGTTTGGTTAGCCCAATCTATATGTAGATTAAACTTGCCCATGATAACTGCTGTACCTTTATTGCACGCATCCCTAATTTCTTGTTTGATGCTGTCCCCAACCTCACTACTACTGTACACAACTCCCACTAGCGTTTTCTGCCCTTTGGTATTCCGCAGCTCCACCCATTACAGATTCCACATCATGTCCTTCCTTACTATTGTGTTAATTTCCTCTTTAACAGCAACCCTACCCCACCTCCTTTTCCTTTCTGTCTATCCTTCCTGAATGTTGAATAGTCCTGGATGTTGAATTCCCAGCCTTGGTCACATGATAGGGAAGGGAAGGACCATGATAGGATTTAAACATGAGGATGAGTACTTTAAATTTGAAGCATTGAGGTAAGGGGAGACAATGGCGGTCAGCAAGGACAGGAGTGGTAAGTGAGCGGGACTTGGTGTGGGATAGCATATAGGCAGAGATTTGGATGAGCGAAAGTTTACAAAAAGATGGTGGGATGGGAAATCGAGGCTGTGGGTGACACAGGTATGGATGAGGGTTTCAGCAGCAGGTGTGTTGAGGTCAGGGTGGAGTGCCAACTCGGAGAACCTTGCAATTGAGTGAGTTGTTTTGCCTTGCAGCCCAGGTGAACAAGGACATTCACAGGACGCCAGCAAGACATGGGCTTCCTTAAAGGAACTGACAAGAAATATCTTGGCGTTAACTCCTAATATTTTGAGTGTTATGGGGAAACCAAACCACACTTGATCTAGTCTGGTCCACAGTACATGTATTTTAAAAAAATGCAATATCCACTTGTACAGAAACAACACGGTTTGCTGGGAACCTGATCGCTATAGCAGGAAAGCATCTTTTAGTGGACCTGAACCTGTACGTGAGACGACTTTCCAAAGATCCAGTAGCTCATTTAGTACCACTGGTTCATATTATATACATCAATATTAAACTGAGCCACAACTGGTCCAGGCACTCACCAAGGTTGTCACGCAGTGCGCTTGCATCAGTATGGGGGTCAAAGTTGTAATCCTGGACCAACTTAAGCCTCATACGGGAATAGTTTTCCACATTGGACAACTTCCAGCGCATAGAATCCGGTTTTCTGTCGAGAAAGAAAAATAAAGGATCCATTAAATCAGATACTGACACAATGAGTACCCAAAGCTGAAGCCCAACAACATGCATTTATATAGTGCCTTTACAATAGAAAATGTCCCAAAATACTCCGCAGAGGCATGATCAACAAAATTGGACACCCAAGAGGAAAAGGGACCAAAAGCTTGATCAAAGAGGTGGGTTTTAAGGAGAGTTTTAATGGAGGAGAGGGAGGTGGAGAGGCAGAATTCCAGAATTTAGGGCCTTGGTAGTTGAAGGCACATCTGCCAGAGGTGGGGCACAGTTGGAGAGGAATGCACGAGGTCAGAATCAAGACAATGAAAAATGGAAATGGGAGTGGGGGGATTGTAGTGCTGGAGGAAGTTTGAGAGATGGGAGGGAGGCGACCACAGAGTTGAGAGTGTTACATAGAGTATTACCCACAGAGCCACAGTTGACACCTTGGAGCTTGGTAGAGGTAAATGTGGTCCAGCGAGATCAGGTGATGCAAAGCCCCAATGTTGGTTTTGTTCCAAATCCGATGTATATTTAACATTACTTGGCTTCATAGTGGGACAAAGCAAATAACTAACTGTCCGATTAAATGAAATGGGCTAGCACCAGAAAACAAAAATGACCAGCTGGTAGCTAAAACCCTAACTGGTTCATTAATGTCCTCAGTGAAGGAAACCTGCCGCCCCCTACTAAGTCTGGCCTTGGCATGATTGCAGCCCCACACCATGTGCATTGATTTGATGCCCTCTGCAGTGTGCCATTAGCAAGCCATTCAAGTCAAGGCAAAACTAGGGATGAGAAATCAATGGGATCTTTCCAGTGTTATCTACACCCAGGAATAAATAAAGCAAAAAGTGTCAGTCCAGAGCCATATATCCTTGAAATCTGGTTAGGGTATTGAGATCACGGAACAGAACTTTGTTGTGTCACGGAGATCGCTGTAAGTCACGTACTTATCAGCCCACGGTCCTCGCTCACAGGTTAGATAGTGCTGGGCCGCCTTCCACTGTCTCAATGTTGCTGTATGTTGGCTGTTGAGCTGTTTCAACATGCTGTTGTAACGCAGGTTCTCCTGTCTGGCTTTGCGGGTGAATGGTTCAACAAAAAATTCCTGACACCAAGACAAAGCAAAGAAATGGTCATTAAAACGTCCGCAAGTTCTTCAGCAAATAACGATTAACAGATGGAGTGAGCAAGGTAGCGGAGGCAAAACTTTAGAACCTAACATTTTGATGCTGTGATGTGGGGGTGAGGGGGCGGGGAAGGGACTGTAGGTTCTTCTGGAAGCCTGAGTAGAATAGGTTGAATAGTCATCTACATCCATATCTATCTTGCTATTCATAATTTCATATGTATAGAATTCTTTATCTATTACAGAAAATAATAATTTTGTTAATCTATTCTAAGTTTGTTTATTTAGGTACTCAATTTAATTGGCAAATATTTCAACATCTCCTTTACTGTATTGAGAATCATGCTGTACAAGGAGGCCATCCGACCCATAGTGCTTGCGCCGGCTCTTTGAAAGAACTATCCAATTAGTCCCATTCCCCTGCTCGTTCCCCAGAGCACTGCAAATATTTCCTTTCCAGGTATTTATCCAATTCCCTTTTGAAAGGTACTATTGAATCTGATGTCACCATCCCTACAGGCAAGTGCATTCCAGATCACAATAACTTGCAGTGTAGAAAAAATTCTCATCTACCGCCCCTGGCTTCTTTGCCAATTATCATAAATCTGTTTCCTCTGGTTACCAACCCCCTTGCAAGTGGAAACAGTTTAAGGTTCTGAAGTGTTGAGACCATGGACACTCGCAAGTAAAAAATGACGAGATGCACATTTTAAAAATAAACCAGGGGACTCAATGGTGCATTAGGCTAGCACAGTCGTTCACTTTTGGGACTGTGGTTTCAATCTAGCCCAGATAAAAAGGACACAGTCACCTCTCAGCTGGTCATACATACATCCTGCATGCCAGATCTCCCATTCCTGATCAGCATCCAGAGACGTCTTCCAGAAGCGGATGTAAACGGATACCAAACAAGGGCAGATTCAGACTTGGCTGTGGTGGCCCTACTGTTGAACAGCCCATCAATGCCCAAGGTCGCACAACAACAACAACTTGCATTTATATTGCACTTTTAATGTAGTAAAATTAAAGGCGCTTCACGGGAGCGTTATCAGACAAACATTGACACCGGGACACATAAGGAGATATTGGACAGTTTTAAGGAGCTTCTTAAAGAGGAGTGAGTAGTGGGAAAGTTTATGGAGGGAATTTCAAAGTTTAGAGCCTAGACAGCTGAAGGTACGGCCGCCAATGGTGGGTCGAAGGAAATCGGGGATGCACAAGAGATCAGAATTGGAGGAATGCAGAGTTTGGAGAGTTGCAGAGTTGGAGGAGATTACACAGATAAGAAGGGGCGAGACCATGGACGGATTTGAATACAAGGATGAGAATTTTAAATTCGAGTCGTTGCTAGACCAGAAGCCAAAATAGGTCAACACGCACACATTGGCTGCTGGAATCAGCAGGGGGTTGCGACATGTGGAACTATAGTCAGGTTAGAGAGGAGGAACTTAGCAGCGAATACACTGCCCTTTGAGCACAGGGAGACAAAATTCTGACAAACGTCCCAGAATTTCATTACGTTTCAAGGATGAAAAGACGTGGCTGCCCAGGATTAAGAGGTCTCTGCGACTTCCAGTTTTTCCTTTCAAGATGGAAAAAGTACGTGGAAAAGGCAAAACAGGATTTTTTTAGTGGGTTTTGACGGTTTGCACATTCCACCCACCCACCTGGAACTTGAGCTTGCTTTCTCCTTTCTCCCGATCTCTCTTGTGCAAATTCACCATCATAGTTTCATAACATTCCTTCCAGAAGATTGCCATGCGTTCGTGGTCTTTGCTGAATGTTTCCACTTCATATTGCTTCATCGAAGGAATGATCTGAAAACAAGAACATGGTCACAAGGGTTCACAATGACACATACCTCACTCGGAGTTTTTTTTTTCCCCCAAATGACCATCTCAAATCAGGAGGGGAAAAAAAAAGACGCACTCCGGCGGAGAATGTTAGTCTGTTAACAAACAATGGGTTATGAAACTGAAACGTTACGTACATATTTGTCAATGTAAACACGCCATTCATTGGATCTGCAGTACTCCTGAAAGTCCTCAAAGAAAGAAGGACTTCCATTGCTTTGCGGCAGAGCTGGCAAGTGCAGATTCATGTACAGTAGCTCGTAGATTTTGGACACCAAAGTTCGTATGATCGGGATCAGAAAGGAGTAGGTTTCTGTTCTCTCTGTGATGGACTTGGTCAGGGTTTGCTCCAACTTCCCCAAGAGGAAACAAGCTTCATTTCGGTTGACTATTTCTTTTGTTTGCAGCAGAGTGTTGAGTTTCGCTGCGGCCATGGCACACACCTGATATTACAAAAAAAAACGTGGCTTCTGATTAGTTAGAACGATCCAACACAAACCACTACAGACAGTATCTCGCATGCTTCTTTTTATCTACTTACACTGATACTAATATAAACACTAAACAACAGATTTAAAACAAGGAAAAATAATAAAAATCAATAGGCAGGAAAGTTATCAATTTAAACTTGCAGGCAGATTGAAGATGGCTTGTACTCAACCCAGAGTGCTGTGAATTCTACAGATGGTGATGTGACAACAGCTGATAGTTTTCAGAAAGAAAGACTCACATTTATACAGCATCTTTCATGACCTCAGAACATCCCAAAAGCTTTGAGGCAATGAAGTACTTGTGAAGTGTAGTCACTGTTGTAATGCAGGAAACGCAGCAGCCAATTTGCGCACAGCAAGCTCCCATAAACAGCAATGTGATACTGATCAAATAATCTGTTTTTTAGTGGTTTTGGTTGAGGGATACATATTGGCCAGGACACCGGGGAGAATTCCTCTGCTCTTCTTTGAAATGTCATGGAATATTTTACATCCACCTAAAGAGCGTCGGTTTAACGCCTCATCCGAAAGACAGCACTTCCGTCAGTGAAGCATTCTCTCAGTATGCACTAGAACGCCAGCCTAGATTTTATGTTCAAGTCTTGGGAGTGGGACTTGAAACCACAGTTTTCTGACAGAGGCGAGAGTGTTACCAACTAAGCGATAGCTTACGAATGGAACAATTAAGTATTTTCGCTGGGGGTAGTGATCTCTGCCTAGTACCTGTATGTTATCTTGTGCAATAAACCCAAGGAGAAGCCGCACTCCAAGCTGGGACAGTTGCATCCACTCTGATCCGGATGAGTACCACACCATCAGGCTATCCATTAGCGTCACCATCTCCTCTAATACCTGTATAAAAGGAATGAAAATCACAGCGTTAAAATGTAGGATGAACAGAAGGTATACTCTTTATTTAAATCTGGTGTAGCTGAAACCAGACTCGAATAAATATTATATTTAGCTTACTGGATAAATCAAGAACCTTTGGGTGTATTTAATCCTTATTGCTCTTCCAAGGAAGTCACCATAAATCATCTGTTCATGAAAATCAAGTTTCATTGTAAATTTGTGCTGCCCATCCATTGACTCTTTTCCATCAACTCAGGGATTTCTCCAGGTACCACATATTCTCCAACTGTACTTTATCAACTCATCATCCAACCCTTTGCTACAGATTCTACTCTCTAGTCACCGACTGCCTTCAGTTCACACACAATCTCAGGATTTATTTTGTCTTATAATACAAACACTACATATTGATCGCCATACCATTCAATAGGTTAATAAATATCGTTTTTCTTTCAATTTTATTTTGAAGAGAAACTTCCTTCATGCCTGAGAAATGTAATCAAGTCAGCACTTCTTACCTTTGATTACTCCACCCTGGGTATTGACATTCCTGGCCTCAGTATCTCCTCAGATATCAAATACACCTTCCACATTTCCTCCACTGTTAAAGCTGCCTCCCTCCTTTATGCCAAACACTTTTTTTTTTAAAGCTCTTAATGCTCTAACAAGCCCAAGACTGTTCAATACTGCTCTAATAACTGGAGCAGCTATAACACACTTACATTTCCAGGCAGGATACAAAAAACTCTCTGCCTTGTAAGCGATTCATCTCTCACCATTAACCTCTAACTTCCTTCTCTCTATTGCAAGCTTCAGTTCAAATTGATACACTATGCCAAAGTCATTGCTCCTCTAAACTCACTTACCATCATCCTCCTTACCTCCAAATATGGAACCCAAATATACTCTTCCTCCTTGATGCATTCTCAGTGTTGAAGTTAAAATCTCTTCATAGTCTCTTGCTCTAACCCAGCCTTTCTGAGGACCCAAAATTGTGCTGCTACTTGCCTCCCCCTCAATCTTCCTTTCTTCCTACAATATGCAGACTTAAGGGCTCAATTTTCCCCAATTATCAGCGCCATTTTTTTGGCGTGCACCATTTTTTCTGAGTAAATATAAATCTCCAAGTTTCCCCAAAGTATATGTGCCAGCGTAATTCACTTAGGTATGATTATTTTAGGTTATGATGTTTTGTGTCATAGCGAGCGTAACCTGATGTCTGCACCAGTTTTTCACATTTAAGCAAGTTTGGCCAACTTACATTTTTCCTAGGATGGTGTATGTGACCACTCCCAAAAAACCTTCTGGGCACTTAAGAAAAAGCAGCGCACATTACCAAATCGCCGCAGAAAGACGCCATTGTTTTTAGCTGAAGTTTTGAAGGGAGTGAAGAAGACAGAGATCTAATTTTTTCTTAATTTTTTCAAAGTCAAAAGGAAGAAATTGGAAGTCTAATGCAATTTTTGAAATTTTCTTTTTTCAAAGTACCACCCCCCCACTACCGAACGTCTCCTCACCGGGCTCGAGGGTCGGAACGTCGGCCCGCAGAATCGCCTGGAGACAGGGGCTCAGCTTCAAAAAGAAGCCTCGCAGGGGGGGGGGGGGGGCTGGAAGCCGAGCACCGAGCCCCTGTCTCCGGGGGAGTGATTTGGTGAGGAAACGTGTGGTGGTGGGATGGTGCTTTGAGAAAAATTTAAAAAATTAAGAATTGCATTACACTTTGATGTCCCAAATGTCTTCATTAAATGCCGAGCTTCCTATTCTAAGCAAGCCCATTGCACATGTGCAGACCAGGGTGTGGTCAAAACTAGGGCGTCCACCTTGAAGATGTGTGAGTGCTTTGTCCTGCTGTTTTGAGGTTGTTGCAAAGCTACAATTTAATTATGGGGGCATTATTGACAATACCATACCTTGTGCAAGCCTTCTGCATGATGACGCTGCGGAGGAGAAGATTGATTAGATAGCATCACCTGAGGAACCTCAGAACACATAGGATGATGGGCAGGAGGCTTTACCCACATCAGGTATATCGAGACAGGCATTCATACTTGCACCTGTGTGAGGCAGACTGTGTGACAACTTCTCCCGCAAAGAAGTTGTAACCGAGATCTGTGAGTTAGTAAAAATAGACCTGCATCCTAGAAGCGCCAGGAGGACTGCTTTGTCCCTTGAAGTAAAGGTTACAGCTGCACTTTCATTTTATGCATCTGGATCATTCCAGGCCACAACTGGGGATGTGTGCGCCATTTCTCAACATTCGACACATATCTGCATTCGACATGTGAGTGCTGCACTATGTGCCCGGAGGAATGACTACATTAAGTTCCCCATGACCGCCCAGGCAATGCGTGACAGGGCTGTGGGCTTCTCCAGGATTGCTGGCTTCCCCAATGTACAGGGCTGCATTGATTGTACCCACATCGCCTTGTGAGCACCTTTGGAGGATTCCGAGATGTATAGGAACAGAAAAGGCTTCCACTCCATGAACTCGTGTGTGAGATGACATGCATCGCATCATGGCAGTTGATGCGAGATACCCTGGGAGCACCCATGATGCTTTCATCCTACACAAGAGCGCTATATTTCAGCAGCAGCCAGAAGGGCAGAGCTGACTGCTGGGGGACAAAGGGTACAGTCTTGCCACCTGGCTCATAACGCCCCTATGCGTAACCCAGACAGAAGCTGACCGTGAATACAACATATCGCACATTGTGACGCGCAGCATAATAGAGAGGACCATTGGCATTTTGAAGCAGCATTTCCGATGCCTGGACCATTCCGGAGGCTACTTGCTGTACTCCCCTGAGATTGTCGGTTAGTTCGCTGTTGTCTGCTTCATGCTGCACAACTTAGCCATCATGAGGCACAGCAGCAGCTGGTAGTAGAAGACCCTCCTGAGGGGAGAGTGGCTGATGATGAGGAGGAAGATGCAGATGAGGAGGAGGACGAGGACGAGGAAGCCATGTAAGTGCCTGAGGCCAGAGCACGATGGCGGAGGATGGGGGGGGGGGGGGGCCATCGTGCCCCTTTAACGATTGCTCAAGCCTTGCGCCAGCAGCTCATCCGTGAACACTTTGCTGCCTGAAGGCTCAGCGGCAACTATTCTAAATGGACCATGTTTACTGTTTGGACCTGTTCCATTGTGTTGTGTTAATAATGGAACAAATAATGTAAATGATTCCGTTAAAAGTTAAAATATATTTTACTCAAAATTGTAACACTTGTTTGTACTTAACTTAAATAAAAATATTCTTGTATCAAACTTTAAACTATTCAATTAAGATCACTTACGAACTTTAAGATCTTACAAACTTATAAACTTGTAAATTTACATCACTTCCAAAAGACTTTTAATTTGAGAACAGTTACAACAGTAGCAACAACAACAGCAAACAAAGGCTGCACCCATCTCTCCTCCACCTTATTCTAAGTCCGCCTGCTGCATTTGGTCTTGTTGACTCCACCCACCCCTGCCTGCTGGCGGTGGCACAGCATTTCCCGGGTTGGTACCAAGCTTATTCTTTCGAGCATCTCGGGTAATGCGCACTTCTTATTAGGGGGCGTAAGGAGGCGGTAATATGGAAGGCCCAGCTTGGGCCTCTTCGGAGGTTGGTCTGGAGATTGGACTGGGAGTGGCAGTTGATTCTGATAATGGTCGCGGGGTCTGGGCCTGTTCTCTTATTGCAGCAGCTACCTCCAACATTCCCTCCCTCATGTACTCCGCCAGCCTCTCAACTACCTGTGACATTCCCTCCCTCATGTGCACCGACAGTGTATCAGCTACCTGCGACATTCCATCCCCAATGTGCCCAGACAGTGTTCCCATTTCTCATGCGTGTTGTTACTTCTCCCGACAGTCCCGATACTTCATCACCCACCCCACCGATGGTGTCCGAGATGGATCACGTAAGGTCAATGCTCTCCCCACTCATTGCCATCATCTGAAACACATCTGTTACATCCTGTATTTCAGGAGAGCGCTGTCGAGCTCTCCTTCCCCTCCTCATCCTAGGTGTGGCTTGCTGCACCCCAGTGGAACCCGCAGCCTCGGACGGTGGGGCCCTGGGTGTGGCTCACTGCACCCCACTAGGACCCGCAGCCTTGGACGGTGGGGCCCTGGGTGTGGCTCGCTGCACCCCACTAGGACCCGCAGCCTTGGACGGTGGGGCCCTGGTTAAGGCTCGCTGCACCCCACTGGGACTCGCAGCCTCGGACGGTGGGGCTCTGGGTGTGGCTCACTGCACCCCACTCGGACCCGCAGCCTTGGACGGTGGGGCCCTGGGTGTGGCTCGCTGCACCCCACTCGGACCCGCAGCCTTGGACGGTGGGGCCCTGGGTGTGGCTCGCTGCACCCCACTAGGACCCGCAGCCTTGGACGGTGGGGCCCTGGTTAAGGCTCGCTGCACCCCACTGGGACCCGCAGCCTCGGACGGTGGGGCTCTGGGTGTGGCTCACTGCACCCCACTAGGACCCGCAGCCTTGGACGGTGGGGCCCTGGTTGAGGCTTGCTGCACCCCACTGGGACCTGCAGCCCCGGACAGTGTGAAACCATGAAATGCCCCAACACTCGCACCACACAGGAAAGGGGCTGGCACCTCAATGGGCAGCACCAGCACCTCCTCCAGCGTGAGTACAAGAGTGGGGGCTTCATCCTCCCCCTCTCCCTCTCCTTCACACTCTTGGTCTGGAAGGTGGGATTGAAAGATGTTCTCCTCTTCAGGCTCATCAATCTTCTTCTTAATTGGGTTCAGCTCCGTCAGGGTTGGCCTCAAGTTCTGCAAAATATAAGAGAACAGACAAATGGTTAGCAGCAGAGGAGGGGGCAGGGTGGGTGGCATGAGTAGGCTCACACAGCGCAGGTAACAGGCTCATTTGAAGGACCACGATGAATGATAGCACATTGCATCAACCGAAGCATAGCTGACGGAGACATCCCCGTGAACCAAAGCATTGCTAGTCCTCGCAGTACAATACGGGTGTCAGTGGGTGCAGATTTTCCGGGCCTCCTCCTGTTATATTCTCTCTCTTTTGTTGTGGGCCATCTTCCTCTGCAAAGATGAAAATATAACTTTTTAGAGAAGGTGTCGTTCTGCTGGGTGGGACATACAGATGGTCACATTTACAATTGCAATTCCAGTAAATAAATGAAAATATTACTTACATTAACTGTTTGACCAAGGTCCTGCCACTTCTTTTTGCATTGGCCTCCGGACCTCGGGTTGCACAGTAATCTTGTGAAAGTTGGTTCCAGCGTTTCATTTCTTTTGGTGAAACTTTTGTTTGACCTCTGCTGATGTCCAGCTCGTGCCATCTGGCCTCAAACACAGTAACTAGGGCCTCCACTTCATCCTGTGTGAAATTCTTGGTCCTTGAGCCGGGTTGCATATTGCAGCGCCGATTTTTTCCACTCAGAAGAAAAGTTCTCACACACAACTGGCTCTTTAAAAATGACTGAATGCAGACCAGGAGATGTATTGGGCATGTGCGCCCATAGCAGCCACGTAGAAAACCTTTTTTTTCGCGCATGCGTAGAAGGGGGGGGGCATCCTTTTTTCGGCGCAGACATTTGGCTTCACCCCCCCAAAGTTAAAGGACAGACTGCGCGGCGGCAATTTCAAAAATTAGAATGGGGAAAGGAAACTTTAAACTTTTTTTATTGACGTAGTTGGACCCCCAAAAAACGGGCGTAACTATTCAAATACGCCAAAAAACAGCATTGGGGAAAATTGAGCCCTTAAAATCCTAAGCTTGGTGTCAAATAAACACCATTGCCAGAATAATCCTACTCTTTCGAACCTTGGCCGATTACTGCACTGAGAAACTTTTCTTTTCACCACTTCCAATTAATAATAAAAGACACCTAGAAAGGTTTTAACTGATGTAGAGATGTTTAAAGTTTGGGTTTGAATTATTACTGAGTCATTTTTATTGTTGAAATCCCCTTCCTGTTTAAAGTCTCTCCTCAAACAATTCGTTGGGCATAAATGGTGGATATGTAATCTACTCTCAGGCTCCTGGCTGTTTTCAATAGGTTTCTGAAAAATTCACAAGGACAGAATCATACAGCAATGAAGGAGGCCATATGGCAATACAAAATTGTGTGGAGGATGCAAAGATGCTGCAAAGGGATATAGACAGGTTAAGTGAGTGGACAAGAACATGGCAGATGGAACATGTGGATAAATGTTAAGTTATTCACTTTTGTAGGAAAAATAGAAAAGCAGAATATTTTTTAAATGGAGAGAGATTGGGTAATGTTGGTTTTCAGAGGGACCTAGATGTCCTTGTACACGACTCACTGAAAGTTAACATGTAGGTACAACAAGCAATTAGGAAAGTAAAAGGCATGTTAGCCTTTATTTCAAAAGGATTTGAGCCTGAATAAAGAAATCTTACTGAAATTATATAGGGACTTGGTGAGATCACACCTGGAGTGTTGTGTACAGTTTTGGTCTCCTTACCTAAGGAAGGATATACTTGCCTCAGAGGGAGTACAAGGAAGATTCACCAGACTGATTCCTGGGATGGGGGTATTGTCCTATGAGGAGAGATTCCCAGAATTTAGAAGAATGAGAGGTGGTCTCATTGAATCATATAAAATTCTTACAGGGCTTGACAGAGTAGATACAGGGCAGATGTTTCCCCTGGCTGGAAAGTCTAGAACTCGGGGTCAGTCTCAGAATAAGGAGCCGGCCATTTAGGACTGAGATGAGGAGAAATTTCTTCACTCAAAGGGTTGTGAATCTTTGGAATTCTCTACCGTGGAGGGCTTGGAGGTTCAGTCGTTGAGTATATTTAAGACAGGGATCGATAGATTTTTGGATATTAAGGGAATCAAGAGATATGGAAATAGTGTGGTAGGTGGAGTTGGGATAGAAGATCAGCCATGATCTTACTTGAATGGTTCAGCAGGCTCAAAGGGCCCGAATGGTCGACTCCTGCTCCAATTTCTTATGTAATGTTATGTTCTTATACAGCCTCTGAAAGAGCTACCCGATTAGTCCCACTGCTCTGCTCTTTCCCCAGAGCTGCTGTTTCCGCTTCAAGCATATATCTAATTCCCTTTGGAAAGTTACTATTGAATCTGCTTCCACCACCCTTTCAGGCAGTGCATTCCAGATCTGAACAACTTGCTGCATAAAGAATATTCTCTACATCTCCCTTCTGGTTCTTTTGCCAATTATCTTAAATCGGAGTCCTCTGGTTTCTAACCCTCCTGCCAGTAGAAACAGTTTCTATCCTATCTACTCGATCAAAACCTCTCATAATTTTGAGCAGCTCTATTAAATCTCCTCATAACCTTCTCTGGTCGAAGGAGAATAACCCTAGCTTCGCCAGTATCTCCACATAACTATAGTCCCTCATCCCTGGAACCATTCTAGAAAATCTCCTCTGCAGCTTCTCAAAGACCTTTACATCCTTCCTAAAGTGTGGTGCCCAGAATTGGACACAATACTCCAGCTGAGGCTGAAACCAGTGATTTATAAAGGCCTACTATAACTATCTTGCTTCTGTACTCTATACCTCTATTAATAAAGCCAATGATCCCATATGCTTTTATAACCGCCTTCTCAACTTATCCTGCCTCCTTCAAAGAATTATGTACGTCAACAAATCTTGTATAGAATGGTACAATTGCACAACCCCTCCTACCGCCATCCAACAGAGCTAAATCTCCTGTCTAGGTCTTGCTGTCCTGTTCTTGCATGACAGTTAACAGCCAGGATTTGATATCACCTTTTGGTTTCATTTAAAAATTTGACTAAATCGTGCAGTCTCACCACATGCTGGCAATAACAACATGCTTCTCTGCAGAGCAACAGGATATAGAGCTTCAGTTATCATCTGAATGTCAGCCGTGTAGGCATTTCCTTAATGATAGGAAGATAATGAGTCAGGCAGCTCATGAATTGCTCGCAGTTACTTGTAGAGTACCATGAAGAGAAGCTCGGCAGCAGGTTGTTGTATGTCCAATTGGATGGGTAATTCTGCATGATATTGCATTAGGAAAGGGCTAAGTACTGTAGCAGGCATAGTTATGTACCTTGTCAGTCCACAATGCAGGATTTACCAGCCCCTCAGCCTGTAGGAAGTCCTGAACCATATGCAGTAACCTCACGGCATTCTCAGTATGAACCGGAAGGACAACTGCTGTTGCCTCTCTGTTGTCAGTCACAGCCCACTCCAATATCTTCTCGAGAAGACTGAAAGAAAAGAAGATTTGCATTATAAGGTAGTTTTGGCAAAGTCCCAATCTCCCTCTTAATAATGCTGAATCGCACACATATTCTCCATATGGTCTCACTTCCAAAACACAAAAACAACTTGCATTTATATAGCGCCATTAATATGGTGAAATGTCCAAAGGTGCTTCACAAGAGTATTATCTTCCCCACTCACCCTTCAAAAATATTACTGAAGAGAATGTGCCAAATCACTAAGTTGCACCATCTCTCTCCCCAGGATCCCTCTCCCTCTACCTTCCTCGCCCCAGAATCTCTCTCCCCTCCACCTTCTCAGAATCTCTCTCTCCCCACACCCCCCAGAATCTCTCTCTCCACCCCCCCCCAGAATCTCTCTCTCCACAACCCCCCAGAATCTCTCTCTCCACCCCCCTCCAGAATCTCTCTCTCCACCCCTCCCCAGAATCTCTCTCTCCACCCCCCACCAGAATCTCTCTTTCCACCCCCCCAGAATCTCTCTCTCCACTTCCCCCCAGAATCTCTCTCTCCACCCCCCTCCAGAATCTCTCTCTCCACCCCCCCAGAATCTCTCTCTCCACCCCCCCAGAATCTCTCTCTCCACCCCCCCCCCAGAATCTCTCTCTCCACTTCCCCCCAGAATCTCTCTCTCCACCCCCCCCAGAATCTCTCTCTCCACCCCTCCCCAGAATCTCTCTCTCCACCCCTCCCCAGAATCTCTCTCTCCACCCCCCCCCAGAATCTCTCTCTCCACCCCCCCCAGAATCTCTCTCTCCACCCCTCCCCAGAATCTCTCTCTCCACCCCTCCCCAGAATCTCTCTCTCCACCCCTCCCCAGAATCTCTCTCTCCACCCCCCCAGAATCTCTCTCTCCACTTCCCCCCAGAATCTCTCTCTCCACCCCTCCCCAGAATCTCTCTCTCCACCCCCCCCCAGAATCTCTCTCTCCACCCCCCCCAGAATCTCTCTCTCCACCCCCCCCAGAATCTCTCTCTCCACCCCCCTCCAGAATCTCTCTCTCCACTTCCCCCCAGAATCTCTCTCTCCACCCCCCCCAGAATCTCTCTCTCCACCCCCCCAGAATCTCTCTCTCCACTTCCCCCCAGAATCTCTCTCTCCACCCCCCCCAGAATCTCTCTCTCCACCCCCCCCCAGAATCTCTCTCTCCACCCCCCTCCAGAATCTCTCTCTCCACTTCCCCCCAGAATCTCTCTCTCCACCCCCCCCAGAATCTCTCTCTCCACCCCCCCCAGAATCTCTCTCTCCACTTCCCCCCAGAATCTCTCTCTCCACCCCCCGCAGAATCTCTCTCTCCACCCCCACCCCAGAATCTCTCTCTCTACACCACCCCCCCAGAATCTCTCTCTCCCCACCCCACCAGAATCTCTCTCTCTACACCACCCCCCCAGAATCTCTCTCTCCCCACCCCCCCAGAATCTCTCTCCACCCCCCCCCCAGAATCTCTCTCTCCACTTCCCCCCAGAATCTCTCTCTCCACTTCCCCCCAGAATCTCTCTCTCCACCCCCCCAGAATCTCTCTCTCCACTTCCCCCCAGAATCTCTCTCTCCACCCCCCTCCAGAATCTCTCTCTCCACCCCCCCAGAATCTCTCTCTCCACCCCCCCAGAATCTCTCTCCCCACCCCCCCAGAATCTCTCTCCACCCCCCCCAGAATCTCTCTCTCCACTTCCCCCCAGAATCTCTCTCTCCACCCCCCCCAGAATCTCTCTCTCCACCCCCCCCAGAATCTCTCTCTCCACCCTCGCCCCCAGAATCTCTCTCTCTACACCACCCCCCCAGAATCTCTCTCTCCACCCCCACCCCAGAATCTCTCTCTCTCCACCCCCCCCAGAATCTCTCTCTCGCCAACCCCCCCCCCTGAATCTCTCTCTCTCCACCCACCCCCCCTGAATCTCTCTCTCTCCACCCCCCCCCTGAATCTCTCTCTCTCCACCCCCCCCCAAGAATCTCTCTCTCTCCACCCCCCCCCAAGAATCTCTCTCTCTCCACCCCCCCCCAGAATCTCTCTCTCCATCCCCCCCACCCCAAGAATCTCTCCCTCCACCCCGCCCCCAGAAGCTCTCTCCCCACGCTCCCCCCCTCAAGAATCTCTCTCCAGCACCCCCCCAGAATCTCTCTCCAGCCCACCCCCCAGAATCTCTCTCGCTCCAGCCCCCCCCCAGAATCTCTCACTCTCCAGCGCCCCCCCCAGAATCTCTCTCCCTCCACCCCCCCCCAGAATCTCTCTCTCCAGCCCCCCCCAGAATCTCTCTCTCTCCAGCCCCCCCCAGAATCTCTCTCTCTCCAGCCCCCCCCAGAATCTCTCTCTCTCCAGCCCCCACCCCCCCAAGAATCTCTCTCTCTCTAGCCCCACCCCCCCAGAATCTCTCTCTCTCTAGCCCCACCCCCCCAGAATCTCTCTCTCCCCACCCCCCCAGAATCTCTCTCCACCCCCCCCCCAGAATCTCTCTCTCCACTTCCCCCCAGAATCTCTCTCTCCACTTCCCCCCAGAATCTCTCTCTCCACTTCCCCCCAGAATCTCTCTCTCCACCCCCCCAGAATCTCTCTCTCCACTTCCCCCCAGAATCTCTCTCTCCACCCCCCTCCAGAATCTCTCTCTCCACCCCCCCAGAATCTCTCTCTCCACCCCCCCAGAATCTCTCTCCCCACCCCCCCAGAATCTCTCTCCACCCCCCCCAGAATCTCTCTCTCCACTTCCCCCCAGAATCTCTCTCTCCACCCCCCCCAGAATCTCTCTCTCCACCCCCCCCAGAATCTCTCTCTCCACCCTCGCCCCCAGAATCTCTCTCTCTACACCACCCCCCCAGAATCTCTCTCTCCACCCCCACCCCAGAATCTCTCTCTCTCCACCCCCCCCAGAATCTCTCTCTCGCCAACCCCCCCCCCTGAATCTCTCTCTCTCCACCCCCCCCCCCTGAATCTCTCTCTCTCCACCCCCCCCCCCTGAATCTCTCTCTCTCCACCCCCCCCCTGAATCTCTCTCTCTCCACCCCCCCCCAAGAATCTCTCTCTCTCCACCCCCCCCCAAGAATCTCTCTCTCTCCACCCCCCCCCAAGAATCTCTCTCTCTCCACCCCCCCCCAAGAATCTCTCTCTCTCCACCCCCCCCCAGAATCTCTCTCTCCATCCCCCCCACCCCAAGAATCTCTCCCTCCACCCCGCCCCCAGAAGCTCTCTCCCCACGCTCCCCCCCTCAAGAATCTCTCTCCAGCACCCCCCCAGAATCTCTCTCCAGCCCACCCCCCAGAATCTCTCTCGCTCCAGCCCCCCCCCAGAATCTCTCACTCTCCAGCGCCCCCCCCAGAATCTCTCTCCCTCCACCCCCCCCCAGAATCTCTCTCTCCAGCCCCCCCCAGAATCTCTCTCTCTCCAGCCCCCCCCAGAATCTCTCTCTCTCCAGCCCCCCCCAGAATCTCTCTCTCTCTCCAGCCCCCACCCCCCCAAGAATCTCTCTCTCTCTAGCCCCACCCCCCCAGAATCTCTCTCTCTCTAGCCCCACCCCCCCAGAATCTCTCTCTCTCCAGCGCCCCCCCCAGAATCTCTCACCCCACCCCCTCCCAAAATCTCTCTCCCCAACCCCCCCAGAATCTCTCTCTCTCCACCCCCCCCAGAATCTCTCTTCCCACCCCCCCCCAGAATCTCTCTCCCCACCCCCCCCAGAATCTCTCTTCCCCCCCCCCCAGAATCTCTCTTCCCCCCCCCCAGAATCTCTCTTCCCCCCCCCCCCAGAATCTCTCTCCCCACCCCCCCCCCAAGAATCTCTCTCCCCACCCCCCCCCCCAAGAATCTCTCTCCCCACCCCCCCCACAAGAATCTCTCTCCCCAACCCCCCCCAAGAATCTCTCTCCCCACCCCCCCCAAGAATCTCTCTCCCCACCCCCCCCAAGAATCTCTCTCCCCCCCTCCCCCCCAAGAATCTCTCTCCCCCCCTCCCCCCCAAGAATCTCTCTCCCCCCCTCCCCCCCAAGAATCTCTCTCCCCACCCCCCCCAGAATCTCTCTCCCCACCACCCCCCCCAGAATCTCTCTCTCTCCACCCCCCCAGAATCTCTCTCTCTCCACCCCCACCCAGAATCTCTCTCTCCACCGTCCCCCCCAGAATCTCTCTCTCTCTCCAGCCGCCCCCAGAATCTCTCTCCCCACCCCACCCCCAGAATCTCTCTCCCCACCGCCCCCCCAGAATCTCTCTCCCCACCCCCCCCAGAATCTCTCTCTCTCCGTCCCCCCAGAATCTGTCTCTCTCCGCCCCCCCAGAATTTCTCTCTCTCCACCCCCCCCAGAATCTCTCTCTCTCCACCCCCCCCAGAATCTGTCTCTCCACCCCCCCCCCAGAATCTCTCTTTCTCCCCCCACCTCCTCAGAATCTCTATTCTCTCCCCCCACATCCCTAGAATCTCTCTTCTCCCTCCCACCTCCCCCCCCACCCACATCCCCAGAATCTCTTACCCCTTACCGAATCCCTGACTCTCTCCTTCCCCCGCATCACATCACCAGAATCTATCTTCCCCCTTACCCAATCCCTGAGTCTCTCCTTCCCCCGCATCACATCCCCAGAATCTCTCTCCCCCCACTCCCCCATCCCTCCCCCCCCACATCCCTAAATCTCTCTTTCCCCCCTCCATGCCCCAGAATCAGTCTCTCTCTCCATATACCAGTGTGTCCCCAGAATAGCTATCTTTCTCTCTCCCCCTATTATTTCTTTCTCTCTTGCCCTAATGAGCATTCACAGCATCCTGAAATGACTGGGCTATCCTCTTTGGATAACATTTCCAAGTAACTTACAATACCCTTACTGCACGACAAACACAGAGTAAGTTATAAAATGATTAATTAGCAAGAGTAGTTTTGGAGCTTCAGGTAGATGAAAGAAATACCCCATTAAATGCAAACCGTACACCCACAATCAGGACTTGATTGCAAGATTACTTCTCGGTCAACAATCTATTATTGTTACTAAACAAATGTTACCTACGCCGTGAACATGCAGCCTCCAGAGAATACAACCACTACACCAGCAAAGACATGCTGATCCAAGTCGACTTGACCAACTTACCACCAACCAGTCATCAATCTAGATGGCCATTTTGGACCGTTGCCGAAGCCCTTCAGTGATCTCCAATCAGCCTTGATGACCAATGGTGAAATGCTTGGAAGAACTGCAACATGCCAAATGGATTCCTTATAGGAGAACCACACAGTATAACCTGATGGATCAAACCTTCCACGCAAATAGTGGACAACCATCAACTGCCTCAGAACTAGTTATGATAGATGCTGCCACCTTCTCCATAGATGGAAGATTAAAGCAGCCCCATTATGTAACTGTGGTGCGCCTAATCAGACCCAGGAGCACATCACTGAGCACTGCCCTCAGAAGAATTTCGCAGGCAACCTACAAGATATCTACGCAGTTTCACTGGAAGCTTTGGCCTGGATATCTGACATGAATATTGATATTTAATTTGTTTTTTGCTACTACAGGTACCATATGAATGAAGAGCTAATTTTAAATCTTGCAATTTTTCTTAGAGGAATGCATTTAAATATTTGCAAAGTTAAAACTCCAAACGTCAGTGATATATTACTGATCATGAAATGCTAACAGCTCCACCTCCTTAAAAAATAATCCACAAATACAACACAAATTCATCTTTACAAAAGAAGTTTCATTTTGTTTTCTACTAACGTCAGTTTAATTTCATCGGATGGAGAAAGTAGTTCATTTGCTGTTCCTAGCTTTGTCAGCGCTGAGAAGACTTGTCCTCGTTCGATCCAGGCAGCATCATCTGATCCGTCCAGGCCACGCCACATGATACAAAGGAGGATGTCCATCAGAATCCGACTTAGCTCTTCTTCACACTTCTAAGGGAAACAAAGCCAGTTCCTATAAGCAAGTACAGTTCATAAGGAAGTTAACTCTTTTAGAAATAAGGAGTGATACGATGCTCGAGACCACACCGGAGATTCTTTAACCCATTGATCCTAGACTCCCGTTATAGAGCCAGAATTTAGCACTAAGTTAATGAACTCAGTACTATTTGAGTTACCGACTTCACAAGTCCAAACAAATAATAATTGTGACTCCAATCAAACAAGTTTTTTTATATATTAAGTGGGATAGCAGGGTATACTTGGGGCAGGGGCAACTGCAAATTGGACCAGATGTCTGTCAGAATTGTACCTAGTGCTTCAGCAGTGATGGCTTGACCATGTTTGGTATAACTCCCTTCTGGGAGCAGCTCTTAAGTACAAAGATCAGTTGAAACAGAGATAAATTCTCCAAATCAAGAGACTTACACATGCATGGATACCACTGGTTACATTTAATAAAAGTCTGACTTTTGTATGTTAAAGAACAAAAGATTATTTAGCCCTGGTTAACATTAATTAGATCTATTTGGAAAAAAAAATGCCACAAAAATTGTTTAACAAATTACCTCTCCGCTTCCAAAGACTTCATAGATTGAGGCATCGTCCATGTAACTTGACTCATCTGCGGCGCTAGAGTCCTTATCAAACTGCGAACCAGGAAAGTGTTTGGGCATCTCCAGTGGAGATGGGGTGCTGGCAATGCTACCTGGGGTTTGGCTTTCACTGTCACGCATTTCGTAAGAGGTCGTGCTCAACAAGTCCAATGTTAGACCTCTCCCCATTAGAGGCCAGCTCTCTGACTGAGCCTGATTTTCTAACAAGCTTTCTGTGAGGACACTATCATTCAAGACCTTGTTGTCTAAAAATGTCCCAGGAGAGCGACTCGAGTCGGTGGATCTTTCAACCAACCCGTCAAAGCTTCTGTTATCAAATAATTTATTCACGGACACATTGTCCACTGTATCGCCATCCGATAGCTTATCGTCCTGAGTTTGTGACTCTTCATTAGTGTTTTTCAACCGCTCTGCACCGGGTCTCATCACAAGCCGGGGATCAATTTGTTTACCAAAATCCAAACTGTTGTTGCTCAAGCTGTCCATGCCAGCAGTGTCCTTGTTATTGGCATTCTCCTTCAAAAATAACCTCACAAAGGTTTCTTGCCAACTGGTCTGCTTCGCTATCTGCTGGGCTGCATCTTGCTGGGATTGCAGGTGCCGATAAATCTAAAACAGTTAGGGGAGAAAGATCACTTATACATCACTGATAAAAAAACAGATACTTTCGGAAATATAGTTCCTTGGTCTTCTGAGATGTGTTATTTTTCTTGCTGCTGACTCATCCAAGATCTGTATGGTACCTATGACTAGAGTTAATCAAAGTAAACAATTTTAACCAAAACAGGAACATAGGAACAGACGTAGGCTAGTTAGCCCCTCGAGCCATTCAATGAGATCCTGGCTGATCTGTGACCTAACTCCATATAGCCATCTTTGCCCCATATCCCTTAATAAATTTAGTTAACAAAAATCTATCAATCTCAGCTTTAAAATTAGCAATTCACCTAGCGCTAATTGCCGTTTGCGGAAGACAGTTCTAAACTTCTAACATGCTTTGCGTATATAAGTGTTGCCTAACTTCACTCCTGAAAGGTCTGGCTCTAATTTTTGGACTATGCCCTCTAGTCCTAGACCCCTAACCAGCAGAAATAATTTCTCTCTATCTATCTTAGCAGTTCCCCATAAAATCTTGAAAACTTGATCAATCACCTCTAAACCGTATAAATTTCAGGAAATACAACTTTAGTTTGCGTAATTTAACACTTGGAATCCACTTCAAAAAGTACTTCATGAGCTGTAAAGCGCTTTGGGACATCCGGTGGTCGTGAAAGGTATAATTCTGGTAAATCTACGCTGTACTCCAAAGGCCAATATATCCATCCTACGGTGTGGTGCCCTGAACTGCTCACAGTACTCCAGATGTTGTCTAACATTGGCTTTATATAGCTCCAGCATAACATCTACCCCCTTGTATTCTAGTCCTCTAGATATAAAGGTCAGTATTCCATTAGCCTTTCCAATTATTATCTGTACCTGTCCATGATATTTTAATGATCTATGTACATAGATCTCCAAGTCTTTTTGGACCTCCACTGTTTCTAGCTTTCCATCATTTAGAAAGTACTCTGTTCATGCTTTTTAGATCCAAAGTGGATGACCTCACATTTGCCTATATTGAAATCCATTTACCACATATTTGCTCATTCACATAATCTGTTAATATCTCTTTGCAATTTTATGCTTCCATCCACACTGCTTACAATTCCACCTATCTTTGTGCGGCTATCCTATCATCTAATTCATTAATAAATACGGTGAATTGTTCAGACCCCAACACACATCCTTGCGGGACACCACAAGTCACGTCCTGCCAATTCGAGTACCTACCCATTATCCCTACTCTGTCTCCTGCCGCTCAGCAAATTTCCTAACCAGGTCAATAATTTGCCTTCAACTTTAGTTAACGGGCTTTATCAAATGCCTTCTGAGAGTCCATATAAATAATATCCATAGATATTGAGATTTAGGTCACGTCCCGAGTCCCTCAAACCGCGCGGCTGATCACCACAGAATGGAGCAGGGGACACAGAATGAAGTAGAATTATGTTGGTAATCTTGGGCTGGGTAGCCAAGTACCAAAAATGGGGACTGAAGTGGGGATTTCGAGCTCTGCTATAATTAAAGGGTTAAGATTGGGTCTCAGAACTAAAAAGAGCTAAATAGGCTTTTGTAGTGGTCAGCTTTCTAAGTTGCTTAAAGGGCAGAAGCGATAACGCTGAGAATAACATGTCAAAATGTTTAATTGTTGCAAGCTGTGTAACCTGAGGACAATTACAAATAGCCAAACTGTTGAACCACAAGAGGCCCAGAGAGGCAGTTAAACAGAGCAAGGGGTCAGAGGTAACATGTTGGAGAAATTCCATCTGGTGTGAGACATAGGTGAATGATTGTGTTACGCGAAAGGGAATTAGTCAATCAGCAACTGTGCACGTGGGCTTTGGGCAAATTAAACAGCATAGGAGGGCCGTGCACGAGGCTGACATGCATCATTAAGTGTATAAAAGATTGCTTGAAACTTTGTATCATCAGAGAAGCCTGGCTACCGACAAAGGAGCAGGCGAGCTCCCCACCAGTGACTACTTGAATCTTCAAACCCAGACCTGGTGTTGAGTGTTTATTTAAATACTCCACTATAATTGGCGCAGTCGGCAGGATATCAAGCGGACGGCGGACACCGGCAGATTGAAGCCATGTCAAAAGCGTGAGTACATTTTAATTACCACGCAGAGTTAGGACAAGGGCAAAAATCTGTCTGGTGTTAGCTGCCTGAGGGATCCGAATCTGCAGGTCTGGCCGAGACTTCAAGTAGTCAGCAGAAGATCCCAGGTGAAACAATTACAATCGGTTATATAGAAGTGTCTCTGTGTAACATTGTGATTGATAATTGGTATAGGTTGCAAGTGACGGTCTCACTCTTGAAATGTAAGTAAGGGACGTACCACTGACAACAAATAGGTTCCAAGTATTGGTCTCACTCAGGGTGAGAAAGTAAGGAATGTACTGCTGACAGCCAATAGGTTGCAAGTAACAGTCTCACCCAGGACAAGTAATTAAGGGACATGACACTGACAACCAATAGCCATGGAAAATGAGAAACTCGAGTGGGGACCAGAGGGGTCTCTGACACGTACCGAGCAGACAAAAATCGAAAACTAATTGAAATAATGATTAAACAAAATTGGAAACCAGACAACCCACCCACTGAACAAAGAAAATGGTGGAGTTGGAAAAGAAACAAAAAGGAGAAAGCCCTAGTTTTAGTCACTCACATGTATTATGAATTAAGTAGACGGACTAGACTATTGACTGAAAAGCGATAAATAGTGATAAACCGACAGTAGGTGTTATGGCGACAGCACCCATCAGGACACACAAAAAGGACGATGATATAGACTTGGGGATCTTCGGCAGAAAGGCAGCTGAGTACAATCAAGACCACGAGTGGTTGGACCACCCCCTATGCAAAACAACTGCCACCATTAAGGTAGAGTTCATACCAGGAGCTCCCGCAGTCCCAGCCCAGGGACAGGCAGTAGCTCTCCCAGCAATAGCAGACTAGGTCAAAACTACATATGTGTCCTTCTCCCCGGGTGTTAAATTAAAACTACTACAGATACTGCCAGATTTAAAATCCAGACAATGTAACGGGGCATTTTGGCAAAAAATGTGGGAAATGCGAATATGTCATAACTTTCATAATCGTGATGTGGGAGGATTAGTCAGAGCAAAAATGAGTGAAGATATGTGGGAACGATTGACCCAAAATTTCAGGGACGGGACATGGTGCGCCGAAATGGCACCCACAGTTGCCGGACTACGATCTGTTTAAAGCTGATGTTACACGGGTCATGGGAGTAGTATCCATAAACTGGGGAATAATAATGGGGGGTCACACAAAATAAAGGAAAATCATCACATGAATATGGAGAATGAAAATGGATCAGTTTTCTGGCCCATACAGGGACAATCTAGCTTTTCAAAAGATGTACAAAGACGGATTGAGCAGCTCCCACCAAGCCATATTAAAAACTGGGTTAGTCACAATGCAAATGTATGATGACCTAGTACGATAGGCAACCGAACTAAACAACCAACAAAAAATAAAGGTGGCCGCTGAGGAAGAATTAGGGACAGTGGGGGTGGTCGGGAAACCCGAAGTGTGTTACAACTGTAACAAACCTGGGGGCACCGGCGTAATGAGTGTACAGCCTCAAAAAAGATAGCGAGACAATGTCACAATTGCTACAAGCCCAGACATGAGGCCAGGGATTGTTGGGCAAAGGGAGGAGGTAGCGAGGGGCAAGGACCCAGAGGTCTTGTCCCATATGCAACAAAACTAGGAAGTGTGAAACCCTTGGGGAGAAACTGGATTAAAGAGGGAAAATGGGGAATACTGTGCGAAGCTGTTAATGGAGTGTGGGCGGGTAAAAAACAGGAATGTGGACGGGTAAAAACTGACCCGATTATAAGGCCCTGTCCATAAAGCGCATCGACAATATCCCATAAAACCTGAAGCGAGGATGGTGGTGCAGGAGGTAGTATGAGAGTTGGTAGAACAGGGAGTGTTGAGAGCAGCCACTTCCACTACCAATTCCCCGCTATGGCCGGATCATAACGTCTGACTATTGATTATACGACTCTAAATAAAGTAACCCCGAGAGATCATCCCATAGTAGCCAGACCGTCAACCATATTCAACGGCTTGAAACCCGAACACAGGATCTTCACGGTCCTAGATATAGCCAACAGGTTCTGGTCGATCTCCCTGGCATGCGAGTCCCAGGATACGTTAGCCTTTATAGTGGGGAACCGGCAATACACTTGGACAAGAGTCCCACAGGGATTCCACAATAATCCCAATATATTTCACCAGGTAATGAGTCAAGCACCTAAGGATGTAGATTTGACACAGTATGGAAGCATCCTGATGCAGTATGTGAACGATCCGATCGTGTCTGAAAGTCAAGAAGAGCATATGGGAGCACGGTTGTGCACCCTATAGGACTTGGAACAAGCTGGCTTTAAAGTGAACCCCAAGAAAGCTCAGGTAGGACTCACCCAGATGCAATATTTAGGACATGAAATAAGTCAAGGTTCCAAAGCCCTACCCAAGGACTGAAAGGCAGCCATAAGTGGCTTGCCAAAACCACTTACAGTGAGGGGGATGCAAAAGGTATTCGGACTGTTTAATTATTGCCGGAACTTTATACCCCATTTCACCGCTATTGCAGAACCCATCCAGAAGCTGGTGAAGGGAGTGAAGGCCTCCACGGATAAAATAGAATGGGAACCGGAACAAGATGCAGCATATACCGAACTAAAAACTGCTTTAGTATCAGCATCGGCCCTGGGACTCCCAAATATAACCCGACCTTTCCATGTACATTGCAACATAGAAGGCAACTTCTCTAATGCTGTGGTGGTACAAGAGCATGGGGGAAATATGCAACCAATAGCGTATTACTCCACGCAACAAACACCAGTGGTCAGTGGAATGGCCTGGTGTGTGGCTGCGTTAGACTGTGCAGCCTGGGCAGTCAGGGTCTGCGAACCAGTGGTAATGTCCAGACACACGCAACATACCCTAGTAGAGTTATTGAATACTGGTAAACTACGGTCCGTTTCAGGCAGCCGAAGAGCTGCGTGGGAAGCGGTCCTCATACCTAAGGACCGGTCAGTACAGATAGTGAGGGATGGCCGAGTGAATTAGACAGACGGTATTAAAAAGGGCCACATTACAACATAATTCTAAAAGGACAAAGGGACAAACCAAGCCTGAAGGCTCTGAGTCTCAATGCGAGGAGCATTCGTAATAAGATGGATGAATTGACTGCGCAGATAGCTGTTAACGAATATGATGTAATTGGGATTACGGAGACATGGCTCCAAGGTAACCAAGGCTGGGAACTCAACATCCAAGGGTATTCAATATTCAGGAAGGACAGACAGGAAAGAAAAGGAGGTGGGGTAGCATTACTGGTTAAAGAGGAGATTAACGCAATAGTAAGGAAGGACATTAGCGCGGATGATGTGGAATCTATATGGGTAGAGCTGCGAAACACCAAAGGGCAGAAAACGTTAGTGGGAGCTATGTACAGACCACCAAACAGTAGTAGGGAGGTTGGGGATGGCATCAGACAGGAAATTAGGGACGCTTGCAATAAGGGTACAGCAGTTATCATGGGTGACTTTAATCTGCATATTGATTGGGCTGACCAAACTGGTAGCAATACTATGGAGGAGGATTTCCTGGAGTGTATAAGGGATGGTTTTCTATCCCAATATGTCGAGGAATCAACTAGAGAACAGGCCAAGCTATACTGGGTCTTGTGTAACGAGAGAGGAGTAATTAGCAATTTGGTCGTGCGAGGCCCCTTGGGGAAGAATGACCATAATATGGTAAAATTCTTCATTAAGATGGAGAGTGACACAGTTAATTCAGAGACTAAGGTCCTGAACTTAAAGAAAGGAAACTTCGACGGTCTGAGACGTGAATTGGCTAGGATAAACTAGAGAATGATACTTAAAGGGTTGACGGTGGATAGGCAATGGCAAACATTTAAAGATCCCATGGATGAACTACAACAATTGTACATCCCTGTGTGGCCTAAGAATAAAAAAGGAAGGTGGCTCAACCATGGCTAACAAGGGAAATTAGTGAAAGTGTTAAATCCAAGAGGCATATAAATTGTCCAGAAAAAGCAGCAAACCTGAGGACTGGGAGGAATTTAGAATTCAGCAGAGGAGGACTAAGGGTTTAATTAGGAGGGGGAAAATGGAGTATGAGAGAAAGCTTGCAGAGAACATAAAAACTGACTGCAAAAGCTTCTATAGATATGTGAAGAGAAAAAGATTAGTGAAGACTAATGTCAGCCTCTTGCAGTCAGAATCATTGGAATTCATAATGGGGAACAAGGAAATGGCAGACCAATTGAACAAATACTTTGGTTCTGTCTTCACTAAGGAAGACACGAATAACCTCCCGAAAATACTAGGGGACCGAGGGTCTTGCAAGAAGGGGGAACTGAGCGAAATCCTTATTAGTCAGGAAATGATGTTAGGGAAATTGAAGGGACTGAAGGCCGATAAATCCCCAAGGTCTGATAGTCTGCATCCCAGAGTACTTAAGGAAGTGGCCCTAGAAATAGTGGATGCATTGGTAGTCATTTTAACACTGGTTCAGTTCCTATGGATTGGAGGGTAGTTAATGTAACCCCCACTTTTTAAAAAAGGAGAGAGAAAACGGGGAATTATAGACCGATTAGCCTGACATCGGTAGTGGGGAGAATGTTGGAATCAATTATTAAAGATGTAATAGCGGCGCATTTGGAAAGCAGTGACAGGATCGGTCCAAGTCAGCATGGATTTATGAAAGGGAAATCATGCTTAACAAATCTTCTAGAATTTTTTGAGGATGTAACTGGTAGAGTGGATAAGGGAGAACCAGTGGATGTGGTGTATTTGGATTTTCAAAAGGCTTTTGACAAGGTCCCACACAAGAGATTAGTGTGCAAAATTAAGGCACATAGTATTGGGGGTAATGTATTGACGTGGATAGAGAACTAGTTGGCAGAGAGGAAGCAAAGAGAGTCGGAATAAACGGGTCCTTTCAGAATGGCAGGCAGTGACTAATGGGGTGCCGCAAGGTTCAGTGCTGGGATCCCAGCTATTGACAATATACATTCATGATTTAGACGAAGGAATTGAATGTAATATCTCCAAGTTTGCAGATGACACTAAGCTGGGTGGCAGTGCGAGCTGCGAGGAGGCTACAGGGGGACTCGGACAGGTTAGGTGAATGGGCAAATGCATGGCAGATGCAGTATAATGTGGATAAATGTGAGGTTATCCACTTTGGTGGCAAAAACAGGAAGGCAGATTATTATCTGAATGGTGACAGATTAGTAAAAGGGGTATCATGGTACATCAGTCATTGAAGGTAAGCATGCAGGTACAGCAGGGAGTAAAGAAGGCAAATGGCATGCTGGCCTTCATAGCGAGAGGATTTGAGTATAGGAGCAGGGAGGTCTTACTGCAGTTGTACAGGGCCTTGGTGAGAACACACCTCGACTATTGTGTGCAGTTTTGGTCTCCTAATCGGAGGAAGGACATTCTTGCTATTGAGGGAGTGCAGCAAAGGTTCACGAGACTGATTGCCGGGATGGCAGGACTGACTTATGAAGAAAGACTGGATCGACTAGGCTTATATTCATTGGAATTTAGAAGAATGAGGGGGAATCTCATAGAAACATATAAAATTCTGACGGGTTTGGACAGGTTAGATGCAGGAAGAATGTTCCCGATGTTGGGGAAGTCCATAACCAGGGGTCACAGTCCAAGGATAAGGGGTAAGCCATTTAGGACCGAGATGAGGAGAAACTTCTTCACTCAGAATTGTGAACCTGTGGAATTCTCTACCACAGAAAGTTGTTGAGGCTAGTTCGTCAGATATATTCAAAAGGGAGTTAGGTGTAGCCCTTACGGCTAAAGGGATCAAGGGTATGGAGAGAAAGCAGAAATGGGGTACTGAAGCTGCATGATCAGCCATGATCATATTGAATGGTGGTGCAGGCTCGAAGGACCGAATGGCCTACTCCTGCATCTACTTTCTATGTTTCTATACTATCCGAGGGAGAGGCACATGAATGTCAACTGACAATAGATGACATAAAGGGAAACATGTTGGATGAACCCATGGAGAACCCGGACCAAACCTTATATGTAGATGGATCACGCAGGTATATAAATGGAGTACCCGATACAGATTGTGCTGCAATTAATCAAGACAGAAAAATTGCAGCAAAAAGAGAATTGGAGGGAAACTTATCAGCACAAGTTGCAGAATTGGTGGCCCTCACCGAGGCATTAAAATTAGTTAAGGGAAAAAGAGTTAATATATATATCGATAGCCGGTACACGTTTGGAGTAGTACATGACTGAATGACAGCATGGAGTAGGATCGGTTACGTAACCTCGGGAGGAGGACACATAAAACACGACATTATTGTTAGACGATTAGTAGAAGGTAACCAAGCACCTGCGGAAGCAGCAGTGATAAAGATAAAAGCCCACAGGAAGGTTGAAGATGCCCAGCAAAGAGGCAATAAGTTAGCAGATGAGGCTGCCAAAGAAGCTGCAGATATGGAACCAGTTACTATGATCGCAGCAGCCGCCATAGGACCTGGAGAAATAAATATACACAAACTACAGGAGGACACAGGCATAGAAGAACAAGAATTGTGGACTAGGAAATGAGCTGTAAAAGGAGGGGATGGAATATGGAGGAAGGATCGACAGGTGGTAGCGCCTAACTGTATTCATTCGGAACTGCTGAATGTATACCATATACCTGACCATGGAGGGCGGAATAGTATGAGTAGGGACTGGTGATGGAGCGGGTTAGGAAGAGACGTAGCCAAGCATTGCCAACGTTGCATAGTGTGTGGTCAATATAATCCAGGAAGATCAATAAGGGTCAAGATGGCACGCCAGCCATGACCCAAAGGCCCGTGGGAGAATTTACAGATCGACTTTACGGGACTATTACCCCAAAGCCGAGGAAAGATATATTGTCTGGTAGTGATAGATCAATTCACCCGATGGGTGGAGGCAGTCCCCACCCAAGATTGTAGCGCTAGAACCGTGGCCCAGATCTTCGCGTACGATATAATTCCCCGGTGGGGAGTTTCCCTTCAGATAGATTCTGATCAGGGTACACACTTCACGGGAAAGGTCATGAAGGAAGCCTGCCAATTGTTAGGGGTTCAGCAGCGAATCCACATCCCATAACACCCTCAGAGCTCGGGAATGGTAGAATGAATGAATCGTACGTTAAAAACATAGGCAAGGCCATTACAGAAACAGGACGGCGGTGAGTAGGTGTCCTCCCATCTATACTAATGCGCCTTCGGGCAATACCAAATCGGACAACTGGACTGACCTCGTACGAACTTGCGATTGAACGGGCCATGCGCCTACCAGAAGGCATATCTACCAGTAGTGAGGACTTGTGTCCAATAAGGGATCGCATTCTAAACTATGTGCGACTCTTAGGCGAGCAGTTATGAGACTTACGACTGGAGGTAGAGGAACAGCAGACTATTAAGGACCAGGAAGCTCAGAATAAGGGACCAGTAGGATCTGTACCGGCGGTGGGCGACGAGTGTTCGTTCAGGTAGGACCTGGGCGAGCGGGGTTCGCCCCCAGATGGACCGGACCGTATGAAGTAATCCTGACCAGTGATACATGCGCCTGTGTGGACATGAAGGGTAAGGGTAGATGGAAACACTGGACCCAATTAAAAAGGTATAAGGCCGAGGAGACAGTCGAAGTTAAATCAAACCGCAGGTAGACGACTAGTAGATGTCTTAACTATTTTGTTTCAGATGCACCCGCAGATATAATCATGGATGACAACAGGATATGGGTCTGCTGGATCACTGATCGTACCAGCAGGACCGGTTAGAAAGGGAAGAGTTAGGATAGGATAAGAAGAAATAATAACTCCTGGTGACGACCAGCGTATGCTTTAATCCACAGGCTAATTGATATAGCAATAACTCATTGGATGATTCTCACTCTCGCCAGTGGGGGTAGGTCCCTATATTATATTATCTGGAGGGGTGTGACCGTGATGGGCACCTATGCGTGAATGACGGGATTGAACTCCAAGTGCGATGAGTGGATGGCGCAAGCTTTGAAGATGGGACAGAGATCATGTTCCAACCACTGGCGGGGGCAGGGAATATTGGATTTAGGGTGGTACTAAAATGGAATTCCGCGGGATATGTCGATTGGTATTTCGATGGGGGCTATGCGCCCAAGCTCATCCGAAATAAGACGCTACGAGTAGATACGGTGACCCTTAAATGTCTAGTCTTGGCGCCTCGATGGCAACTCCGGGATGTGTATGTTGATAGCGGTGTATGTGTGTGGAGTACAGAATGATTGTAATGAATGCTATTGATATACGTGGTGTTGCTTTACGTGGATTCAAAAAGCAGAGATCGTGCAGAACTAATAAAGCAAATATGCATAACCAATAAAGTACATATATAAGTGAGTCCAACAGACAGTTAGATACATTTCTGAATAAAAAGAGGGACAAGGCGAGAAGATGGATTTGAGCTCAACCTAAAGGCCATATATATCCTTTTCCTGTTCCTAAAATGTTTTGTTTTTAAATCCACATTCACTTATACATTCCCATGTGTGATCTCTCAACATACTTTCTACGTTTTTCCTGTTGGTATTAAACTTGACTGGTCGATAGATTTCAGGTATGTCTCCAGAGTTCTTTTAAATACCTGTAGTAGAGTTCTGTTTTCCATATTCTAATCGAGAATCTCCCCAGAATATAGTAAATTTAAAAAAAATTAAGCTTTCCTAATTTTGATGTTCACATCCTCTTAAAGTGCTTCAGTATTGCTGCACTGGTTTGTGGCAGAGGAGCAGTGAGAGATCGTGGTAGATGTGCGACAGATAAGGGTACAGGGCCCAGAAGAGCCGAGGGCCCAGGGACAGCACGTGCCGGCCCACACTGCGATATGTGTGCGCACTAGGTCCGTGCAGCAGAGTAGGTCTCCAGTCGTCCTGGTTAACCCTGGCCACTGGATAAAGGCCTAGCTCTGTCAAGCCCATATGGTGGCTGATGTGCAACGGTCACCACACGTTAAAAAAATCCACGCACAGGCATCTTTCACCCCTTCAACTGGAGTTCAGAACTGGAACATCGGGTCCTTCATTGAAACATCTGCCAAATCATGTGGAAACAAGTCATCCTCGTTCAAGAGACCGCCTATGATGATGATGTCAGCAAAGAAATGGAAAATACCGAATAAAGAGAGGATGTGGACCAGCCCTACCAGCTCCTCTGCCTTGTCCTGAAGTAACAGGAGCAGCCTAGGGAGGCCTGGTGATGAAACGAACCAGGAAAGTGGGGTATTTTGAAGTATCCCACAGAATTGTTAAAATTGCCCTCAATGTTAGGGGGATAACTTTACCTAAGCGATGTGATCGCCACACCACGGGATTAAGGGAAAACTTGTTGGAGAAACAAGTACAAGGATTCCAAGGACGGTTAAACAGGAAAAGTAGGGGCGTACTAGAGATGGCAGGAGTAGGGTATGCACCAGGGGTGGCAACCATCAACACATCTGACATAGTCAGTATAGACCAAGAGGTCCAAGACTTAGCCCAACGCTTAAGAACCCTCTTACTAAGGGGAACCGGTCTGACTTCTCAGTTGTCAGAAACAGGGGACAAGGTCGCCAGACAAATGCTGCAAGTCGAGATCATCCTAGAGCCCCATGCCCAGACTATCAATAAGATTAGTGCGCAACTACATGTCTGAGCCCAAGAAATGCATAAAGAACTCATATGTGTAATGTATGGCACGTAGTTACTAGGGAATATCCGCTACAATGTAAATCAGATGAAACAAGGAAAAGTACCCAATTGGATAAGTAATGAGCAGTTGATTAAATGGACAGGACCCTCTGCGATGTTCGCAACACAAGTGTTCTTGTCCCCAAGTAATTGTATTATCAGAGAAGTGAAATTGATAGGTATAGTCCTAGCTACCCCACAGATAGAGGGCGCGGAGTCCGAACCTCTGTGGGCAGTACAGAATATAGGCGAGATACCAGGTCAATCCCAAGTTTTATTCCACGATATGCCCCCATATGCGGTGAAACTAAGTGGACCATTCCAAGGGGTGCACTTCGACGGCTGCACGCAATATTTGGATGTGATAGTGTGTACACACCCCATAGAAGGAGGGCAACGATAGCGTGCAGGTTCACTCAGACGGTTAGTTGCACGGTGGAAATCGGCCCCCTTAGTCAGGGAGGGACTGAGGTGGCAGCCAAGGATGATGGGATGTACTGCATATCTACCAAGGAAAATGAGTACAAGCATGGTAATGTCATATGTGCGATCCCACAAACTAATTTCTGTTTTACGCCTAACGCTGTGGTCAAGATAGGCCATCGATACCTATTTCCACGGAGAGAGGAATGCATCGAGACTATCACTTTAAACAACCTGAGATGGGATGAATGTGAATATCCATCCGTGGATTTCTATAGCCTCTCACGTATTGGTGGTCATACAGTTAGGGCTAGCTGTCGGATGGGGAAATTGGGTTATGCATGGCATGCAGAAAGAGACAAGAGAGAGGGAAAGCAAAAGCTTTAATTATGGAACAGCGAAAGTTGTTAGCCGAGTACCGTGAAATACTTTGAGATTTAGGTCACGTCCCGAGTCCCTCAAACCGCGCGGCTGATCACCACAGAATGGAGCAGGGGACACAGAATGAAGTAGAATTATGTTGGTAATCTTGGGCTGGGTAACCAAGTACCAAACATGGGGATTGAAGTGGAGATTTCGAGCTCTGCTATAATTAAAGGGATAAGAATGGTCTCAGAACTAAAAAGAGCTGAGAAGGCTTTTGTAGTGGTCAGCTTTCTAAGTTGCTTAAAGGGCAGAAGCGATAACGCTGAGAATAACATGTCAAAATGTTTAATTGTTGCAAGCTGTGTAACCTGAGGACAATTACAAATAGCCAAACTGTTGAACCACAAGAGGCCCTGAGAGGCAGTTAAACAGAGCAAGGGGTCAGAGGTAACACGTTGGAGAAACTCCATCTGGTGTGAGACATAGGCGAATGATTGACTAAATTCCTTTCGCGTCACACAATCAGCAATTGTGCACGCGGACTTTGGGCCAATTAAACGGCATAGGAGGGCTGTGCATGAGGCTGACATGCATCATTAGTGCATAAAAGATTGCTTGGAACTTTGTATCATCGGAGAAGCTTGGCTACCGACAAACGAGCAGGCGGGCTCCCCACCGGTGCAAAATAAAGATTATTTGAATCTTCGAACCTAGACCTGATGTTGAGTGCTTATGTTAAATACACCACTACAACTTTGGAAGATGAAAGTTAGGGCATCTGCAGTGTTGTCAGCTACTTCCTTTAAAAACGTGGGATGGAAACCTGGTCTGGTCGGGTCTTAGGGCATTGTCACTTTTTAGTGACATTATTTTCTTCATACTGTTATTTTACTATGTTAATGTTGCTAAGATCCCATCCCTGATTCAATACTAGTTTCCTTAGGATGCCCAGCATCATGTCCTCTTCCTCTACTGTAAATACTGACACAAAGTAATTACTTAACATACCTGTCAATTCCTTATTTTCATTGACAATATCATTATGAATTTTCATGGGGCCCACATTCCTCCTAACTACCCTCTTTTTCCTAATATAATTATAACTTTCTGGTGTTCATTTTGATATCCCTTGCAAGCTTCTTTTCATACTCCCTTTTTGTATCTCTTTCTTTTAGTTTTATGATGTCCCTTACCTCTTTAGATGTCCATGGCTGTTTTTTTGGCAAGTAGAGCCCTTGCCCCTTTGGGTATAAACTGGTTCTGCATCACATTAAATTATTATTATTTTTTTTTTTTAAAAACAGCTTCGACTGATCTTGTCGGTTTACCCATTAACAGATTTGCCAAGTTTATTCTGGGCAGTCTCTGCCTCATTGCACTGAAGTCAGCCTTACCTAAATCTAGAATCTTAGTAGCTGTTTTCCTTTCAAACACTAGGTTGAACTTGTGATTATGATCGCTATTAGATAAATGTTCACACACCATATTAGACTGTTAACCAAATCTGGCTCATTACATAATTGAAAATGGGCTGCCCTCCTGTTGATTCTTGGACATATTGTTGCAGTAAACTAGCCTGAACACTCAAGAAATTCACTACCTTTCTGACATGAGCTAGTTTGCTAAATCCCAATCTATATGAAAGTTAAAATCCCCCATTAAAACCATTCTGCATGCTTGTCTAATCTTTGCATTTATACATTCTACCATTTCATAGCTACTACCAGGCTATGCACAACTCCTAATTTAGTCTTAATTCCTTTTCTATCTCATAATTCTACCCATAAAGTTTCCACTGCCTGCTTACCTCTCATTATATCCTCTCCCATCATAGAAGTGATTTCATCCTTAATAACTTGTGCTACTCCTTCCCACTACCAATATTCCTATATTTCCTGCAGATCTTATAATTTGGAATACTTACTTCCGAGTCCTGACCGTCTTGCAGCCATGTCTCAGTAAGGGCTACCATGTCATACCCTCCAAGTTGAATTTGTGCCTGCAATTCAGTCAATTTATTCCTTATACTCAATGTTTGTATGAAGAACACTTATTTGGGCCACCTACCCGAACCTGTCCTTCTGCTCGAATGTTTTACTCATACATTTCTTATTTCTCCCTCCTGATTTAATTACTTTACATCTTTTAGTTTTCCCTTTACCTGTAGTGCCTTAAGCACAATTTCCGACTGCTCTCTTCCCTTTTGTTTGTTTTAGAACTATTATTTATACTACCTTTTCCTCCCATTTACTAATTTCAAGTCCTTGTGACTGCCCTATTTGCCCTTTCCAGGTCCCAGCCCAGTTCAGGTGGAGCCTGTCCCAACAGTACAGTTCCTTCCTGTCCCAATACTGGTGCCAGTATCACATACAATGGAACCCCTCTTTCCCACACCACTCCTTCAGCCACATGTTTACCTCCCTAATCTACTTATCACTACGCCAATTTGCATGTGACTCGGGTAATAATTTAGAGGTTATAACCCTTGGCGTCCTGTTCTTTAATTTATCTCCTAGCTCCTGGTATTCACTGAACCGGTCCTCTTGCTTACTCTTTCCTATGTTGTTGGTCCCAACACGGACCACAACGAATGGATCCACTTCCTCCAATATTCTTTCAAGCTGGTTTGAGATGTTTCTCACCCTGGCACCAGGTAGGCAACATACCGTGTGGGACTCTTTATTCTGATTACAAAGGATGCTATTTGTCCCCCTAATTATTGAATCCCTCACAACTACCACATTACGCTTCCCCTCCTCCCCCCCACTTTGGATAGCCTCCTGCTCCAAGGTGCCATGGTCCGCATTCTGGCGTCCTTCCGATAGTCTTTATCCTTATCCTCAAAGATAGAAAGTACATTGTGCCTGTTGGATAGGATTGTTTTTTGCGGATCCTTGTTCTCTATCTCATCTGGGTTCCTCTTACGATGTACACTATCAGTCATACCAACCCCATTCGGATCCTGCACCTCTCAGAGCGGTGACTAAGGTCTGGAGCAAAATGTCCAGATACTCCTCCCCCTCCCACTCCCTTAATTTCTGGATGTCTCCAACTTGCATTTCAGCTCAATGACTCTGAGCTGGAGAGATTAGAGGCAGAGACATCTACTGCAGACCAATGTTCCTGCTAATTTTTTTGGGTGCGTGGCTCCTTTAAGAGTCTGCACGTCCCAATCAAATTACCGCGCATGTGCGCTTTTTGCCATTTGAACGTTATTGAGCGGCTTAAATGGGAGCTGCAGATCTATTTTAAATACTTACTGCCTCAAGCTTACACAAATCACTACAAGTATTGGAGGCAAAAAGCAGCACCTCCTTCCCCCACATGCACTGAATTCCCACCCTCACCAAATTTCCAACTTTTACACTCTGTTTACGATGAACTCCATTTATGACAACTCTGTGCGAACACTCTGAACAGTATGGGCCCAAGTTTCGAGCCGCGCCTAGAATGGCGCAGTCCCGACCTGAACGCCCGTTTTTCGCGCCACAAAGTACGCCGAAAAAAACCCCTCCAATTTCTCCACCTCCCTGCAGGTCTTCGGCCCTCAGCGCGGCGCAGCACGAGCTGTAGGGGGCGGAGCCAGGTCCCTGCGCTGAAAACAGTGTCGGGACCTCTGCACATGCGCTACAGTGGGCACGCAAGTGCAGTAGCTCCAGGCGGCCAAAACTGTGTGGGAGGGGCCCAAAGCACGCAGCCCCTAGCCCTGGCCGAATGGCTTCACTGGGGCTGCGTGAATAAGGCTGCCTCCCACGCCCAGCTCCTGCTACCTCCCGACCCGACTCGACTCCCGCTTCCCGCCCCCCGCCCCCGGACCGGACCCGACTCCCGCTCTCTCCTCTCCTCCCACCCCCCGGACTGGATCCGACCTGACCTCCCTCCCCCCCCGACCTGACCTCCCTCTCCCTCCCTCCCCCCGACCCGAACCGAACCGACCTCCCTCCCACCATCCCCCCGACCCGACCCAACGCCACCTACCTGCAAATCTGGTGCTGGGGACGGGCCCTGCCCCTGCCCGAAGTCTCGGGCCCGGCCCGTTCAGCCTCCCTCCCCCTTCTCCTTCCCCCCGCCCCCCCCCCCAATCTCCTTCCCCCCCCACCCTTCATTTTCCTTTCCCCCCCCCCCCCATCATCCCCTCCCCCCATCATCCCCTCTCCTCCCTCTGCTCCCCCATCCCCTCGCTGTCAGAAACACAGACACTGACAGACAGAGAGATAGAGACACTGACAGAGACACACTGGGGGGGGGGGGGGGCATCCCAGCATGCTGTTGGAGGGCTCCCGGTGCTGCAGTCGGTAAGTAGAAAATGTTTTATTTATTGATTTAAAAAAAAAAAATTTTTCTTATTGATTTAAAAAAGAAAATTCTTATTGATTTTTTTTGATTGATTTATTGGTTGATTTATTGATCTATTTATCATTTATTATTGATGATAGCTCTTTATTTGTAAAACTGAAGTGTTTAATGTTTGTAAACTTCCCTTTAAAACCCCCCCCACCATTCCCTACGCCTGATTTGTAACCTACGCCTGATTTTCTAAAGTGTAGACAAGGTTTTTTCGAGCGTACAAAAATCTTCACTTACTCCATTCTAAGTTAGTTTGGAGTAAGTTTTCACTGACGAAACTTTGAAAACAGGCATAAGTGGCCGGACACGCCCCCTTTTGAAAAAAAAATTCTGTTCCAAAGTGAAACTGTTCTAACTGACTAGAACTGGAGCAAACTAAATGACGAGAATTCCGATTTCTAAGATACTCCGTTCTACACCAGTTGCTCCTAAAAATCAGGAGCAAATCATGTGGAAACTTGGGGCCTATAAGGGCATTTGTGACCTTAAGGTTTAGTGGTTCTAACTTAAATGCAAGTTTGCAGGGCTAAATAGCAATTCTACTGCCAGCAATCTCTGCACCATCAGTTAGTTTGAAACTGGACAGTGCAGCATTCTTCTGCTTCTTCACCTAGACCATTTACCCATCCTTGACCCATGTACCTGGTGTTCTTTTTTGAAATAAAGTCACACACAGGCACAATCTTCACACCTACCCGAGGTGTGAGTATGCTCACAGGTTTGTAGAGCTGTTGCATTGTGAGTGATTTAGCCAGTTACGTGATGTTCACAAAACTCAATAAAATCTCAGTCAGTTGGATCGAGGTCTTCCTCCTTGGTCTTCTTTGCAGGTAAAAGTTATGTGCCTGCTATTTTCTTTCCCCCCCTCCTTAATCGTTGGTAAAAAGGCAACAGTCTATCAAGCCCTCTCTCTTCAGCACGTGACCTCAAGATTCAGCACTCTGAAGGAGCCTGTGTTCAATCTCTTTAACTTCAGTTTCCAGTTCATCCTACTCGTTACACCTGGTTCACTCTGGGTTCTCCCATATACGTACATACACTACGCCATTTACCTGGCCTCTTATTGCCTGCCCAAATAACATGTAATTCAATTGTCATAGCACAGTTTGCTAACACACTGCGCCTATTCCCAAACATAGTTTCAATATGCATAATTCAGGAATGAGGAATGTAATTGTCATGGAAATGGTTCGAGCTTAGCAGATCAACTGAATCAGGACCGACACTTTCCCGTCTCAGTGTGAAAGTGAATGCATCCTCTCACTTTTTTCTCCTTTCTGTGATGCAAGTAATTTGTTTTTCTTAATTCAAAGGGTATGTGAATCACAAACAAAACAGGAGGACTGACCTTTCTGCAAGCAGCAAGCCTCACACTGATTCCCGCTTTATGTACTAGGTGCACCACAGCCATTAGGTCTTTATAATTCACCACAGAATCTGAAAGAAATGGAAGAAGAGAAAAGAAACACGGTATTGCATTGCATTTCACTTCATGGTTCCAATTATACACAGAATGTGTGGTTATACGATTCGTTTCAGAAGAGGACACGCCTCTCAGAAGGTAAGGAAACAAAACTTGAAAATCCCTGAAGGATGATTTGACCTGTCTCGCTCACCTTATAAACAGCTGCTTCCTGTGAAACATAGAAACAAAGAAAATAGGTGCAGGAGCAGGCCATTCAAGCCTGCACCACTATTCAATATGATCATGGCTGATGCAACTTCAGTAGACCACTCCCGCCTTCTCTCCATACCCCTTGATCCCTTTAGCCGAAAGGGCCACATCTAACTCCCTTTTGAATATATCCAACAAACTGGACTGAACAACTTTCTGTGGTAGAGAATTCCATAGGTTCACAATTCTCTGGGTGAAAAAGTTTCTCCTCATCTCAGTTCTAGATGGCTTACCTCTTATCCTTAGACTGTGGCCCCTGGTTCTGGACTTCCCCAACATCGAGAACATTCTTCCTGCATCTAACCTTCCAATCCCGTCAGAATTTTATATGCTTCGATGAGATTCCCTCTCATTCTTCTAAATTCCAGTGAATATAAGCCGAGTTGATCCAGTCTTTCTTCATATGTCAATCCTGCCATCCTGGGAATCAGTCTGGTGAACCTTCGCTGCACTCCCTCAATAGCAAGAATGTCCTTCCTCAGATTAGGAGACCAAAACTGTTATATATGCATACCATAGATATATTCTCTGTGTAGTCACTGTATAGTTGCATAAGATGGAGACTTGTTTACCGGAGGTACCATCAACAAGATTCACACTACGCTGGTACGACCAGAGGGTGCAACTGGTGGAGGCCCAGGGGTCACCTGTACACCACAGGTACCCAGGTATAAAAGGGAGTCCATCATGTGGTATCCTCACTCTGGAGTTATATTAAACGGACTAAGGGCACTACAGTTCAAGTGCAATACTTAGCCTCCTGGGGTCATTATCAGAGCATCTAAAGACAACAATTGGTGATGAGATTATGGACTTTCACTCGAAAATGGCTAACTTTGGTACGTTGCAGAAGTTCGCTGATGGGGATGATTGAGAAGCCTTTGTGGAGAGGCTCGACCATTTCTTCACAGCAAACGACCTGACAGGCGATGATCCGGCCATGCTGGCTGATAAGCGCAGAGTTATCCTGCTCACCAGTTGTGGGCCCACTGTCTATGGCCTCGTCAGGGACTTGCTGGCACCAGCGAAGACAACGACCAAGGCATACGAGGAGCTTGTAACGCTGATCCAAGAACAACTCAAGCCCAAAGAGAGCATCCTCACAGCCAGACACCGGTTTTATACACACCAATGGCCCGAAAGCCAGGAAATCGCAAAATATGCTGCAGACCTCAGGAGGCTGGCGGGCACTGTGTGATTTCAGCGAACACCTCACCGAAGTGCTGCGGGATAGCTTTGTCATCTGAATCAGCCACGAGGGCCGCCTTCACAGGCTACTATCTGCGGATACCACAGTCACACTGTAGAAGGCCATCACCATGAGCCAGGCATTCATGACCTCGACCTGCAGCTCTAGGCAAATGACTCATCCTTAGGACTCAAACCCGGCAAGTACTGTGCACAGAATGGCGTCTTTTAGAGGCTGGACTGTAGAACGTGAATCTCGTCAGGGGAGAGAGAACAGACCCCCGAGCCCCTTAACTCTGAGTCCACAGAGGGGGGCTAATCGGTTAGCCCCATACTGCCATTTTAAGGACTATGTGTGCAAAGGGTGCAGCACAAAGGGTCACCTCCAGCGAATGTGTAAAAGAAATAGGACTCTCCATGTTGATGAAGAGTCTGCAGACTCCATGAATCCAGCGCCGATTACGAAGAAGCGGTCAGAGAGGCAGCTCAGCCCCACGATGAGGTGTACGGAATGATTAACCTGCACCACAGAATGTTCCCCGTTGAGAATGGAAGTCGAGATAAATGGCGCTCCAATCTTCATGGAAGTGGACACGGGGGCGAGCCAGTCAGTAATTAATCAAGAAGCCTTTGAGAGGCTATGACAATCAAACTGAACGACCCAAGTTGGTCCCAGTTCAAGCAAAGCTGCTCATTTATACCAATGAACTCATCCCTGTCGTTGGTACTGCGAATGTTAAGGTACTCTATGGTGGCGCGGTGCACAAGTTACCACTGTGGATTGTTGCAGGTGATGGACCAACGCTACTCGGAAGTTGGTGGATGGAGAAGATCCATTGGAGCTGGGAAGATTTCATATCTCCAGCGATCGACGGTCCCGTGCTCAGAGGCAAAGCAAGCCCCCACCTGAGGTTGGATCCGGCACCAGAGAGCAGACCAGCACAGCAGCCGAGGCACAGACCGCTCAGCACGACTGTACGGAGATGATCAGCTGAGACGACCCGAACGCACCTTCCAGGCTCCAGTGGCAGGACTCCAGAGAAAGAAAATCGGATCCAAAGGCGACTTCCCAGCCTCAGTGGCAGATCCCGGGGAGAAGAGGATCACAGCAGCCGACATCGTGGATGGAAGAAAGATGGCGCCCAAATCACGAGGTGAAGCGCTGAAGGAAAAGATGGCGGCGGCCAGACCATGAGGTACAGTGATGATGGAGCAACACGTGGTGCCAAGCGACGAGAGGATTGGGGTAAAGATAGCAAGGCTCTCTTAAAGGAGGCCAGCAACCCACCACACTTAAAGGGACAGTCCCACATTCTCACACAATGTAATAACAACTGTGAGCTAAATGTAAAGCTTGTAATTGATGATCAGACTTTTATACATGTAATAAGCAAAGAAAAGTCGGGCGATTGCGATCAGAGCTACAGTTTATCTACAATAAGCAATGAAACGTTGTGCGATGCAGGATTTCAACTGTATTCTGATTATGTAGCGGGCAAACACCCATCGGAAGCACACAGGTCCAGCGGGCTACTCGATGCTGTAGCCTGCGCCACTGGGACCAGGAAGATGCACCACAGAGTGTGGCCACAAGTAGCTAAAATAGACAAGTTGCAAAGCAAGCGATCTCAGGAGGGCAACGGCACCGGTATAGATACCTTGCCCCTGATCGGCTCCACCTCTCAGGCACCCGATGGCAACAACCGTCACGAGCCTGAAAGAGCAAACTGCGCTGAGGCGCATTCCCCAGGCCCTATCGCCGCCAAGGCTACGCCCGGGAGCGAGGAGTCACCCTCGGCGGTTCTCCCAATTGCGACCAGGACCAGCAGGATACCAAACCAAATAACGCCCAGGCAAGAGAGTTAGCAGTTCCTTGTGCACTGCTAGACGACTGCTCCTCTGGGAGCTGCAGCGACCCGGGGCGCAAGGGGAGGACAGGGAGGTCACAGGCATCTGTGAATCTGCCCGACGCTAGGAGCAACGGCAAAGGCCCCGAGAGCAGGCAACTCGAGCCAACCGGGTTCCCACTGCCAGCACCGGGCACCGCGCCGCCACCAGACTACCTGGACACCACCCAGCATCTCTGGAACTATCTTGTCCTCACGTACCGGTGCTGACCCCAGCACTGATCCCAAAGATGTACCATCAATGTATCTCACCAGTAAAATGTACTTGCCTCACAACTGTACCATAAATGCAATGATGTAAATGCAAATTTCCTTTTCTGGTCTTGAATGTATATGAATGTGATGAGCCACCAGCATGATCTACATGTGGGGGGGGGGGGGGGGGGGGGGGAAATGGATGCATGTAGCCATGGACACACACATAGACCACACCCGGAACCCACTTAAGTCCCACTGCATCATCGAACCATCCCAACTGGTAACCACTACCCAACATTGTGGCAGTAGGGATATGGGGGTTAACAGGGAGAGAGCTAAGCCAGAGCACACAGTGCAAAGGTATTGGCACAAAAGACTTGGGGGAAGAGTGATGTTATATATGCATACTATAGATATATTCTCTGTGTAGTCACAGTATAGTTGCTTAAGATGGAGACTTGTTTACCGGAGGTACCATCAACAAGGTTCACAATGTATATACTATGCTGGCACCAACAGAGGGCGCAACTAGTGGAGGCCCACGGGTCACCTGTACACCCGAGGTACCCAGGTATAAAAGGGAGTCCACCATGTGGTATCCTCACTCTGGAGTTATATTAAACAGACTAAGGTCACTACAGTTCAAGTGCAATACTTTGCCTCGTGGAGTCATTATCAGGGCATCTAAAGACATAACAAAAACTACACACAATACTCAAGGTGTGATCTCACCAAGACCCTGTAACAACTGCAGCAAGACCTCCCTGCTCCTATATTCAAATCCTCTCGCTATGAAGGCCAACATGCCAATTGCTTTCTTAACTGCATGCTGTACCTGCATGCCTACCTTCTGCCCGATGCTAGGAGCAACGGCAAAGGTCCCAAGAGCAGGCAACTCAAGCCAACCGGGTTCCCACTGCCAGCACCGGGCAACGCGCCGCCACCAGACTACCTGGACACCCTCCATCAGCTCTGGAACTAGCCTGTCCTCACGTACCGGGGGATTTAAGAATGGGAAATGTGGAAATGGCTGAGACTTTAAACAATTATTTTGCTTCGGTCTTCACAGTGGAAGACACAAAAACCATGCCAAAAATTGCTGGTCACAGGAATGTGGGAAGGGAGGACCTTGAGACAATCACTATCACTAGGAGGGGTAATGCTGGACAGGCTAATGGGACTCAAGGTAGACAAGTCCCCTGGTCCTGATGAAATGCATCTCAGGGTATTAAAAGAGATGGCAGAAGTTATAGCAGATGCATTCGTTATAATCTACCAAAATTCTCTGGTCTCTGGGGAGGTACCAGCGGATTGGAAAGCAGCTAATGTAACGCCTCTGTTTAAAAAAGGGGGCAGACAAAAGGCAGGTAACTATAGGCCAGTTAGTTTAACATCTGTAGTGGGGAAAATGCTTGAAACTATCATTAAGGAAGAAATAGCAGGACATCTAGATAGGAATAGTGCAATCAAGCAGACGCAGCATGGATTCATGAAGGGGAAATCATGTTTAACTAATTTACTGGAATTCTTTGAGGATATAACGAGCATGGTGGATAGAGCTGTACTGATGGATGTGGTGTATTTAGATTTCCAAAAGGCATTCGATAAGATGCCACACAAAAGGTTACTGCAGAAGATAGAGGTACGCGGAGTCAGAGGAAATGTATTAGCATGGATAGAGAATTGGCTGGCGAACAGAAAGCAGAGAGTCGGGATAAATGGGTCCTTTTTGTGTTGGAAATCGGTGGTTAGTGGTGTGCCACAGGGATCGGTGCTGGGACCACAACTGTTTACAATATACATAGATGACCTGGAAGGGGGGACAGAGTGTAGTGTAACAAAATTTGCAGATGACACATAGATTAGTGGGAAAGCGGGTTGTGTAGAAGACACAGAGAGGCTGCAAAGAGATTTAGATAGGTTAAGCGAATGGGCTAAGGTTTGGCAGATGGAATACAATGTCGGAAAGTGTGAGGTCATCCACCTTGGGAAAAAAAAACAGTAAAAGGGATTATTATTTGAATGGGGAGAAATTACAACATGCTGAGGTGCAGAGGGACCTGGGGGTCCTTGTGCATGAATCCCAAAAAGTTAGTTTGCAGGTGCAGCAGGTAATCAGGAAGGCGAATGGAATGTTGGCCTTCATTGCGAGAGGAATGGAGTACAAAAGCAGGGAGGTCCTGCTGCAACTGTATAGGGTATTGGTAAGGCCGCACCTGGAGTACTGCGCGCAGTTTTGGTCACCTTACTTAAGGAAGGATATACTGGCTTTGGAGGGGGTACAGAGACGATTCACTAGGCTGATTCCGGAGATGAGGGGGTTACCTTATGATGATAGATTGAGTAGACTGGGTCTTTACTCGTTGGGAGTGCAGAAGGATGAGGGGTGATCTTATAGAAACATTTAAAATAATGAAAGGGATAGACAAGATAGAGGCGGAGAGGTTGTTTCCACTGGTAGGGGAGACTAGAACTAGGGGGCACAGCCTCAAAATACGGGGGAGCCAATTTAAAACCGAGTTTAGAAGGAATTTCTTCTCCCAGAGGGTTGTGAATCTGTGGAATTCTCTGCCCAAGGAAGCAGTTGAGTCTAGCTCATTGAATGTATTCAAGTCAAAGATAGATAGATTTTTAACCAATAAGGGAATTAAGGGTTACGGGGAGCGGGCGGGTAAGTGGAGCTGAGTCCACGGCCAGATCAGCCATGATCTTATTGAATGGCGGAGCAGGCTCAAGGGGCTACATGCCCTACTCCTGTTCCTAATTCTTATGTTCTTATGTTCTTTCAATGACTGATGTACCATGACACACAGGTCTCATTGCACCTCCCCTTTTACTAATCTGTCACCATTCAGATAATAATCTGCCTTCCTGTTTTTGCCACCAAAGTGGATAACCTCACACTTATCCACATAATACTGCATCTGCCATGCATTTGCCCACTCACCTAACCTGTCCAAGTCACCCTGCAGCCTCTTAGCATCCTCCTCACAGCTCACACTGCCACCCAACTTGTTATCTGCAAACTTCGAGATATTACATTCAATTCCTTCGTCTAAATCATTAATATATATTGTAAATAGCTGGGGTCCCAGTACTGAACCTTGCGGTACCCCACTAGTCACTGCCTGCCATTCTGAAAAGGATCCGTTTATTCCCACTCTTTCCTTCCTGTCTGCCAACCAGTTCTCTATCCACGTCAATACATTCCCCTCAATCCCATGTGCCTTAATTTTGCACACTAATCTTTTGTGTGGGACCTTGTCAAAGTCCAAATACACCACATCCATTGGTTCTCCCTTATCCACTCTGCTAGTTACATCCTCAAAAAATTCTAGAATATTTGTCAAGCATAATTTCCCTTTAATAAATCCATGCTGACTTGGACCTATCATGTCACTGCTTTCCAAATGCGCTGCTATTGCATCTTTAATAATTGATTCCAGTATTTTCCCCATTACCAATGTTAGGCTAACCGGCCTATAATTCCGTTTTCTCTCTCCCTCCTTTTTTAAAAAGTGGGGTAACATTAGCTACCATTCAATCCATAGGAACTGATCCAGAGTCCATGGAATGTTGGAAAATGACCACCAATGCGTCCACTATTTCTAGGGCCACTTCCTTAAGTACTCTGGGATGCAGACTATCAGGCCCTGGGGATTTATCGGCCTTCAATCCCATCAACTTCCCTAACACCATTTCCTGACTAATAAGGATTTCCCCCAGTTCCTCCTTCTCGCTTGAACCTCGGTCCCCTAGTATTTTCGGGAGGTTATTTGTGCCTTCCTTAGTGAAGACAGAACCAAAGTATTTGTTCAGTTAGTCTGCCATTGTTCCCCATTATAATCTCACCTGATTCTGACTGCAAGAGTTATAGATTAGTATTCACTAATTTTTTCCTCTTCATATATCTATAGAAGTTTTTGCAGTCAGTTTTTATGTTCCCTGCAAGCTTACTCGCATACTCTATTTTTCCCTTCCTAATTAAACCCTTTGTCCTCCTCATCTGAATTCTAAATTTCTCCCAGTCCTCAGGTCTGCTGTTTTTTCTGGCCAATTTATATGCCTCCTCCTTGGATTTAACACTATCCCTATTTTCCCTTGTTAGCCATGGTTGAGCCACCTTCCCCGTTTTATTTTTACGCCAGACAAAGATGTACAATTGTTGTAGTTCATCCATGTGATCTTTAAATATCTGCCATTGCCTATCTATCGTCAACCTTTAATATCATTCGCCAGTCTATTCCAGCCAATTCACGTCTCACACCATCGAAGTTACCTTTCTTTAAGTTCAGGACCCTAGTCTCTGAATTAACTGTGTCACTCTCCATCTTAATTAAGAATTCTACCATATTATGGTTACTCTTCCCCAAAGGGTCTTGCACAACAAAAGATTGCTAATTAATCCTCTCTCATTACACAAGACCCAGTCTAGGATGGCCTGCTCTCTAGTTGGTTCCTCGACATATCGGTCGAGAAAACCATCCCCGATACACTCCAGGAAATCCTCCTCCACAGTATTGCTACCAGTTTGGTTTGCCCAATCTATATGTAGATTAAAGTCACCCATAATAACTGCTGTACCTTTATTGCACGCATCCCTAATTTCCTGTTTGATGCCATCCCCAGCCTCACTACTACTGTTTGGTGGTCTGTACACAACTCCCACTAACGTTTTCTGCCCTTTGGTGTTTCGCAGCTCTACCCATAATAATTCCACATCATCCAAACTAATGTCCTTCCTTACTATTGCGTTAATCTCCTCTTCAACCAGTAACGCTACCCCACCTCCTTTTCCTTTCTGTCTATCCTTCCTGAATATTGAATACCCCCTGGATGTTGAATTCCCAGCCTTGGTCACGCTGGAACCATAGGCAGAGGTCTGAAACCAGGTATACTGCCCACCTTCCCAATCAGGATTGGCAAACAACCAAAAGAGGTAGGGGAAAAATGGCCTGCAAACCTCATCAAATGGTATACAAATGCTCTAGGCCACAAATACATAGTGGTAGAATACATATGAAGCATCCATGAACAAGACAACCCTATGCATTCTTAAATACTTTCTAAGCAGTTAATTCAAGAGCAGCACTGACTGAGGCTTGAGAACATGTTCGCCCCATCCTGTTGGCTGGGGAATGATGGGTAGTATGTGGGAAGATAGTCAATATAATCAGGTAATCTGACTGCCTCTTTTTGTACACGCTTCATTGGTAGTACTAGAGAGCAGTCTATTCCACCATCTAACGCTTTAGGTGTGAAAAATATATCCTTTAAACTATCTTTTGATGATCAGAAAATCACAGGATGGCTGTCTTTTCCAGATTTTGTTTACCAATCTCTTTGTTACACTGCTGGGAGTTCTTTCCAAAAGTAGTATTTTCTTGGTGGATGTTTGAATCGGTGGACTATCAATAGTTTGAGTCCAGAACCTCAAACCAACATGTGCCAACAGGAAGCCATACTGCTAAGTTTCTAGTATCCCCAACAACAGCTTTCATTCCATACCACATCTGTACCACAAGTGGCAATCAATTATCTGTTCTGTGTAATTCAACCCTTTACTGATTCAAAAAGCTCTTCACTTACCTGCTTGTAGGACTTGCTGCAAGAGATTCTTGACCAGGGACACAGTAATAGTGACATCGTTCAGCAGCATGATCAGTCCTGAATAGCCGACATCCCTCAATTTGATGCGCTGCTTGCTCCGTTCATAAACCTTATCGCACTTTAACATCCTTTCAAATATCTATTGAGAAATGGAAAATAGAAATATTAAGTCTGTTCAAACCTGAAACACGTGTGCCATTTGTATAAAACTTTGCATCGCAAAAACAGAAAATCTTCAACCGATTTGTTCTGACAAAAGGTTTCTACCTGAAAAGGTATTTGTTGTTTTTATTCCTGGGAACATATCATGTGCCTGCCTTAACCAGAGAATGACACGAGGAGAGAAAGAGATGCGATAAACTTGTTACAACGAGCTTTTGCCGTAAAATTTTATTTATTTTCACATCACTCTGTGCAAGACAGACACTCATGTTTGGGTATCATTCGACAGGCCCAAGCATTATCATGCCCTGAGAGGGCTATTTTTGGTGTAGGATCCCAGGCAGTGAGCCTCAGCAGGTTATTTGAATGCGGGTGAAATGGCAGCACTCGATTCAATCCGCAAGACATCCACGTGTGCACATCTTCCAGCAGTGGTCACGGAACACCAATCAGCAACAGAAACCGACTAGTTATGGCTCAAATACAGAGAGACTTTGATAGGGTAGATAGAAACTATTTGCTCTGGTGGGGGAGACCAGAACAAGGGGCCATAACCTTAAAATGATGGATATATTTTTGTTAGGTAAGAGTATTAAAGGTTGTGGAACGAAGGTGGATAAATGGAGTTAAGATACAGATTAGCCATGATTTAACAGTGTTAGATCATGGCTAATCTGTATGTTAACTCCATTTACCTGACCCCGCCACACAGCACTGCCCCCCGGTCAGCAAAATCCACGGCGCGGTCTTGGACAATGTGAACCACTTTCCATAACTCAGGAGCCTACTATTAGCAAGGGCAGACATCGACGACGAGGTGCAACACCGCCTCCAGTGCGCCAGTGCAGTCTTCAGTCGCCTGAGGAACAGAGTGTTCGAAGACCAGGACCTCAAATCTGGCACCAAGTTCATGGTCTATCGGGCTGTAGTGATACCGGCCCTCCTGTATAGCTCAGAGACGTGGACCATATACAGCAGACACCTCAAATCGCTGGAGAAATACCACCAACGGAGTCTCCGCAAGATCCTACAAATCCACTGGGAGGATCGACACACCAACGTCCGTGTTCTCAATCAGGCTAACATCCCCAGCATCGAAGCACTGACCACACTCGACCAGCTCCTTTAGGCAGGTCACATTGTCCACATGACACAAGACTCCCAAAGCAAGCGCTCTACTCAAAACTCCTACACGGCAAGCGAGCCCTAGGTGGGCAGAGGAAACGTTTCAAGGACACCCTCGAAGCCTCCTTGATAAAATGCAACATCCCCACCGGCACCTGGGAATCCCTGGCCAAAGACCACCCTAAGTGGAGAAAGAGCATTCGGGAGGGCACTGAGCACCTCGAGTCTCGTCGCCAAGAGCAAGCAGAAAACAAGCGCAGGCAACGGAAGGAGCATGCGGCAAACCAGACTCCCCACCCACCCTTTCCTTCAACCACTGTCTGTCCCACCTGTGACAGAGACTGTAATTCTCGTATTGGACTGTAGAGTCACCTGAGAACTCACTTTTAGAGTGGAAGCAAGTCTTCCTCGATTTTGAGGGACTGCCTATAAGAACATAAGAAATAAGAGCAGAAGTAGGCCAGACAGCCCCTCGAGCCTGCTCCGCCATTTAATACGATCATGGCTGATCCGATCATGGACTTAGGTCCACTTCCCTGCCTGCTCCCCATAACCCCTTAATCCCTTAATCCCTTATCGGTTAAGAAACTGTCTATCTCTGTCTTAAATTTATTCATTGTCCCAGCTTCCACAGCTCTGAGGCAACGAATTCCACAGATTTCCTCAGAAGAAATTCCTACTCATCTCAGTTTTAAATGGGCAGCCCCTTATTCTAAGATTATGCCCCCTAGTTCTAATCTCCCCGATCAGTGATGATGATGATGATAGACATAATCTAATTGAATGGTGGAACATGCTTGAGGGGCTGGATGGCCTTCTACTGTTCCTATGTTCCATGTTCCAAAGACCAATTGCAGCACACCAACTGCCACCCTGATTGAAGGAAGTGGGTACTTTTAAAAAAAAAATGTGCCCTTACTCCACTAAAATTCAAACATCCTGCTTTTTTTGTACCCGGTGACGTGACAATCGAATGCAGACAGTTGCCTCATACATCTGATTGCTACAGCTGGTGGGGGGAAATAACGCCTTGGAGAATTTGTACTGAGGTCACAGATTTCCTGCTGAAATGTTCCTGTTACAAATTCAAGTCTATCCTTAAAAAAAAGGAAAGGCTTGCATTTATATAATACCCCGAAGGACCTCAGGTCTTCCCAAAGTGCTTTACATACAATGAAGTACTTCTAAAGTGCAGTCACTGTTGTAATGTAGAAAACACAGCAGCCAATTTAGCACACAGCAAGGTCCAACAAACAGCAATGAGGTAAATGTCCAGATAATCTGTTTCTCGGTGTTGTTTGAGGGATAAATATTGGCCAGGATCAGGTAGAACTCCCCTGCATTTCTTTGAAATAGTGCCATGGGATAGTTTACGTCTACCTGAGGGGGCAGATTTAACAATGGTTTAACATCTCATCTGAAGGACAACACCCTCTGATAGTGCAGCACTCCCTCAGTACTGCACTGGAGTTTTAGCTTAGATTTTGTGCTCCAGTCTCTGGGACTTGAACCCACGACCTGCTGACTCAGACACCACGGCTGACACCTAAATATAAGTGTCTTACATTTGGGGATGTGACCTTACTGCCCAATATCCATCTGTATGATAGAGTAACCCAGGGGTATTACAATAAAACCCCCTATGAACTGAATGTTTTGTCTTTTACACATATCTCCACGTGTGCCTTTCCAATGTTTTAGAAGATTGAGAAGGCATTTGGTAAGATGAGGCCAGATACGAATTGTTAAGTTGCTTTATTTCACACACACCAGAGCAACAGCTATGATTGAATTAAGTAAATTCAATCAGTACAACTTGTCATTATGTAATGATGCAAAATAATTAACATGCTGCATGTCCCCATTCAGCAGGTCATAGGAACATAGGAACAGCAGTTGGGCCATTCAACCCCTAGAGCCATTCAATGAGATCATGGCTGGTCTGTATCCTAACTCCATCCACTCGCCTTGGCTCCATATCTTTTTATACCCTTGGCTAGCAACATTCCATCCATCTTAAGAGTTAAAATTATTAACTGAGCTAGCATCTACTGTTTTTTGAGAGAGTTCCACACTTCTACCACCCTTTGCGTGAAGAAGTGTTTCCTAACTTCACTCCTGAATGGTCTAGCTCTGATTTTAAGATAATGTCCCCTTGTTCTAGACTCCCCAACCAGTAAAAAACATTTCTCTCTATCTACCCGATCAATTCCTTTAAAATCCTAAAACCTCAATCAAATCATCCCTTAACCTTCTATATTCCAGGGAATACAAGCCGAGTTTATGTAATCTCTCCTTCTCATCTAACCTTTGGAGCCTGGTAACATTCTGGTGAATCTGCACTTCACTCCTTCCAAAGCCAATATATCTATTGTAAGGTGCGGTGCCCAGACCTGTGCACAGGCCAGATGTGGTCCAACCAGGGCTTTGCATAGTTGTAGCAAAACTTCCTCCCCTGTATATTTGAGCCCACCAGTTCACTAACTCACTTAATCTATCAATGTCTCCTTGTAATGTTATGCTCCTGTCTACACTACTTACTATACCACCAATCTTTGTCTCATCGTCCCATCTGATAACTATTGTGCTATCCAAGTCATTAATAAATATAACGAATAGTTGAGGCCCCAGCAAGATCCTTATGGGACACCACGAGTCACTTCCTTCCAATTCGAATAAAAACTCATTATCCCTGCTCTCTGTTTTCTACCGCTTAAATTATCTCCTAACCAGATCAATAATGTGCCTTCAATTCCATGAGATTTGATTTTAGTTAACATCTTGCTTGGCTTTAACTCCCAACTATTCCTCCTGCACACACAACTGAGTCTGGGAAAAATCTCCTCCTCGCAGCTTTCTGTTTTAACAAAACTGCCCATCAGTAAGTGTTTCTGTTCTTTTTTTTAACTCCCATGTTCACAACCAGCTGGGAGGGCCTATACCAGACAATCTCTGCCGAGTGCCTAGGACCAGGGACTTTCCAATCAAATGGGAATGAGGTGCTTATTGATTACAGAGACTGGTTAATGAATTGCTGATTGTTTTTGAATCTTTGGGGAAATAACTTCAACGATCAGCTCATGAGCATTTTACCCACTGTTTATCACAGTGATTACTTTTTAAATAAAACTTGTGCGAATACTTTAAAAAACCCGAATATTTAAATGTAAGCCTTTTCCAAATCTTTTCTGTTGCAAAGAATGGTCAACAAATCCAAATTACACAGTGTAGTAAAAAATTAAGGACTAATTTTCATTTGGTTTAGTCAGGGTGTAAGCAGGCTGCACGACAAAGTGCACAATACCTTGAAAATGAGCTCCCACAGCGTGTCAGAATACTTGTTGGTCAGCAGCAGTGCATAGAGAATGTCGGCATGCCCAGGTTCAAACAGCAGCAGGTACAGCTGGTCCCGAGCAGTACTCGTCTGAAGAAGATTCAGCAGAATCTCCAGGATCCCAGAGAGCTACAATATACAAACACAAACAACATCAGGAATCAGACCCTGGTCCATAATCTAATTCCAACATGTAAAAGCATTGTGTGATCATATCATTATAGGAACTCATAAAAATGATTCCCATATATCAGGTTTTTTCACTGTATTCTAGTACCAAATCTTACTGGTGATATTTACCACTTTACTATGTACTTTACACTTAAAGTTAATATGAATATTAGTGTATACATGAGTGTTATATACTATCATTTCTAAGTAAAATACTTTTGTCACCTTCAAAGAAAGACTTGCATTTATATAGCGTCTTTCACAACCTCAGGATGTCCCAAAGTACTTTACAACCAATGAAGTACTTTTGACATGTAGTCACTGTTGTAATGTAGGAAACACAGCAACCAATTTTCTCACAGCAAGATCCCACAAACAGTAAAATGATAATTAAACAGGTCATCTGTTTTAGGTATTAGTTGAGGGATAAATATTGGCCAGGGTACTGGAACAATTCCTCTATTCTTCATCGAAATAGCACATGGGATCTTTTACATCCACGTGAGAGGGCAGTAGGTGCCTCGGCTTAACTTCTCATCCAAAAGAGGGCACCTCTGATATTCTCGCAGACTGCATGGGAGTGTCAGCAGAGATTATGTGCTAAGTCCATGGAATGGGGCTAGAACCCACAACATTCTGACTCCAAGGCTACCAATGAGCCATGGCTGACACATTAAGTCAAGTCCATTCTACTGAGACGGTATAAAATACATTGCTTTTCCATTAAATGATGCTATAGTGGACAGAAACCCTTGAATTTGTGACAGAAGAAATATACTCTCGTAAGTTAGAGGATTTGGAAGACTAAACCACTCGTACTTCACTCCATGTCATGTGAGCTTCCTCAGGCTCATTACTGCTTCGTACCCCATTCCTAGCTTTTATTTGGTATTGTCTGGAAGGTTATACCCAACTTAATGACCATGCTCCATTCTACAACTCTGCATTACAGCTGTGTACCTCGGCTATTATTTATTAATTTACACAAAGCAATGTTCCAATGTTATGGAACTAGACTACATATAATACAAAGTCAATTTTTAATGCTGACCAACTTGCAATTTTGCAACTAACAAACAACATCACAAACGTACAGGAGTGTGAAATGATGCATTTTGAGAGATGCAGTATAAACAAAATGATCCAATTTTAAAGGGGTGCAGGAACAGAGACCTGGGGTTTGCATACACAAATCTTTGAAGGTGGCAGGACAAGTTGATACAGCTGTTTAATAAATCAAACGGGATCCTGGGCTTTATAAATAAAGGCACTGAGTATAAAAGCATAATGCTAAACCTTTATAAATCAATGGTTAGGCCTCAACTGTAGTATGTGTCTAATTCTGGGACCACCCTTTAGGAATGATGCCAAGGCCTTGGAGAGGGTGCAGAGGAGATTTACTATAATGCTACCAGTTACGTGGAGAGACTAAAGAAGCTGGGATTTTTCTCCTTAGAGCAGAGAAGATTAAGCGGAGATTTAATAAAGATGTTCAAAATCATAAGAGCAAATGAGAAACTGTTTCCATTGACAAAAGAGTTGAGAACCAAAGGACTTGGATTTAAGCAATTAGCAAGAGCCAGAGGTGAGATGAGGAGGAATGTTTTTTTACGCAGCGAGTTATGATGATCTGCAATGTACTGCCTGAAAGGGGGTGGGAGCAGATTCAATAGTAACTTCCAAAAGGTAATTGGATAAACACTTGGAGAGAAAATTGCAGGGAGATGGGCACGGAGCAGGGGAGTGGACTAATTGTATATCTGTTTCAAAGAGCCGATGCACGATGGGCCAAATGGCCTCCTTCTATACTGTAAGATTCTATGATTTATGCACTTCCATTATAGACACCCACACAGCCAATGCAGTCAGCCTTTCCATCATTTTGTTTTTCAGGGAGAAAAAAGGAGGGGAAGACTCATAATTGAGATAAAAGTCTTGTGGAAGGAACAAAATCCCATTTTACCTGTTGTTCATCATTGATAGCAGCAATGTATCCCATGATGCTCTGGACCTCTTCCTGTGTGACCCCTTTGCTGATGAAGTACTTAATTAGCCCGTACAGTGAAGCCCGGATGGTCTTCACATCATCTGCAGACAAGTCACTGTCTTTATTTGAGCTGCTAGAAGAGGGGTAAAAGAACAGATAGTCAGGTATCTGCACGTTGGATTGAGGGTTTCGAGTTGCCGCTTAGCATTTATGAACTACATTACTTCTGAAACAAAACAAATCAAATCATACTACATGTCAAATGACAATTATAAATAACATTGTAAAGGGACACTACACCTGTAACACATTCGGATCGCATCAAGCAAACATTGCACCCCGTATTTCTTCCTAAACAGCTTCCGATTGTCCTTGATGATCGTGGATAAGTACTGAATATGACCTGAAATAGAACACTGGTTAGGCTTTTCTGATGGGATCTAATAAATGATAGCTACAGGATAGTTAAGAAAATCAGGAGGTTTAGGATATTTTTACAAAAATAGCAACCATTAAAGCAGGGGAGCATTGTACAAGTCAGAGCTGAAGGCAGGTTCTGTGCTATTTTCCAGTCTTACAATAGAGATGTTGGTGATTTTTGTTTTTTGTGCTCAAGATGAGGGACATCAATGCTGAACAATGAAACCTCTTTTAACACTTTAGCAGCAAGTATTAAGATAATTGGCAAAAGATCCAGAGGGGAGATTTTCTTTTACACAGCAAGTTATGATCTGGAATGCACTGCCAGAAAGGGTGGTGGAGTCAGATTCAATAATGACTTAATAGAAAATAATTGCAGGGCTCTGGAGAAAGGACAGGGGTGTGGAACTAATTGGATAGCTCTTTCAGAGAGCCAGCACCGGTATGATGGGCCAAGTGACCGCCTTCTGTTGATTCTATGACGTAGTATATAGCCAGCTAAGGACAAAAGTTTCTTCTACTTTATCCCCAATAAAAGTACCCCAAAACTCCAACTTCAAGAAATTTCTCCGACTAAGCCAGTATGAATTTTGCCATTTTCTACACCAGCCAACCTCAACACCTCTCAGCAGATACCAATTTAGGGCCAAATCATATAGTTTTGTGCTGCAGAGAAACCCAGAGTAACTTCACGTAGGATCCTTAATGTTGGTAAACAGGGACTTTTATCCAATCGATTTTGGCTGCATTCTAACCCAGTATAGAATCCATGCCCACCCAAATCCCAGTTTGGAACCTAAGGGTAGAGCCAAACTATAAAATGTATAACATTGTTAAAATGTTAATCCTGTATCAAAAATATCTCAGCATATTCCATTCATAATGGGATTAACCAAACAATTGAAAATTAGGAGATTATGTCTATAAGATTACGGAGCACTTTCTGCATTGGAGCAGTAAGGGGTGCGAGCCATGTCAGTGATAACACTCTCGCCAGAGTCAGAAGGTTGTAGGTGCAAGTCCCACTCCAGAGACTGAGCACAAGATCTAGGCTGACACTCCCAGTGCAGTGGAAGGAGTGCTGTACTGTCAGAGGTGCCACCTTTTGAATAAGAAGTTGAACTGAGGAGCTGTCTGCTCTCTCAGGTGGATGTAAAAGATCATATGGTACTATTTCGAAGAAGAGCAGGGGAGTTCTCCCTGGCCAATATTTATCCCTCAACCAAAACCACAAAAAACAGATTATCTGGTCATTATCATGTTTCTATTTGTGGGACCTTGCTGTGTGCAAATTGGCCGCTGCGTTTTCTATATTACAACAGTGTCTACACCTTCATAGGCTGTAAAGCGCCTTGGGACATCCGGAGGTCATGAATGTCGCTATATAAATCATAGTCCTTCTTTCTCTGTATTGTAGCTAACCTGGGCTATATCCATTATAATGACTGAGGAAATGTACTTGCCTATTCGGAATGGGAAATCCCCACGGCTCCAGATTCGAAAGTCAAACAGCAGGTGCTGGTACATCTGATGCAGGAGCTGTGTATTCTTCTCTACGTTTGCTTGTTCAATTAGCAACTGCACAGCCACCAACATGTTCACATCCACTAAACTGTTTGGCATCTGCCACACAGGAAGTTTAAAACACATTTCAGCTCAACCTCTTATAAATATACTCACAAATATAATGAGAAAGCATGAAAAATTAATATATTATACCAGATAAAATATGAAAGAACACAAAATACACAATGAGAAGAATAATCTGTCCATTACAACAGCAGGCAGGCTTGATGTACTAGCTGGTCTTTACCGGCCCGTCAATTTCGTATGTTTGTATATTCGTAACACAAAGGTTGGTTCTGTGTAATTACTATGCTGTAGAGGAAACATGGGAGTCGTACTAATTTCCGTGCGTCACTGAGCTTGTGATCAGAGTTTAAGTTAAATACTCTGGGCAAAGTCACTTATACCGTGTAATAACTTGAACGAACTAGAGAAAGTGGCGATCATGGGGATAGAGATGACACAAAAGCAGAAATACATCGCCAATCTAGCCAGTCTATAGGTAACGGACTACACACAACAGAAGTAAAAAATATAAAGACGGAGAGTAAACTTTTATTCCAACAAATGGCTGCATGTTTTATTGCAGCCCATAGTTAGCTGTTTGAAGGATGATGACCACCAAATTCTACTGCAAAACTCAAACGAAGATTAACTGAGTAAATTGGTTTCAAAAGCAATATTTAATGAGAGACTGATTTATAAAAGTCTTCTGGTGCTAAATTTCATCATTTTAAGTCCAAAGCTTATTAGTTATACCAAAGGTGCAAAACAGACGCTTGCACCTAGCTGTTACTGCAGAGGAAAAAGGCATTTAATACTTCAGCTGAAGTTCAGGATTCCCAAAGTAACCTCAAAAAGGGTAAAAAAATTCAAACACCCGACTTTCAAATGGAAAGCTGTGTCTTTAAAATGCATTTGTAAGGCAACTGTAATGTATGCAAAGCTATGTAACTAGCATTCTACCGCCACCAGAAGGTGTATCTGTTGGGAGTCCAAACGGATCCCAGCATCCCTTGGGAGCACTGTATATAAGCAGGCCTGCCATGCTGTACTCTGGAGTTAGAATAGAGAGACTAAGGTCACACTTACTTCTGTCTACAGTACTCAAGTCACATTGCTTTATTCAAGACATAACATCTGGCGACGGGATAACGAACCATCACGCGAAAATGCAGAGAACTGTTGGTATCCTGGAGAAATTCTCAGAAGGGGACGATTAGGAAGCCTTCGTGGAGTGACTCGACCAATACTTCATGGCCAACGAGCTGGAAGGGAGTGTGAATGCTGCCAAATGAAGGGCGATCCTCCTCACCGTCTGCGGGGCAACAACTATGGCCTCATGAAGAATCTTCTTGCTCCGGTGAAACCAACAACCAAATCATATGAAGAACTGTGTACGCTGATCCGGGAGCACCTAAATCCAAAGGAGTGCGTTCTGATGGCAAGCTATCGATTTTACACATATCAACGGTCTGAAGGCCAGGAAGTGGCAAGCTACGTCGCCGAACTAAGGCGCCTTGCAGGACATTGTGAATTCGGTGGATTCCTGGAGCAAATGCTGAGACTTTTTTGTGCTTGGCATTGGCCATGAGGTTATCCTTCGCAAACTATTGACTGTAGAAACACCGAACCTGAGCAAAGCCATAACGATAGCACAGGCATTTATGTCCATCAGCAATAACACCAAACAAATTTTGCAGCATAAAGATGTTTCGGCAAGTACTGTACACAAAGTAACGTCGTTTTCAGGCAGGAATGCATATGGCAGAGCGTACACGCCTGCAGCTGCACGACCTCAGATGACTCAGAGTCTGCCATCAGGCGTTAATGCGTGGCAATTAACACCTTGTTGGCGTTGCAGAGGTGCTCATCGAGCCCATCAATGCCGCTTCAAACACTATGCGTGCAAAGGCTGTGGAACAATGGGACACCTCCAGCGAATGTGCAGACGAGCTGCAAACCACCACGTTGCAGAGGAAGACCGATCCATAACGGATCAAACTGAACTAGAGACTCAAACCAAGGAGGCAGAAGTGTACGAAAGTGTTCACCACGAAATGTCCACCGATCATGTTAAAAGTTGAACTGAATGGAATTCCAGTATCCATGGAATTGGACACGGGTGCGAGTCAGTCCATCATGAGCAAAAAGGCCTTCGACAGGCTGTGGAGCAACAAGGCACACAGGCCCAAGCTGAGCCCTATTCATACCAAGCTGAGAACTTACACTAAAGAGCTGATCCCTGTTATTGGCAGCACAGCAGTAAAAGTCTTCTATGATGGAGCAGTGCAAGAACTACCACTATGGATTGTACCAGGAGATGGCCCCACACTGTTCGACAGAAGTTGGCTGGGAATAATCCACTGGAACTGGGACGATATCCAAGCACGTTCATCTGTCGACGACGCCTCATGTGCCCAGGTTCTGAGCAAGTTTCCGTCGTTATTTGAGCCAGGCATCGTAAGTTTCTCAGGGGCGAAGGTGCAGATCCACTTGCTTCTCGGTACACGACCCATCCACCACAAGGCACGGGCGGTGCCATATATGATGCGAGAGAAAGTGGAGATCGAGCTGGACAGGCTGCAACGAGAGGGCATCATCACACCGGTGGAGTTCAACGAGTGGGCCAGTCCAATTGTTCCGGTTCTCAAGGGCAATGGCACGGTCAGAATTTGTGGGGACTATAAAGTAATGATTAATCATTTTTCACTGCAGGACCAGTATCCACTACCCAAGGCAGACGACCTATTTGCGACGCGGGCAGGAGGAAATACATTCACCAAGTTGGGCCGGACCTCGGCCTACATGATGCAGGAGCTGGCGGAATCTTCGAAAGGCCTCAGCTGCATCAACACGCACAAAGGTCTGTTCATCTACAATCGATGCCCGTTTGGGATTCGATCGGCCACAGCTATTTTTCAAAGGAACATGGAGAGTCTGCTAAAGTCGGTTCCATGCACCGTAGTTTTCCAGGACAACATATTGATCACAGGTCAGGACACCATCGAACACTTGCAGAACCTGGAAGAGGTTCTAAGTCGGCTAGATCGTGTGGGACTCAGGTTGAAACACTCGAAGTGTATTTTCCTGGCGCCAGAGGTCGAGTTCTTAGGGAGAAGAATTGCAGCAGACGGCATCAGACACACTGACGCCAAGACGGAGGCCATCAAGAACGCGCCGAAAACATAGAATGTGACGGAGCTGCAGTCATTCCTGGGACTCCTCAATTATTTTGGTAATTTCCTACCCGGGTTAAGCACCTTGCTAGAACCCCTACATGTGTTGCTGCGCAAGGGAGATGACTGGGTATGTGGGAAATCACAAGAGACTGCTTTTGAGAAAGCCAGAAATCTGTTATGTTCCAACAAATTGCTTATTCTGTATGACCCATGTAAACGTTTAGTGCTAGCTTGCGATGCGTCTTTGTACGGAGTCGGGTGCGTGTTACAACAAGCAAACGAATCGGGAACATTGCAACCGGTCGCTTGTGTGTCCAGGAGCTTGTCCAAGGCTGAAAGGGCCTACAGCATGATTGAAAAAGAAGCTCTGGCATACATCTACGGGGTAAAAAAAATGCATCAGTATCTGTTTGGGCTTAAGTTTGAATTAGAAACTGACCATAAGCCGCTCATATCGCTATTCTCACAGAGCAAAGGCATCCATACCAATGCCTCTGCTCGCATCCAAAAGATGGGCGCTCACGCTGTCTGCATGTAACTATGTAATTCACCACAGGCCAGGCACAGAGAAATGCGCTGACACCCTCAGTCGGCTACCATTGCCCACCACCGGGGTGGAAATGGCACAGCCTGCAGACTTGCTCTTGGTGATGGATGCATTTGAAAACAAAAAGTCACCCATCACGGCCCACCAGATCAGGACCTGGGCCAGCCAGGATCTTTTACTGTCCCTTGTGAAAAAAAACTGTGTCCTCCATGGGAGCTGGTCCAGCGTCCCAGCGGAGATGCAAGAAGAGATCAAGCCGTTCCAGCGGCGTAAAGACAAAATGTCCATACAGGCGGACTGTCTTTTGTGGGGTAATCGCGTGGTTTTGCCCAAGAAATGCAGGGAAACGTTCATACACGACCTACACAGTACCCACCCAGGCATAGTAATGATGAAAGCTATAACCAGATCCCATGTGTGGTGGCCCGTCATCAACTCAGATTTGGAGTCTTGTCCGCGCCAGTGCAGCACATGCTCACAACTGAGCAATGCACCCAGGGGGGCACCGCTAAGTTTGTGGACATGGCCCTCCAAACCGTGGTCTAGGATCCACGTTGACTTCGCTGGCCCGTTTCTAGGCAAAATGTTCTTGGTTGTGTGGAAATGTATTTTTATCTAAGCTGATACCACACGGTATTTTTATGCCCTTTGCATTATATAACAAAATGGAGTCCTGGTCCTTCCAGAAATTTCTGCATCAAGCAGTCGGCTTGCATAAACAGTTAAACCTGGCTTGAAATGGCTGATAGCCACCAGACAGCTTGGAGGCAAGTCCTGCTGAGACAAGTACCCCCCCATGGTGCTCTCCTATTGTCTATACGACACCAGTTCCACTCCACCCCACCCTTTTCGAAGTACTCAAACCACCAGCCATTATCTCTTGTAGAGACCTCATCCATTTGATGCAAAAAGATAACTGACTAGGAAACTGGACCATCCTGACACAATGCAATGCAGGTAATAGCTCATTACCACACTCTCATCGAGTGATGGCCAGCTGGCCAACTAATAACCCTGACAAAAGTAAATATCTGGAAACCATGTCAGGACAAGGATGTAGTAATTAACTCTTTATCTGTATTCACTGACTGCGAGACAGAGCCAATACACAGGGAGAGGCCATAACTTGGATTTTACTGTATAAATATCTCGTGAAATTGTACCATTGCAGAGGTGTTCACTTAGCCATTGACTGAGTGTGACCTTTCCCTTGCTAGCAAGTAAATTAAAGAAACTTCTGCCGGAGCTGAAGATGTCTGAGTCGTTTATTGGAGGTCGAGATTTCGACAGTTGTTGTGGATGTTTATTCAAAATGGATTGAGTGTGTAATAATGTCTGTAAGCCCGTCCACTGCCACCATCGAAAACCTAGGAGCCATGTTTGCCACGCACGGCCTGCCTGATGTCCTTGTCAGCAACAATGGGCCGTGCTTCACCAGCGCTGAATTCAAGGAATGTATGACCCGCAATGGATCAAGTACGTCACATCTGCCCCGTTCAAGCCCGCATCTAACGGCCAGGTAGAACGGGCAGTCCAAACCATCAAGCAAAGCTTGAAACGCGTGTCGGAAGGCTCCCTGCAGATCCGCCTGTCCCGAGTCCTGCTCAGCTACCGCACAAGACCCCACTCGCTCACCGGGATTCCCCCAGCCGAGCTGCTCATGAAAAGGGCGCTCAAAACAAGGCTCTCTGTACTCCACCCTGATCTCCATGATCACGTCGAGGGCAGGCGGCATCAACAAAGCATGTACCATGATCGCGCAAATTTGTCATGCAATATTGAAGTCAATGACCCTGTATTTGTACTCAACTATGGACATGGTCCTAAATGGCTTGCTGGCACTGTCATAGCCAAAAAAGGGTGTTTCAGGTCAAACTCGCAAATGGACTAACTTGCAGAAAGCATTTGGACCAAACCAAACTGCGATTCAGACAGCCATGAGCAACCTGAAGAGGACACCATCAACTTCGACCCTCCGACACACACACACGTGACAACTGACATCACGGTTGACCACGAAGCTGAACTCATCATTCCCAGTAGCCTAGTAAGGCCAGCTGCACAGCAGCCCAGCGAAGAACCAACCAACTCACCTGCACCTGCATTTGTACCGAGACGATCTGGGACTGGGAGCAGAAAGCCCCAGATCGTCTCATCCTGTAAATAAATGTACTATTGACTTTGGGAGGGAGTGATGTTATGTATGCAACCCTATGTAACCAGCATTCTACCGTCACCAGAGGACGTATCTGTTTGAGTCCCAAGGGATCCCAGCATTCCTTGGGAGCACTGTATATAAGCAGGCCTCCCATGATGTACCAGTACTCTGGAGTTAGAAGAAAGAGACTAAGGTCACACTTACTCACATCTACAGTACTCAGTCACATTGCTTTATTCAAGACATAACAGTAACCATGTTTGCACTGAAGACATCTGCAACCAGAAGGTGAAGAATAATGATGTATAAGCACTTTCCAGTGCAATCGGCCAACACAAGTCGAGGCAGTTCTTGAAGTAGGATGGTTCACCAATCTTGTAATGTGTAGGTAGAACCGCTTAAACCAGTTTTCATCAACACTAGTTTTCTTTTTTTTTTAAAAAGACAATCCAACAGACAAGAAAAACCAAGGCAAAACACAACTATTATCAAGGAAAAAAACTTTGTCTGTTTAATAACTCAAATCACATGTGCACATGAACCCACTATGGTGATCAAAGCCTGTGGGCAGGAAGCACGGCATAAACACTCCATGGGTACTTATTTTTGCTGGCGGGGCTGGAAACTCTCAGACCATATAAAGAGAATGCTTCTTGCTTGAGCTCTGTTGTACATGAGTGGTGCCCTGATTGAGGTTTTTAAGATTATGAAAGGGCTTGATAGGGTAGATGTAGAGAATATGTTTCCAGTTGTGGGAGAGATCAAAAGTAAGGGACAGAAATATAAAATAATCATTGATAAATCCAGTAGAGAATTCAGCAGAAACCTTTTTACCCAGAGTGGTCAGAATGTGGAGCTCGCTATCGCATGGAGTAGTTGAGGCGAATAGCATAGAGGCATTTAAGGGGAAGATGGATAAACACATGAGGGAGAAAGGAATAGAAGGACATGTTGATAGGGTTAGATGAAATGGGGTGGGTGTTAGAAATCAGGGATGCCTAAAAATGTATAAAACTGATTCGAATGTATAAGACTGATACAATTAATGTGTTTAAATCGTTGTTTTGAACTGCAGAAGGAAAGTCTATTTGAATCAGAGAAATGCTCAGAAATGAAGGGTATAGTTCTTTGTACTATATGCAATCTCCCTGTTGCTAAGCGATTATTTGTTGTTTTTAAGTTAAGACTTGAACCGTGTTTATGTATTTTAAGTATAATGCGAAAGGTAGGATTTGAAGTTACCTTAACAAAATTGCTGGCGAAGATAATGAATGGAAGTTAAGAGTTAACATAAACATGTTGCTACGTTGTAAAAGTGATAACAAGCAGTTTTCTGGTTTGGCTTTGTGGGATCAAAGGAGATAAGAAGGATGAGAGAGATTTCCACAGGAAGAAATCCTGGGTTAGTGCAAACAGAGTGACATATGGCCAAAATCGTAAGACATATTTAAGGCGGGCTTTGTTTCAAGAATCAAGACAAAGAACTGGAAATCTTATTGGATAGTAAGTTTTATGGGGAACCTCTTTGGTCAAAAGATCTTGTCAATATCCAGGGTCAGGCCCACCCCTAAAAAGAGAATAGAAGTAACACTTGGAGATCTGTTTAGCACAGACGATGGAGGGGAGAGCAGAAGAGGTTTTAGCTGGTTGAACACTCTTCGATCCCATGCTTTACTAAAGAAGGCTCTAAACAGAAAGAGAGACTGCAAGCTAAAGAACTGTTCACGTACGCCAGCCGTTTGTCTGATCATATGGGTAATAACTAACTATCTGTTACGGTTGTATAATTTTGCTAGATAACTAATGTGTTATATTCTGTCTTAAACTCTGATTAAACACAATTTATCCACCAGATTGGCTTAGTCGATCCTGATTCTTAAAAAGTGAATAGAGATAGTCTTAAACTGGTATATTTCTAACAGAGAGGAGGCTCGTGTGGAGCATAAATACCAGCATAGATTAGTTGGGCCAAATGGCCTGTTGCTATGCTGTACATTCTATGTAATTCTATGTACATGTTCCCACAAGTGAGCAGAGAGTAGTCAACTGCTTCATTACCACACAACACAGAATTATAAAGGAAAATGTAGTACCCATATTTTCAAAAAAAGTTACCCAGAGAGTAATTATATTTAAATTAGCTAACAGCACTAAACTCATCTCCAAACGGCTGCTTTTTATTTACAAAATTATTTTGGCCTTGTTAATGTCACTTTGGGGCTGCTGGATGATCTCAACATTAGAAGTAAAAAATTATTTACCATTTTTCCATAGAGTGGTTATTGCAATGTTACTTCCTTTCGAAAAAGGACCTTGGGTAGTCCTCCCGCAAAAAGCTCAATAGAGAAGGCACTGTATCATATGGACCTCAGCCATGTGGAACAGGAACGTCCAATGATTAAGGTTCAGTCTGTTTTGTGTTAGCCCATCTCAGCCCGAGTGGTGTTAGTTACATCAGCCCTCTGGGCCACAGTTCAGGGAAACAAGAGACATCCTGCGCTTGAGCACTGGCCAGTAACCTTAGCTGGAGATGCGCACATGCTATTGTCAGGTGAGAACAGGTCTGGGTTTCATTGATGATGGCCCCACTGTCAATTAGTCCACCAACACTGACTGTATAGGCTAGCATGTGAAGACTGGTCACTTGGGAAAAATACTGGAGATGCCACAGTGCCGATGGAACTATGCAGTTTCATATTCAGGAGGTGCAGTACATCAAAAGGCAAAAGGTTGAGAAGATATATAGTTATGAAATGGTGTTTATATATGAATGTACTTACTTCAGATTAATCAGACAGCAGATGGTGACTGCTGTTCAAGACATAAAACAGTTTTTTTTAAATCGAAGGTCATGCTGGATTTCTGATTTAAATTGCTAATAGCTGCATAAATGTAAATAGCTCAATTTCCTGTATCCTAAACAAGGTAATAATGTGTCAGTTATATTTGCCTGGTAACATGTCAATGGAGTGGCTGTAATACAGATAAAAAGCTATCTTGGCATCTGTAAGATACTGTGTTTAATTGAATTTAAGCAGAACCCAGTTCAGGAAACACATTGAAAGCCATCAGATATGTTAATCAAAAGCACAGGTCATTTCTTTGTTTTAGTATGGGAAAAGCAGCAAAGGGGATTTTCCCAGGAGGGCTCATTCTGAAACCTTCAGGTCAAGGTAAGGTCACTAATAACCCACAGGGTGTCTGCAACGTCTGTTGTTCAATCAGATGAAAGACTTAGGATGGAACGAATGATTGCATGGGAAGACAAATTTACTGAGTTAGCCTTACCAATAACAAGGACTTTTTTTCCCCCCGAAGCCCAAAAGAGTATTTTATTTATTCAGATGCAAGTCCTACAAAGAGTTAGTATCCCATTACCGACTTGTCTCACTGCATGTCTATTGGATAGAATAGATCAGAGATTGATAGATTTTTGTTAAGCAAGGTTATTAAGAGATATGGGGGCCGCAATTCAGCCTCTGAATAAGGCCGGGTATCGCTGGAAATCAGCGGCCATGCGGCAGTGTTGAATGGCCGCCACTCGTGAAATTCACCTCGGTGGTTTTTCCGGTGGTTCCCACTTCCGCCTCTCTGCTGCCAAATGCTCCTAAGTGTGTCATCAAAGCGCGCACCGCCGATCTACCACCCAAAAGCAAAATTTATCTGGAAAAATCTTTGGCCTGCTGCTCAGTGCTAGCAACAGCTTTTTCTGTCAGTGCACTGTGCTTGCAGTGTCGGCAAAATGGTAGCGCGGCCACCATTAAAGGGGAGGGCGCACTGCTACGGTCGCCATCTTATTTTTTTTTGTCGGCCTGACAGTTATGCCAATAGGCAGCCTGGCACCCCTCTTGGATGCCAGGCCGCTGGCCTTTGGTAGCCCAGTGGACCGAACTAAACTAATGGCTGAGCTCACATCAGCCCTCCCCTGTAAGTGAAGGGGAGTGACATGGTGACGGACCAGCGTGATGATGTCATCAGCACTACGCTGATGACTGACAGCGGCGGACACTGTGCCTGCCTCCACTTCCGCTCCCAGTTTGACGGACACTCCGCTCCCGCCTCCACTTCTGCCCCCATTATGACCAACTTCAGCCCCGTTGGGGAAAAAAGACAAAGAGCTGAATTTTGCACAAGAGGCCACTGCATCCATTGCAGTGTTGAAAACAGCTGAAACAGCTAAGTGCACCCCGTTTCTGATGGGTGTGAATTTCGGCCTCATGGAGCCAAGGCAATAAATGGAGTTAAGATATAGATCAATCATAATCTAGAAACATAGAAAATAGGTGCAGGAGTAGGCCATTCGGCCCTTCGAGCCTGCACCACCATTCAATGAGTTCATGGCTGATCATGCAACTTCAGTACCCCATTCCTGCTTTCTCTCCATACCCCTTGATCCCTTTAGCCATAAGGGCCACATCTAACTCCCTTTTGAATATGTCAAACGAACTGGCCTCAACAACGTTCTGTGGTAGAGAATTCCACAGGTTCACAATTCTCTGGGTGGAAGTTTCTCCTCATCTCGGTCCTAAATGGCTTACCCCTTATCCTTAGACTGTGACCCCTGGCTCTGGAGTTCCCCAACATTGGGAACATTCCTCCTGCATCTAATCTGTCCAATCCTGTCAAAATTTTATATGTTTCAATGAGATCCCCTCTCATTCTTCTAAATTCCAGTGAATATAAGTCTAGTCAATCCAGTCTTTCTTCATATGTCAGTCCTGCCATCCCGGGAATCAGTCTGGTGAACCTTCGCTGCACTCCCTCAATAGCAAGAATGTCCTTCCTCAGATTAGGAGACCAAAACTATACACAATATTCAAGGTGTGGCCTCACCAAGGCCCTGTACAATTGCAATAAGACCTCCCTGCTCCTATACTCAAATCCCCTCGTTATGAAGGCCAACATGCAATTTGCCTTCTTCACTGCCTGCTGTACCTGCATGCCAACTTTCAATGGCTGATGTACCATGACACCCAGGTCTCGTTGCACCTCCCCTTTTCCTAATATGTCACCATTCAGATAATATTCTGCCTCCCTGTTATCACCACCAAAATGGATAACCTCACATTTATCCACATTATACTGCATGTGGCATGCATTTTCCCACTCACCTAACCTGTCCAAGTCACCCTGCAGCCTCTTCGCATCCTCCTCACAGCTCACACTGCCACCCAGCTTAGTGTCATCTGCAAACTTGGAGATATTACATTCAATTCCTTCGTCGAAATCATTGATGTATATTGTAAATAGCTGGGGGTCCCAGCACTGACCTTGCGGTACCTCACTAGTCACTGCCTGCCATTCTGAAAAGGACCCGTTTATTCCTACTCTTTGCTTCCTGTCTGCCAACCAGTTCTCTATCCACATCAATACATTACCCCCAATGCCATGTGCTTTAATTTTGCACACCAATCTCTTGTGTGGGACCTTGTCAAAAGATTTTTGAAAGTCCAAATATACCACATCCACTGGTTCTCCCTTGTCCACTCTACTAGTTACATCCTCAAAAAATTCTTGAAGATTTGTCAAGCACGATTTCCCTTTCATGAATCCATGCTGACTTGGACCGATCATGTCATTGTTTTCCAAATGCGCTGCTATTTCATCTTTAATAATTGATTCCAACATTTTCCCCAGTACCGAAGTCAGGCTGACTGGTCTATAATTCCCTGTTTTCTCTCTCCCTCCTTTTCAAAAAGTGGGGTTACATTAGCTACCCTCCAATCCATAGGAACTGATCCAGAGTCTACAGAATGTTGGAAAATGACCACCAATCCATCCACTATTTCTAGGGCCACTTCCTTAAGTACTCTGGGATGCAGACTATCAGGCCCTGGGGATTTATCGGCCTTCAATCCCATCAATTTTCCTAGCACAATTTCCTGACTAATAAGGATTTCCTTCAGTTCCTCCTTCTCACTAGACACTCGGTTCCCTAGTATTTCAGGAAGGTTATTTGTGTCTTCCTTAGTGAAGACAAAACCAAAGTATTTGTTCAATTGGCCTGCCATTTCTTTGTTCCCCATTATAAATGTTTATGTTCCCTGCAAGCTTACTCTCATACTCTATTTTCCCCCTCCTAATTAAACCCTTTGTCCTCCTCTGCTGAATTATAAATTTCTCCCAGTCCTCAGGTTTGCTGCTTTTTCTGGCCAATTTATATGCCTCTTCCTTGGATTTAACACTATCCCTAATTTCCCTTGTTAGCCACGGTTGCGCCACCTTCCCCGTTTTATTTTTACGCCAGACAGGGATGTACAATTGTTGAAGTTCATCTATGTGATCTTTAAATGTCTGCCATTGCCTATCCACCATCAACCCTTTAAGTATCATTCGCCAGTCTATCCTAGCCAATTCATGTCTCATACCATCGAAGTTACCTTTCTTTAGGTTCAGGACCCTAGTCTCTGAATTAACTGTGTCTCTCTCCATCTTAATGAAGAATTCTACCATATTATGGTCACTCTTCCCCAAGGGGCCTCGCAAAACAAGATTGCTAATTAATCCTCTCTCATTACACATCACCCAGTCTAGGATGGCCAGCTCTCTAATTGAATGCCGGAACAGGCACAAGGGGCTGAACGGCCTCCTCCTTTCCCTGTGTTTGAATTGTACAGTTAGCATTTTGCAGAATGTTTTGTACTTTGTTTATCTAATTGAAAACAAATTAATTAATTGTTGTAGTCTAATTTTAACACCTGCCATTCTAGATTTCACTTCCTGAGCGGTTTCATCTATGGTTATTTATCGTTCTCAAGAGATTCAATTTAATCAAGAATTCTCAGACTAAGTGAACGTCACACAATTCACTTACAAGGCATCCTTCCGCTCAATGGAAGTTTCCATTTGCTGGACCACTATGCTAACTTTTAAAACGTATTCTCCATGCATCCTTGACTATTTGTGTAATGGAAATTGAAGGATTATGGGACTGTGGGAGTGCAGGAAAAAGATTCCTACCTTCTGCAGCAAGGCGCCTAAAGTGGCAACTCCATGTGAGTGAAGCAGGTTCTCCTGATTGATTGGATGTCTTCGTATGAAATGTTTTATTGTCAAGAGATAAGTAGCTACAGGGTTCTTCTCCAGCCTGGCCTCTGTAAATCACACACAGGGACAAAATCATACTCGGGAACAATCACAGCGACACAATGTTGACTCATATAGTCTACGTCAGACTAACACTTTAATCGGTGGAGGAAATCAAATTCTTAGATTTTCCCTCTTACAAATCTCCTACAATCTACTTCACATCCCTGGAATGTTTGTAAGTCCCTAAAGTTTGACTGGTTCAAATTAAACATATTTCAAGATTTTTAAACTGAGCTTGGGATATTGTTATCTGTGTATCTTAACAATGGATAGTCAAGGGGCTATGACGGGGGCCGGGGGGGTGGGGGTGGGGGGCGTGGGGTGGGGAGGGGAGGGGAGGGGAGGGGAGGAACTTAACACAATCAAAATCACTAAGGAGGTGGTATTCAGTAAGATAACGGGACTAAAGGCAGATAAATCCCCTGGACCTTGCATCCTAGGGTCTTAAGAGAAGTAGCGGCAGGGATAGTGGATGCACCGGTTGTAATTTACCAAAATTCCCTGGATTCTGGGGAGGTTGCAGCAGATTGTAAAACTGCAAATGAAACGGCCCTATTTAAAAAAGGAGGCAGACAAAAAGCAGGAAACTATAGACCAAGTTAGCCTAACATCTGTGGTTGGGAAAATGTTGGAGTCCATTATTAAAGAAGCAGTAGCAGGACATTTGGAAAAGCATAATTCGGTCAGGCAGAGTCAGCATGGATTTATGAAAGGGAAGTCAGGCTTGACAAATTTGCTGGAATACACCAGTGGATGTGGTGTATTTGGACTTCCAGAAGGCATTTGATAAGGTGCCACATAAAAGATTACTGCACAAGATAAAAGTTCACGGGGTTGTGGGTAATATATTAGCATGGATAGAATATTGACTAACGAACAGAAAACAGAGTCGGGATAAATGGTTCATTCTCTGGTTGGCAACCAGTAACTAGTGGGGTGCCGCAGGGATCAGTGCTGGGACCCCAACTATTTACAATCTATATTAATGACTTGGAAGAAGGGACCGAGTGTAACGTAGCCAAGTTTGCTGACGATACAAAGATGGGAGGAAAAGCAATGTGTGAGGAGGACACAAAAAATCTGCAAAAGGGCATAGATAAGATAAGTGAGTGGGCAAAAATTTGGCAGATGGAGTATAATGTTGGAAAGTGTGAGGTCATGCACTTTGGCAGAAAACAAATCAAAGAGCAAGTTATTATTTAAATGGAGAAAGACTGCAAAGTGCCACAGTACTGCGGGACCTGGGGGTACTTGTGCATGAAACACAAAAGGTTAGTATGCAGGTACAGCAAGTGATCAGGAAGGTCAATGGAATCTTGGCCTTTATTGCAAAGGGGATGGAGTATAAAAGCAGGGAAGTCTTGTTACAGTTATACAGGGTATTGGTGAGGCCACACCTAGAATACTGCGTACAGTTTTGGTTTCCATATTTACGAAAGAATATACTTGCTTTGGAGGCAGTGCAGAGAAGGTTCACTAGGTTGATTTCGGAGATGAGGGAGTTGACTTATGAGGAAAGGTTGAATAGGTTGGGCCTCTACTCATTGGAATTCAGAAGAATGAGAGGTGATCTTATCGAAACGTATAAGACTATGGGCCCAAGTTTCGGTCGCGCCAGAAAGTGCGCCTAAAAAAAAACTTACCTATTCTCCGGCTCCCTGCAGGTCCTCTGGAGCCGGGCGCGGCGCAGCACGAACTGTGGGGGGGGCGGAGCCAGGTTCCTGCACTGAAAACAGTGCCGGGACCTCTGCACATGCGCTACAATGGGCGCGCATGTGCAGTAGCTGCAGGCGCCCAAAACTGTGGGAGGGGCCCGAAGCACGCAGCCCATAGCCCTGGCCGAATGGCTTCACTGGGGCTGCGTGGATAAGGCTCCTCCCACCCGACTGGACCCCCGCTCTCCCTCCCGCCCCCCCCGGCGACCCGACCTCCGTTCCCCCCCCCAACCCGGACCTCTGCGACTCTCTCTCTCCCCCCCCACCCCGCCAGACCTCCGTGACCCCCCCCCCGCCGAGACCAGACGCCACCTACCTGTAAATCCAGCCCGAAGTCTTGGGCCCGGCCGTTCAGCCTCCTTCTCCTCTCCCTTCTCCATCCCTCCCTCCCTCCTCCCTCCCTCCCTCCCTTCTCCCACACCCATCCCCCTTCTTCCTCCCCCACCTCCTCCTCCCCCTCACATCCCCCTCCTCCCCTCCCCCCTCCCTTCTACCTCCCTCCTCCATCCTCTCCCTCTCCCCCCACCCCCCTTCTCCCCCCCACCCCCTTCTCCCCACCCCCACCCCACCCCCCCTTCTCCCCTTCCCCCTCCCATCCCCCTTCTCCCCCTCCCCTCACTGTCAGAAACACAGACACTGACAGATAGAGAGTGAACGTCACACACACAGACAGTCAGAGAGATAGAGACACTGACAGAGACACACTGGGGGGGCAGTCCCAGCACGCTGTTGGAGGACTCCTGGTGCTGCAGTCGGTAAGTAGAAAATGTTTTATTTATTGATTTTTTTTAAAAAACTTATTTTTTATTAATTTTTTTTTGATTGATTTATTGGTTGATTTATTGATGTATTTATCATTTATTATTGATGATGGCTCTTTATTTGTAAAACTGAAGTGTTTAATGTTTGTAAACTTCCCTTTAAACCCCCCCCCACCCTCACCATTCCCTACGCCTAATTTGTAACCTACGCCTGATTTTCTAAAGTGTAGACAAGGTTTTTTCAAACGTACAAAAATCTTCACTTACTCCATTCTAAGTTAGTTTGGAGTAAGTTTTCACTGCCTAAACTTTGAAAACAGGCATAAGTGGCCGGACACGCCCCCTTTTGAAAAAAAAATTCTGTTCCAAAGTGAAACTGTTCTAACTGACTAGAACTGGAGCAAACTAAATGCCTAGAATTCAAATTTCTAAGATACTCCATTCTAAACCAGTTGCTCCAAAAAAACAGGAGCAACTCAGACCGAAACTTGGCCCCTATGAAAGGGCTTGACAAGGTGGATGCAGAGATGATGTTTCCACTGATAGGGGAGACTAGTACTAGGCTGCATAATCTTAGAATAAGGGACGGCCCATTTAAAACTGAGATGAGAAGGACTTTCTTCTCTCAGAGCGTTGTAAATCTGTGGAGTTCGCTGCCTCAGAGAGCTGTGGAAGCTGGGACATTGAATAAATTTAAAATAGAGATAGACAGTTTCTTAACCGATAAGGGAATAAGGGGTTATGGGGAGCGGGCAGGGAAGTGGACCCGAGTCCATGATCATATTAAATGAGCAGGCTCAAGGGGCCGTATGTCCCACTCCTGCTCCTATTTCTTATGTTCTTATAAGGGCAATGGGATTCTTTGTTTTGCATCTAGAGGCATAGAATACAAAAGGAAAGCTATAATGTTGAACTTGCACATGACCTTAGTTAGGCTACAGTTGGGAGTATTGTGCAGTTTTGAGTACTTATTATAGGAATATAAAAGCAATGGAAAGGTGCAGCACAGATTCACTAAGATGTTACAAGGAGCAGGGGGTTACAGTTATGAAGAAAGAAGTTAGGACACTTATCATTAGATCTGAGAAGCTGGATGGAGATCTTTCAAGATAAAGGGTGCTGCTACAGTAAATAGAGATTGTTTCCATTGGTCGACAACATGATAACAATGGACAAATTTAAGATAATCACAAAAACATTTTTTTTTTAATTCTGTACATAGATGGTGGTAGAATGGGAAATTCTCTATCGCAAACTATTGTTGAAGCAGAGTTCAGAAACTCTTTTAAAAGGAGTTAAATAGTTGCGTGAAAAAGAGGAATATTGAAGGGCATAGTAAGCAAGCTGGTGCATGGGATTTGACAAAGTGGAAAAACACAGTGACACTAACTTGAGAGGCTGATTGGCCTATTTTTTTGCACTGTAAGATTCTATAATTGTAAGCCACATTCTCGATGCCATCTTTTGATGAGATGCTAAACAGAGATGCTAATCTGTCAGTGCAGCTGAATTATTAAAAAAACACTTTTTGAAGAATAGTAGAGCTCGCCAATGTCCTGGCCCACATTCTTCCTCCAAAGACACCACCAAAAGACAAATTAACTGCTCATTCTTGTTTTTACTACTGGTGCGACATTGCTGTGTATGGATGACTGCAACGTTCATTTACATATCAGCACTGACTGACTACAAAGTAATTAGGACTGTTCGAAGATGTGATTATGTGCTTTATAAATGCAAATTATTCTTTCTTGAGTTTTAACCATCATTTGATCTTTATTTAGAGGGGGAGGGGAGTAAAATCCGAGAGCTATTACATTGCATAACTTTAGTAGTTTACTCGCTTAGATTCTGGCAGTAACCCCCATGAAGGACATCACCAATGATGACGAGTGTTGTGATCCTGTTCTTTATCAATGTCACACTGGCCTTTCTCCAAAACACAGAAAAAGTGAGAAAAACTTAAAAAAAACCTTAGGATGTCCCAAAGCGCTTTACAACCAATTAAGTACTTTTTGAAGAATAGTTACTGTTGCAATTATGAATGTAATGTTGCATTACACAGCAATAGTCACAAAAACATATATTTGGAAGAAACGGATTTCTTGATAGGAGTGTGTTTGTGTACACGGGTGGGGAGAGGGGGTTGTAAAGATCACAGAATCGCATCACATAGGTAGCAGTGCAGAGAAGGACTAACTGCGCACATAGAGCTGTGACAGTCAATTAAAATACATGGCTTGGATGTGAAAGGAGAAGCTCTCAAAACAAGCCGAGAGTTGGGCTTTAATGTGTTTGCAATTAGATGTTGGAGGGCAGGGAAAAAGCAGAAAGCCAAGAGCAAGAGGAACATTTGCAAATAAGACACCACTACTACTACAAGTCTTGAATAGCAAAGAGTGGATGCAGTGGTGAAAGACAGGTTAAGACAGTATAGGCATACTCCAGCATTATGTAGATGGTAGGCACAGGGGCAAGAAAAAATGCATGGAGTCAATCACACCCGCTTAGCTCAAGAGAGGAAAGAAAAAACACATTTAGAGCATTGACTAGGAAGAGAAATGAAATTTTAAACTTATTGCAACAACTTCCAATTAAAACACCACTTTTTCACAGACTCAGGCAGATGGTGTGAATTCAACTACAGTATTCTTATTTAAACAGAAAGCCTTGCTGGGAAGAAATACTATCAGTATGGGGGAGCTAAATTGCCATCAGTACCTTCCTCTAACATTTTGAAAAAGTTATAATTTTAAGAGCTTACTTCCTTGTTCGCTGTTTGTGAAAATTCTGCGTTTCGATTGGCTGCTTAGACAGTCTGTTGACATCACGGCTGTTCGCACAAGGGGATCCTCATTATACTTCGTTGATTTGATTTGAATGTCAGAAAACCCAAAGTTCTCGACACATGGATCGTGGGATACTTGTGCGGAGCGTACTTTGGGGCGAGCAGCGAATGCCTTTGCTTCGCTGCAGACTGCAAATTCCGGGCCAATATTTCAAGCTTGAAGTAAAATTTTGGGGGGTTATTCTGCACTGATTAGTATTGAAAAAGCTCCTTGGTATCTTCACATCAAATGAAATCTGCCAAGATGCTGTAAACAAGACAAGCTTGGGGTTGTTATTTTGGTGCCGTGCCCCTTATACAATGTGTGGAGGCGCTGGTGACAGAGGTTAAAAAATAAAGTGGCTTTAAAAATGTAAGTCTTTTCAGGATTACAGCTACACATTGCAACATCTCATGCATTCAGAGTCGCATTTTACTGTTGATACTTGAACTTTTTTCTCATTTTTGGGGCATTGGAGAGAGAGAGACAGAGACAGAGAGAAGGTGAACCCTGTTTGAATGAAATCTGCCTGAAGAGAAGCTTGGAAATTGAACATTGCAAACTAAACTGGCTCAATAATCCCCTCACCTGGATAACAGCAACATCATTCGCTAGACTGGAAATGTACAGGTGTTGTTGGTTTTAATAGAAGGTGGTTTTAAACAACAAGCATACGAGTGAGAATTATTTGAAATCGGTTAAAATGTCAATACCCTGCACTACAATAGTGCTGTACAACATTTGCAGTACTAATTTAAGCACTTTTCACTGACTGTTTCACCATTTTAACTACCCAATTGCACAATTCCTTATCATTGTTTGGTCAAGATTGACTTTTATTAATTAAAAGGATTTTGCTCAATGTAATACTTCGTGCTTTTCGGATCGAGAATCTTCCGCACATAGATATACTACAGATAAGTTAATTTTGTGCCTAGATGAGTTAACAGGAGACTGATAAATCTCTCTCTGATTCACAAGGTAGCGCCTTGTACAATCAGTGCCCTCCTTAAGACCTGTACTAAAAGTCACAAGGTAAGAGCAAATAGCAAGGTATCTCAAAGGAGAGGGGAAAAAGGGGGTTGGAGAGGCTCTGCTCCGAGTAGAAGAACTTAGTTAAGAAATTGGAACAGAGCAATATTCATTTCAGTTACTCTGCATTAACTTGTAAAATAGGAAAGAGAAAGGGCATGCATGGGGGTGGAGGAAGAGTGGGAGGGTTACATGGTAATAAACACAAGTAGTATAGACAAAAACGGGTCAGTAAAGTGGCAACAGATAACTGCAATACATACACCTACCCAGACTAGAAGATTGATTCCAAAATTAATGTTGTTAACTCATGATCCCTCTGCAACTACTATAAAGTCTTACCAGAAGCTCTAGTTGAAGGGACCACCACCCAGTCACCTTCAGAAGGAGAGGGTGCTTCAGGCGTCACAAAGTCAGTTGCCCCATGATCGTGTCCGTTTTTCACAGACCCCTGGCTACCAAGATTGCTCATTTGTTCCAGCAGTGGGAAAAGGACATTGAGACCACCAGTGCAATTGATCATATCCTGCAAAAACAAGTGTCAAGTAGAATGCTGTAATCTACCAATGGAGAAACATTTAAACTGTATGGCGACAAGTTCAATTCCAATCCAAATTCCAAATGTTTTGCCTGCTCCAGCAGTACAACACAAGCTCCCCACACCCCGCTCCATTCAGCCCAAATTCAAATCGAATTTCAAGGTCCAGTTTCCGCAATAGTAAGTTTCACTAACTCTTTCCATTCAATGCACTACATGACAATAAGGTGCTCTATCTTGGATTTGGGAGAGGGGTCAGGGGAATGGGGGTGGGGGGTGGGGGGGGGGGGGGGGAGAAGAAATGAGAGGGAGCAAAAATCTCTCAATTGCAGGGCCCGATCGACTCCGTTTTTTTGCTTTGGCCCCTCGGCGCTGAAAATAAAAATCCAGAGAGTCAGGAGAGGTATGTGTGCGTGTGTATGCGCGTGCGTGCGTAGAAGGACCCTCTCTTAAAAAGTTCAATTTTCTCCTTTGCAGAAGATGGTGTCACAGATCAACTGAGAATGGTCACAAATTGGAGGAGGTCCGCCAAGTAGGCTGCAACTAACAGCCGTGGAGCAGAGGATAACGTCTATGATTAACTGTCATAGGAGAAGACCAACCATTAATACAGAAGCTGGTCCCAGTTTTCCCAATAGCGGGTAAGCCCTGCAAATGGCACAGACTGGTTTGGCTAAATTTATGTTCTGCGTGTGCTGCTTATGCTTCCCCTTCCTCAATGTTGCTAACCAAGCATCTATCTTTTGTTTCGCAGAGGTTGAGCATCAGGAGAAGAGAGAAGGTACACCTGAAGTTAGAAACATAGAAGAAACATAGAGATTTACAGCGCAGAAGGAGGCCATTTCGGCCCATCGTGTCCGCACTGGCCGACAAAGAGCCACACGGCCCTCGGTCAGCAGCCCTAAAGGTTACATATAAACCCATGAACAAGGACGGAAAGGTAAAGAGCACCCAGCCCAACCAGTCCGCCCCACACAACTGTGACACCCCTTACACCGAAACATTCTACATTCCTCCCCAATCGGAGCCATGTGAAGGAGAGAATGTTCAGGATATTCCAAATCAGGAGAATGATGGGCAGCAAGAAGGCATTGACGACGAGATGGGTACCCTAGATTTGGAGATGCTGAATCAATCCACGGGACATTTCTAGGTGAGGCGTCTGAGGCTGCGAGTATAAGTGTGTTGCAGCAAGCCACACCTGCGAGATGTCAAAGGAGAGCAGACTATAGACCTGATGCAGAAACACAGGATTTGGAGAACATAGGACATCTTGTGGGGATGAGCGGGGAGAATATCCAACAATCGTGACTGTTCCTGGAAACCTTTGGTGGGGTGAGGGCAGAGTTGGGGGAACTGTCATTACAGGTGGAAACACTTTTGGGATGGTTGAACAAGGTAGTAGTGACAATAGGGGGGCTCACCCAGGCTGTCACTGATGTGAGGAATGCTTTCTACTCTGCACCAAAATCAAGGGTTGATCCTGAGGCTGAGGATGATTACGAAGAGGAACCCGGGCCTTCCACAATGACACATTTTGGCTCTGACCCTGTTGTAACCCAGCAGCAAAAAACGTCACATCGGAAAAGAAATAGTTTACATCTGGGGTTAAGGGAGGCAAGGAAGCAGATGTCTGCAACTACGGGCATGCGCAGGGGTAGCGACATCTACTGGGGCAGGATTGGTGCACAGCGCTAAGGAGGAGGATAGATGGCTTGTTTGTTTTTGGTTGGTTTGGTTGATTGTTCTTTTGAATGTTCGCCACAGTATTCATTAAAGTTTTTAAAGATAAGGTTTAAAGATAAGTCATGTTAAGCTAATTACAACTGTGCTGTACAAATGTTTTCCTTGACTTTTAACCTGACTCCTGCACTTCATTTTTTAATGCTGCACTAATAAATATTATAAGATAAAGGAACAGACTGAGAATGTAAAATGGCCTCATTTCTTGTAACCTATAAGTTTAAATGATACAGGGGCAGGTTCCAGTACTAAGGTGTTCATGGATCCTGACTTGTTCTGGGTCACTGATACATGCAACACAGGACCATGGTATGTCTATCAGTGACCCTGACCCAGTCTAGATCTATGAACAACTTAGTACAGGAACATGCTAATTTAACATCCCTACAAATATATTATTGTATATTATTGTCCACGTAAGCACTCCAACACTCCATTAAAACATAAAAGATTTGCGGTGGGATTATTTAATTTATATAATGTAATGTCCAGTCTTTATTAGAAATCACTGCTGCTTTCCTATGAGCCCGGAGTGTTTTGCACTGTCTTTTGTGTGCAGACCTCTGGCCTGGGATAGCAGCGGGCCATGTGGGTGGAGGACCTTCAGCCGGGGGCTTGCAGCAGCTGCAGTCGACGGTGTGGAGAATCGAGAGAAGGCTTTATTGATGGTTTTAGAAGAAGAGTCCAATCTGTCTGCTGATTTTCCCAACCTGGTGATGTTCAAGGCTTCCCTGGACGTTTTGGAAGATTTTGGGCAGTGAGAACATCACTGGAAAAAGGAGAAGATTTTTTTATTTTACTGCCTGCTTACAGTTATCATCGCAGGAGCAGCATTATTGGTAAGTTTACATTTTTTTTTATACTTGCATATTGTTCATGTTTGCTTTTTAAATTCCCTAAAAGTTTATTTATAAAAGACAGGGAGTCCCTTCGGGCGGGGATAGGATCAGGCCAGCGCGGATTTCCCGAACTGCAGATAAGGGTATTACCTACAGTTCTTCTAGGGTCTATGCCAGTTTGAAAAAATTTGTTCGTGGGGAAAGTTGCCCAGAAATGGTGTGCAACTTTCTTTTACAGGTACACCAGTGCCAGAATGTATGGCGCCAAACATTCTGGCGCTGGTAGTAGACGCCGACACCCCGACATTGGGGAATCTTTCAACAGAGCTTCAGTGCCAATAAAATGGCTGGGCAAAATTGGGGCCTTTAGCTCATAGGTTTTCAAACTGATTGTCTATTGGATCATTAGCTAAGTAACCAATGTTTTTTACATAACAGGCAATCTCCACTTAGCAACTGCTTCTCCTAATTGTTTGCAGTTGCATCAAGAATATCATTAAGGTAATAGCACTTTAAGGAGGTGCAAACAGCTGATTGAAATTGTGTGAAGACCAACTTTGGCTAAAATTAGCAGAGCTGATTAAGTAGAGGGTAAGTACTTAGTGAACTGCCCAAAACAGTTGGCGCACTTAACATGTTCTAGGCAGCATCTTGTAATTAACACCTATGGTACTGATCATCATCATAGGCAGTCCCTCGGAATCGAGGAAGACTTGCTTCCACTCTTAAAATGAGTTCCTAGGTGGCTGAACAGTTCAATATGAGAACCACAGTCTCCGTCAACTGTCACAGGACGGGAGAGTGGAGAGCACCAGTTCCAACTGTCACAGGACAGGAGAGTGGAGAGCACCAATTCCAACTGTCGCAGGAGAAAGAGTGGAGAGCACCAGTTCCAACTGTCACAGGACGGGAGAGTGGAGAGCACCAGTTCCAACTGTCACAGGACGGGAGAGTGGAGAGCACCAGTTCCAACTGTCACAGGACAGAGAGTGGAGAGCACCAGTTCAAACTGTCACAGGAGAGAGAGTGGAGAGCACCAGTTCCAACTGTCACAGGAGAGAGAGTGGAGAGCACCAGTTCCCACTGTCACAGGACAGAGAGTGGAGAGCACCAGTTCCCACTGTCACAGGACAGAGAGTGGAGAGCACCAGTTCCAACTGTCACAGGAGAGAGAGTGGAGAGCACCAGTTCCAACTGTCACAGGAGAGAGAGTGGAGAGCACCAGTTCCAACTGTCACAGGATGGGAGAGTGGAGAGCACCAGTTCCAACTGTCACAGGAGAGAGAGTGGAGAGCACCAGTTCCAACTGTCACAGGAGAGAGAGTGGAGAGCACCAGTTCCAACTGTCACAGGATGGGAGAGTGGAGAGCACCAGTTCCAACTGTCACAGGATGGGAGAGTGGAGAGCACCAGTTCCAACTGTCACAGGATGGGAGAGTGGAGAGCACCAGTTCCAACTGTCACAGGATGGGAGAGTGGAGAGCACCAGTTCCAACTGTCACAGGATGGGAGAGTGGAGAGCACCAGTTCCAACTGTCACAGGACGGGAGAGTGGAGAGCACCAGTTCCCACTGTCACAGGATGGGAGAGTGGAGAGCACCAGTTCCAACTGTCACAGGAGCATCCGGTCGTGCCCCAGTAACTGTCCCCAAAGGAAGTGGAGTGTGGGAAATTGCACTCCGCTTCCATTGAGGGGTGGTAAGGCCAATTCTGCGGCGGGAGCAGGACTTCCACGCTGGGGGCTAAAATTCCCGGCCCCAGAAGGTTACCGCCCCCAAGGTGGGAGCCTGTGGGAGGCAGAGGGAAGTTGAGGGGAGACGGGGGCGGGGGATGGAGGGGAGAGTGGTGGAGATGGGCAGGGCGGAGAAATTCAGGGCAGGGGACAGGGAGGGACCACATTGCAGCGGAGGTCTCGGGGGGCGAAGTGTGTTGGAGAGTCGGGCGTGGGGGCTCTGTGCCTCGGTGCGAGGCGTGTTCAGAGTGGGGTGGACGGGTTGACTGCACAGATGGTGGCTGGTGGATGTGGTGTGGTTGGCGTCGTGGGGGGCGTGGCTCCGGGGTGGCTGGGGCCGGGGATGTTCGGCATTTGGGAAGGATTCTGACGGGACGGGATGGGTTGGGTACGGGGGGAGTGTTCCCGGTGTTGGGTGGGTCCGGAGCCGGGGGGGGCCACGCTCTTGGGATGGGGGGGTGGGCTGTTTGGGGCTGGGATTGGGAGAGACTTCTTCACTCGGGGAATTGTTGGCCTGTGGGGTTCCCTGCCGCGGAGAGTTGTTGATACCAGTTCATTGGATGTGTTCGGGAGGGAGTTGGATGTGGTCCTTGCGGCTGGGGTGGGGGGGGTCGGGGGGGTGTGGAGGGGGCGTGGGGGAGGTGCTGGGGTGGGTGATTAGCCATGATCTTGTTGAATGGCGGTGCAGGCTCGAAGGGCCGAATGGCCTACTCCTGCACATATTTTCTATGTTTCTATGTCACAGGTGGGGCAGATAGTCGTCGAAGGAAAAGGAGGGTGGGAAAGGTTTTCCGCACGCTCTTTCCGCTGCCTGCACTCGATTTCTGCATGCTCTCGGCGATGAGATTCAAGGGGCTCAGCTCCCTCCCGGATGCATTTCCTCCACTTAGGGCGGTCTTTGGCCAGGGACTCCCAGGTGTCAGTGGGGATGTTGCACTTTATCAGGGAGGCTTTGAGGGTGTCCTTGTAACGTTTCCTCTGCCCACCTTTGGCTTGTTTGCCGTGAAGGAGTTCCGAGTAGAACGCTTGTTTTGGAAGTCTTGTGTCTGGCATGCAGACAATGTGGCTTGCCCAGCGGAGCTGATCAAGTGTGGTCAGTGCTTCAATGCTGGGGATGTTGGCCTGGTCGAAGATGCTCATGTTGGTGCGTCTGTCCTCCCAGGGGATTTGTACGATCTTGCGGAGACATTGTTGGTGGTATTTCTCCAGCGATTTGAGGTGTCTACTGTACATGGAGGAAAAGTGTGTTCGAAGACCAGGCCCTCAAATCTGCTACCAAGGTCATGGTCTACAGGGCTGTAGTAATATCCGCCCTCCTGCATGGCTCAGAGACATGGACCATGTACAGTAGACCTATGGTACTGGCAAACAGTTAGCTCCATTTACCTGATACAGGTGCCAGCCCATACTAAGCATTAGACAGTTTAAGTGTAGGGATTTGTCGTATTGTTTTCCTTTGGGTAGCTGGCATAGTCAGGAATTTCAGGCGTGACCCACACAAAGAAAAGTTTGAAAATCAATCCATTCACCAATTATACACCAGCATTGTTAACAGGTAGGTTGATATCTTCAACATGTAGCTGAAGGAGAAGGTAAGGCAACAGCAGCCTGGGGGAGGAATGTTCAACTGGGAAAAAATGTCAATGTAATTTGAAAAGTTCTAACATAGGCACCAATGAATTTCCTATACATTCTCATTTTGCAATATTTCTGATGCAGTGAAAAAAATTAATATAATGAATGATTTGTGTGTGCTGCTCTAATGTAAAATCCTTATCTTGAGGATAACAGTCCCCTTTCTCCAATAATAATTATGAGGAGCAATCCAACACTGATTGAGATACCTTAATGTCCCAGTTGACAACTTTATGCCCAGTCAATCTCCCGTGAAAGAGGTTCGGAGACAAATCAAGGCAGATGGGACTTTTGCAGGCCTGTAAAAATGCAGAAAGGCCAATGATTATTGCATATGGATTTTGAAAGCTGCATATGCATCAAAATAATCTCACAACTTTAACTATCTTCAAGAACAAAATGTTTAGTTTTTAAACACATGCAGATATGTTTGTTTAATACCATCTTGGACAACCAAAACAGAGGATTGATAATACAAGGTTAATTCCTGAAATGGAACGAGTTTATCCAGCAAGTAGCTGAATCATATAGACCTCCCTACCCTGCGATATCCATCACCTAGAAGGACAACTGTAACAGGCGCATGGGAACGCCATCATCTCCAAATTACACACTATCCCGATTTGGACATATATCACCAGTCCTTCTTCGTCGATGGGTCAAAATCCTGGAACTCCCAACCCAACAGCGCTGTGGAAGCATCTTCACCACACGGACTACTGCGGTTCAAGGTGGCGGCCCACCACCATCTTCTCTCAAGAGAAACGAGGAATGGACAATAAATGCCGGCCTTGCCAGCGGCACCCTTAGCTCAAGAATTAATTTTTAAAAGAGGTCTCTAGTTTGAAGTCTGGTCTGTGAATTATCTCATCTCAGCTGGGAGGGCAGTGGCAGTAACATTGGTCTCTACACCTAGGGATAGGAAAGTCAAACAATATTCCCATTCCTCATCACTCTCTAGTGATTTCTGTTGGAACATATATGTTGTGTCCTTACACACTACAGCAAATCAACATGAGGCACATACTGGAGACAAGGTCACTCTGTGACCTGTACCTTTATCCACAGGACCAGGAAGTGATGACCCTGCGTGGGACCTCCCTTTATATATCTGGATAACCAGGTGAGGAATGTCTCCCACAAGTTCACCCCCTGTGGTCAAGGTGTGCATTTCTCAGGTGTATACAGTGTACAGTGTTGTTACATAAAGGTTACAGTTATGTGAAGGTTACAAGCATGACAATATACATGTGCCGACAGCAACTGAAAAGATTTTGTGATGCTCTCAGCAGTCAAACAGCCTGCCACTCATGCAAGAAGTCTGGCCACTTGGGTGAGATATCAGAATGCGCCCAGTGCCTATGGAATCATACACCAGCAGGATCAACGGCTTCAGGAGAGAATGGTAGTGGGCAAATAAAAATCCAAGAGTAGGATCATAAACTTCATACACAACTTACTTTTGGTGTATAATGCAGAAGCAGTTTATTTGTGAGGTCTGTAAGCTCCGACTCCTGAATTTTCAACGGAGAAATGCAGTTTGGGCCTGTCAATGGCAAAAGACCACCACATTTTCACATATGTAATCTATTAAGAAGTTCATATTCAACATTTGGGGGGGGAAATCTGGTCAGAAAATTAACTACAATGTAACATTATCAAGCAGAGATTCAATCATAAGTTTTTATGCTTGGCAAATGTCCGCTGCCATGCTGACATCAGTCCTCACGTAGATGCTGAAGAAACATTAGTGCAGTTATTAACCAAAATGCTCCAATTGCTACAAACCATATACTGTGATGTGGTGCAGCAACATAGGCAACATTTTTCACTACAACTATAGCATCACAAATCACTGCAAACCAACAAGAAAAAGTCGCAGTGTGATTTCAGAGTTATAACAACAAAGCTTTGTTCCTTCATCCACTAATGATCCATTGGAAGCAAAGAAGTGCATCACATGCACTAACTACATCCTTTAGACTTGCCCATTTTACATTTTTTTTACACTGCATTCCGCTCCTAGAATCTGCCTTGCTGAGAAGGTGGGCAAGGAACCTACCTTCAGACCTCAGCTGATCCTGATCCAGCTGTTTTACAGCCAAAACAGTTGAAGACAACACTTTACACCTGGAGCAGTTTGAACATGCTAAACGGCTGCTCCTAAAAAACAGCATTCTTTCATGTGCAAAGCCCAGTAAATTCTGCTTGATCGAATATGTCAACAGATTAATGCTGTTTTAAAAAAGGACACAGGATCCTGCGCTTTATAAATAGAGGCATAGAGTACAAAAGCAAAGAAGTTACGCTAAGCCTTTATAAATCACTGGTTTGGCTTCAGTTGGAGTATTGCGACCAATTCTGGGCACTGCACTTTAGGAAGGATGTCAAAGCCTTGGAGAGGGTGCGGAGGAGATTTAATAGAATGGTACCAGGGATGAGGGACTTCAGTTATGTGGAGACTAGAGAAGCTGGGGTTGTTCTCCTTAGAGCACAGAAGATTAAGGGAGAATTTAATAGGTTAAGGGAATATTTAATAGAGATGTTCAAAATTATGAGAGGTTTTGAGAGTAAATAAGGAGAAACTGTTTCCACTGGCACGAGGGTCAGTAACTGGAGGACACAGATTTAAGATAATTGGCAAAAGAACCAGGAGGGAGATGAGGAGAAAGTTGTTTTACACAGCAAGTTGTTATGATCTAGACACTGCCTGAAAGGGTGTTTGAAGCAGATTCAACAGTAACATTCAAAAGGGAACTGCATATATACTTGAGATGGAAACATTTGCACAGCTATGGGGAAAAGGCAGGGACTAATTGGATAGCTCCTTCAAAGAGCCGGCATAGGCCTTCTTCTGTGCTGTAAGATTCTATGATGAGATATATCATCTCAAAAATAGTAATTTTAAAAGACAACTAAGGTGTATGCAGTGCTGGTGGTAATGCAATAAGTTAATGAGGGTGGCTACGTGCAATCCTTAGCTGGAAAGCTGCTGCTCACCTGCAAAATACAAAGCCTTCACTTGAAAAGGTTGCAGTGCATCATGGAAGACTAGAACGGAACCCAGCTGACCCTCCAGTGAGGTCGGGGAACCCCACTCACTATCCTGAGTTCCTGCCGAAATGAGTTTCGTCACCGACTCTGGTTTGCCCAGGAGTCCGCTCCAGTTTGGCGAGGAAAGAATTGCGCTCAGAGATGCCCGTCCAGAGGAGATAGACAATGAGAATGGAGGATCCGGGATTTGTGAGGGAGGTGGGGTCGTGGTCCTCTGACCAGCCGATCCAATACAACACGAGGTAAAAGGCTAAGGTGGGAAGGAAACAAGGTTTCAGTGCTGGCACAACTTAAGATATAAATCATGTGAAACACAAAGGCTTGAAATTAGCACATCAACTAGACAGAGACAACTAGCAGCAGCAAACATATAGTGGGAGTTTCACGATTCAGTAGCTTACTGTTCCTCCTTGCTATCGCATGCACAGCAGCTGCCTTCTGGAGGCTTTTAACAAACTTATCACGATACAACATGTGTAAGGTACAAGCAACTTTAATTTCAGATCATCATCATCATAGGCAGTCCCTCGGAATCGAGGAAGACTTGCTTCCACTCCTGAAGTGAGTTCTTTGGTGGCTGAACAATCCAATACGAGAGCCACAGACCCTGTCACAGGTGGGACAGATAGTCGTTGAGGGAAGGGGTGGATGGGATTGGTTTGTCGCACGCTCTTTCCGCTGTCTACCCTTGTTTTCTGCAGGCTCTCGGCGTTGAGACTTGAGGTACTCAGTGCCCTCTCGGATGCATTTCCTAAACTTAGGGCGGTCTTGGGCAAGGGACTCCCAGGTGTCAGTGGGGATGTTGCACTTTTATCAGGGAGGCTTTGAGGGTGTCCTTGTAGCGTTTCTGCTGCCCACCTTTGGCTGTGAAGGAGCTCTGAGTAGAGCACTTGCTTTGGGAGTCTTGTGTCTGGCATGCGGACTATGTGGCCTGCCCAGCGGAGCTGATCGAATGTGGTCAGTGCTTCAATGCTGGGGATGTTAGCCTGGACGAGGACGCTGATGTTGGTGCGCCTGTCCTCGCAGGGGATTTGTAGGATCTTGGGGAGACATCGTTGGTGGTATTTCTCCAGCGAATTGAGGTGTCTACTTATGTGGTCCACATCTCTGAGCCACACAGGAGAGCGGGTATCACTACAGCCCTGTAGACCATAAGCTTGGTGCCAGATTTGAGGGGCTGATCTTCGAACACTCTCTTCCTCAGGCGACCGAAGGCTGCGCTGGCGCACTGGAGGCGGTGTTGAATTCTTGTCGTCGATGTCTGCCCTTGCTGATAATAGGCTCCCGAGATATGGAAAGTGGTCTACATTGTCCAGGGCCGTGCCATGGATCTTGATGACTGGGAGGCAGTGCTGTGTGGTGGGGTCAGGTTGGTGGAGGACCTTTGTCTTACAGATGTTTGGTGTAAGGCTCATGCTTTCATATGCTTCGGTGAAGATGTTGATGATAGCTTGAAGTTCAGCCTCTGAATGGGCACAGACGCAAGCGTTGTCCGCATACTGTAGTTTGACAACAGAGGATGGAACGGTCCTGGATCTAGCCTGGAGGCGACGAAGGTTGAACAGGTGTTCCCACTGGTTCTATAGTTTAGTTCCACTCCAGCGGGGAGCTTGTTGAGTGTGAGGTGGAGCACTGCAGCGAGGAAGATCGAGAAGAGGGTTGGCGCAATGACGCAGCCCTGCAACCCCGGTCCGGACATGGATTGGGTCTGTGGTGGATCCGTTGGTCCGGATCACAGCTTGCATGTTGTCGTGGAGCAGGCGGAGAATGGCGACAAACTTTTGGGGGCAGCCGAAACGGAGGACGACGCTCCATAGTCCCTCGCGTTTAACAGTGTCAAAGGCTTGTGTAAGGTCAAAGGAGGCCATGTACAAGGGTTGGTGCTGTTCCCTGCATTTCTCTTGTAGTTGTTGCGCCGTAAAGATCATGTTTGTTGTACTCCGTAGTGGTACACCCTCTACAGTGCCTGAGAATTCTCCCCATTCTCTGTGCCCTACAAACTGAAAACCCTCTGTTCACACCACTTAAAGTATAAGCTTATTGCAACACATTTCCATTACCTCTAGAACAAAAGGGAAACAGACTATTCAGTTATAAAAAGAACCTTACCTCATTCATAGTGGGGAATTTTAGGGGTGCAGAGAGCTTCTGCTGACCATTGACATAGATATACACCAGACTCTGACCAAAGGGACGCTTTGCTGGGAAATGTACCACGGCTATACTATGCTGTTAACAGAAACAATCACAGTTCAGTTTTAAGAATTCAAGTATTGCGACATTTGCAGCACTCAAGTGGTTCTGTTGACATTTGAGCATGTGTACAATTACCTTTTTTTTTAAAAAAGGGCATTTACCCATCAATGAAGGGCACACATAAAATGTTTTTACTCCAGTACATTTTAGATTGTATGCCTTTGCCTCTCAGAGGCTGAATGGGCATCCCGTTTCTACACCTCCCCCAAAGCCATCTTTGGCCACCCTTGGAGACATAAATTATTGCAACCCGACAACAACATCCTCAACCAATGTTTCTACCACTGCATGTGAGACACCATAACCTCACCTTCGCATGAGTCTGATAGGAACTCAGCAGAATGGAGGATTCAAATCTGTGCCGTTCCACTTCATGCACCATCTTAATGTTCCAATGGGGAGGTGGACTGCCAAGTTAGTGCAACTCCACCGCATGCATGTAAAACTACTTATTATTAGCCTATGGACCCAGAAGATGAGTTCATGTTAATAAGTAGGTAGAAAGGTTCTGCAATGAGTTTCATATTGATTTTTGATCACACTCCTGGTTCTAGTTATACTGCAGCTACAATAGGATCAATCCAGCCTTCAACCACTCATTAAGCCGGTGACACTGGAGGATAGGATGCCATAGTAACATCCAGTCCAACTGCTCTAGAATAGCTCCTGATATGGATTGGGAATGAAAATATGAATGTAACTCAGTGGTAGCGCTCTCTACTTGGAGTCAGAAAGTCATGGTCATCCAGGCTGACAGTTCAGTCTTTTGGATGAGATGTTTAAACTGAGGTCTCCTCTTTCCTCTTAAGTGGATGTAAAAGATACCATGGCAAAGAAGATCAGGGGAATTTTTCCTGGTGTCCTGGCCAATATTTATCCCTCAATCAACATCACTAAAACAGATTATGTGGTCATTATCACATCGCAATTTGTGGGACTTTGCAGTTCGCAAATTGGCTGCCACGTTTCCTAATACTTGAGTAGTTGTGAAGCCTTTTGAGACATCCTGAGGTCGTGAAAGGAGCTGTATAAATGCAAGTTCTTTCTATCTTTAACAAGGACAAAATCAAAAGATATACCACTCAGGCTAGTGTATCAATTGAAACTGAATGTGAATTTTAAAACTGTTGAAATTGAAGTAGAACTTACAGCAGTTGAGTCAGGTTAGAGTTAATCAGGGTACATTGCAACAAAATATATGCCAACGGTAGTTCTTTCAGTCCATGCTCTTACCCAGAGGGAGTCACAGAAGCAGTGGTCAGGCAGCATCACGGTCATGTATTCCTTCTTTGTGCAAACTGCTACAACTAGCCCTCCTGAGGAGGTCAGAAATGCTTCAAACCCTGTTCCGCTGGCTGTGAAAAAACTAAAAGGCATGCAGGGTAAGGCAATTTGCGTCTTTAGTTTCAAAGTGGAAAAATTCCACTATGCTCATGGTAATTCCTGGAAAAAAATAAACATGTTGTAATATCAGTTTCTATGATGTTATATACTTTTGTTACTAGGTGTCAGTCATAAATCTTTGAAGGATTACAGTTTAGTTTAAATTAAGAGGATTCTGTTGAGTTAAATCAGCAGGAAGAATGCTCCCAATGTTGGGGAAGTCCAGAACCAGGGGTCACAGTCTAAGGATAAGGGGTAAGCCATTTAGGACCGAGATGAGGAGAAACTTCTTCACCCAGAGAGTGGTGAACCTGTGGAATTCTCTACCACAGAAAGTTGTTGAGGCCAATTCACTAAATATATTCAAAAAGGAGTTAGATGAAGTCCCTACTACTCGGGGGATCAAGGGGTATGGCGAGAAAGCAGGAATGGGGTACTGAAGTTGCATGTTCAGCCATGAACTCATTGAATGGCGGTGCAGGCTCGAAGGACCGAATGGCCTACTCCTGCACCTATTTTCTATGTTTCTTAAAGGGTTAAATCTGCAGAACGCGCAAGCTTCTGGGAATGCAGATCAGATGCAAACTGCTGAAGAAATGGTATTTCTCCCATACCACATCAGTATGAGACATTCCATGTACACCCATCATGTTGGAATGGCTTCCTTCATTTGAAACCAGTGGAGCGGGATGGGGTGGGGGGAGGGGCGACTGTCGGGAGCCCTCATCTAGGATACCAGCAACTTGGACAGACAATCAGTGGACATGGCAAGCTGCGCGAGAGTCAGGGGTCAGATCTTTGGCATTCTGTACAGCTGGGTCAAAAAAGTCAGTGCCGAAATCTGGAGTGGAAACAATGAGTTTGATTATATATCCGACTATTATATATCTGACTATATATCAGCTCATCTGTTGCTGAAATACTCAGACATGCCTTTTTGTTACCTCTACACTTGACTATTCCAACACATGCCTGGCTGGCCTCCCACATTCTACCCTACGTAAACTAGACGTGATCCAAAACTCGGCTGCTTGTGTCCTAACTCGCACCAAGTCCCGCTCACCCATCACCCTTATGCGTGCTGACCTACACTGACTCCCGGTTAAGCAACACCTCGATTTCAAAATTCTCATCCTTGTTTTCAAATCCCTCCATGGCCTCGCCCCTCCCTATCTTTATCTCCTCCAGTCCCACAACCCCTCGAGATATCTGCACTCTTCTAATTCTGCCCTCTGATCTTATAATCGCTCAACCATTGGTGGCTGTGTCTTCTGTTGCCTAAGCTCTAAGCTCTGGAATTATCTGTCGAAACCTCTCCACCTCTATACCTCTCTTTCCTCCTTCAAGACGCTCCATAAAACCTACCTCTTTGACCAAGCTTTTGGTCACCTGCCTTAATTTCTCCTTATGTGGCTCAGTGTCAAATTTTTTGTCTCATAATACTCCTGTGAAACGCCATATAAGTACAAGTTGTTGCTGTTATTATTATAAGAGATTTGCTCATCTGGAAATTGGAATTAGCTCACTAACAGGGAAGTATAGTATTAGGCAGTCCCTCGTATTCTAGGTCCCGAACTACATATTGAAGGGTGGAAGATGCCTGTGCATGGATTCTTTTAACGTGGGGTTGCCATTTGATAGAGTAATCAGCAGGGATAGTGGATGCATTGGTTGTAATTTACCAAAATTCCCTGGATTCTGGAGAGGTCCCAGCAGATTGAAAAACTGCAAGTGTAACACCCCTATTTAAAAAAAAGAGGCAGACAAAAAGCAGGAAACTATCAACCAATTAACCTAACACCTGTGGTTGGGAAAAAGTTGGAGTCCATTATTAAAGAAGCAGTAGCAGGACAATTGGAAAGGCATAATTCATTCAGTCAGGCAGAGTCAGCATGGATTTATGAAGGGGAAGTCATGTTTGACAAATTTGATGGAATTCTTTGAGGATGTAACGGACAGTGTGACTAAAAGGGAACCAATGGATGTGATGTATTTGGACTTCCAGAAGGCACTTGACAAGGTGCCACATAAAAGGTTACTGCACAAAATAAAAGTTCACGGGGTTGGGGGTAATATATTAGCATGGATAGAGGATTGACTAACTAACAGAAAACAGAGAGTCTGGATAAATGGTTCATTCTCTGGTTGGCAATCAGTAACTAGTGGGGTGCCGCAGGGATCAGTTCTGGGACCCCAACTATTTACAATCTATATTAACGACTTGGATGAATGGACCGAATGTAACGTTGCTGACGATACAAAGATAGGAGGAAAAGCAATGTGTGAGGAGGACACAAAAGATCTGCAAAAGGACATAGACAGGCTAAGTGAGTGGGCAAAAATTTGGCAGATGGAGTATAATGTTGGAAAGTGTGAGATTATGCACTTTGGAATTAAAAAAAAATCGAAGAGCAAGTTATTAATTAAATGGAGAAAAATTGCATAGTGCTATACAGCGGGACCTAGGGGTACTTGTGCATGAAGTACAAAAGGTTAGTATGCAGGTACAGCAAGTCATCAGGAAGACCAATGAAATCTTGGCCTTTATTGCAAAGTGGATGGAATAGAAAAGCAGGGTCGCCTTGCTACAGGGTATTGGTGAGGTCACACCTGGAATACTGCGTACAGTTTTGGTTTCCATATTTAAGAAAATATAATTGCTTTGGAAGCAGTTCAGAGAAGGTTCACTAGGTTGATTCCGGAGATGAGGGGATTGACTTATCAGGAAAGGTTGAGTAGGTTGGGCCTCTACTCATTGGAATTCAGAAGATGGAGAGGTGAGGAGTCATAACGGGGAACAAAGAAATGGCAGACCAATTGAACAAGTACTTTGGTTCGGTATTCACTAAGGAGGACACAAACAACCTTCCGGATATAAAAGGGGTCAGAGGGTCGAGTAAGGAGGAGGAACTCAGGGAAATCCTTATTAGTCGGGAAATTGTGTTGGGGAAATTGATGGGATTGAAGGCCGATAAATCCCCAGGGCCTGATGGACTGCATCCCAGAGTACTAAAGGAGGTGGCCTTGGAAATAGCGGATGCATTGACAGTCATTTTCCATCATTCCATTGACTCTGGATCAGTTCCTATCGAGTGGAGGGTAGCCAATGTAACCCCACTTTTTAAAAAAGGAGGGAGAGAGAAAACAGGGAATTATAGACCGGTCAGCCTGACCTCAGTAGTGGGTAAAATGATGGAATCAATTATTAAGGATGTCATAGCAGCGCATTTGGAAAGAGGTGACATGATAGGTCCAAGTCAGTATGGATTTGTGAAAGGGAAATCATGCTTGACAAATCTTCTGGAATTTTTTGAGGATGTTTCCAGTAGAGTGGACAAGGGAGAACCAGTTGATGTGGTATATTTGGACTTTCAGAAGGCTTTCGACAAGGTCCCGCACAAGAGATTAATGTGCAAAGTTAAAGCACATGGGATTGGGGGTAGTGTGCTGACATGGATTGAGAACTGGTTGTCAGACAGGAAGCAAAGAGTAGGAGTAAATGGGGACTTTTCAGAATGGCAGGCAGTGACTAGTGGGATACCGCAAGGTTCTGTGCTGGGGCCCCAGCTGTTTACATTGTACATTAATGATTTAGACGAGGGGATTAAAAGTAGAATCTCCAAATTTGCGGATGACACTAAGTTGTGTGGCAGTGTGAGCTGCGAGGAGGATGCTATGAGGCTGCAGAGTGACTTGGATAGGTTAGGTGAGTGGGCAAGTGCATGGCAGATAAAGTATAATGTGGATAAATGTGAGATTATCCACTTTGGTGGTAAAAACAGAGAGACAGACTATTATCTGAATGGTGACAGATTAGGAAAAGGGGAGGTGCAACGAGACCTGGGTGTCATGGTACATCAGTCACTGAAGGTTGGCATGCAGGTACAGCAGGCGGTTAAGAAAGCAAATGACATGTTGGCCTTCATAGCGAGGGGATTTGCGTACAGGGGCAGGGAGGTGTTGCTACAGTTGTACAGGGCCTTGGTGAGGCCACACCTGGAGTATTGTGTACAGTTTTGGTTTCCTAACTTGAGGAAGGACATTCTTGCTATTGAGGGAGTGCAGCGAAAGTTCACCAGACTGATTCCCGGAATGGCGGGACTGACCTATCAAGAAAGACTGGATCAACTGGGCTTGTATTCACTGGCGTTCAGAAGAATGAGAGGGGACCTCATAGAAACGTTTAAAATTCTGACGGGTTTAGACAGGTTAGATGCAGGAAGAATGTTCCCAATGTTGGGGAAGTCCAGAACCAGGGATCACAGTCTCAGGATAAGGGGTAAGCCATTTGGGACCGAGATGAGGAGAAACTTCTTCACCCAGAGAGTGGTGAATCTGTGGAATTCTCTACCATAGAAAGTTGTTGAGGCCAATTCACTAAATATATTCAAAAAGGAGTTAGATGAAGTCCTTACTACTAGGGGGATCAAGGGGTATGGCGAGAAAGCAGGAATGGGGTACTGAAGTTGCATGTTCAGCCATGAACTCATTGAATGGCGGTGCAGGCTAGAAGGGCCGAATGGCCTACTCCTGCACCTATTTTCTATGTTTCTATGATCTTATCGAAACATATAAGACTATGAGGGGGCTTGACATGGTGGATGCAGAGAGGATGTTTCCACTGATAGGGGAGACTAGAATTAGGGGGCATAATCTTAGAATAAGGGGCCACCCATTTAAAACTGAGATGAGGAGGACTTTTTTCTCAGAGGGTTGTAAATCTGTGGAATTCGCTGGAAGCTGGGACATTGAATAAATTTAAGATAGAGATAGACAGTTTCTTAACCGATAAGGGAATAAGAGGTTATGGAGAGCGGGCAGGGAAGTGGACCTGAGTCCATGATCGGATCAGACATGATCTTATTAAATGGCGGAGCAGGCTCGAGGGGCTATATTTCCCACTCCTGCTCCTATTTCTTGTGTTCTTATAAGGGCAATGGGATTCTTTGTTTTGCATCTAGAGGCATAGAACACAAAAGCAAAGAGATAACGTTGAACTTGCACATGACCTTAGGCTGTAGTTGGGAGTATTGTGCAGTTTTGAGTACTCATTATAGTAATATAAAAGCAATGGAAAAGTGCAGCACAGATTCACTAAGATGTTACCAGGGACGTGGGGTTACAGTTATGAAGAAAGAAGTTAGGACACTTATCATTAGATCTAAGAAGCTGGATGGAGATTTTTCAAGATAAAGGGTGCTGCTACAGTAAATAGAGAGATTGTTTCCATTGGTTGACAACATGATAACAATGTATTCTATTCATTCTCATATTACATGTAAATTAACTAGCCTGTTGATTTACAATTGGTCTAATCTCACAAAAACATTTATCTGCTTTCTGGAAAATGGAACAAACATGAAGGCAAGAATGTGATTACAATATCTAATTTACATAACAATGGATTTAATCTTACAACCCCGACTACATATTGAGCAATAAAGGTAAACTCCTGATCATAGGAGATGCAGGGACTGCTTATGCGAGTGTTTAGTACGCTGAATCCAAGAGAAGATCTACTGCAGGACCGTAATTTAAAGTACTCGCCTTATTTAGCAATATCCCACATAAAAATAAAATGACATCGAAACACTTCAATGCTGTACCAATATGCCTTTCACATGATGCTCTTAAATATCAAAGTCAAACTTGTTTCACAAGGAGAGCTGTATTCGCCTACACTTCATTACAATTCAAAATCACTCCTCCAGGCACAACTAAGTTTGGAATGACTACCAATAGTCCAAGCATACAGCTCGGCATTTTTCACAGTTGGAAAACTTTACACACTCACTAGGAACACAAGAACGGTAAGCTATTCATCCCCTCGAGCCTGTTCCGCAATTCAATGAGAAATTGATTGATCTGTGACCCAACTCCATATATCCGCCTTTGCCCCATTTCCCACTGCTGACCGAGCCCTGAAAGACACAACAGCCAGACTGGACCTGCAGGTGGTGAGAAAACCAACACGGGGGAAAAACCTACTTAACTTCATCCTCACCAATCCATCTGTCGCAGATGCATCTGTCCATGAAAGTATTGGTAGCAGTTACCACCACACAATCCTTCTGGAGAAGAAGTCCCGTCTTCACACTGAGGACACCCTCCATCGTGTTGTGTGGCACGCCCACCGTGCTAAATGGGATAGATTCAGAACAGATCCAGCAGCTCAAAACTGGGCGCTGTGGGCCATCAGCAACAGTAGGATTGTATTCCACCACAATCTGTAATGTCATGGCCCGGCATATCCCTCACTCAACCATTACCATCAAGCCAGGGGACAAACCTTGGTTCAATGGGGAGTCCAGAAGAGCATGCCAGGAGCAGCACCAGGCGTCCCTAAAAATGACATGGGGAAGCTGCAACACAGGACGACATGCATGATAAACAACAGAAACAGCATGTTATAGATAGAGCTAAGCGATCCCACAATCAATGGGTCAGATCAAAGCTCCACAGTCCTGCCACATCCAGTCGTGAATGGTGATGCAGCACTAAACAACTAACGGGAGGAGGAGGCTCCACAAACATCCCCATTCTCAATGATGGCAGAGCCCAGCACTCGAGTGCAAAAGACAAGGCTGAAGCATTTGCAACGATCTTCAGCCAGAAGTGCTGAGTAGATGATCCATCTTGGCCTCCTCCTGAGGTCTCCACCATCGAAGAAGCCACTCTTCAGCCAATTCGATTCACTGTAGCTGATATCAAGAAACGGCTGAGCGCACTGGATATAGCAAAGGCTATAGGCCACGACAATATCATAAGAACATGTGAAATAGGAGCTGGAGAAGGCCATATGGCCCCTCGAGCCTGCTCCACCATTCAGTAAGATCATCGACCTCAACTCCACTTTCCCGCCCGATCTCCATATCCCTTGATTCCCCTAGACTCCAAAAATTTATCTATCTGAGCCTTGAATATATTCAGAGACTCAGCATCCACAGCCCTCTGGGGCAGAGAATTCCAAAGATTCACAAGCCTCTGAGTGAAGAAATTCCTCCTCATCTCTATCTTGAATGGCCGACCCCTTATCCTGAGACTGTGCCCCCGAGTTCCAGACACTTCAGCCAGGGGAAACAACCTTTCAGCATCTATGCTGTCAATCGCCTTCAGAATCTTGTGTGTTTCAATGAGATCACCTCCCATTCTTCTAAACTCCAGAGTATAGGCCCATTCTACACAATCTCTCATCATAAGACAGCCCTCTCATCCCAGGAATCAATCTAGTGAACCTCTGATGCACTGCCTCCAAGGCAAGTATATCCTTCCTTAGATAAGGAGACCAAAACGGTGCACAGTACTCCAAGTGTGGTCTCACCCAAGGCCCAGTACAATTGTAGCAAGACTTCCTTACTCTTATACTCCAACCCCCTTGCAATAAAGGACAACATGCCATTTTTGCCTTCCTTATTGCTTGTTGTATCTGCATACTAGATTTCTGTGTTTCTTGCACAAGGACACTCAAATCTCTCTGAACACCAATATTTAAAAGTTTCCCACCATTTAAAAAATATTCTGTTTTTCTATTCTTCCTACCAAAGTGAATAACCTCACATTTCCCTACGTTATACTCCATCTGCCACCTTATTGCCCACTCACTTAGTCTGTCTATATCCCTTTGCAGACGCTTAGTGTTCTCCTCACAGATTACTGTCCCACCTAGCTTTGTATCGTCAGCAAACTTGGATACATTACACTCAGTCTCTTCATTTAGGTCTTTACCATCATCATCATAGGCGTCCCTCGAACGAGGATGATTTGCTTCCACACCAAAAGGGATGAGTTCACAGATGTTTCAATGAAGGACCCGATATTCCAGTCCTGAACTCCAATTGAAGGGGCAGTGGGGGGGGGGGAAGATGCCACTGAGTAGACTTTTTTAACGTGTGGTGGCTGCTGCACATCAGCCACCACACGGGCTTGACAGCCTCTATCCAATAGCAAGGGTTAACCAGAACGACTGGAGACCGACTCTGCTGCACAGATCTAGTATGCACACATATCGCAGTGTGGGCTGGCCCATGCTCCTGGGCCCTCGGCTCTTCTGGGCCCCGTGCCCTCATTTGCCACACCTCCACCACAATCTCTCGCCGTTCCTCCACCACAAACATTCGCCGCATCTCCACCACGATCTCTCGCCGCACCTCCGCCACGATCTCTCGCCGCACCTCCGCACCAAACATTCACTGAACCTCCACCACGATCACTCGCCAAATCTCAGCGTGATCTCTTATCGCTCCTCCGCCTCAATCACTCGCCGCACCTCCGCCGTGATTTCTCGCCGCTCCTCCACTGTACCTGGGTCCCGCCGATGTTCCTGCCCACGCTCCAAACGGTGAGCTGGGTTTTGATGACGTCATCCAGTTTCCCACCTCGAAATCATTGCACGCTTGGAACGGCTCGTGTTGGAAGTTGTAGTGGTATGGTTTTTTCTAGCCCGACCTGCGGAGGTGTTCTCTCGCATTAATATAGGTCATTAATATAGATTGTAAATAGCTGAGACCCCAGCATTGATCCTTGAGGTACCCCACTAGTTATAGCCTGTCAACCTGAAAAAGACCCGTTTATCCCTACTCTCTGTTTTCGGTCTGTTAACCAATCCTCTAACCATGCTAATGCATTACCTCCAATCCCATGAGCCCTTATCTTGTATAATAACCTTTTATGTGGCACCTTATTGAATGCCTTTTGGAAATCCAATATACTAGATCCACTGGTTCCCCTTTATCTACCCTGCTAGTTACATCCTCAAAAAACTCCAATAAATTTGTCAAACATGATTTCCCTTTCATAAAACCATGTTGACTCTGCCTAATCATGTTACGATTTTCTAAGTGCCCTGATACCACTTTGATAACACTGGATTCCAATATTTTCCCGATAACTGATGTCAGGCTACCTGGCCTGTAGTTCCCTGTTTTCTCTCTCCCTCCTTTCTTGAATCGCGGTGTTACATGTGCTACCTTCCAATCCGCTGGGACTGTTCTAGAATCTAGGGAATTTTGTAAGATCAAAACCAATGCATCCACTATCTCTGCAGCCACTTCTTTTAGAACCCAAGGATGTCAGCCGTCAGGTCCAGGGGATGTCAGCTTTTAGTCCCATTAGTTTCTCCAATACTTTTTCTCTACTTATATTAATTACATTAAGTTCCTCACCCTCATTAGGGCCTTCGTTCCCCACCATTTTAGGTATGCTTTTTACATCTTCTACGACGAAGACAGATTGCGTCTTCTACTGTCGTGCTGAAGACTTGTGCTCCAGAACTAGCTGCACCTCTAGCCAAGCTGTTCCAGTATAGCTTCAACACTGGCAACTACCCGACAATGTGGAAAACGGCCCAGGTATATCCTGTCCACAAAAAACAGGGCAAATCCAATCTGGCCAATTACCGCCCCATCAGTCTACTCTCAATCATCAGCAAAGTAATGGAAGGTGTTGTCGACAGTGCTATCAAGTGGCAGTTACTCACCAATAACCTATTCACCAATACTCAGTTTGGTTTCCGCCAGGACCACTCAGCTCCAGACCTCATTACAGTCTTGCTCCAAACATGGACAAAGAGTTGAATTCCAGAGGTGGGGTGAGAGTGACTGCCCTTATCAAGGCAGCATTTGACAGAGTGTGGCATCAAGGAGCCCTAGTAAAATTGAAGTGAATGGCAAACAGGGGAAAGAATTTCTACTGGCTGGAGTTATACTTAGCATAAAGGAAAATGGTTAGGGTTGTTGGAGGCCGATTATCTCAATCGCAGGATATCACTGTAGGAGTTCCTCAGAGCAGTGTTCTAGGCCCAACTATCTTCAGCTGCTTCATCAATGACCTTCCCATCATAAGGTCAGAAGTGGGGTTGTTTGCTGATGACTGCATAGTGTTCAGTTCCATTTGCAACTCCTCAGATAATGAAGCAGTCTATGCTTGCATACAGAAAGACCTGGACAACATTCAGGCTTGGGCTGATAAGTGGCAAGTAACATTTACACAACACAAGTGGCAGGCAATGACTATCTCCAACAAGAGTGCATCTAACCACCGTCCCTTGATAATCAATGTCATTACCATCGCTGAATCCCCCACCATCAACATCCTAGGGGACACCATGGACCAGAAACTTAAGTGGACCAGCCACATAAACACTGTGGCTACAAGAGCAGGTCAGAGACTGGGTATTCTGCAGTGCGAGTCTCACCTCCTGACTCCCCAAGCATTTTCCACCATCTACAAAGCACAAGTCAGGGAAACATAGAAAATAGGTGCAGGAGTAGGCCATTCGGCCCCTCGAGCCTGCACCACCATTCAATAAGATCATAGCTGATCATTCCCTCAGTGCCCCTTTTTTCCTGCTTTCTCTCCATACTCCTTGATCCCTTTAGCCGAAAGGGCCATATCTAAGTCTCTCTTGAATATATCCAATGAACTGGCATCAACAACTCTCTGCGGTAGGGAATTCCACAGGTTAACAACTCTGAGTGAAGAAGTTTCTCCTCATCTCAGTCCTAAATGGCCTACCCCTTATCCTAAGACTGTGTCTCCTGGTTCTGGACTTCAGCATCATCGGGATCATTCCTCCTGCATCTAACCTGTCCAGTCCCATCAGAATCTTATACGTTTCTATGAGATCCCCTCTCATCCTTTTAAACTCCAGTGAATAAAGGCTCAGTTGATCCAGTCTCTCCTCATTTGTCAGTCCCGCCATCCCGGGAATCAGTCTGATAAACCTTCGCTGCACTCCCTCAATAGCAAGAACGTCCTTCCTCAGATTAGGAGACCAAAACGGAACACAATATTCCAGGTGAGGCCTCACCAAGGCCCTGTACAACTGCAACAAGACCTCCCTGTTTCTATACTCAAATCCCCTAGCTATGAAGGCTAACATACCATTTGCCTTCTTCACTGCCTGCTGTACCTGCATGCCAACTTTCAATGACTGATGAACCATGACACCCAGGTCTCGTTGCACCTCCCCCTTTCCTAATCTGCCGCCATTCAGATAATATTCTGCCTTCGTGTTTTTGCTCCCAAAGTGGATAACCTCACATTTATCTACATTATACTACATCTGCCATGCATTTGCCCACTCACCTAACCTGTCCAAGTCACCCTGCAGCCTTTTAGCATCCTCCTCACAGCTCACACCCCCACCCAGTTTAGTGTCATCTGCAAACTTGGAGATATTACACTCAATTCCTTCATCTAAATCATTGATGTATATAGTGAAGAGCTGGGGTCCCAGCACTGAGCCTTGCGGCACCCCACTAGTCACTGCCTGCCATTCTGAAAAGGACCCGTTTATCCTGACTCTGTTTCTTGTCTGCCAACCAGTTCTCTATCCACATCAGTACATTACCCCCAATACCATGTGCTTTGATTTTGCACACCAATCTCTTGTGTGGGACCTTATCAAAAGGCTTTTGAAAGTCCAAATACACCACATCCATTGGTTCTCCCTTGTCCACTCTACTAGTTACATCCTCAAAAAATTCCAGAAGATTTGTCAAGCATGATCTCCCTTTCATAAATCCATGCTGACTTGGACCGATCCTGTCACTGCTTTCCAAATGCGCTGCTATTTCATCTTTAATAATTGATTCCAACATTTTCCCCACGACTGATGTCAGGCTAACTGGTCTATAATTACCAGTTTTCTCTCTCCCTACTTTTTTTAAACAGTAGTGTTACATTAGCTACCCTGCAGTCCATAGGAACTGATCCAGAGTCGATAGACTGTTGGAAAATAATCACCAATGCATCCACTATTTCTAGGGCCACTTTCTTAAGTACTCTGGGATGCAGACTATCAGGCCCCGGGGATTTATCGGGCTTCAATCCCATCAATTTCCCGCTTTATAAGGATATCCTTCAGTTCCTCCTTCTCACAAGACCCTCGGTCCCCGAGTATTTCCGGAAGGTTATTTGTGTCTTCTTTTGTGAAAACAGAACCAAAGTATTTGTTTAACTGGTCTGCCATTTCTTTGTTCCCCATTATAAATTCACCTGTATCTGACTGCAAGGGACCTACGTTTGTTTTCACTAATCTTTTTCTCTTCACATATCTATAGAAGCATTTGCAGTCAGTTTTTATGTTCCCAGCAAGCTTCCTCTCATACTCTATTTTCCCCCTCCTAATTAAACCCTTTGTCCTCCTCTACTGTATTACAAAATTCTCCCAGTCCTCAAGTTTGCTGCTTTTTCTGGCCAATTTATATGCCTCTTCCTTGAATTTAACACTATCCTTAATTTCCCTTGTTAGCCACGGTTGAGCCACCTTCCCCATTTTATTTTTACTCCAGGCTGGGATGTACAATTGTTGAAGTTCATCCATGTGATCTTTAAATGTTTGCCATTGCCTATCTACCGTCAACCCTTTAAGTATCATTTGCCAGTCTATTCTAGCCAATTCACGTCTCATACTATCCAAGTTACCTTTCCCCAAGTTCAGGACCCTAGTCTTTGAATTAACTGTGTCGCTCTCCATCTTAATAAAGAATTCTACCATATTATGGTCACTCTTCCCCAAGGGGCCTCGCACAACATAATTAAAACATTAATTAGTCCTTTCTCATTACACATCACCCAGTCAAGGATAGCCAGCTCTCTAGTTGGTTCCTTGACATATTGGTCTACAAAGCCATCCCCAATACACTCCAGGAAATCCTCCACCACTGCATTGCTACCAGTTTGGTTAGCCCAGTCAATATGTAGATTGAAGTCGCCCATGATAACTGCTGTACCTTTATTGCACGCATCCCTAATTTCTTGTTTGATGCTGTCCCCATCCTCATTATTACTGTTTGGTGGTCTGTACACAACTCCCACTAGCGTTTTCTGCCCTTGGTATTCCGTAGCTCCACCCATACAGATTCCACATCATCCAAGCTAATGTCCTTCCTTACTATTGCATTAATTTCCTCTTTAACCAGCAACGCCACCCCACCTCCTTTTCCTTTCTGTCTATCCTTCCTAAATGTTGAATACCCCTGGATGTTGAGTTCTAAGCCTTGGTCACCCTGGAGTCAGCAGTGTGATGGAATACTCTCCACTTGCCTGGATGAGTGCAGCTCCAACAACAATCAAGAAGCTCGCCATTATCCAGGACAAAGCAGCCCGCTTAATTTGCACCCCATCCACCACCTTCAACATTCACTCCCTCTACCACCAGCGCACTGTGGCTGCAGTGTATACCATCCACAAGATGTACTGCAGCAACTCGCCAAAGCTTCTTCGACAGCACATCACAAACCGACAACCTCTACAACGTAGAAGGACAAGGGCAGCAGGCGCATGGGAACATCACCACCTGCAAGTTCAGTTCTAAGTTACACACCATCCTGACTTAGAAATATATCATCATTCCCTCATCGTCGCTGTATCAAAATCCTGGAACTTCCTCCCGAACAACACTGTGGGAGTACCTTCACCACAAGAATTGCAGCGGTTCAAGGCGGCGGCTCATCACCACCACCTTCTCAAGGGCAATTAGGGATGGGCAATAAATGTTGGGTTTGCTAGCAACGCCCACAACCCAGGAACAAATGTAAGAACTGAAATCCAAGTAACAGTATTTTCACGCAGTAAATCTTTTTTTTTTAATGATTATCCTTTCCCTATGTTGCATCACTCACCATAGTGCAAATAAATAAAACCAAAGCAAAGTATATCTGAAGATAAATAAATCAATGAAGAATATCAAAAGCAACCAACTGGCATCGAGTTCAAGGCAATAGATTGTGCTTCGTGCTCTGCTGACACACACCTGAACTTCCATAGGATCACTCCAATGAGCTACTAACTTTCAATTCATATGGAACAGAGTATTCCCAGGCCAGGACCAGCCAACCACTAGATACTGAATACACTAAATCTCAGCTTCGTAGCAAGTACCTGCGATATACACAGTAAATCCCAGCAATCAAATGGAAAATGTTTCTCTACTTGTACATAAAAATAAATTTTTCACACTGCTATGTGGAAAGAGTATTTCACTATCTTGATAAATAAAACCCACAGGTTACGCACAAGTTTCACCACTGTATTTATAGAACCAGCATTACTTGTACTGTATTTATAGAACAAGCATTCAGATACATGTCTGCAGTTGGAGTTTTCTGTTACTTCCAAACACAATACAGATAAATATCACTTCAAAACAGCCGTTTTAAAACTAAATACTATTTAATAAAATTCCTTTGTACTTCACGTATAAACTAAAATAGAGAATAGAGAAACAAATGAGAGAGATACACCAACAAAGCATAAACTATGGTTAAACAGCTTATACTCAAATGTCCAGGAGGCCAGACTGGCTGATGAGCATCAAAGTTGATGATGGATGCAATTTCATCTCGGATTTGATTTTCGGCACCAAGAGAAAACATAACATTGTTTCTAAGAGCGCAATGATTTCTGATGAACTTTCTTTCAAGGTCTTCTCTAAGGAGAAGAGATATTTTTCCAGTGATCACTTTGCTGAATGCCTCCATTCAGTCCGCAAGTGTGACCCCGAGCTTCCAGTTGTCTGTCATTTTAATTTTCTATCCTACTCTCACCTCTCTGTCCTCGACCTTCTACACTGTCCCAATAAAGCTCAATGGAAGCTTAAGGAGCAGTATCTCATCTTTCCTTTAGGCACTTGACAACCTTCCAGACTCAACATTGAGTTCAACAATTTCAGATCATAACCTCTTCTCTCATTTTTTCAGATGGCAGCAGTTGATGATTCTGAAATTCCCATTTACAATTCCTTTCGACCCACCTTTTGTTTCTTTACTTGTCCCATTACCATCCCCGTTTGCCTTGCACCATCATCCCTTTTGTCATTTAAATCACTCCTGCGACCCACCCTATCACAGACCTTCCCTTTTGTTCTTTCCTCCCCTCTGTCCTTTTCCTTGCACCTGCACTTGATTAAAAATCTCTACATCTATAACATTTTGCAGTTCTGACGACGGGTCACAGACCTGAAACGTTAACTTTGTTTCTCTCTCCGCAGATGCTGTCTGACCTGCTGAATATTGCAGGCATTTTCTGTTTATATTATGGCTTAAGTTTAATGTTGCTCAACTATACTCTGAAATCAGAAATTATCAATACCCAGAACAACCCCAAAGCCTGAAATTAATCCAGATCGTGCGCCAAAGGTGCAGAAAATATATTGATTATCATAAACCATAGCTGCTAAGTTTAACTAGATTAGAATACTGATTTGAAGACGCAATTAGGGTCTGCTATTTATAACGATAAACTATTATTTACCAGTGGTCATCATTCAATTCCTAAACTTGAAGCAGTTATGTCACATTTGTTAATCCTTCAGTATTGGCTGCACACAAAGTTCACTTTGAAAGACTCTTGTCTCTCCAAATCAACATACAATAAAACCCCCAAGATAAACTCCACTATACATGTGAGAGCAACAGGGATAACTGGGATTCCAATCCTGCAATCTTGTTTTGAAGTTCTAATGGGCCTTTCTCTTATGGATGAAGAGGACTTGCTTGTAGTCACCCTCAGGATTCCATTGTTTCAGAAATAAATCTGAATCATTAATTGGATTAAAACCTTCTTCCTGACTATCTATTGTTCTAGGCAGTCCCGCTCAATTTATTTTAATATAATCTATACTGTTAACTTTATGGGGTTCATTCAATTTTTCATTAAGTATTGTGCTGAGATAGTTGCTAACAAGTTTTGCGTCACTTATTGGCAAAGGATAATTACCCTGACAAATTCTAGTACCTTCAAGGAACGATTCATGAAACACTCAATGATTATGGAACTTAATACTAGGGTATTATTTAATAGGGAAAACATTATTAAAATACCAGAAAGAATTTCAGTTAAAGGAAAAAATAATTCCAGTTGCTAGCAAACAGCAGAATTATTGAAATTCCTGAATACTAAGATTGTGGTTATGAGCCATTAATTGAATTAAAACAGCAGACCGCGCTGTGGTATTCTAACTATGGAATACAGCCAAAGGTTCATCTCATCTCTCCTTCATCTAAAATCCAAATTGGCTAGAGTAAAAAAAATCTCCATTGCAAGAAGCAATACTCTGGAGTCAATCCAGATTAAACATCTTAATCTAGGTACAAAATCAACAGTCTGCCTATTGGGAGTCTGTTCCACTCATCAGAGATAGGGTTACCAACTCTGGTTGGACATATTCCTGGTGGTTTTATTACATGACCGCCTGCTTCTAACCTCCCCAACCAAACAGCCTTTTTCCCCATCTCCAATAATTTTATAACTAATAATCTCCCGGGCTGTGTCTAAGAAATGAATCTTAAACTCTTGAAAACTCCAGGACAATCCTGGAGGGTTGGCAACCCTAGTCACAGAAGCATGGTGGAGCCACAGTGTCTGAGCTGCCCATTCTTATAGGATGATAGGCAATATCTGGGGCAGGTGAGGGGGGCAACTGAACAGTGAAATTTTAAACTAGTTCAACCCCGAGTGAAAAAATTCTCCTAATTTTACAATTGAATTGTTTTTGTCCTACCTGTACAGTTGTTTCCTCTTGCTTCCTTTCCCAAAGATTCCACTGGTCTCTTGTCCCTGATCAAGACATAGCCATGCATAGAAGCTAAAGGCATAGCCAGGCCAATGTTGAATAGTGGGCACCATGATTCCCGCCATACTGTGGGACAGGTTAAAGTACTGTAGTGCATTATCTAAGCCCTGTTTCCGGGCTATGCCCAGTATTGCACATGTCACAGGAACCACATAGGGGTGGGCCTGTTTAGGGTCATCTGTCCTCAATAACCTCATCAACTGCAGGATCTCCCCCGAGCTCAATGACTGGCTGCCCAAAGACCCTAGCAGTCCAATCAGATTCTCCGCACATGTACGGTGCAGTCTAGCGTGACAGTTCAAGGTCACCAGAATACGGTTCACTATGCTGGCGTTTACACAGAATGTGCGGCTTTGACGGTTGATGCAGCATATCCTCTTCAGCCAATCAGAAACAAAGATTTGTAGTTCAAAAGAGTCCAGTTCTGGAAGCCACTGGATGAGTAGGAGAAGGGGTTGGACATTGCTGATCCCCAGCATCCCAACAGAGGTATGTTCACCTTCAACAGCCTGCAAGCAGAAAATAATGCAATAAATTAGACCATGAACTAAGGCATTTCTTTTACAACTCTAAATAAGTGTACAATTGCAAAGTGGAAGTAGGTGTTGCATTGAGTAGGAAGAGTTTTTTTTTTCCTATGATGCTGCCTATTTTAAAGCACTGCACACAGAAATGAGAGAGGACTGAAGGGCATTGGTAAATGCATCATCACCAACCTGTAACATTCAGAATGAATTGGCATCCTTAAAGATTAAATCCAGTTGGGACCTAACTACTTTCTTCTCGAGCAGATGAGAGTGGATCTTAAAAGGAGTCCACATTAGTCAGATTGGGCTTTCAATAGAGGAGGTAAATGGAATATTCAACTGTTGTTCAGTGTTTTTGCTTCATTCAACTACTAATTAAAAGAATAATATTTGAGTGACTAATCTCAAAAGAGCTCATGTTAAACTGAAATCAAGGTCAAAGCAGTTTAGAACAACTAATTTAAACTCCCTCATTGATATTGCAAAGTTGAAAGGGCTTCTTGGTACCTATTACCTTTTTGTAATGAGTATGTTACTATATTGTGGTATTTTGAGTCTTTGTGGTATTTCTGCCAGTGGCTACTATCATGACAGTCCAATTGCTATTTTTTCCCAAATAGTTGATGTAAACCGATCTTTATACTGAAGGATTGTTGATTCCAATATTATCACTACATGATTAAAGTTGTATATGCTTTTACATGGGCGGCAACCTCAATATACAAAGCTGGATTTGCAAGTTGCTGTTGGGGGATGTGGTGGGGTAGAGGAGGAGGAGGAGGAGAATGAGGACTGGATTCATCCTTTAAGCAACAAAACAAGTTTCTTGCATGCAGGCTGAATAGTAAACAACAACAACTTGCATTTATATAGTATCTTTAATGTAGTAAAACATCCTAAGGCACTTCACAGGAGTGTTATCAGACATAATTTGATACCGAGTCACATAGATATATTAGGACAGATGACCAAAAGCTTAATCAAAGAGATAGATTTTAAGGAACATCTTAAATGATGCCTTTGTTACCTCTAGACTTGACTATTCCAACGCATTCCTGGCCTGCCACCAATTTTCTACCCTGTGTAAACTTGAGCTCATCCAAAACTCTGTTGCCCGAGTAACTCACACCAAGTCCCGTTGACCCTTCCCTGTGCTCGCTGATCCACAGTGGCTCCTGGTTAAACAACGCCTCAATTTTAACATTCCCATCCTTGTTTTCAAATCACTCCATGACCTCGCACTTCCCAATCTCTGTAATCTCCTCCAGCCCTACAACCCTCCCAGATATCTGCATTCCTGTAATTCTGGTCTCTTGAGCATCCTCAAATTTAATTGCTCTACCATTGGCAGCCGTGTCTTCAACTGCAAGGCCTGAAGCTCTGGAATTCCCTCCCTAAACCTCTCTACCTCCTTCAAGACACTCCTTAAAACCTATCTCTTTGACAAAGCTTTGAGTCATCTTCCCTAATATCTCTATGTGGCTCAGTGTCAAATTACACCCGTGAAGCGCCTTGGGACGTTTTACTGCGTTAAAGGTGCAATATAAATACAGGTTGCTTTTGTTGTTGAGAGCGTCAGTTCATTGACAGGATCAAAGACCAAGAAATCTCTAGAGAAAACAGCATACAAAATGAAAAAGGTACAGTTACTTCATAGAAACATAGAAAATAGGTGCAGGAATAGGCCATTCGGCCCTTCGAGCCTGCACCACCATTCAATAAGATCATGGCTGATCATTCACCTCAGTACCCCTTTCCTGCTTTCTCTCCATAACCTTTGATCCCTTTAGCCATAAGGGCCGTATCTAACTCCCTCTTGAATATATCCAATGAACTGGCATCAACACCTCTCTGCGGTAGAGATCTTCCTCAGGTTAACAACTCTCTGAGTGAAGAAGTTTCTCCTCATCTCAGTCCTAAATGGCTTATCCCTTATCCTTAGACTGTGTCCCCTGGTTCTGAACTTCACCAACATCGGGAACATTCTTCCTGCATCTAACCTGTCCAGTCCCGTCAGAATTTTATAAGTTTCTATGAGATCCCCTCTCATCCTTCTAAACTTCAGTGAATACAGGCCCAGTCGATCCAGTCTCTCCTCATATGTCAGTCCTGCCATCCAGGGAATCAGTCTGGTGAACCTTCGCTGCACTCCCTCAATAGCGAGAACGTCCTTCCTCAGATTAGGAGACCAAAACTAAACACAATATTCCAGGTGAGGCCTCACCAAGGCCCTATACAAGTGCAGTAAGACCTCCCTGCTCCTGTACTCAAATCTCCTAGCTATGAAGGCCAACATACTATTTGCCTGCTGTACCTGCATGCCAACTTTCAATGACTGATGTACCATGACACCCAGATCTTGTTGCACCTGCCTTTTTCCTAATCTGCCACCATTCAGATATTCTGCCTCCGTGTTTTTGCCACCAAAGTGGTTAACCTCACATTTATCCACATTATACTGCATCTGCCATGCATTTGCCCACTCACCTAACCTGTCCAAGTCACCCTGCAGCCTCTTAGCAACCTCCTCACAGCTCACACCGCCACCCAGCTGAGTGTCATCTGCAAACTTGAAAATATTACACTCAATTCCTTCATCTAAATCATTGATGTATCTTGTAAATAGCTGGGTTCCCAGCACTGAGCCCTGCGGCACCTCACTAGTCACTGCCTGCCATTCTGAAAAGGACCCGGTTATCCTGACTCTCTGCTTCCTATCTGCCAATCAGTTCTCTATCCACGTCAGTACATTACCCCCAATACCATGTGCTTTAATTTTGCACACCAATCTCTTGTGTGGGACCTTGTCAAAAGCCTTTTAAAAGTCCAAATACACCACATCCAACTGGTTCTCCTTTGTCCATTCCACTAGTTACATCCTCAAAAAATTCTAGAAGATTTGTCAAGCATGATTTCCCTTTCATAAATCCATGCTGACTTGGGCCGATCCTGTCACTGCTTTCCAAATGCGCTGCTATTTCATCTTTAATAACTGATTCCAACATTTTCCCCACGACTGATGTCAGGCTAACCGGTCTATAATTACCCGTTTTCTCTCTCCCTCCTTTTTTAAAAAGTGGTGTTACATTAGCTACCCTACAGTCCATAGGAACTGATCCAGAGTCGATAGACCATTGGAAAATGATCACCAATGCATCCACTATTTCTAGGGCCACTTCCTGAAGTACTCTGGGATGCAGACGAGAAGGCCCCGGGGATTTATCGGCCTTCAATCCGATCAATTTCCTTAACACAATTTCACGCCTAATAAGGATTTCCTTCAGTTCCTCCTTCTCACTAGACCCTCGGTCCCCTAGTATTTCTGGAAGGTTATTTGTGTCTTCCTTCAGAATCTACTTGAAAACACTGCCAAAAATATAATCAAGAGCAAAAGTGAGCAGTAGTGATAAAGAATTAGAGCGCCTCTTCACCAAAACTCATATTACAATAAGTTTCAATGGGCCCAAGTTTCGAGCCACACCTAGAACGGCGCAGTCCCGACCTGGACGCCCATTTTTCGCACCACAAAGTGCGCCTAAAAAAACCCTCCAGATTCTACACCTCCCTGCAGGTCCTCTGGCCCTCGGCGCAGCGCAGCAGGAGCTGTAGGGGGCGGAGCCAGGTCCCTGCACCGAAAACACTGCCGGGACCTCTGCACATGCGCGTTACAGTCGGCGCGCATGTTCAGTAGCTCCAGGCGCCCAAAACTGTGTGGGAGGGGCCGAAGCACGCAGCCCCTAGCCCTGGCCGAATGGCCTCACTGGGGCTACGTGAATAAGGCTACTCCCACGGCCAGCTCCTGCTTCCTCCCAACCGACTCGACTCCCGCTTCCGGACCCGACCCGACCCCCCCCCCCCCGGACCGGACCCGACACCCGCTCCCCACCCCCACCCCCCACACCCCCCCCGGGGACTGGATCCAACCTGACCTCCCCTCTCCCTCCCTCCCCCCGACCCGAACCGAACCGACCTCCCTCCCACCACCCCCCCGACCCGACCCAATGCCACCTACCTGTAAATCTGGTGCTGGGGACGGGCCCTGCCCGAAGTCTCGGGCCCGGCCCGTTCAGCCTCCCTCCCCCTTCTCCTTCCCCCCCAATCTCCTTCCCCCCCCCCCAATTTCCTTTCTCCCCCTTCTCCCCATCCCTCCCCCCCTCCCCCCCTCTGCTCCCCCCCTCTCTCCCTCTACCCCCCTCCTCGCCGTCAGAAACACAGACACTGACAGACAGAGAATAAGAGACACACAGACAGACAGAGATAGAGACACTGACAGAGACACACTGAGGGGGGCATCCCAGCACGCTGTTGGAGGGCTCCCGGTGCTGCAGTCGGTAAGTAGAAAATGTTTTATTTATTTATTTTTTTAATTATTTCTTATTAATTTTTTTTGATTGATTTATTGGTTGATTTATTGATGTATTTATCATTTATTATTGATGATGGCTCTTTATTTGTAAAACTGAAGTGTTTAATGTTTGTAAACTTCCCTTTAAACACCCCCCCCTCCCCCACCATTCCCTACGCCTGCTTTGTAACCTACGCCTGATTTTCTAAAGTGTAGACAAGGTTTTTTCGAACATACAAAAATCTTCACTTACTCCATTCTAAGTTAGTTTGGAATAAGTTTTCACTGACGAAACTGTGAAAACAGGCGTAAGTGGCCGGACACGCCCCCTTTTGAAAAAAAAATTCTGTTCCAAAGTGAAACTGTTCTAACTGACTAGAACTGGAGCAAACTAAATGACGAGAATTCCGATTTCTAAGATACTCCGTTCTACACCAGTTGCTCCTAAAAATCAGGAGCAAATCATGTGGAAACTTGGGGCCAATGACTCTGGAGGATACATGAGTTCAACTGATAAAATGGTCACTTTGGTACCATGCAATTCAGAACACCTGTGAAAGAAGTTTTGTAAGTCAGCATCAAGTCTTCAAAATTCAAATGTTGAGCCTCACCATGTTCATCAGCTCCTTCAGCAGATCTCGTGATGGCTGGCCCAATGTCTTCAGGACCTCATACAGTTGTGTGTAACCAATACGCTCTTTGAACACTTCCTGGTTTCAGAATTTTTTTAAAAACATGGAAAAACTCAATGCAAAATAACAATGCATTAACTGATATTAAAACTCATTATTCCTTTATCTTTTGTATTATTAAAAAAAAAGGTTCCTTCACTGTATGGTGCCCTCTGCAGAATAAGCAGTGCAATGGAGTCCAAAGCTCAATGTAATAGAGTAATAAGCTGTGAACTTACAGCCTCGATTCCCCAATCTCAGCTATCCTTTCATGAGAACAGAGAACAGAGTGGAGGCCAGGCATTTTCGCACAGCAAAGCGAAATAGCATGGTCCCCAGCCTCTCCCGTCCATCTCCACTTGGTCAGAGATGGAGGCAGTTCACTTACCTGTCCTCTTGGTGACTGCTGGATTACGAGGACATAACTTTCCCATCCCATAACTTACAAAGAGTCAGCACAGGCATGATGGGCAGAATTACCTCCTCCTTTGCTGCATCATTCTATGATTGTTTTGCCCGTTCCCAGTCCCAGCCAGTAAACAAATCTTGTGCTGTTATTCTGAGAAAAATTGTGAGTGCACTGGTTTTGGGAAGAGGTTAAAAAGCAATTTTTTTTAAATTCAAGGTATCCAAATCTGAAGTTTTGTTGGGTTTTTCTCTTCGATGCTTTATAAACAAAGCTTACCTTAGCAGCTGGGGATTTGTGCATCACTGCAGTCAAAGCTTGGATCGTCGATACAGCTAGGATATCCAGGCGGCCCTGAAACACCTAGAACATCAATTAGACTATCAAACTGCAACTAGCAAGGATACTGACCAGAGGAAAGAGGAATGCTCATTCACCAGTTCTCTGTTCGCAAACTAGGAATACAAAGGTTAGTACCAACAATCAAGACTTGGCATTTGAGTCTTCCAACTAGCATTTACCTCACTTTAAAACAAAGTGCACAATTGAGGTCGAACTGTGGGAATACCCAGTACAAATTTCTGTTTGTAGACACTGCTAATGGCAGCAGGAATCAAATGAATCAGTTTGTGTGTTACTGAAAGTTAGATTGTATTGGTGACAAAAAACACCCATTTAGCTTTTACAAATATGTTTTAAAAACATGTGGATAGACCAGATCTAACTTTACCAATTCAGTGCATTATTTCTTGATCTGTTTATTTGGTACCAGTGAAGTATTTTTCAGTGTGAAAGCACAGAGCTATTTTGCACTGGCTGAGAATTCAATCCTATTTTTGATAAACATACAAACATCAAAACCTACAGCAGTAACAACAGTCTTGCGCTGAAATTACTGTTGCTGCCAATCCAAATTAGCTCGCCTGAAGCAAAGCCACTTACACAAGATGAAGAGCCAAAAAAGAGACAGACTGTCCATATTGTGTCAGATCACACAAAATAATCATTCAAACTCACTCTTAACATGAGTATGTTTGAAAGCAGTCCAAAAAAGATCATAAGACTATTAAGTGTACACTTGGAGAGACCAGAAGCCAGCATTTTAGCATTAAATTAATTTATCTTCTATCCTAGCACTTTTACACGACTGTGCATATTTTATTTTGGAGAAGGGAGATTTAATGCCACATTTGATTTAATTATCGTCCTGTGCTATAATAAATTGAATAAGGAGAAATAACAAATGTTTAGAGTGCTAGTGGGAATGACAAGTCTTGACAATACCCATAACCATACAAGACAGGCCTGAAACAAATCTCCTGTAGCAAGAACATTATGCGGCATGCCACACCCACTCCCATTACTCACATATTGTAGTGTTGGTCAGCTTTGTAACGAAGGCCAGTGAGGAAAAATACGCACCTTTATAGTTACACTGGGATACTTATAGTTCTTTTGTTTCCAATTGCTTTGCTTCCAGCATGCAGCAGCTGGAATTAGTGTCATAAACTATGTGATTACAAGAGGCAACTGTTAACAGGGAAATGTTGATCTGGAAAATATTTAGTCCTGAAAAGTTGCACTTTAGTATGGGAATGTGAACGTTTATTTAAAATGAATTTTAAAAAATTCTGAGGACAGCAGGTACACTTGTGCAAGAACTTTAAATTACAATTGCTTGCAAAAAAAGCTAATGTATTTTATAGTTCTATTCAATAATGAGAGTTAAAAAATTTAAGTTTTTCAATCGTTACAAGAAAACACGTTGAATGGCAAAATGCTGGGACGTTCCTTTTGGAGGGGAAAACCTAACTTGTGAAACAGATTTTTGTTAGGCAAGGGGATTGAGGGTTACAGAACCAAGGCAGGAAAACGGAGTTAGGATACAGATCAGCCACAATCTAACTGAATGACGGAACAGGCCTGAGTGGTTGAATGGCCTATTCCTGTTCCGAGATCACCAGGATTACAGGAGAGATGCAGTTGCTGCTTGCTCACCATTTCTGTTTCTTGAGACCCTCATTTTAAGATATTGGTCACCTCCTAGTTCATCTTCATATCCTAGGATAATGAGGAAGTGCATCTCTAAGCACCGCTGTGCAAGAGAACTTAATTGGCATGGTCTTACAAAGACTCACATTGCACATCATGAACATGTCTGTTGTCAGTAGCATCGGGATCAACAAACAGTTTGGTGGCAATCCAGGATTATCCAATTCGGGCTTCTGTGAAGAGAGATCCTACAATCTCCTCAGCTGGGTTGAGGTTTTACAACAAGCCTAATTACTCCCTCCCTAGCCCAGGGTGCTAAGGCAAATTGTAGTGCCGTTACCAGCACCTCCACTAGCTAATCCAGCATAACACATAGATCATACTTCAAACCTTTTGTTCTGTATGGCTCAACTATTCACTGGATAATCTGAGACCAACATATCGCAGAATTTAGTAAACTTAAGGAAAACAGAAAGCTGTTATTATTTTTCTTTTGGTGCCTTGTGTGTTTGTGCAGTCCTCAGAATCTTTTAAGTGATTAGGCAGAAACACCCAGTAACCTTCAGGTTGTTGCTGCACCTCCTCACCAGACCAGGCCACTGTACTATGCGGTAACACCGACAATAAGCAGCTGTACATCATACACATCTGCCTGTGCACCAAACAACATTCAGCCTCACTGATCACAACAATACCCACCCATCACCACAATGCAGAGAAATCAAAGGGTAAACCCTACAAGATTAAAAATGTAAGCAGTACTTGGAAATGCCATGCCAGTATCAAATGCCTCATGCCAGCTGGTATGTTTAATTTTCAAGAAAGAACTCATGGATTTTGTATTTCCTATAATAATAGGCCCTAATTCCTATAATAATACAATAGTAATGAACAGGTACTATAAAACATCAGTTTTAAATGTCAGTTTTGGTAAAAAAAAAGGCTTTGAGTTCAGCTTTTTTTTATTTGATAAGGGGGGTAATCAAAACAGAAACAACTTGCATTTATCTAGCACCTTTAATGTAGAAAAATGCCCAAGGTGTTTCACAGAAGTGTAATCAAAAAAAAATCCAATGGACTCTGAACAGAAGGAAGAGATATTAGTTGGTAAATAAAAACTTGGTCGAAGGAGGGTCTTCGAGGAGGGAAAGGGTGGTAGAGAGGTAGGGGGGAGGCTTAGGGTAGGATTTCTAAAGTGCAGAGTGTAGGTGGCTGAAGGGGGAGGGGTGGGGTGGGGGGGGAGGGATAACACACAAGAGACCAGACTCAGAGGTACAGAATTTGAGAAGGGGGTAATATGGCTGGAGAAGGTTAGCGACATAGTGAGGGGTAAGCCATGAAGGGATTTAAACAAAAGGATGAACATTTTAAAATTGAGGCGTTGCTGGACCGGGAGCCAATATAAACCATCGAACATAGGGGTGACGGATGAATGGAATTTGGTACAAGTTAGAATACGGGCAGCATTTGGATGAGCTCTGGCTCACGGAGCGTGGAAGATGGCCAGGAGAACATTGGAGTAGACGAGTCTGAAGATGACAAAAGGCATGAAACAATAATGGGGGCAGATGGCCTCTGTGTAACAAAATTGCAATTTATAAACAGGTTTACAATTTTGTTGCATGGTGCAGAAGGAAAATCTTTCTCCCCGCCCTCACCACCCATCAAATCGGGTGAAGGCCCATTTATAGAGAACAACCTACTGAAATTGAACTGTTTTCTGAAGTGCCATGTATGGACACAGATATCACATTTACAACACCCACTGAGCAACTCTGCCAGTCAAATGTCAGGTATGCGTCCAAGGTCTGTTGCATGAACAGACATTTACCAGAGAAACTAAATGGCTAATATATGGAATGACAATTTCAGTGCAGTGATTGCCAAACACCTTTGCCTGGAGACTATTTTTTTTTAAATGTGTGGGAAGAAAGGAAGTAAGGCAACAATAACAGAGTTTGATATGCACATCAAATTGCACCAACACCCCATCAGGCAGACATGATGCAAACTGCTACAGGGAGAGGCTTTTGAATCTATAGATACATTTGGAGGCAAAATGCTACCGGGCCATTTTTGATAGGAGAACTTATAACAGATTGACTGCAACAAAATGTGAACAGGGAAAAAATGACTCATGTCTGCTTTTGATGTCCAGCACATATTCCCAGGCAGCAGGCGACGTGATGTCATCCTATTGCGAGACAAACCTGCTGGCTTGTGCCAAGTTGCAGCTTTGCTACTACTTAGATCCAGATTGAAGAGGAATGTTTCTACTGAATAGCTTTACTGCAGGAATATGTACAAGCTTGACAGAGCACTTTCACAACCACACACGTCTGCAGATGTCGCCTTTCGGCCTCAATTCAACCACCTGTCATAAAACAGTGGTCTTCCTAAAAAAAAATAAGTCCCATTTACCAGTTTAGGCAGATGTTAAATGCCCAAGGCATCATTCTAAGAAAAGCAGGGAATTCGGCCAGTTTCTTGGCCAACATTCCTTCCTCATCTAATACCACCAAAAAATATTAATCTCACGTGGGGTGTTGCTGGTACAGAGTGGCTACAATGTTTGACTACATAACAGTCACGGCACTTAAAAATAATTAATTGTACATAAGGTACACCAGTCAAATAAGATTCAACATTTATGACCGACAAGTTATGCAAAATCTTTATAAATCACTGGTTCGGCCTCAGCTGGAGTATTGTATTCAATTTGGGGCACCACACTTTAGGAAGGACATCAAGGCTTTGGAGAGGGTGCAGAGGAGATTTATTAGAATGGTACCAGGGATTTTCTATGTTTCTATGATGGGTTTCAATTATATGGAGAGACTGGAGAAGCTGGGATTGTTCTCTTTAGAGCAGAGAAGGTTATGGGGAGATTTGACAGAGGTATTCAAAATTATGAGGAGTAAATAGAGAGAAACTGTTTCCACTGGCAGCAGGGTTGGTAACAATGAATATATTTTTAATAATTAGCAAAAAAACAGGAGAGATAAGGAGACTTTTTTTAAACTCAGTTATGATCTGGAATGCACTGCCTGAAAGGGTGGCGGAAGCAGATTCAATAGTAACGTTCTAAAGGGAATCAGATATATACTAGAAAAGGATGTATTTGCAGGGCTCTAGGCAAAGAACACTGCAGTGGGACTAATTGCATAGCTGTTTCTAAGAGACAGCACAAGCATCATGGGCTGAATGGCCTCCTTCTATGTATCATTCTATGAAGTCAGGAGACATGCAAACAGACACACTTTTCTGCTTTAAGTTCTTTATTATCCATTTCTTTGTATAATATATTTTGCCTACTCATGTAACCTCTCTTTCACCACCAACCCTAAACGTTTAAAGTGTGCCTTTATTACTTGTTTAAAAAAACACCAAGGCACTAACATAGCTCACACTGTTAATGCACAACAAAACATAATGTTTAGAAATTTTTACAACAGGGGCAGCTCTAAAACATCTAATATACAAGATGTATTTCTTTTCCATTTTTGGAAAGGTTTGACCTATTTAATGACAGCAGGAGCATACAGGGAATTGAATGTCTAAGCAGAGGTATTTTACGAATGAACAGGTCATCTAACTCAAATTTGATTGCAAAGGAATGATCTTCGTGATCCTAGTTCCTTTTTATATTTCTAAAACTCCTTTGAAGAATGCTTTAAAAAGCATAATTTGGCTCACTCAAGTTGGATCCAGAGCAGCTTTCATGAACAATACTTTGCTGCTCAAGCAGGCTTTGACTGTATTGAAACCCAAAGAATGGTCTCATGCCCAAGATGCCATCACAATCAGCTCTAGCCTCCACAATAACTAGTGGGCTTGTACTTGGGGTGGGGATCCCGTATCTGTACACAGCCAGCAAGCTGCCCGCACCCTTAGGGTCTACCTGCCTTTCTTCCACCACATTCCCGGGCCAGGGCAACCCTCTCCGCTTTGTCAGAAATTCCCTCCCACTCTGCTATTCTGCAGTAACCATTTACAGCTTCTCTAAGTAAAGAGATTAAGGATAGTATTTGATTAAAAGAGGCTGATAATGTTGCCAAGAACAGTAGTAAGCCTGAGGATTGGGATAGTTTTAGAAATCAACAAAGGATGATCAAAAAATTGATCCAAGAGGGAGAAAATAGAATGAGACTAAACTAGCAAAAAATAACAGATTGTAAGAGCTTCTCCAAAAAGGCAGTAGCAAAAGTAAACGTGGGTCCCTCAGAGGTTGAGACAGGAGAAATTATAATTGGAATAAGGAAATGGCAGGGTCGTTAAACAAATATTTTGTATCTGTTTTCACAGTGGAAGACACAAAAAACATACCAGAAATATGGGGAACCAAGGCTTTAAAGAGAGTGAGGAACTTAAAATAATTATTAGCAAAGGAAAAGTACTTTAGAAACTAAAAAACGACAAATCCTCTGGACCCGATGGCCTACATCCTTGGGTTCTAAAAGAGGTGGCTGTAAAGATAATGGATGCATTAGTTGTGATCTTCCAAAACTTCCTAGATTGTGGAACAGTTTCAGTGGATTGGAAGGTAGCAAACGTAACCCCGATATTCAAGAAAGGAGGGGGGAAGAAAACTGGGAACTATAGGTCAGTTAGCCTGGCATCAGTCGGGAAAATGCTGGAATTCATTATTGAGCAAGTGGTAACAGGGCACTTAGAAAATCATAATAAGATTAGGCAGAGTCAATATGGTTTTTATGAAAGTGAAATCATGTTTGACAAATTTATTCAAGTTTTTTGAGGATGTATCTAGCAGTGTAGATAAAGGGGAACCAGTGGAAGTAGTGTATTTGGAATTTCTAAAGGCATTCAATAAGTTGCTACAGGAAAGATTGTTACACAAGATAAGGGCTCACAGGATTGGGGGCAATATATCAGCATGGATAGAGGATTGGTTAAAGGACAGAAAACAGAGTAAGAATAAACGGATAATTTTTAGGTTGGGAGGCTGTTACTCGTGGTGTGCCGCAAAGATCAGTCCTTGGAACCTCGGCTATTTATAATCCATATTATGACTTAGATGACAGGACCGAGTGTAATATATCCAAGTTTGCTGACAATACAAAGCTAGGTGGGAAAAGAAGTTGTGAGGAGGACACAAAGAACCTGCAAAGGGACATAGACAGGTTAAGTGAGTGGGCAATAAGGTGGCAGATGGAGTATAATGTGGTGAAATGTGAGTTGATTCACTTTGGTAGGAATAGAAAGACAGAATATTTGTTAAATGGTGAGAAACTATTAAATGTTGGTGTTCAGAGGGATGTGGGTGTCCTTGTACAAGAAACACAAAGTTAACATGCCAATACAATTAGGAAGGCAAATGGTATGTTGGCCTTTATTGCAAGGAGGTTGGGGTCCAACAGTAAGGAAGGCTTGCTGCAATTGTACAGGGCTTTAGTGAGGCCACACCTGGAGTAGTGTGTACAGTTTTGGTCTCCATACCTAAGGAAGGCTATACTTGCCTTAGAAGCAGTGCAATAAAGGTTCACTAGATTGATTCCTGGGATGCGAGTGTTGTCCTACGAGGAGAAATTGAGTAGAATGCGCCTATACTCTGGAGTTTAGAAGAATAAGAGACGATTTCATTGAAACATACAAGTTTCTGAGAGGGCTTGATAATTGTAGCTGCTGAGGGCCTTTTTCGCCCGATTGGAGTCTAAAACTAGGGGCCATAGGCTCAGGATAAGGGTCAGCCATTTAACCACTGAAATTAAGAGAAATTTCTTCACTCAGAGGGTAGTGAATCTTTGGAATTATCTACCCAAGAAGGCTGTAAGTGCTCAGTCGTTGAGTATATTCAAGACAAAGATCGATAGATTTTTGGACTCTAAGGGAATCAATGGATATGGGGATCAGGTGGGAAAGTGTTGCAGTCAAAGATCAGTCTTATTGAATGGCAGAGCAGGCTCGAGGGGCCATATGGTCTATTTCTGCTTCTATTTTCTTATGTTCTCTGGACCCATCTTTTGTTTTTTTACTTGTCTCATTACCACACCCTTTTGCCTTTGCATCATCATCCCTTCAGTCATTTAATCACTCGTGCTCTCCACCCCATCACCCTTTTGTTCTTTCTCTGCCTCTCATCCTGGCTCTGCACTTGCTTAAAAAGCCATTCATCTCTGACATCTTCTAGTTCTGATGAAAGATTTTCGACTTGAAACGGTGACTCTGTTTCTCTCTCCACAGAAGCTGTCTGACCCACTGAATGTTTCCAGCATTTTCTGTTTTTATACCACAATAGCTAATAGGTTCAACTAAATTAACAGTCAATTGAGAACTCAGCGCATTAAAGCTCTGTTCTGAAGCATTGTCTTCCATTTTTGAACTGGACCTTCAAATGAACCCTGATGAGCAGATGATGGTTTACTTTCTGCCATTTTTTTCACAAAAACCACAGAAAAAATGTTTGGGAGAATCTCCAGCCCATTCCCAGTAAACACGAAGCACAATTTACAAAAATTCACATTTACATGGCAGAGGATTTATGCCCCTAATCAAATTTAAGTTAGACAACTGGGGAAAATTAGACTTGGTTTGCTGTCTCTGTTTTACAATAGATCACTAGGAAGTGATCACAACCATGTCTGGTGCACAGATGCAAAAATAAAAAAAAAATTTAATTGGGGGAGTAAACGAGGCATTAGGTTAGACGCTGCCTTTTTCACCTGAGACCTGGGTTTGAATATAGGCCAGTCTGAAGGGATGAAGATTGCTTATCTCTGCTAGCTTTAAGGGTCTTATGCAAAATGCCATTGGGCAGTCTGAACCCAATACTTACTGGGTGGGAAGTCACAATGCAAAAATAAGCACGCTTTTATTTGCAAAATCACTCAGCAGCCACAAAGATAGTGGATCCATTTTGTGTTCAAGAGCAAAGTGGCAACATATTCAAGCATTTCATGGCCACCTGTGAAGAGTTCCTGCTACCCGCTGATTGCCTAGCTAGGGCTCAAATCAACACTGATTAGTTGTCTAGTGAACAACTGATGACTATCATCCTTACGGACAAGGGGAGGTGGAAAGAGGGGAGAGGTACGCAGGGTCTTCTTTGAGTCAAGGTGGCCCCAAGATGACACATCTGGTAGTGACGGTCTGAATCAATTCAACTTTCTGTGACAGACTAGGTAATGCAATGTTTGACCCCACGGTACTCCAACTGATTGAGCAGCTGGGGGCTAGAATTCTTTCAAGTCTGCGCCAAACAAACCTGAAAAGCAAAGCCCTATTGGGTAGAGTGATCCTGGTTGGAAAAACATGATTCAGTTGGTTAAACTTTGAAAAAAATATATTTGGACTCGTGATATGGGCCCTATTTATTGCCCATCACTAGTTGCCTTGAAGGACATTATGAGTCAACCATGTAGTGTGGGACGGATTCACAATGGGCAAGAGTGAGGGTGGCAGATTAGGGGTGATATTAGTAAACCAGTTTGTTTTTTCTCAACAATTCAGCAGTTTCCATGTCAGCAGCTTCCGGTGTCAACCCATAAATCACCAGATTTAATGATTCAATTTCCTAACATGCCATGGTAGGATTTGAACTCAAGTGCTGGATTGGTAGTCCAGTACCAGAACCACTAGCTGCTGGACCCAGTAGTTTAAACTCCAGCAATCTCACTGCACACTCTGCAAGGTCTTGGCCCTAAGCTTTTGGATCTTGGCTAAGTGAGAAACACCCCTACAGGAAAAGAGGGAAATAAAAACCCTACCTTCATGGACCTATCAGTAAGTTGCTTTGGAGAGAAGTCTTAAGCGTGTTAATGTGTTGCCGCACCTGGGGGATTCTTTAAGAATCAAAAAAGTTGGTGTGGGAAATGCAAGAATCACACTAAGGCAAGTTGATGCTGGGCATAAGCATGATGTTGGAGCAGACCACCACAATCTTACCTCTGCAGATGGGTGTTGTATAACTCACCCAGTGTATTCTAAAACTGATGCCTGAAATGGCAAATATTCAATTATCTAGCTTTAACGTCTTTCACCTCAATAAGCATAAAAACAAAATTAAGGAAAAACTCAAAAGTTGCCATTGCCTTCACTCCACTGGTAACATACCTCAGAAATTCCATTTAGACCAATCAAGAACAGAAAATAGCTAAATGAAAGAAGCTCCAACAAAGGCATAATTTCTAGGTTGGCTCTCCAGCTATCCAATGCTAGAATCATTGGTTCTCAAACAAGAAGCTAGGTGACAAAAACAAAAATAAAATCATACGGTTTAAGCTACCTTTTATGAAAGCACAAATTCTGTCTGACAAATGGAGGGAAACTGTCAGGAAGAGGGGCGAAAGAGGAAAAAGTGAACCAAATATATTTTTTAAAAATCTATGATTACAAGGGATTTGCTAATTAGATTATTCATAACTTTTACAATCTGAGCTGTTCTTCCCCCATCCCATTAAAAATCAGTTGTGAAATGGAGGTAGGAGAGAGAACGTGAAACAGTCCTTATTGTGCTATTAATGGTCATCAACTCTGGTTTGTTTGATTAATAAATCCATCCTGGTGATAATTGGCATACGATTTCTTCCTAGTCATTAGGCTGGCTGTCTTGAGATACATACTGGCATGGCTGTCCCAATGCTGGTGATTTACAGCTGAAACAAGAATTCAGTTAATACCTGGTTCACATTCATTTCTGTCAGTAATTTGTTGGCAAGATCTTTCTCACTCTTGTCTGCTGCTTTAGAACTTACAAACAGCTGTTAAATGAACACAACACAAGCATGAAAGGCACGCAACGAGTAGAATTAAGAGAGTCGGGGCACGACTCTGTGAACATGGTTATTGAAAGGAGAACTTTAGTTAAGCCAGCTTAAAGCAAGTTAATATTTATGTTTAATAGACTAAATTTAGCTAACTCGAATAGAGACAGTCAACAATGATAAAGTCAAACCATTTCATTTTTTTTTTTAAATAAGAGAATGTAACTTAGGTTACTGATCCTGACAATAAAACATGATTATGCCACTGCTGATCAAAAACAAAGTGATGTGGTTGCAACTATTCAATTCAGAAGTCCCCACTACCCAGCAGCAACATTCGCGGGGCAACGCCCATCAATATGTAGTGAGTTACCAACATTGTGCACTCTCCAGTGGAATGTGTCCCACTTCCCAGGCAATTTTCACTATTTCCGGAACATCCCCCAGAATGAGAGCATGCTTTGCCGCCGCCTTCTTCTATTGTATTTTCTTCTCTTAACAAAAAAAATTCCCAAATGGCTAAGTAACTGTACCTCGTACCATGGCACCAAGTTTGAGATAACAGAATCTCTGTACGAGCAACAGAGTGTGGAGGCAGGGGAAAGAGACGTAAATAAAAACAAGATAACAGATGCACCACTCCCAATTGTTGTCCAATGACCTACGCAGTGAAGTGCACATGCAAAGAATGGAGTTGGTGGAATATTCTCACATGAAGAATGAAAGCCTGCATAAGGTATTTAAGGCCATTGGTGAATATAAGTTAACATGTCAACGTCATCAGGAGACAAAGAGAGAATTTGATGAGAATTTATATTTAGCTCATTGCCATGTGGTAGCATGTGGGTGCAAAGCACCAATTTCCCACACAGGTCTCGGCTGGGAAGGAAGGTAGCAAGCAGAGAAGTTCTTCCACCGAAAGAGGAGAAAAGAAACAGATGCAGCAGATGGACTGACCTTGCAAATGGAGAGTTACCTAACATAGGCAGCAGTTTGGGAACAGGTCACTCGCCCTAGGGAATGGTACATGACATGGGAGGGGAGCGGAGCATGGAACAGAGAGTCATGAGATAGAAAAGTGCCAAATAGAGTTATGTCACTGCTACTTAAAAGACCATTTTCTTTGGATACTTTAGCATAATATAATTGCTCAGTCTCTCATAACAGAACAAACTTGCAATTATATACAGGCCAAGTGCAAGAAAAAAAATCTTAAGTCTTTTTCCTTCGCTAAGTGATGATACAAAATTACATTAGAGGGTTATGCACAAAGGTTATAGGTGAGCCTGAAATAAAACGAAATCCGGTGAGTAACAAAGAGTAAGACTGCAACAAGTCATTCCAAAAGCAGTCATAAGATCAATATGGATGAGAAAGACCATTTGGCTCATCCTAGATCATTTATCCAGAAATAAAAACACTATTAGTTTGGCATCCGTTCATAGTTTGCCATTGGCTTGATTGAATTATTGACCCGCCACCCCCAGATCAGAGTCATCCCTTGTGTCCGGCTGACCAGAACAAGACTAAGGGCCCAAGTTTCCACATGATTTGCGCCTGATTTTTAGGAGCAACTGGTGGAGAACGGACTATCTTAGAAATCGCAATTCTCCACATTTTTTTTTCTGCAGTTCTAGTCAGGTAGAACAGTTATCTTTGGAACATAATTTTTTCTTCAAAAGGGGGCGTGTCCGGCCACTGACGCCTGATTTCAAAGTTTCCACAGTGAAAACGTACTCCAAACTAAAGTAGAATGGAGCAAGTGAAGATTTTTGTAGAACTGAAAAAAACCTGTTCTACACATTAAAAAATCAGGCGCAGGTTACAAATTAGGCGTCCAGAACGAGGTGGGGGGGGGAAGGGAACTCATTAAATTCTATAATAAATCCTTATTTATACTTATACAAATATTATACAAATAAATCCAACCTGAATAAACATTTATAAGCAAAGAACAGATTAAATAAACCATCTTCCTACCTGTGTGAAAGTGCTTCAGGCAGGCCTTTCGGGACCGAAGGCTGAACGGGCCGGCCCGAGACTTCGGGCAGGGCCCGTCCCCAGCACCAGATTTACAGGTAGGTGGCGTCGGGTCGGGGGGAGGGAGAGAGAGGGAGGGGGGAGAGAGAGGGAGGGGGGAGAGAGAGGGAGGGGGGAGAGAGAGGGAGGGGGGAGAGAGAGGGAGGGGGGAGAGAGAGGGAGGGGGGAGAGAGAGGGAGGGGGGAGAGAGAGGGAGGGGGGAGAGAGAGGGAGGGGGGGAGAGGGGGAGAGAGAGGGAGGGGGGGGAGGGGGAGAGAGAGGGGGGGAGGGGGAGAGAGAGAGGGAGAGTGAGAGAGAGAGAGAGAGAGAGAGGAGGGAGGGAGGGAGAGAGTGTGAGGGAGGGAGGGAGAAACATAGAAACATAGAAACTAGGTGCAGGAGTAGGCCATTCGGCCCTTCTAGCCTGCACCGCCATTCAATGAGTTCATGGCTGAACATTCAACTTCAGTACCCCATTCCTGCTTTCTCGCCATACCCCTTGATCCCCCTAGTAGTAAGGACCTCATCTAACTCCTTTTTGAATATATTTAGTGAATTGGCCTCAACAACTTTCTGTGGTAGAGAATTCCACAGGTTCACCACTCTCTGGGTGAAGAAGTTCCTCCGCATCTCGGTCCTAAATGGCTTACCCCTTATCCTTAGACTGTGACCTCTGGTTCTGGACTTCCCCAACATTGGGAACATTCTTCCTGCATCTAACCTGTCTAACCCCGTCAGAATTTTAAATGTTTCTATGAGGTCCCCTCTCATTCTTCTGAACTCCAGTGAATACAAGCCCAGTTGATCCAGTCTTTCTTGATAGGTCAGTCCCGCCATCCCGGGAATCAGTCTGGTGAACCTTCGCTGCACTCCCTCAATAGCAAGAATGTCCTTCCTCAGGTTAGGAGACCAAAACTGTACACAATACTCCAGGTGTGGCCTCACCAATGCCCTGTACAACTGTAGCAACACCTCCCTGCCCCTGTACTCAAATCCCCTTGCTATGAAGGCCAACATGCCATTTGCTTTCTTAACCGCCTGCTGCACCTGCATGCCAACCTTCAATGACTGATGTACCATGACACCCAGGTCTCTTTGCACCTCCCCTTTTCCTAATCTGTCACCATTCAGATAATAGTCTGTCTCTCTGTTTTTACCACCAAAGTGGATAATCTCACATTTATCCACATTATACTTCATCTGCCATGCATTTGCCCACTCACCTAACCTATCCAAGTCGCTCTGCAGCCTCACAGCATCCTCCTCGCAGCTCACACTGCCACCCAACTTAGTGTCATCCGCAAATTTGGAGATACTACATTTAATCCCCTCATCTAAATCATTAATGTACAGTGTAAACAGCTGGGGCCCCAGCACAGAACCTTGCGGTACCCCACTAGTCACTGCCTGCCATTCTGAAAAGTACCCATTTACTCCTACTCTTTGCTTCCTGTCTGACAACCAGTTCTCAATCCATGTCACTACCCCCAATCCCATGTGCTCTAACTTTGCACATCAATCTCTTGTGTGGGACCTTGTCGAACGCCTTCTGAAAGTCCAAATATACCACATCAACTGGTTCTCCCTTATCCACTCTACTGGAAACATCCTCAAAAAATTCCAGAAGATTTGTCAAGCATGATTTCCCTTTCACAAATCCATGCTGACTTGGACCCATCATGTCACCTCTTTCCAAATGCACTGCTATGACATCCTTAATAATTGATTCCATCATTTTACCCACTACCGATGTCAGGCTGACCGGTCTATAATTCCCTGTTTTCTCTCTCCCTCCTTTTTTAAAAAGTGGGGTTACATTGGCTACCCTCCACTCCATAGGAACTGATCCAGAGTCAATGGAATGTTGGAAAATGACTGTCAACGCATCCACTATTTCCAAGGCCACCTCCTTAAGTACTCTGGGATGCAGTCCATCAGGCCCTGGGGATTTATCGGCCTTCAATCCCATCAATTTCCCCAACACAATTTCCCGGCTAATAAGGATTTCCCTCAGTTCCTCCTCCTTACTAGACCCCCCGACCCCTTTTATAACCGGAAGGTTGTTCGTGTCCTCCTTATTGAATACTGAACCAAAGTACTTGTTCAATTGGTCTGCCATTTCTTTGTTCCCCGTTATGACTTCCCCTGATTCTGACTGCAGGGGACCTACGTTTGTCTTTACTAACCTTTTTCTCTTTACATATCTATAGAAACTTTTGCAATCCGTCTTAATGTTCCCTGCAAGCTTCTTCTCATACTCCATTTTCCCTGCCCTAATCAAACCCTTTGTCCTCCTCTGCTGAGTTCTAAATTTCTCCCAGTCCCCAGGTTCGTTGCTATTTCTGGCCAATTTGTATGCCACTTCCTTGGCTTTAATACTATCCCTGATTTCCCTTGATAGCCACGGTTGAGCCACCTTCCCTTTTTTATTTTTATGCCAGACAGGAATGTACAATTGTTGTAGTTCATCCATGTGGTCTCTAAATGTCTGCCATTGCCCATCCACAGTCAACCCCTTAAGTATCATTCGCCAATCCATCCCAGCCAATTCACGCCTCATACCTTCAAAGTTAGCCTTCTTTAAGTTCTGGACCATGGTCTCTGAATTAACTGTTTCATTCTCCATCCCAATGCAGAATTCCACCATATTATGGTCACTCTTCCCCAAGGGGCCTCGCACAACGAGATTGCTAATTAATCCTCTCTCATTACATAACACCCAGTCTAAGATGGCCTCCCCCCTAGTTGGTTCCTCGACATATTGGTCTAAAAAACCATCCCTTATGCACTCCAGAAAATCCTCCTCCACCGTATTGCTTCCAGTTTGGTTAGCCCAATCTATGTGCATATTAAAGTCACCCATTATAACTGCTGCACCTTTATTGCACGCACGCCTAATTTCATGTTTGATGCCCTCCCCAACATCACTACTACTGTTTGGAGGTCTGTACACAACTCCCACTAACGTTTTTTGCCCTTTGGTGTTCTGCAGCTCTACCCATATAGATTCCACATCATCCAAGCTAATGTCCTTCCTAACTATTGCCTTAATCTCCTCCTTAACCAGCAATGCTA